>NC_084590.1:39754512-41247012 GCF_033807715.1 Cololabis saira
TTTCTTTTCCTTTCTCCGTACTAACAGAAAAGGACAAACTGGACAGAAAAGTACCCGCAAGCACATATCATGTCTTTGCTATCGGTGCCTTAACAGTGACTGTGTGTGAATGAATGAATCACCACCCAAACAGATGCTTAACAGATGGTAAAGGCTCCGCTCTTCTGTATCATGGCTCGCACACATTATAGAGGGCACGTATGATGTCACCGCTCCAGCCTGTAGCTACAGTGAGCAATGCCTTACTCACATGCATTTACAAGAGCAGGCCTGGTGTAGTAATAATACAAAGCGAAGCTCAGGGAGGGAAGAAAGATACTGGGATAAGAGAGGATGATCGAGAAGCCCACATATGACCAGTTAGATATCTCTTAGCGTATCAGAGTGGCTTTAATAAATGTATTCCTATGGATTTGGCTCTTAAGTCCTGCGGGATAAAGCAGTTTGCTCAGTATTCACACCGTGTTTTACAGTCTCTGAGGCACCATGCCTTTAACGCTACAGTTAATTATCCTGTTCTTCCCAGTGAGGGGAATGTGGGGTCAATACTCCTTTTGTGCATCTCGTTGGTCAGACAGCAGGGCATTGTGGAAGTAGAATAAGGGCTGTATGTATTGGAGGCAGATCAACAACTAAAAGAGCATCACAGAATAGAGAATAAAGTCTTTCAAGAATTTCTAAGAATTTTTTTATTTTTATTTTTTGTAGCTTGCATCCATTTTCTTTTTTTTTTTACCTTGTCCGCACACATATTAATGATTGATACCATGCACGTAAAAACCAAAGGCATATATGTGTGCATTATTGCTATATTTTATATATATATATATATATATATATATATATATATATATATATATATATATATATATATATACATATATACGCCTACATACGCATACACATACATACATAAATATATACAAACCCAGTGATTTTTTTTTTTTTTTTTTTGGGGGGGGGGGGGGTTTGGGGGTGACATCCACGTCAAGCACTGGAAATCTGCAACAAAAACCACAAACAAAACACAAAACCAACACGGAGCCGACCAAAACACAAGCAGCAATCAACCCAAATCACAGTCTGAGCTAAGCTAGCATCCATTTTCAAGGAAGCGATGCAAACACCCACATGACAGTGACTCATTTTCTTTCTTTTAACTGGTGAATGACTAATTAAATCTTATTCAGTATGGCCAGGAATTTCCTGCAGCTCCTGCGCCTTTACGGATGTAAGGATGTCTCATTGTAATGTGCGAGGCATAACCGTCTATCGTGGAACAAGGTCGGTTTACAGCCCGGGGAGGGGAGGTCACCCAAACACTTGTCAGCGTGCTGCTGGACACTGAGGACAGGTGAGGGAGGCACGAAACGGGGGAGCGGAGATCAGGTCAGAGGTGAACGGGGGGTCGTCCGTGCCCAGCCATTTGTCCTTTCACGACCTTTTCACGATGGCGACGGCACTTGCATGTAAGTGGCATGTACGCTCTTAAAGGGTGAATTTGCTCCGTCTTGTATCTATTTGTGTTTTCAAGAGAGCTCTTACAGATAGGTCTGCAGGGCTGCGGGTATTAATGACCCGTCTGCTGAGGCCCGGGTCAGCCTTCCCTGTCTGCCTTGAAGAATGTTAGACACTTAGGGTGGATATACTTCGTAGCTTAACACCCATCCTCGCTGAGATTTTAAATGTAAGTTTTTAATCGAAACAGTTATGCAAATAATATTTAGTGTGAGAGGTAAATGATTGCAGAGTTAGTCTTTTTTTTCCATTATAACATTACAAGCTCATTTCATGTAAATTAGAAATGACTGCTCCCCTGAGATGAGAGTGATCAATACAAATAAGAATGATTTTCAAAGAGGGAAATTTGCATCCTTGGACTTTTTTTTGGGGAAGTCATGCATAAAATAAAAACACCAAAGGCACCTTGGTATAGTAATAAGAGAACAATGTCGGACCCATCATTATCATGAAATGACAACCCTGCAAATGTGCTGCATGAAATTATGTCTCAGGGGAGTTAAAAAAAAAAAAAACATTAACGAAATATGCAAGTTCAGTTTTTTGAAGGCTGACTCAGGCTCAAGAGCAAACAGTATTTTTGTGGTTGTGGTCATGTAAACTGGGGGAGTTTTTTAGCGTTTGCGTGGAAGTTAGATTACTTTGCTTCCCAGGGTCTTATTCCAGCTGGTCAGCAGCAGTTGGGTGGGCTTTTCCCATAGGATCTGGTTTCCATAGCAGCAGGGGGTGCAGACCAAGAGGAGAGATGGGACAGAGGGTCAACATTTGGAGAAATCCCTGGAGTCTCGTAGTGGCCGGGGGTCTCAAGCTTAAGATAAACAGGTCGAGATGGAGGTTGCTTTCAGATCGAGCAGCAAGCCACTAGGGATGGGCGATATTTTACCGTTCACGATATACCGTCAAAAATATTCCCCACGGTAAGAATTTCTCATCTCGCGGTAAAAACGATAAATTCCCGATGATGACGTTTTTGTGTAAAACTGATTTATGGTTCTTTGTTAAATCCACGCACAACGTACGTGAAGGAAGGAAGGAAGGAAGGAAGGAAGGAAGGAAGGAAGGAAGGAAGGAAGGAAGGAAGGAAGGAAGGAAGGAAGGAAGGAAGGAAGGAAGGAAGGAAGGAAGGAAGGAAGGAAGGAAGGAAGGAAGGAAGTTAGGAAGGAGGGAAGGTGGGAAGGAGGGAAGGAAGGAAGGAAGGAAGGAAGGAAGGAAGGAAGGAAAGAAGGAAGGAAGGAAGGAAGGAAGGAAGGAAGGAAGGAAGGAAGGAAGGAAGGAAGGAAGGAAGGAAGGAAGGAAGGAAGTTAGGAAGGAGGGAAGGTGGGAAGGAGGGAAGGAAGGAAGGAAGGAAGGAAAGAAGGAAGGACGGAAGGAAGGAAAGAAGGAAAGAAGGAAGGAAGGAAGGAAGGAAGGAAGGAAGGAAGGAAGGAAGGAAGGAGGGAAGGAAGGAAGGAAGGAAGGAAGGAAGGAAGGAAGGAAGGAAGGAAGGAAGGAAGGAAGGAAGGAAGGAAGGAAGGAAGGAAGGAAGGAAGGAAGGAAGGAAATGAGCCTGAAAGAAAGAAAGAAAGAAAGAAAGAAAGAAAGAAAGAAAGAAAGAAAGAAAGAAAGAAAGAAAGAAAGAAAGAAAGAAAGAAAGAAAGATAAATTCCCATTGATTTTTATGGTTATCGGGATAAATGCCGATATCGTGATCAATTTTTTAGTCCATACCGCCCATCCCTACAAGCCACCACCATTCTGTTCAGTTTTAACCCTCGTTGGTCAGATTGTTTTCAAACCTCAGCTGTTGAACGGCACCAAACTGACTGGCCTCTAATTCAACTCAGAAGAGAAACAATAGATTGTTCAGCAGCAACATCAACACTTGAGCAAAAAACGGCCACAAAAGAGCAGAGCTCCAAGTCAGACGTGTATCCTGTCCAGCCGTAAGATCAGGGCTGCAAAAGTGCCCTGGAATAATGAGGCCCAGAGTTGGAACGCCCCTTCAGTTTACAATACACCATATTGGCGGCCTGGTTGTATTTTGAGGCACAGAGTCCCAAATACAGTCTTGTGCAAGCATAACACAAGCTTTCTGGTATGCACAAAGTAAGCTTCTTCTCAGAGAGAGTTAGAGGAGGCTGTAAACAGGACAAAGGACTGCTCTGCCCTTATTCCTACGTGCTTATGAAAATCAGCAAAAGCCCTGGCCATATATAGGACTGCTGTGAAAAAAAACCAGCTCTGTTATATAAAATATCAGACAGAGACTGTTATCATTAGAAATGAGCTATCATTGGAGACTGGAGCAAAGTCTTGCCTTGACTAGTTGGGTCGGATGCCGTTTGCAAATAGCTGCATCACGGGAAGTACTGATATCAGCAGTGATACCTTATCTCCTTCCTCACCTGTGTATAACAACAGTGAACATTCACGAAGCAGTCTGCCCACTCCCGCCCCCACCCCTGCTCCTTTCATGCTCTTTATTACCATTAGTTACTTATTCTCTTTTCTGTGTCTTCCCTCAGTTCTTGCTTTACTCTTGTGCATGCTGTGTTTTCATGCAAGAGGGGAAAAAAATGTCACAGAAAACTGAAGTAAAAAGGTGAAAGCTGACACTTCTGCTCCTTTCAAGAGGAAACATGGAGACAAAGGTTCTCTTTGATCCAACAGAAGGGCTTTGCTCTGTTTCTGGGTTTGGTCCATTGTGATTCCCCTGGTTGCTGCGCTTTCACATCTGACATAATGGGCTCCAAACAGCCATGGCAACTTGGCTCCGGTTACATCAAAATATTGCAGGAAGTTTTTGCTGGGAATGATTTAGATTCATACTGAGGCTGCACCCCGAGCTTTTTAATCACACATTCCAGCTATTGCTCGAGCTGGCTCATGAGTCAAACGTCTCCTGCGGGAGATGCTGGGATGAATCGAGATGATTAAATATAAGTTATTTTCAGGCTTTATAGGCTCACCAACTAATGAAAACACCAATCGTCACCGTGGAGCTGCAAGATAAATTAAACACTGACCACTCCTCATTTTTCTGCATTTTCCTTTTGAAATAGATGCAATCTCAATCTATTTAACAGTGAAAATTTGGGATCAAATTTATATTTATATAACTTCTACACAAATGCATCCATTTGATTCAGATGACTAACATCCCAGCTGTCACCTATTAAGGTAAAGCAGGGCAGAATGTCCAATTATACAGTGATTATATGTGGAGCCGAGCCCTTGGGAGCTGAACTGCATTGCTGCACTGCCAGTGATATCGCTCACATCTTCTTATCTCCTGCACTGCCAGCTAAGACTTGATCATTGCTGAATGTGTTGCTATCACGACTGTCTTGATAGCAGTAAACTAATGTCAGTCCGTCGTTGGAATCCCCCCTCAGGGCAACTCCCTCTGCCGCCTCCTTTTGTTTCCAGTTACTCTGCAAGATCCATAGACGCTGGAAAAAATTACAAACCTGGGCTTTCAGAGGGGAAATTCTTGGAATAGCATCTTAAACTGATATAAGGCAGATTGCACAAATAAAAGCAGATGAAACTGATTTTATTTTGTCCGCTGGATGATGGAGTGACTGGCTGAACAGCTTCGATAAAAGGATCGCGGGTTAAAAGTTAGGGCTATTTTCGCTAACATCACAGAATCTCTGCGAGAGCAGCCGGATCAGGATGTGAAATCCTCCAAAGCCGTTCTGCTCAACATGTTTCTGACCGACTGTGATGCGCTCCACCACCTGACATTTGAAGATAACCAGAGAGAGTAGGCGGCAGGCCAGAGTTTGGGTTTTGAGCTCTCATCCGCGCTCATGATAGATGGCCAATAGCTCGTCATGTGCAAAAAAGGAGATAATAGACACTGAGAAGTCGCTGGTCCTTTGCCCTGCTGATAAGACTGTCAGTTAGACAGTGGAGTGGACAAAACATAGGTTGTACTGTTTTGATTGCCCGCTCTATGTCTATTCCAAGATCTCTCTCTCAGAGCCGATCAGCCCAGAAACAAAAACAAAACATACAAAAGAGTGAAATAGGGGCTATAATAGAGGTGAGGTGGGGAAGTCTGAAATCATTTACTAGATTTCACTGAGCACCACCCAGACGCAGCAGTGACTCCAAGGTTATTTTGAAAGACATCTGGTAAACTGACTCCAGCTGCATGCAGAAAATGTCAATAAAAGCAGCGGCAGCTATGTGGTATACAGAGACCCTGCAATACCCCACTGGGTTTTTGGACAGTAAATGTCCATTATTACTTCAGCAAGCCTTCGGTCTTCATTGTGTCTGGAGCGCTGCAATAATTCAGTGTCTACTTTCAGGCAATTCCACTGAAATGAGTTATATATTATTTTGTCTGTCAGACAAGGAAACAAAGAGCTTAAAGCATTCACTTGCTGCTGGAAATTTTCTTCCTGGATATGAGCAGGACTTCATTATGGACCTCTGCAAATGCTTCCTGCATGACCGTTTTGAACAGAGAGCACAGCGAGAGCTGCGGCTATTGATGAAAACCACATGGATCAACAGCGTGCAGTGTTGGGGAATCAATATATGATTATGTTACAGTCGATTTTTAGTTGGAATTTGATGCAAAACTTACAAGTTTTCTGGAGCTAAAACCTAACGTTTGCTTTAAATGATCATAACATAAAATACTATCATATTTCTAGTAAGTTAAACATAGAAAATATAAAAAGAAAATCACCATGAGCTGAACTGAAAATAATCCTTTAAAAAAAATAACCCAAAAAGTATTGATTTAACTTTTCGCTTTAAAGTTTCTGTCATCCTTATAACCGAGAAAAATATTAATACGACTATATTTATCATGCTTTAAGGGATGAATATATGTGGTTTTGACAAGAAAGGAAGAGCCGTAAAGACAAACACTTTGAAATTAAAAAGCCAAAGGTTCTTAAGTAAATCTGACATTTTTCTTTTTTTAAAGGATTATATTTCTATGAGTTTGGAGCTTTCATGTGCGTCTTGTGAAAGTCACAACCACTGCCTCTTCTGTATTCATTCCACCTTAAAAAAACAAGGAAAAGAAGCACATGCCAGAGGAAGATGGCGAATGAACGTCCGCAGCTCATTTCGCAGCTTTATTCTCTGTGTTTCAGAGGAACTCGCCGTGAAAGGCTTCAGAGGAGCCCAGCACTTTTTCCTTGACAGTTGTTGGTTGGCTTCTGGCAACTGGTGCGCAGAGACACCACCCCCCCCCCCTTCCCCGCGGGGTACATTGAGTTTGAAGAGACACATTTAGACTGCACATACACCACTTCAAACTTCAAACAAAAAAAAAGAAGGGCACTGGAGTTTTACAATGGATTTCTCTGCAGTCTCTTTGTCTTTTATTGAAATGTGATGCCACTCAGTAAAGCCCGGTGTAAAAAAGAAAACCCACACACACGTTAGAGGGACAAAGTCACACAGGCGTGGTTTCTCATTTGTAATAAAGAAAAGTTTTCTTTCGATTTCGAAGCTCCCCCAGGTTTTCAACACCTTCCTCTTTTCTTTTCTCTTCTTTTTTTTTTTTTTTTTTTTTTTACCAGGGATTGAACAAAACAATTCAAAGAGTAAAGCGAGTACAGAGGTATGGGGGGGGGGGTTCAAATGTTTAAAGGTTTGTTATCACTGAAGGCAAAGTGCTCAAACAGTCACTCTTGAAACTGCTTATTGACGGTCCCTCAGCAGGGTGTTGCTGAGTCAGGAAGACACCTGTAATTGTGATCAAAGCTCAGATCTGTCAGCTGGGAGCCCAAAAGTGTTGCTTTGAGCCCTGCTCCCTTCTCCTTAGCGATCCCAGTGGGAAGTCACGCGGGAGGCAAATGGGAGACGTGGGAACAGTGGAGGGAGGAGAGTGACAGAAGCAGGCGCCGGGCCCAGGCGGCACCATCCAGCCGTCCTATTGATCTGTGAAAAAGAGATGTACATCCTTCCTCAAGATGCTGTCGGACACCCTGAATGCAGTTAGCGAGCAGTTTGTGCGTCTTTGGATGTTTTGATCTGCATTCTTTTTTTTTTTTGATATATGTTTTTATTGGCAGATTGTTTCAACAATACAGAGCAAAACAGATGAACATACCTTTTTTTTTTTTTTTTTTCTCCCTCTCCCCATCCCTCCCCCCATGGTTATCATCATTAAGTTTCCTTTGGGAATAGCAAAAAATAAATAAAAATAAACAAAAAATAAAACAAATAATAACAATAAAATTAAAAAAAAATAGTAAATAAATGAAAATAAAAAAATACTAATACAGTGACATAAAAGTAGTAGTAGTGCAATGACTGTAAACTTAAATAAGAAAATAAAGTGAGAACGAAACCGAGATGGGTTATCTAGAGATCAATAATTATTTCTTAGATCTTGATCTGCATTCTTCATGCAGTATTTAATTTGTTAATTTTTTTTCTGACACTCGGTCATTGATTTCTCCCTTTTGTCTCCAAAAATGCAGCGCGGGGTTGATTATATGCCGTTTGTCTGGCAATTTAAGAATCCTATTTGCACCTCTTTTATACGTATTCTCCTCTGACATCCTTTTCTTGTCTCGGTGCTTTGTGATAATTACTCTTGTTGGACCTTGAGCTTGAGGAGTAACACCTAACCAAGGGCAACGTGCCGTGTGCAGAGCAGGGCCGTGATTCATTGGCATGTATATGGTCGGCTGTATATCTTCGGGGAGGAAGAAATAGGAGGGGGGTGGTGAAGTGAACACGGGGAAAATGGGCTGCTGTCACTTGAACAGCAGCTAATGTGGACTTTCACTGATGGTATGAAACACGATCTGCTATTTTTATAAACTAATGGACTGAAAGGGAAAACGACAAGCTTAAAGGAGGAGATTGGGGGAAAAAAAACACCTTTTTCTTTGCTTGAGATTATTGAAAGAAATGTTTTAAGTGATCATTTGGGTTTATGAAGTGACTGTCAATGTAGAAATTCTGATAAAACATAAATCTGTCATCTTTTCTTTGGACAATTACATCTGAAATAATCTCATTGAGTGAACAGTTTGGATTTCCAGCATTATGTTGTATCACCTCAATCACATATAGAGCCTCTCCGAATCAAACTTCGAACGATGCTGCATTCACTGTACCTCAGAAGTAGGAGTTCTGAACTCTTAGGCCCCGTTTACACGGAGCAAAAACGGAGGCGTTTTCATGCGTTTTGGCCGTTCGTTTACACGAAAACGGAGCTCAAAGTCACTAAAAACGATAATTTCTGAAAACTCCGGCCAAAGTGGAGATTTTCAAAAACTCAGTTTTCACGTTTGCTTGTAAACAGAGGAAAACAGAGATTTAGGCTTCAGAACGTCACATTATGCAACAGAAACGTCACCAGTGTCATGAGTGCGACCTGTGTTTACAATTAGTTTGGCCACCGTCAATATTTTCTTGTATTTTACCTGTTTTATATTCTAAAGTCACACTTAAAAGTAACTCCACTTCTCTGTCACTCCAAACGAAAGACTCTCGTTCCGTCTTGGAAGTAAAGCCTGATTTATGGTTCCGCGTTAAATCGACGCAGAGCCTACGGCGTAGGGTACGCAGCGATGCGCTCCGTACGGTGTGCGTCGCTGCGTACCCTACGCTGTAAGCTCTGCGTTGGTGTAACGCAGAACCATAAATCAAACCCCGTCCACACGTAGCCAGGTATCTGCTAAACCGAAGATATTTTCCTACGTTTGGACCTGATGATCTACAGGTTTGGAATGCTTATGAATGTGGTCGAAAACGCAGATCTTCGGTTATGTGGGGAAGGGTTTTTTTAAAAAAAATGATGTAATGTGGATACAAATTATGGGGGGGGATATTCGGTTTTAAAAATACCCGGCTACGTGTGGACGGGGTCTCAGCCTTAACTGGAAGTTACACGTGTCATTTGTTGATGTTTTTTCCAGGATTCTGATTGGCTGGCATGACGTTAACAGCTTATTTATGCGGATCCATGTAAACGAAGAGGTTTTGAAAACGATCTCGTGTAAACGATGGAATTTTTCAAAACGTAGAGGGGGAAATATCCGTTTTTGTAAATACCCGGCTATGTGTAAACGGGGCCTTAAGCTCCTGATTTTTCACTTGGCTATTGAGAAGCACATTTTTATCAACATCTTTACAACTAACCCATTTAGACCAAAGATGCTAGAAAACCCGAGTTTTTAGGAAAGTAAAATCTTTTATCCCCCAGTCTTTGAAGAACCCAGGAACACAACATACAAACCATTGGAGAGTCCTTTCCCAACAACTGAGCGTTTGTGTGAGCCGATGCATCACTCCAGCCATGAAAGGTCATAATGGGCTAAAGAAAAAAACGACTTCTTCACAGCATGTTTTATATCTCAACTAGAATATCAGACTAACTTTTAATGTCTGTTGTTTTTTTCCCCCACTGGAGGTTAGAATATCCTATTGCACAGTTGGTACTGAGTCGATCAAGCCAACACTGACATCTAGAATTACAAAAGCGATCTTGAGAAATTCGGTAAAAAGTTTTCTATGTAAGCAGTAGTTCTTGATGTTATCATCTGAAAAACACAAACAAAACACAGAGGATTGGACCGACCACGAATCCCAGGGTTTTCTGATTTGATATGCAGTGGAGGAATGCGATCATGACTGGCCAACTGGCCGTTATCTTAATTCTTCATTTAAAACTGCAGGTTTGGAGAGTCTGAGCCAGACTTGGCTGGAGATCATTCAAAAGGGCCAAATAAATGTTTTCAGATTTGTTGTGGTCCGAGTAACAGGATCTGAAAAACAGAAGATTCCACTAATCAAAAGATTAAATGCTTGTGCATAATTCTTATAAAGCTTAAATTAGATTAAATGTTCTGTTTATTGAATAAAAGATAACATTACCAGGAATACATGAATGATATTACTGAGCAAAATAGTTATGAACTTCAAAAGCACTGAATGAGATGGTGTCTGCTCCACTTTGTGCGAAGAAGATTCCTTTCTCTCTGCCGTCCAGTCGCTTTCCGGTGTGTTGTGTCAACTGTGATCCAGACCTAATCTACCAGCCTGATAGTGGGGTACGGACGGGGGCCCCAGGCCCCCTAGGGCCAATGTCATTGCCTCATTCATCTTCAAGACAAGCTACAGGCAGAGGGAAGCCTCGCGCCTGTCCTGCTGTGCTTGCATATTCAGAGTTATGACAGGATTCTGAAGCTTTCATTTGGTCATTGGTGGCCTTTTTCTCTTCCCTCTTGTTCCCTGAGAAAAATCAGTGGACACGGCCCTCATCCCTGCAGGGGGGCCTCCAGCCTCCTCACTGTCAAGAAAAGCTCACATGACTGCTCACACTCCGAGGTGACGACGAGCAAATGGCATGTGGCGCTTTAGTAGCCTGGCTGTTTGGTGCAGCTTCCTGTGATCATGTCTGTCTCTTGTTAGTTTTAGAAGCTGCTCACCCATCATGTGCACATATGTGCGTAAAAAACGTTTTTGTTTTCACCCTGTAAATTAGAGCAAACAGACACAAGCAGGTGACGTGGCACAGAAAGTATTGAAGATGCACCCCGTAACTGTGCTATGCAAAGATTTTAATAGGACGGAGAACTGTTTGAAAGTCTTTATTTGCTTGTTTGTTGTCAGACACTGCACACATAGGACTGTAATGACAGTGTACTCACACGGCTCTGCATAACTCTGCATAACTCCCAGTCTGAGCACCAGATTTATCATTTTGTTTGGAGTCAACCCACAAATCTAGCCGCTCATGTTCTAAATCTGAAACTGCATTGTCGGCTTTTTATATTCTAAACTATATTCTAAACTAAACTGAACTAAAAAAAAAAAAAAACAAGTTTATCGTAAATATTTTCTTCCCATTTGTTAAAAAAAAAAAAAAAAAAGCAATGGGAAACAAATAAGCGTGCACTTGTTTCCTGCTGGAAAAAAACTGTGCACGGAGCAATACAATAGAGTTCCAGCAGCTGCAGAAGGCAGACAGTCAGCCTTATGGCGGGCTGTTTACTCTGGCAAGTACACTCAGAAAGTCTTGCAATTGTGGCAAAATGAGTGACATGCTGCCCCAAACAAAGCTGTGGAGCTCCGTGTTTGTTCCATGCTTGTGGAAGTCAAATACAGCTAGAACAACCTTGATGCCTTTGCCGCTGCGGTAACGGGGGTCGAGCAGCCTGGTTCAGCCAAAGCCACGTGCTGACTGATTACATGATCCCAGATTACAGATTTTTTATTCTCCTCCTTTTGTTATCAGAAAAGTAACCCATGAAATGAGTCATTGGAGATAGCAGCTCATCTTTAACCATTCCTTCCCTCAGCTTGCTCTACTTCTCTGCATCGGCACACCGAGCAAAGAATACATTAGAGGGTAATGAAATACGGGGCATTTAAAGAAAGATCTGAGGTGAGTGTCAATCGCGGGTTGAAAATCATATTACGGTACCAGTTGTCTATTGCGGTGACTTTCTCTCCCATTTAGAGGTATTCTGATCCTCTTTGAAATGTAATTACAATGGAAATGGACTCGTGTCTGGGAAGCTGAAATGTCAGGAATATGCAGGGAACTTCATTTTGCTCTCCTTTTTCTCGCTGGTGGTACCTGTCTGACATTTCATTAGATCAGAATATTGCCTTCAAGCGGGGGCTGCAGTGCTTCCTGTGGAGTGCACTAACGTGAAGGAAATCAACACCCTAACTTGCTACCCTTTTTACCAATTTCTGCAAAAAAAGCCTGCAGCATGTTTTTTTTCTGTTGAGGTAAACAGAGATTCAGACATTAAAGTCGGAGGGGGGGGGGTGGGGCGCCGTTTAATATACCTCTTCCTCCTCCATGCCCCGAACCTCAGCTTCTTCACTTCTGCTGGCCCAGTTTCTTTCATTGCCTGCTGAAGGTTGGTGGGATCTGAAGCCGGCTGGGGGGAGGGAAGGGGCTGCCTGAGGAATCTTTACATACCACCAGAGAAAGTGGGAGGTTCCCCCCCACCCCGCCCACCGTCCACATTTTCTCCTTTGCAAGAATCATAAACTGTGCAGCAGCAGCTGGTGCCAGAAAAGAAGACACAGGGAGTGAGAGAGAAGAGAGAAACAGAGAGAAGAGCAACACCCTTCTATCTCACTTACAATCTTCTTTAAATAAAAGCCAGTAAGCAGAAAAGGAGAGGGGTAGATGGGGGGAGTTGTTAACAACTGAAGAGCTGAAGATGTGGCACCCATCCCTACAGCAAAACACCAGATGTAGCAGATCTAAATCAAAGTCCTCCTGCTATAAATACAATGAAAAAAAAAAAAACAAGCAGACACAGGGAATAATAAGCGGCAGCATATGCCGTGGTCAACCTCTGTGGGCAGAGAAGGGAGCGCTGTTCCTTCAGTGCTGTTGCATTTCTCCTCTGAAGTCATCCATGAAGGCGCACAGTTTAGCACACACCACAGCAGAGCCAGCCCTGGCAGCGGGAGATGCCAATCAGACAAGTGTCTGCTTTTCCACGCTCTCTTTGCTGTGGAAAAACAATTTATATCCAGTGAAAACCAACTCAAATGAGACAATTCTACCTCTGCCTTTATAGTCCTGCAAGTGCGTGTCACTGGATTAGCGCACTGTCATTAAATTAAAATAAAAGGGGAAAATTGGGGTTGAAAGCTGTTGTAGTAGTTTTTTCTTGTCCTTTTTTTCTCTCTCTCTCTCCCTTATCTCCTTTTGGGTATCACACTTTTTATGTAGGTGGGGAAAGTTTTCTTTTGTTGGCCCTCAAGGATTAATTAAGCCATCAGGAGGAAGAGACAGTAATAAGGCACGTAATGGAAGGACTGTATTCAAGGGGGAAACTGTTAAATTCATCACGCCTTGTGTTCACACATTTATCACTGGCACATTACAACATGTAATCTGTCGCAGATGTGAGGGGTGGTGCTGGCTCTCCATCACACCATGCTTCTTCACACTGCAAAGCTGCTAGAGCTCGTGGGATGATCTCACGTGGGCAGATTTAATTAATTAGAAAGTCCTGATTTTGCAATATAACTTTTTGCCTTTAATATATTTTATCATTTTTTATTTTATTCATAGATGGCATACTGAACAGGTCATCTATAAATGAGGGGGGAAAAAAAAACTCACTTCAGTTTCTCCCTGTGCAAAGACGGAGCGCCATGGAAACACCTATCCAGCAGAACCAGGCTTCCATTTATAAACTACACACACACACACACACACACACACACACACACACACACACGCACGCACGCACGCACGCACGCACGCACGCACGCACGCACGCACGCACACACACACACACACACACACACCCAGAGCACAAAGTGTAATCACGGGGTGCAGATTTTTCACCTTCACGATCTAACACATATTCCGCATCCGTCTTGCGGGGTGGGGTACAGTAAATCTATTTGCGGCCTCCTTCCCAGTGTCGCTTTCACATTTCCCTCCACAGACGGGTTTCATTTTTACATGTTCTTCACGAAAAGTTATTTGTCAGAATAAACTAAAGGCGGAAAAGGTATTAGCTGGAGAGAAACCAAGGGGAACCTGTATATATTGTGTTGCCAAGGTGATGTGTAACATCTCTAATCCAGGGGTTCAATACGCGCCGACCAGAAATACTCTTTCAGCGCACCTTGTAATTTCAGCGTTTTGGAATAAATGGACGGATCCTCTGCCAAACCACAGCTTTCACTTTGCTCCATGTGGCCTGGAAGGAATTTTAAATATGCTCTGCATGAGTTTATTGACATTGCTCTCTTTCACTCACGTATACGGCTGTAAAGCTGCCCTGCACCTGACCGCATGAGCTCTCCCGTTTTGATGACATTCGTCTTGCGTCAGACTTTCAACTTAACTTCAAACTGGAAAAAGTTTTACAGAACGGCTGTTGACGCCACTTTTAAGTTCCAACACCAGGGGCCACGCGGCTACAGATTCAGGGATGGGTTTTTACATCCGCAGCACCAGGCTGAATTGACTCAGCAGGTGGAGGAATGTAAAGATCTTTGAGTCACACAGTGCTCCCCGCCATCGATCGGCTCACTGCTGTCAGCTGTAATTATATATATATCGCACCAAAGGTACAAGGATTTTGGGATCTCCTAGAACATATAGGTACACTTTTATTTCCTCAAAAAAGGAAAGATTGGTAGTGATAGCTTCATCAGTCGAAATAGTTATGAATTCAAACCTTTCACGTTCTGTCCTCTGGTGCTCTTATCAAATAAACCTGTCCTTTTCGCTTTCTGTTCTGGATATCATTCTAAGTCACACCTCCATGTGACAGGCCTATTTTGATTCTCATGCACAGTTTCTACAGGCAATGTTTGTGTCATTTCAGAGAGACATGACTGCAAAGCCTTTGCCAGAAATGGCTATGTCAATCAGCTAGAGGGATGGCATCCAGTTACTCACATGTAAGCCACTTTTACAGTAAAAGACTGAGTAAAGGGAACGAATTAAAATGCATTCTTAATTTCTCACATCCAGCTAAACATAAATTTAAAGCAATCAAGAAAATGAGCGGTGTTGTCTGCATGCTCTAAGATACCAGTGCATCTGCTGAGGGGTGTGATTCTCAGATCTCAGACACACAGTCGCTAAAAGGACAAACAGTTTGCTTGAACCAAATCAAACAACTTGGACATGAAATCACAAATGCACACTGCAGATATTAAATATTTCAATTACTGACCAGCTGTTCACAAAGTTTGAACTTTCTCCTGCCAAAGCAGCAATCAAGCTGTTGGCATGGCGAGGAGACCAGTGAGAACTGCTTCTCCTGCTTCTCCTGATCTCCATTATTGGTGAAAGTTTTTAGAAACGACCAGGAAGCAGGTGACTGGTAATCCTCAGCTGTCTATTGCAGTGGCTCTGCACAGCTTTCTCCTATTTTCAGTTTTCTCAGTTGCTGCGTAGCTCTTCCTCAATTTCCTCACTGCAGCACTGGCACCCAAAAAATGAAATTGTGGTGCATTATTTACACAAAGTGTTACTCCAGCAAACACATGCCAATACAGTTAAGTAACAACCCCATATCATCTTTAAGTTGCTGTGTAGTCCACTAACATCTGCAGTGCTGCGTGTTTGACCTTCATCTTCACAAACAATAATCCAGATCTTCTCCCTTTTTCTCTGCGAACAGCTAGATGTCATGATTGACGAGGCTTATTTTAAAATTTGGGGTGTTTGTGGCAGGATAAAAGCATAAATGTACAAAACAGACAGGTTACGCATGCATATTTGAGCTAAAATTGTATTTGATTGTAAAACCGAACTAACAATTTAGATTTTTGCATGGCTTTGTTTATAATTTTGATTTGGTTGAATAATGCAGACCACTTTTCCATTCTGCACTAGGAATGGGCGATATTTTACCGTTCACGATAAACCGTCAAAAAAATTCCCCACGGTAAGAATTTGTCATCTCGCGGTAAAAACAATAAATTCCCGTTGATGACGTTTTTGTGTAAAGCTGATTTATGGTTCTGTGTTAAATCCACGCACAACGTACATGAAGGAAGGAAGGAAGGAAGGAAGGAAGGAAGGAAGGAAGGAAGGAAGGAAGGAAGGAAGGAAGGAAGGAAGGAAGGAAGGAAGGAAGGAAGGAAGGAAGGAAGGAAGGAAGGAAGGAAGGAAGGAAGGAAGGAAGGAAGGAAGGAAGGAAGGAAGGAAGGAAGGAAGGAAGGAAGGAAGGAAGGAAGGTAGAAATGAGCCAGAAAGAAAGAAAGAAATGAGCCAGAAAGAAAGAAAGAAAGAAATGAGCCAGAAAGAAAGAAAGAAAGAAAGAAAGAAAGAAAGAAAGAAAGAAAGAAAGAAAGAAAGAAAGAAAGAAATGAGCCAGAAAGAAAGAAAGAAAGAAAGAAAGAAAGAAAGAAAGAAAGAAAGAAAGATAAATTCCCGTTGATGAGATGTTTGTGTAACAAACATGGCAGATCTGAGTCATTCCAGTTTTGCAGTACAGGTGAACTCATTTAATTGGTTTTTATTCATTCAATTTAATTGGTGTAATTTAGTAGTATTTAGTATCTTTTAGAGCAGTGTTTTGGGGGCTCCAAAGACTGAATGTGCTGATAGATTTATAGTTACAAAGGTGGAGTTGAATTGGTATTTTTTTTATCATCATTTTTATCATTATCGGGATAAATGCCAGAAATTATCGTGATACATTTTTTAGTCCATACCGCCCATCCCTATTCTGCACTGCAAAGTTGTGGCTCCTTTCCTTGTGGATCATATGTCCTTTCTGGCAGTTGATGTTGTCTTTCTGAGGTGTTAAAGTCTTGTTTTCCTGCCACGGGCGATGGTAGGGGAGACCCACCAGGGGGGCCTTATGTTGTCGCTGGTTTTTATCATTAACTCATTGTATGAGGGGTTTTAGTAGACTTTGTTGGGATTTTGAAAAAACATATATCGTTACCTGCAAAAAACCTTCCAGATGTCAGTCCTATGCACCACCTGCTTTCCAGGGAGTCTATATTTATATTCCCATCAGCTCTCGTGTCTGTGTGGTTGCACACGTATGAAGCGGTCGGTACGTGCCTTTCTGAGAAACAACGATATCACAGGAAGTGACAGTGGAGCCGGTAAAGAAGACATCCAGAACGGAGACCTTGCCTTTGCAGAGGGCTGCCTGCCTCGCCGGCCCTGCCATATGGCGTTGATGAAGAAGCCAGCGCCTGGGGAGGATGCAGCCGTATGGTAGCAAGAAATAAACATACACAGCAGTAAAGCAGAACAAGGCAGAGGAGGGTCATAGCGGTCCTCATTGTGCAGTTCACACAGCAAACAGAATATGAGTATACCTGCAGGATGAGACACATATAACTATATATTAGGGCTGGGCGATATGGACCAAAAGTCGTATCTCGATATTTTCTAGCTGAATGGCGATACTCGATATATATCGATATTTTTTCTGTGCCATAATTGGGGTTTCCCCCAAAGCATTATAGCATAGCATCTCTGTTAGCTTCATTTTTTTCTGAGGCAAACCCTTAAAAAAAACAGTCAGTTTTAATACAAAGCCTCGTGCCAAATGTCACACAGGTAACTTTATTAACAGAGGTCTGCACAATATCAAAATGTATAAAACAAATGAAATAAAAATAAACTGCCTGCATATATAGAATAAAAATGCTTGTTGAATAAAATAAAACAAATATCCCTTTCCTGCATAACAATTAAATTAAAATACACTGTACAATTAACACAGTGTAGACAGTAACAGGCAGACTTTTCCACTGAGGTTGACAGTTGTGCAAATAACAAAACATTTGTGCAAATCTCAAATAAAACATTCAAGTCAATTTGTCACAAAACAAGCTATATCAAAATCATAAAAAAAAAAAAAAAATTAATAATCGATATAAACGATATTGTCTCGTACCATATCGCGTTTGAAAATATATCGATATATATTAAAATCTCGATATATCGCCCAGCCCTACTATATATGAAAGGATCAATTCTCTCCCTGTGAGAATTGATACATATTGACGCATCTCTTTTCATCTGCATCTGTCACTTCCTGCGATATTGAAACATTCTAGTAAAACTTTTATCATGTCCTCTAAAGCATCCCATGCTTCCAATTGAATTCAGCCTTTGCCATGATGTCATCAGTCTCACTGCCTGTGAGTCAAGCCCATTGTTATGTGACATTTCAAAGGGATATCTGTTCCTCCTTCCCTTCAGCCTCTAAAACTTTTACTATTGAGGAGGATTGTTGAGGGACTGAAAGCCAGAGCAAAAAGCCAGCCTGAGGAGGCTGTTAGCAGCAGTCAGTGGGTGTGTGAGTCGGGGAAGGAGTCGCTCCTGTATATTGAGTGACCTTTTTAGAGCAGCTCGGAGGATTTCGGTGCCATCTGTGCCCCCCGGATACCTCTAATCCCATCGCTGCTACTCTCAGCAGTAATGGGTACCTTAAACCTTTCCAACGTGCCACTGATCTTCGTCGCACGTGCGCACAAACACTCGCGGTAGCACACTGCTTTCTTTGCTGCAGCTTCCGATCACATACATCTCTTAATACTTGAGTTGCGAAATGTTTTACTTTTCTTTGCAGTTGTTATTAAAGTCCCAGCGTGAGTAAAAGTTCAATTTTAACCCCTGTTTATCTTATCTTTAGATGATTTGCTTTAACAGCTGTTATTAGTATTTTCCAAAAATGACAGATATTACTCTGAAGTATTAAAGTTGGCGCTTCTGCACAAATTTTAATATCATAGTTAGAAAATAGAGCTTTTGAGCCTGAGTTGTATTTTTGTGACTTTTATGAAGGGTGGGTTTTTCTCATTCCCACACTGCACAGTTTCTGCTAAATACTTTTCACTCATTTAACTTTGAAGTGCGTCCTCATTGCTAAATGAATTTGCATTTATTTGTTGACTAACCCGTGCTTTCCTGTTCTTGGTTATGCATCTGTCATGCACTGGCTCTGGAAAAAAAAAGGCATATTTTCAGACAGAACACTCTGCTCCCTCTCTTGTATGGGAGCCTAATTTAGCTTTGGCTCCCAGACAAAAACATGGCACGGTGCACAAAAGAAATTCAAACCCGTATTGGATGAAAGAGCCACAAACAACGATTTATGAACTAATTCTCGCACGTGAACTGATGCCTTGTAAGCAACCTCGCTCTCCCGCCTCGGCGCTAGCACCAATGTCAGCAGTATCCGTGATGTCGGTGATCTATCCTTGGCTTTCTCTGTGTGTGGCAACTTGATTTCCACTCTTGTCATGACACTCAAGAGACTGTGCAACGTGTCAGGAGGCGTTAGCGATTTGTTTTATTTGACACTTGCTCCGGCAGCCTGGTTTCCTGTCAAGGATGGTGCTGCAGATGCAGGAGGGGTTTTCTGCTTGTCTTTTCATCACTGTTCACCTCATTTTCCTCTGCTCCGGGTTCCCTCGTGTGGAAAACCCAATTCTCATGCCCTGACTCCCTTTTCCTCCTCTCCTGGTGAGTGGGAAACAGTGGAGGATCAAAGAGCTCCTTCCCCGTGCTGTTACATGCAACAGAAACCAGCTTCAGGATATGGCACAGATTTATTTCAGGGTTATACGGGATGCTGCAGACAACCAGAACATTTATTCACACTCTTTTTTGTTATTTTAAGGGTAATTCGTTTTACTGCAAGCATGCTTAGATGATTCTTTTTTAGACCCTATCATGTAAGTCTCCCTTAATTTGAATCTATTTTCAAATATAGGAGATAATGACATGCAGTAAATCCAAGTGAAAAGATCTAGATGGAGGAAGTCAGACTGATAGTCCCGCAATGAGCAGAGAAGTGAGCCAAACTTTTACTGGATTTGAGTAGCTTGGCAGGATGCACTGCTTGTGATTTATTATTGCAAAGCTCTCATGCTCTGAGCTTTTTTTTTTGGTGTTTTTTATTAAACTGGCTGAAGGGTGCAAGTGCTTCGCTGAAAAATGATTCATCACTGGGTTCCTGGGTTGCAAACCAAAGCTCTCCGCCCAAATGTATGAACCATCGGAGCAGCCAGAAGAGTTTGTTTGCCCGGTGTCCCCCTGGTTTCTGCTCTTCATTCATCTCAGCATCGATTTTAATTGTTGAAGAGATGCTGGTGAGGTGGTTCAGCTTTGAGGAGCAGAGAACGTGAGTGCCCCAAAGTCTGATGTCATTTGTAATTGTTCAGAGATTACAAGCAGCAACACAATATTGAGACCACAACTCTCCTGCTGTTGCATTTGGGAGGAATCAACTTAAATGTCAAATTCAGATTTACCTTTTATTTCCCCCCCTTCGATCAGATCTTTGCAAGCTGGTATCAGTTCAGCATGTGCAAATAAGATCTTAACACTGACACCCCGCCCCTGAAACTGCTGTGTGCCTGATCATCAGATCAATCGCAGGGTAAAGACAGGGTGACCTTCAAGTTTGGGGGAAGGGGTGTTTTTTTTTTCCTCCCTCTCTCTCTTTGCCGGGACTTAAACGCCACCTCCCCTCCATCAAGAATTCCCATGTCGTCAGACACCAGCGATTGTGTCTTAATGAATTCACTGAATACTAATCAGGCAGCCAAAGTCCAGGGGGTGGGGCGTGGGCTTGACACAGACAAGCTCCTCTGTATAATATGCAGAGGAATTTTTTTTTTTTTTTCCCCCACCGCCGTCATCACATTAACTTTTACTTTAAAAACATGACATGGAGACTGTTGCTGCTCAGATACATCACTTAGTCCGGTCTATTTTGCAGCTCGGTCCTGCTTCATCTGGCAGCTAATGCACTTGTTTGTCTCATTATGGCACTGCAACAATTCTGCTTTGATTTAGCTCATGTCTTGGGGATACCCTGTGATTGTTTCGTGCTCACTGACTTCAAATCACTCCAATTGAGTGGGGATATATTTTGCTGCTGAGACCTTGTTTATATAAATCTTTCAGCACCACTGGCCAGAGGTTATATCCTCACACATTAATCAACACTCACCAGACTTCTAATCTTTTATCCAAGTCTTGTTAAGCCCCATGGACAAACTCTTTATGGCTCAATCAATCACACTGACTAGCTCTGAAATGTCCAGTTGTACATTCTCAACAGCCCTTGGCAGGCTATTTAGTTACTTCGAGGCTTCCATAACAGGGTTGTATTAATCCACATATTACATTGGAAAAAAAAAAAAAAAAACGTGCCCAGAAAGTAAGACTTTGCAGATGTAGTAAGCGATGATCTCAGCCACCTCAATCTTAATATATGAGCAGAATGAGCTCCTCTTCAAGCCAGGAACACTAATTGAATGAGTCGGGGGAGGTTCTGTGGACGAATTCGTTCATTTGTGCACACGTGACATTACAGGGAGCTCTTCTGCTGCATCCCTGCAAACCCCTTGGTTCATGCAAATTGAATATTGCTGTGAAAATGTTACAGTTTCCCCCAATAAAGCTGATCTTTAATACGTGATCAATGGAGAACGGCTAAAATTGAATCGCTCATTCGAAGCTTCTGAGGAGAGTTATTCGCGTCCACGAACGCTGGTAGAGTTTCATCTTGTAAATGTATGAAGCCCTGTCGCCCGTCAGCTAATACAAGCTGAGGCTGGGGAGTCACTTATGTAACCGAGGGGAGATCTTTGATGATTTTCAAATGTGGTGTCATATACGGTTGTGATTGAACACATTTCAACGGAAACTTCAAAGCTGCCCACTTTTGGCAGGCTGTCAGAGCACAACAATTCCAGCACTTTCCCTCAGCTGTAATAAAAAAAAATTACTCATATCCAACACGCAAATCTCACATCAAGGCACTACTTATGTTTTGGAGTAGCGCCACATAAAGGCTTCCGAATGCAAATGAGTAATGTCCAAATCAATGCAGCTGTAAATTAATTTGGAGGATTATTTGATCACGAGTGGTGGTTGGTTTAATGTAGGGTTGGGCGATATGGACCAAAAGTCATATCTCGATATTTTCTAGCTGAATGGCGATACTCAATATATATCGATATTTTTTCTGTGACATAATTGGGGTTTTCCCCCAAAGCATTATAGCATAGCATCTCTGTTAGCTTCTTTTTTTTTTTTGTCAGTTTTAATACAAAGCCTCGTGCCAAATGTCACACAGGTACCTTTATTAACAGAGGTCTGCACAATATCAAAATGTATAAAACAAATGAAATAAAAATAAACTGCCTGCATATATAGAATAAAAATGCTTCTTGAATAAAATAAAACAAATATCCCTTTCCTGTATAACAATTAAATTAAAATACACTGTACAATTAATACAATGTAGACAGTAACAGGCAGACTTTTCCACTGAGGTTGACAGTTGTGCAAATAACAAAACATTTGTGCAAATCTCAAATAACACATTCAAGTCAATTTGTCAAAAAAAAACAAGATATATCAAAATCATAATTTTTTATTTTTTTTTTAATCGATATAAACGATATTGTCTCGTACCATATCGCGTTTGAAAATATATCGATATATATTAAAATCTCGATATATCGCCAAGCCCTAGTTTAATGATTGGTCAGACCTCTACGGTTGGACAGTATCTGAATCCAGCGGAGCCTTTGTCTCGTCGTGTTTAGGAATATAATCTCCAGCAGTCGAGTTAATAACTGAAGTGAGTTTTAAATGCTTTTTGGACCGACTTGGTTTGGCAAACCTTTTAAAACACACTGCATGTGAAAGAAACAGAGAGAGTTTATTCTTCGTGTCCTCGTGTGTTTACAATATTTGAAAAACAAAAGGAAAAGTTACTCAATTAACAAATCATATAAAAACCAAACACTTTTTGCCGTCTGTCTTGTGTGAATCCAGTTTGACAGCGGGATACTCAAAACTCTTCAGATGCATCTTTTTCATGTCTTGGATGTATTTTTAATACAATTTATTTCCCCTCTCTCTCCGTTACATAGTGAACACACAGTTGTGGAGGGGTTTAGGAAGCTATTGATTTTTATTCGTTCTTGTGCTTCTGCTATAAACTGTGGATCATATGACCCATTGACTCTTAAGGCATTAATGGCCCCTGCTTGAGTAAAGCCGTGTGTTTGTGAGGGCGGAGGGTTGATGGAGGTGTTTGGTATGCATCGTGAAAAGCAACGTAAACTTACCGTAGTCAGGACACAACCCTGTTAAAACTTCTCATTTTATTAGACAAACACCAGGCCTGGATGGCTGAATAGCTGCTTTATTGTTCATTGTGCATCACATTAAATGGATGCAGGAGTATAAAACAGAAAAGCTCTACATAATTTTCCACATAATTCTGGCTTTATTTTGTGTTTTCTACGAAAAAATTGTACATCCATTGAGGTTTTAGTCTGTCAAGATGGACATCCTAATATTTGTAATTCCCTTAAATGCTCTAGATTAAGCTTAGACCATGAATGAAATGAGACAGCACTCTTTTCTTCAAGACAAGCATTTATTGAATAAGCCTGTCAAAACAAGGTGCAGGTCCTCCCATTTAGCCAAAGGGTCTATGAGCAGTTACATAAAACCAGTTTGGAGAGACTGCTAATGCTGTATTTTATCCCGCTTAAACCAGACCATTTTCAGATCAGAGTGAATCGAAAGTATTTCTTATGTTATTACGTCGGGGCCAAAGAGCCGTCTAACTGCACAGTAAGAGAAGACAAGGCCGGTTTACCTCACTGTATGGCATGGCATGATAATGGGAAATCAGACGAGGCAGAATTGGTTGACTTATCTGTTTGTTTTCAATCTATAGAATCATTGAAGCAGAAATAACTCCATCCCTGAGCAGACACGCTTAACCAGATATTATTATATGATTATAGGATCACAATACCAATATAATGCGATACAAAACGGCAGGGGCCCGTCCTGCATACCCCGATCTCGGTGTCTTCCTCCTGTTACCCTATTGTATCACTCGCAGATTACTTGACATGTTGCATAATTTGTTCTCGTTTCCGCTATCCTCTTTTCTTTAATGGTTCTCAAATGTCACGATAAGGGCATGTAATGAAAGAGAACTTGAGCTTGTGTATAACCTTTCTTTGTTGCTAGATGACATAGCCTTTAAAAGGTTGCTTCTTCCACATGAATGATATATAAATAACTTATCATTCTTAGTCCCAGTGCTTGATCAAGAGGCCCTGGGCGTTACAGTTAAATGCACCACTTGAGTTGTATTTTGCAGCATTCAGAGTGCTGAGCTTCCTGCCATCTCCGAATCATTTGTAGTGTTTGTATTTGGTTGTTGTGCAGTGGGATAATAACCCATGTTTAAGTGTTGTAACCCCCATTTACATTGCTGGCGGCCCAGGAGCTCCTCATCCTTAGAGGCGAGGACTAGGGCTGGGCGATATATCGAGATTTTAATATATATCGATATATTTTCAAACGCGATATGGTACGAGACAATATCGTTTATATCGATTTAAAAAAAAAATAAAAATTATGATTTTGATATAGCTTATTTTGTGACAAATTGACTTGAATGTTTTATTTGAGATTTGCACAAATGTTTTGTTATTTGCACAACTGTCAACCTCAGTGGAAAAGTCTGCCTGTTACTGTCTACATTGTATTAATTGCACAGTGTATTTTAATTTAATTGTTATGCAGGAAAGGGATATTTGTTTTATTTTATTCAAGAAGCATTTTTATTCTATATATGCAGGCAGTTTATTTTTATTTCATTTGTTTTATAAATTTTGATATTGTGCAGACCTCTGTTAATAAAGGAACCTGTGTGACATTTGTCACGAGGCTTTGTATTAAAACTGACAGTTTTTTTAAGGGTTTGCCTCAGAAAAAAATGAAGCTAACAGAGATGCTATGCTATAATGCTTTGGGGGAAACCCCAATTATGGCACAGAAAAAATATCGATATATATCGAGTAACGCCATTCAGCTAGAAAATATCGAGATATGACTTTTGGTCCATATCGCCCAGCCCTATCGAGGACGCCATAAAGCGGCTTATTACGGTACCCGAAATTTGCTACTGGCTACTAAAATGACAGACTTTGCAAGAAGCAAAACTCATGTCATTAACAAATCGAAGAGGTAGAGAATGAAGTTCTACATGCTCAACAACGCTCAACAGCCGGAGTGGCAGAGGTTGCTATTCAGGATGGCGTGGATCTGGCACCAGCCCCAGCTCCGGCTCCCAGCGCTGCATCAGCCAGCTTCATCCATGCTGTGGAGGTCAACCAAACAGACAGCAGGGCCCTTGTCTTTCACAGTACCACTCCATAGCACCTCCCGACTCCTCTCCCCTCCCCTCATCTCAGCCTCGGGCACCAAAGGAGGCAACAACACCCCTTGCCTTTCCATTTCCCAGCACATGTTAAACACAAGTTCTTCATCCAGGTCAAATAACGGGGTCTAATCTAAAATCCCCTGTAGTCTGCACTTTCATGCGACTTTCGTTAGACTTTTTCATTCCCCGGTTAGATTAAGGGACCTAAACTATTTGGTGAGGTTAAGGAAACACCAGGGTTTTCTTACATCAACAACATGTTAGATAAGGCACACTACCTCGCAATATGATAAGAAATATGCTAAAATGATTTATTGAAAACTACACAGCTAATGAATATTGAGATTTTTCTCCTCGTCACAGATGATGCCCCTTTTAAACAGTAAACAAAAATCTGACAACGGCATCCAATTAGATCGGCTTAGCATAAATACTACAAAGAAATGGAAGCAGCAAGTCTTGCTCTATCTACAATAATAGAATTTTCTCATGAAAAAAGAAAAAAAAACACGGCAGTTGTTGGCTGTTTTTACACAGAGTAAACAAAAGGACTTTAGAGAATCTTAATTTTGCCAGTGGGTAGATGTTTGTTTGTTTCTGATTTGGTTTTCTGTGCAAAGCTAATACTGCCTGCTGCTGTGTTTAATATTTATCCAGACACGAAAGAAAGAAAGAAACCGAATATGCACTTTTCTCCTTGCATTTCTTTAAGAAAATAGCAAAGATCAGATCAAACGCTGTTGTGTGCGTCTAAAGTTGAGTGCTCAGAACGGGCCTCATTTTCCAGCTGAGATTTCCACTCGTCCCAGACTGTTTCTACATTACACCCACGCAATAAAACCCTGGGAGTGAGAGTGACCTGTTAGTTTACAGAAATTGTGGGAGTGTAAGGCTGCTTAAACTCAATCCTGCTCAATCCTCTGGGGTAATAAGCTAGGCTGGTGTGTATCCCAGAAGAAGGCGTGAAAGCAGTGGGCTGGGACTTAAAACACCGGCTTGTGGAGTACTTAGTCCATTTGGCAGTGGGAGTCAGTTCTTTTTTTTTTTTTTTTTTTTTTGCTCTATCCCTCAAGCATTGC
The DNA here is from genome assembly GCF_033807715.1 of Cololabis saira. Taxonomy (NCBI): domain Eukaryota; kingdom Metazoa; phylum Chordata; class Actinopteri; order Beloniformes; family Belonidae; genus Cololabis; species Cololabis saira. The sequence goes on from NC_084590.1 coordinate 39,780,782, forward strand.
TTTGTCTTTTGAAAGGAGGCTCTTTGTGTTTGCGGTATGAAGCTGCTCACATGACGAGCCCCAGTACTGTCAAAGAGGCATTTTGATGTCGAGCTGGTGCTGTGTGGAGGATACTAAAACATTCATGGCATATTTGGATGCTATTAACAAGAATATTACAGCATACGGTGCCGCGTCTTTGATATGCCTCCCCTCAGAAGACCTTGCGTGAGCATGCTTACAGTTCATTATGAAGTGTAATTAAGTCGGGAATGCTTCGCTTTAGATATAAGCAGACTTTTTGACACGTGGCCTACAGTAATGCTTCTCTATCAGGCTTCGTCACTGGGAGAAGGGAGCAGTTCAACACATCAGACATGACCCAGTTAGAAGAGCTGCTCTTCTAGGACCCCCAAAAAAATGAGTCTCTTAGCCTGAGGAAGACTCTGAAAGCCTTTAACTCAGTTGTTCCCATCACACACTACCTTCTTCTCCTCTCCTGCGCTCTGGGTGGGAACAGGCGTGACTTTCAAATTAAATTTTAGACCATTATTCTGATAGATATGGCCGTATCATCTTGCTGAATATCTACATTTGCCCTTTTTAGCACTTACTTTATCCTTTTTAAATTGCTGGAAGTTTATTCAGTAAAGCTCTTTCAAACCCAGAATCTCTCAAAAGTTGGCTTAGAATTCATTAACAGTCCTTAAGCACTCTAGATTTTCCCTCAACGAGTGACGGAAAAAAATGATTTAGCAAAGTGATACCAGCGTAGCATCGTAGAAGTCAGGTGATCTGGATTCAAAGATACTCTGAACTCACAGTTTCCACTGTTTTTATCCTTGAATTCCTGCTCTACTTTCGTACGAGTAACCAGATTTACGAGAGAGAGGTCTATGCATTTAAGAGAAGGCTTCTTTTTTTAAGATGCTGCTGAATTCTTTCACTGTTTTTGCAAAGCTTTTATTTTCCGCCTCTCCGCTGCACGGAGGGGGAAGAATTTCCTACTTGCAATGAGAAGAGACACGGCTGAGGTTGCAGGGATGTTTATCACTGGAGTGAGTGCAGACAAACTGAAAATATCTACACTCCTGCATGAAAAGCTCATTCTCCCCACGTATCCAGAATTTGCTCTCTATTGAAACTTATTTGCTGCATATTTAGCACACCCAATTTTTCAGCTTGTGCATACAGTATTTCCTGCACTGCATCTCTGCTCCTTAGCCCGTATCCTTAATGCAGGTTTGACCACTGCTTAATGAAGCAGAAGTTAATTTTGCTCTTGTAATTGGTGTGTATATTAATTGCCGGTTCGAGTTGGAAACTGTGTGACAAATGAATGGCGTGATTAGATAAGACCAGCTCTTAACCTAGTGCCTGTAGCAGAAGCAGAGAACAGATCAATGAAACACAAACCGCTTGTTCCGCCCAGGGCCACAACCGGTGACTGATGGGTGAGGATGGAAACAGATGAGGTTGTGTTACAGAAGAGGAGCACAAGTTAAGCAGGACATTCCTTGCAACGGTTTTTCTCTATTTTTAACTGTAAACTGTTTTTTTTTATGTTGTCCAAAAAATGATTGCATTCATGATTAAAGCAGACTCATTTTGTTTTTCATGGACAGCCTTAACATTTAAGTCTAAGTACTTTGATAATAACATTTTCTTTTCATTCCCACTGGGATTTACAAATTGGGACGGTGGCACAAAACAGCAGCCGCTTCACATCATTGCCACTGTTTTTAGTTTGACTTGCAGTACATCCCACTGCTTTGCATGCCTCTGTGCCATTGCCTTTATTTAACCAGTTACAGTCAGTAGAGATGCTCAGATTCGTTGACCAGTGACTGGGGCTTTGCACCTTTTTGATTTGGCGCGCTGTGACAGCTGAAATCCATTTCAGAGTCTCCACTATTCAGATTATCACGGCTGAGCAGCGGAATGATTCTCATCACAGGGATGTGGGGAGTAATGTCAAAGGCAAACAAATACATGCCATTGACACTGTGAGTCAAGATGACACCGCAATCACAGTTAATTCTGACATTTAGTGTAATTTGTGCACCAGATAAACATGTGCACAGAGAGGCAGAGCAACAGAGATGTCTTTGTTCCCGGAGTACGGAACGCACAAGTCAAACTTCCTGGGTGGTGTTGAATAACCTGCATGCAAAATAGTTATAAACACAAATAATACCTCTTTCCAGCCCTCTGAAAAGGTGAAAATAACCCAAAATCTAATTTTCATCAAAGGGGGCCTTCCTCTGAGCTCGACAAAGAACATTGGTCTCATGTGCAGCCAGCTGTGAGACGAGTTCTTGGGGACCATCTGCAAAGGCAGCACGCAGATGCAAAAATCTTTTCAGTTGGATTTTAGCCAAACAGAAACATTTCCTCCAACATAAAGCACCTTATCTAACGAGGGAGCTGACTGACGACAGGATACAAGTTCCATAAACTGTTTTTCTAAGGATTGTTTACGTTGCATCATGGGATAAAGGTTGAATTTGTTATTAAAGTATACATTTAAAGTATATTTCATGATGCTGATCAAAATCTCCATCTAAATCTTTCAACAAAGGGTCGTATTATGTCATCTTACTGAAAAAATGCAAAGATATCTTTCTTTCTTTTCTTTTTTTATAAACTGTCGGCATATATATATTAGTGGTTCGTACCGTGATATGGTAAAAACCTTTATCCAGGACATATATATGCATGTTCAAGTGTGTGAATGTGTGTGAGTGGGTGTGTCTTTCACCGGTCCTCTTCGACAGTCTAGTCTAACATATTTTATTAACATTTAGATTCCATTTTTTGACAGAGAGGACCAAAATCACCAGAGTGAAACATGAAAGCACCAGAAGTGAAGAACATGACGGTGATGGGTGCAGTGTGTGTAGTGTGGTGACTGCTGTGTTTGTGTGATGTGTCTTAGGGGTGAAATGGGTTGCAGTGAAAAAAGGCAGACATGCCAGCATATGACAAACAGACATACAAAGAAAAGGACTGATACAAAAAGTGTGTATATGTGTGTGTGAGTATGTAAGAGAGAGAGAGATGCAGGTTTAAATACAAATATAAACATACAAGCATTCATCCATACATCTAAAGTAAAAACAACCATATGGCTAATAATAACAATATTACCAATCTTAGTGTCATTATAGCTGGTATTTTTTTTTTTCAATTCAATTCAATTTTATTTATATAGCGTCTAATACAACAGAGTTGTCTCTAGACGCTTTACAGAGACCCATACCCAGAACATGACCCCCGAGCAGTTATTACATAAACAATGGCAGGTAAAAACTCCCCTAGTGGGAGAAAAACCTTAAGCCAAACAGTGGCAAGGAAAAACTCCCCTTTAGGAGGGAAGAAACCTTGAGCAGGACCAGGCTCATCAGGGGGGACCCTCCTGCCGAGGGCCAGACTGGTGGGTCAGGGATGGCAACAGCACAGCAGGCAGGTGGAAGCAGCAACGGGATGACCGGGGGTGGGGACCGCAGGCCAGCACACAGCTCCCGAAGCTCCGGCCCAATCAGCAAGTCCCAGGTTGGGGTGCAGGGTCAGGAAAAGACTTGTGCTCCGTAATGCAAGCTACAAGCCACCCATGGCCACCTGCAGGACAAAAGAGAGAAAAGGGAGGAGAAGGGGGGGGCAGCAACGGGATGACCAGGGGTGGGGACCGCAGGCCAGCACGCAGCTCCCGAAGCTCCGGCCCAATCAGCAAGTCCCAGGTTGGGGTGCAGGGTCGGGGAAAGACCCGTGCTCCGTAATGCAAGCTACAAGCCACCCACGACCACCTGCAGGTTCCGGTGTCCGGCAAAGGATGCTGCAACATGGACAAAAGAGAGAAAAGGGAGGAGAAGGGGGGGGCCAGCACAAGAAACCACAGGAGCGACTCTGACACACTAAAGTTTACACTACCTAGAGATTTACCAACACCAGCTAGAGGTTTACTAAACACTAACTATAGGCTTTACTAAACAGAAATGTTTTAAGTTTAGTTTTAAAGGTGGAGGTGGTGTCAGCCCCCTTAACCCAGATTGGAAGTTGGTTCCATAGTAGTGGCGCCTGATAGCAGAACGCCCGCCCTCCAAATCTACATTTAGATACTCTAGGAACTACAAGTAAACCTGCACTCTGAGAACGGAGAGCTCTGACAGGAACATAAGGCACTATCAGGTCTTGCAAATAATGCGGAGCTAAGCCGTTTTGGGCTTTATACGCAAGTAATACAATTTTAAATTGGATTCTGAATTTTACGGGTAACCAATGGAGCGACGCTAACACTGGAGAGACGTGGTCTCTCCTGCTAATTCCTGTCAGTACTCGTGCTGCTGCATTTTGGATCAGCTGGAGCCTATTCAGCAAATTACTTGGACATCCTGCTAACAACACATTACAGTAATCTAGTCTAGAAGATACAAACGCATGAACTAGTTTTTCTGCATCACTCTGTGAGAGGATTTTCCTAATCTTTGCAATATTACGGAGATGGAAAAAGGCTATTTTACAAACCTGATTGACATATGGTTTAAACGACAAATCCTGATCGAAAATAACACCAAGATTTCTCACAGTTGCACTGGAAGCCATCGCAACACCATCTAATCCCTTCCTAAGATGCTCTGGACCAAGAATGATAACCTCTGTTTTATCTGAATTTAGAAGCAGGAAATTTCTGGACATCCAGTCCTTGATGTCCCTAAGACATGCCTGAAGTTTAACTAACGGTTCTGTTTCATCCGGCTTCATAGACAAATAGAGCTGCGTATCATCAGCATAACAATGAAAGTGTATGCCGTGATTCTGGATTATACTTCCCAACGGCTGCATGTATAAACTGAACAAGATTGGCCCTAGCACTGAACCCTGCGGAACACCATAACAGACCCTTGACTGTTCTGAAGAAACCTCATGTACATGAACAAACTGGAACCTGTCAGATAGGTATGATTTAAACCAACATAGAGCTGTCCCTTTAATCCCAACAACATGCTCTAACCTGTGCAGTAAAATGCCATGATCTATAGTGTCAAAAGCAGCACTGAGGTCCAGTAGAACCAGTATGGACACTAATCCCTTATCTGAGGCCATAAGGAGGTCATTCGTGACTCGAACAAGTGCTGTCTCTGTGCTATGATGCATTCTGAACCCTGACTGAAAGACTTCAAACAGATCATTTCTATACAAATAGTCACATAACTGGCTTGAAACTGCCTTTTCCAGAATTTTAGACACAAATGGAAGGTTGGAAATTGGTCTATAATTAGCTAAGGTGTCTGGGTCAAGAGAAGGTTTTTTAAGTAAAGGTTTAATTACTGCGACTTTGAAAACCTGTGGTACATATCCTAAACTTAGGGATAAGTTAATTTGGTCCAGTATTGTCGTACCAATAAGAGAAAAAATATGTTTGAATAGACGAGTCGGGATGGGGTCTAACATACATGTGGTTGACTTAGCTCTATTAACGAGTGAAGTCAGCTCAGGGAGGTCTATAGGATCAAAACAGTCTAGAGACAAGTCAGAGCCTAGGGAAGTCGCTAAAGCTGAAGAAACACCTACAACCGGCTGGTTGATTTCTTCTCTAATTCTCGCGATTTTACTGTTGAAGAAGCCCATAAAGTCCTCACTACTGAGAGCTGCAGGAATGCACGGCTCAACAGAGTTGTGACTCTTTGTCAGCCTGGCTACAGTGCTGAACAGAAAACGTGGGTTACTTTTGTTATCCTCTATCAACGTTGAATAATAAGCTGTTCTGGCTTTGCGAATGGCTTTTTTATATACTATTAAAATATCTTTCCATTCACGATAAGAGTCTACAGACCTACAAGAGTACCACTTCCTTTCCATTTTACGCACGTTTTGTTTCAACATGCGGATATCTGAATTATACCAGGGAGTTAAGCTCCTGTGGCTAGAAACCCTCCTTTTCAAAGGAGCAACTTCATCTAAAGCTGAATGCAACAAATCAGCAGTGTTACTAGCAAGGAAATCAACATCTGCAGAGGTAGAACCCAGGTCACTGGCCTCGACTACATCACTATTTCGCACTGTCGTAAGATAAGCAATGGCCTCCCTAAATTTAACAATAACTTCATCAGACAAACATCTGCTAAAATAATACCTCCTATTTTGCACTTCAACATCAACAAAATTAAATTCAAACGTTATTAAGTAATGGTCGGATAAAAGGGAGTTTACAGGTGACACCAACAGACCATCAGTTTCAACACCGTAGGTGAGAACGAGATCGAGAGTATGATTAAAACAGTGCGTCGGTTTATCCACTTTTTGTGAGATACCCATTGATTCTAGAAGAGAATCGAAGGCTAATTTAAGATTATCGCTTTCAACATCCATATGAATGTTAAAATCACCCACTATGATGAATTTATCTGTGCTGATCAATAATCCAGAAAGGAAATCTGAAAATTCAGACAAAAACTCCAGATACGCACCAGCAGGGGGCCGGTACACTACCACTAACACAACTGGCTTCTCTGATTTCCGGCTCGGAAATTTCAGACCAAGCATGAGGCTTTCAAATGTATTATAGTTGCACTTGGGTTCAATTTTTGTTTGGAGACCGGAGTTATAAATTGCTGCGACTCCTCCGCCTCGGCCCGTGCTTCTAGGAATGTGATGATTAAAGTAGCTGGGCGGAGTTGATTCATTCAAACTAACATACTCTTCCTCCTGTAACCATGTTTCTGTTAAGCAGAAAATATCACTCCTGCTCTCTGTAATTATATCATTTACTAACAGAGACTTAGAGCTTAATGATCGTATATTTAGTAGTCCGCATCTAATTTTTCGGTCTGTAATTGGTACCAAATGTGCATTGGTTTTAATTTTTACAAGGTTATCTTGGTTAACGCCTCTATAACGCTGCACCTGGTGAACTTTTGGAGGGCGGGGAACTGCAACCACTTCTATTTTGCTAGGCACCTGGCCAGAGTCGCCAATATCATGTAATCCTACAGTTTTAGAGTCGCTAATTACATAATGCAATCCTACAGTTTTGTTGGCAGGCGTTGGTCCTTGAGAAGCAACAGATGTGTCGCTGAGCCCTTTAAGACTACCCTTCCTCCGAACCGTCACCCAGCTAATTTTAATTAGTAGTAGTACTATAAACAGTAATAAGGGTAGTTATCATCATTATCACCACCAAAACCACCACCATCCTCCCTCGGGGCACACGACCGCCGTCCAACCCCACCCACAGCAGGGAGACCAGCCAAGAGGCAGCCTGTGGCCCCGGGGCCGACACCCCACACAGGGGCCAAACCCCCCACAGGGGCCACACCCCCTCCGACAGGAGGTCCGTGATCAGGGAGTCCACTCTTTAAAGATCTTAAAGGGGACCTATTATGAAAAACACGTTTTTTCTTGCTTTAACATACAGTACAGGACTGTCTCAGAAAATTAGAATATTGTGATAAAGTCCTTTATTTTCTGTAATGCAATTAAAAAAAACAAAATGTCATACATTCTGGATTCATTACAAATCAACTGAAATATTACAAGCCTTTTATTATTTTAATATTGCTGATTATGGCTTACAGTTTAAGATTAAGATTCCCAGAATATTCAAATTTTTTGAGATAGGATATTTGAATTTTCTTAAACTGTAAGCCATGATCAGCAATGTTAAAATAATAAAAGGCTTGCAATATTTCAGTTGATTTGTAATGAATCCAGAATGTATGACATTTTTGCATTACACAAAATAAAGGACTTTATCACAATATTCTAATTTTCTGAGACAGTCCTGTATATAATCCTCAATATATCCTCAACCTGCCAACTCAGAGAAAGAGGAAAGCAACCAAATTCTGCAGTGTCTGTACAGCCGCCCGGATGATCCATCCAGTGTGATGTGGATCTACGAGATTCTGCGCCCGTCTGCTCCCGTCGTTACGTAACGACGGGTGCGATTTTACATAGGTCGGTCTCCGATGCGTGAAACCACGCCCACAACTAACTCTGCCAGCCGGAGCTTCCGCCATTTTTTCGTAGCGGTGTATCGCGATGGCCTCTGTTCGAGCTAGACATGCGAAGTGCTCTGTTGTTGGTTGTAAAAACCAACACAAATGTCTGTTTTCACAAACGCCCACAACTAACTCTGCCGGCCGGAGCTTCCGCCATTTTTTCGTAGCGGTGTATCGCGTCATTCAGGCAGCCAATCAGCACAGAGCCTCATTATCATAGCCCCGCCCACTCAGAATCCCGCATAGATAATGAGGATAGAGAATGGGAAGATAAAGACATGGATCGAAGGCTGAATTTCTAATTTATTTAGAAAAAACAATCAAAAGCTTGTTTTTAAGACATTCAAGGCCTGTTTAAAATAGGTATTAGATGCCATAATAGGTCCCCTTTAAAATCGGACAGGTTGCCGTGTTACGTCATGGTGTGCTGATTGATGCTTAAAAAACACCATGTTCACTGTAGTTCGGTTTTCACAATGAAAATACAAAGTAAGTGCAACATTTTGTAACTTTAATGCAAGTCATCCTTCTGCACCAGAAAACAGTGTCTTTTATTATAAATTTCATGAAATTGGCTTTTGTAGTCTTTGTGTAATCGTGCCTACAAAGAGAAAGTCTGCAAGGGATTGTCCAGTTTGGCAGAGGAAAAATCATGAGGACCTCACATGAATATGACCAAATAACTTGACTGTGTGAGCATTAATAGCGCTTTGACCTTTTCTGTAGCTGACAGCAGCAAATACCAGGGTGAAGAGGAGGAGGAGGGGGAGGAGGGGGGAATTCCTCATGGAGATGATACTGAATGAATTGTTTGAGGTTGCTCGTTTCAGTGTTTTGATGTTGCAGACCTGGTCTGCATTACGGCTTCCTGGCTTTTTATGTCGAAGTTGTAAAGGAAATGACTTAAAACTGAGCTAAAAGTCTTGGCTGGGAGTTTGTGCTTCAGGTCACATGATCTCTGTCTGGCGGGGTTTTTAAGTGCTTTACAGCCGCCGCATTACAAAGTCATTCTGATCAGAAACAATCTTAATGTGTGTACTTTTTTTTCTGAATGACAACGATGCCAGTCATTGGTAGCAGCATGTACTGTATTGGTATGCTTCTCTGTGCTCATGGCATATCACACATTCTTCCCATGCTCTGTTTAAATCTTTAAATCCCACCTTTTTCTGCATCACTGACATCCTCCATATCCCCATTTCTCAGTTCTCCTTTCAAATGAAAACCCCAGATCTAATCTTCCATAGAAAGTAAATAAATAAATAAATAAGAAACACTGCCTTCAACAGCCAAAGTGCCCAGAGGTGCAAGCCCCCTCTGAAAGCCACGGTGTTGATCTAACTTGAACGACAGAGAGAATCAAAGCGCGATAAGAAAAGGCAGGCTCGCCTTTGCTGAGCGTTGTGATGTGTGCCTCGTGTTTCAGGCGACGGAGCAGACATGCCGTGACATGCAGGGGGTGGTTTTTGTGCACGGACGAGTCACGCGGGCTCTTGAGGCCGATGTAACACTGGTAAACCCCCCTCTATTGTGTGTTTTATTTGCCTCTCGGAGGAGTGAACAGGTGGAGAATGAGAATGAGCTGAACCGCACATTAACATGTAAACAATATCAGTTTGGATCGATGCTTGTTTGAGTGGCTGGAACACTGTCTCAACCTGAAAAGGTGCCCCCCCCCCATGTCTTGAGAAAAGGATAATAAAAGTGAAGGACACGTGAACATGCTTTCCTTCCTAGGTGTGATAGCGCTGACATTTCCATGCCTCTTTTGGATGCCAAAAAGGGAATGTGTTACATTAAACCGGCTCATTCAGGCACGTCCCGGCTGCAATTCCCTGGCCACCAAAATTCTCTCCAGCTTTAGCGGCAGCGTTCTCCCCCCCACCCCACCCTCCTCCTCCTCCTGCCCTCTTTGGCCTCTTGAATGATAACCTTGAATGGTATTGTCTTGGGGAAGGGAAGGAGCGTAAAGAAATTCCTTGGGTCCTGACAGAGAGCAGGAACGCTCGACAAAAGGCATCAGCTCTCTGCAAATCAGAGAATTAAGGGGGTATATGAAAAGGGGGCAGCTTTTCATTCAGGTAAAAAGCTTTGACTGAAAAAAAAAAAAAATAAGAATAGGGGCCAATAGCTCAGCCCTGGCGGAATAAAACGCTTCTCTGTGTCCTTTCTAAACCGGCAAAAATCCGCTTTTCAAAACTCATCTCAACGAGACTGATGAAATCGGAGGCAACAAGAGGCAGCATAAAGATCACTATATTAGAGCAGAATTCATGGATCCGAACACTGATACGCGGGGCTGATTGTATTTGGTTAAGTCTCTTCCAGTTCACAGAAGAGCCTTTCAGAGCAGCCATTAGGCCTGAGATAGTTGCTCTGATAATGACCATGTGGAGATCAATTGAAACTCGATCTGTGAATAAGCTGCCTGGCTTCTCAGATCATGCACTGCACACTCGATCTCACCCTTTCTTCTCCTCATCATCTCTTCCGCTGAACTCTGTCGAACATCAGCTGGCTGCCCTGGCAACTTCATAGAAAAAAAAAAAGAAAACTAGGCAAGCTGTGTTTATTGGCAGGAAAAACAGCACGCTAAATAAACATCGTCTTTTATGATCATAGAGCAGCTTTTGAGCTCGCTGAAAACTAAAGGCATCTAAAACTTTGAATTGAGGTCGAACTGATGCTGCTGAAGGGGGAGTGAGCTCTTTGGATTCTTGGTGGTGTGCAGAAGTATGTTCCCATCCTCCATCTGTTGTGCAGTGTCATGTAGCTGCTGCGTAGCCTCTGAGACGGTCCGCTGCTGGTCTCCACCGAGTCCTCGTGGCAGTTTAGTGAAGCCTTGCAACAATTCCATCATGAGATAACAATCTGTTCGGGGGAAAATTAAGTTGTTTGTCGAAAAGAAAGGAAATCCATAAAAGGCTGTAATAAAGAGGCTCAATATGGCCCTTTGTAAACTGATGTAATACGGTATATTTGTCGTGCAATCTTTCAATCTTGTAACTATATCTGCATTGGATATATGTTTATTTTGTATATTTTTAGGACATTCAGGCTTTCAGAAGACCCAAGGGTTTTCAAAAGCTTTTGTAAAGGGGACATTTTCAGAGCGAGATCATTTGTCTGAGCATTTGGAGAGTTTTTTTCTGTGTTTGAAGTGACTTCCGACTCAGAATCTCCATTTTGTTTGGGGCACCTTAATGTCAAATTTGCAGGGTTCTGAGCACAACGACTCAAGTAAGGAGTGGCTGCCTAAACTCAGTCACATGTCCGCCAGACATTCCCCAATCCTTCGTTTCCTTTGGTCCTCTGGTCCACATCTGGCTCTCACAACATGTATGGCATACCAAAACCTGCTTATGCAATTAGGGCCTCATCTGTCTCATGCAACGCACGTCAAAACCCCAGTACGGTCCGGTTCCTGAACGTCAGGACACACCTGTAACTGAGCCAGAAGTGCCAAACATAGTCTCAACCAAGGTCATACTAATCAAAGCCTTGAGTCCGAATGGGTTAACTTTTGAATTTATTAAAAACAACTTATAATGTCAGCGCAAAATAATGTCAAAGATTTCAAGTCTAAACACATAATATTGTTTCCATGCAGCGAAAGAGTTTTGCATCATGCTATTACTAATATTTGTTCTCTGTCTTACTTCTTTTTCTTTTTGAGAAGGAATTTCTTAGCTAATATGAACTGATTTATCAGAAAGGGCTCATTAGTTTTATATTATCTCATGATGTGTTCTTAATAGTTTGATGCTTGGGACTGTTGTGAACAGTTGATAGCGATCTGAGCATCAGGAGATTATACCCCCAGAAAATAAGGCAATTAAAGCAAAAAGGACGTCATCCACAAAGTGATCATTTGCAGTCTGTTGGTGGGGGGGCGCAGGCCGAAAAGGTTAAGCACTTTCGTAGACGACGAGCACATGCGAGATAAGACAAATCCCCAATTGTCTGTTTGTGCAAATCGAGGCGCGTTGGTGTCATTTCTGGAAAGGAGAAGAACGACAGGAAGAATCTGCTCGGAGCAGTGTGTGTGTGTAGAGTCAGAGCCTAAAGGTAGACGCTCCGAGAGCTCCACGTGTTTCAAACAGCGCCGCTCTCAAATGTGAAAGGACGTCTTTCCACTCTAAGTAATCTTTTTTTCCCCACATCCCACTCTCCAGCCTCCCCTACCTCCAGTTTTCAATAACCCACATAGTGAGTGTGGAGGATGGGATTTGATGGAATTAACTATCCTGGGAAGAAATAAATAAATCAAAGAGATAAAAGCCAAAAGGGAAAACGTGGGACCACATGTGATACAGACCTGAATTACAACTTAGCGATTTGTTCGTATTTTTATTCATCTGCCCCCACAGTCATTTTGCGATGTGCAACGTCTCTCTTAATAGTGTCATGGTGAAATGTGAGCGCTCACATTGATTTCACCCGCTAAAATGTGGCAGGTTCAGTGAGTTTCTTCAAAAATAAAAAAATAAAAAAAACAACGGGAAACGACTTCAATTTATTGTGAAACCTTTTTTTCTGGGTTTTAATGTTTGTACGATACAAATCACCTACTATCTTCGCTGTGGTAAGAATTCCCCTCCTGTTTATAGTCTGAGAGCCACGTTCGGAGTCATCATCATCCGTCCTGATGTGGAAATTATGCACTGAAGTCTGTCTGTTTTTCCATTTTCCCCAGTGCAGAACAAAGCAGCCTCTTACCTGGGATTGTTTTAAGCAAAATTGTTTTAAGCAGATAAAAATTGAAGATTTTTTTTCTCTCCATCTATTCATCAGTCTGTCTTTACACCCGCTGTTATGACCCTCAGCATCCTCACTGACTTGGCTTGAGCTTTTATCCCAATTGTTTCAGTGGCTGCACCTTCTCCTTCCCACTGTAAGCTCTACGACTTCTAACTTCGATAAGTTTTTATCATAAAACTTTGACTTATCTCAGCTCGAGTGTACAGTCTTCATTTTTACGTTGAGTTCCAGCCAGCCAGGTTGATGCGCCGCTTCATCCAGATCAGGATTTCACAGGGAGCTGGTGCTCCACAAATCTTGACTTTCCAAATGGAAATATTCCACTTTGCTGGATAGAATAATAAGATTTTTTTTTCCTTTTTTTATTCTGAAAAAAAAAAGCCAAGTGTTTCCTTATGTGTCCTCCATTTTACTGCGAAGAAATTCGATTTGATTATATGCTGCTGTATCTCTGCCTTCCACTTGAAAGAGAATTTCTGATTTTGTTTAATATTAATCATGAATACATTACCACGCTGGCATGCTTTACAGTCTTTACTGTTACAAATTTACAACTAACCGCATTTGATGAAATGTTATAACTGACAGTATTCAAATTACTCGCGCGTGCACGCGGATACCTCTGACTGTAATTTTGTACCTCGTCGTGTGAGTGCTGGAACAGGAACTTACATCAGCCGCTCCTTGTTTTAGTTCTGCTGTGCTGCTCTGCTGAAGGTGGTAATTTCAGCGGTCCGGAGCAGAAACGCTTCTGAAATTCTCTTAAGGGTCTGACCGAGAAATGGCTGACTTGTAACAGATATGATAATCCCTGGATGCCCTCTGATCCTCAGCTGTAATGACACAGACTCGGCCCAAGCTTTTTTTTTTCTTTTCTTTTTTTTTTATACACATATATATCCCCTCATTCTCATCAGCATGCCAGAGTTTTGCTGAATTGATTTTCTAGCAGCAGTCAGCCGGTCTGTTTTTCTCACTCAGCTGCACCGGTGACATTCGTTGTCCTTTTGGCTTCTCCTGATGGGAGAAACACAGATGTCTTTTTTTTTTTTTTTTTTTTTACCTTTCCTACTTCATTTTAGATGTTAGCCTGATCGTCCAGCCAATCTGCCTTAGCATGTGGATTAATTCCTGCTTGTTACCACAGGTACATGCAGTACTGGAGTTGAGGGGGGATGAAGGGGGATGGCATCCCCCCCTGAAATAAAAACGGTCCAAATCATCCCCCTGTAAAACTGCCATCCCCCCTTTCCATCCCGTATGTCATTTCATCAATTAATGTGGTTTTACTGCTATTTCAACATTTAGAGTCATCACCAGAAAAATAACACCAGAAAAATAACTTATTTGACAATTTTCACCTGTTCCAAGTAAATTTTCACCTGAAATAAGTAGAAAAATCTGCCAGTGGGACAAGATTTATCTTCTCATTACAAGCAAAAAAATCTTGTTCCACTGGCAGATTTTCTACTTATTTCAAGTGAAAATCTACTTGAAACAGGTGAAAATTGTTGTTTTTTTCCAGTGATGAGTCTTGTTTTAAGTGTAATAAGATTTTTTTTACTAAAATGAGAAATTTTAACTAGAAATAAGACAAATATTCTTGTTGATTCATTTTGAGTTTTTGCAGTGATCCATTTGACTTATCCTGTGAAGGACAGAATCATATTGATAAGTTCAGAAAAGTGTTTTTTATTGTTGTGTTTTGATGTATTTGATGTAAGCCCAGTGGATATTTAAAGCTTACAGAAGGCTGCATTTAACTGCTGCTACAGTATGTCCTTCCTGCAGTATTTCTGCAGGTGTTTTGGTCAGTGCTAATATTTGTAATGTATTATATTATTTGTATTCAGCACAAATTATCTGTCTCCATATAATAAAATCCACCATCCCCCCTGATTTTTTTTTACAACTCGAGTACTGGGTACATGTAACAAGGCTGCCCTGGATGGCAGGGCTCATCATGACTTCGCTTGCCTCCTTTTCCTTCACTACCATCCTCACATCCAAAGCACGGATAGCAGGGCAAACGCATCTGAAGGGATTAAGCTAATGAGATGGAGAGCCACCTACCAGGGGCCCCCACAGGGTAATTTTAAGAGACGCTTCTTGACATCCAGAGAATAACTTATCAAGACCTGGCTATAGGCAAATATTGAGGATATTAATCCTTAATGTAATGGCCTCAACTAGATTTTACTCTTGTCTCTGCGAACAGCTTTAAGCACAGTCATAAGTCTCTTTAATCACTGACATGAAGCAGTCCCTCAAGGATTCTCCAGAGTTTTACAGTAATTATTGCTTACCAAAGATGCTTGTCTTCCTCACCGTTGCCGGTGTGAGGAATTGCCAGGCTATTTGCATATGTTGGTTGCTCATTTGCAGGAGCTCTATAAGCTGCTAAGGCGCTTTTTGTTTTGCCGCAGTAAAAACTGGAGGAAGTGGGAAAAACACAGTCTGTGTCACTTTTGTATCATTGGGCTTCAGCTTTAACTGCAGGGACAGACCTGTGCTACTATGATGACATCACATCAAGGTGCCTTTTCTTTTAAAGATTGAGAGAAAACCTCTTCAGTTTAAATTAATATCTTTTCCCCCGAATGAAACGATGAGGAAAAAAAACAACCGACAAGTGGTTTTGCATTTTTTATTCTCATTCCTGAGACGCGTCTCCACAAATAGCATCTCCCAAAAGCAACACCCAAGTTCATCGAGGAGCTTGAAGATGACTTTGTCCTCACCTCCGACGAGACAAGCCGTGTTTTATCACCTCATTTTGAGATATTTCTGAGCCTGCGCTGATGTGATGACCTAAAGCAATGTCTTCATGGTTTCTCTCCGTGTCCTCCTCAGGTCTGCTCATTGGGTCGGGCTGCGCCCTCTATCCTCTGGGATGGGACAGTGAGGAAGTACAACAGACCTGCAACAACAGCTCAAACCAGTTTCAACTCGGTGAGACGTCCGCCACACACAGATTTCTTCATAAACATGATTCGTGTTTGCAGGATGTCTGAGTCTCAGAGCAAAAGAATCTATAAAAAGAAAAAAGTATGACTTGCACCTAGCCCCTGACATTGCCCTCTCTCAGAAAACCTGTGCTGTCATATATACTGTATAATATAGACATGGAAGCACTTCTGTAGTGTTTAAAATGCACAACAAAACATCAAGCAACCCTCCAGTAGCTGGTGAGTGTTTTATAGCAATAAATATGTGCTGAGAATCACTAGGAGCTAGATTTGTGCTCTGTATGCAGCTGGCATTATCAGAGCCATCTCACAGACAGTAATATGCCACTTTATCAGACACCGGGGAAGTGGAAGAGCTTTTCATACCGCAGCTGCTCCTTTAATTAATACTAATCAAATAGTGCTTGATTTTTTTACAGGTCATTTAAATATTGTATTAAACGCTGCAATATTGGCAAACACTGTAAGAGAAAAGGGGGAATCATTTTGTGTTATTGAAAAATAGATAAATAAATACTTGGGTATTTTTTCCATTAAAGGAGCATGAGGCAGGATTGAGGCAGGATTTATGAAAAAAATTCGTAAACGTAAACAGATGAGGTTGTGTTACAGAAGAGGAGCACAAGTTAAGCAGGACATTCCTTGCAACGGTTTTTCTCTATTTTTAACTGTAAACTGTTTTTTTTATGTTTATGTTTTTTTATGTTTATGTTGTTATGTTATATTTTCATGGACAGCCTTAACATTTAAAGGAGCTTGAGGCAGGATTGAGGCAGGATTTATGAAAAAAATTTGTAAACGTTTTAAGTTTTCTAGTAATAATGTCAGATGAAGCGTTCCAAACCCAAAAGAATGAGCCCTCTAGCGTATTTCTCCATTGCCTTGAACAGGCTGTGTGCTGCAAAATGCACTGCAATTGTGACCCGAATTTCCCGCGCTGTCCTGTGGATGTGACGTCACATGACGCTGCATGTGCGTTCTCCCCGTTCTCCCGTGCCGGCTTCACTGTTGGCTGCAGTACCCCCGACGGCCGTCGTGGTGAAGGGTGGCGCTAATGAGTCATTTCTTAAAAGGAGCCTCATGCTCCTTTAAGGTGGCTCATCTTGTTTTGTTCTTTGACAAACAGATTTTGCCTTTTCAAATGGAAAATGTTTGTCCTTGTGGATCACGATTTAAGCCAATTATGTTGCTTTAATTCTCCTGATCGATTTGGATGTTTGGTATTGAAATCTTACCTTGATGTTGACTCCACTAAGACACCAGGTTCATGTCTGGTGGACCATGATTACCCACAGCCAGCTTCTGAGAAATTCAACCAGCTGTTTCTGTCCCGAACATCTGGTCAAGTCTATTCTCATCATAAATTGTGAAATGGCCCCAAAAGGAAAATACATTTGTTGCTTTTGTGTTGAAATATTTCCCAAATACATACTATTTCAACCAGTAGAACTGATACACACTCATTTCGGTCACAAGACCAGACACGTACATATGCTGTAATGTTCTGGTGTGTGGAGAAGTGGCACATCTTTACTCCCAGACTTTGGCCTTTTGACTCTTTTCTCCTCATTATAAAGACAAATGGCAAACCTTGTCCTCTCATATAGTTGTCAAAGTGAAAAAAATTACTATTCTGCTAAAGTTAAGTGCAATAATCTGGCAGTGCCATTTAGAAGCATGAGAGTAAGTGGAGGCCATAACCATCATACAAATTCAAATCTGTTATTATAAAAATATGCACAAATACACATATATGTTCACATTACAAGAGCACCTATACATGCCAAGTATTAGCTGCCACTGATCACAAAAGAGCAAGGATTGTTATATGGAATACACCCACTGCATGGTAATCAAAGTTAGCTTTGGCTACCAGCTCCTTCAGTGGATCCCTGCAGATATATATCCAGAGCTGCTGTCAGACATTCACGGCTGAATATACCGTTTAACATGTTCACGGTGGTGAAATCAAACATTACTGTCACATTTAAACAGTGCTGAGATAATAGAAACAGCTGGTTCCTTCATGTAGCATGATGACTACAGATGAGGACGTGATAGTGGCTAGCCAGTTGCTGAATTGACTGTCAATCATAGGCTATTAGAAATAAATGTATTGTTTTATATAAATTCTCCTGGCATGATTAAAAAAAATCCACCCCCCCCAAGAGTTGTTTTGGGTTTGAAATCAAATGATTGAGACCAAAACGTTGTTTTTAAACCAGGCAGCAGAGATTGACTTGCTTATGGGTCAATGCCTGCTTCAATGCGTGATGCCTATATTTTCTGAAAAACAGATTTTTTTTCAATTCAAAACAGGTTTAAATGGATAAAAAAATACCACATATATAAACTACCTGTCCCATATATGGACTCACTTGAATTTTACAAAAAATACTAGTTATCTAGGATTTTGTTGATATTTTAAGCGTCAAAATGTCATGTGGTGCGACCGTCCGACCAGGACTCTTGTTTTGAAAACTTTTTTTGAAATCACTCTAAATGTATTTAAATCAATCTTCTGCCCTATATCTGGCATGATTTCTGGTTTGTCTTGTAGTGTGTGAGATTCATACACATTTGTATTTATATTTCCATCATAATATACAAACAAAGTTTGACTGATGACGTCCATTTTATGAAATATCATGTGGCGCGACCATTAAAAAACAACCATTTTTGTATAATACTGAAAACTTGTAAAAAGATGTCAAGATGTTAAGGAAATTAGTTTATTTTAATATGAATCATGGTTGCACCACATGACCATTTTTAAGGCTAGTGCCAATTAATCTTGACAAAAAAACTCTGAAATCACTTAATTTAAAATTTTTATATGAATTTTTGTGTACACAACATGCTTAATGTTTGAACTACTGCAATAGATATTCTTTATTTTATTATTTTAAAATTGACCTGTTGAAAATCCTTATTCGTCCTTGACCCTTATGCAGCCAGCCACTAGCGGCCCAATCTTAGTTCACATGAGCCTCAATCCGGAAGTTAGATGGTTGGTCCGGACCAACCTGTGGTGCTTCATTCTGAAAGTTCATCGGGTCCTTGTGTCTGATTCCCTGGCTGCCCGAGCTGCAGTGTGTAAATTGACATGAGTCCAGCACGGCCAAGCACAAAATAGACGGTCACTTCTGGTCAGAGCGGACGGTCACTTCTGGGGCTCTTCTAAACCGCTCCGTGACGCCTCCACTAGGAACGCTCTCATTGACTAGAAATGGTCACAATTCCCAGGGACGAGTGCGACAGTACAAAGCCGCTTTGCAGCCCTTCTATGCCCAGTGGGACTCATTTATCTGTCACCCTGCTGTACACTGGTGCCTACGCTGTAGAATTATTTTCATGTCTGCCCAACATGAATGAACAGAGATCTCAGCGAGAGGTTTTTGTGATGTGCTACTCTGAACAGAGGAATCAAAGGATGAATGAACATCAAGTCACTTGACACCATCTGCAACAAGGCAAAAACAGCAATTGTGTTTGCTCTTTTTACTTTAAGGGGAAGAAATGTGATTAAAAAAAACAACACTACGTTTTCTGTTATGTGAATTTCTGCTTCACACAGATTACAGCAGCTAAGATGCCGTAACTATATATAAACCTCTTCTGTGTAATTAATTTGGATATAATTCTGGAGGACTTATCTCCCTAAATATAAACAAATTTCCATTGGAATTTCAAAGCACATCCTCAGAAGTAATTATTTTGGATATTCTCTTTTCAGTTTGTTGTTTCTTCTATGAAAGAGCTGACTCTTGGTTTATTATTTCATACTACGTCAGTGAGCTCTTCACTGCTGCAGGCAAATTAATTTTTTCTTGTTTAAGACTGTTGTTGTTCCGGTTTCACCCCGTCTCTTGATGAGATGGTAATTTAACACAAAGGATGTGTTCGCAAAATGTGAATTTCCCCGTCATTAATTCATTTCTCTTTTATTAATCACCTATAGAGAAGTCAGGTCTTGCACACTTTGAATACCAGTGAATGCTCCCTTTGAAAACGATCAACAATAAATGAAGTATGAAAAAGCCAACTAACTGTTATTGACTACATTGACAGCTTTAATTAGAAAATAGACAACCTGCAGTCACATTGTGAAAACAGCTGGGACTGTCCTTTTCTCTCAAGCGTGACACTGACACCGTGAAAATTGTGCTTGTTGCTAGAAGATATGTTTCTGAGAAGTAAGCATTTTCAGTTTTGGTTTTTCAATAAGGTTTCCAACGCGAGAACACAGCTGATTCCGTCCTCTCTCTCTCTCCTTCCACCCAGCTATTAATTAAAAAACTCTATACTCACTCAGATACTCTCACAAAATCGAAAGTTTATAATGAGCCGTCCGGGCACTCATTAAAATATTTTCCGAAAACTGGAATCAAATGTCTTTCTCATCCTGTTTCAAAACGTGAGTTCCTTCCAGGATTTATGCACTATAGGCCTTATTTTAAAGTTCTACTCAACAGTTTGTCCAACTTGTGCGCTTCTTTAGCGTGCATTTGTCACAAACCAGACTGTTTGCAAATGAGGTAAAACTATGTTTTGTGCTTTTAACAAGTTTCACAGGCACAAGTGAAATGTAGTGGCAGAATGAGCAAGAATGTTCATGGGCTCGCTCAATTTTCAGTCCTTAAAACTGGCACATTGTTAAAGAAAGGAACTAAGTTTTTACACAATACATGATGTGCACTGATTATATATTTCAAATGCACACAGGGATTTTGGTTTGACATGATTTGCAAAACGTTTTATTATTATTCGATACAAGGAGGATGTTTGGAGGACCTGCAAAGTTTGTATTCTCAATGGAGCTCTATTTTTAAATCGCCAAAGTGATGTATGATTTATTAGGGGTTTCCTTCATGGCTCTATAAATGTATATCAACTTGTGCACTTCTCAAACTCTTTCCTGTCAAACATAAATCTTTCCATTCACGGGTTTTTGTAGATTTCCTGTCATTCCGACAGATGAAATAAAGACTGTAAAAACATTCTACTGATTCTTCTGCTCCGCTCTGCAGGCTCCTGTCAGATCGGCTGGGCGTACTACTGCACGGGGGCGGGGGCGGCCGGCGCCATGCTGCTCTGCACCTGGCTGTCTTGTTTTGCCGGGAAGAAGCAGAAGCAGTACCCGTACTGACGAGAGCGTCGGAGACGGGGAACAGACAAGAGACCTCGGGCGGTTTACGACAAAAGGGAGAGGACTCCGATTCCGTGGGCTCGCACCGGGTCAGCACATCAGGCACCAAAGACACCAGGTCATCATGGTGCGCTGCACATCGTGGGACACTGCTCATCTGACAGCTGCAGGGACTCTTTCAGAACACGCACACACACACACACACACTCACACACACACGGCTCTGAGAAACCGGTACTTCAATGATGAGATGTTCGTTAATGACAAATGTATGGACCAATCCTGTTTGTAAAATGTTACTTTTTATTTAACGAAAAGAGGGTTTGCTTTCTTCTTCTTTTTTGTCCTCTTCTTCTACAGTCGTTGATGTTTATGTGTTAGTGTAACCTGTGATGAACAGAGAAGTCAGATTCCCTTATTGTTACCTGAAGTGTTTTGCGTCTCCTTAATTGTGTCTTTTTCTTGCCTTAAACACGACCTGAAATGCAATAATCCTTATATTGTTTAGCAGTGCAAAACTGACTGCCTGCCTGCCTCCTCAACTCAGACTTTTCAGATTTCCAAATATTTTAAGCATAGTTTATTTAACGCATTCATAAAGATATACATTGTATATTGTATTGTATTTTATCATGTTATCACATGTTTTGTATCCACTCTCAATTTATTCTTTGTCATTCTTTCCTGTTTTGTAAATAAATGTTTACTGAAATCCAGCTTTAAAGTAGGGTTTTTTTTATTCATTGATGGATGGCTCCATGCCCTGGAGCTAAAAAAGAACAGGCATTCCCACTCTCACATTCCTACGAAGATTTTCCCACGACTTTTCCCCCCCTTTTATCTCCATTCTGTACATAAGGGACTTTTTTTCTCCCCTTTTTTTAAAACCCCCAATCAATAAAGACGATAAGGAGAGACAGCTCTGTGAATTTACCTTTCCGTTGTTATTGATGATGTAAATCTAACGACCTGTAGTCAAGACTATTTGCCTTTTGATGTTTTTTTTTTTTCTTGCTTTAAAGTCTCAGAGCCTGGGATGAAACTGTTCCCCAGGAAATTGCGCTGCTTGGCATTCGCCTGTCTATCAGCATAATGTCCAGGGACACCTCGACGCGCATGCATGGCGTGAATAACGGCACCGATAAACCTTTAGTCGCAGTTGCCACGGCTGCGTGTGTGTCATCAAAGACGTAAACTGTGCCCAGCTTTTCAGTCACTATTTTTAGCCATTTGTTTCTCTGTTGATTTTTTTTCTTTTTTTTTTTTTTTTTGCATTCCTTTGATTAACAAACACCATCTCCAAGTCCAAGTGTTCTGTGCGAAGTCAGCTCATCTACAATGCAGCTGCTCTGCGTGCATTTGGCCCTCATTAGCAGTTCCATTTCCTCGCAACACTCAGCTTCCACCACATAATGGAAACACCCCCTCTCCTCCCAGCCCCACTCGAGAAATATCTCCCTGCACATCTGATGTTTAATGTCTCTGCATTCTGCTCGCGCTCTCTGATCTACTGTGCTGATTGATATCAGCTATGAATGTTACAGAGAGTCAACCAGATGCCTCATCAGCAAAGGCTTGTGACATATTGGGGTCAAGTCGGAGCATTCCCTCCTTTATATCAGCACCTGAACCTCAGACCGACAGAATGCGGCGGTGGGCCCGATAACGCGGGCGACTGATTGTCATAAAACATGCCAAATATGCGGCTACAGAGAATTACAGCTGCTCTCATAAACGGATATCAGAAACTGCTGGAACTGAGGAGAATTTCGACTGACAAGTGTGGATGTTCACTGTCGGCGTGTAATGTGGCTATGTTGTTAGGACCACACACAAAATTAAACTCATCAGCATCATTCTCTGACATATAAGCCGCAGGATCTGTTTCTTCTTCTTTTAATTTGATCCAACTTCTAACTTTTAAGAGCAACTGCCAAACCTAAAGATGCTAAGCGTTGGGATTGAAAAATGTAATCACGTTAAACCTCAATGGAGATAAGACACAAATACAAAGTTAGCCTGAAATGAAACGTAAGAGCTTTGTGAAGGACAGGCCAGCTCCTCCGGGCTGTAATGGAGTTCTGTATCAGAAGGTTTGCCGAAGTGAAGATAACTCAAGTTAACAACAGCTTTTTACTCCGAAGCCGAGAGGAAGTTACAGAACGCATGATGTTTTTTTTCATCTCTGGTGAGAATGACAGCTTCAGGAGAAGTGAACGATCACACCATAAGGTGTAAATGCAGACAACAAATCTCTGCTGAAGATGTTGTTACGTTTACTTGCAAGCACCCATGGGAGCTCAACGCTCTTCAACTTTAGAAAGTGTCTACTGTCAGACTGGTGAGGACATTTTATTAGTTGGTGTGTGTTTTGTCTGTTTGCATATAGTTTCTCAGTTATTTAAAGGGAAAGTTTTGTTTTTTACAACCTGGACCTTATTTTTCTAGCATTTTTTATGGTCGTATACTCACCCAGAAAAGTTTGGTGTCATTTGGAGTCCTTCGGAAGATATTAGGAGTTTTGTGCGAGCCGCTTATCCATATAATGGTAGCAAATGGGGGCACAGCGGGACACAGACGATGCAGCGTCTAAATAACACATTATTGCCGCGAAACTCGTTCATTTCTTTTGCCCACTCTTGCTACATCTTAGTCCCCAGGTTTTTATTCAGTTAAACACATAATAACTCACTAACAACAAGGAAATCAGTTTGTAAACAAGACCTCTGAACTCATGACGTCATCTCTGTGCGCGCATCCCGGACAGGTTCAGCTAGACTTAAAACGGTAACTTAGACTAAAAAACGGTAAGGACGTCCATCATATTCAAAGTCGTCGTCCACAACCTCAGAATTTGACAAATATTCAGACATGTTTCAAATAACTATCAGTAAACTAACAGTAGCGAACTCCAGCTGTACACAGAGCTGTGTCTGCGATGCGCGCACAGAGATGACGTCATGAGTTCAGAGGTCTTGTTTACAAACTGATTTCCTTGTTGTTAGTGAGTTATTATGTGTTTAACTGAATAAAAACCTGGGGACTAAGATGTAGCAAGAGTGGGCAAAAGAAATGAACGAGTTTCGCGGCAATAATGTGTTATTTAGACGCTGCATCGTCTGTGTCCCGCTGTGCCCCCATTCGCTACCATTATATGGAGAAGCGGCTCGCACAAAACTCCTAATATCTTCCGAAGGACTCCAAATGACACCTAACTTTTCTGGGTGAGTATACGACCATAAAAAATGCCAGAAATAAGGTCCAGGTTGTTAAAAAACGAAACCTTCCCTTTAATATTTAGATGAAAAGGTTTTCCCACATACATATACAGTAACTGTTTCCCTTTTGTCCAGTGGCCGAACCTTTATAGCAGGAGTAGAAAACACTGGTGCATATGTGAATAACTGTGCCCAGCTGTCAGAAAAGGCCCAAATCTTTTAAGTTACACTAACTTATTCAGATAATTCTTCTTGGTTTTTGCTCATTTTTTTCCACCGATGTTGCTGCAAAATCAACATCCTCGGACGCTCTGTCTTATCATCCAGTCGGAGGATTTTCTCAGGCGTTTAACATCCATTTGAGTTATATTAGGACTAAGGAGCCTCTTCAGTGTTTGTGACATGCTTGGCAGTCTTCTAAAAAAAAAAAAAAGAGGTACGTGGACACAAGTTCCTACACTGCTTACAGGAGATGCCAATCAGCTGTGAATGTTGCTTCAGAGATCTGAGGAATACCACGCTGAAGTGGACAGGGAAGCAAAGGGGGATCCACGATAACATACACGGGACAACCCGCATCAGCAGAGAGGATCAGAGGCTGTTTCTCAAAGCTCACACAGAGGCAAAGATGGATTACAGCTCAAGCTTCAGCAACTCACCCTCAGGGATACGCTGCCCATGGTTAGCAGGGTTTTTGAATTAGTAGTCTGAAGTCAGAAAAAGGTAAAGGTCATACAGGGAGAGGGTATTTGAGCAAGGAGAGATGTCTGCTCAGCTTTAATAGTGCCAGTGTTTACCTTTCAAAGACCTTGCACACACACACACACACACACACACACATACAGGTGTTTCCAATTCTGGACGATTATACTTCTACTTGAGTTCAGAGTGAGCGGAGCGACGGCGCTCGAGGCGAGAGTCCAGAGCAGGCCGGCAGATGTTTTGGCTTCCACAGGTGATGATAACAGCATTAGCCACGGCTCACTTCCATTCAAGTGACCCACTAAGTAATGACAATGTTACACTGAGGCATGATACACAACACCAGGGCCATGAAAAACGAAACACCCCGGACCTTTTCATGTTCTTACATGCAGAGGGAACGTTTCATTTCTGCCACATTAAAGCGACACAACGGAGGCAGAGAGTCTGAGAGATGACACATAGTCCCTAACAAAGGCCTATCTGGAATAAATTAAATAATTTATGTAGATTTAAAATGGAAATGCAAGCCTTTAATGTTTTTTGATTGAACAGAGAGATGAGGGTGATAGTCCCCCCTCAGATATCCATTTTATGACTATTTACTCAGCTGCAGCTAATTTGAAGGAGAAATTAAAGTCTGGTGTTTTCAATCAATGTGACGACAGTCACGTGTGGGTTGGTGACCTGTCTATTCCCAGACCAGCAATTTCCCGAAGTCTGAGCTAGTCTGCTAATGTATGTAAAAAGAATAAATTCTTGAGCCAAAACCAGCCGCCTCAAAGCAGCTTCTTCCCCCGAGCAGACACTCTGTTGAACACTCAGGAACAGCCCCCC
Source organism: Cololabis saira (assembly GCF_033807715.1). Lineage (NCBI taxonomy): Eukaryota > Metazoa > Chordata > Actinopteri > Beloniformes > Belonidae > Cololabis > Cololabis saira. The sequence goes on from NC_084590.1 coordinate 39,806,397, forward strand.
CCCCTCACACCGAACAAGTCAATCAACACCCTTCAGCTCATCCACCGCATGTGTGCTGCAACCTCACACTTACAATAGTGTTATTAATACATTATCATTCCTCTGAACTGCCTTGCACTATATTTATCTTTAAATATACCTGACACCACCCATTGTGTCTATTTATTTATTTGCAATTGTACATACTGTATTTATTCTCATATAATATACCACCTTCATTATATTCTTATTGTTTTGTTTTGATTGACTTTACTCCTTCATGTTTATTTTTTATCCTTATATGTTAAGTGGCTGTTGTACTTGCAAGCAAAGATTAACTGGCGTCAAATTCCTTGTTTTTGTCTGCAAACATGGCCAATAAGCTGATTCTGATTCTGATTAGATCCATCTGTAAAGAGTATGGACCTGCCAGACCATAGTCAGACAGATAATGTACATGTTGCTTCCACTGCAACTTCTTATCAACTGCAAATCAAATCTGAAAAATTTGGATAACATAGAAATTAAAAAAGAAACAAAAAATAACAAAAAACCTGAATTTACTTGGGCTTTTATTTAATTGCAGATTCACGAATGCAAGATGTTTCACGTTTTGTCTCATCAGCTTTACTTTGTGTAAATACACATCTATTTCTACATTTTTAGGCCTGCAACATACTCGAAAAGATAGAATGGTCGAGGGAAATGTGTGAAAGTCCTTGATAAGTTTAAAAACAACATTCCTCAGAAAATATTGGAAGGAAATTGCAATATTCTCTGTACATGCATATTATTATTGATTGATTGATTCAAGAAATTTTGAGGAATTTCAGTGGGTAAAGGGCCAAGAGTGAACACTTGAGGTACACAACTGTGATCCGGCAGACGTTGTTTGTCGAAAAACTGGTTGATTTACCTAAAGCTGGTTCAAAGAAATGGAAATCAAAGATTGGAAACGCTTTGTCGAGCAACACAATATGGAGCTACATTCATGAGTGCCCATTAAAGTTTTACTGGGGAAAATGCTTTACGTTAACCTTGTCAAAGGCTGACATTGACATGTCTCCAGGGCATCTTGGGAACATCTGGAGACAGTACAGTACATGTCTGTTAAAATGTGCTATTCTTCAAACCAAAAGACAATAAAGGACGATCCAAAGTGTTAATCAGCAACAAAACCCCAGATTTGTGATGCTATGTGATGGTGTCAGTGGCCTTCGCAAAGCAATTTACACTCCTGTGATGGCAGCATTAACACAGAAAAGCCCCATTTTTACTGGTGCGTGCTTCTTTTGAAATCGATGATACAACCTCCCATAATCTAATTCTGAGGTCCAACAAATGCTCTGCCATGTGAAAATGGGAGGAAATAAAAATCAGCGAAGCTGGACAATTCTGATGAACTCTGTAAATCTGAACCACTGACTAAACTACGCATTTACACACTCTGACAGCCAAAGAGAACCAAAAAGATTGTTTAAGAGTTTTTGACACTCGAACTTATTCTCTCCAGCATAAAAAGATATTTTTGTAGAAAAGGCCCCCTTTCGTGCTCTAGCACCTATCAGGTGAGCCCAAGCTGTGTGTGGAGGTGAGTCCAACTGTATCTAGCAACTGTATCTAGTATCTAGAAGTTTCCACGACATTCCACGTCCCTGCCTTTTTCGGGCTGTTCCCAGCTAGACCCCGCGGGTGTAGACCCGGCCACCAGGCTCTCGACATTGAGCCCCACCTCCAGGCCTGGCTTTAGACGGGGCCCCGGTGACCCTTATCCGGGCAAAGGTGATCCATGTTTTTGTTGTTCATAAGGGGTCTTTTGAGCTGCAGTTCGTCTGGCTCCTCACTTAGGACCTCTTGTCTTGGCTGACTCCACCTGGGGGCAAAAAGGCCAGTTCAGAGTCATTCAGAGGAGAGGCAGAAGGTTTGGGAGTATAATATATTGTTTCCATCAATAATTTTGTTTGGAGCCAAAATTCAAATCACAATTAAATTTCAGCTGATTGAGTAACCTAATGTTAGGTCAAGATGTTGTACATCTGCATGACCTACTATGCTACGGTCGTTTAATGTCTGTAGCTGGCTGCTGCGGCTATTTTACCAGACCGTCGTTACCAGTGCCCTCTTTTTGGCGGTGGCATGTTGGGGGGGCAGCGTCAGCGCGGCAGGGGCAGCCAAGATCAACAAGCTGGTGAAGAAGGCTGGCTCTGTAGTGGGAGCCAGCCTGGACAGTCTGGATGTGGTGGCGGAAAAAAGGACAAGGATGAAGCTGCATGCCATCATGGACAATCCCACCCACCCCCTAAATGGTGAACTGATGAGGATGTGGAGCACCTTCAGCCACAGACTTGTCGCCCCCCGCCAGAGCACCAAGCGTTTTGGGCAGTCATTTGTGCCTGTGGCTATTAGGCTCCACAACCAGGCGTTGCCAACGGACAATCGCAGACAGGGAAGGGGGACCTGAGGACTTGTGTTTTTGCACACTTGCCCTTTTTGCACACTACTTGCTCTTGCACATGTACTGGACTTTTATTCTTTTTTAACTGTTTTTTATTAACAATTAATCTACTCTGCTTTTTAACTTAACTCTTTTTTAACTTATTTTAACTCTTCTTAACTGTTCTGTTGCTGGCTGACAAACCGAATCTCCCTACGGGGACAATAAAGGTTTTCATTCATTCAAGGGTAGCTTTATAGGTTAAATAGTCCAGTCCAAACACTGATCCACAGTACCTCCATACAATGAAGTTACCTCGGTCAAGATACCCTGTAAGATACTTCAACAGGCACTAGATAAGTGCAGATCATTCACCATTTACCATTCAGGAGCACCAAATTAATTAATCACACCAAGCACTTCAATCCCAGGACCCCCGTTCACAAATTTCCCTATGCACACAAGTCATTCAAACTTATTTGTCAAACTGTCTCAACTAATGAAAAAGGTGTCGTCTTTAAGTATATTTGTCTGTCTAGTCCAGAGTCTCAGTATCTGTTGTCAACCAAGCTTTCTTTCTCAGATACAGTGTCTGTAATGAAAGAGATGTGGGCTACACATCTGCACCACTTTGCCAATAACAGGTCAATTTCCTCAGGATGAGATAAACAGTTAAATCTCTGATGGCCTTCAACCTGGCTAACGTCTTCTCTTCACCTCTTCACTTCATCACCTTCTCTGAATTGCTTCCTAAAAGAAGATTGACATTGAAGACTGGAGGAAAGGAGCGTGATCCTCTTTTGGTACCCCTCCCCCCCTGATGGATGACTCCTGGAAGAGGCGCGCTGGCATCGCCGTTCATGCTTCTTTAGTTTAAGCCCAGGCTCAGGCAGCAGCAGCATATCCCGGCTTGGGTGAAACCTGGTTACAGCAATTCTATACTTCACAGAAGCCAGAAGTACTGCCTCACAAATTTCCAGATATCTGTAATTATATTTCTGGGCAGATTCTCCACTGTGCACTGTGAGTTGCTCAAGGCTTGCAGAATTGGCAGAGTTTTCATTAAATGCTGAATGGTGCTCAGCAGTGCTATTTAAAAAAAAATAAAAAATAAAACTCCAACTTTATATCCTCCTCATTACCCGGAGAGTAAAACCCCCTATAGAGTTTAAACACAACAGGCAATTAAGAGTGAAAATGTTTAAGGATCCCCTTTCAGACTGACTGTAAAGTGAGATTTACGCAGAAGGGATGCAACAGCAGCGTTCTCTGATCACCTAACTAAAAACTGTCACAACACTGCTTCTGTTGGCGTAATCAGCCCTGCTCTCAGCGCTCTGCAGAACAGAGGCCTACTTTGAGAAACACGCAGGCGCTTGATCTTTCTAAAATGCTTGCAAGATGGGGAAGGTGATGGTTTATAATGATTTTTAATATGATCTGTTAAGGGTTTCAGCCAAGCTCAGAATGCTGTTCCAGGTGGTTATTGATAAAAATAAACCCCTATCAGAAATGTTTAATCAATATTTTTTTTGGCAGCTCTGTATTCACTCTTAAACAGTGAGCTCTTCTTGATACTCTTCGGTTCAAGTTCAATTCAGTTCAGTCCAGTTGGATAGTGTCAGTTTGCATGAAAATGTTTTTACAGAGAAAGTAGTTTCCGTATTTTCTGGACTATAAGCCGCACCTGTATATAAGCCGCATCCATTTTATTTAAAAAAAAAGATATGCAAGCCGCAGATATTTATGTTGTTAGCTTAGATATTTACTACATGTACAGAACCATTTTGAACTGTAAATGATGTACATGTTTGTACCTAAATAGATCCTTTCTTAACAGTGTCTTTTAACACGGCAGCAACTTTGCTGATTAAAACTGGACAGAACCAAGAGAAAATAGCCGCTATTTATTTATCTATTTATCTGTTTGAAATCTGCTTCTACCTACTTCTATCTGCTAAAGAAGAAGTAGCGTATTCTTCTTTGCATTTATTTTGTCTTAGTTTTTTTTTATAATTCCGGTTAGCACTCCCCCTAGCGGTGGAAGAAAAATCCACAGAATAGCCGCACCTTTGTATAAACTGCATGGTTCAAAACCTATGAAAAAAGTAGCGGCTTATAGTCCAGAAAATACGGTATGTGCAATTTGAGTCCAGTTAAATACAGTCCAATTTATTACAGTCATACTCCAAATTAAATTTGAATCCAGTTTGTTTCAATCTATAATTCAAGTCATCCCTATTTAAATCATCCAACCATCCATTTACTATACCTTTTAATCCTGTACAGGGTCACGGGGGTCTGCTAAAGTCTATCCCAGTTAATTACAGGAGAAACGCAGGGGTACATCCTGGACAGGTCAGCAGTCCATTGCAGGGCCACATATATAGAGAAACAACCTCACGCGCTCGCACACATACCTACGAACAATTTAAAACCGTCAATCAACCTAACATGCATGTTTTTAGATTGTTGGAGGAACTCAAAGTACCTGGAGAAAAACCCACATGGGCACAAGGAAAACATGTAATCTCCACACAGAAAGACTCCTGTCAGGCCCGGAAGTCAAACCTGGAAACATGGAAACCAACTCATTATCTTAAATATCCCCTGTGATTTAATCCCCCATGTCGAGTTTTGAACGAGCCGGTGAGTGAAAGTGAAGAGCAGGACTCCTTTTTAATAGGAGGAGGGACAGACTCAGGGAGGATGGTCATCAGACAAAACTTGTTGGGATTGAAAAGATAACAAGCACAACAACATTAGCCCGCCAAGAATTCTTGTTTTGAGAAACTGAAAGATGCCCAGTGCATCATGGGAGAGTTCTGCAGTAACGTCAACATAGAGCAATGTGACTAAATAGACGTGTCAGAGTCACGTTAGCAGGCTCTGGCTGTAATTTTTATCAAGAGTGGAATGTGTAAATCTAATTGCAAACATACCGATGGCGCCTGCTGCCAAAACCCAAACAGAAAGTTGGTTCCACAAGAAAGGAAGCTGAATAATGAGGGCTCTGCCTCAACTTCTACTCTTGGAAACTTCAGGAACAACATGTAAGCCTGCAGCCTGAGAGCAAAGTGCTCTGTTTGAACTGGAAATTGTTGAGTTAATGATGGACCTTTGCCCTTAATATATATATATATATATATATATATATATATATATATATATATATATATATATATATATATATATATATATATATATATATATATATATATATATATTCTGGTTTAAATAAGGAGTCGATGCAAAGAAACTATAATTAGGGGGAAATGGGACGTTGTCTGTTAATTCTCATCACGTCCCTCACTCCCACATTTTTGGATTAGCTGGAGGCTTTCATATCATCGTACATCATTGCTAACTGTAAAACTTAACTGCAAACAGCTGTTTTTGGCTCCATGTTCCTATCAGCCACCTGACATTAACAGTTAATAAAAGGTGCGATTCATTCAGCCAGAGTACAATGTTCCTCTGCACTCCATCATAAAGGAAGCAACACATCTTTAACCACAGAAGATATCTTTTTTTTTAAAAAAACAACTCATTTGTCTTCAACAATGGGTTTCACATTCCACCAAGAGTGCTGTGCACAAACGCTGTAAACATGCTCTCATAAAACCTCTTTATTTAATAATTGTCAGACCTGAAAATAGCAGTCAACCTGGAGAAAAGAAAAAAACCTGGAAATCAAGCAGCAGCAGAAGAGGGATACTTACGTGGACTAAAACGTTCTTTAAATGATTCCCGCTGGTAAATACAGGCAACCATTAAGTTATTAAGTACAGACATCCACAGTTTATGACTTCATTTCCTCCAGCATTTCGTTTTTTTTCCCCTGTTACATTTTCATCTGGCATTTTTGTGATTCTCAGAGGGTTCTGTAGTGCAGTAAATGTTCCCCAAAATTGTTAACATGCCTCCAAAGACTGGGAAAGTACCCCTCAAAAATGTGCAATATAACATGGAAAGTATTTAATACATAGAAGTGGCTTAATAATGCCCTGTAAAAATGTGTGTAAAAAAATGCTCATTCTTTGTCTCACAAAGCTCTTATTTCATCTTAGACATTACAGAAGTGTTATTTTCCTGATCATCCCAGAGGAAAATCTGAAGATTTTCTTCCGAGGGAGACTGCACAGGTCTAGACTCTGATGCATTCATGGAATGAGGCTGTTTGTCTGGATAAGGTTTCAGATGATGAAATTGTTTGGTCTTTTTCGCTTCCTGTAAGTCTGATATGTGCTTTTAAGAGCTCCATCAAGGCTCCTGAAACTGCTGCTTCGAACATTACTGAAGTCTGTGTCATTAAAGGGTTTGCTGTTGTGTGAGCATGCGTAAGTGTTTTAACTCCTCTTCAAGCAGTATTTGAAGGGGAAGCTGCTGCTGCATGGGAGTGCCATTAACATATTGGGGTGGGTATGGCTGGGGATGGAGGCGGAGGAAGAAGAGGAGATGTGACTTGTCTGCAAAAATGTTTAGATAGGTGGCAAGTGTCAGAGTAAACTCCGTGGGAATGCCAGGATGGAGGTTTTCCCAGAATTTTGCATTGTGACAGTGTGGTATTGTGAGTGGTTATGGCTGAGTGCTGTTGGTTATGCATCAGCCTCAAAGAAAAGTCTTTGTAAATATTCTATTCCCCCAATTCTGAAGCCTCATCATGTGAGACTTTCCAGCTCCTTATTGAGACTCTGTGGCTCCAGGGAAGCCGATCATTGTCATGTGTTTTCATAAATGCTTTCTTGCAAAAGTTTCCTGCAAAACTGGAAGCCATTTTGGATGTGAAATTAATTTCAACTGTAAACACTTTCTTCCCAAGTTTCTACTTTCATCACCTGTAATGATGGAAACATAACAAATATTTATTTGGTGTATTACATGCCGTTGCAGGAAAAGCACTTACCAATAAAAAAGAAGCCATAAAAAAGATGACTCAAACCAGACCTTCTATTTTTAGATTGCCGTAGTATAACATATAACCTTATTGTAGAAATGAACCACATTATCCAAGAAACTACACGAAAGAAAGATTTGAAGAAATCTGTGAGAAATGGAGGCTGGAGCTGTGTATGAATCATTTCCTGGGTTTTCTGCTCTTAATGAAAAAAAAAAACAAAAAACAAAGAGGAATCATGATGTGAAAGTATTTTCCTTGAGACATCTTCAAAGTATTTGGTCATTCCACAGAAAGAAAGAAATATATATATATATATATATTTATATATATATATATATATATATATATATATATATATATATATATATATATATATATATATATATATATATATATATATATATATATATATATATATATATATATATATATATATATATATATATATTATTTTATTTTATTTATTTATTTTTTAATATTTTGCAGATAATACATGTTATTCAAACTTTTATGTTGATAGGGATTTGAATGCTGGGATTATGCTTGTAATAGTTGACCTGTTTTAAATTTAGGCAAACTTCAGATTTTTTTTCCTGGGATTTTAGTCCCAGTCAGTCTCGGGTCTCAATAAAATTTGCTCAATCAGTTTGTCAAGAGGGCTAGTGAATGACAACCTTCACTCTCACGTATGCACAAGACATTTACATCTGCTGCAACATCATGTTGCATATAAATATTTATTCATTTATTTTAAAAGGTTCTTTTGTCTATTTCGGCACTAACCCACCATCTATATGCAGACAGCTGAAAAAATAAATAAAACTAAAGTATAACTTTTGGTAAAATTACGTAAAAACTTTTGATTATGCTCCAAAAATGCCTCCACATCTTTAAAAATACAAATTAGCAGGTTTGTTTTCTTTCATTGACTCCCATTCCCTGTACCTGATTATCAAGATGATTTCATTCATAATCCTTTTGGTTCATCTGTTCATTGCTTTTGAAACACTGATCTTTTTTAAGATGTGGGCAGAGATCTAAGACGAGCTCCAACTTTGATGTTTCCTAATGAACCACCTGGTATCACTGAACAACAGTCTGTCTTGCTCTTCATACTTTTATTTGCTGTTTTCATGATATATCTCGCAGGGACATAATTTTGATATATGATCTATTGTACTCTAAAATGTGTCACCCAAAAAACAAAAATGACATTACGGTATATTGCAGCAGTATTTCATAGACACACATAAATACATGCATGCATCTGTGGTACTTAATGGGTCTCTGATGAACTGAAGTGCTCACGTTCTCAGACAATGACTTTCCAGCTGTGTTCACGACCGAACACTTAATTCCTTTCAATATAGTATAATCTTTCCTTTGAAATGAGGTTGGAAAGGTCGTCATCTTGATCCCCGGTCTGCGACAAAGCGTCCTTGGGCAGGATGCTGAACCCTACATTGTCTCCAATATGCTTATTCAGTGTCTCTGATAGTGGAGTGCATATATAAGCAGTGTATAAGTGCTTCTGTTAAATGGGCCACCGATTATAAAGTGCTTTGTGGAACACGGGGAGAGTTAAAAGGCTCTAAGTAATAAGTGCAGACCATTTAACGTTTACCATGTGACCGGAGTAGTGTACTCAAACATCCACGCTGAGCTCGGAAGTACTAAAAGTTAAAGTGGGAGATATTTCAAACAGTGGGAATGAAAGGGCTGAGATCTTGTGGGACTTCCAGATCGAGACTGATGCGCTGGTTAAGGCTCACTAGCTGGACATTGTAGTGGTTGACACACAAGGCGGCGATGATGGATGCACCAATCCCAAGACGACAGCCAGATGAAGAAGAAGGATCACAAGAGGCCCTGAAAAATACTAAGGGTTGAGAGGATGGGACATGAAAGCAACGGGAGAGCGGCTCCAGCAGATATCCAAGAACAACATCAGACAAGTGCAGGACCGGGAAATGCTCTGTAGGATACTTTGTAGAATATTTAAGTTTCCAGGTATCTGGTGGAGCACCCTGTTTGTTTTCAAGATGATGCTCTTCTCATCAGGATGCCATGTGAAGTGAAGTGAAGCCAGAATATTCTCTTTCAAGAGCATGATAAAAGTCTTGCAGGCATGAATCTGAATAAAAAATATAAATATATATAAATATATAAATATAATATATAAAAAATGTAAAAAATATAATATATAAAAAAATGGAATTAAAAAAATATAAACGATCAATAGATAATTCTTAATAGGTTTCTTCATCAGTGCAGCATGCAGGCCCGTGGGAGTCCAACCAGCTTGAGAAATGTTTACTCTAAAGGAATTTCATGTCATTTAATGTGATTTAATGTTTTTGTTGTTGTTATTGTTGCTCTACAGCTGCTTCATGTCGATATTTTGAAATTTATGAAGCGGCACAAACTAGGGAAGAAAAAGTCACAGCATCTGACTGATGCCATATGTTGTCATTTCTGATTTAAAGCCTATCAGCATCACAGACACAACAGCAATGCCCACTGTTGGAACAATTCGTTCATTACACCTCTTTTAAGTCGCAAATTAATCATTACACCAGATGCAAGACATTGCCCTCAACCATTTATCTGGAGAAACTCTGTTGAGATTTTTTAAGGGCTGCCTCCAGACCTAATGAGGCATCTTTTCACAAGCCGAGAAAAAAGCAAAAAACGCACACCGCATTTCCCCAAAACAGCTTGAGCAGCTTAATCCTGGAGCCCTGAACAAACCGCACCACATTGCCTCATTATTGTCTTTATTGTCCTCCAGTGGCTGACCATTTGCTGAGACGAGGAACCAGAACACTGCCCAAAAGCAAAAAGTACAAGGTAATAATGTACATATGACAAACTACACCCGCTATACTGTAGTTCACCAGCAATCTGTTTTGTTTGCATGGCACAGGGAGGGACATTTGCTGAACACTGAAATGTGTTTTCAAGTTTCTGCACCTGAAATGACAAATCACATACGCTGTAATTTGTCCAAGCGATTCACAAATTGACTCTTGCATTTCATTCATTAATGTGTGATAAGGAAATCAATCAGCAGATAATTTGCTTCAGCTGTGTAATCCATCACACTAAATGTCAACTCTCTGCTATTTGCTTATGTGTGGAGAGGTTTTTAAAAAAAAAATAAATAAATAAAAAATTCAGCACAGTGTTGTAATTTCATTATTTTAGCTTATGGATGTGAAAGAAAACCAGTGGAGGCTTTGAACAGATCACATGCAAATAAAGTCACAGCTAGAGGACACACAGATCATCTCCTCTGTTCTGTGGGAGCTTAAGCTTATTCAGCAGACTCCCTAAGAATGAAATATAATGAACCCACTGGATTGGAGATTTCTTCACTCCAAATATGGCCTGAGTAAATGCATTACATAGATTTTGGCTTGAAAGTGTTTGGCGAATAATGTCTTCTACACCTGACTGTTGACAGAAGGCTGGGATGGTGCCAGCAGACCACCCTGACTAAGAATAGGAAGAAGTGAGGATGGATGGATGGATGGATGGATGGATGGATGGATGGATGGATGGATGGACTCAATATCACATCTTTGCCACATCCTTGATGCCAGAATCATGTGAAAGAAGAAATTTAACTCTTTTTCATTCTGAATCATCTGCACGTTGGTGTATATATCTTCATATCTTTAAAACCTCTTTTCCACACTTGCAGATTGAGAAAGAAAAATGCCTCTCTGCAGCTTTTGTCTCTTAGACTGTACTGTTGCAGGGCCTTGAGATGCCATTCGTCATGATTTGGCACTATACATAAAGCTGAATTGATTTTGAACTGTCAGCACACCACTTTTATTTATTCATTTATTAGTTTTTTGTTTGGCTTTTTTCTAATTAGGCAAGATACCTTAGCTAATATCAAAAAGTCTCCATCAATATGAACTAACATTAAGCTACTCCTGGTATGGCTCTTCTTACACTGATGCCACAGCACAGGATCAGATTTTTACACATAGGTCTTCTCTCCTTCTTTCTTTTTCTTTTTTTTTTTTGTGTATGCTGCAGAGGAACATCTCAGCTACTCTCATTACATTTCCATCACGGCTCTCTACTTTTCTTTTTTTTTTTTTTATCTCTCTGCTGCCAGGAGGTGATCCCGCATCCAGACACATTCTGTCTGCTTCTAATGTGTGTTTAGTATTTATTTCAGGAGAAAAGCCTGTCCTTCCTCACTTTGAGGTCAGTACCTAAATAGATCACCAACACTATCCAAGGACCACTCCGGAACGGTATTTTTATTTTATTTTTTTCTGGCAGGGCATGTAATCCAGAGACATGAAACAGAACTGTTTTGTGGTGTAGTGGTGCTTGGGCGGATTGAACTATTTTTGAATTGTCAACATTTAAACTTTTCAACAGTCATATAAAATATAATGAATGTGAAACAGATACAAAACAACGAATCAGAGGAGAATTACTACAGAACAATTTCCAGTTTAAGGTGAATTATGAGTTATAGAAAAAAAAAAGGGGGAATTTATATTTAAGGAATTGAGATCTGCTGCCATCTAGCTGCCGTCCTGCGTACAGCGCGGCTGCGTCACGCATGACGTCATACAATAATAAGGAAGCTGCAACCAAACAAGTAAACACGCAGCAGGAGGAATACGTTTGTCCTCTTTTTTCCCTGATTGGAGTGTCATTTCAAGTTCTTAGGGCTAAAGCAACAAGGTCTGCCATTAAAGAGGGCCAGAGATTGTTTATTGCCCATGTTTATTCCGCGTGCTTTGTGTTTTGTTTCCCCTCTTTTGTGTTGTGCTTTGTAGGCGCTGAATGGAGAAGTATTGTCAGCTGAGAGTCCTTGGGGAAGGCTCTTTCGGTCGGGCTGTGTTAGTTCAGCAAAAAAACACTCGGGAAAAATGTGTAGTCAAGGAAATCCAGTTGCCAAAGGTGCGTGCAAGCGAAGGTTAAGATGCAGCCTGCATATTTTAGGTCTGTCCTCGTATTGTATTGTGCAATATTAATGGAAAATAACCCCTTCACTGTGGAATGTGAACATATAATAATGCAAAATGTGATAACCAAACCTTGATATAAGCATGGATGCAAAAAAATGATCTTTTCACTGATGTATACTAGGGATGGGCGGTATGGACTAAAAAAATTATCACGATAATTTCTGGCAATTATCCCGATAACGATAAAAATGACGATTAAAAAAAAAGACCAATTCAACTCCACCTTTGTAACTATAAAGCTATCACCACATTCAGTCTTTGGAGCCCCCAAAACACTGCTCTAAAAGAATACTAAATACTACTAAACTACACCAATTAAATTGCAAAACTGCAAAAACTGTAATGACTCAAATGAAACAAGTTTGAAATGTAAGAACAGATTCAACATTTATTCAAACTGTATGGCTTAAACAGTGGGATAACAGTGCAAACATCTAAAGTACCATTGTCCTTCAAGTTTTCTTAGCTTATAAAATCACAAAGTAGAAAAAAATACAACCCGATAAATAAAGAAACAGGACAAATAAATAAAAGTTCACTGAAAATAAAATCCAATCAGTGATGAACTCTTCTAATATAAATAAAATGTGCAAATTAAACTGGTTGGAACTTGCCACAAATTAGATACTATTGCAAATATTTTTTCGTAATAGTCAAACGTTATATCAAAATGTAACAACCATTTCCTTCTGTTTTTGCAGACTCTGCATATAATAGATGATGTTTGCTCCTCGTCTCTCTTTATAAATCCAAACCAGTTCCAGAGCTGGAGCCTCGTTTAACAACGAGCTCCTCGCTCTCAGATCCGCCTTCCGCCATGTTTGTTACACAAAAACGTCATCAACAGGAATTTATTGTTTTTACCGCGAGATGACAAATTCTTACCGTGGGGAATTTTTTTGACGGTATATCGTGAACGGTAAAATATCACCCATTCCTAATGTATACAGAGATGCTCAGGATACACCTGATTATATTAGGATCCAGACTGTGATTTGAAACTGAGGTCCAATGTCATTATGCAGCTTGCTGATACCAGATTGCTGCTGATACACAAACACTGTTTGTTTTGCATAACAGCCAGTGTATTAATGCGTTCATTTGCATGTTTATAGAGTCAGTCCAAATTGGCCAATTCAAGGAGAGAAGCCATCCTGCTGTCCAAAATGAAGCATCCTAATATTGTTGCCTTTAGGGAGGAATTTGAAGGTAACCGGCAAACACAATTCTCCCTTGAAAACGTATTACAAGATGGTTAGGGAGATACAGTTGGGATTGTTTGGATTGCAGAATAGGGAATGTGATTGTGTTTGTGCAGTGGACGGCCTCCTGTGCATTGTTATGGAGTACTGCGGTGGAGGAGATCTGCTCCAGAGGATTCGGCAACAGAAAAGCACCCAGTTCTCTGTTGATCATGTAAGTCTTTAATGCCTGTAGCCATGACTGTAGATATCCATCTGTTGCCTTATTCTTAATGATTTCTGTTTTAATTTCATAGATCCTGAAGTGGTTTGCGCAAATGTGTGCAGGTACAAAACATATCCACGATAAACGGGTTTTACACAGAGATTTGAAGTCCAAGGTATGATATTGTAGTTTATTTTGATCACACTTAATAATGAAAACTTTTTCAGGCTTATTAGATTTTGTCTATGAAGGAAGATAATTTAAACCAGAAGTCACTTATTTAGTTAACTGGTTGGGCGTGTGTTGATGGAGTCTCATCAGCTGAGCAATGTGGAATGAAATGAAAGAAAACAGGTTACCTGATTGCGATAAGAACATTATTTCCCACTTATGCATAATATAATCACCTTTTCCTCAGTTGGCTGCTTGTGTTAAATCAGTTTCCCTCTCGTTTCCTCCCACAGAACATTTTCCTGACGGATGATGGTTCACTCAAGCTGGGGGACTTTGGCTCGGCGTGTATTCTCAACAGGTACACCAAGCGACAGCATCGGCCCCTTTCAGATTAGGCACCCGGTGCTTTATTTATCTGTTTTTAAACTCGATTTGTAAATTTCTTCCAGCTCAAATGCTTATGCCAACACGTATGTTGGCACACCATACTACGTGGCCCCGGAAATCTGGGACAACAAGCCGTACAATAATAAGAGGTACGATACGGTGGTTGTTATGTTTTTGGGCTTTTTGTTTCTAATCCAAAAATAATATGTTTTCAACTCTATGAATGTTTCCAACCCATCAGCAGTACCTACATGTTCAAGGAATAGGCCAGGGGTCTGCAAAGCCTTGTAGCAGTCACACTGAATTTTTCAAGCCATTTATAAAAACTGAATGAAAAGGTGTGCTGAATTCCTGATAGCAAGGCGGACGTTTCCTCTTCTCTTCAGGAGTATGTGGTGTCTAGGATTTGTAAACATTATTTTAAACTGCCTACAGGACAGTTGGGAGGGAGGGGGAGGGGGAACTTGCAGGAACTGTGCTCACAAACCTCCAGATTCAGAAAGAGTTCATGTCCAAATACCAGAGGTGTCAAGTAACGAAGTACAAATACTTCGTTACCTTACTTAAGTAGAAATGTTGGTTATCTATACTTCACTGGAGTAATTACGACTTTTTTACTTTTACTCCTTACATTTTCACGCAATTATCTGTACTTTTTACTCCTTACATTTTAAAAACAGCCTCGTTACTTTATTTTATTTCGGCCTTTAAAAAAAACTATCCAGTTAAATTGCTCCATCCAGATAGAGTGAATTTGGTTGTGGTTGTTTCAGATGTTCTTGTCCAGTTTTGTTCTTACATCCGTTCCCTCAGATTCCTGCAACTAAACTTGGATGTACATTCCAATAAAGGTTAGGATAAATGATAACATGCCTCTGAAGTTTGACTTTTTGCACCATTACAATACTTATAGGCAACTAGTCATCATATCTTCTGCTCTCTGAAACACATGTTAATGCTCAATAGTACACATATATGGTTCTTTAATATATTTGCATTATACTAAGATGCATTCATTTTCAATGGCTTTTGTCCTTAATGGCTTTTTTCCCCCTTACATTACTTTTACTTTTATACTTTAAGTAGTTTTGAAACCAGTACTTTTGTACTTTTACTTGAGTAAAAAACTTGAGTTGATACTTCAACTTCTACAGGAGTATTTTTAAACTCTAGTATCTATACTTCTACCTGAGTAATGAATGTGAATACTTTTGACACCTCTGCCAAATAGTGACCTGCATTTTTAAACGCAGCACAAACAGGATTTATTCCAGCAGATAAGAGTGGTGATGCATAAACGCCAGCAGGTGGTGCTGGAACACCCAGAAATACTTACTGGTGACGATGCAAGGACGTCTTAAAACACTGCTGATCAGTATTTATGGATGCTGCTGTAAATATGATTTATCCCTAGTATTTGAGCTGGATGCGTATACACAAGGGGGTGATGTGGAAGCATCCAATAACATTTATTATGGGACATTCACAATAATGACTGTTGATTTTTGAAGCATTAAAGGGTTTTCTGCTGCTGCTGTCAGACAGTTCAGGCAGACGGTCTCCTCCACGGATCACTGAGGCTCGATTTAGGTGTCAAGTCTTTTGTAAATTCCTTTTTCTTTAGTTTCTTCTCTATTACCCTGACACTAATATGCTTTAACAATTGTGGATATTCCCCCCTTATGACACTGATATAACTCGTTTTTTCCCAGTGTAGTTTGGGTGTCAACATAGTATCGGTTTTCCTGGTTCTGAATGCTGTTTTTTTTGGACTGTGCGTCCAAAAAGCAAAATACCGTCTCTTAAGTTCGTCATTGGCTCTGAACCAGCGCTTGAATCCCGTAACAGGCCTCTAACAGAGATTTTTCTGAGGCCATTCTGTGGTTTTCTCTACAAAAGTTTATTTTAATTGCAGTTCTCCTTAAAGAAGTTATAACTAGCCAAACTGTTTTGAGTCTTTTTCCCTCCATACAGAGATTTCTCAAATTCTGCAGTCTGCTAATGAGTTTATGCACATTGGGTGTTGAAATATTACTGGGACAGTCGCCAGCAACTGATATGGAGGATGAATAAATATAGCACAATAATGAATTATTCATATAATCTTTTGCAGAATAAAATACTTTTTTAAAGCCCTGTTAAGTTACTCATCTGTAATCATACATCGGGTTAAAATCTCTTTGTTTACAGTGATTTATTGCCTTTAGCTCAAATAAAAAAAAAGAATGATTGGCTTCAAATTCCAAATGATTATCTTTTTAAAAAAAATCAATAATACCAATAAAAGTTCTGAATTTAACAGGGATATGTTATCTTTTAGTGTTAATGTAGCTTTAATAAGACATGAAAATCATTGCATTGTTTTTCTTTATTTACATTTGAAAAATAGTCCTTATTTTGTTATTTTGCGTGTCACTCTCAAAAAAATGCATCCAGTTTTTCTGTCGGCTCGTGTTCTCAGCTCCGTGGTGGTTATGTAACCTGGAGTTTTGTGTCTCCCTGACTGCCGGTACATGACGAACGTCTGCTGTGAATGAATAAACACCTCTCTGTCTTTGCGCTCCGCAGTGATGTGTGGTCGCTGGGCTGCGTCCTCTACGAGCTGTGCACCCTGCGGCACCCGGTACGCCCCCCAGATGTCGTGTGTGTGTCTCTGTGGGAAAACGGCCACAGCCAAGCGCTGATGGAGGCCTGATATGCTCAGCTCAGTTAGATACACTATTGCGTGTTTTTAGTGGCTCGTGGTTTGTTGTCTCAGAGATCCTCACGTCTCTTTCTGTGTCCAGTTCCAGGCTCAAAGCTGGAAGAGCTTGATCCTGAAGGTGTGTCGGGGGGCGTACCCCCCGCTCCCCAACCACCTGCCCTACGAGCTGCAGTACTTGGTCAAGCAGATGTTCAAGACCAACCCAAAAGACCGGCCGTCCGTGCACACCATCTTGACCTCTCACCGGGTTTCTCGACTCCTGCGCTCACATCTTTCCTCGCAGGTAAAAGCTCCCGCTTCCTGTTCAGTGTCAGTTTCTCAGTCGGCTGAAACTGAAGTGATTGTTATAACATCCACCGCAGCAACAACAACAACAACACGCTAAAGTGCGTTTAAACTCTTACGCAACTTCCTCAGCTGAGTCACCCCATGAGGAATTCGACCTCTGACAAGCTGCTGTTAGTTCAGATGGTGTCGGGGCTCATATTATGTATTTGATTTAGCTGCTCTGAAACCTTTACAGAACACGGAGGCGGGGGAGGCGGGGAGGCAGTGGAACAAGGACGAGGGGAAGAAGGTGGCTCATTTTCTGGCTGAGAAGAGTTTAATAAAATCATCCACATTTGAAGGTACACTCCGCTCCAGACTCCCCGTGACATCATGATGTAAGGGTTATATATAAGTTATTTGTGAGAGGATGAGCACATGTCTCCCAAATAATTGTTTACCCAGGCATGGAGTCACCCAGAGCCTGCTGTGAAAGCACAGAGCCCGCTTCTCGAAAACAGTGGGGGACTGAGCCGCCGGACGCCGTGCTGCAGGCCCTGGCCAACGCCAGCCTGGTTTCATCAGACAGCATGGCATCAGCTGGCCGGACAAACACCGGCTCTACCCATAAAAGTACAACAACAGAAGCTGTTTAATTTCCTGAGATGTACGAAGGAAAACTTTGGAGAATGAAGGTTCTTTCTTCCTTCTGTTTTTCCAGGTGTCTCGGAGAAGCCGGCGGACGGCAGGTCGAGGAGAGAATGGGACAGAAATCCTCCGGAGAGGCTTCTAAATCTGTTGGAGAAAGCCCAAATACACGAAGGCTTCAGCACCTTTTTAATAAAAAGGGGAGGTTTGTGAATGTTTCTTGATATATAGTCATATAAAACCTTTCACATAAAAGAGCACAGGAAGAAAAACCACCTGGTTTTTTAAGCTCAACCTCAAATAAGTACAGCACATGATGAGTAGTCGGTGTCAAACTTAGTGTACTCCATAATTCAGCAGCTTGTAAAATCACTCTTGGCAACAATAACTGACAGTAATCACTTTCTCTGCGATGTAATCAGTCTTTTCACATACAAGGAGGAATTTTGTTTCTTCTTTACAACATTCTTTTTTTAAATTTATTTAAATTTGCAAGCATTTGCTCTTAATGTCCTACACAACACTTCACTTAAGTTGAAGTAAGTAGGCTTTGAATGATGTCATGTTTTTTTTTTTTTTTTTTTTTTCAGCAAATTTCTCTGTTGTTGATGTGATGATGGGTTTGATATCTCTGTCCTCGCACGTGATTCCATTTCAACCAGGCTCCAGGTGTCAGATGCCCTCAAACTTTGACTATAGACCACTTTGATTTACAGAGGAGTTAATTGTTCACTTAGTGAGTGCAAGGTGCCTGGGTCCTGTGGCTGCTAAGGAAACCAAAATCATCATCCATCCACCAAAGTGTTTTACACTTTGCATGAGTTTTTTGTGCCGATTCGCTCTTTGATTTTTACTAAATATGGCACCATGCTTTATGGCCTGTACCTTTGGTGGGGTGTTGTCTGTCCAAAGGACTTGGTTCCACACGGTTTGTGGTTTGATAAAAGGAACCCTGGCTATTAAGACATGTAGGTCTTAAAAGATAAATGTTGGTATCAATTATAACAATGTGATATAAAAAACCTTGTTGATGTCTTCGTTTTTATAAAATTTGAAAATATAATTTAACTCGTAGGTCGCCATTGTTGTTTACACCGCAATGCATTCTGGGTAGTGACGTCAGACGGTGGCTCCTGCTGGCCCCCGAACACTGTTTTGACACCCAGAAACAGATGAAAACACAGCTAAACAGGTGACGGCGCAACAGAAACACAGATGAAAATGCAGCTAATCATTAAGGTGACGGCGCACCTACAAAAAAGTAAAAAAAAAAAAAAAAAAAAGTACAGCACCATACAGCATGAACTACAAAAACACGATAAAACTCAGACAGACTAACCGACCACACGTTTCAACTAGCAGATAGCCGATGCTACAATAAAAACCCCAGCCAGATCTGGCGTCATTAAATTAAATAAAGATGTTCTTGCCTATTTGACGGGAAGTCTGCGCCTCCCGTTTCGTCAAAGTCCCGGGCCAGTCCCCTCAGCCTCTGGTCTATCATCAAACGGTGGACCCAGCACCGAGGCCGGTTTTAGTGGGGCGGCAGGGGTGGGCTATGCCCAACCAAACGTGCATCCTGCCCACCGGCGTTAAACTAACGCGGCTTATCTTCCCACAGCCACCGCTCTACGTCATCGCCCCCAGAATGCATTGCGCAGGTAGAACATGGCGCCTCCCGCAGGTCAAAATATGTGATAAACATGGTAGATTTTTAAAGCAATTAGATTATTTTATGTGTTTCTAACAACATATTTTAGTATAAGAGAACAATTGTGGCTAATTAGGGACTACAAGTCTTAATAACCAGGGTTCCTTTTAAGATGCAACTTCTCAAACATCGGCCAGTTTTGTTTTTTTGTCTGCAATGTTCAATCATTTTTCTAATTCTAGAGTCATCAACGTCAGCAGTGATCATGCTAACTGAGGCCTGTAGACCCTGAGATGCAGCTGTTGTTTTTTGTTTTCCACTTTCACTGAGCATCACATAGTTTGCCTCAGGATACACTTGCTGGGATATCAACTCCTGGGAGGATTGGCATCTGTCTTGAATGTTTTCCATCTGCCAATAATCTTTCTCTCTGTACAGCGATAGACTCCAAATTGTTGGGAAATGGCTTTATAACCCTTCCCACGTTGAAGGGCCCAATATTTGCTTCTGGAAGGTCATTGCTGATGTCTTTCCCCTTTGGCACAATGTTAACATAAATCTGAGTAATCCAGATCATCAAAATGCCTTCTGGATTCATAGAGGTGCTCACACTTGCAGGTGACTAATTAATCACATGGAAGGAGTAAATGTGTACTTTAAATGGACCTTTTCTCCATTTATGGTTAGTTTTTGTCAAAATGACATACTGTAATATTCCATACGTTGTTGTTCACCTGAAATTGTTTTTATGTCATTTTAAGACCAGATAAGGACCAAATAATATTTTCAAATGTATATCCTGACACACAAACCACCAGATTAAAAAGGGGCATATTTTTTTTCATATAATTGTTGGAGCCATAGAGCATGTTTAAAGTAGTTTATTTACCTAAACATCTGAAAAAGGAGCATTGCAGTGTTGTAGCTGGCATAAAAGGCTCTGTATGCCCATGATTTCTATTTTTAGATGATGACCCTCTGGTGGGACCCCTCTCCCAGCCTCGGGGTGATGATACAGACGGCCCAGAGCCGGAAGTGGACACAGACGAGTACAGACTCCAGCCGCGCTCGGATGACGAGGACACGTAAGACTTATTGTTATATTTTGCCTGGCGTCACCAGTATTTGCATGACCAAACATGTGATATGGTGCATTAAAAGGACAAAAAACGAAATCAGCTGTTAGCTGTGAGTTCCTTTTTCTTCTTTTTACATCTTGACACAGCTTTAAAAGGTCACAGCAGTGTTTCAGTGTGGTTTAGCTCCCCGTGCAAAAACATGAAAGTGCAAGAGGCGTTTTATAGTCTTTACAAAATGTGGTGGACGGTGCAATATACACGGGGTATATCATGAGGCCAATGTGTGAACAGTGACGCAGTTTTTGTTTTTAGCTGTTTACCAAAAACACAATCTAACTTCCATACTAAGATTACAAACTCGTCAAAAGTTGCTGTGAAATGTCCTCTGATAATATCCTGTGTGTGAATAAAAAATCAAAAAAGATATTAAAAAAAAAAAAAAAAAAAGATTACAAACTCGGCTTTAAAAGTCCTTCTTTATTTATTTATTTTAAAGAAGTGAGGTGGGAACTGTTCAAACACAGAGCCACACAAGGACTTCATTGTCTCAAAACAAGTGAAACCACAGTTTCAAAGTGGTTTGGTTGAATGCTACACTGGGGATTTTTCTGCTGTCACTTTGCCTTCCCAAGGGCCAATCGTTGTAACTATGTTCTCAAACAAATCACATTGGTGTGGCCTTACTGCTAAATCCTGCAGCATACAGCTGATTTACTTTTGTAGCATGCTTTGCTACATTTGACTGAAACGGAAGATACGATATAATCAGGGGTGCTCGAGGCTCGATGCCCGGTGTCCTGCGTGTTTTAGATTTTTCCCTGAATAAACACACCTAATTCTTATCATCAGCTTGTCATCAAGGTCTGCCCAGGTCTGTTAATGACACAGCACTGTCTATCAGGGAGTGTTGAAGCAGGGAAACATCTAAAAACATGCAGGACGCTGAGCCTGGAGCACCGACTACGTGCACCTCTGGCTATAATCCTGTACATCTGCCGTCACAGCTTCAGTGGGTTTTACAGGCGATGCTGTTGCTTCAGTTTTTTTGCTGCAAGGCTGATGCATGTATGGGCTGTGCTTGATTTGTATCAGCTTATATAATGAGAGTCGTATGTGTATTGTTAAAATGTGTTGTATTGTGTATCTTTCCTCACAGGGACTTTGAGGAAGAATCTCCATGCGACTGGATGGATGAAGTGGAGAAAATGTTTTCAGAACACTAAAGCCCCTTTCCCTCTGAGTTTATACAATCACCCCACTGCGATTCTTAATGTTTACATTGCTTCTTTTTTTTTTTTTTTACAAATCTTAAACAATATTCCTGATGCTATTTTAAGCACTCATTTTATAAAACTGATGACTTTTGATTGCTGCAACAAACATTTGCTCTGAATTTGTTTGATTAAAACTTCTATAAAGATGTCTGGGCAGTGTGTGTGTGTTTGTGTGCTGTTTCTGATTTGGCTAGAATATGTGATGTTTGGGTGACCAGTAATTACATTCCCAGTGTACCGAAGGCTGTCTGGAAGCAGCTGCTCGGCTCTTCGTGAAGGCAGGAAATATTAGGCTCAGAAGATTGGAGCCTCCACAGGGTCACATTGTGAGCCTGCCAGCACTTTTTGGAAGTTTGTTTCCTTTGCAAAATGGAAAGTAGACTAAACATGCTCAGCCGCTGACATTGTCCGCCTTTTATTCTCTTGATGAAACACCACAAACCACAAACCCCTTTTACCATTGTGTCATTTTTTTTAATTTATTGAGACATTGGTGGAGGTTCGGGGATTATATACAGTCATGACCTTCCCATGTAAGATGGTAATTATGTGCCACTAGGTGGCATTAAAACAATTTAGAGCCTTTCGATGATTAAACTCTTACTGAAGCTCCTTTGGTATAAAATATTAGCTGTGCCAGTTTGAAAAACAGTTGTGATCAGATCTGATCTTTATTGTCCCTCATGGTAAATTTGGTTCTCAGTAGTGGCAATGTTAATATAAAAACACTATACAAAATGCATGACAGCACATGACACCGCAGACACAACCTAACAATGAGATATAAATGTCTTCTCATTTGTTGGCACAGTGTAAAAGTAGAACCTGCTACTGTCTTTGTTTGGCCAAATTAAAAGCTTGTGAGTGGAAGCGGACAATATTACAACCGTATGTTTGGCATCAGAGACGCAAAAGTCAAGCCTCGCCCATGACAATTCGGGCTCGACAGGATATAGATATAAACCATTGAGTCAACAAAGCCATAACGGTGCTGATTCATCAACAGTCACAGCAGAGGTGGATTATCCTGCTCCCAACGTTGAAACATCCCATTGGCTGGATGAAGAGCGCCACACCACCAGTCTATCTGCCCTATTGAGGAAGCTTTGTGCTGCAGCTCAGCTCTTATCTTGAAGGCGCAATGAATCAACATCCAGGGCCTGCAGTTCAGCCCCCTGCCCAGTTCTTTTTTTTTTTTTTTTAGAAATTATTTTTCATTTCCCTTTGCCCCCCCCAAAAGATGTTCATGTTCAGAAAAGATACAGATAAACCAGCACGGCATAGTTGCTGGAGTTTCCATGTCAGCATGCTCTGTGTCCTGCAGATAGGAGGGTCTCCCATCACAGGTCATGCTGTATTAGACAACTCTGTTTTATCCAAATAAGGCTAAAACAACAATTAAAACATGTTTCACTCTTCAGACATACTTATAGTTGTCAATTTCACTTGAATACACTTGAAAGACATTCAGGCATAGATTTTAATCAAAGAAGGAAACATTTCTGATTTCACCATTATTATACTTGTAAACATATTTGCCTATTTGTGAAAGAAAGGGTCGCTCTCAGGAGTTCAGTGAATTCCAGCGTGGACCTGTGATAGGAAGCCACCTGTGCAACAAATCCAGTCCTGACATTTCCTCGCTCATAAATTTTCCACAGCCAACTGTCAGCTGTATTATAACGTGGAAGTGTTTGGGAACTGCTGCGGTAGGCCGCATAAACTGACGGAACGGGGTCAGCAGATGCTGAGGCGCATAGTGCGAAAAGGTTGGCAACTTTCTGCAGGGTCAATCGCTACGGACCTCCAAACTTCATGTGGCCTTCAGATTAGCTCAGGAACTGTGAGCAGAGAGCTTCATGGAAAGGGTTTCCGTGGCTGAGCAGCTGCATCCAGGCCAGACATCACCAAGTGCAATGCAAAGTATTGGATGTGGTGGTGTAAAAGCACGTCACCACTGGACTCTAGAGCAGAGTAACGAATCGCACTTCTCCATCTGGCAATCTGATGGACCAGTCTGGGTTTGGCGGCTGCCAGGAGAACGGTACTTGTTTAGTTTAGTTTAGTTTATTTTGTTTTGGTCATTTACATTTTAAGATGTTTGCATATACAGTACACACTGTATATGTACAGTATACACACAGGTATAAATATATATATTATATATATATGTACACATTTCCTTTTTTTTTGGCCAAAAAGGTATAGGCTGAAGCCTCATGGCTTATTTTGCCTATCCTTTTCAACAAAAGGCAGACTTCAGAAACAAAAGATACCAATAAGAAAAAAACGGAACGAACGAACAAAACAAAGAAAATAAACAAAGAAGAGAAAAAAAATAAATGTGGTCACTCACGATTGAGGACAGCTGCAGGAGGAAAGTTGCATAATTTAGACAGTTTAATATGAAGATAATTTATATTAGTGTTTTATATTTATCCATTATTTTAGATTTATAATTTTTTTTAAATTTGTAAATTGAGCTACTTTTTTTAATTCCTCATCCAGGCAGTTCCACAGCTTCACCCCTTCGACACTGATACACCTTGACATTTTTTTTGTTCTTGGCCATTTCTGCTCAAAAATGCCATAGCCCCTTAGGTTGTGCCTGCTTTCCCTCACCTGGAACAACTCCAGGATACAGTGTGGGAGCATCTGGTTGTGTGCCTTGTACATTGTTATTGCTGTCTTGAATTTGATTAAATCGTATAATTTTATGGTGTTTGACCGGATGAAAAGTGGATTTGTTGGTGAGTAGTATTCAGCATGGTTGACAATTCTGATTGCTTTTTTTTTGGAGTAGAAATATTGGATTTATATTTGTTTGATAGTTGTTCCCCCATATTTCCACACAGTAACTGATGTGTGTCTGATTATGCCGAGTGTAAAGTTTGGTGGAGGGGGGATTATGGTATGGGGTTGTTTTTCAGGAGCTGGGCCTGGCCCCTTAGTTCCAGTTAAAGGAACTACAGAGGACATGTTGGACAATTCCATGCTCCCAACTTTGAGGGAACAGTTTGGAGCTGGCCCCTTCCTCTTCCAACATGACTGCACCAGCGCACAAAGCAAGGTCCTTCTGGAAGAATGGTCAAAAACTCCCATAAACACACTCCTAAACCTTGTGGACAGCCTTTCCCAGAGGAGTTGAACCTGTTATAGCTGCAAAGGGTGGACCGACATCATATTGAACTCTATGAATTAGGAATGGGATATCACTTACGTTTATATCAAGTCAAGGCAGGTGAGCAAATACTTTTGGCAATATAGTGTAGTTAAAAACAGTCTGCATCCCTACATGCTTGATTTTATACACATGTAGCCATGGAAGTGATCGGAACACCTGATTCTGATTATTTGGATGAGTGAGCAAATACTGTTGGCAATATGGTGTGTATCTAATATACTTAAACACAACAGTATTACAGATTTGTTTTGGTGGAAATGGGGATTGTGTGCTGCAGACTAAATTAAAAAAAAGATCATGCAGACTTTTGTGAGCAACACATCCAAAATCCTGGATATCTGACAGTATCCTGTTGGTGTCACTGACCTCGCCAAAGGGCATTTCTGTGATGGAAGTCCGAATGCATAATGGCATGAGGGTACAGGTACTGGATTGGCCTGCCAGCAGTCCTGACCTTTCTTCTTTAAAGAAGTGGAGGATTTTGAAACCAAAGATGTGACTATGATGACATTATTCTGCTAAGCTACAGTATTTCCACCCGTCCATCTCCCAGAGACAATACTACCTACTACCTTTTGCGTCATTTACGTGCTGAAATTCCTCAAGAATCTTGACTCAGTTTGTTTATATTATGCTCAACAGAGAGACAAGAATGGAAACCTCTTCCAATCTGTCTTTAAACAATATTTTTTTTAAGTTTTAAGGATTTTTTCACACGTGTTGAAAGAAAGAAATATTTTCTTAAAAATAAATAAATAGATAAATACCTATCTAATTTTTTTGGATGGATGGATGGATGGATGGATGGATGGATGGATGGATGGATGGATGATGGATGGATGGATGGATGGATGGATGGATGGATGGATGGATGATGGATGGATGGATGGATGGATGGATGGATGGATGATGGATGGAGGAAATGTGTTGTAGGCCTGAAATACAAAAACAACACGTATAGAGATTAAATAAAGTTGATGAAAAGAAAACTGAAATATCTTGATATCATACTATTTGAAATTAGATAAAAGTCAAAACATGTGGGAATACTGGTATGTTATTCATTCTTCCTTTCATTTCCTTTATTTCTAATTTAGCAATTTCCATAATCGTCCCATTGTACCTCGTAAAATACAGAACCAAAGAAGCAGATGAACAGCAACTTCCTCCTGCAGGAAGGATGTGAAATTGTATCTTTTGTATCTCTTTGGACATAAAAGATCAGAAAAAAAATGTCTATTTGAATAAGAGGTTTTGGTGTATCTGTGTTACTAAATCGGTTTGATGGACCAAATCGATGTGTCATTTAAAATGCAGCTTTTTTTATGATTCGACTCGATGCTCTGAGTCAGATCATTGACACCACTGAGAAGTCAAGTGTGCCAGAGCGCTTTTGGTGTTACCACGCAGTCATCGCACCTCTGTGTATGCGAGAAAACCACAGCTCTCAGGAGTCGCGACCCCCGTGCAAATGCCCAAACCCGAGAGAAACGTGCAAAGCTGAGGTACACTTTGTGATGTAGCATTTCCTTTTCTCTCTCTTTGTGCAGTCGATTTGAAGTCTGCTACATCCTGTATACCGCCTCTTCTCTGACTTGCACTGGAGCTGCATTTTACTTGCTCAAGAGTCTAATCTGAAGTGATTCATTTATTCTCTTCCTGCCTGTCCCCGTGACCTGATAGCGAACAATCGACATCCCTTCCTAATCAACTGATGCACAGAAGACCTTTCATTTTGTCTATCTGGTAACTTGTCCGCACACCTCAACCCTCAAGCTTCTGTCATCGCCGTTGATGAAGTATTGACGCCCACTATCCGTGACAATCTCTGTTCATTCCCCTTTTGTCTCCCTGCCTCCCTGTTTTTGTGGCCTGCTTTTCGAGCGTCCCCAGTTTCACTCAGGAAGAGCTCCGCAGATGCAAGATGACCCAATGATCTCTGTCTGGCTACTGATGCTTAGAAAGCCATTTTCTATCAAAAGCCTCTGTTTTCTCTGCAGCTTTTTTTTTTTTTTTTTTTGCTGTGTTTGTGCTTTACACTGTCAGACATTCATTACTGTATTTAGGTTTTGTTATTGACTTTTATAGCTTCTCTGGTATCCTGAGGACAGTGAAAACCTGCTGCCATGACTCATCCAGTATAGAGAAGTGCTGTTTATTCTTCATGGGGTGCAGCTCTTCCTGTTAATAACAAAGCACTTTGGCGCTACAGTTGGGAGTCTCTTTGCAACTATAAATATGAGGGCTGTCATT
The DNA here is from genome assembly GCF_033807715.1 of Cololabis saira. NCBI lineage: Eukaryota > Metazoa > Chordata > Actinopteri > Beloniformes > Belonidae > Cololabis > Cololabis saira. The sequence goes on from NC_084590.1 coordinate 39,833,744, forward strand.
GTCGTGATTATTTAGAAGCTATACAGTGACCCTCTATTGTCTGCTACCAGTATTCTGATGCCCCGCAGCACACAATGGAGACTGGTGTTGCCCAGTAGGGGGTTTTTTGGGAGTTTTTTTTGTGCAACAATGCATCAGCATTGCAAAGTAAAAGGATCACTGACAGTTCCATTTGGATCCTGGGTCATGCAAAGCTCTGTGGAGGTTGCAGGGCCTGCTCTTTAAATACGCTTGGCGGCACTCGTTCCTGTGAGCCCTGATGAGCCGCTGCACCTCTGGTTGGGGGTCACTGGCTCTGCTGGCGTGTCTCTTTGCCATCCTTCCTTTTAGCCAATAATAGATCAAGTACAGACAAGATATTCAACAGAGAGGCTTCCTCTTAAAAGCAGGTCACAGAAATCTATTATGTCCCCATTTTTGAGTCAGTTAAAGGAGCTTGAGGCCGGATTGTGGCAAGATTTATGAAAAAAATCTGTATACATTTTAAGTTTTCTAGTAATAATGTCAGATGAAGCGTTCCAAACCCAAAAGAATGTTTCCTCTAGTGTATCTCTCTGTTGCTTTGAACAGGCTGTGTGCTGCAAAATGTGCTGCAATTCGGTCCCGAATTTCCCGCGCTGGGCTGCGGATGTGACGTCACATGACGCTGCATGCGCGTTCTCCTCGTTCTCCCGTGCCGGCTTCACTGTTGGCTGCAGTACCCCCGACGGCCGTCGTGGTGAAGGGTGGCGCTAGAGAGTCTCATTTCTTAAAAGGAGCCTCAAGCTCCTTTAATGTCGTTAAATTATAAAAAAAAAAGTATTGTTTTTTTGCTGTTCGGCTAAACTTTCCTGACCTGTTTACTGATCTGTCTAATGTTCTAATGTGCGTATAACAATTTTCACTGTTATTGGTGGATTAGTGTTAGGATCCATCTCATAAGCTGAAACATAAAGGGGTGACTGAACAGATTTTGGAAGAATAAGGGGTTCTGTTGGAAAAAAAAGTGGAAGAAGGAAGTGAAAAAAACAAACAGAACGGCATCAGCAAGAGTGATGGTCTCATGGCCTTATCTTCACAGCCACTTAAGACAGTTAACTGTTTGAAGTCGGTCCACCATCAAAGAGGCTGGAGACTGCAAGTGAGAGAAAAGAAAAACACCAGCCCCTACTGTTCTATGGATGCGAGCGGATTATGCCCCTTGAAATGATGTTCTTTTATGGCTAGAGACTTCATATCTCACCTGTGTTGTTGGTTTGCTCAGTCAGCATGATACGATCGTGCCTGTGCCGATGAGATAACATTTCCTGTTGTTGTCATTTATTGTAAACAGCTTTCTGCGATCTGTGAACTGTGAGGTGTTTAAAAGCTGGGAAAAAAAAAGAAAGATAACAGGGGAAAATCCAATTTTGGCCAGCCGACTCCGCAGAAGCTTCCACTGATCGCAGTGACAGCACAGAAAAAACACCGTATGGTTGCCCAGGTGGTTTGGTTACATACAACCAAACAGGCAACAACATGTTCATGTTGGAACAGAGAATCTCACAGGACAACTTCAGACAAAGCACGATCCGTTACTGTCAGTTGTTAATGTTGGTTTAAATCAGTGAACGCCACTTCCTGAGTTTATCAAACCATCAGAGCTGTGGGGTTATTTCCCACAGTGAAAACCAAAGTATTTAGTACTGGTAGAAGACTTTCATGGTAATATAATACCAAAAAATATTGGATCATGGTTTTGTCTTGTCACATTAAAACAAACTGACCATTAACAGATCTAATGACCCTTACAGGAGCAAAACCTTTTTATTTCCTCTTGCACAATATACAGCAGCAATATGCTTTTTTTTCATTCACGCCATTATTATAACTGAGCAGTTTGGCACAACTTGACTGAATAATGCAGCGTACAGTGCTCTGTGGTTTCAGGGCCTTCCGTGCACCAGAACCAAAGGCGTACTGAGTTATTGTAAACTTACCTATTAAATATTATTAGCTTTAAATGATCATCATGGAAAACCATTTTGCTTAGAAGGTTTCAGTCACACACATAGACATACACACTGGCTTGTTCACCTGCATGCTTGCTCTGTAGATTTTGGGGTTAGTTAGTCGCGGTAGTTTAGCTTAGACTGTGATCGGATCTCGAGATTTGGGTCGATCGCTGCTCGTGTTTTGGTCGGCTCCGTGTCGGTTTTGTGTTTCGTTTGTGGTTTTTGTTGCAGATTTCCAGCATTCGACGCGTGCCTCTGTGTGCTCTTGCTTCCTGGATTGGCAGTGGATGTCACCCCCCCCCCCCCCACCCCCACAAAAAAAAACAACTCACTGGGTTTGTATGTGTATGTGTGTGCGTATGTATGCGTATATATATATGTATATATATTAAATATAGTAATAATGCACATATATATGCCTTAGGTTTTTACCGGCATGGTATCAACCATTAATATGTGTGCAGACAAGGTAAAAAAAAAAAAAGAAAAAAAAGAAGGTTTCAGTCTACACACTATAAAGTTCAAGAAAATGATTTTATTCATGGTATAGGTCAGGGGTCGGCAACCCAAAATGTTGAAAGAGCCATATTGGACCAAAAACACAAAAAACAAATATGTCTGGAGCCGCAAAAAATGAAAAGTCTAAGCCTTAGAGTGAAGGCAACACATGCTGCATGTATCTATATTAGTTATAACTGGTGGAAGATTTTTTTTTTCATTATGCACAAGTGTGCAGCAAAGTCGAAATGTCGAGATTAATGTTGGAGTACAATCTTGAGGAAAAAGTTGAAATGTCAAGATTATATTGAAGTACAATCTTGAGAAAAAAGTCGAAATGTCAAGATTAATGTTGAAGTACAATCTTGAGAAAAAAGTTGAAATGTCAAGAAAAAAGTTGAAATGTTGAGAAAAAAGTCGAAATGTCGAGAAAAAAGTCAAAATTTCAACAAAAAAGTTGAAATGTCGAGATTAATGTTGAAGTAAAATCTCGAGAAAAAAGTCGAAATGTTGAGAAAAAGTCAAAATGTCGAAAAAAAGTCAAAATTTTGAGAAAAAAGTCGAAATGTTGCGATTAAAAAGGAAAGAAAAAAGGAAGAAAAAAAAGAGAAAAAAGCAAAAAAGAAGGAAAAAAGAAGAGAAAACCAGGAAAAAAAGAAGCAAAAGAAAAAAGGAAAAAAGAAGAGAAAACCAGGAAAAAAAGAAGCAAAAGAAAAAAGAAAAAAGAAGAAAAAAAGGTCAAACATTTTTGAAAAAGCTCCAGGGAGCCACTAGGGCGGCGCTAAAGAGCCACATGTGGCTCTAGAGCCGCAGGTTGCCAACCCTTGGTATAGGTGGTAAAATCTGGGGCGGCAGTGGCTCAGGTGGTAGAACAGTCATCTGTCCTTGTGTCCTTGTGTCCTTGTGTCCTTGGGCCAGACACTTTACCTTCATTGCCTCCAGTGAGGGCCTTGTTGGTGTGTGAATGTGTATGAATGACCGGTGCTGGTTGGAGAGGCCGTTGGCGCGGATTGGCTGCCGCGTTTCCATCAGTCTGCCCCAGGGCAGCTGTTTCTACACATGTAGTTTACCATCTCCAAGTATAAATGAGGAGTGAATTAATAATATATGACCTCGGGTTGCTTGAAAGGCACTATATAAATGCAAGTTATTATTAAAAGGTGTAAATAATTCCTCCTGTGTGGTATTAAGATCAAATATAACAATCAAGAGTCTGTAGGTGGCATTATGTTGTGGTGCTGAGTGACGTGTTTGCGCCTTTCTAAGCATCTAGGTCTTATTTGTCTTCTACCTGGAACTAATTTGGTGGATTATTTTGCGGCGGTAGATAACCTCTGGGCTACTGATGAAGCCTTTCCTTCCAAGAAGCCAGAGTGTCATTGGATTGTCTCCCTGGCATTCAGGTTAAAAAAACATAAACAAAAGTGAAAGATGAACTCTGGGCTCTCCGAGTTATGTCCACCCACCATTTGAACAAACACCAATCTGTTTTTAAAAACAGGAATCGATAGCGTAAACAATCCACATAATTAAATCTAAGAGCTACTTCCAACCGCGGCTCTCGGACAAGTGGAGGCTGAGCAGATGAGGGAATTAAACGGTAATTCTCCACGGCACCAGGAGACTGGATTCTGCCGAGGACGAGAGGGAGAGTATTGTGTGGTCTGAGAGGCTCTGCAGAATTCCTCATAAGGAACATGCTGACCTCGGGGCTGACCTGAAAGCGTCGGCTTTTATGCATGTCTGTGCGCTGGAGTGTGTTTATACATTTTTGCCGTTGCATTATAGGGGCAGGGGATTACTAATCCTGCCGTGCGCTTGGTGGAACCACTGTTATAATACACAGTAAGAAGATTTTGAGTAACATAAAGACTGTTATGAAACCGTTCAATATTTCCATTGCATTTTCTGCCGTAAACAAATGGATGATCACTCAGCTGGTTCACATTCTTAGGTAATCTTGGGCCCAATTCGTAGTGGCCTAAGAAACCAACGGTAGGATATATGCTTCTTGGAAGGTTTGAATCAGTGACCCCTCCTGTCTTTAGGATGTCACATGCATCATTGGGCTGTTCCCTCTGATTAGAAGCTGTAACCACCGCAAAGGATTAATGTCTTTGCATTGGCTGCTCAGCCATTGTTTAAATCCACAGAAGCTTCTAAAGGAAGGACTTCCAGTAAAGGAAATCCCAACATCAAGCAGAACACACCCAGTTTTCTTTTGTTTCGCCTCATGCCATGCCATACAGTACATGCTCGGCCAGGCTGAAGCGCCCGAGTGGCCACGCAGGAAGCGCTGTTACATCTCATCTCCCATCTGCAACAAATTTCCATCAATAATAATGTCATTTAGCCAGAGGTGGGTAGTAACGAGTTACATTTACTCCGTTACATTTACTTGAGTGAATTTTGGGAAATTTTGTACTTTTAGGAGTAGTTTTGAATCACTATACTTTTTACTTTTACTTGAGTAGATTTGTGAAGAAGAAACTACTTACTCTGCTACATTAGGCTACAATGAGCTCGTTACTTTTCTTTTATCCCCTTCGCGTACGCGCCAATCTCATGACATCACTGAGTGATTCTTTGGGAAAAATGTTTGTTTTTGCATGTTTTGTCACATTTACACAGACTCAAACACACACAGAGTTTCTATGAGTTCATGGGCTTGTTCTAGTTCTGCCTGGTTAAAAAAGAAAAGTACAAAGGCTTGAAATTTTGTGCTACTTGTGCTTAATTTATTTTTTTATTCTGTTATTTTATTTATTTTATTATTTATTAAAGTACTTGAATTTACGTTAAGCTTATTTTAATTTAAGCTATTTTTTTTATTAATTTTAATTTATTTTATTATTTTATTGATTTAATTTGCCTGAAGATGATTATTTTTTGTCTGTTTGAATGGTTGTGTTAAAAAAATAAATCAGACGTTCCTCAGTACTTGAGTAGTTTTTTCACCAAGTACTTTTTTACTTTTACTCAAGTAATTATTTGGATGACTACTTTTTACTTGAGTCATATTATTCTGAAGTAACATTACTTTTACTTGAGTACAATTTTTGGCTACTCTACCCACCTCTGCATTTAGCAGACGCTTTTATCCAAAGCGACTTACATCTGAGAGAACAAACACACGGGGAGCAATTAGGGTTAGGGGCCTTGCTCAGGGGAACAGGGTAGTTCATCTTGGTTGCCATTCTGGGGTTTAAACCTGGGACCTCCAGCCCCAAGCCCTCATCTGTAGCCACTACACCACCACTCTCCCTTTACCCATCGGGGTAAATAAATATCCACGGGACTTCCCACCGCCACCGGGTTTCTCGGAATCGATCGAGTCACAACTGTTCCCTCTGGTTCAACTTACTGTGACATCTCATGCTGTGACATGAAGCATTTGAGCTCAATGCAAAACTGTAGATGCATTGCTGATGAGTAACCATAAGATACCGCCCACTCATGCGTCCCTCATGCACCCACAGGTGTAATCCCCACTATCAGTTTCTATTTTCACAGAAATCATGCTTTCCTGGTATGACTTTCCGTTGTTTGACTAAGACAACCATCCCTCTCGGTGATTAATCCTCCCTCTGTCAGATTTATGCACTATGTTCTTGGCTTATACACTAATGCCACACAGGCAGGCCGTAACAGGTTGAATTCTTTCCTTGAGGAAAAGACTTATCAGTTCATCTAACATATAAACATGCTGGCACCGTTCAAAGATTTCTTGTTAAATGTGATTTATTTGTCTTGATCAAGTATCCTGAGTGCACTGTTGAGAAATCTGGGAGGCCAGGATCAACTGTACTCGGCTTAACAAGCAGAACACTCTGCACACCACACGCATATTTTCAGAAACAGCACTGTACCCCTGATGTAGGGAGTGTTTCACTAACATGCTACTCCTGCTCTTTGTTTCACTCCTGAGATGCTGTGCAGCCAAGAGCTGATCAGGTCACATCATTTCTCAAAGGACTGATAAGAAATGTTTACAGTTCAAGGCGGCAGGGAGTTGAGGAAGATTACACGTGACGGGTCGGTCTGTTATGTTCTCTAACTACCTCCAAGCAGTCCGTTCCAGTCCGCTTGTTATGAGTTGTTTATTAATTTCCCCGTTCAAAGGTTAATAAAGTATTTTCGAATTTGAATTGAATTGGTTTGAATTAGTTTGCTCCCTCCAGGTCTGGAATGAGTTGAGCTGTTGTCGTGATAACATCTTTCTTCTTTTTTTTGGTTTCAAATCGCATCCTGAATTCTGATTACTGGAGGTAATCATTTCTGTGTCCTCACTGGCTCCTCCCTCCCAGCCAGCAAAGTTGTCTTGCATTCTGCATCTCTGCTCGTTATCCTCCCTGTTCTCCTCTCCCCAGACAAAGATAAACTTTCTTTACAAAAAAGAAAACCCACATTTTTCCTCAAAACTAGAGGAATTCAAGTCTCGCAGATGTCTCAGAGAAAATGGCGCACTAATCTAAATAAGGCTGATAACAAACATGTTCCTCCTTAATTTAGGCAGGGTGAATGGTTGATTATGCTCCGCAGAGACCCCCTTCCCCCAGATCCTGCAGAGGCGCTTCCCTCGTCGTGTGACCCGGAGCTGGAGAGGGAATCTGAGGATGAGGACCTTACGGCTGACCCCGCCCAAACTCCTTTCCCCTGAAAACACACACAAAACTGAGATCTCCATCAGTGTTGCACCAGAAATGACTCCCGGTAGGGCTGGGCGATATATATCGAGATTTTAATATATATCGATATATTTTCAAACACGATATGGTACGAGACAATATCGTTTATATCGATTTAAAAAAAAAAAAAAAAAAAAAAAAAAATTATGATTTTGATATAGCTTATTTTGTGACAAATTGACTTGAATGTTTTATTTGAGATTTGCACAAATGTTTTGTCATTTGCACAACTGTCAACCTCAGTGGAAAAGTCTGCCTGTTACTGTCTACATTGTATTAATTGCACAGTGTATTTTAATTTAATTGTTATGCAGGAAAGGGATATTTGTTTTATTTTATTCAAGAAGCATTTTTATTCTATATATGCAGGCAGTTTATTTTTATTTCATTTGTTTAATACATTTTGATATTGTGCAGACCTCTGTTAATAAAGGTACCTGTGTGACATTTGGCACGTGGCTTTGTATTAAAACTGACTGTTTTTTTAAGGGTTTGCCTCAGAAAAAAAATGAAGCTAACAGAGATGCTATGCTATAATGCTTTGGGGGAAACCCCAATTAAGGCACAGAAAAAATATCGAGATATATATCGAGTATCGCCATTCAGCTAGAAAATATTGAGATATGACTTTTGGTCCATATCGCCCAACCCTAACTCCCGGTGAGGATTTTTATCAGTGTGAGGGGGGTGTAGGGATTTGACAGGGTGATTTTTTTGTCTTCACAAAGACTCAGATTTACGGTGATGACCCTGATGCCAGATGCTGAGCCCAAACGCTCTTCTTGTTTTTAGTGACCTCGGACGATTCCAGTGGTCATATTTAGAAGACCTTGTATCTTCATGCCGATTTGTAGAGCTTTAGTAGACAAAACGACATCTACCAAACCTCGCTGGATGTTGTAAATCCATCAAAATGTGAATTTCCTTTACTTTTTTCTATTACATTGACACAAACTAATCTGACACTTCCTCACTCTGTCCCCCGCTGAGCAAGGAAGCTGAAAAAGCACTGCAGAACAGAACGTATGTGACGACAAGCAGGGCTGCATCTGTGTTTTCTCATCCTGCAGCCTGCTAGGAAGGAAAGGTCAGCCTGATTAGATAACAACTGTGTATGCAAAGAAGCCTGCTGGGCTAACGTACGGGTCCCCAATCTGATGCAGACGCTTTATTCTCGCATTAGACTTTGGCAGATACACGTCAATAAATGAGAGCTTTTCAGGGGTCACGTCAATAGTTGTACACGTGGAAGGTACAAATATAGGCAAAATCTTCAGAAGGAACTGGATATTTATTTTCCTCCTCTTGGTGAATATCAAAATATTAGTAATTTTAGTGATTGTATCTTTATGAGTAAAGTATATTTAGTCTTTTGGCCCTTCACCAGATCCATGATGCCCAGTTTACATTTGGTCATGTTACCTTTTGCGTGGATTCTAGTTTGTTTTCACAACAGTCCTGGTGTTTAACCTCACCCTTGACTCATATATGATCTCAGAGCCAGATCTGGTCGGGGTATTAATAAAGTGTCGCTGACTGACCCCTTGAGCTATGTCTATAAACTTAGAGCACCATGTGCGTTCTGTTATTCTCCGTCATGCCGTGACGATTCCTCACTGACTCCATCGCTCGTAAAGTTTTCCACACTGTGATTAACAGTTAAACACATCGTTTTACTTAATAAAGTGTAACTATTAGCTCTATCTTTTTATGACGGAGCTCCACAACATTTTCTAGTACTTTTCTTGACTCACAGTTTGCTAAATGTAACACTTTTTTTTTTTTTTTAAACCAGCCTTTTGAAGTTACAAGCTTTTCTGAGAGCTTTGCTGGGGTGTGAATATACCGGTATGTAATATATTAACATGACTTCCTGTTTGTCGATTACACATGACACCTTCTGCAACCTGTTTGCAGATGTAGGAGCGTGGACGGCATGAGAAGCAAAGGTTATGCGTCTGTTTTGTAAATATTGTGGTCATTAACAGTTTAGGGTTGTGAGTAATAACAGTGGACATAAGTATGAAAAAAGCCTCAAGCTTTTCATAATTTGTGTGCGCATGTTGCTGGAAGAACATGTGGTTGATGTTCTGAGGTGGAAAGTACAAAAGAATACGTAAACGGTAAAAAAATAAATAAAAGAAACATTTCCAAGTAGTGTGGAATCTTTGCATAATGTACTCTTGAACGTCTTTAATGCCACTCAAGTAGGCTGTTTTGTGAGAGCATGAACAGTCTTTGATCAAGAACACCATATTGTCTGTACATGAAGTAGATTTTGATTCAAATTAGTCTGCAACAAGCAGCCATCAGATCAGTGTAACTGGATTTTTTCTTTATTTTGCCTTACATTTTCACAACTTTACATCATTATTTAAAACTTTCATCCCATTTTATGAGAACATCCAACGCTTTTAACTAAGACAGGAATGTTTAAACCCATCCTTTGATTTACTTGCATTGTTTTTAAGACAAAAACAGATTTTACTTTCTTCTTTTTTTATATAATCATGGGACAAGTTGTTCTTTTATAAACTGTGACACATGGCTTTTAAAAAAAGCATTTCTCTGTTTTATTGTGCAGCTCTAAAGACCGTTTTGATCTGGTGAAGGGGCACAGCCTTGTCAGTTTAAATCAAAAACACCACGTCCTTGCGAAGGAGGGAAGATAAAGTGCTGCAGGATGATAAAATGAAATTCCAGTCTGGGTTAAGGAAAACAAACACCACAGCGGTTTAACTCCTCTCCAGTGTCAGTTTGTCCACTCAGTTGGGCTTTAGGCAGTTGTCGTTGCAGCGTACAGGGTACTTACACCCACGCTGGCTTGTTTTTTTTTGTTTTTTTTTCCCCCTTCCACAACATCTGTCCTGATGTTTTTACATGCCTAAGAGTGTGAACAGCTTGCACTTGTCAGCTACCATCAATTAAGACTTCCTCTCTTCAACTACTGGTTGCCACACAGGAAGCTGCAACTCCCCGGTTGGAGTGACTCAGACTTCATCCAGCCTTCTACTTCCACTTCTTCACCTCCCTCTTGGAAGTAGGACAAACACCAGAGAGGAAGTTAAGCACTTAAACTGTTAAGTCTCAACTACTCGGTATAGCGTGCTACAACAAACACTCACCTGCCCTGTGCAAACGGGTGATTAACAACTGATCTAATAAGTTTTAAAGTTAAAAAGACAACGGGTTATGATTTTTTCCCATTATGTCCCATTTAAGTTAAACAGTCAAGATCACGTTATATTTGATCCATAATTTTTCTCTTCATGTAAATGAAAAAGGTTTCAGGTGAAATAGTCGTTTTTAACAGCAAATGGCTTTTATTTATGACAGTTGGTGTGAGTGCAGTATGAGAAACTGTCAGTGCATTTTATGTTCAGTAATGAGATAATAAAAAGGATGCCAGAGCAGTGAAGGCACTTGGTGACTTAACAGCAATTCACAATTTTTACACACAAAGAAAGTCCTGTACATCTATAGTTTGTTATAGCTTCTTTTCTTGTTAATTTAATAGATTACATCCTAAAGTTAGCACCACAACTTACCATAGATATACAGACATACAGGCACGTGAAGCAGTAAATATCATAACTGTCCTGCAGTTCAGTGATCTCATTCCCTTCTAGGTCACTGACAGAGTAATTGTGTTTAACACAATTACAGTATATTCCACAGGAAAGGGATGTTAGTAAGTAGTAATAACAAATCCACAGTTGTTAGCAAGGGGCCACGCAGCAATACTGCAAAGCAGAGCTGTCAAATCCACGCTTCCAAACATTTGCCCTGAGATGAAAAGATAAAGAGTCCCATAAAAAAAAATTAAAATCCATCTCCTATTGTCTCACGGTGGCTTGCCTTTTTCAGGAATGGATGGATTTCAGCTTCAAGCTGGGGCGTCGCAACTCTGCTGTCACACTGAAGACTCGTTGTGGAAGACTTTAGCTTTGAGGCTCCTTAAGCTCCACTGCAGAGTGGAGGTGGCTTCAGACTGCATGGCCTCGGAGAACCTGGCATCGAACGAACGGTTGACCTGAGACTTCCTCTTCATGGAGTTCTGGATGGTCTCCGAGGTGAAGTAGTAGATGATGGGGTCGAAGCAGCAGTTGGTTACAGCTATGCACAGCGCTATGGGGTAGATGGTTCGAACCACAGACTCCACGAAGCAGCCGTCCAATGTCTTCGTCCGAACCAGGGCGTAAAAGACTAAGTTTACATTGTAGGGGATGAAGCAGAAACAAAAGATGGAGAGGTGCACGATTATCATCCGCAAAATCTTTGCTTTGTTCACCCTCCCGCCGTGGCTGGCGGTTTGCGGCCTGCGAAGAGTCTGCAACACCATGATGGAGCAGCACACGTTGAGAAGCAAGGGGATGACGAAGCCCACAGTCTCTATGAAGATCACCACTTTAGACAGGTGAGATTTCCACTGCTTGGAGGAAAAGTTCTCAAAGCAGAAGATGGTTTTGGCGTTTTCGTGGTTCGGGGGGCTCTCCAACAAGAACCCGGTGGGCAGACTCCCCGACAGCACCAAAACCCACACGGTGGCGCACACTATTTTAGCGTTGCGCTTGGTCCTTAGCGTTGTTGAGCGGAAAGGGTGCACGATGGCCAAGAAGCGGTCCACGCTGATGCAGGTGAGGAACAGCATGCTTCCGTACATGTTGGTGTAGAAGAGCGAGACGGACACTTTACAGAGCGTGGTCCCGAAGGGCCAGCTCTTGTTGATGAAGTAAAACACCCTGAGCGGCAGCGTGAAGACAAACAGCAGGTCAGACACCACCAGGTTGATCATGTAGGTCGTGGTCTCATTCCTCAGTTTCAGAGAGCAGGTGAATATATAAATAGCCACGACATTGGTGATAAGTCCAATTACAAACACAATGCTGAAGACCGTGCTGTACATTGGGTATTTGAATTCATCGTTCTTTTCGCAGCCGATGGCTTGTCCATTCAATTTCTGGGTGATATTGTCCATCAAGTTTGTAGTGTTGTTCATTATGAGAGAGAGAACTGTGGGGGTCTGTTATGTAATAGCTTTATAACAAAAGGCCTGCCCTGCACAATGAACCGACCATGAATGAATAGCAAGGAACAGAACAGTCCAACACCCAAAATGCACCGAAAGGTTCTCACACCATTAGTTCAAATGTTGTTTCCCAGCAAATCTTATCCATTTTGCAGATGACTGGAGAACGTGGTCGACGTGATTAACTCTCTGGTGCCTTGATGTAATTATTTTGGGGGGTTACTCCACATTGCAAAAGATCCCTCCCAGAGGACAGAGACCCAGGCTGGAGCTTCTTCCCCTCCCCCTGCGCCGACTCTCTCAACCAGGCTGCACCCCACAAAGTACAGGCCGGCTCACTTTTACTTACTCAGATAAACCCGTCACACAAGTGTGAGCCTCCTTTTAGCTCAAATGGTCCATCATCAGCAAGGGTTGCTGAGCCAACAAAGGGAACAGTGACTAATCCTCCTCCGAGTCCCTTGAAGAGTTGTCCTCAGGAATAGATTCCTTCTCTTTGCCAAAACACACTCCTGTGTTTTTGCCCGTTTCAGCTCCAAAGCAGTGCAAGGTTTCCACCTCTCCCCGAGTCCTTACTGTGTACCACCATGTTGGCTCCCAAGAGCAGAACTAAAGCTTGACTTGATCCTTCTGGTCTCTTTATGAGAATGTGAATGTCTCTCAGAGATTGCCTCCAGAAGCTCAGCTCTCTCTTTCTCTCTTTAACAGACTGAGTGAGTTTCTCAGGCTCTGCCTCAGGTTGCCTCTGGGGCTTTTGCTCTGCACTCACCACACTCAGTGTCAGTCAGTCTCCACTTCTGCTTTGTGCCGGTATCGCAGACAGTTTTTGTATTTTGAGTGGAGGGGATAGAAGCTCCGCCCACTGGTTTCTGTGCACCTCCTCCTCTTTTGTTTGCTCTTACAGTCAAAAAGAGAAGAAAAAAAAGAGCAAAATCCTCACTACATTCTGAAATGGGTGCCTTTGACTTATTGAACATTCTTCAATACATCTACAAACCAAGTGTTTTGAGTTATTATTGGATCTTAAGTGGAAGAACTGTGGACTGATGAGGTTAAATCATTTATTTTAAGAAAACCTAGACTAGTGTCTGTATTTTAGACCGAAAACAAGTGCATCAAGTTAAATTACAAGTTGAAATATACAACTTAAACTAAGAAGGTGCATTGACTTGGCAAATTTAGGGTACTTCTTTATTTGTACTTTACATATAAAGTACAAATAAAGTAAATTTATATATATATATATATATATATATATATATATATATATATATATATATGTGTGTGTGTATATATATATATATATATATATATATATATATATATATATATATGTGTGTGTGTTAAAGCTCTCCACCCTGGATGATTATTTTTACACTGAGCGGCTGCATTTACGAGGCTCAACTGAATCCTTCCTCCGCCACTAGGCTACATGACAGTGGTAAAAAAAAATATTTTTTTAAATCTGTACAGCCACTGATAAAGACAGGAGATCAAAAGTGCCTGAGAAGATATCTGAAAAACACTGGAAGTGCCTGAGCTAACCGCCTCCACAGGTTGGATGGGGGTAGACGAATATTCAGCTGCGTCTTTGCGCCTCGCAGCCTGTGTGGGTAGAAGAAGAGTTTTTTTTTGTCTTCTTTTACAGGGAACATAAGTAAGAAGAAAATTAATGTGATGCCATTTAACTTTCTCTGTGTGACGCTGATGCAGAATTTGCACTGAGGTTCTTCTTAAACTGCAACAGCTGGTTAGACAGCTGGTCAAAACTTTGGTTTATCTGCTGTGAATGAAGAGCTCAGCAGGGAGGAATGTTGGGTTTTACAACTCTTAGATAACTTCACAGACCTCTTAGCTTCTTTATGACCCAGAGAAAAAAACAGGCGAATAGTCAGCCAACCAAGTAACCAGTCTACCCTGAGTCTACCTCTGATATTATCACTACTTTCTTTTTTTTGCTTTGTTTTTTAAAAATTTTTTATAGAGGCCGAAAAAATAAACAGATATGCATAGTAGTTTAAACTTTGATAAAACAAAATGACTAGGGTTGGGGGTGCCTGAGAACTTTGCCCAGCACGGTGTACACACACATATACACGGTTTAAGGGCAAACAGGTGGTGTAATTGGGTTAGACATGGGTAAAGGAGATGCAGGTGGCATCAATCAAGGAGGACAGTGAACGGTGAAGGCAATGCTGGAGGGAAGGACTACAATAACAAAACACAGAACGGAGGTTCTGGAAGAACATTCCAGCGATAGAGAGGAGTATAAGCTTTAATTAATTGGTATAAACTTTTATAAGGGGCCAAAGCAATGTGGCACAGGCTGCCTCAGTGAGCACCACAGCCTCTGTCAATAGATTCACAAGGAGTATCTGTGGCCTGTGCTTCTAACACAGGGGTATTCAACTGGCGGCCCGCGGGCCACTTGCGGCCCGCCAGGAGCTTTTATGTGGCCCAAGGTCATATTTCAAAAAAGGGGGGGAAAGTAGTGTTGTCCCGATCGATCGGACGTCACTTCCGGCCGGCAAGTGAAACTAATGGCACTTTTGCACTCGGCCCGACTCGGCTCGTCACGCCTCTACCCGCCTCTACCCGTGTGTTTTTCCACAGCCAGGTGAGAAGTGGGGGGGTTGGGGTGAAGCTGCTGTGACGTACTTGATTGCGCAACCGCTTTGTTCATGTCGGCACTGATCAGAAATCAGCTGGAGCCGCGAGCGGCTGAGAGTAAAACAGCCCGTCTACATCCCTTTTTTAAGTCTCTCGACAGTCACCAGGTTTGTGAACATCTGCACCTCAGAGTTGGATCACCAAACAGACGTTTTGCGCTTTATAATAAAATCGCTGCGAGCCGCGGGTCACTCTCGCGCTGACTCCCGCTTCCTGATTCAAACGTCTGACGGCCCCGCCCCCCGACCAATCAGAGGCGCGGAGGGTGGTGACGTCCCCGCCCCCCGACCAATCAGTGGCGCGGAGGGTGGTGACGTCAGAAATAGTCCCTGCTCAGCCCCGTATAGAACCTCGCGGAAATGGTTACAGAAAAAAGTATCGGCTTGGAGCAGCTCTACCCGTCTCAGCTCTAGTGCAAAAGGGCAAAACGGGTAGAACCGAGTTAAGGCGGTACTAATGCAAAAGCGCCATAACATGGTTTACATATTGCATTTTGTTAATTAATAACAGTTTAAGATGCTTGGTAGCCTTTTCAGTTGGTTAATGATTCATTGGACAGTGTTTGTACATGTTAATCTCTGTTGGAGATGTTTTTTACTACTTCAGATTTTTTGCCAGTGTTGCACAGTGATAATGTTTGTCACATTATTTGTTATTAACCTCAGTTTATAGAGGACTTGTTTACATCATTAGGCTTCTAGGATTGGCCTGAATTTTTGAACTTTGCATTTCAGACAGACTTCTAAGCCTCCTATAATTTCATGTGATTGTTTTGTTTTGCTGATATAATGCACAGATGTGTCATAAATAAAGGAGCTTATGGTTAATATTTTGGTTGCTTATTTATAACATCAAACTGGCTACTATGGACTGAAATGCTTGTGCTCAATGCTTAATATAATATTCAAATAAGGAAATCTTGGTGGAAAGTGGTGCTTTGTCATTATGGCGTGTTTTATTAAAAGTAGGTCAATATCAAGTTCATTAAGTTTGCACAATGCATGGTTTCAAAATGAACTTGCATTTAAAATAATATTTCTTTATCTGAATATAATATTTAACATTCACAATTACTAAATCTGGAGACAATTAATACATAATTCATATGTAAACTAGACATATATTCTCCTGCTCATCCCTGTGCACAAATGTATTATATATACATAAATCTTCGTCTTTGAGTGCAAAATACATTTTGAAAACCCCCAAATTTTCCGCCTGCGCAGTGCGGCTTCTCCATACAGTCCTTTTGCAGATGTGGCCCCCTGAATAATCTAGTTGAAGACCCCTGTTCTAACACCTTCCTATTTTTTCATAAATATACTGTACCAAGTACTGGAAGCTGAGGCCATGATATCGTCTTTTGCAGCTAATTACAGTAGCTTGAGCAACATACTGTAGTCAACTTAGTCTTACAACAAGGTGGCGGTGACAGGAAGGAGATGCATTCTTGTTAGGCATTTTCTGTTACACTTATGAAGTTAAAATTATTTGAGTTTGTCTGACTGTACTATCACATGCGTGGAATGGCATCTTTGAGCAGGCTTTTAGACTCGCTTCAAGGACTCTGATTTGAATCAGAAATCAGAATCAGAAATCGCTTTATTTTGCCAAATGTAGAATGTACACAGGAATTTGACCTGGTAAAAACCATAGACATATATACATAGACGCCGCATCGAATGCCGCCGCCCACTGAAGTGACGTGCCTATAGGTCCGCCATCTTGGTACAGACCACGCGCCACGGCAATGCATTACATCTATGGAGGAGCGGCGTTTCTACACACACAAAAGTGATCATAAATGATGTTGTGAAGCTAATTTCACGTGATTTGTTTGTCAAACGTCACACATTACAGACACACATAGATAAAACTAAACGAAAAGAAAGAAAAGAACCCAGAAAACGTTCAATGTTCAGGTCTTTATTTACTATACAAGTATTTACCATATAATTGTTTCTATTGCCATTACTATTATTATTAATATTATATTATATTGACATATATTATATATACATATATATTATATATTATATTATATGTTAACATTATATTAACATAATAGAACATAATTATTATTGTTACTATTGCTACTACATTCTATTATTGTTATATCACTATCATCATTAGATGATTATAATAAATATAATGTATACTATCATATATATATATATATATATATATATATATATACATATGTCTATATATTTATTTATATCTATCTATCTATCTATCTATCTATCTATCTATCTATCTATCTATCTATCTCGATCTATCTATCTATACCTATATATCTCTCTATCTATCTATCTATTTCTATATCTCGATCTATCTATATCTATATATCTCTCTATCTATCTATATATCTCTATCTATATATCTCTATCTATCTATAGTATAATACAAGCCTTTCACAGATTCTAGCTAAAACCCCTGAAAGAGAACGGTTTTGCACAGTTTCTGTCTTGTGCTACCACTCTGGTATTTGAGTGAGGTGACTTTTGCAATGTGGTGCAGCCTAATTTTGAGAAACACAGACACCACCACTTTCAGTAGGTTGGAATGGTGGTTGTCAATGCCAAACTGTGTGTATAATATATAATATATATGTGTATATATAATATATGTTAATATAATATAATATTAATAATAATAGTAATGGCAATAGAAACAATTATATAGTAAATACTTGTATAGTAAATAAAGACCTGAACATTGAACGTTTTCTGGGTTCTTTTCTTTCTTTTCTTTTTGTTTTATCTGTCTGTAATGTGTGACGTTTGACAAACAAATCACGTGAAATTAGCTTCACAACATCATTTATGATCACTTTTGTGTGTGTAGAAACGCCGCTCCTCCATAGATGTAATGCATTGCCGTGGCGAGTGGTCTGTACCGAGATGGCGGACCTATAGGCAAGTCCAGCCACAGTGGATGCGGCGTCTATGTATATATGTCTATGGTAAAAACAGCTCCACTAAGCAATAAATTAATAAAATGGAAAAAAAATATTTTTTTTCTTAGTATATATATAAAGTAAGTAAAAAATATATAATATGTACAATAAGCAGAAGTATTTACAGGATATAATTGTTCTTTAAGTGTTCTTTAAGTGTCTTTAGAGCGGCGGGGCTGGGGGGCTGAGATGACTTTATTTAGGAGGGGGGTGGCCTGGTGGAAAAAATGTTCAATTGAATCTGCCAACTCAAATTGAATTTTAAAGGACATGAAACTTGACTTGGACTTGGATAATATCTAACTTGAGTTAAATATCAAATTTCATACCCATGTTCTGGAATAAACTGACGGCTCTAAAATGCCAGGAAGAAAAATAGCGTTCACTGATTATCCGAGAAGTGGTGAAGTTCGATGTGCAGAAAAACAATCTTCGAGGAGGTAATGGCGGCAAATTCCAACTTCAGTTGTCATCTGGCAAGCATTCGCCCCGAGAAGCAAGTGTTAAGGTAATGGTTTTTGCTCAAATTATAGCAAGGGCGGAGCGACAGAGACAGCAGGGTGCTTGCTGAATTTGATGAACTAGAGTTAAAACTCAATTGCGTTTTCTTTCACAGCCTGCCAGCCTGCTGCTACCACGCAGAGCTGCAGCTGTAGCTGATGATGTTAAAATGGGCCAAACTCTGTAACATTAACAGAGACTGTTTGTCAGCAGGAACCAGCCATGCTCAAGGGGTTCAGTTGGACATTCAGCTAAGCTGTTCATTTGTAAGTAAATGTACATTTGATCAATTTCAATGTTCCTCACTTTGGATAAAAACAGCTAAGACCTAGACTATAAATGTTTAAGAAGAGTTAATATGCAAGGACTACTAAAAAATTCATTTTATATTTGTGTCATTTGGACTGCACTGGACTTGGATCAATGCTGAACTCGACGTGGCCCAGAGTTTTCTTTAATGAACTGAACTTGACTTGAACCCGAACACTGGGAACTCGATACTGGACTCATACTTGAAGCTGTGTCACTGGATTAGAGCAATTTATGAGTCTTGTCAGAAGCTCAGAATTCCTATTTATTTCAACGTACTGTAGGTCGATTGCCTCAAGTGTCAATATTGATTTTGCTGCACTTTCTGTTCCCACTCAAAACTACTTCACGTGTCAAGTCATTAGGCTGAAAAAGGAGCATAATCGCCACCTATCAAAGAGGAGTTGGACATACTTCAGTCGATAAATCGATTCCCCTCTTGTGTCTGTGCCCAAGTGGGGCAATAATTCAGTCAAAGTCAAATTCAGAGTGACTGTTTGAGTCAAATATGAAGCTGCCTGGCTGTCAGTAAAGCAACTCTTGACTTATGGCAGGGGTCGGCAACCCGCGGCTCCAGAGCCGCATGCGGATCTTTAGCGCTGCCCCTAGTGGCTCCTGGAGCTTTTTCAAAAATGTTTCACCTTTTTTTCCTTTTTTTCTTCTTTTTTGCTTCTTCTTTTTTTCTTCCTTTTTTTCTCTTTCTTTTATCTTTTTTTCCTTTTTTTCTTTCTTTTCTTGTTTTTTTTGCTTTTTTCTTCTTTTTTTCCTTTTTTCCCTTTTTTCTTCTTTTTTTCTTCCTTTTTTCTCTTTCTTTGTCTTTATTTTCTCTTTTTTTTCTTTCTTTTCTTGTTTTTTTTTTCTTTTTTCTTCTTTCTTTCCTTTTTTCCACTTTTTTTTCTTCCTTTTTCCTTTCCTTTTTAATCTCGACATTTCGACTTTTTTCTCAACAGTTCGACTTTTTTCTCAACATTTGAACTTTTTTCTCGAGATTGTACTTCAACATTAATCTCAACATTTTGACTTTTTTCTCTAAATTTTGACTTTTTTCTCCACATTTTGACTTTTTTTCGACATTTCTCCTTTCACCATTTGTCTTCATTTTAAGGCTGATACAAGACCTTTCATTTTTTACGGCTCCAGACATATTCGTTTTTTGTGTTTTTGGTCCAATATGGCTCTTTCAACATTTTGGGTTGCCGACCCCTGACTTATGGGAACAAAACCTTTTGAATTGGAGCAAAACATCATAATTATAGGATAGCCTCAGATGTTTGTTATTGGTTGCAACAATATTTTCCTGACTCTCACAATTAGGGACATGACACTAATGCAAATACGGCTGCAGAGTTACCAACAATAGCCAAACAAATGAAGGAAAATCACACACAGAATCAAAGACACGCAGGGTGTTTTATGGCTACTGAGCCTCTCTTTGTCAGTCCTCCGCTAAACAAACATCATCGCGCGAGATGCTCAAGAAAAACCTTCACTATTGTCTTACACTTGCAAAATAGTTCCACTCAGCGCATAAAAACAAGCTCTTCACATGCAAGTATGCGGTCGCTAAACAAAAACATGTGCCTGAAATCCCTGGACTGTTACATTTTTCACAATGGCAGGAAACTGTCTGGCACCTTCAAGGCCAAGACTGAAGACATGATGTTGTTGTGTAACGACCACCAGCAGCAGGCACAAGTGTGGTCGGACCCAGGATTCACATGTATGACAAAGGCTATAATAAGGCATCCCCGAGTAATGATGAGAGCAGCAAAAGAAATGCTCTGATCCTTAATCAAAATAGCAGCATCATAATGTCGAGAATGTTGTGTAAAAGCCTTGCATTGAAAACGTTTCTGAAGTAACGGTATGCAAGTAAAATGTACATAAAGTGCATTTAGAGTGTTTCAGTACCCTGCTTTGCTTCAATCACGGACAACATTTTTATGCATGTTGCTGTGGATATTTATTTATATATTTATCCATTGTTTATAAGAGTATCAGGAATTAGGAAAATGCCTACAAAACCTTCAAATTTTAATGAAAAACGCTAAGTTTGGATGAATGGTTTTCTCCAGGCAGAAATAAACTGATCAAAGGCAACTAATAAAATATCTAAGACATTAGAAGGGACTATGGAAATCCCTTCAAAAGATAAAACCTTTTATTGTTCTCATTGAAAGTTTTGGAGGTGAAAACCCATAGAAACCCAGGAAAGCCCTCATCACCCTGGCTGATCCAACCCATCGGCTTTTGTTTGCGCCGCTTCCCTCTGGCTGCAGATTTGTAACGTAAAAAAAGGAACAATAGTTAAAGTACACATATGTTCTTGTTGCTGTTAGCTGACTTGATATCCAAAGTGAATATTTTTAGTTTCGTCTATTCTTTGTGTATCTCTTTTTCCTGTCTAATTTATTTGTTGTTATCCACATTGTTTCCCTTTCGTGCTGGCTGTGAAACCAATTGCCCCCCTGGGGACAATAAAGATCTCCTTTATATCTTCATCAAGGACAAAGATATCACACTCACAGGCGATTTCAAATGACCAGCTACTCTAACATGCGTGTCTTTGGACTGTGGGAAGAATTTGAGCGGCCAGAGAGTGAAACCAGGAACCTTGTAGCTGTGATGCAACCACCAACCAGCTGAAGGAGAACATCTGTTACAATTCCCATCAATATGACCAAAATAAATGCGCCGTAGAACCAAAACATTGTGTAGTATGTTCTCTAAAGCAGAACTGCACTTGCCAAAGGTTTGAGGTAATTCTTACAACCTTCTATCTGTATTAACTAGTGAATGTCATTGTTGCTGCCGGGTGAATTTGCTTTGAGCAAGGTAATCTATGCTTAATCAATTCATTTTCAAAAATATGAACTGTCAGTTTAATTCAAAAGAGAATATTGCATTTCAACAGACAAGAAAAGAGATGTTGCTTTTTACTTTACAAACTGAAAAACATACCTTACTGTCAGCAGTGAAACATACTGTATACACATCATTCATTTTAGATGCACTGGGATTGAGGAATGATGCACAAGTGCTGTGCTGCTTCACACACATACCAGAAAAGGCCCAAATATAAAATTCAACAAATTCTTTTTTGTTAAAAAAAAAGGAAAGAGAATAGGAAAATAGGTTTTACTAACAAAATGATGGATTTCCTAAGTAATGGCATGCATGTGCACGCTGGGTTTATAGATACTAAAACCTTGTTTCCCTCTGAGGTGGGGAAAAAACAAAACTCAGATAAGGTTTTTTTCCCCTGCATGGAACCTCTTCGAGATGTTACAATAGAGGAAAAATAAAGATAAGTCTGACTCATGACATACTTTATATGTACAGTAAACTTTGCTAGAAAATCATATAAAAAGTGAAAGTCAAACCATGTGGGCAATGCACCAAATAGTCCCACGCACGCTGCAACCAAAGGTGCACGATTCAAAACGAGCCACAACACACTGTGGTTGATAGTGTCAGATACGATTAAAAGTCACCGTTGTAGCACGGCATCAACTGTAAGCCACTTGCAACACGTTCAGTCAGTCTGCTTCCAACCCAGGAGGTATTTGTTGTAAATCTTGTCTAGAATATTGTTAAATATAAAGAGAGAAACACATGGGTATGTGCCCATATTTGGAAATCAAAGACATTAGTTATGGTTCTCTTTTTTTTTTGCCTTTTTTCCCCCCTGCCATTTATTTTAATTGAGCAAGAGCATAACTGGTCAAGCATTCAGTTGAGCAGACTGCAGACTGTTGCATGACAGATTTAAATGGGGTTCAAGGTTAAATTAAACTTTACATAAATACTGTGGAAGTCCACTAAAGTTATTTTGATATAAAGTTAGTTTTCAGGTTCTGCGGCTACATAAATCGGGTAGAAAAAAAAGAAAAAAAGAGCTAATACTGCACAGGCCAGTGATGGAGTGCCGACAGGAATAAACCGGGTGAAGAGCCGACCACACGGGAGCCACAGACCGATGCCGAGCAAAGCGAAGTAGGTGATGTGCTGTTTTTTTTCATTTCTTACCCACAACTTCTCACAAACACAGGGGGTGATGCTTTATTTTTGGAGCAGACTAGACTGAACCACAAATAAATAAAAAGAAAAAGACTTTTGGTTTTTATGTGATTTTGAAATAAAACTGCAGGGTAATAAAGATATTCAACCCCTCCAAACTGCTTGAGCGCAACATCCTCTATTTTGATTTACTCGTGCATTTCCATCATATGGTACTTCAAAAATACTGGACACTTTTCTTTATACCACTCTCTCCTACAGTACATTAATCACCAAAGGGCTTAACTTGTGGGCAGATAGTTCATGAGAGACTGAGCAGGGAAATTTGTACATGGCAGAGGGCCAGTTACCGTTAGCGCTGTGTACACTTCCTCATTTGCCATTTCCAGCCGTTTAAGTTGCATCAGCTCTTCTGGGTAATTATCACGACACTTAAAACATAATTTAGTTCAGTACTACCCATAATAAAATAATTGGTAAAATAAATCTACCGGTACATCATTTACTATGAAATACCTCTATCAATAATGTGAGTGAGCTCATGGATTAAATCATCATTGCTAATAGCAAAGTGTTGCAATCCACTGAATTATTTATGCTTTTTAGGTATTTCAGTCAGCAGAAAATCCTCCAAGAATCTTTTGAACCATCTTTAAAAACATTAGTACAGAAATAACTTGTTGGAGTAGCTATTTATGTGAATAAAGTATGTGTGTTATCACCACAAATGTATTGATTTGACTTCCATCACAATACATATCGTCATTGTTTGGCTTCACTATGAAGCCAGAAAAATAAAAGTACTCTGAAGACATACTGAAGCCTCAAATAAACTCCACCTATTCTGGATCCCTCTAGGATTTAATGTTTAATGTGTTAATGTCTTATTTTAAACACATGCATCAAGACTCGGCTGAAGCCCGACTGAAACATTTAGGTGTCTAAAAGCTCACTTTCGGGTGTGCAGGTATACACATATCAGGCAAAAGGTCACTGTGGCAGGAAGAAGTAAAACTGCGACTGCTGGTTTTCCAACACACGCAAGTCTGCCATTACATCATGTGTTCAAATCAATGCTGCCACTTCCCGTGTCACTGCAACACATACTATGTTGTACAGAAAGAACTGAGTGTCGTCTACATTTCACTTAATGATCCCAAGCTTTGCATCATTGCAAGTATAAAATGCGTCCGTGGCTACTTTCAAAGCAACTGTTTAAAAAAAAAAAAAAGGAACTTTCAGGTAACCGTGCAGTAACGATGTGAATAAGTTGAGTCATATATAAAACATACTGCCCCCTGACGGCTGCTATTTGAAGAACAGTTACCATGGTGTGTTTTGAAAGTTTTTTCTTTTTATTTCAATACATCTACATGACATTGTCAAATATTTATTCGTGCCACTTACAGCAGCTCACAGCACTTTCGTTTTCCTATAGAAAATAAGTACACAGTGGAAATTTTGAGTAATTATCAAGAAAAAAAAAATGCACCAGAAATGTTCTAAATGGCTTGTTAAATTAATAGTACGTAAGCTTTTAGTTACATTCTGTTTAGACTGATTTAACAAGCTGAGATTTAAATGCCTTGTGGGCCAGTAAGAGACTGAAATGCAATCTGTTGGCAATTTCACTAAGATGACATTATTTCATCACCACAAGGTGCTATCAGGGGAGACATATAAAGAAATACTTGTAAAAAGAAACCAAATGCTGCCAATGAGGTAAGCAAAATATTAATAAAAACAAACCAAAAAAAAGCTGTAAACATACCAAGGAAATTAAAGTGGAAAAAAACAAAACGGCTGCACCGAGGGGAAACACAGGAATCAACATGAGGGTATGAGTCAAGCTCCTACTGCGATCCAAAAGTTAGTCAACACAGATACCAAGCAGTTACCACAGGTTTGGATCCCATACGAGCAACGGGTGAGTACATAAAACGAAAGTGGCAAAAAAAACACATTCACTACGTGTGAGATTAACATGAATAAGACACAAACTATTCGGAAACAAAAATAGGTGTGCATGTTGCAGTGGAGTCAGAAGAGCAGCGTGGATGTTTGCCTCCTCAGCCTAGAAAGCAGGAGAACACAGACATCCAAATAAAACACTGTTACACAGAGGCCAGAATAGATTAAGTCAGTGTTTATTAATGCTTCAGCAATTTATTTAATAGACTAGAAAGGTATTTATTGAGAGGACACTGCTCAACTGTGCACCTCTAATCTGCTTGGCTGTGCTGAGCTACATGTGCCTAAAAGGATTGTAAACAAGAGACCTTGCTTTGCTCTGTCGTTTACTTGACGACACCATTTTTTAAATTAGTCCAAGCATACATTTTTGCTTCATCCCAGATGCTAAGCGGTCACAAGCCAGCGTGGTCCCATGATGCCGGTCCCAAGTCCGGATACACTGAGACACTGAGACGTCAGGAATGGCATCTGAAGTAAAACTTATTCTGATCAATATGTGGAACATAATGATCCGCTGCAGCGAGTGAAAGAAGTAGCCCTGCTTCGTTCTTTATTTTTACATCTTTTTAATATTTTATAATCACTTAATATCTATAATAGGCCAATAAGAGCTAGGTTGGGTTATACAAAAAAAGTTAAATCAATGTGAAGGCTTAATTCATAGCTGAATACTTTGCTTCTGATAACCTGACGTCTAAGCTGGTCAAACATGACAGGCGCTGTAACAGAAACCAGCCTTGGATGCAGAAGAAAAATAAAATCGTCTAACTACTGTGGCACATGTTCTCGTTCAGCCTCTTCACCGTCTGCTTCTTACTGGACAGACGGTGTATCCCAATGTTTAAGCCCCACTCCAAAGTGTTTGGACAAGGTTTAGAGCAGTCACACCAGAGCATCGGCTAGCGGGTGAAACCGTAAACCATCGGCCTCTTCAGCGTTCACATCCCCTCGGACGAGTCTTTGAAGAAGCTGACTGGGCCTCTGTTTACTCTGCCCGGCTCTCCTCTGTGGGATTAGTTCACGTCGTCTCGAATCCCTCACCGTGGGGGCTTCTCTAGTCAGTTTTTGAAGGCCCCGTAGCGACTGGCTTTACTAATGAAGTTCTTGAGCAGGTCATGATCCATTTCTGCAAAGGCCAGGGTCTGCGTGACAGCTGTAAGGTGGTTGACGCAAAACTTGAAGCAGAACTCCTCCAGGTCCTAGAAATGAAGAGGGCTATCTGGTCAGTGCTGAGGAGGATAACTGACTAGCTACTGTGCAGGCAGGCACCCACCAGCATGGTGTTTGATGCGTGTCAAGGGGCTAAGAGCTTACCCGCGCCTCATACTTGACGGCGGCAGAGAGCAGAGTGACGGCATTCTCTTCAGAAATGCCCCGCTTGATTGTTTCCTGACACAACCTTTTTAGTCTTGTCTCTCTGTAGAACGTAGCCAAGTCCAGCAGCCCTGCACAAGCAAGATCGACACACAGCTCAATATGTTCAGGACTTCTGCACTGATTTGTTCATGTGTTCTGGTTGGGGCTGGGAGATATATCGAGATTTTAATATATATCGATATATTTTCAAACACGATATGGTACGAGACAATATCGTTTATATCGATTTAAAAAAAAAAAAAAAAAAAAAAAATAACATTTTTTTTTATGATTTTGATATAGCTTATTTTGTGACAAAATGACTTGAATGTTTTATTTGAGATTTGCACAAATGTTTTGTTATTTGCACAACTGTCAACCTCAGTGGAAAAGTCTGCCTGTTACTGTCTACATTGTATTAATTGCACAGTGTATTTTCATTTAATTGTTATGCAGGAAAGGGATATTTGTTTTATTTTATTCAAGAAGCATTTTTATTCTATATATGCAGGCAGTTTATTTTTATTTCATTTGTTTTATACATTTTGATATTGTGCAGACCTCTGTTAATAAAGGAACCTGTGTGACATTTGGCACGAGGCTTTGTACTAAAACTGACTGTTTTTTTAAGGGTTTGCCTCAGAAAAAAATGAAGCTAACAGAGATGCTATGCTATAATGCTTTGGGGGAAACCCCAATTATGGCACAGAAAAAATATCGAGATATATATCGAGTATCGCCATTTAGCTAGAAAATATCGAGATATGACTTTTGGTCCATATCGCCCAGCCCTAGTTCTGCTTCTATCAGACGGGAGAGAATGTGGCCCACGTTAATGCTTACCAATAGCATCCTCTGGTGGCAGGTTAATGGTATCTGTGTAGAGATACTCCAGAAAGGCTCTGTACACCAGGTAGGAGAACTGGTGGATTTCAATGGCATCTTCGTCCGTTTCGTTCAACAATGCACGGAAGTGCTCACACCTGGAGAGCGGACAAAAGGGCCGGATTATTCTCCTGACAAGACAATGTGCTGGCCTATCTTTTACAACGATTGTCAAATAAACATGACTGCAGTTCATGACCGAGTGCTCAGTCTGGTTATTTTCAAGATCAAACCTAATTTGTTTTCAGAAAGGAAATCAGCAGGAGCTGCAAAGAAACCAAAACATTAGGAAAATAATTAAATAGCGTAATAAACAGCATAGATACAGTGCGTACAGTTAGACCCAGGAACTATTTGGACTCTGACAAATGATTAGCTGTTTGTTTTGTTTTACCAGCGCATATTCAGTTACTGTAAATTAATGAATATGTGCTGAAGGAGCAGACTCTCAGCACATTCAGACCATATTCAGTAACAGGCAACAGTGGTGGGTGAGTTCAGGAACCTTTCCAGAAAAAAAGGAGCATTCTTAGCATTCATTCAAGTGAAGAAAACTGTGCAGGGAGTAGACACATCACTACCAAGGTCTAACACTGAGGGAAGACTTTGCAGGAATAAATAAAAAAGGTTCACTACTGGGTGCAAGCTACTAAGAAGAAGAAGAAAAAAGAATCAATCTGAAAAAGCCAAAACCCAACTTGCAATTAAAATCAAGCTAATCAAAAGAAGAAAAAGTACGTAAACAATGCCTCACTGATCCACAACACACAGTCACCTGTAAAACAAATGGAAGCAGAGTTAATACAGATTTTTTTAATAATATAATAGAATACAGGAACCCCCGGCTGATTTCTAAGATGTATTAAGATAAACTGTCAGCTTATGTTCAGACTAATGCAGCAAAGCTGACCGCACAGATCGATAAATACACTGCAAAAACAACATTAGTGTTTTTGAGGGTAAGAGACCCCCCCCCCCCCCCTGGTCATCCCGCTGCTGCTTCCACCTGCCTGCTGTGTGCTGCTGACGTCCCCCCCTTATGAGCCTGGTCCTGCTCAAGGTTTCTTCCTCCTAAAGGGGAGTTTTTCCTTGCCTCTTTTTGGCTTAAGGCTTTTCTCCCACTAGGGGAGTTTTTACCTTCCATTGTTTATGTAATAATTGCTCGGGGGTCATGTTCTGGGTCTCTGGAAAGTGTCTAGAGACAACATCTGTTGTATTACACGCTATACAAATAAAATTGAATTGAGACAGTTGGGACAAATCGCCTCATCACAACCAATTTAGGCGGCATTTCACTCGATGAAGACAAAACAAAAAGGACCTACAGAGAAACAATAAGCGAAGACAGCTGCAGCGAAAACCTGGTAAAGCATCACAAAAGAGAAAAGACACCTGCTCTTTGGTGACGTTTGTGGCTTCCAGACGTCACGCAGTGATAGACTGCAAAGGATTCTCAACGAGCAAAGCAATAACAAATTACATATGAACTCCTGTAGAAAGTGTGATAATTTGATCCATTAGTCATTTGTACAAAAACTGCTCCAAGAACCGTATGTATATACAGGACTGTCTCAGAAAATTAGAATATTGTGATAAAGTCCTTTATTTTCTGTAATACAAAAATGTCATACATTCTGGATTCATTACAAATCAACTGAAATATTGCAAGCCTTTTATTATTTTAATATTGCTGATCATGGTTTACAGCTTAAGAAAACTCAACTATCCTATCTCAAAAAATTTGAATATTCTGGGAATCTTAATCTTAAACTGTAAGCCATAATCAGCAATATTAAAATAATAAAAGGCTTGAAATATTTCAGTTGATTTGTAATGAATCCAGAATGTATGACATTATTTTTTTTTTTTTTTTTTTTTTAAATTGCATTACAGAAAATAAAGAACTTTATCACAATATTCAAATTTTCTGAGTCAGTCCTGTATAGTCTTATAAAAATTATTTTATACATGTTTTCTTTTGCATTTGCAGTTACTTCAGTATATTTTCTGTGCTGTGAGGCAGGATCAATAAAGCATCTCTCATATCTACAGATTCACCTCTCCCAACCCCAGACTCATTTCAAGGTTATCATACAGTTAAGGGGTCAAAGTGGCAGCACTCTGCCAAAAAAATTATAGCCCACAGTCCTTTTCTTGATTTGCTCCTTATGGACCTCTGCTTTAGACACTCCGATTTCATTTTTCATCTTCTCTCCTCTCCCTCGCTGCAAATCTCCCCCGACTGTTAACACCGAGTTCCCAGACACTCCAAACAACTCGGTCTTCATCCTCTGGGGGATTTTTAAAGTGTCCTTTGCACGAGAGCTTGCCAAAAGCAGAAGGTTTTTTCAGCTTTTCATATTAGTGTGAGCGCAAGCACCGAGGGTGACGATGCAGACAGCCTGGCTCCTTCCTGCTGACAGTGCCAAAGAGCAAGTGACAGGAATGCAGGTACTCCGTGTTCAAGTGTGGTTATAAAAAGAAACACGGCAAACAATAGGCCGTTCTCGGCTTCTCCGTGACTAACAGGAAACGCTGTCTAGCAGATGCAGTTTAAATATAGGAAAGCAGTGTGGATGTAAAAGTAATTCTCAGAGGATAATAGCTCTCTGCCTGCCGACTTGATTGCAGCAAAATTAAGCAATTCTTTCTTGCCTTAGTGTTACTAAAATTATCAATTACATAACTGTGTGTTTCTCTTCCCCCCTGTGGTATGCTGGTGTGTCAAGGCTTCTCATTACTCCTGATCAAGCACAATCTCTGATTCATGGAGAACAAAAAAAAAAAAACGCATGTGACCAAAATGAAAGTCCAGTTAAAGAAGAAAGAATAAATGGAAGAAAACCCACATTCAAGAAAATACTTTAACCCGACTTCAAAGAGAAAGACCTGGAGACAAAGTTTCTGTTCATGATATGAACCAGAAAGTAATTCCGAATGTGTACACCAAAGCAGCCTTGAAGCCTTGAAGGCAGCCCAGGAACTCGTGACAGCTCTTCCCAGACAACAGACTACATATTTGCCCGAATCACATCCGTATTAATAAAAAGCCATAATGTCTACCTGATCTTCAGCAGGGCTTTGTGAACATGGATGCATTTTCCATCCACCAAGAACTTCAGGTCGGAAATCTCTGGACTGTCAAACTCCTTCTTCAAAGACTGGGCAACAGTCAGGTAGTCGTCTCCATCTGGCAAAAACAACACACAAATGTGAGGATTTTTTCATTTTTATTAATATTAACAAACATTAGTGCTACACTTCATGTCTACTTTAAAGACTTACAGTTGACTTATTTTATTTTAAATATACTGCATACACAGGATGTGTAGAGTATGATATAATGCAGTTCAGCTTAGAGAAGCAATGTTTAAAAGTCACTCCTTTAAAAGCTCCAGATACGACTCCCTCCAGTACACAATTAAAAGGCAACACTCGGCAATCGCTGATTTAATTGGATGTCACCATTTATTTTTCTCCAATTACAAATTAAATGAGTTATAAAAGAAGGAAAGCACTGATGAGACAAGTCATTACATTATTGGCTCATTAATCTAACAGATTTTAAAGCTGGAAGTAATTAACTTAAAAAAAAAAAAAAAGACTAAAACAGAAATGAAGCTCAAAAAACATGTTCAAGAT
This sequence comes from Cololabis saira, assembly GCF_033807715.1. Lineage (NCBI taxonomy): Eukaryota > Metazoa > Chordata > Actinopteri > Beloniformes > Belonidae > Cololabis > Cololabis saira. The sequence goes on from NC_084590.1 coordinate 39,864,248, forward strand.
TTTCTTTTTTTTTTTTTTTTTTTTTACATAAGGAGGAAACAGTGTTTCCTGTTTATTTCTTTGACCGGTTCCAGGAATTTGCACCTATGACACACAGATATGTGCCTACTGCATAATGATCTCTAATGGTCAAAGGGTAAATAAGGCAATTTTAAAAATTCAAAAAAAAAATCTCTTAATTATCGAGAATAGCCGACCTCTGGAAACCTGTCTCGGCTCTGGGATTCTTTGGTTTCTGCAACATTCATACCTACTGACAGGAGGTGCCACGTGACGGCCGGCGTGGCGAAGCAGGCGAACACGTCGTCTGTGCTGCTGAAATGCGTGAGGTGAGGACTGGACACGGCCTGACCTCGGCACTGACCCCACATCAGGACCTGACCGCTCTGCGTCTTGGCCGCTGACGTGTGGCTGGTGTGACATGCCGCCACCTCCACCATCCTGGCAACCAAAATCAGAATTCAAGCGTTTCCAGCACCTTCTCGTGAAATTTGTCCATTGTGGTAAGTTAGACAGGTCGAACTAAACCATGCTACAGTTGGCAAGGAGAAACACTTCACCGTTAAACCGTTCCAGGATTTTATACCATGTACAGTTCTTAGGCTTACATACAAGGACATAGACAAACATAATTTAGCCCAGGCCAGATTTTGAAATTACCGGTAGGTAAATACAACCTCAGATGAACAACTCAATACATTAGACCATTTCATCATTTATCAGAAACTAATTCAAATGGATATATAATACTGTGTGATAAACTAAATAAGTGGCTGCTGGGTGCAACTAATCAAATTAACTTGATTAATAGCAAATGTGAGCACCTCACACACTTGTTTAAAAAAAAATGTGAGCTCCTCTGTAAAAGTGTGTGTGTGTGTGTGTGTGTGTGTGTGTGTGTGTGTGTGTGTGTGTGTGTACGGTACACACATTCTTTCCTCTAAGCAGAAGAGACATCAGTAATGATAAAAGAATGAACTGAGAAGCAATAACTGTTGCCCGTCAACCTGGGGAACTTTAATTACCACCAAAAAATACTGTGGAAACTCAGAGAAACTGCAAAAATATCCATTGTCTACTTCCAAGACTCTACAGCATGTTGACTGCTAATGTTCATGAGCAAAACAAATGATCAAGCTTGGCCTATTAGGGTATGTGGAGAGTACAAAACTAATTCTACTTAAAAAGTACATGGCAGCACAGCTTAGGCTTCTACCTGGACCAACCACAATAGTTGTAATTGCGTGATACACAGCCATACATAACAGGTGTAAACAGCATTACTAACTCTCAAAGCACTGTAGAATGGAGGCGGCGCTGGGGCTGCTCATAGACACCGATTCAACCATAAACTCTACTGTAATCCAAAGTACGCTCTTTTCCAATGTGTGGTCATCAGTCATGACAGATAAAGCTTGGCAGATACTGAATCGTGGAACAAAGGAAAAGTCCTCGGTACACCAGCAACTTCATAACAAACTGTCCGGAAGAGAAAAGAATCAAGTCGTTTTTTTAGATCCAGACCTCAATCAGACTGAAATATTATGGCAGGACCTGAAAACAGCTGTGTTTAAATCAAGGCTTCCAAACTTAAGTGAATTGAGGAAACACTAAAAGGAAGAGAGAACCGTTCATTCTTGCTTACACATCACCCGTGACAAGCTGCTAGTACACGCTTGTTTTCCACACTCTGGACTGTTGACCCAGAGTACGTAAAATCAAATCATTATTTATCTCTTCTCTCCTTATAGCCTCACCGTTCCACCTGGCTTCCCTTCAGTCTGACACATGTATTGCACCTTGCTGTGGCCAGCCTTCATTCCTCTCCTTTCCACTGAATACCTCCACCTATCGTAGAGGTGACTGGGAGATTGGGTTTCTGAATTTAGGATATTGTAGGAGACCGGTTTAATTATGCCTTGATCTCGTTAATTGGTTGTTTGTGTTGTATTTATTTTGTCTTTTCTTTCTTTCTTTATTTATTATTTTAATTTTTACAGGGCATATATGATATGATATTGTGAGGAAGGGACAGGACTAAATAAGCGTTCTGCTTCCTCCTGTTCCCTCTCGAACACATTGTTTTGCTGTGTGTTATATTTTTGATTGAGACTGTTAAATTGTTTTGCTTTTTTTATATTTTGATGCTTTTAAATTTGATGGATTTTGTTGTGTTCGAGACAAAGCAAACAATAAAAAAAATAAAAAAACCTATCTAGATGTTCCTCCACTTGGTCCTACACGACATAAGAGATTGATAAAGTCACATTAAATACCAATACTTCAACTCAAGGCTGCTAGAGATGGCTCAACAGGCTGTTGAATTATAGGTTGTGTTTATGTCTTCACACACTCTTTTTGCATTTTTATCTTATTTGATGGTTTTTTTCTTATATGAATAATGAAACGAGCAATTGTGACATGCAGTTGTTCATCTGAGTTTACATTTGAATAATTTAAAGTTCTGGTAAAGATAGATTGGGGGGGGGGTCAGAGTGGGAAAAAAAAGGTGTATTTTATTTGTCACTCCCACTGATATAGCGTTCTTTAGAATAGGAAAAAGAAAATACTTGCCTCTCTTTGTCTGTATTTATTAGAGTGGGGACCGCTTGGTTACTTTTATTGCCAGTTCCCAGCTGTCCATAGGAATTGGCTCCCCAGGCATAAACAAACCCCTCATCTGTAAGAGCCAGAGTGTGTGCATATCCACAAGCTACCTGTATTTGGAAGAAAGGTAGTGTGTTAAAGGGAACCACAAGAGAAATAAGTAGTTTTGTAAGACTACATGGGCTCTTAACTTTACCTGGACTACGTTGATGCCTTGCAGGGCAGCGATCCTGCACGGCGTCTGCTGATTTCCATTGTTGCCCAGACCTAGCTGTCCATTGCAATTGTAGCCCCAACCATAGATCTAAAAACGAAAAGATGGGGATGTTTTTGTATATTTATAGCTCACTGTTAAAGCCATATTATAAAATATTCTGTAAACTACTTCTTTATTTGCTCCAGAACTGAATTCTAGACACGTAATCCTAGTAAATATCTTCCAACTGATGTTCCAAGTTACCTCTCCGTTGTCGAGAACAGCCATAGAGCAGAGTTGGCCGCAGGCTATGTTGACCACCACTTTGTTCTGCAGGCAGCTGCTAACCCGCCGCGGTGTTGGCTGATTCGCAGTAGACCCCGAACCTACTTGGCCTGAGTTGTTGTAACCCCAAGCGAACACCTGGACAAAGAGATACAAGTTTGTTTTTTCCCCCCCGAGTAATACACAGAATAAACAGAAAAAAATAAAACTAAAGTGGGAAGAGAAGAGAGGATGACCTACCTCTCCATCACCGGTGAGAGCAATGGTGTGGTGGGAACCACAGGCTACTTCTGTCACTCTCTTGCTCAGGAGGTTGGTGGACACCAGGGAAGGGGTCAATCCATGGTTAGTTGTCCCATTTCCCAGTTGGCTGTAGCCATTATGACCCCAGGCAAAGACCTCACCATCTGCACAACAGCAGATACACTTTTATTCATGTTTTCACCGCGGTTAATATTTTATCCAGACAAAAAAAAAAAAGAAAAAGGAAGAAGGTAATAAGCAGCCAACTACACATTTATGGCCGTGGCATAATACCACTCTATTTCATATCAAATATTCAAGTTGTCACTTGCATTTATGAAGCTTAAATAATGAATAATATTAAATCCTGTGTCAACCTCTGTAATTGTTTGTGTAGAAAGGGACAGATATATAACAAAGTAGAGAAAAGGGTAGCAGGCTAACAGGTAACGTAACTACTACCAGCAGAAAAAAGTATAACGATACTAGGATTAAAAAGACAATAAAAGTTAAAAATTCAGCTCAAGTCAAGTAGAGTGACACTGCTGAGTAGTATCTAAATATTTAACTAAGTGCAACATGTAAACTCTAGCATTAAACAATTTGAATTTTCAGTTTAAACATTTAGACAGCAATGGGAAAACACATCGAGTGTGGTCTTGTTTTCATGGGCTCCCATTCCTCTACCTCCCGCGGAAATTTCCTCAGGGGATAAACAAATCTTTTGCAAACTATTCTCTTCTAGACTGATTACCTGCAGTAGCGATAACCACATGTGGTCCTGTTCCATAGCTTAGGGACACAATCTTCTTTCCACACAAAACATCAATCCTCCGTGGCTCAATAGTGCTTTGAAGATCTCCGAGCCCCAAACAGCCACTGCAGTTGGTGCCTAAAGCAAAAACCTGCGGACACCGAACATTACAGCTGAAGTGACTGTTTCTTAAAAAAAATTAACAGATATAATGCTACGCACTAGTGTTTACAGATATCCATACTAGCCATTAAAAATATGTTAGAAGAACAGGCTCAGAGTACACTGCAGTTTTTTTTTTATTATTGTAGATTTGCATCTATTTAAACCTATTCATTTAATCCTTCTTCATAAAATAGAAAAAAGTACAAATTGTCTGTTTGTAAGTACCATTATTATGAAAATACACTCATTTGTGGAATTTTGATGAAGGTGTAATGTAATGGGAAAGTTTTTTTTTTTCCTTTTGTTCGGACATTTGCGCTATATACTTCCTCTGCGATAACAGTATAATTATCTTCATTTTTAATTTTCTCTATACATCTTTGTCAAATGATCAATTCAGCCCAACAACACCAACTAAACCTTCAACCAGTTTGTAATAATTTGCGTGAAAAGTACTTTCCCAAAGTCGAACACTAACACACAGAAAGTAAAGTCAACTATGACAAAAGGCCAAATTATCCTTATTTTGATTTTACATAATTTTTCCGCACAGCAATCTGCTCCAAAACACTGTCCATTAAAGCCACATGGATAAACAAATGAGTAAGGACGGACAGATGAACCACGCATAGCGCCTCTCCGAGGGATGAAAATAGAGATTGCCTAGGTATTAGGCCAATATGGCTAAAGATAGACTCATTCTATCTGCTTATCTCTGTGCCGAGAACTGCCCCTTATATCATCCAGAGAGGGAGAAGGCTGAAGCATGTTTTTATGCACTTCTTAAAAAATGAAATAAACACTTGAATCAATGTCTTGGAAGCAGATTAACTCTGTCAAGTCTGGCAGCACATCTTAGTTCTAACAGGAGGATTAAGGCACCTTTGCTTAAAACTCAAAAGTTACCTCATCATTAACTGTGACATAGAGAGCTTCATTAGCAGCGCTGCCAAAGACACAAGCTTGCCGGATAAGTCGCAGTTCCTCAGGAGGAAGGAGTGCAAACACTGGCCACTTCCCCACGTCCAGCATGCTACTTAGCTTTGGAGAGAGAAAAAAACATCGTCAAACAGATTGAATACAAGCTTGAAGTAATGACAAAGCCACTGTTTATGGGCATTTGTGGTCGTGTTACTCAGATGCATAGAAAACTAAAAATGTCTACAACTAATTTCCCTTCTTTTTCTTTTTTTTAATCCATAAAAGAAAGGTCATGCATGTACATTACTGCAGCACAGACTGTGTCTGGGTTCTGAGCCCATGAAACGTGCATGCATAAACAAATGTATGCATGCTGACAAAACATATACACATTTAAGTGGGTTTCTCAGAAAGGTGCACATTATGACCCAAGAAAGCACTTTGTTTTCATACTAACTTATTAATATGCTACACGTTATGTGCCTCGTATTCGTGGAAAACCTGGTTTAAAAAAGGGTTTTCAAGAGGTTCGACAAAAATATGCTGATTGCACACTGATGGATCAGTATTAACTTTATGCAGATGTCATATGTAAATCAGTCAGAGGAGGCAAAGCAGAATTTTTTGTTATTCTTACACTCCACTTAAAAATACATTATTTATGCACATAACTTGAAATAAAATTGCTATAATGGAGTATTTTTAGTCCTTTACTGGTACATGAGTGGAAGCAAAGTAATGTACTTGAAATGTAATGTACTTGAATAAACACTTACAACTATGAATTACTTTTTTGTTTTTGCCTACTACTGACACTGGACTTGGTAAAAATACAACACCCCCCACACACATAAAATAACCCATTTTAACGCGGGTAAATCATGGACCAATGTACAGAAAATCCACATCTAAAACCTAAAGTTCAAATAACTTTTCTAAGTGTCTGAAAAGCATGTTTTCTTTAAACTGTCAAAAGTGCAGCTACTTTCACATGAGTATACAAGTTACACTTAGCGTGGATCCAGCCCCCTCTACCACAAGGTGCAGCCCACAAGCAAGCAGCGTGACAGTTTTTAATATAATATGCAATATGTGCAGAAACTATGAAGTAAAAGAGCACAATCCCGCAAGAAACATTGCAGCTAACTAGCGTGAAGAGTCTTGTTGACGTCGGAAACATCTCCTGCTCCCATCTGTTGACGTTACCTTGCTGTTGTTTCAGCTAGTGTTCCCTCCCTGGTGTGGGGTTTTATAATCAACGATTACGCCTCAAAATATTCTGAAGGAATCATATCTGCGGTGTGAAACTAGGGTTTTGTCTACGGCTGTACCTCGCTGCTGCTGCTAGCCTCGGTGGCTACATCACCGCGGATAAAAAAACACGCCGGCTTTACTTCCGACACTCTGCTGCTGCGTTCAGGGAAGCTCGGAGCTTTCAGTCTCTCAGGTTTAGAAACAGAATCAGAATCAGGTTTATTGGCCGGTCAAAATCAGGTCAAACAAGACAGGGAATGTGACTCGGTTATATTCGCTCACTGTACAGTAGATACACAAATGACAGCTCTTATTAACATATATATACTTTTTTTTAAATTAAAGGTGCAGCAGTATGAGGTAGACATGGTTATTGAAAGGTGCATTGTTACAGCATATGATTGTGATTATTATTATTATTATTATTATTATTATCATCATCATCATCATCATCATCACCATCATCATCATCATCATCATCATCATCATCATCATCATCATCATCATTATTATTATTATTATTATTATTATTATTATCATCATTATCATTATTAGTAGTAGTAGTAGTAGTAGTATCATAATAATAACAACAACAATAATAATAATAATAATAATAATAATAATAATAATAATTATTATTATTATTATTATTATTATTATTATTATTATTGCACAGGGATTGATTACTGTGAGACTCTATGAGTAATGAGAGTTCATCAATCAATCAATCAATCAATCACATTTTATTTGTATAGCACCTTTCATCCAGGTACATGAAATACAAAGTGCTTAACATTTTGACTGAAAAATAAGCATAATAAAAACTAAAATAAAAACTGGGAGACCAATGCACACTGACATACAATATAGTTAATTAAAATGAAATAATGATAAAAGTTCAAGAATTAAGACAAAAAAATAATCAGCCCCAACAATAAAATATAATAATAATAAAAACATTACAAGAAACAGATAAATAAATAAAACAAATACCTCTAAAAAATGTTAAACAGAATAAAACTATAAAATTATAAAATTCAGAGCAACAGTTTGGGGGAAAAAAGTGTCTCTTTACGATAATTCTGTGAGCGTTGTAGTGTAAAGATTTTACAGATTTTGCAAAGATGTTCAATGGAATTTTTTTCTTATCCATTACCTCAGACTCACAAGTTATTATTACATGTTTGTAACTCTTCTGGACTAGCACTACCATTTTTTACTCATTTTTTTTTAGGTGTTGTATGTTTTTTATATATTGTGTTTGATAGTTTGTTTCACTGTGATTGTATGACTCTTTGTGCTGCCTCTTGCCCTGGTCGTCGTTGTAAATGAGAAACTGTTCTCAACTGACTTACCTGGTTAAATAAAGGTTAAATGAATAAATACAAAAAATATTGTTTAATTCAAGTATCAATATTTTAGAAAATAGTGATTGTGATACTTCATGCTCAAATCATTAAAGTAGCTGCAATTTTCCTGATGCACAGCGTTTTGTAATGTGTATGCGTTTTGTAATGTGTATGTGTACACAAATGCGTTTGTACATCTTCCCTCACAATAATCCTCCATAGCTGCATATCACGTGCTTTTTCTTCTACTGTTTACTATTTAATGATGTATAACACAGCTATATGACACCTGAAATGTAATTTTTGATGTTGTGAATTTGATCCCTAGCATTATTCAGATCTCTTCTGCTGTTATTCAAAAAGCTCTTATTGTGAAAATAGCATGTACAAATATTAGAAAAAAAAATAAGAAGCATTTAGTAAATATTTAACTTTCATTAAAGTTGCATTAAGGAGTTATTTTTTTATTGTTGATTTCACTGATTACAGTGGAGGGGAAAGGTAGTCTGTATAAAGTCCATTAGGTGGAGCTCTGGATAGTCTGAACGCCTGTGTGTCTTTGCATCAGCACTGAGGCTTTCTTGACCCATATCCAAATACACTGTTTCATCAGAGTTAGAGTTTTCATGTTCAGCGTTTGACAGACATATTACACACTTGGCAGATATATTTTTTTTAAATTTCATTTCATTTTTATTTATTCCATATCATGGAAATAGTTCACATATGTTCCATTCCATGTTGGAAAAGGGGCAAGAAGAAGCCCCTTTCTCAAAAAAATAAAACAATTCATATGAAGATGGTCTGTCCGTCTGTTCAACAATCACTACTTATATAATACCAAAAAAAAGAAATAATGAAAAAAACAAAACATATATATATAACGAGCTTTTGATAACTACTTGGATGTTTTGATTGATAGATAGATAGATAGATAGATAGATAGATAGATAGATAGATAGATAGATAGATAGATAGATAGATAGATAGATAGATAGATAGATAGATAGATAGATAGATAGATAGATAGATAGATAGATAGATAGATAGATAGATAGATAGATAGATAGATAGATAGATAGATAGATTTTTTTTTTTTTTTTTGCCTTATGCAAAGAAGCTTTTTTTAAGTGAAGGAAACAGGGTCAAAGTGAAAGCACGGTGAATATTTGGCTTTACGTGCAACAATATGCAACTGAGAAGCTCTGGAAATCCCGTGGTGTCAAAACTGACCCCAGGAAGATCGATTATACAACATGCAAAAATAGTTCTCTCTTCGCTTCATTGCACACATATTTGTCTGCGGCTGACTCGGACGAACCGGTCACAGACACGTCAACCATACGGTCTTCCTCTAAAGTCATGAACATGTAAGTAAACAAACGAAGCCTTTTAATGCAACAACTCATCCCGATTGCATAAAACGACAGGAGGCGAATTGAACAACGTGAGAAGTTTTAAAATATTTTTTCTCCGCAATCTTGGAATTTGGGATTCGTCTTTAGAGTTGCTCGTTTGCGCATGCGCACTAAGCCCTGCAAGCGATGGCGAAATTCCTGCCTTTTATTCGAGGAACAGGGTTGGATGGAAAGTTATCTCGATAAAACTAGCAGCCAGGCTGGCATTATCGATTTTGTAGCTTCTATAATTGCTTGCTACGTCCTTTGATCTGTTTAATCCTGCAGTCGCGACAAGGCATCGCGCTTTACACGAGGAGAGAAAACACATCACACTGCTAACTAGCCCTAGGTAGCTTACGCTAGCATGTCACATTCTGCCTTTTCTTGTGTTTATCCAGGTAGCTAGCGAGTTATCAGTCTCAGGTAGCAGGTCGTCGTAGCGTGTTGACATTAGACATTCCGGGGAAAGCTGCATTGGGAACATCGCTGCTGTGCCAGGTGACTAAGTGAGTAACATTAGCTGCTCCATTCCTCTCTGTGCTGCACCAGTCTGTCATTTCTGTCTCCAGAGGAGATTAACACTACCTGTCAGGTTATTTCATGTCAGAATGATGGCTAAAAGGTTATGTTGCTCTCGGATAACAGACAGCTGTGACATAACGCTGACATGGCGCACACCTGTGGCCAAGGTAAACAATCATGCTGGTGCAATAAGGTGGCTGACTTATCTGAAACAAAACATGAGAAAATCTGTCTTTGCTTTAGTATTCACGTTATATGTTTGCAGATTACTCTGCCAAACTGTTAAAATGTGACTTTCTTTTCTTCTTTTTCTTGTGTTAGCCAGGTGGGGAACTCTCACTGAGATGCTTCACATGCAGGACTGTCAGGAAATTAGAATATTGTGATAAAGTCCTTTTTTTTTCTGTAATGCAATTAAAAAAAACAAAAATGTCATACATTCTGGATTCATTACAAATCAACTGAAATATTGCAAGCCTTTTATTATTTTAATATAGCTGATTATGGCTTACAGTTTAAGATTAAGATTCCCAGAATATTCTAATTTTTTGAGATAGGATATTTGAGTTTTCTTAAACTAAGAATGTATCACATTTTTGTTTTTGTAATTGCATTACAGAAAATCACAATATTCTATTTTTCTGAGGCAGTCCTGTATGGATGCACAGCTGTTACTGCTGTTTGGCGTTTTAAAAGTGCCAGACAGTGAGACAGCAAGAAAAAAAAATCCCCCAGTAATGCAGATGTAGTTATGGATCAAATTCAATGTTTAGACTTTTTTCGAGCAAATTTACAATTTTCAAATCTGACACACTTGTGATTTTCTTGGATGTTGGACTAATTCATTAAGGAGGTAAACTATTTATAAAGCTTTCCAAGTGTCGTATCGTTTGACTGCGTCAGTGAAAAACTGTAAATGAAAACTGAAACCCAGATGTTATGCCCTTGTGAGCAACTCCCTCAGCCACAAACAAATGTTATGTACAGTCAGGGAAACAACAGATGTCACCACGGTTTGGATATAAAAGTTATGGTTACTGTGTGCCAATACAGAAGGCAGCACTTTGTCTTTGGTGTCACCACACATGAACAAAACATTTGAGTCAGATGGGGCTTTGAAGCAGTTTCTAATGGGATGTTGGTGTGATTCATTCTGCCTTTAAACTTTAAAAGCCAGATCTTTTTTTTTTTTTTTTTTTCTCAAAGAGGGCATAGGAGCAAAGTGGGGGGAAGTACCTTTGATAGGATAGGATGAACAGCCTGTTACTCATGGAAGCATTTAAATACTGTAATAATAAAAGAAAAAAGCCCTAAAACATTCTTTCACATTTTAAAAATAACAGGGAAGTTTTGACCTCATCAAATGAATGACAGGTGGGTGGTCAGGGGAAAAACGAAAGATAAGTGGCTGAATGTCGGCATTCCCCTTTATGATTCTTCAGTTGACTAACTTTGAGTTAGCTGCCGGGAGTGAGGTTTCAGATTATCATTTACAACTTGAACAGGAGGTTTGTAGAGCTCTTTGTTGACTGATTGCTGTGACTTGTTGGCCTACGGGAGAGAGAGGCTGCCATTCATCTTAAGCCTGCTAATAATACCAGGCTAATCTCATGTCAGTCCTGCACTATAGCAGCAGTTCACTCAAATCTAGTTCATTGACCATCTGACTGTAAACTGACTTTGTTGTTTAAGCATAAGGAGGGGAGGGGCTAAAGATAACAGATAAGCCAGATCACTGTGAGATTTAAGAGCGCATGCGCCACAGTGTAATTAGGTTCAAGGACACATGTTATACATTTGCCACAATGCTGGTTAGCCATGTAACCCCCAGTTCCCCCCCAACCCCCCACCCAATCCCCTTTCAGACATATAACTTTGTCGACAGCTTTTACTCTGTTTGTCATGTAGAGGGTGAGAGAAGAAACTGGACAGCACAGCGTACTTGCCTCTGTTATCAAGAAGAGGAGCTGGAAAACTGTCTCCAAATGAGAGGGAGAGCAGTTTTCCATATGCTGCCGTTTGTTTTTATTAATTAGTATTTAAGCATATAATTTCATACAGTTTGCCTTTGTCCTTCACTCTAACTTTGCATCACGAGGTTTGTTTTTAAATGCATCATCATTTGGTGGGTGAATTGAACAAGATTTTTTTTTATCATGTGGCTTTTTATTTGCATGTATTAAGTATTGAAATATGGAGAATTTGATTTTACAAAGACGTTAGAGATTTTCTAGTCTAAACATTTACATCAGTCGGTTTTCCGGGTAGATTTTATAGGGCTGGGCCATTTGCGCATGTTTCCATTATCTGGAACATAATGGCCTTCAATCTCAAATGCTAAAACCGCAGTGTATGTTGTTTTAAATATAATAATAATAATAATAATAATAATAATAATAATAATAATAATTAATAAAAAACAAGTAGCATCCATTGTTGACGTGTTTTTCTTCTTTTTATTATTTTGCTGGCAGTTTACGAACAGCAAAAAATGCGTATTACCTCCACCTGGTGGTCGGCCGCACTATTTTTCAGTCAATTCAATTAAATTAAATTTTATTTATATAGCGTCTATTACAATAGAAGTTGTCTCTAGGCGCTTTCCAGAGACCCAGAACATGACCCCCGTGTCGAAGGTTCTTGTATGATTCTTCAGTGTGGGGCCGAGGAGACTGTGGTCCCTGTTAGAGGTTCCTGTCTGGAGGATTTACCCTGAACTCATGCTAGTGGAAACGCGCCGTATGATTCGTTGTTACCTAAACTACTCTAGAAACTTGCATGTTATCACTTCAGTAACAATTGATAGATACAGAGAGAGAACATTTTTGACCATTTCTTTATGAAATGCTCTGCTCAAAACAACTACTTCAAGGCTGGTTTGTTTGCTTGCTTTTTCAGGGTGTATTTTTGGTTCATGGTTTTCCATATATTTATATGTAAATTGTTTTCCAAACTGAAAGAAATAAATTGGATGGCCTTCTTCTATGTCTGTAATCGGTCTTGTTATAAAGTGAATGGTACAGTTTAAATAACATGGCTCTTTAAAGAGTCCAGTTTATCAACTCATAGTGCAAACTGACGGTACTTTAAAATCCAGCTCATTACATTTCAACTTGCATCCATATCTGGCATTGCAGCAGTATTTTGCCTAAGGTCTGCTTACATTATAGATGCCCCCCCCCCCTTCATTTCCATTAAACACAGTCCTCATACTATCATAAAACTTTCACCAACATTTTTGATTAAAAAAATGTATTTACAATATTAACTTAAAAATGTATATTTTAACAAGACAATTTTTAGTAACAAGACAATTATTATTATCCTATATTTGTTTTCAATATAAAAAACAATATTTTTTGAAATCATTTTAGTTATTGAAAGAGACATTTTGTTGTATTTAAGTGTGACCATTTTTCTTAGTTCTGAGCAGGCCTGTGCAATGATTTTGTAAATCTGATCCCTAAATTAGCCTTTAATGTGTCCATGTGAAGCAAATGTCACAGTTTCATCTAACCTACTGGTTGCATCCAGCCCAAATTTGCTAAGAATTGTTTGTTTGAAAAAGTGTTAGTGTTTAATGTAGTGACGTTTTAGATATACTGTGGTAAAATGCTGTTAAGGAGCATCACCAGAGCAGGCTGGTGAGTGTTGGCACATGATTTTCTACCATCACCTCTGCCTGTAAGCAGCTCTGCTTACAGCACTCTGAGGAAGTTAGTTCACATGTGCAACTCAATCATTTTACATTAAATCACAGCTCCAGTCAAACCAGACAATGTTATATGGGATTTTATCACGCTCTAACCGCTGGTTGACATGTAATCTTAACGGGTGTTATTTCAGCCTGTTTCTTGACGTCATATACCATACTATGTACCCTTTCACTGATAACTGTCTCTTTGTTGTAGCAGTACCTCTTCAGTGGTGTGAATGAGGGAGACATGGCAGACCGCACGCCACCTCTGGAGTCTGGCCAACTTCTCAACCCTGACCTCCCAATTCTGGCCTCACCACCACCCCCAGCCATGGTCAATGGGGAGGGTCCCCAGCAGGTACATACAGACCTCTGTGCTTTAAGTCACACTTGCTGGATTTGGACTTTCATGCAATTGACATTTAGCAAAAAGCTATGTAATTACAGTTGAGAGAAATGGTGTCTACTACTTCAGCTGCTGTTCTGAGATTCAATTCACATTCTCTCTGTCTGCCATTCTCTCTATATACACCTATACGCATATGTATTTATTAACTTAATTTCATTTATTTCATGGCCCAACCACCTAAAAGTTAGTTGCAATTTATATATTTGGAGAAAAAAAACCATTCACTGTTAGTTTTGTGCCGTTGCAAAAATGATTTGTGATAACATCTAGATCCTTTTGTGAAACCTTTTTTTTTCTCAGGCTTGTTTCAGTTGCTAAATAAACTGTGCAAATATTGTTCTTACTCAGTCAAGTATTGAAACAACCCAAAAAGATCTTGAGTTCCTGCCACCAGTTGCTCTTTAATTGTATTTCATACACAACAGGTGCATGCTGGTAAACACACCCATCTCTCTCAGTTTTTATAGCAGTTTTGCCTTCTGTGTACAGGATATTGGTTGATATTCCCATCATGCCACCTCAGTATCAGAGTGAGGCTGAATGACCTTGACAAGTCACGATAGTTTTCTTGTCATGTTGATGATTACTAGTCTGATTTGCTAGAGTTTCCCCGACTTCCTGGGGATAGCACTAAACCCACAATTATATATTTTCAGTTATTTTCTCAGTCCTTATGTTGTTTGTCTTGATAACACTAATATGGGCACTGCCAAATGTTCTTGCCGCTCCACCTATCTCTGTCATTTTCCACTGCACAGTGGAAAAACCCTTCCCTGAATCGGGCTTTGTTCACATAGAGATCAAATTTTGCCCACATGCTCACCTGCGAGGGCAGCGTTCTCATTTAATTCTCTTACCTTACTACCTCCCCCAACGGTTCCCTGATTGCCTGAACATGCCCCTTGTGACTGTTTACACTCGTTTTATGGGAGCTAAAGGAATAAAATGCTACTGTTGCTTCCTGGCTTATATCATTACCACCCTGCTGCCCAGACCCATTTTTGAGACGGCATGTTCATGATAGTTGAAATTGGAATAACAGTTGCATGGGTTTTTCCAATGATCTTTCAATGTTTGTGTTTCATTCTCCGAAGTATCATTGCCAACATTCGTGCCATGTTGTTATTTACAAGAACAATTTGTTGTTACTGAGATATTTTGTGGTTTAATATTTACAATGCGTGTTTTGCTGATGAATTTATTGGATAGAGTATTTTGAAAATGTAATCGCTATTACGTTTAACTCCTCAAATATGATGGCTTCTAGTCTTTATTACAATTGAGAGTAGGGACTTGAATTTGAATTAGTATATAAGGTTAGTAGTTTTGAGGTGTGAAATTATAATTGGGTTTTTTTTAATCTAAATATCAGTCTTCTGTAAACATTATTTAATGTTGTCCACAACCTTAGACATTTACTGTAAAATTTTGTATTTATAAACTTTGATTTTCCATGACATGTTTTAATGATGGTATTCACAAACCATTATTAATGGTTTATAAGTGTCTTAAACTATAACATGGGTTAAGACAGAGTTCTAAGAAGCACTTGCAAAAAAAATGTTTTAAACATTAAGAGTCTCGCATAAAGAGGGTAATTTTTCCCGCTGTGCGGAACAATGGAGAGTGACACACAGGATGACATTTTTTGCATCATGAATAATGTATGTGGATTTTTTTTCTTTTTTCCATTAAAATGTTGCTAGTAGTACTACATATTCCCTACTGTGAGTCAATATTTTCAACAACTGGGTGCCTGCACTTCCATAGTAGATGGTGTGGCAGGAGGTTTGCATTAGGTTGAATTTTCCTAATGGTGACATTGCAATCAACGCTTAATGCTGCATAATAAAGTTTACAGTAGTTTTATGGTGTACAATTGTTGAAGCAGAGTGTGGTGAGAGATGCATCTAGGTTTTAAAGTCTGTGTTGGTTGTCTTTTGGTTTCCGTTGATGTATTTATATATTGAATTTATTATCCCATAGATATTGATGTCTTTATATCCATCTTTAAAGTCTCTCTGTAAAAGTTATAAGCGTTAAAATGTAATCTCGGATTGAGGGAGTTCGTAGCTTCTATGTAGAGGGCACATTTGGCAAAGGCAATTAAACGTAACAGATTTTGGTGTCAAAGTCTGATTCCCCTAAAAAAAAACCAAATGTCTGATGTTGGGAATATAACGCGTCATTGTTGAACTGATGCTCTGAGCTGAATTTAGCTTATGTGTGTTGTGTGTCTGAGAAGGTGCTTATCACGGCAGATGCAGAGTGAGGGACTACTGGAGGGTCTGGGCCCTGACAGAATGAGGCAGGACCGTGGTGACAGTGAAGAGGATTCACATCGATGGCTGACCCCTCTGTTTCTGACCTTTCAGTTAGAGAAGCAGCAAAGACACTTCATTCCTTGTTCTTGGCTTTTTTTATCCAAGGCCTGGCTTGGTATTATCGCTCTATTGGACCAATTATTCTGAGTCAGAGAGGAAGCTGTTGTCTTGGGGTCATTACCTGAGATGATTCCTTTTAAGAGATGACTTTGGCTATGATTCACTGCTTCCTTCCACTTAAGCTTCCCTCCCCCCTTTGGTTTTTCCTGCTCTTGCCATTTGGTTTGTAACTAAATTGGTAACAGAAGAATCGGGCTGTTTCTGTCAATGTTTAAACTTAGCTAATGGCTTACGCACTTAGCTTTTGAATGTGCTGATGGATGTATATATTTTATCCATGTTGTTCATTATCCTTTTTGATTAGACCTGCCGTTTAATGTTTTTGTACTTGTTATGCCTGTGTCTTTATGTTGCTGTGTCTATGGATATCTTGTCCTTGCTGTAATCTGACGTGTGATAGGAGATCAGGATCATTTCTTGGTATTTGGTTTTGACAAATTGTTGGGTAGGTGTTATGTTAGTGGCTTTGTATAGATTTTTAGTCTAACATGTTAACATAAAGTATCATCCAAATTATGTTTTATATATTTTAACCAAAGTTTTATTGAGATTAACTGCTTTTTATCTGGTCATGTGTAAAAGCACTCCGCAGCGAATTGTAATTTCAGAAAATGAGCAGGAAACACACAACCAGAAATGTGTGTGTACTGCTTCAGGCTATGTGTCCTGCGTGGGTAAGTGAGACCTGCCTCTTAATAAAGCTGTCTGTAGTACTGTCCTTGTATTCCATAGCTGGACAGAGGAGACAGGGCCTTGGACATTTTCCCTTCACAAGTTGCCGCAGGGCTTGAGATGTTGTGACAAAAATGCAACCCACTCTTGTCTCCTCTTCGGCCACTGCATCATCTGTGAAGACCGGGGTGAACCCACTATTTGTCAACTAATGTGAGGAGGCGGACATTGCATGAGTCAGCAGCATTGAGGGCACTTTATTTTATGCCAGTAATACAAAACACATTAGTTTAGGAACGCTGAAAAAACCCTGATGCACTAGGCGCTCTTTTAGTGATGGTGAAAGACCCACTAGCATAATATTGGTGTCATTGTTGTGACTACAGACTACATGATCTTTCTCCATTGAGTTCAGACTTTGGCTGGGCAGCATATTTGATAAAATTGGCCCTTTGTCTGTGCAGCCTTCAAGGCTAACCTTGCAACGAGCATTTTATGGCTCATGGACAACAACTCGTGCATAACCAAAATGTTCCACCTTAAAGTGCCTGTTTTGGTTCACAGGTTGTGTTGAATTGAAGAACTTTACTCCCATCCAGATTGTCATCTACTCATGTTTGGCAATGAATAGACTTTTTAAAATTCTAGTTTCTCAGCTTAAGCACTTCATATCTGTGGCCAACTAGTTTTCTTCCCCCATGAAATTTACATTTATTTATTTTTGTCTAAACAACCTGTGTCAGCCATGTTGTGAAGTAACAATTTTAACCTTAAATGAAGTGTTGGTACGATATGTTTTGTGCTTGTATTAATGCTTTAAGTACAATATAAAAAAGCAGTTTTCTTATAAAATAAAAAAAAATGATCGTACCATTTTGCTTTTTGTTGCTTTTTCAGCGTGGATTTTTATTTTTCTGTGGTGGCATTTAGTTCATTTATTCTGAACCAACACAATCAGAGTCTGTTTTGCTCTTAAATATAATGTGCGTCACTGCAGCAATATAAGAAGCTAATTTTATAATTCTTTTGTCTACTTTTTATAAAATATTTATGCAAGGAATGCTACTAATTTAAATCTTGTTTTGGAAAAAAAAGGAAGAATAATATCAATAAATAAGAATTAACCACAGCGTTGCAGAGCTTCTCGTCATTTCGAAACAAGTTGGCTTAATGTCCCTGTAAAGATCTCTCTTGAATGTTAAAAAAAATGCTCTCAAATGATGAAACATTTCAATGCACTGAGGGAAAAATTTGGAGGTGCAAAATTAGGAGAGAGTTTTACAGAAAAGTATAAACATTTTCAGGAATAAATGAATCAACAGCTGTTTGACTTGCATTTAAAAAAAAGAAAAAAAAGAAAAAAGCACAGTAGGAAAATGTGACCAGTCATGCTAATAACAGTGAGAATTAAAAAATAACTGCCCCTGACTTGGTTTGTTTCTAACATGGGCTGTAATCCTAAAGGAAATGCTAGAAACATACGCACTTTATAATGTCCAGGAGAAGTTTTCTTTTGCAGCTGAAAGTTAAACTTCTTGTCACAAAAATACCTTGTTTTTATGTGGATATTTTTATGTATTTTAAAAAAAAGAAGAAAATATGTTGATTACCAAAAAATTAGAATGTAAAAGATATTTGTTTGTGCTTCATTGTGAACACAAAATTGCAATAATGTGTTATTTTTAAATTATTTTTTTTGTCATATAGTAATAAAGTCAGGTAAAAACAAGAAAATCAAACAGGACTGAACAAAAATCTAACATGAACATAAAAATTCCCCTTGGTGCAACGCTACTTCATACAACTATTTGCTACTATAATCACATTACACACAATTAAAATTGATTCACTGTGTCAGCTGTGGTTGGTGAATGCTGATGAGTTCATAGAAAAATCCTGTAGGATTAAAAGGTAATATGAAAAGTAATTCACGGAATGAGGATTTTGCAGGAATATTTAGTTAATTAAGATAAGACATCAGAGATTATGACTGACTTTGTGCCTTTATTTCATGGTTGCACTGGTAAATAAATCCTCCGTCTTGTGACTTTGTTCTAAGAAGATATACAAGAACTCATGAACTCATTGACCTCCCGTCGGCATACATATATTGTGGGGATCTAATTGCTTTGACTCATTATTGCACACGCAAGTGTAAGCCATCATCTGCAGGGAGACTGTTAGTTCCTGGCAGGAATCTGTGTCTCATTTGGCTCTTGTTTTCTGTCCACCCAGCTGCTATGTCGCATCAGGACACGGTAAACAATTAAGAGGAACAAATAGAGAGAAACCTGAACTCTGAGTCACCGGTAGAAAGAATACGTCAGAGCCAACCGCCATGACGACAGAACAGGCCCATTCAATAGGGTAATAAAACACAAGAGTGACAGTGTGTGCTCATTCTCACTCCCTTTGCATAAAATGTAATCTTTGCAGTGGCTGGAACCATTGGTATAGCTTAATGTGACTTTGAATCCAATTTTTCTTTTTCTTTTCAGTTGAGGGAGAAAAATAATTTATTCATGTGACTAAGAGACAATGGCTCAGTGCACTGCTTGGTCATCTGTTTAAAAGTGACCTTTCAGTAACCAAGAAATGTGTTATTCTGTCAGTCTACTTGCAAAATAAGTCACCTAACGGCTGTGATCTGATAGCAGGATTGCACCAGCAGTGTTGCTGTGGCCTGTTTTTAAATATATTCCACATGAATTAGTGAAATCAGTTTTCCATCTGAGCTCGGTGGGTGTGAAACCGTTTATTTTTGTTTGCCAAGTAGAGTTATCAGCAGAGGAACTTCCCTTACGTAAAAAGGTATCAATCTTTAACTGTTTCCCTTTTTCCTCCTCGGCACATCAGTTTGTATACAGGATATGTTGCATGCAACTTCTCAAATTTGCAGACTTTTCTTCATTAAAACAACCTCTGAAATTTGGGAGCTGGGGATTTAAAACATTTTTTTGTAAATAAAAACATAAAGAACCAGTTTGGGCATAAAAAAATAATGCTGGAAGTGAAAAAAAAACATTGTAAGCACTTGAAAAGAAATCTTAAGAGCAAATACAGCTGGCACATCAATAATTTGAGATTTAGACTGCTGAATGTTATTTTTAATATCTGAAAATGTAGAACTAAAGGGGTTTTTATATCAGGGTTTTGCTGTCCTCATCATAAAAGAGAGAATATTGCTACATAAGTCTGTTTTTTTTATAAAACAATGTATTTATTGTAATAATTATAAAAGTACTCTTTTTTTTTTTTTTTTTTTAGCAAGATTAGCAATGGCAATATTTGCCATCTTGCTATTTGTGGTCGCACAAATGGCTAAATTCCCATAAAAATGTTAGTTTACGTGATTTCTCCTGTTTTGTTATCAGACAGACGATGACGATGACGATGACTTTTAAATTACAAAAATGAAACCCATAAAGACTGTCTGTAATAAATCCCCATTACCTGATCCTTAAACTTGTATGGAGGCAAAACCACTATGGACTGTCGCTGTTTTTTGTTCTTTAGTCATTAGTCATTATTGCATTCATTAAATGCATATTATACAAAACCGCACACTCTAATGCAATCTTGTTGTCTGTGTGAAAGTTTCTAAATGTGTACAGCTCAGATCAGCATTTCTTTTAAAAACCTATTTATTAACCGTAATATCCCACACGGAGGCTCTTAAACAGATGGCAAGCACTTGAGGACAAGAAGAAAATGGTGCAAAATTTCTATTCAGTGTGATTTTTATTTTTACTCAGCATCCAACATCTATTTTTAAGATTTGCAGTGATGGAGGGAAACGACTGCAACTAGTGATGTTTAGGAAGATATAAAACTGAAATTACATATAACATAGAAGTAATATAACACGTTATGTTTTGTTTAAAATTGCCATGTTGTATAAAAAAACTACAATTAAAAATATTTACAGTTTAAAAATCATCAATTATCAGGATTAGCCAAGAACATTTCCATCAGTGCTTCTCTTAAAGAATTAAGGTCTTGAAGGAAAAGCGAGGGCTTGCTGGGCTACTGGAGCCTCTTCAGTTGGAGGAAGCCCAACAGGATATATTGTATATGGTTTTTCTCTTTTTTAAATTAAATTTAAAGTAACATTTGGCATAAAAGTTAGCAAGTTTTCTACTTTTGGGCTTTGGATGAAGAGATTTGATTCGATAATTATCTTAATGTAGAATGTGTAATTTAAAATTTAAACCATGAAATTGTGAGTATTTGCTTTTGAGCTTTTGGACGAAGTGATATTATGCCATTCAGGTTAAACATGTATAAAATGTTTTTTGTTTTTTTTATACTACTGTTTATGCAGCATATTTATTGAGCATGAATTGCTGGAAACTAGATCCCAATTGGATTTAATGTTAAGTCTATAATGATCTGCAGTTGTAAAAAAACAGAAATTCAATTATTAAGTGGATTGTATGTCTGATGAGCATATTAGATTGTTAATGAACACCATATTCAAAGTCTTGTTAGTGTCTGTGCTAAGTAAACTGAAGTTTGTTTTTTTATCACTCTTCTTTCCTAATTCATTTTATTCTTTTTCCCCGAGGTGCTCTTGCTTCTTGGACCCGTTATACTTTGTCTCTGAGTATTGCTTGCAGCTATTTTTGTATAACCGCTGCAGTCCGTTTTCTTCTATATTCAACACAGTGTAAAACAAATCGCAGGATTGCAGTTTGAAGAGGTTTTTGATGTACTGTTTGCTCAGGCAGCATCAGTAATGCAGAGTTTATGTAAACTAGACACATTCTGAGCCAGTGATCAGCACTGTCACTTTAAGGAGCAGCCCATTCAGATTAAATAAGGATGAATGTTCCAGCGGCATTGTACTTGCAAGCTGTGTTTATTGTGTCACTATACAAATAATGTCCCTGTTTTGATTGTGAGCATGCTGCTTTGTAATCTTTGAAGACGGCGGCGAACTCGAGGCTGCAATTGTCACCAGTGCTGGATTTCTGCAATAGAACTCCCACTACCTCATCTCCTCATTGATCGGAGTATCAAGAGGATGTATGGCGTGCTCTGTGAATGGGAGAGAGAGTCACAGAGAGTATGAGGGGGTGGGAGAGAAGCGAGACAGGGAGGCAGAGGGACTCTAGCTCAGTGGTGTATGTCAGCTTCAGAAACTGCGTGGGTCGCTCATCTCCCTCACGCCATTGTTGTTGTTGTAAAAAAAAAAAAAAAAAGAACAAAGGATTCCCTACGCTATCGACCCCTTATATGCTTGCCGTCTCAGCTGTGCTATGATCACACCCTGATGGAATGCTATTGAAATTAACCATATCAAGGAGCACAGCAGCTGTTAACTGAGCTGGCATACAGTCAGTGACAAAGGCAAAAAGGAAGCAGTATAGCAAATTGAGGCATCATCTAAAGTCCTCCTCATTTTTTTTTTTTAGTCCTGTTTCTATGGGCTCATCTGCCTCTTCTTCCGAAGAGTGACCACTGCTGTTTAGGTTACAATCTTCTCTGTGAAGGTTTGGCGCGGACATCGCTGTTGCTTATTTGTTGAAGGGGTTGCTGTGGATACTGACGGCAGGGAGGCTGCACTGGAGCCAGAGGCAGGAGTGAACAAGCCGCCTGCTGCAGAGTGTGCCTCTATCGGAGCAGATGTCGCCGAACCAGAATAAGCAAACATGAGATTGACACCACTCTTTCTGTGAAGGCTCCATCCCAGGGCTCGAGACTGCGCGCCGTATCACTGCTATTGCTCCACCTTTCCAGTCCGTTCCTGGACTATATTCAGGAGTTGACAAGTGGAGGATTTAAAAGGAAAGCTCAGCCAGATGTGTTTGCATGGCAGGTTATGTGGTTTCTCGTGAGGGTTAGGTGAAATGGTGGAGGGTCCGCTTGACCCTGGAACGTCTTTTCCCCTGTGACCGTGTGAATAGTGACGCTTGAATGGGAGAAAGCAATGCGGGCAACAGTAAGTAGTAGTAACATCTTCTACGAGCAGAATTTTCTTACTTTTGTATTCATTTATTTATTTTTATTTGTATTTTTTATAACATATAATGCACTTTAAAATCTGATTTTTAACTGTAATTCCTGATCTAAAATGAAATAGAACAGCTATGTTTTGTTTTTTTTTTGCTGTTTTTTTTTTTCTTTTTGTTTTTGTGCTTCACACCCATTACAGAAAAAAACAAACCTACACATGTACCTGACTGAAGTGTCTAAACTTAGCCTCGGTTGCCCCTCCCACAACCACCATCATACTACACACAGCGGTGACGCTGCTTGCGTGGGTTTGTGTGAACATACGAAACTGTGTGTGTGGCAGTCAGAGGGCTCTTTCCTATCTCTGCTGAGCACATGAATGGAAGCAGTGTCAGAGATGGAGGTGCTGATGATTTCAGTGCACGAAGACAGCCATAGCCAAAGCCTTTTGCCAGAGGAGTGTAGATTCTATGACAGCGACTTCCACAAGAGTGAGGTATCTAGTGCCCACACACAGTGGCAGGAAACAAACAACCTAATTATGCTTGCTTTTTAAGTTTTTAGAGAATGTTGACATTTTAGGAGATTTGGAAGAAGTCTGAGTTTATATTAACAGCATCAGAACAGTTGTTTAAGGGCATTTAAATAGTTATCTGCTCATCATTTTGGTATTATTTGGTTGTAAAAAGATTTTAATTGTCAGAAACATTGTTTTTGCATGGGAAATGTATATCATCTTTAGTGCTTCTTTTTCCATATGTTAGTTCTTCTTTAGGCTGTATTGTCTTTTGTAAAGATCAAATACTGTGACTCATTGTCTGTCAGATGGAAATATGTACCTGACATTTTCAGATGAACTTAATGTCCTTTTTTTCTGCATTAAATTCAGCTATTAAAAGGGGAAACTGTCTAGGAGATTGTTGTTGCTTTTATTATTTTCAACTTGAAATGCCAAATATTGATTAACTTCATTCTTTATATTGTGCATATTTTGTTTTTCACATAATTTTCATTTTTATACAATAGGCTGTTTTTGTCTACTATATACAATAGAAAGTGTAAAGGTTTTTTTTCATGTGCCATGTTGTGGAATCACTTGTACTGAGTCTTTTTGTATGCAGGGACCCTGAATACAGATGGCCAAAATCATGTTTTTATGCACATATTTAAAGACTCTGTTATGCTCCAAATAGCCAAATGAATAACTTATCTTTCCACTGTCAATTAAAAAAAAAAAAAGTAGATGTTCTCGACAAGCCGCAAGGTTATGACAAATCTTTAACAGTTGTGGCAACTTATAAAATCTACAGACTATGACTATGGCAATACAAAAGTGCTATATGTGGTGTATAGCACTGTATTCTTTATTAAATACCCCAGGTTGTATATAACCATGCAACATCAACTTTTGTAGGGTTGGGGTTAGACCGACCACTCAGACCCTAGATTTCAGTGTGCAGCAATGTAAGTTGAGGTAGTGTATTATAGTTTCTTGGCAGAAAAATTCACAATTTGTTTTTCATTTCTCTTTTACCCCCCTCTCTTCCTCTTCACAATCAAATGTGAAAGTTTTTATGACATTTTAAGCCAAACTATATCAAAGCTAAGTGGTTGGTTGGTTCAAATAAAGAGTTATTCACAATATGGGGCTCCCATCTTAATATGCAGACCAGATGTGTTTGAACGTATGACAGATGTAACGGTTTCATAATTTTTGTATTTATTTGTTCAATTGCAAAAAAAAATAGGAACATTTCCAATATAACATATAAATGACACATTTTTTTTTTATTTTTTTTTTTCTCTCCAGGTAATCCTGGTGCAGGTAAACCCAGGTGAGGCCTTCACTATTCGACGAGAGGATGGTCAGTTTCAATGTATCCCAGGTAAGACTGCTATTCTGTTAAAGGTCCAGCATGTAGGTGGTAGTGACATCTGTTGTGGCTCATATTGCAAATTTCAACCCACTAAATGCCCATAAACAGAGGCAGCATTTAACAGTCCCACACTACACCCAGAATGGGCGTTGACCATTCTGGGCTAAAGTAGTACCATGATACAACATGTCGTAATGGCAATGACAGTGGCTTTCAGGATTTTTTTTTCATTTTTTTTCCCCAAAGGTATCAAATGCCGTTATCATGGGATTCTAGACTATTGGAAACATAGTTATGGGTATAATAGTCTACATGTCCATTTCCATAAACGATAAACACCAGAGGTTATGCGATTCTGGATTTAAATTCATGCTTTAAAATCATTCAGACAGGAAACAGAATTTAAGTGTAAAATATTACTGATATATATATATATATAGGCGTGTATCAGTAATATTTTACACTTAAATTCTATATATATATATATATATATATATATATATATTATATATTGTTTTGACTACGCATCATGTTAATTGGTAAAAACAGAAAAGATTTCAGCTTTTCAGCCTCCATCAATGAGAATGAGCCAGAAAGAAACGGATGTCATTTTTAAGCAGCGATACAGACCAACCAAGGATTTTGTGCACCTTTTTTTTTTTTTTTTTTTTTTTAAGGTGTGGTGAAGGTATACAGTGGCACGTTGTATTATGCAAGCAACTGTTACTTTTATCTAACCGTTTCCTTACCTCCACTGGTAATGACACAGATGTTTGCAAATGAATGGCAGAGGTGACCGATTAAATAACAGTGTAGCAACGGACAGATGTCCTTGCATACATTGATTGCAAAAGGAAACGGTGGATTATGGCTGTTAGATTCTTGCACAGCCTTATTATTTGGTATATTTAGCAACTGTCACCTCAAGTCAATCAGCTGTTTTCCCTCCATGTCTTGATAAGAGGGCTTTTGGTCACACTGTAATGAGATTTTTTTCTTTTTTTTTTTTTACAGACATTATGCACAAACTTAATACATAGATCTAAATGTAGGTTTTAGATTTGTTTGCATACTGTAAATGTTTTTTCATGTTTGAACTAACCATTAAAAGATCCTTCCTCACAACCTATCTGTGTAAGTGAAGAAGGCGAAGGAAAAACTGTTTCTTTTTAAAGGAAGATGATTGTTAAACACAAAACCTTCGATGTAGCACAATAGACCTTGACTTCCATAAGGAACAGAGTCTTTGGTCAGTGTGAAAAGAAAATTATTACAGAAAGCAAAACTAATGTTCATAAGGTTGCACGATTACTTTTCAAATGCAGAAATAAACACTTTTTACACTTATACTTTAATAGGCAATCTGAAAAGTAAAAAAACAAAGGTACATAAATACATTCATTATCCATGCCCACATTCTTCATGCTCAGTGCACTCTTGATGTTCAGTTTGACTGCCGAAAAAATAAATGAAATAAACAGGTGGCCTTATTACACCGTTTAGTGGATGGGTTATTGCAGAAAGGTGGCATCTAAGTAAGACATTTTACTCTGTCTTCTGTCTCCGTCATTTCTCTTTCCACAGTTTGTATGTACCTCTAGCATTTTGTTGAGACCATGAATATAAAATTGCCGGAGTGATTTTAGAGGGTAGTCTTGCGGGCCATAATCCGAAAAAAGAGAACTGTGAACTAACCTGTGTTGCCCTTTCTATTAAAAGCCACCTTTTTCTTTGATTTTTTTCTATCTTTAATTGTTGGCTTGATATAAAAAGAAAGTCAAATGTATTGACCAAAATGTATCAGCTTCCTCTCAGGAAAATGGCATGTCTGTAGCCTTTGTCAAGCTGTGGCAACCTCGTGGCATTTTTTGAATAGCCTCTTGTTTTCAAAGTTAGTTGATAAAGCAGCAAAAGAAGAGATATAAGGGGATGCTGCGCTGCCAAGATGCCGTCATACATTGTGTTCACAGCAAGGTGACTTCGGGCCTGTTTTTCTCTGACTGAGTTCCCACACCAGACCGCTATTACAAGCTGAACTTCCTAATAGGGAGCAGGGATACATAGTTTTTCCATCAGAGGAGAAACATGGAACTAAGAGATGCCACATAGATCAGTGTGACTGCTACTAACTGGCCTGTCACAGGGTGCACTCATCTCTCTGTGACGTGAATAGAGGGATGACTCACCGCTTGCAGAGCAAGGAGGGAGGAAGAAGAGTGTGGGTTTGTTTGTGTGTGTGCGGGAAAGTGCGTATGTGGTCGGTTTGGTTTGTTATGAGAACACTACTGACTTTCTGTCGTGCATATATGCAAGCTTCCATCTTTATAAATCTATTAAATCTATAAAAAATGTTCATTTTTATAGTGTATATATATTTATATTGCCTGTTTCTTATTTTGTTTTTACATAGCCTTTTACATGTGTGCACTTTTATGGAGCTGCTGTTTAATCTCATTATATTATTATAATGACAATAAAGGCTTTCTTTTCTATTCTATTAATCCAGTAGTGTACTGATTGGTCAAAATGACAAAAGTACAAACCTAGAACGACCTGGTTTACGTGTTGTTTGGTTTTATAGAATTTTCTGTTTCATCTCAATTTTTGTTTTCGGACTGTTTTTTATCGGAAATGGAAGGTCAGCTAATTAGAGAAGCCATTTAGCATACTTGTGTTCACCGTCCCCTTTGCCTTAAGAGGAGCTTTATATGCGAGTGGACGTATCCTCATAACTCCACCTCAAGTGTTTCCTGTGTTAAACTCTCTCAGAATCCACCACATGCCAGATCAGAATGCTGTATCACTGGCATCTGTATAGCCACCCGATAAGTGTGGTGAATGATGATAGAAGTCAGCATCAGGACCATTGTGCTGAGTAGATCCACTTCTTTATCTGAGTTAGTCTGCTAGTGATTCACCATTACTTAGGATTGATGATTCATTCTCTGGGTGATGGCATGAAGTACTGTCTACTTCCACTGAGTTTTTTTTTAGCCTGATAGATATTTGCCACAAAAGTTTAGGCAGACGTTTGGGGATCTTCTTGACGGGAAGCTTCTTTGGAAAGTCAGACGTGTCCTCATACATCTACTGTGGCTCAGACTGTTATTATCTTGCAAGCTTTGATTCACATTTTATTTTGTGGTCAGCGCTTTTGTCTACTTATGCATTTTCTCTGTCTATCTTATTCCCTAATCTTGCAGCAGGTGTGGGACCTATTTTGTTTCTGTGGTTTGTATATACTACTGAGGGCCTGAATCTTAGTAGACACACACTGTTCAGATATATTGAAGCACTAAAGGTAATGTAATAACTTTAGGTTTAGTGTTGTTAAGCTTCATTGTCTGAAGTAAACTCATGACACCAGTGCAATTAAGTTTAATTAACCTTAGCACTAGCAAGTTTATCTGAGGTAGAGACTGCATGCTACATAACGACTATGATTAAATACATTTAGGTAACTTCCTCAGAGTTGCAAGGATTGTTGCTTTGGTTCACCTTAGAACAAATGTAGATGTCCTTGTGGGCGTTAAATTGGCAGCTTAATCCAGAGCAGGCATTTGCACTCTTTTGCACTGTCTCTTTTGGGTTTAGAAAGTGGAATGAAATAACTCCATTGCCCATCCTCTCAGGATACCTGGAATTGGTAGTAACATACTCCAGGGAGCATTGTTGTGAAATAAAACAAAAAAGGTGAGTTCAGGATCTTAGGGTTTTCTTGCAGCTAAAAGCTGTAAATGTCTAAGTTCTGGTCCTTGTATAGCTAATACTCAACAGCCATGGGCTCATCTGCATTTAAATGGCAGGGCGTATCGGTAGTGCAATGCTATGAATGACAATTCACCTAAACATACAAAGTCTTGCAGTGTACTAACAAATAGTTTAGGATACAAACCAAACTCTTCACATACGTTTAACTTGATTGGACTGCAGAGACAAGACTCATTAAAGCCTTCCTTTTATCCTCCACAGCTCCCCCACCTATAATGTTAAATAATAAGAAAACATGTTTGAAACCTATTGTTTTTTCCTCTGAGTCATGAATGGGATGTCCGGAGCAGGATGATTATATTTCAACCCACCTGTTTTTGTTTTTGTGAAATCGTCTATCTTTGGGAGGTTAAATATGTTCTTACAGGATGGAAATAGCTGGGAAGCGGTGGGCTTAAAGTAGAATCTGTATCTCCTAAACAGACTCGTATAATTAATTATTAAAAATAAATAAATAAATCCAGCCCCTGCAGTCATGGCCTCTTCTCTTTTGCTTCGGTTAAATCCAGTTTAGAGCAGCAGCTGCAGCAGCAGAGTGCGATGGTCTGTAATAAGCTCAAACACGAAGGTTACGATTCCTTTAAACGTAATTCATACCGGTAGTATGGCATGCACCGTGTGTGTTGCTTGATATAGTTAGAAATCAAGTTTACAAACACCTAAAGAAAAACAGGTACTTATATTAAGCTCCCATGTTTATTTGCCACGCAGCTTCCTCCCGTAGGATCTGGTTTATACAAACAGAAACCGTTTCCCCTTTTGATTTCCTCTGCCTCCATCTGGCTGGATTGGCAGTAGTTGGATGCAAACCAGCATGTTTTGGAAAAGTAGCCTGGCCGAGGGCGAGTACACATGCATGGCTGCATAATCAGCTAATAGAATGTTACTGCACATTACTGCTTTGCTAATTGATGGAACATGTTTCCTGCCTGCAAGAAAAATGGGCTAAAACGGGCTATTTTGTCAGAATGTCACCAAACAAAAATATCGATGATGGTTTAACATAGTAATTATTACGTTTCTTCATTGAAAAGCTCAGTACTTGGTCTCTTTCACTTGCTTGGCAATAATTATTATGTTACGTGTCTCTATTCACTGTATTGATTATAACTTGTAATTTATCTTCATCCACAAATAATTACGCACATACACACCATCTTTTTTTAAGCTGTTTTTTGATCACTGTAATCGCCCACATTAAAACAGTCTCTTCGGTTTATCTTTTTTTTTTTTTCTTGCCTGTCTATTAACTCAGGCAGCCTCTGTGTTGCATATCCTCCCTGCTTCATTTCATCCTCCTGATCTAGTCAAGGGTTCATTTATGCATCTGATTAAACATGATAGTTTGCTTGGATTATTTTCATTATTTCAGCTTCACATCTATAAAGTTTCTCCGGTTTTGCGTTATACTTCCGAAGACGTGTGAGAAATCCCACCTGTGTTACTACCTCTGGTTTTTCAGACTAGACGAAACCAGTTCTCTAAAAGTGTCTTTGCAACCTTAGCGTATCTTTGTATACGTGTTTGTGTGTGTGTGTGTGTGTGTTTGAATTTGTAGAACATGTATCTGACCTTTAAGCCCCCCTCCACACACACACACACACCCAGACACACACAAACACCCACACACACACACACAAGGACAACCAATGTTTTTTTCTCATGGCTGCTTCCTCTGGAAGGCTGGCACTCCACAGCCACGTCAGCACTACCAACGCTTTAGTTGACTCAAGGGAGGGGGAGGGAGATGTGGCCTTTTTTTATTTATTTATTTTTTCCTTTTTTTTTTTTCCTCTTAACAGATCTCTGTCGGTGCTCGTGCGTCATTTTGATATAAAACAGTTCGTCCCCGCCCCCCACCCTTCCTCCTCCCTACCTTTTGTCTCTTTCTGCTACAGTGGCATTAGGGTCCCTCATCACAGCTTTCACACCTTGCCAGTTTCTTTTATCCCCACTGACTCCAAGTCTGCATACGCGTAGGCTTTCAATCTAAATGGACGACACGAGACGCTAATGTGATTCATCTCATCTGTTAGTCAGCATCAGCAGCACTAAGTAGAATTGCCTTAATCACTGAATAGGTTAGGTGCACAGCTGAGCACTTTGTAGCATAATATACTCCTAATTTGCCCTAAAAATGAAAAGTTAACAGTAAACACTTCTGAAATCCCACTCAAATTATAATGTAATATGAAATCAATAATGTCTGAACATGTGCGATTGCCTTCATTCAGGGCGAGCTCCTCAGAGCTCACTGAATTGAGGATTCGTCCTTGTGCATGTCGTGTTCTTTAGTAAGATTCGCTTTGTATTTTACCTTTTCAATTCCAATATTGCAGCCCCATCGTTGGCTATTTCATGTAAGAACATTTATGAGCAGGTAGCAGGTGCCTTCCAGTAACTTCGGTCTGCTTATTGCAGTTATGGCGCGCTGCAACGCCGATATTGATGTGTTTTTGTTACGGCCTCACTGACTGATAGCATGGTACACTGGGTCAGAAGGATAAGATCATAATGTGGTTATAGCGCGCCAGGTTCCTGACACCATTAAATCTTAAAAGATGTGTGTATGGTTTGGATACACTCGGTGCAATACGTTAGGCAGCTGTTGCCCTGCTTCTCTCTATTAATTGATACTTACCACCGATATATTTTTAAATTGCAACCGTTACTCACCTGATAAAAGAGTTTTAACCTCTCTCTGTGCAGACTGACCCTCTCTTGATCTACTGGGTCTTCGTAATTATGTCCCACCACCTTTAACCTATTTTTCTTTTTTTTTTGCAAGTGACTTAAATTGCAACTTAAAGCAATTTTAATGCACTTTTTTATGAGCAGTGTTCAGCCTCCAGCTATACAGGCATGAGCTGACCCTCTTTGGTTAGCAGTTAGCACATGTTGACTATCAGACAGATGCAGGTCCTGCATGTCTCCCATATCGCTCCTTCTGTAATCCTTCCATCACAAAACTAATTTGCTATAATGCCTTGCAAACAGCCTGCCTTTTTCTGCTTTAAAGTACAGCTGTGAACTTTAAACTTGAGTCACTCTTTCAGGTGTACACCCAGTTGTTTATACAAACCCTGCAATAAATTCTGCTTTTATGCTCGTTGCCATTTTTTACTGATGTTGATGTGTGCTGGAGAGACATTTCTTTTTTGTATTTTACAAACGTGGGCAGAACATTTAGAAAATACCCTCACACGAGAAACCTCACTCTCCAAAAAGTAAAATAGGTCGGTTCAACTGCTTTAGTTCAAATACGCTACCCACCACAGTCAATATATCTGCCTGAGCTTTCATCCACGAGAGCTGGAGGCTGAACATCGTACGTACGGGAGTGAGGCCAAGTGGCGGTGGAAGTGTAGGAGGATTCAGTGTGTCATTACATAGGTTGTGCTGTAGCCTTGAATCCATAACGGTGCCACATTTGGAGGCTTGTAAGACCATTGTCAATAAAATAAAGGAACACTCTCTGTGTGGTCTGGGATTTCAGTGAGCTCTTCTACTTACCTATGATTTCTGGTGTTACGGCACATTGTTTTTGCTTTACAAGAGTAATGTGCTCGTGTGCATACTTGGCTCAGGGATGGCTCTCTGTTTCTCCGTCCAAGGCTTTATGCTGAGCTTTCTCTTCTCTGACCTGAGCTGAGCTAAGCTGTTGAACTGGCCTCCACAACGCGGCAGGAAACCTTGTTTCTCAGCACTTTTGTAAAGTAGTCTTGCATTTTACAGTATTTATTAAAAAAAAAAAAGAAGGCATTTCTTAGCCTCTTCTAGGTAGGTATTTAAAAGATAAGTAATTGAAGAGTGAAATTACTTGGTGGGGATTTTCCCCTACAGGGGTTCAGACTAGTTAAAACTTGCCAATTGACATATGGCATATTTTGCAAAATGTGAGGGATTTTTTTTTTATGTTAGCAGAGAGTTAGGACTGTAGTCAGCAAATCAGTGTCTATATTCGATTTGTCATTCTGAGATGCTTCTTCTATCACTGTTTTGGTTCATGCTACTTCTTGAATGAACATTTTCTTGCCTTTGTACAACCCTTCCACCCACAATTACAGCAGATAAATCATCTGGTTGTCCCGAGAGAGACAGATTTATCTCCTTTCCTCCTCCTCCACAGGTCCTGCTCAGGTTCCCATGATGTCTCCAAATGGTTCAGTGCCTCCAATCTATGTGCCTCCTGGATACGTTTCACAGGTAATAAGAATTATTTCCCGCCCGATGCTTGTGACCCTCATCTTATCTAAACTCTTGGATCGTCGTGTCTCTTCATTCCTTCTAGATCATAGAAGAGAACGGAGTGCGGCGGGTTCTGGTTTTACCTCAGCAGCCAGATTTCCACCCAGGGGGACATTCCCCTCTCCACCATCCTCCCCCTCCACCCCATGCGCACCTGCCTGCCTTCATCCCACACCCTGCCATGATGCCCCCACCTCACTTGTACCCAGGCATGGCAGACTTGAGCTCCCAGTATATTTCCCAGTACCATCCAGCTCACATCTTCTCAGAGCAGGGTGAGTTGGAGCCAGTACTAGCCGACTATTTTTTTTCTTTTTACCGTGTTTATAAAATCTATGCAGATAATTGTAACCCAAGACATATTTGGTCAGTCACCTTCTTCCTGTGCTTATTTTCTTTTGTCTTTTTTTCATAATAAATCCGAGCTCTTTTCATCCTTTCAGTCTCTACAGATTCTCACCCACAACATGGACGCCCGTCGTTCGTTCACAGGGACGAGAGAGCGAGCAAAACGCATGAACGCCTTCAGAAGAAGCTGAAGGAGCGTCAGGGAGGTGGAGGAGGAGGACAAGTGAAGGACAGCCCTCCGCCGTCACCGCAGAAGTCCTGCAGCAGTCCTCCCACGGTGGACATTCATAATGGGATTGGAGGGAAAGTGCTGGACGCAGAGCACAGGCAGGCGGTAGCCTGCTCTGAAAAGCCGAGTGGCAAGGGAAAGAATGGAGAGTCAAGAGGTAAGGGGGATTCAGGGCAGAGATTTATCAAGTTTTGCAGCTTGAACAATTGATGAAGAATTGAATGCTGCCCTGTGGTTACAGCGGTTAATTAAAACTTGTCACCTCAGGATTGGGGACATCTTGGGGCAGTCTAACACTAACATCATAGCATGTAGAAGAAATTAGGTTGCTTTTATTTGTTGGTTGGGAATTCATCTTATTTCTCAAACCTTTGATTTTTTTTTTCTTTAATTTAATTAAGTCCATGTTATTTTTGTCTCAAACCTTTGATTTTTTTTTCTTTCTTTAATTTGATTAAGTCCATGTTATTTTTGTCTAAATTCACCTTCTCTTTCTCTCTCTTCAGAGCTGGACAAAGAGGCTCAGGCCCTGCTTGCACTTCTGAGTACCGTCAGTAAACCTGTGGTTGGTATTCACTGCTACTTCCTTTTATTTTGTCTTTAAGAGATATGGTATTTTTTATATTAAAGTTCATATTGGGAATCATATTTCCAAGTATGGCAACAAGCATCTATGCTAATAACTGTTGTATTTTTTGGTTGATAATCAACTTGCCTCGACATCTCTCTGCTGCCAGTCTTGAGGAGGAAAGCATAGATTAAAAAATATACATTTATCACACCTTATCATTTTATATAGCTCTTCAAGTAGTTTGGCTGTTGGTAAATACACTGAAGACAGAATTTCCATGACCTCATAAGATTAGATTTTACATACATTGTCTCTAAGGTATGACTTACTTAGAAATTTAACTGAAAAGGTCTGCAAGAAAGACAGTACAGTTACAATAGATACAAGAAATTCAAGAAAAGTGTAGATTCAGTAGGATGTCTAAACCCCCCCCCCCAACTCTTGAACAATATTCTCTACTTTGTTAAAGGGCGGTGTGAGAATTGAACTGTGGAAAGTAAAGCACTAAGGTGAAGCCTCAGGGCGCAGGGTTGGAGTTACAGACTTGACCTCATTGAGTTCTTACACATACGAACCCCTCCTGCAGTCTGTCTCAGCTAT
This sequence comes from Cololabis saira, assembly GCF_033807715.1. Classification (NCBI taxonomy): domain Eukaryota; kingdom Metazoa; phylum Chordata; class Actinopteri; order Beloniformes; family Belonidae; genus Cololabis; species Cololabis saira. The sequence goes on from NC_084590.1 coordinate 39,898,768, forward strand.
TTTTAAACCTCCTCCAAACAGAATGATAAAATCTCAGTATAGTACAGCACATCCCTGCAGCTGAAAAGCCTTCTCTCAACGCTGCAACTGCTTGTGTTTTGGATCACTGTCCACCTTCCCCCAATGAAAACTGTAGTCGTTAGTCTAAATACACAAGAGTTGTGCATTTTCTTTATGATAAAATGAAGTGAAAGCTTTCCTCTTCTCCTATGTAACGAGTGACCCATGAAACTTTGATGTGCTAGGTCTCAGACATCCAGGCTCGGGGAGCAGCAGTCGGCTGGAGTGCTCCCACCAGGCCCGAGAACGAGAATGGCAGCATGGAGGATGACTGCAGCCCCCCAGAGCCCTTCAACTTCGAGGTCTCCATCTCGGTTACCGGCAAAGACGGAAAATACCAGAGCATGTATTGGTGAGTGCGAGCAACAAGATACCACAAGGCTCAGTGCCAACCAGTGTCAGTTATCTGAATAACATTTTCTCTTTTCCCGTGTTTCAGTGGGGAAGAACTAAGTGCAACTTTAGAAGGCCTTCGACCGGCGACAGACTATCACGTCAGGTTGGGGATAACTTACCGCCTGCTTTAACTGGTGTTATTACACACGGGGGCTTCGTGTAAACATTTAGTTTTTTTTTCTCAGGGTCCAGGCGATGTGTAACTGTTTACTGGGAAGCCCATCAGAGGGTGTGAGCTTCACAACACTGAGCTGCGAGCCGGATCCTCCCAATCCTCCCAGGAAAGCCAGTGGGACCAAGAACACACTTGTACTCCAGTGGAAGGTACAGCAAAGTTACACTGAAATATGTTTAATTACTGGAGTCATTTCCTGTCACATGTAAGAGAGAAGCTGGATGAAACAGAAATGCCATAATTCTATCACCATTTAAAAAAAAAAACAAAACAAAACACCATTGTTCTCCTTTCTTCTGTTGTACTTTAATGATCCCTGAATGTATCATTATTTCCACCGGTTGTTTACTTCAAGGCAATTAAATTCAAGTGAGCATATTTCAGGGTCTGTCTCTTAACATTAATATCAGGGCTTTAGTTCCAAATAGAAACACAACTGCACTACTATTGATATATCTTGCTTTAACAGAAAATGAAAAGAGAGAGATGGTAATGGCCCTAATCTGAAAAATCTTTATAAATGAACCTCCCCACTACCCCTTCACATGATAAATGTGGGTTATACAGCTGTTGTTAGATCTTTACTACATAAGCAGCATAACATGAATATCAAAAAATGTTTCTTCTTTGTGACCGAGTCATTAAATATCTAAATACTATTTCATTGTTTAGAGTTTAAATGAAAAACTTCAAGAATGTAAGATAACTATGACCAAATGAATTTGGATTATTTGTAAGGTTATTGGTTTGTGTCCGCTGACCTTTTTGATATTAGTAGTGAAACATTAGTTTCACTTGATATGATAAGTACAAAAAGGTTCATGACAAGGTTCTGGAAAGTACATTTGGGGTGTACCAAAAATGAGTCACAGCTAGTGTGGGACGGTTATCACTGATTATGTACATACTCATTAGATCAGTATGATATACATATCTGGAAAGAATTTAGGAAAGACCAATGTTATACATATCCAGAGTAATTGCATCATGGCCTTATTGAGTGTTTATACTAAGAAAAATCTGCATGTGGATATAATAATAGTATCTGTGCAGTTAAAAAAGATAAAGTCTTACACATGTGAGCAGATTTTTGCATCAATGTCTTTGAGATTGGATGCAAGATCTTCTTCCAGTCTTGGTGAATATCTGTGATAACCCCCCTGAATATTGAACAGTTTTGATCCATCTGCATCTGCTACGGGTAACGGGATTATCCTCTGCTTAGAACCGGATGACACACCAAGAACTCCTGTCTGACTTATTTTTTACCTTTCTAGGTCAAGTTGTCAGAAACTAGAACTTCTCAATCATGTCAGTCGTTGATGTATCAGCCTAATGCGGTGTTAGTATCATAAATATTGATAACTGATTCATCAACAGGCTCCATGTGACAATGGCTCCAAAATTCAGAACTACATTCTTCAGTGGGACGAGGTAAAATTAGATTTCTCTTTTAAACTGTGTTTTGTGATACATTTCTGAAGGGGATTCCTTCCTGCTCGTTCTTTAACCAAACATGTTATCTTCAGGGGAAGGGCACAGGTATTTTTGAGCAGTGCTACTATGGACCTCAGAAGCAGTACAGAGTGACCAAGCTGACCCCGGCTTCAAGATACTCCTTCCGCCTTGCAGCAAAAAACGACATGGGTGTAAGGTGGGCATATCAACAGTGTGGCGCCATCATCCTCGTCCGTTTGGATGTTACTGTTTCTTCCATTCGCTGTCTCCATCTGTATGTGCGCGTGTTGCGTCTCTCACTCTGTCTCTGCCTCCCATTCTTTCCCATGTTCTGTCTCTCTCTTTGCCCTCCCCAGCGAGTTCAGTGAAGTGGTGGACCTGTTCACCTCATGCAGTGTGCCGTTGCCACCCTTCCCTCCAGAGCTGGAGATGGCAGGAGTGACCTGGCTGTGTCTGAAGTGGCAGAGGCCCAGCAGCTCTCCAAAAGAAGACGACATCTACTATATTCTGGAGATGGAAGAGGAGGGTTTGGTATGTGTGTCTGTTCAATATCATGTTGTTTTGTTTGGATTTTATTTATTGGCTTCATTTCTTTGTTAGGATTTTACACAATTAGTAAAGGAAACTTAAAAATATACGGTCTTAATAACAGACAGTAGATGCATTATTGATTAAGGATCCTAGTTTGGTTCAATAGTGACTTGAGGAATTCTTTTATTACAGAAAAGAAAAGAAAAACCTTATTCAACACACACTCTTTTATGTGACACTTTTGCTCAACGACACTTGTGTGTTTTGGCTCATCTGATCTGTTTTCGTTCTCCCTCGTTTGTCTTCGTCCCAGGGATACGGCTTCCAGCCAAGGCATGACGGCGAGGAGCTCTCCTGCACCGTGAGGGACCTCCACAGGAGCACCAAGTACAAGTTTAGGGTAAGCGAGTTCTTTGAGGCGTTCATTCAGAGCTGGTTATCTGCAGGTTTAATTTAAGAAGTGGAGTGTCTCCGTGTGGAGGGGGCAGACCTCAGACAGGGAGGGGTGCCGAGGCGCACGTTGGCCCTATGACTCATCTGCGTACAGGATTCTGCCAGCAGAGCAGTGGGCAACTGACGGCGTCAGCAGGACGCCAGTGTTGATCACATGTAGAGCCCCAGTGAGGGGATAGTTGAGCAAAGCGTTTGACCGATACGTAGCCCTCTGCCTGGCAGTTATGCCGCAGAGTATTGAGACAGAATGCTGTTTTTCTGTGTTTCTTCCTCACTCTGTACAGTTTGTACTGCAAGATCAGATCTCTGTCATAAAGAACAAATATGAAAGATTTATCAAGTATATTTATTCTCTAGGTTTTTGTGAACAAAAATCAACTCTGCAACACTAGAAATTGAAGGCCTTTATAAATATTTTGGTCATTTTCAATTTGACATGCGAAACACTCTTCAGTGGAGTTCAGTTCACCTGTGTGAAGTGTCATTGCTTGTTAAAAAAACCTGTGAAATTTGTCAAGAAGTGCACATGGTTTTTTTTGTTGCAATGAACACTTCCACTTTATTTTGTCGCAGTTCTACATCCCACCCTGCTGCTGCTTTACGCCGTGACTAATTGACAGGAAGTGAGTAACTGCGGCTGCAATTTTTAATTATGAAAACAGACACACAATTCAATCCTATTTTAGTAACTGTAAAAACTACAGCGCCCATGTGGTGTAGGCGTTTTATTTATTATAAAAAACACATTTTGAAGATTTATGTCTTCAGTCGCAGCCGCTGCGGTTGGGTTCGAACACTTTGTACAGATGGGAGAAAAAAAGTCATGAAACAGTTATTGACACTGGATGAAAATACATCTAGAATTGCTAAAATATTATTTCGGCAGTTGTTTTGTTTTTATTTTTGTAATTACTTTTTACAAAGTCATCATTCAGTATCGCTGCAGCATTTTATTGGCAGTAGGACCATTTTCAACTGAAACTGGCAGCTGCGTCACAGGTATTTGCTGTGGTTTCTTTCATAATAGCCGTTATTTTCCTGCAGCTGCTCTTTTTCCTTTTAACTGCCTTGGTCCTCCACAACATGAAAGCAAATGATTGTATAGAATGGTTAAAAGAAATGGTGAGCTGTACTCATGAATCTGTGCCATCTCCCTCCTAAACATGATACTGATAGAAAAGTACTTTATGGACCAAACGCACTACCGTTATGTTTCTATGATGGCGTCATCCCAATTACCCTGCTGTACAGAGTGAGGGAAGGCGGAGTGCTGCGCTCTCCTCCTTTGTTCTGTATATGGATGAGTTGCACTCAGCAGGCTGACAGAGACTTTTATATTATTGTAGATGTTTCTCACTGAAATGAAAATCCAACTAAAGCTGTACTGGCTCATGTCAGAAATGCAGTTCTTGTGGTGCCTGAACAGTTCTATTGATGCTCGGTAGCATTTGGTGTTTGTTTGAAGTAATTCTGGCTCCAGACTAACTGAATGTGCATCTGAATGTGCCATACGCTCCATCGTGCGCACCCAGGTTGGCAGATCAGTCGCTGCTTGTTGTTCCAAAGACAAAGAGGGAGAAGAGAGGTGATTTTCAGTCATCGCACCAAAACTTTGGAATGAGCTGCCTTTGTACATCAGACAGACTATGACTCACTTCCTGTTTTCAAATCCTCTCTTAAAGCGTGTTTATTCTCTTTGGCTTTTAACTCCCTTTGCCACAACAGTTTTATCTGCATTTTGATTTCCAGCAGGCTGACCTGCTCATGTTAAAGTTACATTTTATCTTTTTTATTTCCATTTTTTTTTTTAAAGCTTTTTAACAATTTATGGATCTGGTTGAATACAAAACAGCGCAAATGTTCAAAGCAAGGAATAATCTACTACCAAAAAATATCAGAGGAATGTTCACAGAGAGAGAAAGGGCCTATAATCTAAGGGGAGAACTACATTTTAGAAAACATAAAGTACGAACAACAATGAAAAGCATGTGCATATCTGTGGAGTGACTCCGTGGAACAGTTTGGAGCAGGAAATGAAACAAAGTAATAACATAAATCTGTTTAAAAAGAAATACAAAAAATTATTTATAAACAGTGTGAAAAACAAATAAAATAGGGAAAAAGGTATATTATACTTGCTTAAGATATGTTCAGATATTTATGTAGTATATATTATCTGTTGAGAGGGATAGTTAAAATTATGTAATATATGTTATATATTTATTGGGTATGTAGCACATATATATTTATAGGGATATTTATGTAGTTTATATAGTGTATATTTATATAGATGTATATAATAGTTGTATTTTCTAGATATTAATATAATATTTATGTAATATTTATATTGTCTATATACTTATATGGATAATTATGTAATAATAGGCATGTTTACGGAGTATTTATTTATATGATATTGTGTAGATATAATAATAGCAATAATGTAAATCCATAGAGTTATAAAGGGGTAGGAACTAGGAAAAAGTGTACACTTCTTCCTACTCCTTTTTTTCGAACATATGTTAATATGAAGATGTAAATATTTATCTTTTTATTAATGTTTATCTTTTTATTATTATTTTTACTTTCATTTTATGTTCGAAATAAAACATTCATTCATTCATTCATTCATTCACAACACAGTTTTAAGATGTTGACTTAATTGTTCCAAATTGCTGTTTTCTCTTTCTATCTTATTCTTCTATTGTTTTGTCTTTATTTATTTTATTTATCCAGGTGTTGCATCTCTGAGTTTAATTAATAGTTTCTGTCCGGCTGTCTAATGGCCATTCTACGTTTACCATCACTGACCGCTTAGGCGGATTGTGTTGACATGAATTGCGACTGACCACTGGCTCTGTTTGTGCACTTTCACCAGGTGGTAGCATACAACTCGGAAGGAAAGAGTAATCCCAGTCAGGTGGTTGAGTTCATCACAAAGCCAGACATCCCCAGCAGTCCCTGCAGGCCTGTCATCAAGGGAAGAGTGCTGCCCAACAGCTTCAAAATGGCCTGGGGTGAGCGTTCTTCCAAGTTCCCCTTCTTAAAGCCCATCAGTCTTCCGTATAGTTGACATCCTGGCAAATCAGTTTACTGATCTGCTTTTCTCACGGAGCTCTTCTCCCTGACACTAGATGAGACTGATGGCATCCAAGGAAGTCTATACAACATATGATGGACAATTCTCTCCCGTATTTAGACATCTGCAAGAATCTTTCATACACCGTTGTAGCAAAACGCATCCCTCAGGGGTGTGCATTTCTGTTCATACCCTCATTTTTCAAACTGGAAATCGTGTCAAAATGATTTCTGATGCAAAAAGAGGTCCAGGACAAATATATTGTTGTCGGATTGTGTTTACCTTACATTTGTGTTTTTGGAAATGTGAAAAAAATCACATATTAACCCATCAAGAACTGACATTGTGTCGGTCATTGTGTGTTGTTCTGCTTGAGAATACATTTAAAACATATTCCTAAAAAACTTACTTGAGGATAACTGAAAGCAGCAGAATGTTTTAGATAATGATGCTGACCTATTGCTCGTCTTGCTATACCAGAGTGCCCTAAAGATAATGGTGGAGCAGAAGTCACAAAGTATGTTGTGGAGCTGTCGGAGGGCTTAAGCGGTGAGTTACCTCAACTTGGAGCAAAGCTGCTGAGACTATCTGTTTGGGATATTGACGGTGGGTTCACTGTGGTTTGCTCTGTTTCTGTTTTCAGGCTCGTCATGGGGGCTGGTGTACTCGGGGCCAGCGTCGGAACATGTGTGTGACGGTTTGAAGCCCGGCTGCTCCTACCAAACACGCGTTTACTGTATAAGCGAGGGGGGGCAGAGCCCGGTGAGTCATAAGGCACATCTGCACAGCTTTGTGCTTCCGCTCACGAATTCAGAGAGTTTGATTACTTACAATTGAGTTGCATTGTCGGGGGAAACATTCACACATTTGCATATAAATGGCAAGATAGTTATTCATATTAAACTGTAATTCAGACTTGATTACCTTAACCTTTACCGTCAAAGTTAGTGGCCTATTTTCTACTGCAGCTTTCTAAATCCTATTGTATTTATCTGTTCTACTTTCCTCCTTATTTTATTATTATTTATATGTTTCTTAGATATTACTTAAACTGCATCTGTTAGTACAGGCAGCCAATGTTTATTACAATCTTTTTTTTTAACTCAAACACTTCCAGATATTCTTTTTATTTATGGCCAGTTTTGATAAGATATTGTCATTTAGCCAGTCTCCTGTGGTTGGAGATCAGATTTTGCTTCCTGGTGTGAAAGTACACGAAAAGCCTGCGAGTTGATTAACCCTCAATGCATGTGTCAGAGGATATTTTTCTTAATTAGTTCAATTCACAGATGCTCTTGATTAATTTCTGTCAGTTGTTTGCTCATGCATTTATTTATTTTTTCCGCGATGGAGCTGGAAAGGAGACGCATGACTCATTGTTGCTTGTTTGTGCTTTTTACTGTGGCACAATGTGACATCCAGCTCACGTTTTTGCTTTGTCACGAAAGTTGAGTCTATTTTTTGCCTGCAAACTAATCTAACTTTATCCAGGGAAAACGGCACATTTCTCCTCATGCCCGTGTAGCTTTTTTAAACAATACTTTCACTTTTGTCTCCTCTCCGGTCTGTTGTAGCCTGAATCAGCCTGATAAGCTGCTGAAAATGACAATTGCATCCACTGTCTTTTGTTAGGGCGGAGGAGGGAGAGGATGGTGTGAGATTGTCAATTTGTTATTTTTCTGCGGGTCTTAATTAGTGTGTTGTATTCCCTTGCAAGCTGTCAGAGACCCTGCAGGTCCAGACTCCCGCGGTGCCCCCAGGGTCCTGCCAGCCCCCTCGACTGGTGGGCAAGCCCAAATCCAGGGAGGTGCAACTGCGCTGGGGTGAGTCATTCTTCTGAAATTTAGATCTGTGTGGGATGTGTCTCTAGCTCACTTGATGCATGTATTAATCTAATGTGTTTTAGTGAGTTTTACTAAGGCAGTGCTTTCAACTTTGTGTGCGTTTTTATCCTTGTACATGCGCATGGTATTGTTCTTTATGGGAAAATGGTGCATGGATTTATAACCTGTTGTGTGAAATCTTCTCAGGCGCCCCTCAGATAGATGGAGGAAGCTCAGTGACCTGCTACAGCGTAGAAATGAGTGGGCCACAGTCTGAGGAGAGCCGAGAGGTTTATCAGGGTCCAGAGCTGGACTGCTCTGTGGGAGGGTTAATGCCTGGCAAAACCTACAGCTTCCGGCTCAAGGCAGCAAACAAGGCTGGGGTGAGAAAAACTGTTAAAACCCATCTGTCAGTGACTGGAGGATGGCTTACTCTCGTCATAAATCTATTTTAATATCGGCTGGTAAATTATTCTTTTTTATTATGATTATACTTAGGGCTGGGGATCGATTCAAATGTCAAGATTCGATTCCGATTCTTAAGATTCAGAATCGATTATCAAGATTTGATTCGATTCGATTCAGATATTGATTTGGGTTAGTGTTATTAAAACAGTTTTTTCAGCTGTTGCATGAATTATATGACTGTAGTTATGCAAAATATTACTAGTAGTATTATATTGAGATTCAACAGCAAGTATTGGCAGCTAATGATGCTGTAAGGACCAATCAGCTCCCAGAATGCTGATAGAACTGCTTTCAGAAACATCATGTGGAGCAGAATTACCAAACAGATCCAGGGAGGAAACAGAGACGGATGAAATCGGTTTTATTTTTTCCATTTTCGGTCTATTCTTGTTTTTAATTTTGGAGCATTTGGTTTTTAGCATTTTTTGCAAATGTAACCCCAAGACATTATATAAAGTAATGAAATATAGACAATTTATGCAATTATAACCTAACACTTCAATGTTTTCATACCTTTAAACATATTTAAAGGCAAAAACATGGCACCAGTTATTCTCGTGTCCAACAAAACATTCCTTTTTTGGGGATAAACAAAGAAATAACCAAAAGTTGTAATGTAATGATAAAAAAAAAAGAAACATAAATAAATAAAAAAAAAATTAAAAAAAATTTAAAAAAATCGATCTTTAGACATATGAATCGATTTAGAATCGGGAAATCGATTTTTTTCAACACAGGCCTAATTATACTTCCTTTGTGCACGTAGTTTGGTCCCCTTTCGGATCGCTGTGAGGTTACAACGGGCCCTGGAGCCCCTGAGCAGTGCAAGACCCCTTCAACCACATGCAAATCCCCCAGCTGTGTTGTTGTGAGCTGGGAGGTAAGATCGGCTTCTTCATTCTTAGAGCGTAATAGGAAAAATTACACAAAATTGCTGCCTGTAATCTGAACTCATCGTCACTGACCTGTAGGCACCGTCTTGCAATGGAGCTCCGGTGACGGAGTACCGTTTGGAGTGGGGAGCAGCAGAAGGCACCATGCAGGTGTGCTACAGCGGACCAGCTCTCAGCCATGAAATGAAGGGGCTGCAGCCTGCAACCAACTACTTCTGTCGGGTGCAGGTGAGAACTAACACTCTGTCACCTGCGTTTTAGTTTCTCCACAATTATTTTAAAGAAACTGTTATCGTATCTCACAGCGTATTAAGAATCCTGTAATTTCTGACCCTTTAAAAACTGATTAATACTGTGATGGTTTAGCAAGTAGGATGATGTGCATAGACTCCTCTATTCTGTGAAGGAGAAAAGAATATCCATCACTGCTATGCACTTTTCTTTTGTTTTTTTTTGCATAATTTCAATAGTTTTATTACGGAGCGTATTAAAAAGTTTGTTTCTTCCTTATTTTGGAGAATCATTCTTTGGGGCTTTTTTTTTTTAATCGATTTGAAAAACATCCACATCAACAGAAAGCAGGATGATTGTTTTATTTCAATCGACATTTGTGTAGGCGTAGTTTAAAAAAAAATTGAATTATTACATTTTATATTCTATCTATTCTCTAGTCACCTGCTTTTTAGTTTCTCCATAACTATTTTAAAGAAACTTTTATTGTATCTCACAGCGTATAAAGAATTAATACTATGATGTTTTAACAAGTAGGATGATGTGCATAGACTCCTCCACCCTGTGAAAGAGATATGCTTCTTAGAAGACCATATCCATTACTGCGATGCACTTTTGTTTTTTTTTGGCATGATTTCAATAGTTTTATTATGGATCCTGTTAAAAAAAATGTTTTTTTTCCTTATTTTGGAGAATCATTCTTTGGGGCTTAATTCTTTTATTGATTTGAAAGACATCAACAGAAAGCAGGGTGATTGTTTTATTTTAATAGACATTTGTGTAGGCGTAGTTTAAAAAAAAATGTAATTACATTCTATGTTCTATATATTCTCTTGAGCTCCACCCTGTGGCCAAACAGAAGCGTGACATGTGCGACGTCCTGTGTTGCAGGCTGCCAACGTGGCTGGTGCGGGCCCCTTCAGCGAGGCAGTGCTGTGCCAGACGCCTTGCTCTGTGCCTGCAACCGTCAGCAGCATTTATGTGCTGAAAGAGTCTGAGCTGCGCGGCTACGAGACGCCGGCAGATGCTGATGAAGATGAGGACGAGGAGGGCAGTGGTTCCCGGTTACCGCCCGTCTTCTCTCCGTCCACCTGCCTGGGTATTAGTTGGGATGCTCCGTGTGATCACGGCTCTGAGATCACATCCTACCTAATCGACCTTGGGGAGAAACAGCCCATTGTTGTCGGCCCCGTCAACAAATACATCATCCAGCATCTCCAGCCTGACACCAGCTACAGGTTGGTTCTTCGCCCGCTGTCTCACATGGTTGGCAAATGCTGCCCGCATTACACTTGCACCGCACAGCGTTGAACTTTTCAGATGTCAGCTCGAGCTTACAGGTTGAAACAGTTGCATCGCTAAGTTTCACCTTAACGCCAGCTGCCGGGCTAGCAGCCGCTTAAAAAGCAGTTTGTGTCCTGGCTTGTCTCATTTTCTGTACTTCCTTTTGTTGTTTCGATCCTGTGGTGCTGCATATTGTTCTGAAGCAGTGCATATTGGATTTTTTGAGAAATTGAGGCTGAGTAACTGAGTTTAAAATGAGTTGCATGGTGATATCAAATCTGTAAAGTGTCAGAATTCAACTGCTGGAGATGAAGCGTGATTAATCCCTCTTTGACAGTCTCTGCAGTGTTTTCCACAGAGTAAGATTGGTCTTCTTCAGCTCTCTGATGTCGTTACTTGTCCTCGTCTCCTCACTCAGGATCCGAATCCAAGCCCTGAACAGTCTGGGCACGGGGCCCTTCAGTCACACCTTTAAGCTGAAGACCAAGCCCCTGCCCCCGCAGCCTCCCCGCCTGGAGTGCACCGCCTTCAGCCACCAGACCCTCAGGCTCAAGTGGGGTGACGGCCCCGCCAAAGCTGCCGCCTCAGAGGCCCTCCAGTATCAGCTGCAGATGGAGGACAAGAGCGGCCGGTCAGTCGCCCTTTAGTCAGGCGAGAGGGGGAAATGAAATGAGAAATGAACAAATGGCAATTAAAGTAATGCACCAGATAACGAACGGTGCCCAGGCCTCCGTGTAATTCTTTTACGGGGGGAGTCGTTGAGCTACGGTAGATTTCTTCTCCAACAGTTACCCGTTCCTCTTTAAATCCTTTTCTCTGCTTCCATGTTCCTGTCATTGCAGATTTATATCCTTGTATAAAGGACCATGCAACACACACAAAGTCCAGAGACTTAATGAGTCTACCTCTTACACGTTCCGCATCCAGGCCTTTAACGAGGCGGGCGAAGGGCCCTTCTCCAATGTTTACACATTCACCACCCCACGCTCTCCTCCAGCTCCACTGAAAGGTACGGTCAGCAACTCTCCCGTGTTCCACTCTGCTCTTTTCATTCTCTTACATTACTTGTCTAATGTGCAACAGTTCGAATTTTCAACACAAACACTTTCTGCCGGTAGCCGGTGTGAACAGCCTTTAAGTTCATTTGACCAGAGCTTGGCCTGCGTTTCAGTCAAATCCTGCAGCTGCAGAGTCACTCGTCAATCGTCAGTCAATGAGTCAGGTTGTGTCTGTTCTTTCGCAGCCTCTTTAAAGCCTTTTTTTTTTCTCTTGGAAACGGAGTCAATAATCAGGGTGTAAGCTTTTGTGAATCTGCTAGTCATGTGCCAGACTGTCAGTGTTTCTCAGCATTGTTCGTTTCCCCACCATAAAGTCGCCTCATGGAGTTTTACAGTCTAAGATAGGTGTTTGGCATAAAGTCTAAAAGCAGTAAAAGATTAAGCTTGATTGTTTTTTGATTGGCAAAGCACTTTCACAGTCTTGTTTAAAGTGCCACCTACCTAATTCAGCGTTTGATTGAGTCATGGCCTCTGCAAATGGGCAGAGGTCATATGCAGTTAAGCTTTACGGAGCTTTGATGTCTTTTTTTTTTTGCTATTTAGCCTATTTAAATTAGCAAGAAACTGGAATCACATCTTCAAACAGCTTTTTCAGCAGTTTTTTTTGTTGTTCTATATTTCTATTTTTAGATGTTAGTCATCCTGAATGGTGAACATATTCTTCCCCAAAATAACCTCTCAACCACCTTAACAGCAGTAATGAGGCACTACACCTCTGAGAGAGGAAACAAATAGGTTTTCAGTTTCCTTTTATAATAATAATAATGTTTTGTGATACATTGCAGGTCATTCAGACAAATGCTTAAGTCAAGAGGTCTGTCATAAATTACTGTGTTCTTTTTAACACCATGAAGTACTTTTCAGATTGAGTCAGTAGTTCCTAACGAGAGCTATTCTTCTAAAACTCAGCAGTACAGTAATCTGTCGCTATAACGCGGTTCACCTCTCACGGCCTCGCTGCTTCACGGATTTGCATTGTGCACTGTGTTCTGGATTCTGATTGGCTAAACAGTCTCCCCGCTTCTTCACTTCCTGTGTATCAATAACGTTACGGTTTAATATGTACATGTACGCAAAACAGCTTGCCAAATTTGAGTTTTCAAATTTTCTCTAAAATCCATAATGTTGACAAAATGTTCTGCACCGATTCTCCAGTTCAAATCCAATTACTCGGGTCGCGGTGGGGCGGTGCTGATATACGCAATTTAAGCCTTGTTTAATAATTGTTAAACTACTTCACATATTTCACCTATCACGGATTGTTTTTGGAACGTAACCCCCGTTTGCGAAAAACAAGGGATCACTGTCATTCATGTTCCTCTCGGTGAGAAATGGACCCCTTTTGGCAAATATTATTTGTTACTCTGCGTTGAATTGTCTTTGTCTCGCTGTCGTCCCATCTCCCTCCTCCAGCCCCTAAAGTGGAGCGTCTAGACGACAACTCGTGCGACGTCACATGGGAGGCCCTGTCGCTCATGAAGGGGGACCCAGTTATCTACACCCTACAGTGCATGACCGGAAACTCAGAGTTCAAGCAGGTATGTGTGTGCGTTACCTTCGGCTGACCCGTCTTTCATCACCTTTATGCAGATGAGGGTACAGATGGATTCAGTGTCTTAATGTTTTCACTGTGGCGTTGCAGCGTTCAGTTTGAGCCGCCGCTGGTTTGAAATTGCTTTCGATGCAGAAGTCATTGATCAAGGAGGCGTCTCAGGTGCCTCGGCCCTGCCAACACATTCATCTCTCAAAATGCCCCATGGCCATGTTAACATGGAATAATGGCGCTGCAGCTTTATGCTAATGTCACCAGATTATATGTGGCAATTGAATCAGGAAATTGAAGCATGTGGCGATTCTTCCTCATTGTCGGCATCAGTGGTCCACGTTAAAGACAGGAGAATTATTCAGGCGCCCCAGCCGGGCCATTGTGGCTCGGCTGCTCTGAATGAGATCCAGTTATATATATTTAATACTGCTTTTATGCAATCATCTCTTATCCGGAGCAGATTTTTGTTTCCCTTCCTTAAAATATCTGTTTTATAACGATGATATCTTGGTTCAGTTTCACTCTTGAAACAACCAGAACAGACTATCATTCTTGCTAACAATGACTGTGTTTCCAGCATCAATAACCCTTTTAAAACCCGAATATTGGCAATAACCCGAATTTGCACGGCCATGTAAAAACCATATTCCGGTTTTTAAAAACCTGAATATGACCCCTGGGTTACTCCTTTTAAAACCCGAATATTGGGTCATGTAAACGCCAAACGGAATATCCCCATCAAACAGAACAGGAATTTGTTTTCTGCACATGCTCTGTTCACAAGGAATCCTGGTCTTTTGAGTCCAGGAAGTTCTTATAAACACGGAGAAACACAAGACCAGGAGGAGACTAATCACTTTATGAATGTAATGAAGGATATTAACATTTCTGCATTTGTAGACGGTAGAAAGTAACGGGATAGCCAGATTTACAAGAAGGTGAGCGAAAAGTTGCGCGAAGCAGCATTTGTTTTGAATTTCGATACAGGAAGAAGAAGTGGAAATGACGCTAATTACGTCATCACGTTCTCCACGCGTCGCTGGTTTGATCGGGATATCCCGAATGATTAATCACCATGTTTACAGGGATAACCCTGTTTGCTCACGAATGTAAACGGAATATTCCAAATGTTTCAGTAACCGGAATATTAGCAATAACCCGAATTTTGACTCTATGTAAACGTAGTCATTGAGGTCTTTATCACCCCTCTCCTTTACCGTCCCGTCCACAGATCTACAAAGGCTCTGCTACGTCCTTCAACGCTCAGAACCTGCAGCCCAGCAGCGACCATCGCTTCAGAGTATGCGGCATCAGGCAGTGCCAGGACGCCACGGAGCTGAGCGGACCCTACAGCCCCACGGTGACGCTCTCTCCTCAGCGGAACGACGTGGCGCTGAGCAGCAGCGCAGCCAGAGATGGGTCTAGGACCAGCACGGAGTCTAACCGAACGAGACAGAGCCTCACAGACGAGCAGTGCGCTTTCCTCCTCCTCATGGTTTTTGCCGTCATCGCCATCCTCATCGCTTTTGTCATCCAGTACTTTGTCATTAAATGAGCGATTTGCGCCACCCAGCTGCAGGGTTATAGCTTTATTCTTCCCTTCCCCCCACCTATATCTCTGTTGTTTCGTATTCTTTGTTTTGTACTGTTAACTGTTTTCCGGTTTCAACAGAGTTAATCGCGTTAGCTGAAATGGGGTGCAGCAGGAAGATGTGCTAGTGAGTGAGAGCTGAACAGCAGTCATAAATTGAGGATGTAACATCTCATTTGGCACCTGTGATACCTTCCGGACCCTCCTGCCTTTTTCACCCTGCCCCAAGTTTGTGGCGTCCATTGTTCAGTCCCCAGTCCATAACGATTAGCCTCCTGTGCAAAAGGAACTCAGAAAGCATAGGGTTACGGTTTATTATGGGGAGAGGGTTAGGAGGAGGGGGGGGTAGTAGTGCATATATGTATAGAAGTAGTAATTATTTATATTTCCATTTATGCGTCCAGTATGAAATTGTTTTCGATGGTGTTCCAAGAATAGTGTGTAGGTGTGTCGTTAGCCTATGTGCTGTCTGCTCATGGGACCTGATGGGCCAGTGTTTGCACAGCGAGGCCAGATGTGTATACTGTATGTAGTTTGTGCCACGGCGGTACACAGCTGGAAGGGCTCCAGGGCCAGATGAAGGGACGGGACTCCCCCTCAAGCAGGAGTTTGCGAGTTGAGACCAGTGTGAGAAGTAAAAGAGAAAAATTTCACAACAAATTACAGTTTTCACAGTTTAGAACGTTCATTTCGCACTTTCCAACCTTTTTGATGCTCAGAATGTTTAAGGATGCAAAAATGACTGGAGAAATGTTAGTATATTTTTGTACAGTGAGGACACGGAGATCTGTAGGTTTGAGGACGAAAAAAAAAAAAAGTATAAAGTTAGAAAACAAAAACCAAACTAACAGTGAATTCTAATTATTTTTACTATCATATAGTTATACTGTAGCTTGTTTTTACAATCATGCAGCTGCTTTACTCTGAAATATTGCTGTTCAGCACAAAAAATGTATGCTTTCTCGTATGTTTTGTTTGATTTTGTTCCCCCTGGTAATTGATTTTGCACCTTAGTGGAAGAAAATCTCGACTGACTGCGTTTTGGTCTTGTGATGCATTTTATAAAATACACTTTGAGATTGTGCAAGCCCTACTTGTGTTTTGGGTGTTTTAAAAGTTGTAGTATCACATAATGTGTCACTGAAACAGCTAAATATATCAAACCAACAAAAAGGTTAATAAAAAAAAAAATTCAAAAAAAAGAAAGGAAAAAAAGAAAAGGATGTACCAGTTGTTTCAGAGGCCTTAATTGGAGAGGAAAACATGTTGGGAGAATTTTTTTTTCTTTCCTAATTTCTTAAGTTTTGATGTTTTTTCTTTTAGTGTTAGAAAACACTAAAATGTGTTTTATTTGTTTTACTTTTGCAACATTCTTTGATGTTAGTCGACGTATGTAATCACGAGAGAAATGAAAAGTAGTTCTATATATTAAGATTTATTTTGGTTTCTTTTGTCAGGTCATACATGTGTGAAGTATATTTTTTTATAATATTGAAGTAATATAAGTTAATACTCTCCACAGAAGATGATAAATCTTGAGTAGTCATAAATCATGGAGCGCAAATGGCGGATACTAAATGTGTTATCACGTACTTCCTGTGAATCTAAATTTGCCTTTTTCTCTGTGTTAAGTATTCGTAAGCGATGGCTGGGGTCTAGATCTGCCTGTAAGGGTCTAGTGTTGTTTTGGTTCTGGGCCGATCACTGCGTTTGCAACTGTTGAAAATGAGATGCAGGTACCGAGCAAGGAGTCCTGAGTAAATTACATGATTTGGTCCTTCAGACATTCTACAAATGTCTTTATGTCAGTTTAAGAATTCAAACTCCTTATTTTTGATAGCGATTGCAACGTGCCATTTTGAAACCTCTCCACCGTGGGCATCGCTGCCTTTGGCCGAGGAAAAAAAAACAACAAAAATGCTACAAAAATGAGTAAAATATGCACAAAAATAGAGACCATTTTTATGTAATTTTAATGTTTGCAGTTACCTCATACACCGTACATTCCAAAATGAAAATTTGTTATACTATACATACTACCAGACATATCACTTTACAATGTTCATTATGGGAAACTGTATAATCATAGATGTGTATCTAAAGTGTATCTGTATAGCCATGATATCTACAAAGGATCCATGCACAATAAAAGATTTATAATTCTTCATCATGTTTGACTTTTGAGAAGGTTTTTCTTCGGTTTACAATCGGTTCCCAAGCACCCGGTTTTGTCTGAATAGCAGAGTTTTTTGTAAAGAAAGTGACTAAAGTGTTTCAGGTGAATCAATCTGCAGACGTCAGAGCTTTTTCTCCATTTCAAAGACATCCAAGTGTGGAACCAGATGAACAAAACCTCTAGTATCCACACTTCAAAGCTTTTTTTATAGTGAAGTTTATTGTCTGGAATTGGGTTAAATGCTTCTTTTTTTTTTTGCTTTAATTTAATGACAAATAAGTATGCAACACGCACATAAAGGTCTCCAGAGTCTCTGAACATTCAATTTCTCCTTGTAAAGCTTAGTTGTGTGACATTTACTCAGTCAGTTCTGTGATCCAGGCACAGCTTCAGTGACGGAAAAAGTGACCTTCAATTATCGGCCTTGAATTCTTCAGAGGGGAGGAAAACTCAGTCGCAGTCAAAATAAAATGTTGACAAATAAGTTCCCAGCCTCTCGGCCAAGAAAACCCATACCAACCTGCTTTATTAAAGGCCCAACATTATAACTCCTCCAGAATTTGGTAAGTGTCCCGAGAATTAATGACTTTAATTTACTGAATGGGCAGTTTCAGTATCTGTCGGTAAATGGAAGATGACGTTCACGCCTCTGCTTTCTTCCACTTTCGTTCCTCCTTTTATTTGTGGCAAAAATTAAAAAAAAAAGCTGTAAATTGTGCCCATGAACTGCTCAGCTGTGACGTCCAGGGGTGCAGATCCAATGTCAGGATTGGGGGGGACACCAACGTCATTTTAATTTTAAATTTTTTGCCAATATGCAACTCATACCATGCCATAAATTGGTAAAGGCTCGCCAAAAAATACTGCAGGAATCATTTATTGTGCTTACCTTTCTTGTTTATATGTCCTAAACAGCCAACAGTGTGTGTCACTGCTTACTTAACTGTTATATTTGTAAATCATAATTTTAAGGATTTTGGGCATGTAGTGTCTACTCATCTCAAATTCTTCTCACCATCTTCCTTTTATCCTATGGGACTACTTTATGCACGATCAATTGATATATGGATGAAATATGGAGCCCTAAACAAGTTGTTTAAACTAACTGATGATGTTTTAACACAGTTATGCAGGAGAGAGAGTGGGAGGCCGGAGGCAGGAGTTCTCAAAAAACAAGGATTTATTAACAAAAAGGCAAGAACCAAAAAACAAAGGCAATACAAGGCAAATTTATTTATATAGCACAATTCGCTGCTTAGCGGGATCAAAACTCACAGGAACAGGGATCAAAAAACTAGAGCAAATGGACTGTGGAAGCACAGTACGGAACCACAAGGAGCAAGGGAATGACAAGGCCAGATATACACAGGGGGGGAATGTCAAACCCTGACAAAATGCACCGTGGATGTATTATTTTTTTAGAAATATATTTTTAATAAATATTCTACATATTCAACCTTTAAGTCTGAAAATACATTTGTTCAATTTTGAATAATTTAGGGTATTTTTATTGGGGGGGACAATTCATGTTTTTCAGAAATTGGGGGGGACATGTCCCCCCCGTCCCCCCCGGGATCTGCACCCATGGTGACGTCACTATTTATACTGAGGTTTTTATCGATGGACTGAGCGTTTTGATACAGTCCTCCCACAGGTGTCCAAGGTTTGGAAGTAGATTTGAAAAAAGACAGTCTACTTTCTGTTACCTGCATGGTTTAATCTGGGTTGCTGGATTGCTAACCTTTTCACTCTAAAGCCAACATTTTTCAGTTGTACTTCTTCAGAGTTGTAGGAGTAGTACAAAGTACGAAGTTGATGAGTCACACAATGAAGGTCTGGGAACAGCTCATGGAAGGAAATAACGGAACAAGTTGTGAGCGGCAGGATTGATGTCTAGAAATGGGACTAAAAATACAGTGCAGGATGTGGAGATTGTCTTTCGGGAGTGACAAGGACGTATAGTATTGAAAACAAACGCCTCCGAGGATCAGCAGGGTTGGATATCCTGGATATGAAGGGAGAGAGGCTACATTGAGATGGTTTGGGGGCCCAAATGGGAGAAAGAGAGACTATATTGGTGGAAAGGATGCTGGAGATGGAGATGGGGCTGCAGGCAGGAGAAAAAAGGGGAAAATATAAAGAGGATGTTTCTGGATGTGGTGGAAGAATCTAAAAGGCAGTTGGTTGGTGTGACAGAGGAAGATGGAGCAGACGAGGCGTGATTGAAATGGATGATCTGCTGTGCTAACCTCTGAAGGGAAACCCTGAAAGAAGAAGAAGAAGAAAAGACAGCCACATCCCCTCAAAGCAAAACAGAATTCTAAAAGATTCAAAAACTGAAAGTCCATAACAGAATCTGCTATGATCAGTTAATTTTGACAGCTTTTCACCCAAATGATTTGCAAAAGATATGCACCCGTCTGAATATTTGACGGTTTTCTTCTGTTGTCCATCTTTCCCTTCCTTTATTTCCACCTTTATTTGATAACTTGAAGCAAAACGATGGATCCCCGGCCATTTTTGAAGATGACTGGAGAATATTGAGCACCGCATATCAAGAATTCATGGTTGAATTCTGCTTGGTTTTCAGAGTTCATCCCTGCAGCTGCACATAATCTCATTGTGTGTGTGTGTATGTGTGTGTGAGAGACACTCCTGAACGAAGGCCTCTGGACTAAGATGCAGTTCCTGTTCAGTGCGTACACGCCCCCCAGCAGTGGAAGCACAACCTCCATGATTAATGAGGGGAGAGCTTGCTCCCTCTTCTTGGTTGCTGATTTCTGTTCAACGCTGGCGTTTGTTGACAGACGGGGTGGAGACTCTTGGCAGATAGAAAAGAAATGTTTGTGTTCTTTCCATAAAAAGACCAGCTTTCAGGGTGGTGATGCTTGACTTGAGTGAAGGGTGGCAGGAGGGATGCCCTCCATCGTCCCAGCTGATGATCAACTCAGTGCTCACATGCACAAATAAACCTCAATGTGGTGTGTCTCTAGTTGTAAAGGTTCATTTAGTTCTGGTGATGTGATATCTCTAAACCAGCAGAGCACCGCAGTGACCATACAAGTTAATCAAATTTAAAATAAAAAGGGGAAACCTGCAGCAACTCTGTGACTTTGCCGTTAATGCTGAGATTAAACCTATCATTATTTTTTCTTGAGCCTTTCTCATTTTTCCTCCCTGCTTTTCCTCCCTAAAACATCTGAAAATTCAAATGAAAATATTGCAAACATCAAACAGGATTAAAAGAAAAATCAAATCAGAACTTTTAAAAATATTTTAATGCATTTCTTTACCTAATTTGTTTGTATTTGTGTTTCCGCTCTAAGATCCATGTTATAACACTCCTTGCACATATTCAACCTCCAAACAGCAAAGTTCAGTATTTCTTCTTGCATCCTTCTGCACCTTTTGCCATATTTCTTTATTAATGCTTTCATGGTTGTTTTATTTTATTTGGGCCACCTAAATGAGAGGAGGAGATGGGGTCATGCAATTATGCAGACACGGTGCTAAATCTTCCAGTGGTCACCTTAAAGTCAACATTACAACACTAATTGATGTGTCAATCAATACATTTTGAGCTTTCGTTATAATAATTTCATACATATTCTTAATCAGTTCACCTCCTCTCGATGTTACTATGTGTTCTCAGAAAGGAGCATCGATTCCCTCCACCTTTTATCTTTTGCACTTGTGTGTCCCGTCGTCATTTGATTATGAAGATTGCTGAGAGACACACACACACACACACACACACACACACACACACACACACACATATGCAGTCGGCAACCCCCACTGTTGATGCTTTAGTCCTCGGGGTGGTGTGGAGGAGGCGCTCCGTCCTTCGTCTCTCAGTAGAATCAACTGGTTGTTGAGGATCAGGACGGGCTCGGCTGCTGCTGCTCGCCGTGCACCACACACACGCTGACCTGACCAGGACTGAGAAAAGCAAAAAAAAAGCTTGGACACTCCAGCTCCACTTCACAGGTGAGACTTCTTTGCTACCTTTCTTTTTTATTTGACTATTTTATTTATTTTTATTTTATTAGTTTGCACACAATAAAATTAACACTTGCAATCAAAATAGTGAAACAAATGTGACAGGAGAGGTCAAAAAGCCAACAGGCTTATGCAACGGACCTCCCCTCAATTTAGGAAGTAAAACAGTAATTACAAAAAATCAAAAAACAAAAACAACAAGACGAAGACTATAAACAAAAACAAAGAAGGTTTGACTACATAGTTACAGATCATCAACACACACAAAAAAAAAACAACCAAACAAACAAAAAAAACACAAAGAAAACTTGACATTTTTTAAATGTGAATTAAATGAGATGATAAATTTCTTTTAAAAATCTCTAGAGAAGCAGAGCTTTTGATAATGTGAGATTTGGAGTTCCATATCTGTACACCACGATATCTGAGGGAAAACTGGCCGTGTTTAGTTTTATAAAAAGGAAAATGAAAATGATTGACCTGTCTAGTATTATATGAATGTATTTGAGAATTATAAGTGAAAAAAATACTAAACGATAGTGGTAAAGAAAAAGGCAAAAACATATGTTTGTATAAAAACACACATATCTGATGAATATTTATGTCATATACTGAAAGAAGTTTGAGTTTTCTGAACAACTATTTATTGATTGTATTGACTTCTCACCATTTACACCTGGTGTACCTAATAATGTATTATTTGAGGTTTGTACCATTTTACAGCACTTTATTTGACAATAAACTAACTTTTGTCTGATCAACAAGAGAATAATTGTTAGTTTAACTGAAGATAAAAAGGTGATGTTTATTGGCATAGGATAAAATATCTGAAGCAAGCTTCCATGTGTGTGTAACAGCAGCTCAGTGAGGCCGGTTTCCCCCTCAGGGAGGTTGGCATGCCCTGGGCCAGACCCCCGGTGGACCTCCATGCTGGTGGAGCAAAGGCCATGGACAACATAGACGACCACCACTACGAGGGCTCCCTGTTCCCCACGTCCACCCTCATCCCGGTCACCGTCATCTGCATCCTCATCTTCGTGGTGGGGGTGACGGGCAACACCATGACCATCCTCATCATCCAGCACTTCAAGGACATGAAGACCACCACCAACCTGTACCTGTCCAGCATGGCGGTGTCCGACCTCATCATCTTCCTCTGCCTGCCCTTTGACCTGTACCGCCTGTGGAAGTACGTGCCCTGGCTCTTCGGGGAGGCCGTGTGCCGCTTTTATCACTACATCTTCGAAGGCTGCACCTCGGCCACCATCCTCCACATCACGGCCCTGAGCATCGAGCGCTACCTGGCCATCAGCTTCCCCCTCTGGAGCAAGGTGGTGGTGACCCGACGCAGGGTCCAGTACATCATCCTGGCCCTGTGGGGCTTCGCCCTGGTCTCCGCCGCGCCCACTCTCTTCCTGGTGGGGGTGGAGTACGATAACGACACCCACCCCGACTACAACACGGGCCAGTGCAAGCACACCAGCTACGCCATCAGCTCCGGGCAGCTGCACATCATGCTCTGGGTGTCCACCACCTACTTCTTCTGCCCCATGCTCTGCCTCGTCCTCCTCTACGGCTCCATCGGGTGCAAGCTGTGGAAGAGCAAGAATGACTTGCAAGGCACCTGCACGCTGGCCCGGGAGAGGTCACACCGGCAAACGGTCAAGATCCTGGGTGAGTTGTGCCTGAGGCATCGTGTGTGTTTCAGAGCTCCCATCCAGGCGTAACTCAGGCAACATTCAGATTGAAACAAAAGAAAAAACAAGTGGATAATAATACTTGAATGGCAAACACCTTTCCATTCTCTTGCTGAATTTGTGTCAAAGTGGTAATTTAGTCCTCTTAATCTTTACATGTCAATCAACCCTAATTGTCCAATTACAATCAATACTATAACAAATTTAAGGATCACATGTGTCCAAAATGCCTCACGCATCAAAGAGTAGATTTTGTGCTCAGCGTATGACTCGATAATGCTTCAAATTATCACAACGAACATAATCTGAATTATTAATGTGAGTGAATGTATGGGGAAGTGTGTCCAAACTTCTGTACTGTGTAAATATATATATATATATATATATATATATATATATATATATATATATATATATATATATATATATAAATATATATATATATATATATATCGTATTTTCTGGACTATAAGCCGCTACTTTTTTCATAGGTTTTGAACCATGCGGCTTATACAAAGGTGCGGCTATTCTGTGGATTTTTCTTCCACCGCTCGGGCGCTCTAACCGGAATTAGAATAAAAACTAAGACAAAATAAATGCAAAGAAGAATACGCTACTTCTTCTTTAGCAGATATAAGTAGGTAGAAGCAGATTTCAAACAGATAAATAGATAAATAAAAACCGGTTATTTTCTCTTGCTTCTGTCCCGTTTTAATCAGCAAAGTTGCTGCCGTGTTAAAAGACACTGTTAGGAAAGGATCTATTTAGGTACAAACATGTACATCATTTACAGTTCAAAATGGTTCTGATTTTGTGCTCAGCGTGCTCAGGTAAATGTCTAATCTAACAACATAAATATCTGCGGCTTGCATATCTTTTTTTTTAAATAGAGCGGATGCGGCTTATATACAGGTGCGGCTTGTATATCTTTTTTTAATTGTTTTTTTACAAATAGAGCGGATGCGGCTTATATACATGTGCGGCTTATAGTCCAGAAAATACGGTGTGTGTATATATATATATATATATATATATATATATATATATATATATATATATATATATATATATACACACACAAACACACCGGAGAGATCTTCTTTAATATCACTTCCAGGATGCTACGGATTATGTTTTTGATGGGAAATAAGATCTTTCACCTCCAGTAACATCAAACCACTAAGATACCGTGTCGAATAGGATCCCCTAGGAGATTATTTTCTTGCAAGAATATTATTGCGTTGTTAAACTGAACACATTAGTGCAGGTATGATTATGGATTTCAGACAGATTATGAAGGTGGTTTTCACACCAGTTCACCTCAGCAGCGATGCTCTAGTGCAGCTTCACTTAAATATGCATTAGTATATGAGGAATGAGGAATTACAGGACCCAGGTTTGGGTAGGAGATCATCTGGAATCACTCAGATTCACAGATGTAATGCTTACTCAACACTTAAGTAAACTTTAAACCGACACTTTTCTCTCTCTAAATTATTTAATGTTTACTATTTATCTGTTGCATTGCTTTATATTGAAATAAATATCAACCCTACACGTGTTAAACTAGTTAAGACTAGTTAAACTTGAAGTAACTGAACTCATTCTTATCAGTCTCCAAAGGGAAATTGTATCGTTGCAGTATAAACTGAAAATAAATAAATAAATAAAAATGAAAAAAAAAATGGTCATCAAACTGTCAGAAAAGAGAAAGTCTGGTAGAGAGGAGGCATGTTTGAAATCAGCAGGAATCGCCATAAATGTGTTGAGCTGTTGTGGTTGTTGCTTGGCAACAGCCGAACCGACGATGTAACCCACAGCATTTGCAGATAAAGCAGATGAACTCGCTCAGCAGACAACGTGGAGTAAACCTTAACAGCCAGCGGTTTCATATTCAAGGTGCAAACACATTTCTTCACATTAACACGTCCAGGATTATTGTAGTCTCACATGCGTTACTCGTACTACACTGGATACTGAATACACAGTATGTCCCTGCAGTCATATATCTATGATACTTCAGTCCTGACAGCTTAGTCTTCATCGCTGCTGCACCCTCTTGTGTGTGATATGATGAAATTATTTAAGCTTCCACCTCTTGCTCTCTGGTTTACTCCTGCCCCTCTTCTTTGGCCTCAACTTTTCTGGATGTGTGGACTTATTCTGGATGTTACTTTGGCTTTAAGGATTTCAATCTGGTGCTGCCATATTTAAAAAGCGTCATCATTGTAAACAAAAGTTGGCAAGTGCTAAAATTAGCAGCAAAAATCCCATCGGTAGCAAAATGTTTCACTTTTTTGACGGGGAAAAAATATGAAGTACAGAATCTAAAGAAGATGCAAAGAAAGGCAAACTATGCTGAGAGCCACTGCAGCAGCTGCCACTGGTGGGGTGTTATTCTAACCGCTCAAAAGTTAGACATAAAATGTGAAGTTTCACATTTGTACTTTGCAAATAAGTCCCCCAAAAAATAATATGGAAAAAGAAAAAGCTTAAACCCCAAATGAATCTGTTTACGCAATCAGTGTGTGTATCTGAGACCAAAGCAAAAATGCTGTTGGATTTCTGATGTTGTATTCAAGCTTTGGAAGCTTGTGCTATTTTATTTTTAAACAGCTATTTGTAGTAACTATTTTAAGTTAGAAAAAAAGAAAACAAAAACATATCCATCTCTCCTGGAGAACAATGACAGATTATGGCTCCACTCTGGCCCTGACAGAGAGTAAACTGGTGCTGTTTGTGTGCTGTTGCTGATATGATCTGGCCAATTAGTCTGAAATCATGTCCTGCCACTCCACATTCAAATTAGTTTAATTTGCAGCTCTGGAATATTGTGCAGGAAACCCAGTTTTATAGGAAAAGACCATAGTGATGCCAATCCAAATTAAGCAAACGTTTTATCAGGTCTTTCACTGACTGAGTACAAACTGTACAGAGCGCACCATGTCCAAACTATAGACGGCTTTGGGTGAATAACAAATTAGATCGTCGTCAGAGAGCAAGATAAATCAGCCTTAATGGAAGTTGTCTTGGTCCTGGGTGGCTTTTCAGTTTGCTGATGTCACACCTCCCATGAATCACTAGGTGGCCACTGTGGCACCTGCTCACCTGCAGGGCTGATGTTTTATTTATTGTCTTTGCAGAAATGACCACCCACATTACAAACCGATGAGTTTTATCTGCAGGGTGTTTCTCAATCAATACCAGTTACCTGGAGATTAGCTCAAACCTCAGGCAGAAGTCTTGCTGTGATCTTTGTTGGATCTGAAGAGAGGTGCTTGCTCAGAAGAGCGTTTTTTTTTTTTTTTTGAGCCATGGTTTTGCTCATTTGCCTCAGTGATCAAGACTCGCTGCAAGCGTTATTGTTTGTGTGGAGATCGGGAGAGGTTCTTGCTCTTATGTGTTTTGTAAAAGCCTCTGCTCATCACTACACGTCAAAGGTGACCACAGCAGACAGATTAACCAAAAGGCTTGAAGATCGATTGCGTTAATCAGATCCTCATTATAAACAAGACTATTATAATGATATTAATTAATAATTTATTTGTTTTAATCCCCTATTTGTTTTATTTTATGTTGCGTGTAAATGTTTTATATATGTATGTTTGTCTTTTTATGTTTTAGCACTGACTGATGGCACTTTTAATTTCGTCGTTATATAACAATGACAATAAAGATCTTATCTAAATCTTATCTTTAAATGCAGTCAGTTGCAACTTGGTCAAAGGAGATTTTTCTGTATTTTTGTGAAGTATTTGTAATTTTGTCTTTTCTTTGATTTGAACTAAATAAGGTTTTCTTTTGGAAAAATAAGAAATATATTTTTTTAGTTATACAGATGCCATAAACCATCAGATACAGTATGAGCAAAGTACTTTACTTTTAGGAATAAACATATTATTTGTCTTAGAATATTTCTGTTATGCCTCATGTGGTAAGGCAAGTGTAGCACTAGGTATTATAAGTAAACAAGCCGTACTTGTGTATAATATATATAATTACTGTCTGCTGAGTCTGAGCTGTGGCTCTGAGCGCAGTCTGATCTTGGGATAAGCTTGCAGGGACATGAACTGACAGGAAGGACATGAAACTGGCTTGAATGTTGAGAATTTTTACTCTTCTATTTTTCTAACTCTTCTTAAAACCCATTTTTATTCTTTGGCTTTTTATTTCAGCGAGACCTGGTTTCTTTATTTAATCATATGTATTTTATTTGGTCTTGTTTTTCTTAAATATATCCATACATTTTCTATACCCGCTTTATCCTTTGCATGGTCAGAGGGGTCTGCTGGAGCCTACCCAGCTCATTACAGGCGAGAGGCAGGGGTTCACCTGGACAGGTCGCCAGTCTATCGCAGGGCCTTTTAAATATGTTTTTATATATATCAAGTTTTTAACTGCTTTATGTTTTTCATAGTCCCTAATATTTCGGTGCAGCCCTCTTTTTCCAGCTGTCGTTGTTTAATGGATGTCAAATTCTTTGCAAAACAACTTTTAATCTGTTGATGTCTTTCCTACTTGGCGTTATATTAATACACATCTAAACCTTCTAGACCCATTATTGTTTTTTTCACACTTGCTGATGATTATTAATGAAGTTAATTTGTAACACCAAAATGCTACTCCCTTACTTTAATTGGTAAAAGTAAAGGTGTGTACGTTTAGTTTTCTACATGCTGCTTGTCCATTTTGACTTAGTCTGTGTGGGAAAAAAAAAGGAATGTCACGCTGTAAAATGTCATGTTTTCAGATGGCTACACATTATTTTAACACCTGCTAAGGACTTTTTTTTAAATGATACCCTGATAGATACAGCATTGGAATTGACACAAGGTACACATTTCGTTTTTTGCATATATGTAAAGTGCCTTTTGCAGACTGTTTCATGGCCAAATGTGTTATCATGCGTAATGTGCAGATACAGGACTGTCTCAGAAAATTAGAATATTGTGATAAAGTTCTTTATTTTCTGTAATGCAATTAAAAAAACTAAAATGTCATACATTCTAGATTCATTACAAATCAACTGAAATATTGCAAGCCTTTTATTATTTTAATACTGCTGATTATGGTTTACAGTTTAAGATTAAGATTCCCAGAATATTAACATTTTTTGAGATAGGATATTTGAGTTTTCTTAAGCTGTAAGCCATGATCAGCAATATTAAAATAATAAAAGGCTTGCAATATTTGATTTGTAATGAATCCAGAATGAATGACATTTTTGTTTTTTTAATTGCATTACAGAAAATAAAGAACTTTATCACAATATTAAAATTTTCTGAGACAGTCCTGTATATGAGCGACAACCAAAATGCTAAAAGTCCTTAACTCCCTCCATGTTCTTCCCCCCTCTCAGTGGTGGTGGTGCTGGCCTTCATCATCTGCTGGCTGCCCTACCACATCGGCAGAAACCTCTTCGCCCAGGTCGACGACTACGAGACGGCCATGCTGAGCCAGAACTTCAACATGGCCTCCATGGTGCTCTGCTACCTCAGCGCCTCCATCAACCCCGTCGTCTACAACCTCATGTCCCGGAAGTACAGGGCCGCGGCCAAGCGCCTCTTCCTGCTGAGCCAGCGGCCCGGAGAGGTGCACCGCAGCCAGAGGCAGCTCTGCGTCACCGATCACATCTCCACCCTGAACCAAAGCCTAACTGGCGTCTGAGCGGTTACTCTCTTGGGAGAGCTTGCTTGGTCCGTCTAAAGTTAAGGGGTTACGGTTCTGGGGCTGGAGAGGAAACTAGGAGGAGGATGTGTCGCAGAGATACGTTATCTTCAAGGGGGGGGAAACGGGGCTGAGCTCCACTCCACTTCAAAGCAAATTCCCGTTTATTACTCCTCAGTGACGTTTTTCCACACTCATACATGATAGTGATTGTCTGCCCTGTTATATTATAGGTTTGTCATAAAAATATGCATTCAGTGTCTCCGTTATCATGCCATGCAGAAGTATTTATCTTGAGAATGTTGTTGCCCTTTTGCTTACACTCACTTCTTGCATAATTTCAGTAAATCTCATTTGGTTTGTGACCATGATCACAGTTTCACTCCACATTGGTGTTGATGCACGGCACTAATCAGTTTCACAGTAATCCAGAGAAAAAGAGCTGGATCCCCACCTGAACCCAAAGGCTTTTTTATCTCCCTGTTGGTCGTGACGAGTCAGGATGTTGGGCAGAAAAAACTAAGAAAGCACATCAACAGGTGGCCTGTACAGTTAGGGTGAGGAAGAAAAGGAAAGAAAAGTACATGGTTTAAATATTCATAAAGACGTGGTTATAGGATGCTGTCACATTTTATGGACGTGCACTGTAAAGTTTTAGCATCTTACAATGTCCTGTGACCCTTTATGTTTTTGACATGTGGACAAACGCTCCTCTTACACTCTTTATTGTGACACTTAATGACGGGTCATTTTTGACTGTTCTCTGCCTCGTGCTGGAGTATGAACGGGTTTGTTTCTTGTATGCTAAACCATGGTTGTAATGTTTGTTGGTTTGTCATAAATCTAGATAAAAAAAAAAGAAAAAAGTAAAGCCAGTATCAATGGGCCATTAATTGTGCTGATCTGAAAGATGATATTGTAGTGTGTGTGTGTACGACGGAGTATTAGGGCCAAACTAAGACAAAAAAAATTCATTCATTCATTCATTCATAAACAATTCATTCATTCAAAATTGGAAATTACGAGAATAAAGTCACAATATAATGAGAATAAAGTCGTAATGTTGCGAGAATAAAGTTGTAATAGAATAAAGTCGTAATATTATGAGAATAAAGTCTTAAAATTACGAGAATAAAGTCGTAATATTATGAGAATAAAGTCGTAATGTTGCGAGAATAAAGTCGTAATAGAATAAAGTCGTAATATTATGAGAATAAAGTCTTAAAATTACGAGAATAAAGTCGTAATGTTGCGAGAATAAAGTCGTAATAGAATAAAGTCGTAATATTATGAGAATAAAGTCTTAAAATTACGAGAATAAAGTCGTAATGTTGCGAGAATAAAGTCGTAATATTATGAGAATAAAGTCGTAATATTATGAGAATAAAGTCGTAATATTACGAGAATAAAGTCGTAAAATTACGAGAATAAACTCGTAACATTACGAGAATAAAGTCGTAATGTTGCGAGAATAAAGTCGTAATATTATGAGAATATAATTTATGAGAACTCTAACAGGAAGAGCTTCTTTTCCCTGTGTTAAAATGAGGAATATTGAGCATCTTGTGAAGTTATATTTATATATTTATAATATATTACGACTTTATTCTCGTAATATTATGACTTTATTCTCGTAATTTTACGACTTTATTCTCGTAATATTATGACTTTATTCTCGTAATTTTACGACTTTATTCTCGTAATTTTACGACTTTATTCTCGTAATATTATGACTTTATTCTCGTAATTTTACAACTTTATTCTCGTAATATTATGACTTTATTCTCGTAATTTTACGACTTTATTCTCATTACATTATGACTTTATTCTCGTAATTTCCTTTTTTTGTTTTTTTGTTTGGCCCTAATACTCCGTCGTATGTGTGTGTGTGTGTGTGTGTGTGTGTGTGTATAAATTGAACACACATTTGGTGTAAGCAAATTACAGTGAAAATGGGGTCCTCGTTGTCTGTGTGTGGTGCCGCAGCCACCTGAGCCCGGAGCTTTGGGGTGTGCGTACGTGCCGGTCCTCACATGTAATCTGACATGGCTATTACTATGTATTAAATGGGCTCTGAGTTAGATTTACGCAGGCCTGCATCACCACATTCAAAGTAATGACTGCTATAAGAGCGTTCAAATGGGGGAACAATGATATAAGCTCGTGAGCAGCAGACATTATTACCTTCACTGCCTTTAGTTACATAGTCTCTTGATCGATCACAGGATTCCTCTTTGATATATGGATTTGGATTTGAAACTTTACATTTTTACACGAGCCTGCACCTTCAAGAAAGGAAATGTCAAAGTTATGTATTTTAATCCTTACCACTTCTAGAATAAAAGTCGTTCCTCCAGGCTATGCCTGTCATAAGCCTACATCTTGCTCTCTAAAAGGTCCTGTCATGATTTTCTCCTTGAATCACAAACACTCTGAGCTGACTTCATCCATATGACGCTTCACAGAGCCATTCATCTCTTCACCGGAGGAGCTGAAACGGTCCGTGAAAGTACATATCCCACAGACCATTCTGCCATCGCCTGGGGAAAAGATCAACAAGCGGCACGACTCCTGTCTTGGTTATTTTCTTTACTGATAATAAAGAGAGAGTTGCTGCGAGCAGTTGGTCCAGAGCTGTCAGCACCTGCTGAAATCATTCTTTATTAGGAAGTATCTACATTGTTGTCATTCAGTTTAAGCATTATTTTTCATTTCATTTCATTTTTATTTATTCCGATCATGGAAATATGCAAACAAAAGAAACAAACAAGTAAAATGACAACACAATCAAACGCATATTCCATAACCAGAAAGGAGCAGGAAGAAGAAAATCTTATTATACCTGCCCCTCCCTCAAAACAAAATTGAACAATAATAACAGATGGTCTGCACAATTACTTAGTTAATATCACAAGGAAAGAAAAACAAGAAAATAAAAGATAGATTGTCTGTCTCCATACTAATATATTATAAATTTTGACTATTTCATCCATACATTGGTATTTTTTTCTGTTTACATTTATTTTTAAACTGAAATATGTTTAGATTTTTAGATTGAATGTAATCATACAAGAATTGAAGGATTTACAAACTTTGAGAAAATTAAAATCTTACTTTTTATTTTATAATGGACTTTTATAATGGATTTTTGAGTGATATAATTTGACTTTATTAACAATATAATAATTGTGATTACCAGCTCCTAAGGGTTGCTTTCATAAAACTAAAATCTGAAAATAGATAAATAAATCATATGAATAAAATAATATTACTACTTTACTAAATGAGTGCTGACTTGTTTAGTTTGTCAACTCAAATGAATATAATGCATATAACGTGCACCGGACTGTAGGTTTGCACACATATCCCCTTAAAACGCCAAATTGTTCCTCACTGCCATGCAGTTCATTCTTGTTTTCATGCCTTAATGAAACTTGGTTCCATTCTTTTTTAAATTAATTTATATATTTATTCAAGTTCTTCACAATAATTTAAGTGTATTTATCTTTCCTGCCACAAGAGGGCGGTAAAGCTTTGGCGTCGTGGGGCTTCTACGTCAACAAAATGACAAGTGGTAGTAATTTAGATTGGTTATACGTTGCTTTTACAAGACAACATAATAATATAGCAATAAAACAAGGTTAAATGATGGTTATGTCAGAAAATAAGGACTCAATACAAATAGATCAGAAGAGCTGTGTAAAATATGACAGATCATAAACACTAAAAACAACACTTTATTGCTCTCACCTTCCCCTTTAGGAAATATTTGTCAGCTCCCACAAATTAGGAGTAACATATATTCACTTCCTGTTTGTCTCTGTACCTACAAGAGTGTGAGACGGGGCAGCTGTGCTTAAAC
This sequence comes from Cololabis saira, assembly GCF_033807715.1. Classification (NCBI taxonomy): domain Eukaryota; kingdom Metazoa; phylum Chordata; class Actinopteri; order Beloniformes; family Belonidae; genus Cololabis; species Cololabis saira. Next base: position 39,931,218 of record NC_084590.1, read on the forward strand.
AGATGTCACTGAGAAATGGACAAGTCTCTCCTCAAAGCCCAAAGGATTCCCGGCCTTCCCTGCCGTTCTCTGTCGCTGTGACTCCTGGATAAATCTCCTTTTCTCTGTCTCTCCAAAATTACAACCTTTCCCCACCCCAGGATAACTGTGAGGTCATCTAAAACTACAACTGCCGTCTGTGAAACCTGTAATGGAGATTCCAGGCGATCTGGAATAACAGTCATCCGGAGGTGTGAGATCATTTGTATTGTGTGAACACCAAAGCTCGTAATGGTGGGTGTGACTCAACCTTCCTCATCCTTGCGTGCTCTCACTTCTGTGCCATAAAGAGTCAGACGTGCACCAGAACAGAACCATCCTTGCTCTCTTGTTTGGACCACTGGGTGATAGAGATAACATAAACCCAAATATTCCTCGTGCAGGCCCTGCAGCACTTTAATACTGGTGACAGTGATGATGCTCTTAATTTATAAATCACTTACCGCCTCAGCTTTAAAGGTTTTGTAGCACCCAGAATCCAGTGTTTAATGAGAGTCTGCGGTCTGCTAGTTTCTCCAAATTAGGGGAGATTCCTGCAGTTTTGAGGCTTGTTAATTTTTAGTTGTTAACAACTAGATATAAAGTTATACAGTGTTCGCTCGTCGTTGTGTGAACTGGAAAGCAATCCCAAAGTCTACATCTGTCGGTATACCAGACTAAATCACACTGCTTTAGGCAACTGAATAAAAAGTATGTTGTCAAACGTATGCCTCCAGCTTTCAGCGTGAATGTGACTTTAAGATGTTATAAAGAATGATGTGTGGGCAAGGTGTTTATGGTGAGTTAACCAGCCCATAAAGACAGCATCACTACATAATCAGACAGATAAGTGCAGAGACTTGAATCGTCCTCCTGGCTTCAGGCTGCACAGCACAGTCACTCTGGATCTTTTTTTATTATCGCCTCAACACTACAAATGAAAACAGTTTGCTAAAAAAAGAAAAAAAATGAGTCAATGTTCAACGACCCTGAGGAAGAATGTTTCACAAAGGTGGATGTACTCAGCAGCATCGTGTTCAGCCATTTCTTTGTGACATCTTTGTGGCGTCTGTTTTCAAGGTAGTGGATTTTAAAGCTTACCACAACTTTATAAGCCTAACTGAGTTGTTGAAACACTCAAATAAGCAATCAGCGTATTACAGGGGAAACAAAAGTAACCAGTGAATGAAAGAAAACAAAGTAAAGAAAAAAAAACCCTGCTGAAAGTGATTATGGTAATGACAAACTGGATCATGTCAGTAACTACAAGATGCTTTTTCATTCGGAAAAATGGATTATGGCAAATTGTAAGAAAAGCAGTGGGAAGAGTCAGAGGAGCCTGATTTTCTAAATTATTTCATATGTATTTGCAAGGTCTGAACTGTGTTAGTCAACAGTCACAGCTGCAGCTGCAGGACAAGACTAGAGCAGCTCGTCTAAAACAGCTTCATCCTGTATGCTGCTTTAATGCAAGGGGGGCACCGACAGGATCCAGTGAACGGTGCCCCTCCCCCCTTTTCTCTCCTATCCTCAGAGGTGTCAAAAGTATTCACATTCATTACTCAGGTAGAAGTATAGATACTAGAGTTTAAAAATACTCCTGTAGAAGTTGAAGTACCAACTCAAGTTTTTTACTCAAGTAAAAGTATAAAAGTACTGGTTTCAAAACTACTTAAAGTATAAAAGTAAAAGTAATGTAAGGGGGAAAAAAGCCATTAAGGACAAAAGCCATTGAAAATGAATGCATCTTAGTATAATGCAAATATATATATATATATATATATACATATATAAAGAACCATATATGTGTACTATTGAGCATTAACATGTGTTTCAGAGAGCAGGAGATATGATGACTAGTTGCCTATAAGTATTGTAATGGTGCAAAAAGTCAAACTTCAGAGGCATGTTATCATTTATCCTAACCTTTATTGGAATGTACATCCAAGTTTAGTTGCAGGAATCTGAGGGAACGGATGTAAGAACAAAACTGGACAAGAACATCTGAAACAACCACAACCAAATTCACTCTATCCGGATGGAGCAATTTAACTGGATAGTTTTTTTTAAAGGCCGAAATGAAATAGAGTAACGAGGCTGTTTTTAAAATGTAAGGAGTAAAAAGTACAGATAATTGCGTGAAAATGTAAGGAGTAAAAGTAAAAAGTCGTCTGAAAAATAATTACTCCAGTGAAGTATAGATAACCAAAATTTCTACTTAAGTAAGGTAACGAAGTGTTTGTACTTTGTTACTTGACACCTCTGCCTATCCTTCTCTTTCCTTTCTTCAGCTCAATCCACAGGTATTAATTAGAAGTATCTCAGAAGCATAATTGCTCTCCGTTGTTCCTGTAGTTTATTGTGCTGGTCTGCCTCCTCTTTTTCTCTTCTGTACATGTTTGCATGCCAGAGCTTCCAGAGCTGCATCCTGACCTGCAGTCCCACCCTCTGACCATCCCAGTGTTTGGCTCCATCTGTCTCTGTTGATATCCAAGAGATGTCTCTGTTGAATATCTACTAACATACTGACCTGCAGTCCCACCCTCTCACCATGCCATACCAGACAGTGTCTGCTGTCTGCAGCTGTTTATATAGTCGCCTCTGTAGTACATCAACTAACCATCACTAGTTGACGTTTTTATTTTCTCCTACTCCGTTTCGGGCATGAAGGTTTATTTCCCTTTGATTTGTTTAATGACTGTTTATTTGTATTCTATTCTGATGTTTTGTGTAATTGTTTTACTTTTTTATTTAATATGCTTGAAATAAAGATTTCAATCAATCAAACCATGTATCAACAGAGGTGGGTAGAGTAGCCAAAAATTGTACTCAAGTAAAAGTATTGTTACTTCAGAATAATATGACTCAAGTAGAAGTAAAAAGTAGTCATCCAAATAATTACTTGAGTAAAAGTAAAAAAGTACTTGGTGAAAAAGCTACTCAAGTACTGAGTAACTGTTGAGTCTGTTAACGTAACTGTTAACATCTGAAGTACAAAATAATCACCTTCAGGCAAATTTAATAGCTAAATTAAATTAAATTAATCTTAAAGTAAATTCAAGTACTTTAATAAATAATAAAAAAATAACAGAATAAAAAAAATTAATTAAGCACAAGTAGCACAAAATTTCATGCCTTTGTACTTTTCTTTTTTAACCAGGCAGAACTAGAACAAACATGAACTCAAATAAACTCTGTGTGTGTTTGAGTCTGTGTAAATGTGATAAAACATGCAAAAACAAACATTTTTCCCAAAGAATCACTCAGTGATGTCATGAGATTGACACGTACGTGGATAAAAGGGATAAAAGAAAAGTAACAGCTCAACGTAGCCTAATGTAGAGGAGTAAGAGGAACAGTTTCTTCTTCACAAATCTACTCAAGTAAAAGTAAAAAGTATAGTGATTCAAAACTACTCCTAAAAGTATAAAATTTCCCAAAACTTACTCAAGTAAATGTAACGGAGTAAATGTAACTCATTACTACCCACCTCTGTGTATAGGTCATATGTACATAAAATTCTTAGTTCTCCAGCTAACAGATAATGACAATATATAACTTGTCTTATGTACCATTGATAATATATCTGTTTCACTCCTCTCTCTGTTCTTCATCCTCTCTTTCCTACCTCCCTTTTCCTGCTCTACCTGGCTGGCGTTTGTCAAGGTCCCCCTTATGATCCAGGTCCTGCTCCACAGTTTTTTTCTTTACACTGTTTAAGGTTTTTCTCCCGCTAGAGGAGTTTCTACCTGCCATTGTTGATGTAATAACTGCTTTTGAAAGTCCCTTGAGACATTTTGTATTGCAATAGACCCTACATAAGTAAAATAGATTGAATTAAATACCATGAGAAATAAAAACAAGAGAGCTCCAAATTAATATAGCTTATGTTCGGAAGAAAACGTATTTTCTGATGATAATAAAGAGTGACATGTATTTTCATAGCTGCCGTTTTCAGTGGAGCAGTCACTCATTTGAACTCCACCCCTTTATAAGATCAATGTATGGCTTTGAATGTAAATTTGGACACAAACCACACTCTACAACCCCTAGATACTTAAAGAGAAAATAAACACTCGCATCTGCCTTTCAGAGAGCACAGTAGTAGTGAGTAGCTTTAGAGGCTTGTAATTTGTCCTCTTTAAGACTTATTATTATTACTATTATTATCTTTATGTGGAAGTAGAGCACGTAGTAGGGAACCAACTCAACCAGTAACTTTCTCATGCAAAGCAGGATTACAAGCTTTGCCATGTTGATTGATGGTTACACAGCTGAGTCAAGTCAAAAACAAAAAGTCACATGCCAGATGTGACAAGATGCTGCCTACAAAATAAAAGTTTGGAACAAAAAAAATAAATTAATATCAGGAAATGTCTTTTATCGAAATAGCTGCTTTTCTTTGTTTGTTTCTTTCTTTTTTGGTTAATGCAGCAATAATATCACTCTATGAATCTAAACTTTAGCCTGCAATAAGTTTCATAATTCCCTTTGAGGGTACAAAATGTGTAGTTCCATCTGGAAAAGTAGAAGTTACGGAAGAGTATTAGGGCCATGGAGGAGAAAAAATATTTGAGAGGGGAAGATTTTTTTTTATTGTGCACTTCGAGAAAAAAGTCGAAATGTGGAGATTAATGTTGAAGTACAATTTCGAGAAAAAAGTCGAAACGTGGAGAAAAAAGTCGAAATGTCAAGAAAAAAGTCGAAATGTGGAGATTAATGTTGAAATACAATTTTTGAGAAAAAAGTCGAAATGTCGAGATTTATGTTGAAATACAATTTCAAGAATAAAGTCAAAATTTCGCCTTTTTTCTCAACATTTCAACTTTATTCACGAAATTTTGACTTTTTTCTCAACATTTCGACTTTTTTCTCAAAATTGTACTACAACATTAATCTTGACATTTCGACTTTTTTTCTTGAAATTTCTACTTTTTTCTCGAAGTGAATAATGAAAAAAAAATCTTTCTCCTCTAAAATATAATTTTTCTTTTTCTCCTGCCTGGCCCTTCCGTAAAAAGTAGATGGTGAAAATTCACATTAAGGATTTTTTTTTTGTCTGCATACTATATATTAACGGTTAAAACCAAGTTTGGTAAAACCTAAAGCATATAATATATGCATAATCCTCTTAATCACATGCAGGAATATTTTGCCTGAGACAAAACAAGGGAAATCGAGTGGTTTTATTTTGAAAGTCGCTGGGAGAAGTTATGTATTTCTTTTTCTTCAAACCTGACCTACTTGACACCACAGATGGAGTCTATTGCGCGTTAAAGGCTGATTTATGGTTCCACGTTACACCAACGCAGAGCCTACGGCGAGGGTACGCGGGGACACGCACCGTACGGCGTGCGTCGCCGCGTACCATACGGCGTAAGGTCTGCGTCGATTTAACGCAGAACCATAAATCAGGCGTAAAAGTTGTGCGCCCCTCCTCTGCTCGGCTGATTCGGCTCCAGATATAAACAGCGCGCTGCAGCTCTCTCCGCTGCGCTCCTCACTTTCCTCACTTTCCTCTCAAGCGGCGCGCAGTTTGTTCCGACGGGCCGAAGTTGGAGGAGAAAAAAAAATCAAGAGGGGACGATCTCTGGCGCATTCCCCGGGATGGAGGTAGAAAAACGATTTCACTGCGTGCACACTTCTGTGATGCAGCCAGATGTTTCTGTCATCTGATGGGGCTTTTTGACACTTCATGGTGGTTTTGTGTTACCTTGGTGTGGCTGAAACTGAAGCATTATTGCATCACGGGTATTCAGAGAGTGTGAGTTCATAGTATTTTTAATACTGCGTTTCCCTGTGGTTAACCTGCAAGGCTTGTTTACAACCATTTATCCATTTGGTAGCATTAAGATGTTGTTTGATGTTTTTATGCTTTTATTTTATTTTTAATAGGAGTGAAGCCAGGGGTCATTTTAAGCATCTTGTAGTTCATTGGGATTATTGCAAACTTCCTAACTGTCAGATTGGCTTCTTGTTTGGCTTCTTTTAAGATCCTGAACTTGATGCTAAAAACTCACCAGAAACTGCAACAGTTGACCTCTATTTCAGTGTGTTTCAGTCAAATTTCAAAACAACAGATTGGAGTGTACAAGGAAGGAAATGGAGCTGATAGAGCATCTGTCACGAGTCCCTGTGTGCTGCAAATGTAAAGAGTGAATGATATTGGTGATTTTGTTCTGTGCGAGTATTTGAACTCCGTTTTAAGCCTCCCTGTCAAAGGCCAAACTGTCTTTACTCACTTACAGTGAATCGAAAACAGAAAAGGCCTGTTTGTGCATGGTATAGGAGGGGTTTCCCAGCCCTTATTTTTCTTTCCTGCAGCATGTGCTCACACGCTTGTGGCCTCCACCCTGTTCATAAAAGACTTTTCACATAATTCTTAAGAATATGTCATATGGATGGTAAGAAGAGAAAACCCCATTTCCTCCCCTCCCCAGTGCCTTAGGGAGCGGAGCAAGGCATCCACTACAAAGGTCCTCTCACATGCATAGACCTCTCAAGTTCAGGATTCAGACCAGCTTCAGACCGCTGTACAAGCAGAGCGCTGGGATGGACTTAGCTGTTGATGAATATAACATTTTCTAAATGAAGCTACAAAAACTACATCTCAGACGCTCAGTGTTAGTTTAGCAAGACTCAGAAGTTTGAGCAGCACTACACTGCAGATTCGAGGTTCCAGTGAATATTTGTAGGGTTATATGAGGAAAAGATGTTATATAATAACATATATAACTGTTTTGATTGGTTTGGTTAGAGTAATTATACATTTATATTTATGTTGTTATTACGGTCAAATGTGCAGATTGCCCCTACTACTACCCTTACTACTGTTGTTGGCTCAAGAGCAGACTGCTTTACGCTAAAATCAGGCACTTTCATGCAAAGATAGTGGTATAAAGACACACTGGAGCTCATATTCGTATTCCGCCTTTGATGCCACAAAGGTGCAACAGTCCCTCCCTAATTTGTGCTTTCACAAAGTGGCTTTCTACAACTTGAATACTGCCCTTTTCCTTGTCTTGAAACAGACAGAAGTCACTTCTTTCTCTGGTCATTGACTGTGCTTGAATAAAGCACAAATGCTGAATTCATGCTAACATCATTTAAAACGTTCATGTTCAAGTGGCTTCAGATTTACTGGTGTTTGCAGTTTTTCTGCTGCTGTGGGAGGGAGACGCTGGGTCGGCCTCAGCAGATAGTGGCTTCTCTTGGTCACTAAGCAAGGCGACGTGATTCAGTGAGTGGCGAGTACCCCATATACCAGGGGTCGGCAACCTAAAATGTTGAAAGAGCCATATTGGACCAAAAACACAAAAAACAAATATGTCTGGAGCCGCAAAAAATGAAAAGTCTTATATAAGCCTTAGAATGAAGGCAAATGGCGAAAGTCGAAATGTTGAGAAAAAAGTCGAAATGTCACGAAAAAAGTCGAAATGTCGAGATTAATGTTGAGATTAATGACGGCGAGGACCTTGCATAAGCCCCTCTAGGGTTTCTGTCCTCACGTGCACAGCCACTACCTGTTATCCTTCCTCTGGAAATGAATTATCATGTCATGTTTATGTATACATTCATGTTGTGCAAATTAAATAAAAAAAAAAAAAAAAAAAGTACAATCTCGAATAAAAGTCGAAATGTCGAGAAAAAAGTCGAAATGTCGAGAAAAAAGTCAAAATTTCGAGAAAAAAGTCGTAATTTCCAGATTAACGTTGAAGTGCAATCTCGAGAAAAAAGTCAAAATGTTGAGAAAAAGTCGAAATGTCGAGAAAAAAGTCAAAATTTCGAGAAAAGTCGAAATGTCGAGATTAAAAAGGAAAGGAAAAAGGAAGAAAAAAAGAGAAAAAGTAAAAAAGGTCAAACATTTTTGATGGTTTGACATGGTTGCCGACCCCTGACATATACCTACTTTCCTGAAGTAACAACAACTCTCATAATCTCCACAATGAGTTGATGAGTTCCAACCTCGGTGCTGAGCTTGCAACCATCATCACGCAAATGTTACATCTTCCCTGTTGATCACACAACACACATTTTCCCTCTTTTATGCCTATGTTACTACCTCCCAAGCTGGTTCAGTGGCGTAACAGCTCTTCTTATGCGCTTCACAGCAAGGATAAAGGCACTGGCTTCGTGAATGGAGCTATAGTTTAAGGGTACAGGATCTTTTTGATGTATTTTTTTTCTAAAGAACCTATAGCCAAGTGTCCAACTGCCTTGTAATGTCACTGATGCCTGTCGCATATGTTTTAGCTCCACCGAACCCTGGCTCATGTTTACGACACCAGCTCCTTCAGCAACGTTTTAAGAAAAGATTAACGCATGGAAACGGTTATATTTACTTGTTACGTACGGAGCTGCAAGCTGCTAATCGCCTAACTGGAAAGTTGTGCAGTTGTTGGTATGTGTGTGCGTGCACCTGAGGATTATCACTCTCGTGGGTGTGTGTTTTGCCGTGTGGTGGTTTTCTTTTGATGGAAAAAACAACACCACAGTTCAGAGGAGTGAGTATTTGGGAAAGCCAACCATCTGGCGAGCACATTTATTGCGTAATGCATAGTAAACTTAATAGAGCAATAACAGTATGCACCAGCCACTTTACTAATGAGTTAGTTTTTCCAATTTTGCTTTTGCAGCACTACGTCATTTAAAACAGTGTCACAGTTATGAACCACTTCTCACACCTCTACTTCTTCACCTCTACTTCTTCACCAGAAGAAGTAGAGGGAAATTGCGTATGTACATGAGATTTGTTTCAGTGCGAGACCAATTGTTCACCCTTGCAAAGACATAAAACAAGACAAATATAACTGTTTGTGTGGTTCAGTGGAATTTCAAGCATCAGTATCAAAGAAAGCCGACGCATTTTCAACCTCCCCGCTAAGTCACAGGGTTGTTTTGATTGCATCTCTCTGCAAATCACATTTGTGTGACAAATTTCTCCCGAATTAACAGTGATGCAAAATTATAATAGTCCTTTTATTGAGGAGCGAGATGAGCCCACTGAGATAACAGTGCAAACCACCCGCATTTCATGTGACTTTAAAAATCAGATCTTTAGCCTGGTATTTCTGCCTCACAGCCGTGTCCAAGTATTTTAACTGTATTGTGTTCTGATGCAAGCACTTTAATAAGCCCCAGATGAGTCAATTACAGAATTAGTTTTTGCAGATTCTCCATGTTTTTGCTGAAGTTAGTGCAGTTTGTTTCCCGTTCCCTGGGGAAGACAGTGTGAAAACAAAGTACCGTAGCCTACTAGGTTTCTGCCGCTACCGGCTGACTTGCTCTACACTTGTTTGGTCATGTTTTATCTGCATCATTTGCATTTCACTTCTCAGAAAGTGAGCGGAGGTGCCGCAGCTTGAACAAAAGAGGTCGTTATTTTCTTCAGCGGGTTCAACCATATTAATAAAAACAGTTATGAAAGACAGAAAATTATACAAGATTCAAGAAATCTGGAAAGTTTTGCAAATGTTTGCTTTGGCAGGAAGGGGAGTCAGAGTGTTGTTGAAGCCAAACAACAGCCAACAATGTGTTTGAGTTGATATATTTCAAAATAAACTTTCAAAACTGCTATCTTCAATTCTGCATTACTCTGCAGGTGTGCAGTGTTTGGTGATTGTAGCGTGCACTATTTGACTGGCAAAGGTTTCATCATATTCTTTAGATCAGAGATAATCAGCCTGAAAGATTAAATTCATGCGTTTTCATGTCCCAAAGGTTTACGCAGCCTTGCTTGTTAGAGGATGTTTACACATTTATGACCGATTAAATGGTTCATGAAGCTTCATGAAGTTTTAAATGTCTTTTCATTTTATTTTCTGTTTGATGCTAGACAATGTCGATTGCGTGTTATACGTGCGCTTTCCGAGGCCTGCTATCGTGTTTCGTGCTGAAGCCGTAGCAGTGCCTGGTGTGGAGAGATACTGGTGGAGAGCTGGAACTGCAGAGGAGATAAGAACTCATCAACTGTTCATTCTGTTGCCAATGAGGTGGTTTGGTCTGAAATGTTTGTAGAAACCTGAATGTTGCCAAACATCTTTAGCTGTGTCAGCAGTAATGGGAGGCACATGCACACAGAATCTGAAAACAGACAAAGGAAGTAGAAAGACACAAAAAAACAACATCAGCATAAGTGTATAACTTACTTTCTGATCTCAGTTAACTTACACTTCCTGCACCTCCCGCTTCTCATTTTGGCATCAGGCCATTAAAGTTTACTGGATACTGATGTTTTGACTTACTTTTTTTCTGATGACCCTGTCATGTGCTGTATTTATTGTTGCACTGGGAGAAATTTAGTGTAAAATGGTTTAAAGGTCATTTTATCTTGGAAGGATGGTGAATGAAAGGTGAAGGATGGTTGCAATGGCATTATTGGATGAAATGATCTGAGAAACTCAAATGAATGCAGAAAACTAAAACAATAACAACTTAGATTGAAAAGAGATGTTTTTTTTAATGTAGCTGCAAAACCTGCATAGAGTATACAGGACTGTCTCAGAAAATTAGAATATTGTGATTTTCTGTAATGCAATTACAAAAACAAAAACGTCATACATTCTGGATTCATTACAAATCAACTGAAATATTGCAAGCCTTTTATTATTTTGATATTGCTGATCATGGCTTACAGCTTAAGAAAACTCAAATATCCTATCTCAAAAAATTTGAATATTCTGGGAATCTTAACCTTAAACTGTAAACCATAATCAGCAATATTAAAATAATAAAAGGCTTCCAATATTTCAGTTGATTTGTAATGAATCCAGAATGTCTGACATTTTTCTTTTTTTAATTACATTACAGAAAATAAAGAACTTTATCACAATATTCTAATTTTCTGAGACAGTCCTGTATATGAGATGAATTCATGAATTATAAAATGAAAAGAGTTAAACATGTTGCCACCAGTATGCGAATCAAAGGGGAACACTATGAAGAATAGCAAACTTAATCCTATTAATCTCTGTTGTCTTTAAGTAATACAAGATTTTTAAATCCGGACCTCAAGGAGAGGAAACACTTTGATGTGGTTATAGCTGCTACTGGGGGATTTCAAACATGCAGGCACGTCTCCTCCCTTCCTTCACCTGTCTCCTTGATTTGCATTTGATGGATCAGGAAACCGGTTTGATTTTTGTGGAAGCATAAACTAGTGTAGCGAGACAGAGGAAATGCTGACATCTAAAGAGCCGTCCCTGCACTGCGATGAGCTCATGAAAACATCCACAGATTGTCCAGATATGGCGATTACTGCAAGGAGAGGTATTTTAAAAATGTAGGGAACTTCATTCATGGCAACCCTGTTACTATGCTGGCATTTTTATGACGGTGTCCCTGCTGCCAAACACAGCCTTGCACGGCGCACGGATGGATCTCAGGATACTTCGCCTGTGGCCAAAGCGTGTGGCTTGATTGAGGGAAAGTATCCAACCTTTTTATGAGCAACTGATCTTCCAAACATCAAATTAACTGTCCAGATGGCTTTGTCAGGGTAGATGAAAACACCAGGACGCTGCGCGACATGCCCAAACTTTTTTTATTTTAATTATTTACTCTGAAAAAGTAAATTACAACAGGGGTTACCTTATATACTACAGTAGGAATGGGCGATATTTTACCGTTCAAATTCTTACCGTGGAGAATTTTCTTCACGATATACCGTGAAGAAAATTCTCCACGGTAAGAATTTGTCATCTCACGGTAAAAACGATAAATTCCCGTTTATGACGTTTGTGTAAAGATGATTTATGGTTCTGTGTTAAATCCACGCACAAGGTACGTGAAGGAAGGAAGGAAGGAAGGAAGGAAGGAAGGAAGGAAGGAAGGAAGGAAGGAAGGAAGGAAGGAAGGAAGGAAGGAAGGAGGATGGAGGGAGGAAGGAAGGAAGGAAGGAAGGAAGGAAGGAAGGAAGGAAGGAAGGAAGGAAGGAAGGAAGGAAGATGGAAGAAGCAAGGAGGAAGGAAGGAAGGAAGGAAGGAAGGAAGGAAGGAAGGAAGGAAGGAAGGAAGGAAGGAAGGAAGGAAGGAAGGAAGGAAGGAAGGAAGGAAGGAAGAAAGATAAATTCCCGTTGATGAGGTTTTTGTGTAACAAACATGGCGGATCTGAGAGCGAGAGAGATTTATAGTTAAAAAGATGGAGGTGAATTGGTAGTTTTTTATCGTCATTTTTATCGTTATTGCGATAAATGCCAGAAATGATCGTGATACATTTTTTAGTCCATACCGCCCATCTCTATACTACAGGAATTTATCTCATTGAATGACTTTAAATCCAGACTGAGAGCACGTGAGACAGCCTCCTCAACCTCTAACTGTTTTATCTCATTTATATGTCATTTTACTTTTTTGAAACTAACTTTTTGTTGATTCTTGGGCAGGACTCCCTTCAAAAAGAGGTTTTTATTATCTTTTGTTATCTCAATGGGACATTCCTGGTTAAATAAGGGTTAAATAAAATAAAATACAATAATCCTCCAGTTATCACCTTAAGAAAAATGTAAGATCTTTTGATTTGTCGGGTTTTATTTCCTATTTTCTTCGCAGGCGCTCAGTGCCAGCCCGTGTCAGCAGCACCTCCCCTTCCCTTGAGACTGCACCCGCCCGATGATGCGTTCACCTCATCCTTCTGGTTGAGCGCAACAGACAAACAATCTCAGTGCCAGCGAGAGCTCTGGAAAAGTGTGATATTTGTATGAGCTCCGCTTCAAAAATACATCATGTTTTCCTGGAGAGGCAGCAGGCGAGAAAAGTGCCTGTTTTTGGTTTCTAACCACTGAACAAGTGTCTGTAGAAGGGGGTGTGTGGGGGGGGGGGGGGCGAACTGCTCACTGAGGTGGTTTCCCTCTGGCAGATCCTGCTGACTTGTGAAAATAAAATGTGCAGACTCAATCTGAAAGCCATAACACCGAGTGAACTTGCTTAACAAGATCTCCCACAGCCGCTGCGCGCTTCACTCATCTTCACCTCCACTCATTTCCACATATGAGGATTTTGAGAGAAGAATTTAAGTTCTATGGTCGTGGCGAGAAGGATTGCACGGCCTGGATCTCTTGACGGCGGCCTTTACATCAAACCGATATGTAAAGATTTACCGAGCTGAGTATCATGTGCTTCTTCTCACAGGGGACGGACAATGATACGCTTTGTGTCAACAGTCTGCGTTGCTTCTGCTTCCACTTTCGCTGGTCATACAGAAAACCTCGTGCCTCCATTCACACTGGAGAGGAGAACGCCGATGGGATTCATACTCGCCCCAGCAAAAACACAGCCCACCAATCATTAATTATATACACATAGAAATATCTCCTTTCTCATATATACTGTATATTAGGTTGTACGGTGTAATCTGAGGAAGAGATCTTTGATTTTTCACACTAAAACCTGCTTTTGCTACAAGTAATGTATTTCCACATTAATTTGCACTCAGAGCCGGATTAAATAAATGGACTACACTACGCAGACTGTGATTTTTGGGCCCCCCTCCATTGATGTTATTTATGAATTGAAATCTTAAACTTACTAAAGTTACTAATAAAAGTTGATTCACATTTTACATAGCATAGTCATAGACAAGTTGGTTCTTTGTTTTCCAAAATAAGTCACGTGTTGTATATTAAACAGTCTATCAGACTATTTTTCGATTTTTATTATTTATACGTTATTACACCGCTCTATTAAATTATCCTTATCTTATCGATTGCGAGTATCATTGTTAAGGTATTAGTACCAGTAAATCACCAACAGGTGTCAGCATTGCTATGTAAACAGAGTAAAATAAGATAAATGTTTTAAGCTATTGCATTTTGCAGAAAATCTTAATTAAATGTGTTGATTAAATTGAATAGTTAAATAAGAAGTCAAATTTACAAAGACCAATAAAATTTGCAGTAAGACAAAGTGTGCTGTAGTATGTATGTCTGTATGTGTATATGTGTGTACGCGTATGTATGCGTATATGTATGTATACTAAATATAGTAATAATGCACATATATATGCCTTTACCGGCAAGGTATCAACCATTAATATGTGTGCAGACAAAAAAAAAAAAAAATTTTTTTTTTTTTGTCCCTCTGTCTGGGCCCCTCCCCTGTCAATCGGGCCCTAGGCACATGCCTAGTTTGCCTTTGCGTTAATCCGGCACTGCATTAATAATTCTATAATCAGTGTCTAAACCAAGTAAAGATGAGCATTTTCCCATGCAGGGAGTTCAGCAAAAACATGTTGTTGTTTTAAGTTTAGACGTGAGCATGTTTTTAATGGAAAAAAAGTCAGACATGGTTAAGGCACAGCTTTAAAAAGTTTTTTTTTTCTCAGTTTCCCTGTTTATACACGCTCAATTGCTCTGTATACTCAATTACAGTACATTTCAGTAGTGGTCCAGCACTTCCAGGGACTCTCTCAGGAGTTGGGGGGTGGCGGGGGTGGCGGGGGGGGGGGTTACAGACCAGAAATGGGATCCAGGCCGCCTCAACGGCTCTAGGGCTTTTTCCCAGGCCTGGAACCCCAAAAATAGTTTGCCTTGTTCTCTGCTGCGGAGAAATAGTTTCCCACTCTTTCACAGCCAAACGTGGGGTCCCAGCTGAGTGAGACACGTGCTTTACTGATAACCAACTGGTGGCCATCTATGGCTCCGTGTTTTATCTCTCCGTTTTGTCTTCTCAGCGACACGAACCGGATGAGACTTTGGTGAACAGACTTCTGAGAAAGCCTTCTTGATTTGAAAGTATAATCTTTGCCCAGCCAGTTGAACCTATATATTGCCGGTGTGTTCAGAGGCAGCGGGTCGGCTGATGTTGAGGGCTTAAGTTCTGTTCAAACTGACATTTCAGATCTGATTTTCATCATATCCACATTGTGTCGCTATAGATTTTTCTTTTTTTATGTTGACACATGAGATTAGATGTTTTTCAACTCAGATTCAGGTGCAGGTGGTTTCGATTCGATTTGTAAAGATGCATCTTAATCTGAATGGTCCGTTCACTCAAAAAGGGTTTTAAATCGTCTTTTGTGTCATAAGCAATACAACACAAACCTCATTAACAAGCCTTACACTCCTGTTAGTTAACAGCTAATCTGCCTGGAACCTGATGTCTTTATAAAGAAGCATCCCCCGTCTCTGGCGCCATAGCAACCGTGTGGAGTAAACACAGATCATCACACTGATAGTATATCATACAAACAGACAGAAAGACTGGATTGTAATCAAATGTACAAAAAAAACAAACAGATTTGCCTCCGAAACGTTCTCTTTTTGACAAAATCAAACTCACATTTTAGCCTGAACAGTTACACGCTACACCTTATAGATATCTTGGAGTCTTTTGCAAAACATTGTGGACATCATTACCATAGTTAAAAAAATATATTGATAGTGCAAGTTAAGTGAGCAGATTAACTGACCATTAGAGTTGAAGATGACATTTTCTTCCGACATTTTTGCTTTGTAAAACTGCTGAGTGGACCATAGAAAAGTAAGCTGTGGTAGGGATGTCAGGCACCCCTAGAAACTTGAGAAACAAAGTTCCTTTTAGCCTGCCGCTCATTTACAGTCAGTTTTCAGAAAGTTTATGAAGGTGCAAACTTCTCAGATGACCCGGTCTAACGTTTGTTCCTGTTTGACTTCACAACAGCTTCAGCAACATTTTTCAGACTCCGCGTTGTGCTGCTGAGCAGCTAAACTTGCACACATATGACTTTCCTAGAAGAGAGATTGCAAGAAACATTTCCTGCGTACAAAAAAATTTAAGTCACATGTTTTCAGATGTGCTATATATTTTAAAGTCCACAGGACTGAGGTTAAAATAAAACTTTTTTCATGTAGTGAGCATAGACTTTCTTTGACCCCTCCCCCCCATGAATTGGTTTATACAGAAGACTTAATCGTAATGTCCCCTAACCTAAATATGACTGAAAGATCCTCAAATAAGTCCTCAAAAGAGCATCTCAAGTAAATTAAACCTTCTCCAGGAATAGTTAGTCGCATGAGATGGTCTTCTGAAGTTACAAACATGCTTTTGCTTTCTTCGATTTTTTTAAATTTTGTTGTTTTAAAAACGTAAAAAATGGAAACATTAATATTTTTAATGGAAATGTGGTAATCATCATTCATTTTAAGTATGTGTTATTGTGGTTCCTCAAGCTTTGGAATGCCATGGTGAATGGGGCTTTAAAATGTAGCGCAGCACAACTTTACCAGACTGATTTATTATTTGTTGTGGTATATTTCTTGAATATTTTACAGTAAACATGATTAAAAGTGTTTGTATCACCACACACACTCTATGCATGGTAAAAATGAATGATCAGGAGATTACATTGACCCTAATACACACACACACACACACACACACACAGATAGATAGATACTGTAGGTAAGCCTTATGGGAGGCTCTTTCGTCCATGTCAAATAACAAAATAACGAAATAAAAAAAAAAAAGATTTCCTAAATTGACAGAATTTAAGATGTAGACAGAGATCTTTTCCAGTATTTCCAGAAACAGGAATTATATCTTGTGTCACTGTGTGCCGGGTCACTTAAAACCCTTATAATTAGATTATTTAGATTAATTATCCATTACCTAAATCGGTACATATAATTCCTCAGCACAGTAGGAAATGCAGGTACATTGCAAGGAACAAACGTGTCACTTGCACTCGTCCATCTTGATAAAGATGCAAACAGGAATGCACCGTTAAAGGCCACCTCGCGACACCAGAGATGAGCTGTGTAGGGTGGATACTTTAACAGGGCAGTTTCAACTCTAAAAAGGGTCGTTTTAACATCATCTGCACACATATGACATTTACAAGCCAGCATATGTTCTTGTGCATGCACTTTGTTGCACTGTGACTCTATGTCATCATCATCATCATCATCATCATCATCATCATCATCATCATCATCATCATCATCACATGATTTCATTGTTATGAAAAAAGAAAGATCAGACTGAACACGCTTTGGGATTATTCATGCAACATCCAAAGTCCCTTTTGCGAGTAACTAACTCTTCTTTACATACTGTCTTATCTGTTGTAAGATACTTTGGGTAAAACCGTCTCCTAAATGTAATGTGATGTAATGTTTTCATTCCTAAACATGAACGAATTCCATTCCCAACATTAGCAGTAAGATGCAGAACCACCCAACTCAGAAATGATGAAAATAAGCTCTTTTTTTTTACGCCCAAAACATCTGATCCACAACTTTGACAAAGAGCCCCACTTCCTTTGCTTGCTCTGATTTGACTCGAGTTTTCTTTGTTTTTGAGGGACAGGAAAGAGTTAACAATTAGAGGTTAAAAAATAAAATCCAGAGAAGTGGGTGGGTGGTCCCTGCTGGTAATTACTATTTATCCCCTATGACAGAGGTTTGGATGTGGATCAGAACAACGGCGAGAAGCCTGAGCAGCGGCACCGCGGGACGAGTCGGTGCTGCCCCTGACTTGGGTGGAGGGAACAAGGTGGTGAGGTCATGGGGAGAACAGGGGGGGAGGAGAGAGAGAAGGGAAAATAAAACATGCGATTAAAACATGGAATGTGCATCTATGATGCCTGGGAGATCCGTGTTTTCATGGGCAGTGGCCCAAACTGTGCAGGGTGGAGGAACCGGGGGAGTGCACACCCAGGAAATGTGTCAGAACTGGCAGTCGTGAGAAGAGGCACGAGCTTTTTAGTGGTCAATAAAACCATGATGGAAATGCTAAGTATTATAAAAGCCAGAGAGGAAAAGGGAGGTGTCCCACAAGCAGCGACTGAGATGCAAATCATTAAATGGCAAAATGATGCATGAGAATTTGCAGTCTAGCCAAAGCGCAGACTGCAGACGAACGTAAACAAACGCCTCATCCCATTAGCAGGCCCAAACGCTTGGTGCAAAAGTGAACCTGGCAGAAGAATAACACTAATGTGTTTTCATGACTTTACATTTGCGCACATGCCGGTCCGACGCCAACTTATCACTTAAGCCCGCAGATAGAGCTGGTTACTGGTCATCAAAGGGGAGTGCGGAGGAGGGCTGTGCTGCAATCAGCTTGGGAATAGTGGGAGAGACGGAAAGTAAAGCAGCCAAGAAGTGATAACAATTTCAAGCAGCAAGGAGCGGTCCCTGCTGTCACAGGCCGCAGCGTGATGCTGAACAGCTGCAGGGAGCGGGGCTCACTTCCTGTGCTCTTGGCATGAGATACTCTGAAGAAAGTGCCGAAAGCCCACACACTAGTTGAATCCATCTTGTTTGCAAATTGACCCCGCAAACCGTCCCGCGGTGCGTCTCAAGCTGTCTGCATTTCCTTTTGGAGAAGTACTGTAGGAAGTGAAACATCTTTATTTTGGACTGCCATTCTTTCTGCTGATCGTTGTACATCTCCTTTAGTCTCTTTTTGTTCAGCAAGTCACTCAAAATGACAGAAAGAGATTTTGTGGCAAAGTCATGACCTATGAAAACCTTGAAGCTGGAGAAGTTTGTGCTGAAACCACAAAGCTTGAAATCATGGATGTCAAACAAGTTGATTCCTTTTTAATGTTTTTTTTTTTTTTTCATTTTTAACTAAAATTATTAGCTCAAAATCATTTTAAACATGTGTGAAGATTGTCCTTTAGATAAAATATTTAATTATTTTGTTCTGATTTTTTTATTTTATTCTTTTCCCAGAAGGATTCTCCATCCAAGCCATCCGTGGCTGAGCTGGCTGGAAGGTTGAAGGGTCATATTCTGCCAATGCCCAACTCAAATGATGAGGTAATTGTCCCATATGAAAAATAAATAAATGGATGATAAAAAATACAGTCCATGGCACAATGCATTGATTATATTATCTTAAAACCTGCATCTTAGTTAAATATGTTAGATGTTAATACCTAGCCACTGAACCACTGAAAGACCGTCGTAATGTGATGTTTTTTAATTAGAGACTGCCAAGCCTTCACAAAAAGGATCAATTGTAAAAGGATTCTTTGTATCAAAGACGAGAAAGGTGCCTGGCTGGGCTAATATCATCCTGAAATCTGTCAGACTGGAGAAAAGCAAAGAAGCAAAAGTGTGTATTCATTAAAAAAGGGCTGAAAAGTCACCACTTGTGTAACACATTTGACGAGCAGCACTTACAGCTCGGTGGCGTCTAGAGTTTTACCGAACAGCTGTGCTCTCTCACACAAGAGTGCTGACGTTACGCAAGCAATGAAATGAGAATGAATACATAAAAGAAAAAACAACAACAACATCCAGGACGAAATAAAAAGATGAATCAACATGGAAATAGAAAGTGGACTAGGAGGCCCCTGAACAGGTCACCAGTCTGGGACAAAAGTCTGAAAAGTCACTTTAGTTATCGAATATATTAAATACAACTTATGCTGTGTTTATAAAAGTTTATAAAGTTTATAAAAGAGTTAGAAAACATGACATGGATCTCTGTGAATTACATCCTCATCCGACTTTATCCTCCGGCAGAACTCGGTGTCCCCCAGTCCCTTGAAACTGAAGATGAAGAACTCAGCCATCATTGAGAAACTGCAGGTTGGTACATCTTGTCATGCTGGGATGACATCGTTGTTATTATATTATGCAGCCTGAGAGTTATGAAGCCAGGAGGTTGAGGATATATGAACCATTACTGCCCCCTACTGTCCTGTTTGCGCTTTTGCCTCAAGTTGTTGCATGCAGAGGAGATACAGTATGGGAGGGGTTTGCTCCTGATCAGTGGCTCAGATTAATGAGCTAATTGGATCACAGGCCACGAAAGGGTTTCAAAACCTCGTCACTCCAGATCCTTTAGTTGGTATTTTACAGGGTGGGCAGCCATGGGGCAAAAGGGCTGCCGCTTTTCGCTCTTCCTTTTCTCCCCAGTGCAGGTAGGATGTTCTCCTTTGAACTTCAACATTCTTTCAGGACTTCTGTTGGAATTTTGAGTTGTTGCTCTGGAGAGTTTCTCACACTTGAAAGGGGATTTCCATTAGATTTACATTAGGCAGTTAGCTTTCAAAACAGGACTGTGACAGGTGCAAGGCGCTGCAATGTCTCATTTGTAAACATGCAAAATGATTAAAATTCTAAGGATTTTATTCAAAGGGTAAAAAAGTGCTCTCATTTTCTCAATATCATAATTTTGTATTAATTTTGTTCACATTTAATTGTTACTTAGCCTTATAATGACCCTTTTTTTTTAATTATTGTTTCTTAAAATGTTTTATCATGTCTTAAAATGACCAGGTTTTACTGAATTTTGTTTGGTTCATGAGTAAGACAGATGTATTCATGCACTCTGCCAGGACTTGTTTAGCCTAAACTCCAGGGTTCTGCTTCCTTCCTGCAGGCCAACCTTTCCCTGTCCCCCACGGCTCTGCTGCCATCATCACCAAAGAGCCCGGAGGTGAAGCTGCAGCCGGCACCGTTGTCTCCCACCACCCCCTGCAGCCCCTTGAGCCCCACCTTCCGGCCGTCGCGTCAGTCCAGCGAAGAGGAGGATCCCATCAGCTTCGAGAGTCCCCCCGAGGGCACCCCGCTGCCGAGCTTTAACAAGGTAAACGCAACAAAGGATGCTGCGCGTCAGACGGCGTTAAAGCAGCGTACATTCATATTTAACTTATGTTAAAGTCCTCTTGTATAATACAGCTGCATCGGTTTTACTGCATCAATTAAACTATGACCGCTAGCAGATGCACTCAGTCCTCCTGATGTAATTGAACCACATTTGAATAGTTTATTAGGCTAGTATTCATATTTTTGGAGATTCTTTTTGTAATAGGACCCCCCAAGCCACTTATTAACAACGATGAGTTACTGTCACATTGAAGCCCCTGAAGTCTTTTCTCACGCTGCTCGCCAAGTGAGCTGTGACATCACAGCTGAGCACATGCACATCTTCCCCAGTGACATGCGCCTTCTGTTTAAGCGGGTCTGAGATAAGCTGGAGCAAGATGGAGCAAGATGGAGGATTGGAGATTTAATCCCCTTAGCCTACTTAGAATCCCTGACCACCTTTTGTTCGGTGTTCTCGTGCAAACACTTATTAGATTTGGACAGTTAACAGAAATCATCTGAGCATACAAATTAACTTATATTTAAGAATTGTCGTACTCTTCTTTTTCCACACAGACTCGTGCACGATTGTCATTCAAGCGGCGTCCGCCCACCAGACAGCACAGGAGGTCAGCTGGAGAGGAAGTGGCAGCTGCTAGCGGCGATCTGTCCCCCAGTGAACTAGACGTCCCAAAGGAAAATGGGGACAAGGACCAGGTCTTCAATAACCTAACAGAGGAAGCTGAATGTGGGAACCTGGCCACTCTGAAAGAAGCTGAAAACACGGATGAAGACTTTGAAAAAATGGAGGTTGAGGAAATGCAAAAGGATCCAGATGACAGGGGGGATCTGGATCAGGAAGCAGGAGGAGTCAAGTGTGCAGGGGATTTGGAGGAGGACCAGCAGCCCTTAGAGAGTCCTGGGCAGACAGACGTTAAGATTGAAAAGGGGCAGGACAAGACGCCCGTGGAGGCACACCATGGTGATAAAGATGGGATATGAACTGTGAATAATTTTCATAGAGGAAAAAAAATATATATATATATTTACATATAAGTTATTCAGTGCTTAAGAGATCTCTTCTTGAGAGTTCAGGAGCTCACCAGTTTTAAATGTCTTGGTTCCTCCTCTGTTGTTCCCTCTGTTGCTCTCTCCTGGCTGTCTGTAGAACAGGTCTATGAGCACTGGAGAGTCAAACAAAGCAGCTGTTTTCTTCACCTGGAAATAAGTACGGGATTTTATGGTGTAACCATGATCACAAGAAGATTTTTTTTCTTCACATTGAACCAATTGTGCAAGCCTTTTTTTTCTAAATGTTGAAACAAGTCAAAGACTTGTTGAGTGCACTTCCATATCAGGAAACATGTTTGAAAATGTTAAATATTCACTGAGAGGCTGGCGAGAGGCAAATGCTATTTTTAGATTTACTATATGTTTGCAAATATATAAATGTGTGTCTTCATAATTAATCTTTGAGAATATATGCTTTGCTTAGTTTTCATTTCATGTACATTGGTTCATGCCTCAGCTTGTTTTGTATGCAACAAAGTGTGTATATATATATATGTATTAAAGAACAAGCGGTGATACTGTGCATATGTACACGTGTTAAATGTCCATGTAGTTGATGTTCATTGTTGCAGAAAATATATTCTTGTCAAGGGTTTTAATAGCAGCGTGTGCACAATAACACTTTTTTGTACTGGAAATTAATAGAAAAAGTTATTTATATCGCGATGAAAATTTAGTTTTATGTTTAAATATTTACTTATTGATTTACACCAGGACTCCCTGGCAGAAGAGATATTGTATCTCAATGGGACTTTCCTGGATAAATAAAGGATAAATAAAATACAGTATGGTTCGATTTTAGTGTATAGTTTGCTGTGGTTTCTGGCGCCCTCTAGTGGTAAATAGTACTCAATTATTTCAAAAACTACCATTACGGCATAATGCCGCGTTCCATTTGTCCTCGGAAGTGGGGATTTCCCAGTTCCCAGTCGGAATTTTCAACTGGAACGCCCTCGAAGTGGGATTTCATTTGTCATTTAGACGAGAAAATAACATGAATACGTGTTTTGAACCTACAGACAAACACATTCTTTTGTGTTATTCAAATAAGTTTTATTTACTTTACTAAAAGTAGTTTTTTTAAGGTGCGCTTTTACAAAAAAAAAAAAAAAAGTGATGGCTACAAAGGAATGTTTAGGCTATTTCCAGGGAAAACTGGACCACGTGACCTCAAGTCAACCCCTTAAAAAAACGGGGAAAGAATAATTGCACTTGATATGGAAGTGAAAGCCGCGGTGAAATAAATAGATCTATTCCACGATTGTGTCACAATCTTCCCTCCTCGCGTAGTTTCGGTCCGTCCTTCCTGTGACCCGTCTGTCAACTTGAAACCTGAGGAGCCGCACCTGCGGATCAGCGCTGACGCGGTGTGTCCAGGTATTTCCTCCCACCGACCCCCGGGGTCACAATCAGCAGAGCCAAGTGTGTTTTAGTGAGAAACCTGGGGGGTTTAACCCGCACGGGAGACGTTTTAAACCTGAATTATAGTTCCGCGTTAAATCGACGCAGAGCCTACGGCGTAGGGTTACGCGGTGCGCGTAACATACGCCGTAGGCTCTGCGTTGGTGTGACGCGGAACCATAAATCAGCCTTTAGGATCACTGCATATTTCTCAAATACTCAAGGGTTTCGGTGCGTCTTCCGGGTTCTTGCAAGAGAAACTAAATGGACCTGGAGCTGGACGTGATAGGGGTTCGGGACGGAGCAGCGCATTCGTTTGACCAATCTGACAGGGATGAGGTAAATTGTGTTAAAGTGCTTGTTTAGTGTCTGTAAACATATTTGGAAAAGTGTTGATTATTACTAAACTGTAGCCACACACAACGATACAAGTATTGTGCTTGATCTACCTAAAAAAAATAAGTCAACTTTTTGCATGATATTATTATGTAGATCAAGAAAGACTAGTTTTGTATTTAAAACATTTACTTTTGTATGTAAATAATACATTTTGCAAGTACAGTCAACTTAATTGTTCCTGCTAATTGTTAAGTTTACTTTATTTATCAAAATTAAGTTGACTTTACTTGCCAAAATTAAGTTGACTTTACTTGCAAATTAATTTTGTACATATTAAAAATTAAGTAGTTTATACAAAGACTAGTCTTTCTTGATCTACATAAAAAACTCATGCGAAAAAGTTGCCTTAATTTTTGTAGATGAAACAAGATGTTTACTGTGGTGTTCTACTTAAACAAATAAAGCATGTTTCATCTAAACGTTGGTCAATCTGCCCAATAGATTAAAATTGTTAAAGGAAAGATAAATACAACAAGATCATTGCTGGTTGTTTGTGTGTAAATGAAAAGATTGACTGGGATTACATAAATACTGCTTGTTAAGGAAAAAATGCACAATATCAAATGCAAATGTCAAATGCAGATTAAGTTCAAAATTAGATGTATTCATGTAAAGCAACAAACTTCATTTTTAATTGTTAATATCACAGATTTAAATATGTTATATTTACATACGCTTAGATTTCTTTTTTTCAGTGCATAGTTCCATTACTTAATGTTCATTCATAAGAATCCTAAATTGAATTACATCATTAATTTGCTCTTTGAAAAGCAAGTGAAATTACTATTTTTCGCAAATGTTAATTCATTCAGTTTTATTGCTTTGATTACTTACAGCAGGGGTGCCCAATCCTGGTCCTCGAGAGCCCCTATCCAGCATGTTTTAGATGGTTCCCTGCTTCCTCACACCTGATTCTAATTACTCGTCATCATTAGCTTGTCATAAAGGTCTGGACAGTTCTGTTGTTGAAACAGCTACTTTTATCACGGTGTGCTGAAGCAGGGAAACATCTAAAACATGCTGGATAGGGGCTCTCGAGGACCAGGATTGGGCACCCCTGACTTACAGGATGTAAATGTTGACTTGTGGGCTTGGCATATGTGACGATCACATGGTTGACAGTGTTTAAACAATTACAAATAGAATCACAGCAATATTTTGTCAAATAGTCAGCATTTCAAGATGATTTTCAAAAGCCTTTGTAAACTCTTTCAGGAGGCAGGAGGTAAAGTTAAACAGTTGATCCACATGGACGCCAGTCAAACACAGGGAGGAGACTTTGTGGCTTTGCAGGTGAGCTTTTATCTTTCTTGAGCTCATGTTTTTTTCTGGTATTTTGTGGTTTTTCTAAGGGTTTAAAAAGTTTTCTTCAAAACAATGAGAGCATTTTCTGCAGAATTTCGTAGTAGTTATTGGTAAAATGACTGACTAGCCGGTCTTTTTCTCTAATATTAATTCATTCATTCACTGTATTTAGGTTTAAGTGCACAAGTACACGATTAAGAATGTAGCTTTGGGATATCAGCGTGTGAGATGGGAAAAGTATAATTTTTTTTATTGTTTGTTCCTATTTCAAAGCTAAAACTTTAATGAATCGTGTTTAAAAGAATCCAAACTGGGTAATGAGCATTTTATGATGATGTTCACATATATTTGTCAAGGTGACAGCAAGTAACGCAGATGAGCTGGACTACATAGATGCAACAGCAAGACGAAACAGTCCTGTTTTGCAGGTGAGTTTCCATCCTCTTGAGCATGTTCTCTAGCTTGTATTCTGCTGTTTTAAAAGCCTGCTTAAGAGAAAACATTTGCTGATACATTTTGTTCACCATGACGTTCCCATAACAGCGACAAATTATTTCAGGAAAGAAATGCTCATTGATTCAAACCTGTGTAGCAGATGGTAAAATGACTGACTGACTGTTTTCTCAAATAATCAAGCAGTTATTGACGTTTTTCTCCTTTTATTACTGATATGATGGTTTCATTTACATATTTTTGTTTTAAAGCCACTCTATGTAACGGTACCACATCTCACCACATGGGTGCTTTTAGAGCTGTGGTAATGAGTCAGGACTATCTGGCTGTCTTGCAAGCATAGCCTGTATAAAACAATGGATGAAGCATCAAGTCAAGTGACCCATTGGTTTCTGAAAAGTGCTTGAGAAGCTGTATGCGACCGTATGTCAGTCCAAGTTAGCTTTGGCTCCTTGCCCCTTCAGCCGAACCCTGCAGAAATATCTGCAGAGCTGCCGTCAGACGTTGGCGGCAGAATATTCCACTTAATATGTTGCCTCGATGGTGAAATCAAAAATGACGGTTGCGTTTAGCTGATGCTGGGTTAGTACGGCAGTAGCTCAGGTGGTAGAGCGGGTCGTCCAATGATCGGAAGGTCGGCGGTTCGAATCCCGCTCTGTCCCAGTTTGCTGTCGTAGTGTCCTTGGGCAAGACACCTTACCCACCTTGCCTCGTGTGAATGTGTTTGAATGTGTATGAATGTTGGTGGTGGTCGGAGGGGCCGTTTGGCGCGATATGGCAGCCACGCTTCTGTCAGTCTGCAGGGCAGCTGTGGCTACAAACGTAGCTTACCACCACCAGAGAGAATGTGTATGAATGAATAATGATCTCTGTAAAGCGCTTCTGGGTGCCTAGAAGGGCGCTATATAAATCCAAGTGATTAATACTAACTCCTCATTGCTTTACCAAGGGCAGTAGCATGATTGTTATGGATGAGGGAGTGATACCGGCTAGCAGTGGTGGACAGTAACGACAGTAAATTTACTTGAGTACTGTACTTAAGTACATATCCAGAGGATTTGTACTTTACTTGAGTATTATATTTCTTTGGTACTTATTACTCTTACTTGAATACATTTCCAAGACAAATATTTTTACTTTTACTTGAGTAAATTTCTAGGAAGGCTGAAAAGTACTCGTTACTGCTCTTTTTTCTTCTTCCCTAAAATCCTATTGGACACAAGCTGTTGTTGTCAAAGGAGGAGACCTATCACAGTGCACGCTCTCCACTGGGATGTACGTAAAGCGGAAATACGTCAAGCCTCCTCAAAACGATACCGCCAAAGTAGCCTGCGTTTGTCAAGACAGAGCCGCAACAAGTCAAGACAGAGCCGCAACAATGTCGTCAGGAGAAGAAAGACAATCCGCTGAGTCGTCTGAGTCTGATAATGAGCCGGACTCGGAGCAGGGACTTTCACAAAATCCTTGGCCGTATCTTAACTCAATGTTTGAGTTCGGCCGAGTAAAAAACGAGGGCACAGACAAACCACAGACATTTATTTTCAAATGTTTATTGTGTCTGCCGAAGCAGAACTACCTCTCTGCTTTGAAATTTACTCTTACTCTTACTTTTACTTAAAGTAAATTTAAAAGCATTTACTTTTGGATACTTAAGTACCTTTTAAAAGCAAGTACTTTTCTACTCTTACTCGAGTAATATTTTGACTGAGCTACTTTCACTTGTAACGGAGTAAATTTTTTACCAGTAGTATTTGTACTCTTACTCAAGTACTGGGGTCGAGTACTCTGTCCACCTCTGCCGGCTAGCCATTGGCTGAGTCTACTGTCAATTAGCCATATTAGAAATAAATGCAATGCTTTATATAAACTCTCCTGAGGTGGTACAAATTACTCTCCCCAGGCTGTTAATATGTTTCTTTCTGCTCTAAAGTTGGACATTTGAATGTGGAAGTTATGCCGCTTTTCCACTAGTACCTAGTCAGCCCGACTCGCCTCGGTACAGCTCGTCACGCATCGTCCCGGCTCCACCCGCTTTGTCCAAAATAGACCTAATTTTGCTTGTTATGCGTGTAAATTCCCCAAAGTAAAACTGCACTGTTACTAAAACAGGCCGCAGCGCTCTTTTTTTAACCAAATATGTAGCAAACGAGTGTCTTTGTTGTAAGTTTTGAGTTGACTGATTACGCCATCCAGGCATTTGCAAAAATACTTCCCGATGACAGAAGTGGCAGCTTCAGAAAATCCCCCTGAACTTTGCATGAAAGATGCACAAATGCTTAAAAGCTGAAACAATAACTTGATCAAGAGGGTTCGATAGAATCCAAAATGGCATTTATTTTTAGTCATATTACATGATTTTATTTCTTTTATGAAATAATAGAACATTATTTTATATTTGATAAAATAATCAACATTTCATGACGATGTTTCTGAATGTTTGCAAATGTCCAGGCAGCAGCAGCTTGTGCAGATGGGGTGGACCACATGGATCCTTACGTGGCAGAAAGCCAGGGGCTTATGCAGGTGAGCTTTCATCTTTGTTGTGCTCATCTTTTTTTTTTTCTTCTCACGCCGTTTAAAAGCTCGTACAAAAGATTTCGTTCAGCCTGATATTCCCATTACTTCTGCTCGTTTAAAAGTGAAAGCTCTTAAAGGGTGAGAGCCAGATGACTCACCGAATTCAATAATGACAAGAGGAAATGACTTGTCTGTTGTGTTCCTGCTTTGTCAGATGGCTAATGGTAATGGGGAGAGGATGGCCATGGGAACAGAGGGTCAACAGAATGGAGGAAACGGATACCACTCTCAAGAGGTATTAACGTTTTCTGTTCATCAGCTCTTTCCCCCAAAGCTTGACAGAATAAAGCCATAACCAGCTGAGGAGCGCATTTGCGTGCTATTAGTGTGATGTTTTGAATGTTGTCTTATCAAAGAGACACTGTCGGTGTTGTTAATTACCTTTGCTTCTTTGCTTTGCTTTTCCCACTGTTAATGTTCTTTTGCACTTCATATTCTGTGTTAACATTTGTTCAGCATAATATTCGTATTTTCATGATTTTTTTATTTTATTTTTTTTATTTTCATTCATGTTCTGCATGCAATTTTTATGATATATTATTTATTTTTATGATTTTGTATCCTCATAACTATTTTGTTAAATGTTATTAGGTGGGGGCTCTTCATAAGCCTACTGGCTTACTCGCTCCTCCCTGCACAGTTTCTTTTAACTGCACTTATTTGTGTAACGTTATTTTTTTATGTTATGTGCTAAATAAACTAAAATAAACTAAGATAATAATAATAATAATAAACTCTGCTTCCTTGCAGAGAGCAGCCACATTTTGACAAAACCATTGTCCTTCTGCTTGCAGAATATCCGTCCTATCTATGGGATAGCAGAACTGAATAAGAAAGTCTACCGTGGGGTCAGGCTGTGGATGATTATCCTCTTAATCTTGGTCATCATCGCTGTTGTGATCGTCGGCACTTTGGCTGTTTGTTCAGGTAAAGGTTCACTCTGGAGAGTTGTGCCTAATAATTCCAGATTCATTAAGTTATAAATGAAAGAAGAGAGTGAGATGGTAAAAAAGTCTTTACTCGAGTTACACAAATTATCATGTGACACAATGAGCAAGATCACAACCTCAGCAATTTGTTATGTTCTGTTGGTTTTTCTGAAAGAAAAAGAAAAGCCAGCTGATGCTGATGTTTTCAAGCTCTGAAAAAGTTTTCCTCTGAACAGCAATCCATGTGGATGAAGATGAGCAGTTTGACCGTTCGCTGTTTAAAATTCCTCATTATTTCAACGGAAGCTTCGACATTCCTTCCAATCCCTCCTACAATGAAAGTCAAGTGTCTGCAGATCTTCAACAAAAGGTTTGAGCAAATACTTTACGCATTTGAAATCATAGTTTGATATATCCATATCAAATCGAATTTAGACCTCAGTCAGTACGTTTACATGCACTAACAGAAAATTGAATTGTTGCCTTAATCCGACCGATGTCAAATTTTTAAAAGCCATGTATACACCTTAGCTGAGCTGTAGACGAACCAAACTGAATCTCTTGAGATTGAGCTATTAGTGCCAGATAATGCGTCCTAATTCGAGTTATTCCAGCATGTATACGCAACCCACGGTTAGCTGAGCTACTGCCCGCCCCGGGACCCCCCTCCTGGAAGCGATAACAGAGCGGAAGCCACAATATCAACACAGTAGGAGAAGAAGACGAAATAGACGAGCAACAAAAAAGGAACCGGAGTCGAACGCATCTCACTCAATAATCGATCGTCGTTTTGCGCATGTATGCCTGGATTTCTCAGAAACTCCAGTCTAATCCTTAGCTAAATTGTTGCCAATAGCTTGATTTAGATGTGCACGTAAGCGCACTGACTTATATCGGAAAAGACAGTCTGTACTAAGAAGAGGTTCAGCGGTCCCAACATCATGACAGTTTGTAAAGGCCGTACTTGAGCATTTCCGGAGGTATAGTGGAAGTAAAAATCAGGAAGGATGAGCAGAAACACCACAATGTTTAGAAACATGCCTGAGGAGTTGTAAATACTAACATCAACTATTTATTCTTCACACCGTCTGCCTTAAATGAGTTCATACAAAGAGAACTTGAATTGCCACCGGCTGACACTGGAGGTGGAAAAAAAAAGAAGAATCCCTCCAGTTCATTAGGTACAGTAGTGTTACTCAACGCACTGCTGAGTGCTGAGCTTCACTCCAGGACTGCACACACTTCAGTTTGGGTGGTTTCTGTGTATAAAGACAAGGGGGATTGGGGGGGTTACAGTATAAACACTGTGTTTTCAAGCAGCATTGTCTATGGGAAGCAGTAACCTAATTTGGCCCGGGCCAGCAGGCCCTTCACATTCCCAAATAGGGGAGGAATCTAACCGCGGGAGTGGAAAACCCCCAGGCAGACAAAGTCGCAACACTTTTTGTTGCTCAATCACAAATTATGAAAATACAGCAATTCCGTGTTTTTATCTGATTTCAAATAAGTGAAAAGATTGTTACAAGTATTGTAATATTACATCTCGGACAATTGAATAATTTAAAGACACTGTAACGGCGTAATATAGCCTCTTGCCAGCCTTGAGTGTCGTGTATTTCGTGGTTGAAGTGAATGGCTGGCTGTTAGGGGACAGAAAGACTTCACATTTTAGTTACAGGACAGATCTAATGCCATTGTAATAACACACAGTTTACATTCACAATGCAGTAAGCTGTACAGTGCAGACTAAAGAACTATGTTAAAATATAGTTTACATTTGTTAAGGAGTCATCTTTCATGATACTTGGACAGATATCTGCAGTAAAAACTGCTAAATTAAGGATGCAATCTCCTCAAAACACAAAAGCATTCCTCTGTGGCCAGAGGTGTCTTCAGTATTCACATTCATTACTCAGGTATAAGTATAGATACTAGAGTTTAAAAATACTCCTGTAGAAGTTGAAGTATCAACTCAAGTTTTTTACTCAAGTAAAAGTATAAAAGTACTGGTTTCAAAACTACTTAAAGTATAAAAGTAAAAGTAATGTAAGGGGAAAAAAGCCATTAAGGACAAAAGCCATTGAAAATGAATGCATCTTAGTATAATGTAAATATATTAAAGAACCATATATGTGTACTATTGAGCATTAACATGTGTTTCAGAGAGCAGGAGATATGATGACTAGTTGCCTGTAAGTATTGTAATGGTGCAAAAAGTCAAACTTCAGAGGCATGTTATCATTTATCCTAACCTTTATTGGAATGTACATCCAAGTTTAGTTGCAGGAATCTGAGGGAACGGATGTAAGAACAAAACTGGACAAGAACATCTGAAACAACCACAACCAAATTCACTCTATCCGGATGGAGCAATTTAACTGGATAGTTTTTATTAAAGGCCGAAATGAAATAGAGTAACAAGGCTGTTTTTGATATGTAAGGAGTAAAAAGTACAGATAATTACAGATAATTAATAGTTATCATTAAACCTAACTAAAACTAAGTTCATAATTTTTGGCACTAGAAAAAAAATAATCATATAACAATTAAAATTAGTGGTATGGAAATAGAAAGAGTATATGAAAATAAGTTCCTGGGGGTAATAATTGATGATAAACTTAGCTGGAAATCACACATAAATAGTGTAAAATCAAGAATGTCTAAAACCCTAGCAATAGTAAATAAAACAAATTATTTTTTCTGTCAAAGAGCACAGTTTTTAATGTATAACTCACTCATAGTTCCATACATGACTTATTGTGTGGAGATATGGGGTAACACCTATAAAACAAATACAAACCCTATTTTTCTATTACAGAAAAGAGCGTTAAGGATAATTAATAAAACCGACTATTATGAACCAACAAATCTTTTTATTAAATATAATATCTTAAAATTCCATGATATAGTAGAGCAGAAAACTGTTTTATTTGCCTTTAAAGCCCAGCAGAAACTGCTTCCAAACTGCATTCAGGACCTGTTCCAGATAAAAGAAACCTGTTATGATCTGAGGGGGAAACTCATGTTTGAGTTGACGACAGCAAGAACAAATATTAAAAAGAAATGTACATCAGTTAAGGCAAAAGAAATTTGGAATAGTTGTAATAACAACCTAAAAATGTGTCGCTCTATCGTCAAGTTTAAGAAATTGTTTAAAGAAAATATTGTAAATAAATATAAAACACTATAATTATAAAGTATACTATCAAAAACATTCTAGGATGTGAAATGTCAATTTTATATTTTGTCTTACTTATTTATTTTTTTTTTTTCTTCTTTATGTATTGTTTGTTTTCACTGAGTAAAAGCTAATGTCTCATATGTTTTTGCTGATCAAAAGAAAAAAGGGTAGGCACTATAAGCTACGGCTTCAGCCTACACCTTTTCGGCAAAAGAAATGTTGATTTTTTTTTTCTCTTCCTTTTCATCTTGTTCTGTACAAGCCGAAATAAAGATTAATTCATTCATTCATTCATTCATAATTGCGTGAAAATGTAAGGAGTAAAAGTAAAAAGTCGTCTGAAAAATAATTACTCCAGTGAAGTATAGATAACCAAAATTTCTACTTAAGTAAGGTAACAAAGTATTTGTACTTCGTTACTTGACACCTCTGTCTGTGGCTAATTTAATCTCTTACACAGAATATAAATAGGAAGCTATTAGCAGAAAATGAAACTATAAGAAAAGGTTGTGGGGTTTTTTCTTTTGGTTATTGTTAGTAACAACAGTGCTCTCATTGTTTCTTTCTTCATGCTTCAACCTGCCCCACCCAGCTGGCCGACCTTTACAGATCCTCCCATGCTCTGGGCCGCTACTTCTCTGAAGCTGAGATATATGCTTTGAGGTAAAAACACATCACCATCGGTGGTTTTATAGTTTTCAATCTACGTGAAATCTGAACTGGGGGCCGAACTTCAAATCTGTTTCACTCTCATTTCAGAAATAATTCTGTTGCGTACAAGCTGACGTTTGTGTTGCCAGATGAGGAAAAGGAGGAGCTGAGAAACTTGACTGTGAGCAGGGAGATGGTCTACAACGTGTTCAGACAGTTCCTTTACGACCAGGATCCGGTCGAGCCAGGTGGAATGCACATCGACAAGGCTTCCTTAAAGATGGACGTGCACAAACAGACAGAAGGAAAAGCATAACTTGTTCAAACGATATTCAGAAAATCCTGGGATGAATCCTATATAAATGACTCAGATATCCGTGAGAAGTTAAAATCAATCAGCTCATGAAGCACCTTCACCACAGGAAGCTACAGGCCACACTGCCGCCACAGATCATCCGTCATGTGGCTGATGTCTTCTGATGTGTCTGCTGGTAAGGGACGACAGCAAAGTCAAGTTTTCATATTTTTTTTTTTTTTTTTTTTTACATCCGATTGTGCAATGTGCAAACTCCAGGAGTCTAAGCTTAAATGTCACCAAGTTTTTTGTTTGTATTCATTCTTTGACTACTGTGATTTCACTGTAGGCATCTTTTTATTTCTGACGGAAGACAAGTAAAACCAAGCCATTATTATTAAGTGTATATATATATATCTGTGCTGTTGCCATGTATCTTCAGAAATTATCTTGAAACTGTAACCTGAAACACTTTATATATATTTGCCAAAGAACCAAGAAACATTCAAAGGTAAGTAGAAGTTTTATTTGCTTGATGATGACTGTGAAAGCCTTTGTGTAAAGTGTGTATTCTGTACAAAGTTCATGCGTCACATGTTTATCAGGGATCATCTGCGTGCTGGTTTTTGTGGTCTATATTGTCTTTTTTTTTACCACACTGATCTTTGTTTTTATGATATTTTATCTCTTTTTACGCCAAACAGCAGAGGGAGTGCATGTGCTCTATGGTGTCTGTAATGCCGGATTTGCATGGCTATTTTTAACCCGAGATAAGACGATGGTTATCTCAGTTCCTACCAATGGTGGTAAATAATTCACCTTTTCAGTCAATAGAATCTTGTCAGCTGATCAGACTCGTCTCTGGCACTGATCTTACCCACGTGTCAGCCCGCTAATAAGATTACGCAAGTGTTTATTGTGTACACCAAACCGTGTGGTGGGCACGGCTCCTCTTCCACCCGGATAGTCAAGAATTAACCTTCACTTGACATGACACCCTGAGGAGCAGCACACCAAGGGTCTTTTTCAGAGGTGTCAAGTAACGAAGTACAAATACTTCGTTACCTTACTTAAGTAGAAATTTTGGTTATCTATACTTCACTGGAGTAATTCTTTTTCAGACGACTTTTTACTTTTTACACAATTATCTGTACTTTTTACTCCTTACATTTTAAAAACAGCCTCGTTACTCTATTTCATTTCGGCCTTTAAAAAAAACTATCCAGTTAAATTGCTCCATCCGGATAGAGTGAATTTGGTTGTGGTTGTTTCAGATGTTCTTGTCCAGTTTTGTTCTTACATCCGTTCCCTCAGATTCCTGCAACTAAACTTGGATGTACATTCCAATAAAGGTTAGGATAAATGATAACATGCCTCTGAAGTTTGACTTTTTGCACCATTACAATACTTATAGGCAACTAGTCATCATATCTCCTGCTCTCTGAAACACATGTTAATGCTCAATAGTACACATATATGCTTCTTTAATATATTTGCATTATACTAAGATGCATTCATTTTCAATGGCTTTTGTCCTTAATGGCTTTTTTCCCCCTTACATTACTTTTACTTTTATACTTTAAGTAGTTTTGAAACTTTTATACTTTTACTTGAATAAAAAACTTGAGTTGATACTTCAACTTCTACAGGAGTATTTTTAAACTCTAGTATCTATACTTCTACCTGAGTAATGAATGTGAATACTTTTGACACCTCTGGTCTTTTTTTAACCAATCCCCTATAATAGTATACTTTAATTCACCATCTCCGCCTGTTGAAATATATCCACTGCAGAAAGACGCTGTGGATTTGGACATTTTCATAAATAAATAGGATCACAAACCATGTAGTTAATTCTCAAGCTTATTAAGCTCCTCTCATGTAGCAGCTCATGGTTGGAAAGAATTAGAATATTTTTTTAATTTGCTTTCTGAAACATGAAAGTGTACCAAGATCTAGAAGAGACGCTTGAACTCTTCGAAGAGTTTTTGTTTTTTTTTGCAATGTTTTATCGATATATTGTATTGACTTAATCCTCAAGTGTCATTAAAAAAGGACAAGGGATGTTAGCTTGTGCTTTACTTTGTAGTTGCAGCACCTGGAGTTATTAACTTCAAATTATTACCCACGTGTCCAGCAAGGGGTCTTAAGCAGTGGTTCTCCACTGGTCTTAAAAACCGCAGCCCAAAATCAAGGAACATTTTTTACTCACTCATTGAATGTGTAACAAGTCTTATACTTGTAAAACTATTCAATCACTTAAGCTGATGAAGCTGCAAACAATCAAAATATTTCAGTAACAGTAATACTGATGCTGGTTCCAAGAGTAAAAACTGAACCTGGAAAAAAAGGCTTTTACATATTGTGGCCCAACATCCTGGAACAATTTCCAAAAAAAACAAAAATGATCCGAGTTGATCACTTTGGGTGAATTTAAGTCTTTAAGAGACTGTGAAATCTTTGTACATGTAAACGTTCTATCTGATTGTAATTCGTGGATGCTCAGTGTTGTCTGTGTTGTTTGTACATTAAACTTTTTATTTGATTCTTGTCGCTGCCATCTTGGCCAGGTCGCTCTTGTAAAAGAGGTTTTTAATCTCAATGAGACTTTTCATCATGGATAAATAAAGGATATATAATATATACATTACCAGACTCTGTTGGTGTTTTCCTGCATTATACATGAAAATATAAAGTCCAACAACTTAGAAGTAGTTTAGAAAATACTCAGACATATGTAGCTTTACTTTTACTTGAAGCAAATGTCTTCAAATCATTGAAAACAAGTCCACGACCCACTTCTGGGTCACAACTATGAGCCAAAATGCACTATCTTGTAAATGAAAACTACTGCAAGTGAAAACTAGTAGAATACAACGTGAGAACTTGCACAACACACATCTGAGCTTGTATATCAAAATCTGCTGTAAAGAAAAATCACACATGTGAACTGAATTTGAAGTTACAGAAAGAAGATAGCTCATGTAAGATGATGTGTAAAAAGTTTGTACTTGTAAGTCTGGATTGTATGAAAGTCGACGGCTGACTAGCCATCAAAGAAACATTAGGAGTCCGGAAATCAGGTCTAACACCCCCCCCCCCCCCCCTCAAAAAAAAAAAAAATGGTTCTGTAAAATGCCAAAGCATTTTGTAT
Organism: Cololabis saira; assembly: GCF_033807715.1. Classification (NCBI taxonomy): domain Eukaryota; kingdom Metazoa; phylum Chordata; class Actinopteri; order Beloniformes; family Belonidae; genus Cololabis; species Cololabis saira. The sequence continues at coordinate 39,967,173 of NC_084590.1, forward strand.
TTTATGTTTAGTTTCAAATAAGTCATTCTTTTGAAATAAAAAATGTGCAGATCAAATCTAAATCAGCCACATTTCCAATAAATCAGATGACATAAATATTTTAATATTGCACAATAGAGAAACTTGGCCACCAGTGAGTGACATCATAGCCCACTAGTGCTGCCAATGATTTGCTGATAACATAGTGCCTGTGGTAACAACCGAGTAGGCCTAAGGGACTACTCATTTACAAGGTCAACAAATATACTGTAACTCTGAGTAGGCTATTTTGCATTTCCACTGAAATCTAAAGTTCACATTTGCTCAACCGACGAAGTGTCCAGCACTGCACATGGCAAAAGCACATGCAGCACGTGGTGCAGCCCAGAGTCTTATCAGCTGACTGGTGTTTTAATGTTGTGTTTGCAAGTGATCGCCATTCCTGTGAGTGAACAGATTTATTAAACTGTTGTGGAAAATACACCTGACACCATTGAGGCAGAATGATCCACCCAGGAGCTTGCAGTTTTGTTTTTCTTAGAGAAGAGCTATAGTGCCACCCTGGGGTTAAAAAAATAAAAAGAAAGAAGAGCTCAATTCTGCTGCACATCGGGTGCCAACCGAACCAGAACAATATTACAAGAAAAAAAGAGGTAGTTCAATATCACTAGTCATAGTATGTGTTGGATGTCATAGTTCCAAGTGCGCTGGGTGTTTTGCGTCATGGAGGCCAGCTTTGTTTGGGGCTGCATGGCCGGTGAATTAGAAAAAACAGAGGAAGACTTGGAGTGAAAAGTGATCAAGCAGGTTGGTCAACATTAATTCCTTTTTTATTTACAATGCAAGTTCATTTACTTGCATAATTCCCTTCCAGGATACACATTGATGAATGTTATTCTATCACATCTTTTGAACACAAAAGCAAAAGCAAGACAAGTGAGAAAATAAGACATGTATTGAATGAAAACACGAAGATCTGTTTATACGATTAAATGTTACTATAAATAGCAAAAATCAAGCTAAGACACACTAAAATGAAATTATTAGAATAGTGCAAAAAAAAAAAAACAACTCAATAAAACTGAAGCATAAGAATTTTCAAATGAGTTATGAACTGTAGCAAGGGGGACTAAAGATATACAGATAAACTACGGTAATACCAATTATGATACATCTGCTGATAAATTAAGATTTAATACTTTTCTGTAAAACGTGGCCTCCACCGTGAACTTCTTTTTTTTGTGGCCTTGAATTAAATTAAAAATCCAGCCAATGCAGCCCATGCTTTTGGTTAGGAGATAACAGCTACACGGTCTCAAAATGTCTTAATTAAATGGATTTATATACAATTTACTTTTTAAACTGAAATAACACAATTCATGCTAAGGTAAATGATGACAGTTAGATCAATAAATCAGTAATCAGAGCAAAGTATCTAAAACTCCCAATTCTTCTTAAAGGAATTTCAAAGAGTTCAAAGGAATGTTTTCCAGAGGAAGTCCAATACACTTAAAGGAATTCCTGTTTTTGGGCTTCTTCTTATGTACATTTTAAACATTTCCAAGATATAAGCTGACTGTCATCACATGAAACTAAAGCACTTCACATTCTTGGGCCACCACACACTGATGGAAACTTAATTTACAAATTCTGGTTCCAGGTTGAACATAGCAAATGATAAGAGACATATCAAGAAATTAAAACAGTAAAAATTAACATTGATTAATTATTTATTGATTTATTGTACAGAGTTTTAGAGGTGTAGGGGGAAACTGAAGAAAACCTGCAGAGGATGTGGCACAAGGGACGATGTTAATGACACTAATGAACAGGCAGATGGTATTTCCATACAGATGTCGTTTTGTTTTTGTATTTTTGTCACTCTATGTAATATTATCATACTGCTGCCCAGAGAGGTTATGGCACAATAAAGGAGGCTCAGTAAAATGAATACCAATGTTCTCCATACTGGCGGAGACAGACAGAGATAATTAATGTCCTAAATGTTCCGGAGTCACAATCTGTCTAAATGCCAATTGGCAAATGGGATCTGTGGATTTTGAGGTTGTAACCCTTCAAGATTATTCTTGCTGCTCCTTTAAGACAAGGAAATGTTACAAATAATGTATTAATAAAAGTGCATCTTTGCTGAGAGGGGATTCAGTCAGACTGGATCACTCACTTCAGTTGACTCTGGATGCTTGTCGATTGAAAGTTAGACAGGTTCCTCTCCGTCTCGCTCTGCTCTGTGGAAGTAAATGCTTGTTAATATGTTGGCTGCGTCAACTCTGGTTGTGTACGTCTAATAGGCTAAGGGACGTTACGCTTCCTGTGCTGGTGGTCCATCTTCTCAATCCTATTTTGAGAGCCGTCAGACGTCTAAAGCCAGATTTACTATAAAAAGAGCACTGGCCTTTGATTGTTTTCCTAAACAGCACTTGGTGCTGGCCAAAATGTCTCCTTCGTGGATTAAAAATGCAAGTTTAAACATGTTTCAAATACTTAATATATATATATATATATATATATATATATATTATATATATATATTTTTTTTTTTTACTTTTATTTTATTAAATTGCTTCATTTTAAGATTTTGATTGCAGTCTTCTCTTTTCATTATAACTCATGTTATTTCACTGTTGTGCTGATTCATCATTTGCACCACTTGGAACTAATTTATCATAGAGCCTTGAATAAACTGCTGAACAAACAGTACAGTAAATATAAATCAGTCTACAGTGAGACGTGCGACCAAACTTTATACTTTATATTTCTCCAAACTCTCTTTCAGTTCAATGCTTTCAATGTTGTCGTTAAAATGATTTTGTTTGCTGACAAATATTAAAGTTGATGATCCTCTTCACACTGAAACGTCTTTATGGCTATTATGTACTGACATTTACAATTTGGAAAAGACACTTCCTTATTACTTGACATTGTGAGGGAATGAATATCAGAATACTCATTGATTAGAGAAAATTACGTGTATTTGTTTTACTTGTACATTTTGTTCAGTTTCTCTTCAAAAGCAAAGATTAAAGAAGAAAGTGAAAAATTAAAAATAAATATATGCATAGGCATATATATATCTATTTATAACAGAACCTAATGAGTTTCAAATTATACATTGAGTTTTTGGGACCGATGCCCTTCATCCGTCTTGTTTTGTATGCTATTTGAGAGCAAAGACAATATGTAACTAAATTCGTCATAGATGGACAACTTTCAATGTCTGTACACGGTATCACCTAATGTGATTAAAGCACAGAAATATTTAGCTTTTCTGCATGTTTTTGAAATAGATAGAACCAAGAATTACAGTAAAATGTAAATAAAAACTACTTTCAATTGGATTTCAGTTGAAAAATGTATTATATGGAATTGAAATGAAAAGATTTGACTCCCCTATTGATACATTTGTGTGATAACATTGCATTACATAAGTATGATGAATTAGTTACAAGAAAGGCAAAAGATCACAAATGATTAAGAATTGGGTTTTGTTTAAAGCACCTTTGGACTGCTTCATAGCAGACATTGATTGTTGATTGGAACAATCAACGGTATCTTGCATTTCTTTAAGAAAACCTGCTGCAGGTTCCTCTGCTCTACATCCGGAGTTCCAGAACTCTGAATGTTGACATCCACCGCCTCAGTCATCCTAGGGAAAAGCCCTGAGCTTCTAAGAAGAAGTCTACTCTTATCCCATTAAAGGGTTATCTCTCCTTTTGGCTTAAAGATTAGGGCAGGATTTTTGCAGCAGCCCTCAGTCGGACCTCAGAGGTGCTGGTGCCAGTCTGCCTTCTCCTGCCAACATCCAGACACCTCCTGCCACCTCCAGGCACCGGATCACTACCAGCTCTCTGCGGGGAATCGTGACAAAAATCGCAATCCTTTAAAGGAGTAATGGGTTCTCACAGCTCAAGTCTGGATGATATCCTGGAGGAAGACATGCACCACTGGTACACCAAATTCATGAAGGAATCTCCCTCAGGATTAATCACTCTGTTTGAACTCAAGACGATGCTTGAATTGAATGGGATGACAGAGGAGGCCAGCAGTTATGTTGATCAAGTCTTCTTCACATTTGACATGGACGGGGTAAGAAAAGACCTGCAAAGACCCGTCCTTTAAAAGTACACCCAATGTATTGCCTGGCATTTAATATTTATGAAGGAAATTTTTCAAAAAAAGAAAATAGTTTGATCTTGCTCTCTGAGTCTGTAGATATTTCCTCATGGCTGCGTTTCCCAGCAGCTCTTCCTTAACATGACAATGTGTTACATGATGCAATTCTCAGTTTGTGTTTTATGTTGCAGTGCAAGCAGAAAAAGTTACAGCGCTCTCTCTGTATCTCCCCCCGCAGGACGGCTACATAGACTTTGTGGAATACATTGCTGCTATTAGTCTACTACTGAAAGGAGAAGTAAATCAGAAACTGAAGTGGTACTTCAAGCTCTTTGATCAAGATGGAAATGGAAAAATTGACAAGGATGAATTGGAGACTATATTTAAGGTACATTATTGTGCGTGTGCCAGTGTGTAATGTTTCAAAATCTAACTCAAAGCTTTGCTCTAAAGCAATATTTTTGATCATGAACTGGACATGAAATCCAATTCAGTGCCTCATTCCTCACCCATGGCCTACATATGGCCTTTAATAAAACTTAATTGACAGACTAAATAGGTCACATAACAAGCCCCACCACTATGTGACACAGTTATACGCATACTAGTACTAACTATTATTTAACATCATATAACTGCAGAACAAGACCAGCTGAATCATTGTGAAACTCTCAAAGTTTAAGCAAAAGTGTTTTTGGTTCTTTAAATTCACAGAACTGTTACATTTCCTGCTTTATTCTTAAATTCTAATTAGGTGACTTTCAAAATCCTCTTCAAGATGACTAACCCATTTAAATATCCTCTTTTAGGCTATTCAAGACATCACCAGGAGTTATGACATCCCTCCAGAAGAAATTGTGACACTTATATACGAGAAGATCGACGTCAACGGAGAAGGTATTACATAAAAGACTGTCAGTCAGTAATATATATATACCAACAGTGTTCTTTGGAAGCAGTGTCACCACGACCTGATGGGGCTTCCAGGAAATGAAAATAAAAGGATATTTGTTTCCCTAACACAATAATGTCTTTCGTATAAAACAAGTGTTGCTGATTACATATTAGATGCTACTTTCTTTTCCAACTGGGTTTTTTTTTCCCAGGTGAACTGACACTGGAGGAGTTCATTAGTGGAGCGAGGGAGCATCCCGACATCATGGAAATGCTCACCAAGATGATGGATCTTACTCACGTCCTGGAAATCATCATCAATGGCCAGAAAGCTGGGAACTAAGCAGATAATCAACACGCAAGAGTGCGTGGAGAGCTGAGAGCTGAAAAAAGACGATGCTGAGGGGAGTTAAGCCCAATCTGTTACTGCAGAAAAACAAGTGACCAGGCTATGAGGCGCTTTGGATCCCTCTCCCTTTCTCTGCCTGTTGCTAGAGAAAAAAACTGAAAATGCTCCGGCCTTTCTTCAACTTCCGGTGCTCTCACAGATCTTTTTGTTTTTGTTTAGGCGCAAAACACTGAACTAGAAATGCACCAGCCTTTCCACTTGCACACTCGCTAGAAGTAATGTGACAAGCAGAGAACAATCTTCAAGTTTAAAATGTCTGGCACACAATTAGATTACTTTTATCCATTTTATATATATATATATATATATATATATATATATATATATATATATATATATATATATATATATATATATGAAATTATCATAGAAATCACTTTTTTCTTATTGATTTCCAATTACCGTACATCTGATACAGACTGCCTAGCACATTGTGCACTTCTTATAAAATATTACAAGACACACAATTGACACTACAAACTTACAATCTAATTACACTATTTGGGTGCTATTGCTGTGTGACTATTGTCTTACACATTAACAACTGTTTGTTTGGTTTTTCTTTTTTTTTTTGCTTTGCATTGTTTATCCTACAGAATCTACACTGCTGGTGGAAACCTGGCAACAAACTACAAATGCAATAACTGTATGTAAATACAGCTATCAATATAAAGAGTTCATGTTTCACAATACCATGCCACCATTACAGTTACAATGTTGCCTTAAAACTGCAGTGATTCTATTAAGTTTTTTTAAGAAAAAAAAAAATAGGACAGTACCTTTTGTCGGATTAAAAGCCAAAAGGTAAAAGAAACACGTTTCACTTTTAAAGTGTCTTGATTTCTTCTCTGATACACACAAATATTAATTACTTTCATTAATAGTTCCTATGCAAATAGTGAAGATCTGATGCATGCAAAGTTAACATGCTTGATGACTGAAAAGGCTCATGGTTGCCATCTTGTGACCGCAAGAACTGATCCATTACCCATTACTGCAGTTTGGAAATTAGGGGAAAATGTCTATGTAGCTTTTCAATCTAGAGAAGTTTAAAGTATCAGTACTCAATCCCAATTCAGAACAATTGCAAAATATAAGATTTTGCTCATAACTGACCATTTCAAGAGAAAATCAACCTTCAAAACTCTAACAGGTACCAAAGCCTAGACGCACACACATTTGCGACCAGATCCACAGACCCAACAACCTCCTCGGTTTCCTTTCCTCAGGATCACAATAAAGGTTTCTTCTTGAGACTAATAATTTTAAGTTATTTTTACGTTTTCAAATAACTAATAAAATAAGACTTAATTGTTCCAAATTAGTTTTTTTCTGTATCACCTTAAAATCATGCACCCATACTCTGAGGTCATTCAAACATGACAATCTGCATTGGTTAATAATTTGACAGAAGAACATTTTGGTTCACGCAGTGCAGACGTTAGATATTCCCAGACACTGTTGTGTAAAATCAAACAAAGATAAGAATATGACTGCACATGACACTCTGAGGCCCCTTTAATGTATCGGATGATGCAGTTGCACAACCGCACCGATCAACCCACCTGAGCTCATCGTATAAATTCTGCCGTTTGCTCTCCCGGCTTTGCTGCTCGCCACTTACAGCTGCCTACCACCCACGGCTCAAGAACAGCCATCCACATCCACCTGGAACCATGCAGTCCAACGACAGGAAATTCAACAAAAACAGCCTCATCTTGACTCTGAAACGATACAACTCGGCTGTCACTGACATGGAGAAGACCGTCCTCCTGCCGAGCCTGTTGCGGGACGTGCCCTCTGACGAGGTGCTGGACCACGACGACGCAGCCGAAGAGAGCTGCAGAGATCTGTATTCCTGCTACATGATGCTCAAGGCGATTCGAAACACGGTGGAGAGCAACCTGGCTCCCCTGGACGACTACAAGGTCAAGAACCCGGGACTCAACAAGGTCGCGGAGCCCCACTTGGATCCTGAAGCTCTTTTCCGTTTCCATCTGAGAGGACTGTTTTCTGTGATGAGTGAGCTCACAAAGCAGACAAGGAGCGTCACTGAGAAATACTTGGACATAATTGGAGTTGCAAATTAATGGCAAAGAAATGAAACAAAAAATGCCATTTCTAAAGCCTCTCACCAGACCATCTCAAATGTCTGATTTCATTGACACTTTTAACCTACTATGAAATAAATGGTCTTGACTAAATCTGCTGAATTATTCCTCTTTTTCCCCCCCCTAATTACAGTGTCCTCTTTGTATGCATAACAGATGTATTCAGTATAATTTTGTCCTGAAAAAAAGAGCACTAGTCTATGATAGGGCTGGGCGATTTTGAAAACCCGATTTTCGATTTTTTTGGTAAAACTACAAAAGACAATGGAATAAATTGTTTCAAATATTTTATCTTTATTTTTAAAGAAAAATAGCAAACAAATGTCCCTATTGGGAATGAAGTGCAATTGAAAGATACTGTAAATCCTCCTTGAGTTTAGTAATGTGACAACATTTACAATTTTCTTGACCAAACAAAGATGACTAGACGAGCTCTGTCTGTAATGCAGCCAGCTGCAAAAAAGGAAAATCCATTTTCCGATTTTCCTTTTTTTAACATAGTCTTGAATAATAAATCAGATTTAGATTTAAAATCGATTAATCGCACAGCCCTAGTCTATGATTTTTGTTTTATAATTAGACACACAATGAAAAAAAAACAACCATGAAATTCTGAACTTGATTATTATTATTTTATTTACATACCTTTACTTAATACAATAGACAAATGACAGATTTCGCAAAAGGCCTGCTCAAGACATGAGGGTCTGTGTTCGCTCTCTCCCTCTACTTTTCCGTCTCAGCAGCTGTGGACACTTAGCGCACAGGATGGAAAGGTTGGACAAGCTCCGCCAAGGTCTTTTTTTCTGGTGAGAGTAAAGAGGAAAAACACGGAGAAACTATTTTAGTACACACATACATAATTGACAGTGTAGATTCACAGTACAAATACCACAAAAATTATGAAAACAATGTACACAGCAAAGTTTGAACTCCTCAGAACAACCTAATATGTGATCACCGCATGTGTGACACGACAGCTGCTCTTCATGAACAGGTATATTTGAAATCCTGCTGAACCGTTTCTCATCACAAGACACATAAGGGCAGGCTGCAGCGTGCCATTCAGTCTGCCGAGAAGGGGATCGGCTGCAATCTGCCGTCGCTCCAGGGCCTGTACGACTCCAGGACTCTGAAGCGTGCAGGAAAGATTCTTTCCGACTCTTCCCAGCCCAGTCACAAACTGGCAGGACGCTGCAGTCCACCAGGACCAAAACATCACGCCACAACAACAGTTTTTTCCCCCCCATTTGCCACAAGCCTTATTAACTAGGCCCGGAACCCACCCTGCCACTCCTCCTCTCCCACACACCATCCCTCTGTCATGACACTTCACCTGCACTCTATGCCTTACATTAATGCTCAGCTCGCACTTTGGAAACTTGCACTGTGATCCCCTGCACATTGTTAGACCGCTCTTTCATCTACTTATTGAATCACTAACCGTGTATATATGTTTATATATTTATAGTAACTGCTAATCTCATTACTTGTTTGTAATATTGTCTATACTGCTAAAAATATTACTGTTCCATATTTCCATATTTAGAAAAATCTGTTGCACAAACTACGCCTAAACAAATCCCTTTAATGTCCAGTGACGTACTTGGCAATAAACATTTTTCTGATTCTGAACAAACACTGCACTCTCTTGTCTTTCACAAACTACACACTGAACACCATGTGTGTAACAAAATCCCATACCAAATAAAATACCATGAAACCTTTTATTAAGAAAAAAAAAAAAAAAAAAGGTTTGGCATTCATTTCTACATGAATATGAAACTCACCCTTTTCTTTGAATGTCTCTGGATGGAGTCTGACGTACTCATTCATATCTCGATCCAGTTTCGCATAAGTGTAAATTTCATGTTTTGTAAGGTGGTAGCCGACAAACCAGCCAATTGTTGCCAGGAGGATTTGGCGGTGCACACCTAAAAGGAAAAGGGAACAAACAAAGTGTCCATTGATTGGATTTAAATCCAATAGTAAAGGAAATCACGCTTCTGCAATAAAAAATTAATAAAATGGACAAAAAAAACTATTTTCAGAACATTTCCTGGCATTTATTGGGAGGAAGACTTTGTAACCCACAGACACATTTGGGCCAAATCTGGGCTACTTTTGACTCAGTCACAGAACTGGCAGGAGTAAAGTGGGCCAGATGTGGCTAACAATGTGTCACAAGCCAGCTTTAACATGGCATCAGGAGCAAATTTCCTTTTTAATTTTTTTTTTTATTGAACACACATTTATACAAACTGCTTGTGGAGGAAATACAATACAAGAAAATAGAACATATTTTGAGAGGTATCATGAACAAGAGACATACACACAAACAATAAGGTAAACATAATTAAATTAAGAACAAAAACAGTAAGGCATTTTTAAGCTAATAGCATCGACATTTCAGAAAGAAATTAAAATAAAAGATACTTTGATATATCGGCTAATCATTTTTTTTTACAGTTATTTGACAGAATTCTTTTTATAGAGACAAAAAAACGTTTGAAATCATTTAAAAAACATTGGAAAGCGGGCTTCATTTTTCTCCACTTGCAACAGTGTATATGATATTTAGCAAGTAGAAGAATGACATTAACCAAGAGAGACACTGATTTGTCAATTCTATCTATGTAAAAAAATAATATTTGATATTTCTAATTTTGGGATGTCGTTCATGTTTAAAGATAGACAATGATAGACTGATAATCGCAGTAGCCTAGTCTTGATTCAGTCTCAAGAACCTGAAATGGTTGCGGTTTGTGTCTCTGCCTGTTGTATCTGTTTCTTTGTTTGTTATCTCTCTTACAGATTTCAAAGGCGTGTGTGCCCGTTGTGTGTTTCCCTGTGTTTTTCTCATTTCAGACTAGCAGCAGATGACACCCCCCCCCCCCAACATATGTTTATATTAATTATTTAAAAAAAAAAAAAATTACATAAAAGTAAAGTTCTTTATTTTCTGTAATGCAATTAAATAAACAAAAATGTCATACATTCTGGATTCATTACAAATCAACTGAAATATTGCAAGCCTTTTATTATTTTAATATTCCTGATTATGGCTAACAGTTTAAGATTCCCAGAATATTCAAATTTTTTGAGATAGGATATTTGAGTTTTCTTAAGCTGTAAACCATGATCAGCAATATTAAAATAATAAAAGGCTTGCAATATTTCAGTTGATTTGTAATGAATCCAGAATGTATTACATTTTTGCATTACAGAAAATAAAGGACTTTATCACAATATTCTAATCTGAGACAGTCCTGTATATAGAAGTGAATATTTATTTAATAATAATATTATTAATTATTATTAAATAATGTAATCATATTTAAAATTGATTATATATTAAAATGCATCTAGATGCTTCAGATTTTTACCAACTTGGTATTAACCATTAATATGTATGCAGACAAAAAAAAAAAGCCAATTTCTAATTTCACTCCAAAAGGTTTGTGAGATAGGACACAGTAGAAACATATGATCAAGTGATTCTTCAGATGCATTACAAAAAGCACAGGGGTCAACTTCAGATTTAAATCTTGTATTGATCAATTTAAAATGAGTTAATTGACTTTTGAGAGGGGGGGGGGGGCGTTTAGGAGCAAATCTCCTGCAGTCAAAGAAATAGCAGATTTAGGCCATGTCTGGTGGGCATGTGGCTCAGCAAATCCCGACAAACTCACATTCAGTCAACTTAAAAGAAAACATTGCCCAGTCTCCAGGTTGTTCGCAGATAAATGTGAAACAGTACCTGCTTTGAGCGGGGGCCGGTGTCTCATGCCGTTCTCCAGCATGGCGGTCATCCAGCCCACGCCGGCCAGCCACACCGACGCCCTGTTCACGATCCCGGGGGGAGGAAGGCCTTTCGCCTCCTCTGGAACGAACCCCATGGCAGCTGGATTATCCTTCAAGTCGCAATTATTGTGACCTTACGGCTGTTTACTCGGATATCACCTCCTAGTAGGAAGTCAAGGGCGCGTGTGCAACCCTCTGAAACGCCCGGGTGAAACAAATACACGCTGCTGGGGGTTCCGCCGAATGTGTCCCCTAGCAACAGACGACAAAAAAACACAAAACCTGATATTAATAAGTTCCTTTTGTTGTATCCTGTTGTCTTCTTCTTCTCCTTTCGGCTTTTCCCTTCAGGGGTCGCCACAGCGAATCAGTTGCCTCCACCTGAGCGTGTCTTCTGCATCCTCTTCTCTTACCCCAACTACCTTCATGTCCACTTTCACTTCACAACATATGACTCTGATTTCTCCCTTTCATATGAAAATGTATTGTTTGGATTCTTTTCTTACACCATCTAGCAAAGCAAATCAATTTTATATCAATTTAATTTTGTTACTTGCAAAATCTAATATTCACAAATCTAAATTCTCTAATCACATACCATCTTTCCCTGCCTTTAAAAATGAATTCAAACAATACATTGCAACAATCCAATATTCTAAAAATAGAAAAGCCATCCAAACCACTAAGTTATGCACTATGTATAACATTTTTTTGAACTGACCTATAATTTCTGTCTGTGACTAATCCCCTGGCTTCAACTAATCAACATCAACATCACTAATTCCTCTGCACTCCACAAAAAGGCCAGAGCAGACTCTATCTGCTCAGGAGACTGAGGGCTTTTTGTGTGCAGGAGAAACTCCTGAAAACATTTTACGACACTGCGGTGGCATCAGCCATTTTTTATGGAGTGGTCTGCTGGGGCAGCAACATCACAGCTGCAGACAGAAGGAGGCTGGACAAAACCATCAAAAGGGCCGGCTCTGTCGTGGGCTGCTCTCTGGACACAGTACAGGTGGTGGGAGAGAGGAGGATGATGGCTAAGCTGTCATCCATGATGGAGAAGGACTCCCACCCCATGAAGGACACCTTCAGAGCGCTGGAGAGCTCCTTCAGCGACAGGCTCCTTCACCCTAGGTGTGTGAAGGAGCTACAGAAGGTCCTTCCTCCCTGCAGCTGTGAGACTACACAACCAGCACTGCTCACAGTAGACCACATACAACCTGACAATAAACGTACACAAGGGAAATAATGTGCAATATCTTTCACTCACTGCAACGTGCAATTATGTAAATATCCATCTGTAAATATCCGTCTGTTATCTTTTTATATACTAGTATTTCTTATTATTTATCTTTCTTCTTCTTCTTATTATTATTATTATTATTGTATACCAGTTTACTGTTTATAGTGTTTATAGTGTGTTATTATTATTACTGTGTTATTACTTTTCTATTGATGCCTCTTGTTTTTGCACTATCCCCTTTGCTGCTGTAAACTGCAAATTTCCCCTCTGTGGGACTATTAAAGGTTTATCTTATCTTATCTTATCTTATCTTATCTTATATTATCTTATCTTAACTGTTTCTATATATGTTCTGTTTGTTTTATTATGTATTGTTGACAATTTGAAATAAAGAATTGTGAAAAAAAAGAAAAAAATGTCCACTTTCACTAAACCTCCTCTTTGGTCTTCCTCTGAGCCTCCTGCCTGGCAGTTCCTGGCATATATTAAATTGATTATATATTAAAATGCATATACAGTATATGCTTTAGGTTTTTACCAAACTTGGTATTACCATAAATATATATGCAGACAAAAAAAGAAGTATAAAAAAAAAGTTCCTGTTGGGGCCACCTTTTTTTTAAGTGTTATGTTTTCAAGTTGTATTATTAGATACTAACAATCCAGTAATTATTAGTGTACACCACCGAGAAAGTTGCTGATGACACAATTGCACAAAACTTTTTCTATCCATATAATTCTTTTTATGGTAGTACTACACCTTTTATTTGTTTTTACTTTTTATTTCTATTTTTATCTTTTTCTTATTTTTTATCTTTTTATCTTTATATGGGTGTTTGGCTTTTGGCGTGTTTGATTTGTAAATGACAGTGCTGTGTGTGTGTGAGATGGAGATGTAAATTTCCCCGAGGGAGCCTCCCAAAGGGATTAATAAAGTCATTTGAATCTTAAAAAAAAACACTCCCAAAATATGCCGCGACTGGAATCGAACCCGCGTTGCTGTACAGGAGAAGGTTTACATACCGTAATTAGTATATTAGTAAATATTAATATTCACTATTATGAATTATTAATTAATATTAGTCGCCTGCTCCACCCGCTGGAAAAAAGAGAAAGACAATCTCTGCATAGAGACCCAAGCAGACAGGCTGACAAACAAATGGAGCAGCTATCATGCAAAGGAGATCTGCGATGGACGGATGTGTCTGCTCTGATTGCTTTCTCATTGGCTCCTTACAGTTCGCTTTTAGTGGCTGGAAAAAATGAAAGGTGAGGGATCTTAAGTTTTGAACAAAAACGTTGCTTTTTACGCGCATCATTGAACGCGCATAAAAAGCGGCGTTTAAGGACTGCAGGAAACACGCGTTTTTTACGCGACTCGTATAAAACGCCGCTTACGGCATTTTTTTGTGCTCAAAACGGTGTCTTTTACGCCCTTTGTTTCGGCAACGCGTTAAATCAAGCCCAATTCATGGCCCTTATGGCTTGCCATACTCCCAGCGCTCAACGGGTTAAACTTAAACCTTCCCCTGTACAGGGACGCGGGTTCGATTCCAGTCGTGGCAAATTTTGCTTTTATATATTGACAGTGCTGTGTGTGTGAGATGGAGATGTCAATTTCCCAGAGGGAGCCTCCCAAAGGGATTAATAAAGTTATCTGAATCTGAATCAGTCAATTAAAAGAAAAACATTTAATATACTTTTTGTATATTGAAAACATTCAATAGCTACTGCATATTACATATTTAAGTTCTGAGACTTACATAAACACTCATGCAATATGATCAAGACAAGTCATCTGAATCTTAATCTGAATCTGAAATAAAGGAGAAACACTTCCCCGACTCGAAGCTGCTTAAAATAAATTAAGTCAAAATAAAACTTGAGAGAATCAACTAGAAGCTCACCAAAACAGTAAGAGAGTGGATGTAGAGCTAATGTTTGTTTATTCGGTCATTTCCAAAATAAGAATTCAAATACAAAAGAAATGAAAGAAAAAAAAAACGAATAAACATGAACTTAATGCTAATATTGCATTAGACCAAAATATATAAACAAAACAAGACCAAAAAGGTGTAGGCTGAAGCTCAGCTTATTACGCCTACCCTTTTATAATCAATTTCTGTCAGCTCCTACATACCATATACCGATACAGAGCAGTACATTTTTTTTCTTTATTTTTACCTTTTATTTTTATTTTTTTTTATCATCTTTTTATCTTTATATGTGTGTTTTTTTTAATATATATGCAGACAAAAAAAGAAGTACAAAAAAAAAAGGTTCCTGTTGGGGCCACCTTTTTTGTGTTATGTTTTCAAGTTGTATTATTAGATACTAACAATCCAGTAATTAGTGTACACCACCGAGAAAGTTGCTGATGACACAATTGCACAAGACTTTTTCTATCCATATAATTCTTTTTATGGCACTGCACTTTTTATTTTTGTTTTTACCTTTTATTTCTATTTTTATCTTTATTCTTATTTTTTATCTTTGTATTTAGCTTTATATGAGTGTTTGGCTTTTGGGGTGTTTGATTTGTAAATGAAAGTGCTGTGTGTGTGAGATGGAGATGTCCATTTCCCTGAGGGAGCCTTCCAAAGGGATTAATAAAGTAATCTGAATCTGAATCAATTAAAAAAGAAAAAAACATTTAATATACTTTTTGTATATTGAAAACATTCAATAGCTATAGTACTGCATAGACCTATTACATATTTAAGTTCTGACACTTACATAAACACTCATGCAATATGATCAAGTCAAGTAATCTGAATCTGAAATAAAGGAGAAACACTTCCCCGACTCGAAACTGCTTAAAATAAATTAAGTCAAAATAAAACAAAAAAAAAACGTAATAAACAATATTGCAGTAGACCAAAATATATAAACAAAACAAGACCAAAAAGGTGTAGGCTGAAGCTCAGTTTATTACGCCTAACCTTTTATAATCAATTTCTGTCAGCTCCTACATACCGTATTTTCTTTATTTCTTTATATGGGTATTTGGCTTTTGGGGTGTTTGATTTGTAAATGACAGTGCGTGTGAGATGGAGATGTCCATTTCCCCGAGGGAGCCTCCCAAAGGGATTAATAAAGTAATCTGAATCTGAATCAATTAAAAAAGAAAAAAACATTTCATATACTTTTTGTATATTGAAAACATTCAATAGCTATAGTACTGCATAGACCTATTACATAATAGTTCTGACACTTACAGGACTGTCTCAGAAAATAAGAATATTGTGATAAAGTCCTTTATTTTCTGTAATGCAAAAATGTCATATATTCTGGATTCATTACAAATCAACTAAAATATTGCACGCCTTTTATTATTTTAATATTGCTGATCATGGCTTACAGCTTAAGAAAACTCAAATATCCCATCTCAAAAAATTAGAATATTCTGGGAATCTTAACCTCAAACCTCATATTAAAATAATAAAAGGCTTGCAATATTTCAGTTGATTTGTAATGAATCCAGAATGTATGACATTTTTGTTTTTTTAATTGCATTACAGAAAATAAAGAACTTTATCACAACATTCAAATTTTCTGACACAGTCCTGTACATAAACACTCATGCAATATGATCATACTTAATGAGCATCTTGTTTCTTCAATATTGTTTTTAAATATTTGGTATGTACTGCACTCTTTAATGACATCATTGAGAGCATTCCCCCTCCTCCTGCTCCCTCTCCTCCCTCCTCCTTTATCACACAGGCTGCTGCTGCTGCTGCTGCTGAGGATCATTCAGGGGAAATATGCCCTGCCCAGCAGTGGCTTTGCCTATTTGAAGAGGTGACCTATGCATACCAAGGAGTCATAAATCCGGGGATACCCCCGTGTTTTTGGTGAGTGCAAACTATTTCATTGCTGTACTTTGCCCCCCCTCCTCCTCCTCCTGCTCATGCATCTGCAGATAGAGCCAAAATGGCTCGGGTCGCCCGGTAGCCGCTGCTGCTACCGCGGCTAGCTGCGCCCTTAATTGCCATTAAGTCGAGATAAATCCTTATTGTAACGTTAACTCGGATTAAATAAACGCTGCGAGATGCAGCCGCGGCTGCAAAAGGTATCAAGGGAGGAAAAAGCAAAAGCGGCGCGGGGAGGAGTTGCATTTTATATGCAAGGTAGGGTTAAAGGCTGATTTATGGTTCCACGTTACACCGACGCAGAGCCTACGGCGTGGGGTGCGCACCGCCGCGTACATTACGCCGTCGATTTAACGCGGAACCATAATTCAGGTTTAAATGAATGCACCCCAAACTGTGGAATAATGATATGTGAGCGCTTTCAAGCAACAGTTTGCCTGCTTCACGAAAAACCCTGATTTATTTAGTTTTCACGCACTAACAGGCTGGATCTTACTGTTACACCATACTGTTACTCCAGAACTAACATTGTATTTAATCCATGTTTACATATATTTGGTCAGCTGCTGTGTTGTGCGTGTGTGATCACAGATTAAAAAAAAAAAAGAAAAAAAAAGAGAGACAGATCCATAGTTTGATGCATATTTATGCGTTTGACAGGCGTTTCTGTGCCTGTAAGGGTGGGAAAAGAAAAAACGTGCTCTCAGATTCACATTATGCAGTATTTGAGGCCCTAATGGTGAGGTATAAATCACAAACTGCACGGCTTTATTACCACTGTTAGGATCAGAGATAGAAGAGGTCTTTATTAAAATGGCAGTTGGGGAATTGCATGTTAAAATGATGTATTTTTCTCTCTTACTTTCCACGCAAACATTTTGGTTTTGAAGATGAGCTCAATGTGAATTTAAAAAAGGGAGGAAAAAAAACTGAATTTCCTCCTACATTCTCAAGTATGTTTCAGATGTTTATTCGGGTCAAATGTCAGCTGTCATTGGAGTCCCGAGGATGCTGCCCTGTGTCCTAGTTTTACAACAGTCATGTTGCTTCATTGGTAGGGGTGGGTTAAAAATATCGATATATCGATATACATGTGTAGTAACGATTATCGATACATAACTCCAAATATCGATTAAAAAAAAAAAAAAAAAAAAATTACATTTTTTTTTTTTTTTTTTAAATCCCGATTTTTTTCCCCCCATTTTATCACCCAGTGCTCCTTCCTAAATTAGTCCTGGGCATTGCTCCCTCTAACAGCCCCGGGAGGCCCTGCACTGAGCTCAGGTCTCCTCCTTAACCTGAGGAGTGAGCAGCAGCTTCTTTTCACCAGTCAGGGTGGGGCTTCTCTGGCCGGACGTAGCGATGGAAGGATCACGTTATTCCGTTATTGTAACTAGAATATCTATATCGAATCGTATCGGAAATCGTATCGTCTTGGGACCTAGTGTATCGGAATCGTATCGTATCGGGAGGTCAGTGATGATACCCAGCTCTATTCATTGGTTGCTTCATTGTCTCTTCTTTTACCACCTGTTTTATTTTGTTCTGTTGTTTTCCACAGTTTAGTATGAGCATGGAAGATTATGACTACCTGTTCAAAATAGTTCTCATAGGAAATGCTGGAGTTGGGAAGACGTGTCTTGTCCGGCGCTTTACTCAGGTTTGTATTTGTCTGCATTGTGGTTGCTAAATGAACATCAGCGTGTGAGAAGCTTTACTGTATCTTTTGATTTTATTTAATTTCAGGGCCTTTTCCCACCTGGACAAGGGGCTACTATTGGAGTAGATTTCATGATTAAAACTGTGGAAATCAGAGGAGAAAAGGTCAAGGTATAAGAGGATAGCAGTGATGTGTTGAATGTGGAAAAGAGCATAAATTTGCCATTTGAAGAATTCAGGTTGGACAAGTTCCCACACCCCATCTTGTCTTTTCCAGTTGCAGATATGGGACACAGCTGGACAGGAGAGATTTCGCTCCATAACTCAGAGTTATTACCGTAGTGCCAATGCCCTCATTCTTACGTATGACATTACCTGTGAGGACTCCTTCAGGTGCCTTCCAGAGTGGCTGAGGGAGATTGAGCAGTATGCCAACAACCAAGTGGTGACTATATTAGTCGGTAAGAAAGCATGACCTACTTTTCAAAGGGATTACCTTCTTTTTGTCTGTAGTGCACCAAATCTTTTAAAACTTTTGTCACGTCTTAAGTCCAGAATAATTTTTTTTAACAAAACTCACATGCATCTTCTTTTCTAAAAATCCATCCCACACATGGAGGAACACACATACACCCAGGGGCGAAAATCCCGGGGGGGACCGGGGGGACAAGTCCCCCCCATTAGTAAAGCTGTCCCCCCCTAGAATAATTTGAGACAGAATTAATAATTTTGGAACAATGCAGTAGTATTTAGTAGTGATGCACCAAAATGAAAATTTGTGGCCGAAACCGAAATCGAAAATAATAATAAACAGTAAAATCTCATTACACTTAAAACAAGAGTCATCACCAGAAAAATAACTTGTTATTTGACAATTTTCACCTGTTTCAAGTAAATTTTCACTTGAAATAAGTAGAAAAATCTGCCAGTGGGACAAGATTTATTTTATAGGCAAAACAATCTTGTTCCACTGGCAGATTTTTCTACTTATTTTAAGTGAAAATCTACTTGAAACAGGTCAAAATTGTTGTTTTTTTCCAGTGATGAGTCTTGTTTTAAGTGTAATGAGATTTTTTTTAACTAAAAATGAGACATTTTAACTAGAAATAAGACAAATATTCTTGTTAAGATTGTGGGTTTTTGCAGTGTATTATGTCAGATGTGCTGTATTATTGCCACCTTCCACCTAATACCATTGTTTTGTATTGCTCTAAGAAAGGTCTTCTGCCTGATTGCGAGATAGAGTTGAAAATGTCAAAATGCTGTATTAAAGGAAGGCTAAAACTTTTATTCCTTGTCCCCCCCTGGATTTATTCTCTAAAATGTTACTGTTTATTGCCCCCCCCAACTATGAAACAGGATTTTCGCCCCTGCATACACCTCCATTGCCATCTGTTTGGTTATGCACACTCACCACTGCTCAGTCAGATTGTAGCTCAAGCTGATATGTTGTTTTCCGGGAAGCCACACTGTTCGCTAACTTTACTTTATTTATTTTTAGGTAATAAAATAGACTTGGCGGAGAAGAGAGAGGTTCTCAGGCAGAGGGCTGAAGACTTCGCCGAGGCTCAGAGCATGCTGTATCTGGAGACGTCAGCCAAAGAGTCTGACAATGTTGAGAAACTTTTCCTTGACCTGGCGTGCGAACTCATCCGAGAGGCCAAGCAGAACAAGCTGGATAACAGTGACACTGCCCCGATGCCCGGCGAGGGTAAAACCATCAATTATTTGAACTGCTGCAGCCTCAATTAGAGGGCGCTCAGCTGCCTGGCCACATTCGCTATTGAGTGTAGACGGTAAAAGGCTGAGCCCCAATGCCTCCGTCCCCCTAAGATGGCAAAAAAAAAAAGCACCTCTTAGTTTGGTCATTTCTTATCCTATGCCTCTTATAAGCTGTACAGGGAGTTAGTCAACTTTAGTTTGGCACTCCAAGAATGATAAGTTTAAGATGCTACCATTGTTGAGAACACTATCCTCACTGGAACAGAAAGTGTTACATGTGTCCAGAAATCAGAGTAGGGCTCCATTTGATCCTCATCACAGTGAAACGCCAGCGTTTCTCTGTCTGGGCTCCATTTTCATCCAACATTAATATTCACCAGCAGTATTATGCGAGCTGTAAGCTCTCCAGGTATTTTTTTGTTCCGCATCTTGCACAGCTGACAGGAAGTTTAGATACCACCTTAGGTTACCAGCTGTTGATAAAATGTTTACATACAGTACATTTTTGAGATTACCAAGTTTGAACAAGGAAAATGTTACAAAATGTTACAAACTTACCCAACAATCTGTCGCATATTTACATTCCACTATACTTTTCTCTGCTCTGAGAATCATCCAATATCCAATATTTCATTTCGAAATGTATTTTCACGACTTTTTATTTTTTTTGCACCTCTCATTTCATACTGTGAAATATTTGTTCCCAGTAGATGTTTTTTTCTTTTTTTTTTCTTTTTAAATGCTGCTAGAATATGTTTTTATGTCAGATAACAAACCGAAACACTCGTATAGTTACTAAAGTATTCTGTGATGCGATTATTTTTTAGTATATTTGCAGTGCTTGTGACCGTTGACTTAGTTTTGAAGCAGTTGGAAAGGCCATCATTGGACAAACTATATGTAGTTTAATTAACTGAGATTTATTTTATGCCAGCTGTATGATTTTGTTATCCATACGCGTGACTATTTCTTCATTTGTTGCTGCTGCCTAGCAAGAAATTGTTTGAAGGGGTATGTACGTGTAGTTCTGTATAACTTGTTGAAATTCATATGCTTTCATTGTGAATTTTCTTGGTTGTTCAGCATGGTTAGCCATAATTTGTAGTGTCTAATATGATCTTTTATTATTTTGCCATAAGTGCAATCTGCTGTGTTGCACAATGCCATATACTGCACAACTATAATTATGTTGTTTCTTCTTTTGTTGTCATAACAGTTATTAGTCTTTTGTTGTAAAGATTTAGTACTGTAATACATCCTGGCACTTTGCTTTTATCATTATGTACTTCCAGTAACCCCTTTGTAAGAGTGGCGAGTATTTTGTTTTGCCTTGTACCTTAGATTTAATAGCGGTTACTCATGGTTAATCCTTTGCATCTTCCTGTCAACATAAAATGGGAAGTACAACAGAAGTGCTGTTGAAATGTTGTGCTTATTTTCTTTTATGTGAACAGAATAATCCCTAAAATACTCTGTATAACATTAAAAAACTACACTACACAATGTGTATTTGACATATTATTCTCTGGGTTTGATAATATTTATTAGAAATATAGTCGGTTACTTGTCACTTGACACTTGACTTGTCACATTGAACTCTTATTTTGGAGGTTTCACCGGAAGTGAAGAGAACCACCACGTGATAAGTTAGCGACGCAGGCCACCAGCGTTTTTCATTTTTACAATATAATAACCAACTACAGTAAGAAGGAAACAAGTAATATTTCCCCAGAATAATTTATAGAATATATCTCGATAATTTTTTTTGCAAGTTTACAGTCTGCGAGTTGTTATGTGGTCTGGTGCGTTAGACAAAGGCTAAGACCTCACTGACAAACAAGTACTTTTAATGAATGTTCATACGTCCACATCTAGAAAAAGTAGTTTGAACATTCACCCGACGTCGGTTAAAATACCACGGGTTGTCCGCTAATTCAATTTCAGGGAGATAAGTCATCATTTGGAAGCTGCAAATACCGCACCCATAGAGAACTCCAACTCCCATCAGCCACCGCGAGGCATCTACAATAGTAGTCTGCTACCTGTATATATATCTATACATACTGACTGGCGGCGGTTGCATTTAAGTAAAGTCGGTGCAATGTCGTGGAAACTATGAAAATATTAACAAACCCTCAAGATGACTTTAGGTTCACACGCCAATAGATAGGTACTTTTACCAGTGAGCGTGTGGACTTGCTGACAGGGGAAATCTCACTTCCTCTCTGTTGCGGGACAAGACTCCTCTGCAAGAGTGTAACCAAAACTCAGCTGAGATCATGAGAGCGCGTTAGTCACACGCAGGAGTCCAACTGCCCTGGTCCTGTGTTGGACAGAGACTCGTGATGACTGGAGTCAGGACGCAGGTTTGGACCATTGTGTCTGCTACCTGCACCATAACCCTGTGCTTCGCTTGTTTCCACGTGACTGCTCTCAAATCAAAACTTTTCACCAGACTGGGTGGCCTGCATTACTCCACTGAGCCCCCCGTCAGCTATAAAACACTTTACTTTGACCAGAAGGTGAGTTAAACATTATTATTATTATTATTATTATTTTTTACTTAACTATCCTTGAAGTATAGTTTTAAATATTTGGGTTGTTTTCACTTTTTCTTCCGCTTCCATTCAATTCTCTTTCACTTCTCTTTTAATGTCTGATTTGTACCTTATGAGCTCTGAATTTGAGTACAGTAAGATACATTTCCCTCTTATTTTTTATTTATTTTTTAAATAGTTAATTTACTACCACCATCCAATATAATTCAGCTGCTTTTGGCACACAAAACGAAATCAGAAAAAATAACAAATATTAACTCTATATTAAGTGGCTGCATTGTTTGCTGTGTATGAATAATTGCACCACTTGCTCTTTCTAAAATTCCCATTGCGCTTAATTCTATGGAGGCTGATGTGCTGTGTCTGCAGACAATAGGTGTTTCCATACGGTTTCCTGTAGTGAAGGGAAAACCATCACCACAATTGGCTGTGTTCCTGCCTGCAGATCTGCCACCATCCTTCCTGGCTCTCTGCCTAAAGAGGTCTCCAGGGTCCAGTGAATATGAAACGCTTTACCTCAGGGGGTTTTTGAAACATCTCCATTCAGCCGTTACATTTTCTCTTTATTGTTGCTTCATGGTGATTCTGATTGCATGTGGTGGTACCCAGCACATCATAGGGTTTAGTCAAAACAAGAAGCCTTTGGGTGCAGAGTTGCATAAAAGGCTCCAACATGTGTTCTTTTAGGGATGAAACCCCCCTGACTAAAGGAGACACAATGCAATCACAAATGATACAGAAATGACTCATGCTTGCTTTGTGTCTTCAGCTTTAAATCAAGGATCCTTTTTTCTTTGTATTTTTTCCAGCTTTGTGGTCAAGTTGTAGCTCATTTACTTCTATTTGTGTTTTTATTGTTATTGCATATCTACTGTGTGGTCAGTTTTTTGCTCAGTTTCAGTGTTTATTTGTCTCTTTTAGTTTTATACGGGACAAATAAAAATAAATCTAATATCACATTTTGTTCAAAGTCTTGAGATTTACTTTCTGTTTGTTGTCATTTATCTCCTTGTTGCGGTTTTGCATGTTTTTATGGAGTTTTTTTGTCCAATACTGGTCATTTTCATTATGTTTATGGTTCTTTTGTGTCTCATCTTGTGTCTCTCGGGTCAGTTTTGCTGTCTTCAGGCTGTTCTCTCCTAATTTTTCATCCATTATGTGTTAACGTGTGGTCATTTTCCATTGTTTTATGGTTGTTCTGCATGTCATGATGGACATTATGTATATTTTGTTAAATCTTTCTTTATCATTACCTGGCTATGTTTATGTCTTCTCTCTATGTCATCTTCCTCACCCCCTAACATCTCCTTATTAAGCTTGTTCTGCAGTCTGCCTGTGATTGATTGAACTGATATTTATTATTAATTCCAGATAGTGATTGGAGACAACTTGCTCCAATTGTGGAAACTCCACTGGGTTTATAAAGATTATAATCGAACAATGGTTCATACATTTTGTGCTCTTCCTTCCTGAGTAAGATAAAGGAAAACAGTCTCGTTGGTCCTCACAGGCGGAGTTTCTTTGTTGTGCCGTGAAGCTCACTTTGTTAGATATAGTTTGGGCTCACTTGTATTTTCAATGGGATAAGGCAATGCAAGATGTTCATCTTTAAGTTATGATGAAACATTTTTGTCATCATGCTGTTTGTCTTTACCACAACGATGATGATGCTGATGATGATGCCCCGCGGCGTCTGAGGATAATTATGTGAATTACTTGCTTTGGGCTTTGCAGTTTCCAGATGTCATTACAGCTTAACATACATGCAACCTTTTTTGAAGAGTTTTATTTATTTTTTATGATGGCACTCTTCCCAATGAGGGAATACTTTTTGGGAAAAATGCTGTTTCAAGCCTGTAGCAGAGTTGCGCACATTTGTTGAATAAACGTGAAAGAACATCAAAGTGGTTCTTGCAGCCTCCTGTCAGACATACTCCTGTATTCACTAATGCAAGGCTTAAATGAAGCTCACTTTCCTGCTGATTTAGATATTTGAAAGTTTTTGCCGGCACTTCCCAAGAGAAAAAAGCTTATTGTCACTGAGAGAAGACAGTTCAGTGCCAACTAGAATAATTGGACACACTCAACTCTGCTCTTTTTGCCACTTGTAATAGTTGCAGATGGAAGAATAATGTGGTTGCATTTCAAGATGTTCTCCAAGTTTTTGGCTGTATATGCACACTATTCAAAAGTAGAGCGCTAAATGGGACATTTGTTCGAGTGGTGCAGAATTGTTTTCTGTCCATCCGTTATCTGAGCCTGCTTCAATCCTTTTCAGGGCCATGAGAAAAAAAAATAGGGAAAAGAAGATTCTTGCATGCCTACTAATTTTACTTCATAGTGAAGCAATCTCTATGCGTTCTGATCATTGAACAGACAAAGGTAGATATTTTCCTGTCTTTGAAAAAAGAAATAATGCAGATATTTGTCAACAGTGAATATAACTTGGATCAATACTGATGTTTCTGCTTGAAAAAGTGTTTGGATTTGAGGACAATGCACCACACCTGTTCCAACCCACTGCTTCCTGTGTAATCAGGCGACCGAAAGAGAAGATTGAGCCCATTTCCTCCCTTCTTAAACTCATTGTCTTGTCTTAAGGTTTTCTGTTTGCCCATCAACAAGAAATCCCTTAACAAAAACAACAAAATCTGTTACTTTTTTTTATTTTTTCCGTATCAGTACTGGTCTCTTGTTATAGTAGGCCAGTTATTGATCATGCAGGTTTTGTCTACACTTTGTAGTGAGGTGAAGAGAGAAGTGGATCAACAGTTTTTATCAGGAAATCCTCCTTAACTGCGATCTGCCTGCAGACAATGAATGGAAGTGTCCTTTTGCATCCTTCAAATTAACTCTGGACCTTGGGCTGGAGTCGTTTCCTTTTATGCCTCCACTTGGTGGAAAACAAATGCCACCTCTCATCTTAGGGAATGGTTAAAATATGGGCCTAATCGATATGCAGCATGTTGAATTTATATTGAATCCTACTGCTGAGGTGCTGTCTGCTTCCACCACATGGTGGCACTACATATCAGGGTGTGGAGATGTTATGAAACCAGATCCACAGGCTTTGTGATGTGCATACTGAGTAGAAAAAAAAAGACTATATTTACTGAGGTACTTTATATATTTAGCATTTTTATTGCAGTATTTTTCTCGGTATTACAGCATTGAGATTCTGTTTTTCCAACACTTAATAGTTGCATTCACAAACACAGATATCTGCTATTTGAGAACCTGGGCAGAAATAAAAAGAAATAAGCAGATATACAACTTTAGTGAATTTGTTCAGGGAATTTGAGCATCACATGGCTGACCAAAACCAATGAGAGGTCCTCTGCTGCCAAACTGCTGAACTCTTTCCCTTAAACCGTCTCATGGTCCTCACTGTTCAAGGTACTGCCAAGTGTGAAGGAGTCAAGGGTTGAATGAACACATTGAGGCCCCAGAATCTTTTTTTTTTTCCCCACTTTTTTTTTTTGTTATTGGCTAATAAAAATGCTGCCTCCTTTGTGTCCACCAAAGAGGGAAGAGAGCAGTGACGGGGTGAAACAAAACAGAAACATTTTGTATTAAGTGTTGGGGCTGTTTCAAGTCTTGGACCGCTCAGAAACCTCATGGGGTCGTCTTCTCTGTGAGACTGTTGTTTTTCCTTTTGGTTTTGTTCAATAAAGAGCACAGAAAATATACTTCAAAGGGAGGACACCCCAGAGTCCCAGAGGTTTTGTGAAAAGGATAATACAGGGCTCATCTTAACTGAAACTAATTTGGTATCTTTAAGAATGGCTCCAACATTTAAGGAAAAAAACAAAACAAATTGGGACTAATTGCTCTTGAATCCAGAATCTGAGCGGTCCATTTGCTGTACCCGCTCACTCCCATTCAGGGTTACAGGGGTCTGCAGGAGCCCCAACCAAGCTGTCTTTTGCTGAAATGCAGAGGTGCATCCTGGGCAGGTCACCAATCCATTTCATATTCATTCCCACGGGCAATTTAGAATTAACAATTAACCTGACGTTCATGTTTTTGGACTAGTAAGGGGAAGCTATAGTTGTTCCGATTTCTGAATTTCCCTGTGTAATTGAACTACTGGGGCCATGGTAGTTTCCCAGGTCAACAATACAACTCTAAAACTGGTCTATTTGGTATTTACTAGGGCTGGGCGATATATCGAGATTTTAATATATATCGATATATTTTCAAACGGGATATGGTACGAGACAATATCGTTTATATCAATTTAAAAAAAAAACATTTTTTTTTAATTTTGATATAGTTATTTTGTGACAAATTGACTTGAATGTTTTATTTGAGATTTTCACAAATGTTTTGTTATTTGCACAACTGTCAACCTCAGTGGAAAAGTCTGCCTGTTACTGTCTACATTGTATTAATTGCACAGTGTATTTTATGTAATTGTTATGCAGGAAAGGGGTATTTGTTTTATTTTATTCAAGAAGCATTTTTATTCTATATATGCAGGCAGTTTATTTTTATTTCATTTGTTTTATACATTTTGATATTGTGCAGACCTCTGTTAATAAAGGAACCTGTGTGACATTTGGCACGAGGCTTTGTATTAAAACTGACTGTTTTTTTAAGGGTTTGCCTCAGAAAAAAATGAAGCTAACAGAGATGCTATGCTATAATGCTTTGGGGGAAACCCCAATTATGGCACAGAAAAAATATCGATATATATCGAGTATCGCCATTTAGCTAGAAAATATCGAGATATGACTTTTGGTCCATATCGCCCAGCCCTAGTATTTACGGTAATTCTTTATCTGAGGTTAATTAAACAAAATATGTTTAGTATGGCATTAAACTAAAACTAAAAATAACAGTGGTATCGGAACAGTACTCTCTTCTGGCTGATACTTGAAGGTATCGGAAAGAAACCTAGAGGAAGCTGGAGGAAATGAATGCCAGAACATGCAAACTCCACACAGAAACACCACGTCAGATGCTGTCTTTTCACAAAACCACAGTTGGTGTGTTGCCATCCGTCCACCTGGAAAATGTAGAGTCCTGGAATATATCATGCATGGATTCATGAGAAAATATTTTTGTTTACTAGTTTGGCCAATTCCTAAACTATTGTCTTCTTTATTTTACTTTTGACTGGAAATCTCAGAATTGGCTCAGTATAACAGCGATGCGTGAAAGTGTCGTAACTGGGAAGATAACTGCTCTGTGTACGAAGACTAACTAGGCTTTTAACGCCAGATTTGAGACGGGCTCTTAAGGAAGTGGAGGAAGGAAGAAAAAAATTGCAATAACAAAAGTCGCACTGAGTTGAGCTGTAAAATGCTGCGGAAAAAAGATTTGACTTTAGCCTATTACCAGGTGCAGTCGCTACCTCGGTGTAAATGTTTTCTCCACCGAAGCAGACAAGAATTTAGTTTGGAGCACTGATGTGGAGCTAGACTCGGTAGTCCGATCACGAGCTAAAAGTAAGTTGTGTCAAAAACACTCTTTAACATTCAGAGTTTAAAAAAATGTTTTCATTTGAGGAAGCCAAACATTCTTTGAAACTGGAGTTTTCTTAATTTCCAGCAGGGTCCAGACTCCTGTGAAGATAAGGCAAATTACCGTAGTAAGTGTGAAAAATGTGTGTAGGCTGCAGGGCTGACGACAGGCACAGACACTACAGTGAAGCCACAGTGGGAAATAGCAAATGTAGCAGCTCCATTCACTCATGATGTGGCAAAGTGGCACAAGGCTGCACTCGCCGCTGACAGACAACAGACAGTGTTGGGTGTTTTTTAGATCAAGAATTAAACATTTTCCTTTGATTCCCTGCTTTGTTGTCACAGTTGCTATTCCTTCTTGTAATTCGGTCTCGGTCAAGCTTTGCAAACGTCTCTCCCACTCACTGAAAATTGCATAATTAAGTGAGACTGAATGTGGTGGAATACACCTTTTTATATGAAAGAGATTTATGTAGGAGGAGGTGTAAAAGTGTAGGAGGTAAACTGTGAGATCACTGAGAAAAGGCCGACGCCTATGGCACTTTTGCACTAGTCCCGGATCAGCCCGGTTCTACCCGCCACGGCCCCGTCTTGCGCGTTTGCACTAGGGGCTGAGACGGGTAGAGCTGCTCCAAGCAGATACTTTTTCTGCAACCATTCTGGCGAGGTTCTATCCGGGCTGAGCCGGGACTATTTCTGACGTCACCACCCTCCGCGCCACTGATTGGTTGGGGGGCGGGGCCGTCAGACGTTTGAATCAGGAAGCGGGAGTCAGCGCGAGGGCGACTTGCGGCTCGCAGCGATTTTATTATAAAGCGCAAACGTCTGTTTCATGATCCAAGTCTGAGGTGCAGATGTTCATAAACCTGGGGGCTAACGAGAGAATTAAAAAAGGGATGTAGACGGGCTGTTTTTTTCTCAGCCGCTCGCGGCTCCAGCTGATTTCTCATCAGCGCCGACACGAACAAAGGTGTAGCGCAATCGAATACGTCACAGCCGCTTCACCCCAACCTGCCCACTTCTCACCTGGCTGTGGAAAAACAAACGGGGACAAAACGGGTGGAGCCGCGCCGAGCAGAGCCGGGCTGATCCGGGACTAGTGCAAAAGTGCCACTAGAGATCCTAATGAGCCTGAAAGATTTTTTGGGGCACAGTTCCAGTTCAGAAATATTGTGTATTCTCAGCGTCTGAGCAGCAAAATAACCATCCTTGTGTCACCTTTCTCAAATGGCAGCAGAGTTGTGTCTGATCTCAAGTCTCCAGTCCTTAAGGCCGAGTCAAGTCCAAGTCATATAAGAAAAGTTTGAGTCAACTACTGATCAAGTCCAGTTTAGATTACGCAGCTGGCAGCTTTTTAAACACATGCAGGATCTTTAAAACACATTTTAAGCATTTCTAAGTAGGCATGTTCCTTTTTCGTTGGAGAAACCCCCCAAAACATATTATAGATACATCCGATTACCTGATCACCTGACCTTGATTTCATCTTAATAGCCTAGTCCTGGTGCTAGTAGATGAACAGTTTAACTAATCTCTACCAAAAGCACAAAACGCCTGTGGGGTCAGAGTGTAAGATATAGGGAAAACAGAATTATAGGATAAAAGTAAAGCATGAGATTTGGTACAAGAGAATGAATAAGAGTGTCGGGGGTGGATGAGATGATGGGCAAAGGATGTGTTAATGCTCTACTTTGAATATGCAAACAGTGAGAAAGTAACATACAATTATTAAATGAAATGCTATACAGACTATATGAGGGATTGTATGCATGTATAGGGTATTTTTAATTATTTATTGGCTTTAATAGGTTATTTGTCTTGTTTTATGTTGTGTGTAAATGTTTTATATACTATAGTATTTATCTATTTATTTTTTTACCACTGACTGATGGGACTTTTAATTTCGTGGTTATATAACAATGAGTAATAAAGATCTAATCCAACCTAAAAAAAACTATTTATACTTTGTTACAGATTGATCATTTTGGATTCTTGGAGGATGGCACCTTCAAACAGCGATACCTTGTGGCCGACCAGCACTGGCACCAGCCCGATGGGCCTATCTTGTTCTACACTGGGAATGAAGGCGACATCACCTGGTTCTGCAACAACACTGTAAACTCCCAGCTGCCCCCCTGCATGTTTACGCTGCACCTAAATCCTGAGACCACCGTAAAACCCGTCACTTGTTTTCTCTTCAGGGCTTCATGTGGGAAGTTGCAGAGGAGTTGGGCGCCATGCTGGTTTTTGCAGAACATCGTTACTATGGAGAGTCGCTGCCATTTGGACAGGACTCTTACAGTGTAAGAGAAGATGCAAAATTAGAACTGTATTTCATTAAAATCTGAATAAATGTGTGATTACACTTTTTTTTTCTCTCTTTTGTGGAGTTTCCAAGTGTTAAACCTATTAACATCATTAGTTTAAAAAGCCATGCATTTTAATGACTTCTACGTAATGAACCTTGAGTATGTGAAAGCTGAATGTGTTGAAATCACTCTAAAATAATTTTGCACAAAGAATTGGAAAATGTCTACATTTGAGTTGAAAATGTTTTTGGAGACATTTAATTAATTGTCCTGCATTTTTCGCTTGCAGGACAGCAAACACCTGAACTACCTGACCTCCGAGCAGGCTCTTGCAGATTTTGCAGTACTGATTCAAAACCTGAAGAGCACAGTACCCTGGGCTGTGCACAGCCCTGTCATCGCTGTCGGGGGCTCATATGGAGGGATGCTTTCTGCCTGGTTGAGGATTAAATATCCCAACGTTGTTCTTGGGTAAGATACTAATGCAACATACCAAAATATGTTGTGAGTTGTGAACTTTTTCCAAATCCTGTAAAAACCAGTGGGGAGGATTTAATGTAGTGTTCATGAATATGCATTGTCCCGTCTAAATAAACTTTGAAACTACCTATAAAGTAACAACAACAAAAAAGAAACATTCCCTAAGTAATTTCTAAGGCTTTACATGTAAGGAGATATTTTTATTACACCATGGTATGGTTTAACATGGTTATGCTTTAACAAAATTAAAACTAAAATCATTGTGAAAAACTAAGCACCACCTTTACCAGCAACGTATTGAAATAATTATTTTTTTAATGTGAAATCAGTGTCTCGCATCCTTGTGGAGTCATCGGGTTTCACTATCCTTTTTCTGCGTTGCTTCAGTTTAAAGAAGTTTGTTGACGTCTGGATTTCGACTGAACCTTTACAACACTTTGATTCGTTTTTAGTCGCTCTCTTGTAGATTTATTGTCGTGCTTTGGACTAACTCTTCACTCAATATCTTGTTTTATCCAAGTTGTAGCTGCTGGATAGATGGTCACTCATTTTATCTTGAGAATACTTTGGTCCACAGCCGAGTTCATGGTCAACTCAGTACAAAGCAAGATTGCTATGGGTGCAAAATACACACAAATCATCTTTTTAAAATTGTATCTGTTGTTATTAATTCTATTATTGTCTTGATGACATGTTTGGACAGATGTTTGTATGACTCTCTCCTGACGGCCCTTCTAAACAAGCCAGACCTGTTATGGTTTTTTTAATTTTTAATTTTTTTTTCCCTAAATTGTGCATTAAACTGAGGTCTGCAGAGTCTGAGATTCACCTCTTGATCTTTTCAATTATATCTCATCTGAGCATTGCATTGTTGATGGCACTTGCTAAGGTCATTGCTGATGTCTTGGTGCACGGCAGCGCTGCGGGGGACTGCGCTCTCACCGTTCCTCTTCACTCTGTGTGCCCCAGACTTCTAACAAGAGTCAGAGTCCTGTCATCTGCAGAAATATTCAGATGACTCTGCAGTTATGGGGTGAATCAGTGGCGAACAGGAGACTGAACATAGAGAACCGAGGACCACTGTGGCGTAGTGTGGGAACGGTCATCTCATCATGAATGTGAACAAGACCAAAAGGGATGATTTTGGATTTTAGGAGAACCAGGTGTAAGTTAAACATTATTTCCATCCTGGGAGACAAAATAGAGGTGATCTATCCTCTCTTTCCTATGTCCCTTTTCCTGCTCTACCCGGCTGGCCTTCGGCGACAGGGTCCCCCCTGATGAGCCAGGTCCTGCTCAAGGTCCCTTCCCTCTTAAAGGGACGTTTTTTTTCTTGCCACTGTTTTTCTCCCACTTAGGGGAGTTTTTACCTTCCATTGTTCATGTAATAATTGCTCAGGGGTCATGTTTGGGCCTCTGGAAACCACATAACAGCTTGTGTTGTAATAAACGCTATATAAATGAAATTGAATTGAATTGAATTGGAAGAGTATAAATACCTCGGTGTTCACTTGGACAACAGACGGGAGTGGGGACGCAAGAATAATGCTGTTTACTAGAAGGAACATGCATTTCTTGAGGAATTTGGCTCTTCATCATTTTCAGCAAGTTGTTGAATATCTCTTATAAGTCTGTTGTGGAGAGTGCAGTCATATCTGCAGTCATCTGCTGGGGGAGCAGCAACAGAGCCAGTGAACTGATGAAGAATGTCCTTTTTACGTGACTATATGTCTGTACACATGTTTGAATTAATTTGAGACTACATGCTGAAATGGTCTGAGCCTTGATTATCTTTTATCTTCTCACAGACAAATGCTTTCTAAGATTTCCCGATGAATGTGGATGTGTAGTTTGTCTGTTTTTGAGCAAAAACAAATGGTAGCATCTCTTTCTTCCCTGTGTTCCAGAGCGTTGGCATCTTCTGCACCGATATGGCAGTTCCCTGGTATGGTGCCATGTGGGGACTTCTACAAAATAGTAACACAAGACTTTGCCAGAAGTGGCTCTAACTGTGATGCAAACATAAGAAGGTCATGGAAGGCTATTAATAACGTTTCTTCCTCTGGTAAGGCAGGCTTGATGATGACTTCCTGAATTCTCTTAAATGACACTCTTCCACATCTGAAACAACACACAAAAACACTTTTATCAAGTTCTTAGTTGTAAGGAGAGGATGGATGGTGTGCTGGTACCTGCAGGACAAAGGTGCAGCTCTGAAAGAGCGCTTATAAACAAATTAGAGTTTGAATGGTATTTAATTAAGAAAATGTGATTTATGTAACAGACATGAGCCACTAAGTGCTTCACAATGTGGATAAAAACACCATAAAATAACATTCATTGTACATTAAATGCACAGGTTAAAACAATACATTTGCCAATTTTTGCATATATAGTTTTAAATCATTTTTTTTTGTGAAGATTTATGATTACTGATGATACATGATTTAATGTCATACCCCCCCCAATTTAATTCATGAGATTAGGTCAAGTTCTAATTGAACTATACATTTCAATTTATGACTGTAGCAAATGTCTTGTGATTTGGTCAAAAGTGCTGCCAGACAGTCTGTGATTACATCTGCCTCCCTGAAATACTTAAATAATACAGCTTAAAAATCACCAGAATTTCTTGATAAAAAGGAAAACATCCTAGCAAAAGTATGCATTGGAATGTGGGTCCAAAAAAGCCACAGTGACATTTAAATAAAATATGATGGTGTTATATTAAAAGCTAAGCAAGTATTTATTTAGCCCTGTTTTTATAAACTCCCATTGTTTGGGAAATGAAAGCTTCCTGGAGGTTTTTCATTGAAGTTACCCACATATTAATGTATCTGTGGATTTGACCGGTTTTTGTTTGCATTTGTTATGAAAATCGTTGAGTCAGAGACTTCAAGGTGAATCATTACAGGCATTAATATGTTAGGTGTGCTATAATGAGCAGAAGGTCCTTCTCAAATTAAACTTAACTCTGTTCTACTAAGTTTTAGATTGCTGTTTTTGCTGAAAGTATTCCGTCATTTCAATAAGATTTTTTTTCTCCCCCAGATTGCTAATTTAGGCAACCTATGACTTTAACTGAAATAAAGTTAAAGTCTTAACAGCAGTATGGCTTAACAATGTCTTATACACATTCAAGTAGAATTAATAATTTAATGACACCGAACCTCTAGTTATTTTTTTTCTTCCCTTTTTCTTGACAAGCGTCTGGTCTTCAGTGGCTGTCACAAGAGTTCAGCTTATGCACCCCTCTCAAGACTGGGCTCGGTGTCATTGCCTTCAAGAACTGGCTTCAAGAGACTTGGGTGAATCTGGCCATGGTGGACTACCCGTACGAAGCTAATTTCCTCCAACCGCTGCCTCGCTGGCCCATCCAGGTACAGACAAACACAAAAGGCTCAAAGTAGTGTATTGAAAACGTGTTTATCTGTAGCCAAGCTCCGAAAGTTAGCCGAGTTTCCTATTTAGTTTTTCCTTTTCAAAAGTTTTTAGTCCGTCTCAACTTCGGTTAAGCAGCTAATTTGACCTGGCAGCCCGTGCTAATGAATGTGCGACTCAGCCGATTGTGTTACAAGTGTTTGTTGTGGTCTCCCGCGCCTTTTGTTGACAGCAGCCGTAAACTAAGTTCATTAATATTCATAAGGATCTGGTTTCTTTTTAGACTGAAAGTATTCTCTGGATGGGCAGCAGCAAGTACGGCTCTGTTCTTCCCCGCTCTTGTACCAGTAGTCTTTTCACTCGCCCGCTCTGTCAGATCTGAGGTGTTTCTGTCAGGAGGAGGACATTTGTCCAGTGCAGCACATAAGGCTGCTAAACGAAAGTTCAGCGCTCTTGTTTGAACGTTTAAATGAGACTGAAACAAACGCTTGACAAGACACTTGATGTGAGGAAAAGGGGCCACAGAAATACCCATCCATCCAGTGTCTGTACCTGCTCCTCCCTGAGCGCTGAAGACTGTCCCAGATGTCTGCACCTTTCATGCTCGTGATCTGGTGTCAGCACAACTGTTCTGCAGAGGCTGATTGACTTGGGTCCAGTTTATTCTACCATTTACCTTGACGTGTCGCGTGTCTATAACAAGCTCTGCCACTGACCCCGGACTCTGTTCAGTCTTTGCATTCGCTCCCGAAGAACCTTCACAGGAACGTCGTTCTCCCAGTAGTGCGATACATTATAGTTATTTATCATTAAATCCATGAAAAGACGCAGGAGCAACATGTGTCATCATGTGCAATAAACACTAAATGGTCATTTTGAGTTTTTTTTGGCCCCTTGCCTTTAATGTATGCAACCCCTATGGGTGGTTTAAGCGGTTTAGGCAGTGGGTGTAAAGAGGAGCTTTTTTAATGACAAAGCTAATGTGATTATCTGAGTGAGTGTGAGAACGGGGTATTGAGGGCTTAGAGGAGGGAAATCTGTTGGCAAAGATGAATGTATAAGCCTAATCCTATCTGAAAAGTACGGAGAAGATGCTTTGGAGCTATTGCAGTGTTTTTTCTTTTTTCCCCCCTCTCCTTCACAGTATAAATCTTTGGTTGGACATGTCTGTGGCCCTCCTCATCCATCGACCACCAACTCCTCCCTAGCCCCGAGACAAAAGCCTTAGTAACAAACTCCACACTGGTGCAGCTCCCCTCTAACATCCAAACAAGAGAGCCCAGTTTCTCTGCTTCACAAAGAGTGCAGAACAACAGCCACGGCCAACTCTGCCGCCGCAACCATAACAACACGCAGTGAAATCAAACAAGAGCTGAAACGCAAATATTTATCATTCACGCTATTAATTTTGAGAAATCAGCCGTGGTCAAATAAAACAGTGAGCTAAGCCGTTTAATTTTAAAGCATTTAGATTGTTGCATTTAAATAAATTATAGTTGTTTCTTTCTGTTTTTTTTTTTTTTGTCCTCTAGTGCCAGCATTACAGCGATAAATTCAAGTTCATTCCAGGGAATTTCATATGCAAATCAGGCGCCAACACTTTTTATGTGGAAAAACACTTTATGGGCCACAAGAAAGCAATCTTCAGACTTGTAAACAACTTTGATCTAAGGGCCCTGGTTCTTTCATTCCTCTTGTCAAAGTTTTAATGGAATAGATTGCCTGAGCCGTTGCTGTAATCAAGCCTTTGTAAGTAATTGTTTTTTGTTGTGCTTTCAAACATGTCGTGTTTTTGAAGGTGGTGTGCAAGTATCTGGGTTTCGATTCCTCCGTGTCTGACTACCAGCTGCTGCGAGGTGTTTCCCAAGCAGCCAAGGTCTACTACAACTACACCGGAAGCTCGGCCTGTCTCAACACCTCTCAGACGGCGACCGGCAGCCTCGGTGCACTCGGATGGACTTACCAGGTGATTAACACGGCTCACTTATCAATCAGGGCCAATAAATGGATGCACAGGGGTATCGGTGTGCAGCTTTAACAGTTAAAGTGAATGTGCGTTCAATCCCTAAATCCCAGGCCTGCACAGAGATGGTGATGCCCATGTGCACAGATGGCGTGCAGGACATGTTTGAACCCGAGGAGTGGAACTTCCAGGTCTTCTCTGACGAGTGCAATGCCATGTTCGGTGTCAGGCCACGGGCCGACTGGGCCGGCACGGTCTACGGGGGAAAGGAGATTCGGTCTCATAGCAACATCATCTTCAGGTAGTCATTTATTGTGAAAAGCAAGGGAGATGTTTGCAGGTTTCTCTATAAACCGAAATCACAAAAGTCGAGTGTCAAAGATACAAATTTAAAAAGATAAAGAACGTAATTTAACCTAACATACATCAACGCAAGCTTTTTTTATTCCTGAAATGTATTCCAAAACAAGTTTAGATAATTGTAATTATGATTTGGTACAAAAACTGTTTCTGCATCTTACTTCGTCTTTGAGGAGGAAAGATGGGCAGAGCATCAGCATTATATCAACAAATGTGTCAGAAAATACCACATTTATGTTTGACGACAAGGTTCCTTGAAGATTGGAAGGGCTTTCCCTATTGCTCCTTCCATGTCTAACTCTGTACCATTAAATAATTCAAAGATTCTGTACAATTTCACTGCAAAAACGGGCAAGGGTGCAAGACCTGTCTTCTCCAATCCTTCAAATGGCACTGCATTAAGAGCTGTCATCCATCAGTCGCTGATATAACCACATAGGCAAGCTTTTACTTTATTGTACAAGAGGTTTTGTGTTCAGACGAAACAGGGTTATTTATTGAAGAAATGGGCGATGTGTGTTCAGGACCAAAAATGATACGGAGTTGGACTTAACTAGTCCTTTGAGACTTTAAACTGCATCCTGCACACATTACGAGCCTCATCCGAGGGGTAAGAGGGTTCTGTGAGGAGCGGGAGAAAATAACGTGCAAAGTCCCTCACCACTTGGTGTCGTGAGACGGAATGCTAACGCGTCAAAATGACACAAATTTTCTTAAGTTTATTGTTCATGTAATAAAATAAAAGTCAGATCAAATCGAAAAAAAATATTTGTATTTGCCGTTTTTCCAGTTCAGTCTTAGCTTTTCCTAATTAAGGTTGTTTGTCCAGTTCTCAGTGAACGTGTGTTTGGTGTTGAATTGCAGCAACGGAGGACTTGACCCCTGGTCTGCTGGTGGAGTGACTTACAACATGTCGGACAAGCTGGTGTCCATTTGGATTCCTGATGGAGCGCATCACTTGGACCTTCGCTACAGCAATGACCTCGACCCGCCTGCGGTCCGTGCAGCTCGGGCGTTGGAGGTGAAGTATTTTCAGGACTGGATCAATAAAGCTAAAAAGAAAACTGGAACTCGTCGACTGTCTCCGAAAAAAAACAAACTTCGGCCTCACTAGGATCCTCGGGATATCCGGGGTTAAGCTTTAATTTTTAATCACGATAATTGACATGGTGCTCTCTGTCATAACACCAAAGTTTGTCACTTTTGCAATCAGTTTCTGTCTTTTTTGGCTTGTTGTGTTTGGTGTGGAAGTATTAAAATACTTGATTTACCTGTTTATTCACTCTTTAGGCCAAACTGTACATTTTCAAGGGCTTAAAGACTTTAAAGTCCCCATATTATCAGTAAGTAATGGTTACGTTTGACTTATAAACTGATAATAATGCTGCAGTGGAAAAACATTTGTCATCATGAAAAAATGGATGATTCTTAGTTCTCTTTTTCTTTTTTTTTTCAATGATGTAACATTTTCCAAAGCCTATTAAGGCCGCCAAGTTTCTATTTCAGTGTTTTAAACGATCCAGTATGTGCTGTTTTCTCATGAATTCACATCCTCTGCTTAATTGAGTGTTTCATTGTCATTCTTGTTGGTTTTGTCAGGCATATCTGCTTTTTCTTCCAGAATAAGGGAACATTACAAAACTCAGGAGAAATGTTTGGCCTCACATGTGAAGTAAATTCACTATTTTGGAGATTTTGACAGCATTTAGTTTTTTAGTTTAGTGTTAAAATGATATTGATTGTTCATAGATCAGTTCCTTCTCTGCTGTTTCTAAGATTTTTATTTTTCTTGCACAGAAATATCTTACACTTTCTCTTTTGGTCATGTCTGTATGAACCTTTGTTTGGTTGAGGAGTGTAATTTTTCCTGAACAAAATGAGGCTATAAAGTTCAATTTTCCCTCGGTAGGAACAATTGTACACGCTTTGAGATTTAATAAAAACCCAATCGGAGGAGGCCAATAAAGTGAGTGGTGGGAGGTTATTGCGGCTGTGCCCGCTGACCTTAGCCCTGTGAACCAGCCTGTGGGATTCCCTCTAGCAAGCGTTAATTCACTGGCTGCCTTTAAAGCTTTAAATTGTGGCACCGAGGCAGCCCGTGGACTTTGGTTGTTGCCCCCTGCAAGTAATATTATTAATACAACTCCTGCAGTGCTGAAGAGGTTGAGAACGGGTGATGGGAGGTTAAGAGCGAGGCGGTGAGATGATGCAGGAGTTGTCAGAGCCAAGAGTTCTTTTGTACATCAGAGCAAAGTCACTTCTTTTTTCTTTTTATTTGCTCTTTTAATAATGTCATGTAAGTCAAAAGCATTTTAAATACAAGCGAAAACACGTCTCCTTACATTATCATTTTCATTGCAAGTGGCTACACCTTTTTTCTTCTTCTTCTTCTTTTTAAATCTAAAGTGTCAGACCTGACATGACCTTAAGAAGCAGCTGTGAAACACATCCTGCTCTGGTATGTGGGTTCATTTTCTTTAAGGAAACACAAAGCGTGACTTTTCAACATTTTGTCACAAGCTTGACTGAATTTCTCCCCAGTGGCAAGTAACACAACTAAACATGGGGGAGGACGAGGCCTCCGCCACTAAATGCCCTCCTTAAATGTTTCTCAGGACTTTGAGAGGTCATTCTTTTTCCTGGCCTTTTTTTTTCTTTTTCTTAGCTCCCTGACAATCGTCATCAATCAGAGATGTTATTAGTATTCACTTAACTCTTGAGCATGTCCCTACACAGACAGGGACCACACACTATTAGGAAGAGATTAAGCCTGTGCGTGTCACAACGCGTTGTTCTGACACCCCTTCCTCCCTGCCGTGGGCTCGGGTGCAGCGCAATAAGTAAAATGTTTTAGAAAACAGTATCTCAACAATGTGGAACGAATGACTACAAGTGATGTATCTGTCCTCATCTTGTTGAGTTTGGATGTTTTTTTTTGAGAATGCAATCCAGGTTTTATTGTTGTGCAATAAAGGCAAACCTAATATTGGGATTTAACTAACTTGTTTATTCACTTTTAGAGTAGAAACAAGCCTAAAGCTCCTCAGCTGTGCTCTCAGTTTCTGTCCTTTTGAGCGGGTCTGCAGCAGCCCATCCCCTCTCACCCTCTCAGCCTTAATGCAACAATAGAAACTTGTTTCCGGGATCTCTGCGTCAGGCTCTGTGATTTGAATGACCTACCAGCACAAAAGCCAAGACCCCCTGACTAGGGTGGAGGAAAAAAAAAAAAAAAAAAAAGTGGATATGGCTGCCACGGCTGTGATGAGGTCACTTTGCCAAATTTGTGCTGCTCGTAAAGCGAGCCCAGTACTCTCACACTGGAGCTGGGAAATGCCGTGAAACGGACGCTGATTTTCTCCAAAACATCTGAATAATAA
The DNA here is from genome assembly GCF_033807715.1 of Cololabis saira. NCBI lineage: Eukaryota > Metazoa > Chordata > Actinopteri > Beloniformes > Belonidae > Cololabis > Cololabis saira. Next base: position 40,006,902 of record NC_084590.1, read on the forward strand.
ATCGCAACGATTTTACTTTTGTAATCTTTAGAATCTAGCATTTGCATCCAAGCTCTTTATCCAGGCTCATGCTTTTTTAAGACATGTTCATTTCTGCTTTGCCTCAATGTTTGTTTTTCATTAATTTATTGTCTCCTCCCCTGCTAAGCTACTCTTCTCTCTCTCTCTTTTTTTTTTTTAGACAAATAGCAAAGATTCGCAGTAAGTTCCACATTTTGTGACGTACAATTAACACTTGCCAGCATTCTCTTCCTGAAATTCAACTTTAATCCTGTTGAGGATATTTTAGATGAAAGCGGGCCGAGTAACCGTCCTCCTGTCGGACACATCCTCCTTTGTGTTCCTTTCTTGGCCAAGAAACTTCCTGTAAATGCGTTATTGTTTACAAGAGAAGTTTCATACCCAGGATTTCTTAAGGTCAACATTTCTTCTCGCACACTGAGCCCGAACTGCACTTTATTCCCCTTTAATTTAACAGCTCCGGCAGCTTTTCTAGTTAAATCGACTGTTCATTATTGAGACCCATTTTACGAAGGGGCTGTGAGGTGCAATTTAATGAATCTCTGGCACAAAGCTCCCTTTCACTGCTGCGCGAAGAATAGGGGCTATTTAGACCCTGTAGGGCTTTATGTCAAAGGCAGCCCATAATAGTTGTCAGGCCAGGGCAGAAATTCCCACTGGCCTGGGAATGCACTAGAAATCAACTTTTGCCATGAGCAGATTAAGACACAAGCAAGCAGTTGGAATATTCTCCTCTATACTGGCATCTGTTTAGACACACACATTTTCCCACAGAAAAGAAGCCTTTCTTTCTCTGATTTGATGCTACATTTCTTTTTCATCGACTAAATTAGTACTATTAAAACTACAAATTAGTAGAAATTCAGTTGGCCGAACAGAGAGGACACACATAAATAGGTATAACGGCTCAAAATTGACTCTGAAAGCCAATGAATCGCTTTATGATGGTGATTTCTTCTACTTACTGATTTGACAATTGCAGATTTAAAAAAAAAAAAGTATTGTTTTATAAGCAAAGGGGTGGTGTTAAAGCTGTGCTTTGCACAAGTACTCCAATCCACCAGGAGTTGGAAAAACTTTTCTTTTCACTGTTACAGTAATATTCTCCAGTTTCACGAAGGGTTTTGTGGTTCAGAGCACACACACAGAGTTAAACTGGAAGAGTGGAGTTCTGACAGAGGTTATTGTCTTCAGCTCGGCAGGGAATTTCAGACAAATCCCTCTTTAGATGCAGGTGGTCACAACACAAGCAAAGAGTTAAGTCCTCTGGTCTCTTTGCCCCTCCCCTTTGATGTTCTGACATCATTAGTCCAGCCCCCACGAAAGATCTCGCCTTCCTCAGAGCCCCTCACTTCTAGTCTGGAATGTTTATAGAAAGTTAATGAGCAGCATCAGGACCAAGTGTTTTTACCAGGAGAACAAAGTAATGCTCTGAAGAAAGTGTCGGTGCAGGGATCACAGTGGATGCCACAGGTGAAGCCGCTGGGCTCGACAGAGTAATGGCTGTTCAGACTGCCATCATGAACCCTCAGTTCATGAGCTTCTGCTTCCCCGGCTCTGTGATGGAGTATGACGTGGATAAAAGTCTGGATGGGAGTCTCCTGGGTGAGGCAGAGAATGACGAAGACTTCAAAGAGACCACGAGGGACCTGCTGAGCTTCATAGACTCGGCCTCCAGCAACATCAAGCTGGCTCTGGACAAGCCGGTGAAATCCAAAAGGAAAGTCAACCACCGGAAGTACCTGCAGAAGCAGATCAAGCGCTGCACCGGCATTATAACGCCAGGAAACGTAGCAGAGGTCCCAGCAAAGAGACAGGGCTCCCCCGGGTCTCAACCGAGCCCCTTGCAGAGCAAAATGCTGCCCAAGCGTGATGGGGTCCAGGCCAACTTGCAGAGCAAGAGCTTGGCAGCTCTCTTCAGCCCTGCGAAGGACATAAGAGGGGAGAAAGCCAAGAAGCCGCCCTTGAGGCATCGCAACCTGCCACCGTCTTTCTTCACCGAGCCTGCGAACTGCTCCAAAGTCAGCTCCACATCCGGGATGACGCTGAAGGACTTGGAAAGAGGCAATCCCGAGGCTGCAGAGTTCTTCGAGCTCTTGGGACCTGATTATAGCAACATGGTAAGTGACCAGGACCTTTACCAAGGCATGCCTCTTCGATTACAGCCAGAGCTGGGAAGCCCGGATCCCGCTTCCTACGACGCTCATCATTTAGTCGGAGGCCTCTTCTACTCGGACCCCTGGACTAGCTGCTCGGGACCCTCTAAGAAACTCGGGGAGAGTCTGCGCGGCGTCGGCCCGGCCCAGCCTCCCGCCTACTGCCAGGCTGAGGATGCTTCCGGGCCCATGGATGACAGCGCATTGTGCACTTTGGCTTTCCCAAACTTCCTCACAGACTGCTCCATACCTCAGGTTACCTACGACTTGTGCAGTGGTTACAACAGAGCTAATTATTCATCTCTATGAAAAATGTTTCATTCTGTTTTTAGGAAAACTCATACAGAAACAGGTTTTATTTTTAGCATGAAACTTTTTTCTGTTGCAGATGCATCTTTCCTCAACAAAGTTGTTTTGTTTCTTTTCCCCAAGAAGTTTTTATCTCATATTTAATGAAAAGTTACAAAGCTTCTGAAGACAATTTGATACATTTCTGTTCAATATTCCAGTATAATCTCCCCCCCTTTTTCTGTCTTTTCTGTGTGTGGATTTTAACCATCTCAGGCAGTTTCTGATGACACTCTGAATGAAAATGCATTTCCTTTTTTGCATGTTTAAGTCGGTGAAATGTAGTCTTTTTGGATTTTCTCAGTCAGACATTAGTTTTACGACATTTCTCCTGTTTTATGAAGGAAAACTGCACAGGCTGCTGAAATAGTTGTCGATTTAGTCCGCCAAGCAGCTGCTTATTCTAGAAAAGTGAAATTAACCCTAGATTTCTTAACAGTATGACAAAACAACATATGCACTTTTTCGATCCTGGCAGTAACAATTCTGTTCAGAAATATGAAAATGAAATTTAAATAATAAAATGAAAAAAAAAGAAGATTTCAAGCATGTTTGATTCCCTCCAGCTGGTTTACAGAATTTTATGGCTCTGAATTTATTTTCAGCTGGCAGTTTGACCAGATTTCTTTTTAAGTCTTTAATGTATGTAGTTATTATAAAAATGACAAAATAAAGCGGGTCTTTATTAAAGTGTGTGTGTTTTTTTGTGGAACAGTGTGTGTAATCATCAATATTTACTAGGCAGCAAAAACAACAGAAAAACACAGTCAGGAAAAATGTTCGTGTCCATGATATGTCTCAAACATAGTTACAGAAAAATCCCTGGGCTTCCTGATTATTCTTTTTATTTCTTATTTAAGGGGATGATGAGGAGTTGTTACATAAACAAGCTGTTTATGTAACAAACAGTCGAGGGAGGGAGCAACTGGACCACTGGGCTGTTCCATCGGGTGTCTTATTATGGTCATTGTCCTCATAATGCTGCAATAATGTTATTTTCCTTGACTTAAAGTGAAATTTATCGACGGACTGAATCTTGAACGATCTCAAAGTAGAACTTTGTCACCAGAGATTTCTAACAGCAGATTTAAACATCATTCTGCTCGTCGGTGCACATCATTACCTCCCCCTGGTGGCCCCTGATGCGCTTTTATCCACATTTTTATTTTGGAAAAGCTACAGGAAAAGAATCATTCCACAATTTAGGAGAAAAGATTTAAGATTATCTTTCAGCTGTTTTATTTATTTTTATTTTTTGGATTTAAAAGGAAAACAGACACCCCTGACCTTTGTGGCTGCAGCATCGCGTGCTGCTTGGCAGGGAGGTCATGGCTCCAGGCCTCTGCGGGGCTTCTCTGCGTGCAGGTTGCATGTTCTCCCCACACCTCTGTGCCTTTTCTGCAGGCAATCCAGCTTCCTCTCAAGTCTGAAAACACGCATTGATTGTTGATTTTGGTTTTGTGTTTGGAGAAATGTTGATAAAACCATTGAAAAGGTGTTACAGTAGTTTACACAGATCCAACCGAGTCTTTTTCAAAGACACTACGGGGATCTGGGCATGAAATCAGTTGGTTAAAGGTTTGCAGAAACTTCAAACGAAACAATTTCACCATTTTAAATTTCCCCGCCTCAGACATGGAACGAAGAGTTGCTGTCTGCTTTTATTTCATTGCACTTTTTGTTTTTTAAGGCTCTGCTTTGACACATAGTCGCTCATTTACAGAGATGTAACCTTTGGCTTTATTAATTTATGTTTTGACAGCGTATGGATTTACAAAATTAAAGTGTAATTGATAGATAATAATGAAATAAAGACATTTTTACGCCCCCCCGTTTAAAAAAATATATAATCCAGAAAATGAATAACATGAGATAAACCCCTCCAGTAGATGGCAGTAATGTTCTGCGGAAAACACAGTCCACCACTCCCATCTACTTTCAAATGATTTATGACATTTTGCATGTAATTGGAGCCTTTTGTGGTGACGACTGAGCAGTTCTGCAGATGTCTCTCAATAAAATAAATATCTACAGAATTTAGTTTCCTGGAGGCGAATAAATGGTTGTGAAACGTGACTTTTTCTAAATTTGGTTGAAAAAGGACTCTTGTAGGATTTTTACTTTTCCTCCTGTCGCTTCGCTTGATCAGCAAACTGGCCAAAGCCACTCTGGCAAAAGCAAAATCTCCAGTGTCATTTTTTCTTAACACAAAAAACTATACATGCAGAAGGCATTTGGGGTTTCTTGTCCCCGAGTTTGAACTGGCTGATACATTCAGATTAGGTCCTGCTGATGGAGCCAGAACTGTTGCCTGTTGGATTTATGGCACACTGGAGGTGCAATGTTTGTCAAAGTGATTAACAAGATCAGTGCTGGTGCAGACCTGAATACCGAGTCAGATCTTTGAGTAAACTAGATGGAATTCACCAGATCTGTCCGTCTGTCCGTCCATCCATCCATCCATCCATTAATCCATAAAAAGTATGTAAGAATAAAGGTGAATATGGACACTGGTTGTACTTAAAAACCTTTATTGTAGAAAAGTTACTGCACACCACCGGATCCACATTTACCCTCTCCTTGACCTTTCACAGCTAATTATTATTTCTTGTCAGCACCATCGGGGTAGAAGCTCTGAGCAAGATGATCTCCTTAATCCTGTAACACATTCACACATTGCATTATTGCATTTGTGTCTTTGAGCTCGTCCTCAACATTCACATGTTTATTTTGTAGATGACAAAATGTGCTTTTAGGCTAGTTTGGGTCTATTCTAATATATTTCCTCTTTAAAGGTTACCTCAAGATTTTATTTTACTTTCTAGGTCTGTTGATCTAAGATAAGACACTTCTGCTACTTTAAGGTTGTAAGGATTTATTGTTTAATTTACAATTACTGTTGTATAAGCCTGCTTAAACTGTTGAGCAACATAAGCGTCTGAAAAGGGGAAACATTAATTACCCCTCGTTTTGTTAACTGGGGCAGAAAAGTACTTTGTCTTGAAATACAAGAGCCAAAAATATGGAGCCTGCCTTTGGGCTCGCCATGAAAATAAAAAAAGTTCCTTAGAAATCCATCCTCATAAAACTTTGTAAGCCATTCCCATATTTTGTAACCTGTGCCCACAGGTCTGCTCTGTAAATTGTGGCCACATATTTAAAAAGAACAACTTCTTCTCGTTCTTCAAATCTGTGTATGTAGTTAAAAAAAAAAAAAAACAACAGCTTTTGAAATATTTCTTATATACTTGGCAACATGCAGTAGATGTCAGTTCTTTATATCTCTCATACATCTGTATAATTTCACCTGTTGTTCAGGGTCCTTGTGCCTTTCTATCACCAGCATACACAATTATGCAGCCTTTTCTTTCTTCGTCCTTGCAATGATTTCCTGTCCAGGCCTTCAAACGGAGCCTTTAAATTTAAATCCTGCAATTCTGAAGTGATATTTTCATTGTAAAGGATGATGTAGGCCACCTTCCACCTTAAAAGGGCATCCTGCAGCTATAGCACTGTAAGGATGATCGCCAAGGTCACTGCAGAGAGTTGGCACTTCCCAACACACCCGGCACATCTTCACATCTTCTATTGCAAGACCTCCCCCGGTGACAGCAGTAACATCCCCACCGTGGGAGACGGAGTATCAGTCAGCAATCATTTAAATGTGCATGTCACTGCCTCATCATCATCTTCTTATCTTTGTTATACTCAAAGAAAAAAACGGTTTCCTTACAGTGAATTAGATTTCTCTGCATATGCATTTCATGTCTCACTGCTTTCCCTTTAAGTCTGTTTTCATTCTCTGCAGCTATGATGCATTGCTCTCCTCCTTGGGGTGTTGTGGGTATGCTTTCTTACATCTGTGGGTTTCTGTCAGTTTGATAACAACTGCAAGCTGTGCAGCTGACAAAAGTCTCAAACAGATAAAAGACAATAGAGCCTCAAGTTTTTCCTACCCCCTGCAGATGCTCCCTATATTGACAAATGCATCCCTCTTATGCAAATTAAATCAACGAATATCAATCTAAAAGTCAATTCTTGCTCAGATGGTGGAATTTGTTTGGTGCACTCGCTGATATGACCTACACTGCAGCACGGCTGAATGGACAAACCTGAACTATTAAAGTCATGCATGAAGCCAAGATGGCAATGTCATTATAAAGTCAACGGGAAGCCCCGGCTTTCATAGTTCCATGATAGACTCCAACAATGTTATAAAGATTGCAGAGCACTTCATTTCCCACCTCACTATTGAAGTTATAATAAACCCAGAATAGTGCTATTATTAGCGCTGTACTTGTATGACAAGTCTTTGGAGGTTGGAGCCTTCAGGAAAGTGAACATTTAAAAAAGGAAAACATTATTTGGACCTGTTAGTCTCCTCCACTGATAAATGTATCCTCCGTCCCAGTCAGGGTGTTGTTTGAGGGAGGTAATTATTTGAAGTGTGTGTTAGCCCAACAGTTTCTTTAAGTTCCTTAGGCTCTTCTTTTTTTTTTTTTTTTTAAAGATTTTTTCGGCACAGACGCCTTTATTTGAAAGTTCAATGATAGGAAACAATGGGAAGGAGAGGGGGACTGACATGCAGCAAAGGGTCCCCGGCCGGGATTCGAAACGGGGTCCACTGCGTATGTGGCATGCGCTCTAACCACTCGACCACCTGCGCGCCCCTTAGGCTCTTCTTTTAGCAGGTGGTCACGCTCCGTCTGAGTCACAGATAGAAATGTTGTGTCTCGTCGCAACAGCTAAGCAAAGGCTTTAATACACTGAATATCTGTTGTCCCTGAAATGTTCCAGGCCCCCATCCAGATCTAGACTTCTCTGAATTATTCAAGTTCCACTACCAAACGTGTCTCTGTGCTGTCAGGTTGTTTTTTTTTTTTGCCTTTTCCCACTGTCACTGAGATGATGTAGCCACAATGCCAGAGAGAAGTCCTGTGTTGTGTTTTCTTTGCCGTTTTACCGACACAGTTCTTACATAGCTGTCGCTAATGGTTACGGACGGTAGCCGGCCCGTCTCTTCTCTGCCTTGTTGTGGCTGCATGCTCTCTCATCTGGACGAGGCAGATGACCTTTATCCGAGGAAGAACCATTGAATATTGTGGAGGTAATTATCATCATTTTAACTACTTTCTGCTGCTTGAGTTAATCAGTAATAATGACATCAGAGTGATGACAAAATCCAACAAACAGCTGCACGCTATTATTCCGCTGCAAAAATGGGCACATATGCCTCCTGCACATATGTTTCCCCAACATTTTTTAGCTTCCTGTCTTTGATTATTACAAGCATGTGATGTGTTGGGTGTACTAACTACGGTGCTACTTTTGCAGCACCTCAGGGATCATTAGCTTTTTTCAAATCTTTCAAACACCTGTCGACAGGATTTACATATGCAGTAATGTGGAAAAGAAAGCGAACACTCTTCCAGTTAAGAGTTTCATTTGTATCAGGACACGATAAAAATCATCTCGTATTTACCAAGAAATTGATTTAACATAAAAATACAACTTCAGGTGAACAAAAAAACAACAGCACATGGCAGATTACACTATGCCAGTATTCATTTAACAAAAACACAGACAAAATCCAAAAAGAGTGTGTGAAAACTAAGTAATTTAAAATCTTGAATCAATTTCTTTTTCTCTCTCTCCACGATTCAGTTCATTGAAGTTTTTTAGCATTCATTTATGCACGTTTCTCCTCAGCTCCCACCACAGCAGTTGCACCGTTGCAACATCTTGATTCTATCCTTTTCCAGCCAGGGTTTTGCAGACTCGCCGGTGTGTGTGGGATCATCGTCCTGTTGCATGACCCAGTTACAGCGTCCCATTTGACTCTAAAATATTTTGGTATGCAGAGGTGTTAGGTGCCCAGATCACATGGCTGCAAAAACAGGCCCAGATTATTACTTCTCCAGAGTCGGCGAGGCGTTTGTGCTGAAAAGCTCTGTTTGCGAAACTTGGCGCTATTATGACCAAACATTCCCACTTTGCTCTTTGGTCTGATGAATAAACCACATTATCCCAGAAGTCTTGTGATTTTTATGAGAGCCACCTTTGTGAGATTAAGTGCAGCTGCCATGCTATTTTTTTTTTTCTTTTAGAAATAAGACATTTTTAAAGAAGTCATAATTGTACAATGTTTTGACAATAATACTGTTTGAAACCCTAACGTTTAATTTACTACAATAACGGAGGCTTTTAGAGTTTGGGATGAAGCCTAAAGCAGATATCTTTCCTCATTAGCATTGTGTTATGACAGCCCTGCATACCACACACCAGTAAACTGACGAAACATGTACTTTCAAAGAGGTACTCGCAACAGCTCACGATCAATCAATCAAGTTTGATCAGCAGCGCCTGGCTGCTTCTTACCGGTGTGTTGTTTATTTGAGGTTGTAGTCAGTACTCGAGTTGTAAAAAAAAATCAGGGGAGATGGTGGATTTTATCATATGGGGACAGATAATTTGTGCTGATTACAAATAATATAATATATTAAAAAATAACAGCACTGACCAAAACACCTGCAGAAATACTGCAGGAATGACATAGCAGCAGTTAAATGCAGCCTTCTGTAAGCTTTAAATATCCACTGGGCTTACATCAAATACATCAAAACACAACAATAAAAACAGTTTTCTGAACTTATAAATATGACTCTGTCCTTCACAGGATAAGTAAAATGGATCACTGCAAAAACTCAAAATCTTAACAAGAATATTTGTCTTATTTCTAGTTAAAATGTCTCATTTTAGTAAAAAAAATCTCATTCCACTTAAAACAAGACTCATCACTGGAAAAAACAACAATTTTCACCTGTTTCAAGTAGATTTTCACTTGAAATAAGTAGAAAAATCTGCCAGTGGAACAAGATTTTTTTGCTTGTAATGAGAAGATAAATCTTGTCCCACTGGCAGATTTTCCTACTTATTTCAAGTGAAAATGTACCTGAAACAGGTGAAAATTGTCAAATAAGTTATTTTTCTGGTGTTATTTTCCTGGTGATGACTCTAAATGTTGAAATAGCAGTAAAACCACATTCATTGATGAAATGACATAAGGGATGGAAAGGGGGGATGGCAGTTTTACAGGGGGGGATGATTTGGACCGTTTTTATTTCAGGGGGGATGCCATCCCCCCTCATCCCCCCTCAACTCCAGTACTGGTTGTAGTCATTTCACTTTTAAAGGTGACCTATTATGGCATTTAATGTATATTTTAAACAGGCCTTGAATGTCTTAAAAACCATCTAAAGCTTGTTTTTTCTACATAAATCATAAATCCAGCCTGTGGGCCCTGTCACTAGTTTTACCGCTTCTAACCTCTTTTTCTGCGCCTCATTTTTAGGGAAGGGGGGGGTATGATAATGAGGCTCTGTGCTGATTGGCTCCCTGAATGACGTGTAGCAGGGGAGGAGAATAAACCTCGCTCCGCCAGAGCAGCCCGAGCCTGTAAATAAATAAAACACTGAATTTTCACAAATGGAAACTTTATTGTTAAAAAAATAAAATATGAGTTGTATATAAATAACATTTATGCACTATTTAAGCCGGATCTACCCGGCGGATGCTGAACGCTGGCCCCGGAGCCACGCCGGGCGCCCGGGAGCAGCGCTGCTGGAGCAGCGCGCATCACCGCGGCTTTAACGGGGGAATCTGAGCGGTTCTGACCGACCGGGACCGCAGGAACCGGCCTGGACTGATAGCAGGGACTCCCGGGGACCGACCAGCGGAATTTCAGCCGGATCTGCCCGGCGGATTCTGCGCGACGGGCGCCGCAACCGCTCGGCGGGCGCACAGATCGGCTCCGGAGCGCATCCTGTGCGCATCGTCGGTTACCGGTGATCAAACCGACAGATTTGCCTGAAAATCTCGGAGGGTGAAGCTGGTCCAGCCTGGGACAGATCCCCGAGGACCCAGCTCCCAAACCACCCGGGAACCTGGATGATTCAACCCGGATCCGCTCCGCCGCGGCGCCGCGTCCGACTGGCTGAAGGAAGGACCGCTCCAGCCGGGGAGAGCTGGTTGTGGGCGTGGTTTCAGCAGCGGAGGCTGAACCTCTGGAAATCTGCTCCTGTCGTTACGTAACGACAGGAGCAGATTCTAATCGGCTCAAAAAAAACCACGTGACACTGGGGGACTCTATCCGGCGGGGGTCAGAGAGCTTGCAGAAATTCATGGTATTTTGTCTCCCCTATGCTGGCAAGGTGAGGGGAGACCACTTTATATATGTTAAAACAAGAAAAAACGTGTTTTTCATAATAGGTCCCCTTTAAACATGGTCATTTTCAGATGAATCTTAAAAAAATAATGATTGTTTTTAGGCTCTGATATGAAAAAGACTCAGAAATCTGAAACATTGACCCTTTGGTAATCTTTGTTTGGGTAAAAAATGATGTCCAAGTTCAGTATGTAAAGAGAAATCCTTGATACGGCAGCAGATGATTCAAGCAAATCCTAGCAGTGCAGAATCCTCTGAAAATAAAAGAGATGCAATCCATAATTTGGTCCATGAGAAAAGCTCGGGGTTCTTTGTTTTCATTGTCGCAATGATTCAGTATTCAATGAAACAGCTCAATGACAAGTGCACGGGAGCAGGCACGCTGATACTTTCAAACATGGGAACAACTAGTTCTTTATTTTTTACTTTTTTAGCTTTCCAATGCAACTCATCTGCACGATGACTCACAAGAGTAGTCACGGATCAACAATTCGTGACTGTTTAGTTTTTTTCCCCCTCTCACTCCCTTTCTCTCTGCTGCTACAGTTAGTAGCTGCTGCCTGCAAAAAAAAAATATTTTGGGTGGCAGTTGACGTTCTGTGTGGAGTTTACATGTTCTCCCTGTTCCTGTAGTGGCTTTCATCAGCTACTCTGGCCTCCTTCCACATGCATATTATAATTCCTGGTGAATGTGAGATGTTATTTGTGGCTCTGCCATCGACTATCGATTCATCCAGGTTGTACGTCCCCACCCACCTGATGTCAGCTGGGATGGACATTGTTCCCTGGTATGGAACAATGAAAAAAATGGATCTTGGTATTATCTTATTAACCATTTTGAAATTAAAACATCACATCAGGCAAGTACCGTATTTTTTCTGGATCATAAGCCGCTACTTTTTTCATAGGTTTTGAACCATGCGGCTTATACAAAAGTGCGGCTATTCTGTGGATTTTTCTTCCACCGCTCGGGCCGCTCTAACTGGAATTACAATCAAAACTAAGACAAAATAAATGCAAAGAAGAATACGATACTTCTTCTTTAGCAGATAGAAGTAGGTAGAAGCAGATTTCAAACAGATAAATAGATAAATAGTAATAAGTAATACCGGTTATTTTCTCTTGGTTCTGTCGATTTTAATCAGCAAAGTTGCTGCCGTGTTAAAAGACACTGTTAGGAAAGGATCTATTTATACATGTACATCATTTACAGTTCAAAATGGTTCTGTACATGTAGTAAATATCTAATCTAACAAACAAACAAATATCTGCGGCTTGCATACCTTTTTTTTAAATAAAGCGGATGCGGCTTGTATGCAGGTGCGGCTTGTATATCTTTTTTTAATTATTTTTTAAAAAATAGAGCGGATGCAGCTTATATGCAGGTGCGGTTTATAGTCCAGAAAATACGGTACTTGCATGTAAAAAAATAAAATAAAAACGCGCAGCAGAATTAAGCCATTTCATCATCCGTCAGCAAAGCACAAAATAAGAACTACATTTCACTTCCAATATCATCACATACAGTCTTCAGGCAGTGATATATGCAAGGAACCACTGTTGCACGACACTTTTGCTGAGAGGCTGGATATGTACAGTATATCTGCTTTTGCAGCTGATATTGTCGTTACACAAGGCTTTGGATAACACTCGTCTTTGCACTCTTCGCAGAGCCTCCATGCAAATCCTGCCGTGTGAGTAAAATTCTCACCTCAACATAAGTGTCACATTGAGAAATCCATCAAAACCGACTGCTGACAAGCCCTACAGAACCTTCAATCTGAGTTTTAATGTCTCGCTGCAGTGCTACAATTATCTTTCAGCTGTGTAACCTGACGTATGACTATCAGCCCGCTGAAAAATAAAATGTCTCTCTGGTAATTGTCAGGTTTTATTGTTCCACAGTGTTAGGATGGAAGTGGATTGTGGTCTCTGTCTTTGTATTAGACGGAGGGCAGCATCTGATCTGAAGATATGGATGATATGCCATTCAACCAAGGAGCAGGAAGTTGTGTTATACCACCTGCACATCCCTCGAGAAGCATAATAATCATTCAGAGCAGAGACAATCCCATTACTTGTCACAGATTTCTCTCCTCATAATTGCCCGAGTCGCTCCTTTGGGAGAGACCAGGGGTGAAGGACGCCAAGCTCACTGAAATCAGACAGACTATCTGTAGGAAGAATCTCGGGGAAAGCTATTTTAGTCTGGTCTCTCCAATAGCTCGATTACGCTTTTCTGAAAACCTAGAAAGGTGTTTTGATATGAAACATCTCTCCAATGACTCCAAAGGACAAAGATTTGATAATGACGACCCCACCCCCCCCCAAAAAAACAAACTTGAGGCTATGCTAAAACAACCATTATCCAGCGTGTGTGCGTCTGTCAAACTGTATCAGAGTGAACTATTGCATCACATTAAAATTAGCTGGGACATATGGAAAAAGCTAAAATTTGAAGTGATGGATGGAGGTCATAGGTGTAGATTAAGATGGAAAGATTGTTGCATTGAAATGCACAGATAATTTGAACGGCTCCCCACATTACACATTCTCAAGGTCCCTCGGTGACCACAAACAAAGTCACAGCAATGAGATTTGGGAGTTTCTCTGGCAGAAATGTCATAATATTCTTTTAAAAACACAAAAAAAGTATTTTTCTTTGTTTTCCCTTCATAATGTTACCTGCATTTTCATACTGCTGGGTTGTTACAAGACATCATGTTCATGGAAGTCTGTGAAATTTAGTAAAAATAAAAAAAAACATTATATATATATATATATATATATATATATATATGGAAACCTACCAGTTTTCATAAATGCAGGAAGTGGTCAGTTAGAGTGATAGTTACACTAATAAATTTTATCCCCACAACATTTTAAAAGTTCTATGATCAAATAAATGCTTAATTTATCATCGTAAATGTCATTGGAAATATCAAATGAGTATTATGTAACAGCGGTGTTGGCACGCGATCCATTCGTTCCTCCTCATGCGGTTCCAGGTCATGCTGAGAGCAGCCTGAATAAAGCAAATGTTCTCCTAAGGGAGTCTTGTAAAGGAGATATCCACTTTTTTAAAAATTAATTTGCCCGAGAAAGTAGGACTTTTTGAATTTCAAAGGGATTATATAATGGGGGGGTAGTCAAGACTTCCAGCTCAAAGACTCTGATGTAAGGCAATTCCATCATTTATTTTTAGGAGGCCTTTAACTGCAGAATATGTCACTCACTGCGCCGTCCGGCTTTTGCAGGGCTCTGTAACATGACATATTAGAGTAGATGTAGCCAGTGCTCCTATCTTATCCTCTCCCTAATTTGACATCGTATTAGATTTGCTGTTCCGCTGAAGTAGGTGAGCCAAAGCTGTTGAGCTGATCTTCACTTTTCAGATTTTTATTATGTAAAGCACCTTGAATTGCGTTGTTGCTGAAATGTTCTATACACATAAACCTGCCTTGCCTTGCCTTGATTTCAAAAGATGCACATGGGGCTGAGGAGAGGTGTGGAGTCAAGTTAAGCATCAGACTCCACCAGAGTTGTCAAAAGTATTCACATTAATTACTCAGGTAGAAGTATAGATACTAGAGTTTAAAAATACTCCTGTAGAAGTTGAAGTATCAACTCAAGTTTTTTACTCAAGTAAAAGTATAAAAGTACTGGTTTCAAAAGTACTTAAAGTATAAAAGTAAAAGTAATGTAAAGGGGAAAAAAGGCATTAAGGACAAAAGCCATTGAAAATGAATGCATCTTAGTATAATGCAAATATATTAAAGAACCATATATGTGTACTATTGAGCATTAACGTGTGTTTCAGAGAGCAGGAGATATGATGACTAGCTGCCTATAAGTATTGTAATGGTGCAAAAAGTCAAACTTCAGAGGCATGTTATCATTTATCCTAACCTTTATTGGAATGTACATCCAAGTTTAGTTGCAGGAATCTGAGGGAACGGATGTAAGAACAAAACTGGACAAGAACATCTGAAACAACCACAACCAAATTCACTCTATGAAATGAAATAGAGTAACGAGGCTGTTTTTAAAATGTAAGGAGTAAAAAGTACAGATAATTGCGTGAAAATGTAAGGAGTAAAAGTAAAAAGTCGTCTGAAAAATAATTACTCCAGTGAAGTATAGATAACCAAAATTTCTACTTAAGTAAGGTAACAAAGTATTTGTACTTCGTTACTTGACACCTCTGGACTCCACCCTGTCAAACCGACTGCTGTGAACAGAGCAGTAAGAACATATATATATGAACATATGCTGCACTGCATAAATGTGGTTTGTGGTTCCAGGCATCAGAAAACTGTGTTGTCTTTTTAAAAACTGAAGTCTAAATCTCCTTTGCAAAACTGTCCTGACCTAGACAGGATATTAAACATTTCCAGCAACTGGACAGAAGGTAATCAGCTTGTCAAATGCAGGTGCATGCCACAATGCCCCCATTTGGTCCTGGCCTGAATACATAAAGCAGCTGCTCTATGTTATATAAATCTTTATATTACATATGACAAGAGTATACAGTTGTGGTTAACCAAGCTCAGGAGGATGGAGCTAATAGTCCATGTTCACAGTTTCTCCTCCGAACAAACACTGTGGCTTTGTGAGCTGTCCTGAGAGACGCTCTCCGTCACCAGAGATCACATGGTCCAGACACTGGTTTGTTCTGTTCCTGCAGTTTTATTTGTTCAGCTTTACATCCAAGTCAATCCAGACACAGAATTTTGAAAGTCTTTGAGCATTGTTGTTGACAAAACGCGTTCAAGTTTTTCCTTTTTCCAGAACAAATCAAAGAACGAGATCTTATTCCAATCAAGCTACGTTTAAAAAGCCAACCAAACATAATCATCTGCATGTTATGTGAGGATCAAAAGCCTCAAATTCTTGCACAGATTGTGTAATCCTCCGCCTCTTTTGAAGAGAACAAATTGAATAAATTAATTAATAAGGTTGAAGCACAAAATATTCTTTGTCATCTTACTCCCTTTTCATGCTATAGCACTTTCTTTTTTTTAGTTTCAGATTTGACTTATTTATTTTTGTCCCACTAAAAGGGCTCACATTTGTCATGCCTTGGCTTTCATGACTCTATTCCCTTGTCTGTTTAGATGATCTGACTAATGTCCAAGAATTCATTATGCGTCTTTGGATGAGATTGCTTTGTCTGTTTGTCTTCTCCGTTTGTTTTATTCTGCGTCATGCTGCAAGTTGAGTGGTGCGATTCTTTGTATGATGGCGTGCCCCCGTTTTTAACGAGCTGTTTATCTGGCGTCTTGCTTCTGGAAATGTTTGATGTTTGCGCGTGGAAAGACGGTGCCAGACAGAGAGAGAGAGAGGCTTCTTGTGGCATTTTGTTTTGTCTTGTTTGAAGTGTGCAGATCTCTGTGCACTTTAAAAGAGCAATAAAAAGATAAAAGGACGAGTGATTTCAAATAATTTATAGGATTCTGACTTTCGAAGACATCAACTCTGAGGGGAATCAAAATTGACTTTAAGTTTGTGTGATCTTGCCTGTAAAGATGAGTCATCTCTCACTGTGATGCTTCCGTTTCCTACAGGATAAGATGTTGAAATATACAGATCCTCAAGTTAAAATCTAACTTTTAACATACAAACTTCTAAACAGTTTTGAGTCTTAGCGTTTTTTTGTAACCTGCATTTCTTCAGATCCAGAAGTATTTGGATTACCAAAGTTTTTATGATTTACAGTAGCTTCGACTACTACAATAACCTTGAAATAAAAAAAAAACCCAAGATTGGATCCAACTTCAGACTTTCAGTGTTATTTTAAGGAGGTTTGACAAAATTACATTTACAACTTTAGAAATTGCAACAATTTGCCAGAAGAGACTGCAAAATCCCGTTTAGAAAGAGCGCATTTGGGCAATCGGTTTTCTCTTATAAAACAGCACCTGAGTGGAATAACATCCCACAGAACATTAGAGAGTCAATTTCATGCAATGTCTTCAAATATAATCTTAGGAATTGGTTGATCGATAATCAAAGATGTGAACATTGATGTGTATACTATCGATGTGGGGATGAACTGTGTATATTGTAAGGGTTGAATTATATATGTTATATGTTATTGCTGATGTGTTTGTACTTGTGTTTTAATCTTTTTTTTACTAGGTACTAGCCTATTATTTCTGGCAGGGGGACTGCCAATGTAAACTAGCCTTTTGGCTACAATTGGGTACATTTACATTTTATTTTATAAAATGTTTCTTAATGTACGTTGTCCCTCTCTAACAAATAAAAATAAACTGAAACTGAAAACATGTGAAAAAGTTGGTCATGTTCTGTAAAAACAATCTTTATGGACTGAATATTAACAGGGAGGATTCTCAGCTGGAAGCAGGTAACAGTCCCTGGAAGACTGGAGGAACCAGCAGAAAAAACAGTGTTGACTGGCAGGCTAGTGAGCGCTCTGGAACAGGCACACTATTCCTGTGGGTGTTCGATGATGGCAACAACACTGTGGAGGGGTTAGCTGGAATCGTGATCGAGGCAGAAGCAGCATCAGAACCGGGCAGACCATCAGCAGGGCAAACAGAGTCCAGAGGGAGCAGACAGAGGGATTGTCGTGCACCGGCAGAGGGTCGATCAGCAGGACAAACTACCTCCAGAGAGAGAAGAGGAAAAGACTTGTCGTGGACGGGCAGGAGGTCGGGGCAGAGACAAGAAGACGTGGTCAGAGGCAATCGGGCGTCGATACCAAGACGTCAATCCGATACTAAATGCTGGAAAATCGTACATGCTGCAAAGACAATCTGGCCCTGAGTGAGGCCTCAGTGCAGCTCAAAGGCTGGCTGGCGGATGAGCAGTGATGAGCTGCAGCTGGGACCAAATACAGTAGGTGTGGGACAAGAAGCCGATGAGGATGAGGTGTGTTGCAGGAAGGTGAGTGAACTCACTCACCCCAGCATGAGCCAAAAGGCCAGAGTGTCACACTTGTATCAGATTGATAGGAAGACAAAAATATGAAAAAGGAATGAAACAACTCATGATCCAAAACTGTGTCAAGCATGGTGGAGGAAGTATTATGGTGTGAGCATGTTTGGCTGCCAATGGTGCGGGCTGACTGGGTGTTTATGGGTGATGTGACTTTTGACAGAAGTAACAAGAGGAAATCTGAGGTGTATAAAGCTGCTCATATTCAGACAAATTCTACAATGTTGGTAAATGTACTGTAAAAACAACTCAAGTATCGTTAGACTCAAGACGTTGCCTGATCTCAGCCCAAGAGAGACGATTTTCAACCTTCACAAACAAGTAGGAACTGAAGGTGGCTGCAGTGAAGATCTGAAAAAAATAAATAAATACATTTTCATTTAAACTCTTAAAGGAGCATGAGGCTCCTTTTAAGAAATGAGACTCTCTAGCGCCACCCTTCACCACGACGGGCGCCGGGGGTACTGCAGCCAACAGCGAAGCCGGCACGGGAGAACGGGGAGAACGCGCATGCAGCGTCATGTGACGTCACATCCGCAGCCCAGCGCAGGAAATTCGGAGTCCGAATTGCAGCACATTTTGCAGCACACAGCCTGTTCAAGGCAACGGAGAGATACACTAGAGGAATCATTCGTTTTGGTTTGGAACGCTTCATCTGACATTATTACTAGAAAACTTAAAACGTATACTAATTTTTTTCATAAATCCTGCCTCATGCTCCTTTAAAGATTACAGACGGTTACATATACAAATACCACTTCATCTTCAGAGCCCCATGAAAATTAACGACCTTTACTTTAAGTGGCTCAAATAGGAAAATGCCATATTTTGGTAAAACATTTTTAACTTTACACGTTAAGTTTGTTGTTTAAAATCCACCATGATGATAAATAAAGGTGAACTCATTAAATGTTAAATAATTAAATAAATATATAAATAAATCTGTCATTGTCCAAATATTTCTGGACATAACTGTACGCAGGCCAGGCCGGATCCATTAGTGTCACCGTCCCACTAGAAAGTGCATTACCCAAGACATTAAATGGTGAGGTTAAGTTTTGTTTCACATTGCTGAGTAAATTGTCTCATTAGCTGTCCCCTGAAGCAGTAAATAAATAAATAAAATTGTAGGCTATAGTCCATTGATAACATTATTTACAATAATGTTGTGTTGTGTTGTAAAGACATGCTTGGTAAATAGCAATTTTCCCTATAAATGAACTATGTATGCGTTAATTAAAGATGCTTTTTTTAAGATATATTTATCTTTTACTAGCATACGTTTAAAAAAATACACTCCTCTCTATGGACGATGGCGTCCTCACAAAGGTTTGTCAATAACATAACCTCTCTCACCTAATCCATACTGGCTTACATTTCCAAGGCAGATGTGTGTGGTCGGTGAAATCCTCCCGCGCAGCTGCATTGGACGCTGGCTCATTTACCATACAGAGACAAATGACTAGCAGCTCTAACAGCTGTTTTACTTGCTGCAAACACATTCTCAGAAGGTGAAAATCATTCTGCATCCATCCTCTTTTTAGTGTGGTTCACCCCCATTTCTGTGGTTTTCAAGGCAGATCCCACTAAAACATGCAGGCCAACAAATCCATTCAATATCATTGTTTTGAAAACCACCCAGAGCGAGGTCTGGCATCGTGATTGGATTTAAACTCCATGTTAATGTGGGATTCATAGCGATAACTGGAATCAGACCAAGTATAGAAAATCAATCTTTGTAGCACTATAACTATAAAGCTTTTAAAATTATTCTCTTTCTAGAATATATTTCTGGAAAACTGACTTCCAATAAAAACCTGTGCAGGAAGTTTGCTTGGATAAGACATGTTTGACAATGAAAAAGACAGAAAAATTATCAACACTGTATATAAAAGACTTTCCTACAGTATAAATATATAATAATATTGTGGTGTGTGCAGGGGTGTTCTTACCCAGCATTCCCAGCTGTGCATCAGTGTTTGTAAATAGTTCCCCATGATCAGATAAATGGAGATGATGTTCCTTACTTATTCAATAATGAGTCCTTCTTCGTGTTCCAGTTCATTCTGTGCATTGAATATTTTGCATTGTTTAGCACCCCTCAGTCAAGTGTGGGTTTATGTTAATGACATCTCATGGGTTCTGCACAGGAGGTGGGGTTAATTCTGGCGTGTGTGACAATATTTTGCAACCATCCTGGCACCTTGTGGTGTGAAGGGTGCAGGGGGTGTTGAAGACTTAAACTATACCCATATTACCTTTTACTAAAATAAAGGGCTGATCTGGGATTGAAAGTACGGCCTGCTGTTGATCAAACACTGCCAGTAACATAGAATATGTTTAACATACATGAAACCTGTGACACTACTAGCTGTTAGAATACACCCAAGAGGTACTGCAGTAATTATTTTGACTGTGAGTAATGTCTCATTTCAAATTGTATTAATTTATAATTTTTTTTTTTTATCCAACTTTGAAACCCAACCCAATCCACACCTCACACATGCTGGTGCGTGTGGTCTCAGGGTGTTATGAATATGCACAAAAATTAGTCGCAAAAAAAATTATTAAAAAAGCATTTATTTAAATGCTCAGCAAGGAAATTATTGACTCGTCAATAAACCTTTACCCCAAGCATGTGGATCTCTCGAATGTTTAATCAAATGAAATCTGAAATCGATAGTTTCTGACCATCAACATGAGAGGCTCATTAATATGTTCTAGTGACATTAGCACACACATGCACACATGAATACAAATGATACCAAACTGGTCCAGCGAGCATGCACCTGCATGGGTAAAAAAAACACTCCTGTGCAAAAAAATGAATGTCAAAGACAATTAAATATCATATTTTCATGTTCACAACAGCAGCCTTTTTTTTTAGTGTAGAAAATTGAACTTCTCTCATAGAAATGACACTCAATAGTGTTTTTCCTGTATGTGTAAATATAGCTCTCGTTCTATCAATCAGGACAAATATCATTAGTATGAGTGTAGTCCTCTGTGACCTTTTCAGATTGCGTTATGATAGTGAGAAGGTCAGCGAGCATCTTCTTTGTTCAGAGGAGCAGGAAGATGAAGGATGGAGGATGGAGGAGGCGGAGGGGGAATGGGTCAATGTGAGCTGCTCTAATTTAGATGTTACAGCAAGGACTGAGACATATGCTGATGATGAAAGGCTTATATAAGAATGCATACAACACACTGGAAAGACCTGTTAACATGCCAATGAGTGTGAATAATCAGAAGTTATAAATATTGAGCCAGGGAGGGACTGTTTTGTTTTATCTCTTGACTTACTTCAGAAACAGTCCTGATACGGTCTTTTAATTCAATTTCATTCAATTCAGCTTTATTTATACAGCGCCAAATCACGACAAATGCCATCTCAAGGCTCCTACTTATCTCAAGCTGCAGTGAATTTTATATTAGTCATAAATGTTGGATCATATAAGACTGAATGATTGGCTTTTTCAGACTTAAATAGAGTGAAATTGCCAAAAAAAAGACTGGTAGTACTGAATCCAAATGCATGACCATGGAGAGGTAATCAGTTTGAAGTTGATTTATTTTGAAACATGCAAGTTTTTTGGAGTGTGGTGCAGATTTGAGGAGGAAAGGTGAAGAATGGCTGACGAGGGCGGCGGAGAGGTGAGCTGGCAGAAAGGCAGGCAGGCATGTAAACAGGTGTCACAGCAGATGATCTGAGACCGGGAAAACTCAAGGTTATTAGATCGGACTGGCATGAAAGATCAAAGGACGCTTGATAAGGTTGAACACTTAGTCTGAATATTACCTGTCCGCTAGGTTACAGCATTCTGGTGAAGAGCGGTGAAGAGACCAGGGGAGGTATACTGAGCAATGACAATTCACTGAGTTGGAGTGGTTGCCAGAGAGCCCGCAACAATGACCGTGAACTCGCTCAGGTGTGTAATGGCATAATGACGATACGGGAGGGGGCTAAAGAAAAAAAGAAGACACACTATGCAATATGCTTGATAGCATGAGAGGAAAAAAAAGAAGCAACCATTAAAAGAAATCGTCCAAAATAAAATTTTAATTAGCTTGTAATGAGCAAAAAATAACATTGACTTGTCAGTTTTTCTGCCCTGAAGGCATGTTTGTCCACAGCAGGTCCACCGAAATTAATCCCAGATTTCACCTTGTTCATTAATTTATCTGGAAATTATTGATTGCAAAACAATGGTTGAGTACACTATTGATGAAAACAGAGATGAGAGATGAGGCTTGGGCTGGAGACGACATTTCAGTTTGCCTGTCCTACGGCAGAAGTTGCGAGAAATACACAAGAGGATGTCACCACCTGGATTTAACTAATCAAATGAGTAAGACCCTCCCATTGGATAATTACTGCATGGATGATTGTGTTTCAGCTAATTATTTAATCCTAACTGATGCAGTTAGGGAGACACATCCTGTTGTCAAGGAAAAGATCCTCATCTGTTTTAGAAGGGTCAAACTATTGGAATGCATCAAGCAATGAAAATATCTTGGTACTAAACTACAAAACTAGTTTAGGAACTGTCCAACGCATTAAAAAGAAGTGGAAGGGTAGCGGGGAAGAAATGTAGTCGTAAAAAAACCAATCACTTAAACGTTTGGTGAAATCAAATGGTAGAAACCCACAGCCCATAGCTACTTTTTAAAAGTGAAAGTAAGAGCTCCTCCACATGCACAATGTGAAGGGAACTCGAGGGATACGGACTAAACAGCTGCGTAGCCTTCAGAAAACCACTTGTTATCGAGGCTAATCAGAAAAAAATGCGTCAGTTTGCTTGGGAGTATAAAGATTGGACACTGGAGCGATGGAAGGTCATTTGGTTTTATAAAACCAGATTTACCCAGAGTTCCAGAGTGATGGGAACATCAGGGTGAGAAGAGACGTGGATGAAGCGATGCAACTCTGGACAGAAATAAATGTGACATTGCAGACGTTTATCAGAGCGATACCACAGCGAATACGTGTCGTAATCAAGGCTAAAGGCTGTCCCAAGAGTGTGTTATTTTGACAGTCTTAATTAGCACAACATGAACTTGAACACGTTTGATCACAAGATGCTACACAGAAGTGAATATAAACCAAATCCTTATTATCTCGAGACTGTATCCCAATATTAACATGGATAAGAGACCAGTCTGTCAAAAGATAAAATAAAACATCTAAGAACTAATGAGCTATTACTTGGTTTCAAACATAAATCAGACAATTTAATTGCTGAGTTTAAACATGGATGATCTGGAGGCTGGTTTTATCTTAGAAAGAGGGCCATGAGGTTTGAACTCTACAGCTGACAACAAGCAGAATAATCAATGTGAAAAAATCAATTCAGTATGAATTGGTATGGTATATCGGATATAAAAACGTACCTGTAAGTCAACAACATTCAATGTGCTAAAAGGCCACAAACTATTTTAGACAAGTAGAATCAAAACTGCCTTATCAGCCTAATCTGTCGATGTTGAGCTCTCAATGTCTGCTGCACAACTGATGTGTTTCTCGTCTCCGGGAGAGAAAAAACCTGCGGGCAGTGACTGCTAATCAAATTATTCCCCAGTAAAGGATATTACAATTATTTATTCATTCACATTTTCAAGCAGGGTTGTGTGAAACAGCAGTGCTCTCAGGGCTGCGAATAATAGAGCTACTTGAAACCACCCAAGATTCTCAGCAGTCGGAGTGAACGCTGAATTAGATGGATTTTACAGCAATTTTCAGTCATTGACTTGCTTTGCTATCTGCCTCGTGTTGCAACATGTTCTAACAGTGTGTTGCAAAATGGTGCAACTGTCTGATGTTGAGTTGGTGTAGTTTAAAAATGCTTAAAAAAACATTATTGTTGCCTATTGTTGCCTATTTGCTCCCATCAGAGTTCATCCTTGATTTTCCAAGAAGCTCAGCAGTCACTGTCTATTGCAAGTTAAACCCTGGCTACATAAATGGCCACTGTCAAAAACAGCCCTTTAAAGCTTTATGCTATTGTTCAGAACAAGCCTGATGATTTGTGGAATACAGGTGAACAAAGGTTTGCGTGGATATGATCAATGACTATTACTCTGGGAAAGTGTGCCATCATGGTATTTGGAAAACAAATGTTTCTCTCCAGTCTGGTGCAATATCACCACGGTGTATCTAAAGCTTTACTGTTTTGCCCTTTATAAGATGTCAGGAAGCTAATAATTCCAGAGGAAACATTTCATTAAAATGCGTATATAGGTTATCGCAGCTGCCATCTGCAGGGAGACACCATCCGTTTGCCAGGCAGTGCTTTTGTGCCATTTATATATAAATCTCACTGGTGTGGCAAATTTATTTAACACCTGCATTGTGACAATAAGACACTTTTTTATTCTATGTTACGGCATATCCATGTAAAGCACATGTTATTAAATCATATCTGACACTTAAAACCTGACGTTAATGTAGAGGGGAATTGGTGGACACCTTAAGCAGCCAACAGTCCTGAGAAAATTGATTAAATTGCTGCATCCCAGATCATTTAAAGGCATTACAGGGACATTACTTTGTCCCATGAATTTTATTTTAAACAATTTCTCTGAAGCAGTATTCTATACTGTAGCTTTTAAAACTAAATTGAGCACTTTCATTCGGATGTGCTGCGTTGGAAATAAAATGCCATTGTGCTGGAGAAATGTCAACCTTTTAAAAGATTTTTTTTTTACATATGAACTTCTGCGAATCCTTTTTTGCATTTGTGATATTTGCACTTTTCTGGCAAGTGTAGGTGTTATAATGAAAGTCCTTGTTATCATGTCTGCAGGAACAATCGACGTACAGGAAACGATAAAAGTGAAGCATTTGAGGGCTACTTTTTCTTCTCCTGTACCATGCTTACCTACCATTTAATTTTGTAATTTACACACATGAATCTTAAGCTCATCTTAATTGAATTTTGTTGGTTTTAATTAAGGGCTATTTTAAAACGGGAAGGGAAACAAGCTGTTATCGCTCTTTGTCTGATAAACGCAGGGGGCAGGGCAGGTGAACTTACCTCTCAATGAATTACAGAGACTATACATTAATAATGTATGGAAAAAAAAGGCCGTAACAAAATAATTAGTCTCTGCAAACATCTTTTATGTACACTGCTGCATGTAATATTCACATAAAGTAGAAAAACGGATAAATAAAACAATGAAACGAACATTCATTATGCTTCATGGATTCTGCCTGATCCCTTTGTTTCATATACTTTTGCCTCACACCAGGCACCATTTATGATTCATCGAAATCACACAGTTAAAGTGGAAGGAGAGCAGTTCCACTGCTTATTCCTCAAAAACACAATAATGTGAAAGGTGCATATGTCACACAGATTTAAATCCCTGTAACAGACCATTAGACTTCTTCAAAAACCCTCTGCTACACAGAGTGAACATGATATTGAAGGTGAATGGCTTCACCTCAAATAATTCTCCAAATGGCCCACATAACACATCACATTTCAATGAGTCACATGCCACTGAATGTCATTTGTGATAACTATGTTCTGCGGGCTATATTATAGTAACCCATCGGTCCTGGTTCACTGTAGGAGCAGTGCAGGTGAGGGACATGCGGTCTGCTGTCTCAATGTCAGCCCAGAGATTATCGGGATATAGCTTCATGGTTACAGACAAAACTGAAAACTATAACTAATAAAAGTGTAATAATGCATCTCCAACTCAGAGGATGAAACTGAATGATCAAGGGAACAGGCTTTGAGTGTGGTTTTGAAAGGAGCAGCCTTTTTTTTTTTTTTTTTTTACATGAATGTGTACAGTTTGTCGGTGAAGTATTGTGTGGTGTT
Organism: Cololabis saira; assembly: GCF_033807715.1. Lineage (NCBI taxonomy): Eukaryota > Metazoa > Chordata > Actinopteri > Beloniformes > Belonidae > Cololabis > Cololabis saira. Next base: position 40,032,446 of record NC_084590.1, read on the forward strand.
TGTATGGAGTTGACTATCTTATTACTGCTTCCCATTGAACTGCTTCAACTTGTTATTTCTGAACTTGAAGTATTCTCTGGAGTGAACTTTGCAATATACAATCAAATGTGTTCAGTTAAAGCGCAGATATAGTAACCTGGCAGCCAGTGCATGATTACAATCACACCTCCACCCAGCAACACGGATCTGTGCCTCACTGCATTCTGATCCGTCGTTATTATCGGGGATGTAACGGTTCTATTTCACAGTTTTTTTCATTTATCTCTTTGTTTTATCTTTTAAAGAAGAAAGAAATAATATGGCAATGTAACACTACAGCATTTGAATTAAAATTAACAATTAAGAAGAATATCATGTAATTAAGTGATTAATAGTCCCTATATGACAGTGTTGATTGACTACTAAATTATGCATGAAAACACATCAGTACTTATTTAACTCCTTAACAGTGAAAATCCTGTCTCCATCTGCATGTTGATCTCTGGTGCTTTACGGTTATGCACTGTTATTGTTGTTACCGTCTCATTTCCAGAACCTCCAGAAATGTACACTTATTTATTCCTTTAAGACTGCCCTCTCTGGTCAGAGATGTCCTTGTGTTCTGGACGGCTGTAGTCGGTGATAAGACTCGAGGTCTTCTGGCCTTTCCAGGGCTGGCTGCTTTCTGCTGCAGGGAACGAGAGGTGTTTCACTGCAGCATCACGATGATGAGTGCCTTACTATGGTTACCGACTGTACGAGCTGCTTATTCCCACCGACACCCAAGCCGACGAGATAAGGGAAAAAGAAAAAAAAGAAAATTTCCTTGCAGCTATCATCCAAACAATTACCCATCTGCAAAATACAGTAAACATTTCAAGGAGTTAGGATACATTTTGCACCACATACCTTTTTATTTATATGTTATATTATTGCATGAGGTCATATGCTAAAAAATTACTTATTTATCTTGTTCTTTGGAGAGTCAAGTGGTTTTTGGAATATTGCATCGTGAGCAAAAGCTGGAATACTGACAGAGGCTTCAGCAGCTGAAACGACCTTTAGTGTTGCACTCAGTGGGAGCAGACTGCAAGTTATATCATTGTGGATAATGAAATGAAGCAAAGGGAAAACAGGAAATGGATAACCTAAGGTACACTCAAAATTTGCAACTAATACCTCATCAGGTGAATTGTGCATTGTATTATTCCAGATATATGCATGCAACAATTTGATTTATACATTACAGCTAATTTATGGGTTTATTCTTTTTTGCTTCTCCTGAATAATCAAAGTAAACTCTGGAGCCTATCCCAGCTATCATCAGACGACAGGAACACTACGCCTTGGGCAGGTTGCTATTCTCTCACAGGAACACATTGGGACAAATGAGACAAACAACCATGCAAGGCCACACTTGCTGCTACCGTAAGGAATGTTCAGAAAACACATTTGCTGTATGTAATTTAACTCATCCTTCAGTTGGGATTTTATTAAAAGTTAAAAGCTCCAGAAAAAAACAATGACATGGTGTTTGCGCAGTCCAAAATCAGAGAGTGTGAATGTGTTGTGCCCATCTGTCATAACCTGTTCATTGTAGTTCCTCTGCTTATTGATTTGGAAATAAATCCCTCCGGTTTCATGTTCGGTGTCCTCTCTGCTGCCTTGCTGCTGATCGAACCGATGTCCCTGCTGACATCTCGTCGGCTGCTCGTCGTGGACCCTCCCAGACAGCCAGCCGGCCTGCTGTTTGTTTGCCGATTGTCACCTAATGATCTCAGATCAGTCCCATATCTGAAAATGACTCGTCTGTGAACCGGTGCATTGAGCCAGATATCCTCCCACTGCTATTAACCACTGCTGCGCCGAGATCCACGCCTTCCCATTCGTGGTACATTTTCTGTAAATCCATTGATGGCATATTGAATTTTTTTTGTCAATACATTAAATTGCTCATGTTTGAGGCTAAAGCTTTAACTGGAGCACACCCTTTCTTCCATGAGTGGATCACAGCCCCCCTCTTAGACCCCCACTCTAGCTAAGTGATTATTTGCATGTTGTCTTGATGCTCCTGATACTGCATGATGTGCATAATTACGTCTGAGCTATCTGAATTATCAGTGTAGAAAAAGTGACAATCTTGTGTGAGTTTTAAACACCCCTCTCGGAGCTTGGCATTTCTGTCACAATCACTGCTTTGTAATTAAACCGTCCCTGTCTGAGCGCGGATCATCGCTTTCAGCTGATTAAGAAATTACGGGGATAGATTATATAAATCAAAGACAACCAACCTAACTAATTAGCTGTCCCAACCTTTACATACGCTAACAACCGCTGGGGCTGATTTCTCTTACACGATCAACTTCATTATGGCGTTGTTTCACTTAATCTGGCAACGAGTTGCATTCGAGTAAACTGGCAAATAATGCTGGGACAAATACGTGTCATTGAATTCTCTCTAATGTCTATGTAAGCGTGTGTAAACAGAATTAGAACAGTTTTTATCCTGCGCACCCCCAAGGGCGAGACTTTCCAGCGGGTCATTTCAATTACCGGTGAAACAGTTTGGCTTGATTTTAATTTGTCTTTAAATCAATTAATAAACCTTGACAGCGATACTATATCAAGGTGCAATCTGAAGGTATGAAGGACATGCTGTAACTTTATGATTTAATTACACAATGATGTTACGCGAATACCAAACAAATCCCCTCCCCCGTGGGCGAGAGTAACACTCAGGAACCAAAGCTGGGGAGATAAACCTCTAACTGCGAGAAAATCGGTGACAGTTGTCTGTGTTTCACAGAGATTGTGCCCTCAAAGGGCTTCACCTTCAGAATGGGGGCTATTATGTTTCTTCTACTGTGGGGCCGATGCTAATCAGTGTGGATTGTATTTTATGCCCCAGGGCAGGGAAATGTGCTGATGAAGCCCCAACAATAAATGAACCTTATCACCTAATGACATCTCATCCCACCTTGTGACTTATTGAAAAGGCCCCTGCTAAATGTCACGGCAAGGCAGATTGCACACGTGAGATAATTAGAGGAAGAGATTATCCACAGATGGATTGGTTACTTATGATTATTGCTAACTGTAAACTCTGGGTCTCTTGGATACACCGACTGAGATTTCAAATACCATTTTTAGTTTTGGCTTTTGAAGCACTGGAAATTTTTCATCGTGGCTGAAACGTAGTGATTAGAGATGTACATTTGGCACTGATACCTACGACGGAGTATTAGGGCCAAACTAAGACCAAAAAAATTTGGAAATTACGAGAATAAAGTCATAATATAATGAGAATAAAGTCGTAAAATTACGAGAATAAAGTCGTAATGTTGTGAGAATAAAGTCGTAATAGAATAAAGTCGTAATATTATGAGAATAAAGTCGTAATATTACGAGAATAAAGTCGTAAAATTACGAGAATAAAGTCGTAACATTACGAGAATAAAGTCGTAATATTATGAGAATAAAGTCGTAATATTATGAGAATAAAGTCGTAATATTATGAGAATAAAGTCGTAATATTATGAGAATAAAGTCGTAATATTACGAGAATAAAGTCGTAAAATTCCGAGAATAAAGTTGTGACATTACGAGAATAAAGTCGTAATGAATAAAGTGGTAATTTATGAGAATAAAGTCATAATATTATGAAAATAAAGTGGTAATTTATGAGAACTCAGTACACTGTAAAGCTGTAAAGAGGTGTAATCAGCTTTTTGCCACCAATTAACCTAGCATGGTGAAGGGAAATTTTGACATGTAAATAAATCAATCTTTGGCTTAGTTTTACAGTACTCTGCATATTTCCCCGTTTGTTATCGAGGTCATTGCAGCAAACAAGTTAGAGTGTGCGTGGGTTTGTGTGTCTTTAGGAAATGCTCTTTCGAGCAGGACTAAGTAGACAATCACTCATTCTGAGTAACGGCAGAGGTGAAATGTAAGTAAACGCTGCGAATGAGCACAGCCAGATGTGCGAGTGCCAGATGCTGTGAGCTGGTGCCAACATTGCAAGTGAGTGACTCTTTATTATCAGAATCCATTGGCCTTTCTCTGATGACTGTTGTGCTCATTCAAACCAGAAATTCTGCTCCCGAATATCTTCCATCAGGGAGAGAGCCCAGTCGGACAGCTCCTGAATAATTACTGCCAATTTAAGTTTTTCCTTTTTTTTTTTTTTCCTAACATTGAAAATAAAACCATTGGGATGCAACTATGGTATTAGAAAAAGGAAAATAGTTTCCTTTTAAGCAGCAGATTATGAAAACATTAAGCAACAATTACTGTAATGAGAGTTATTGAAGCGGGAAGGTAGCAGACAAGCTGTGTGCATCTGGTTGCTGCATCTGGCTGCAGTGGCAGTGAACTCAAAGAGGCAGGCGGGGGGGCATTCATTTGTCATTGCTGTTCCTTCCCTGTGGATTGAAGAAAATGGCACGTCAGTGATTGTCATGTACTAAAAATGATCTCGTAGGCTGTGTGTTGATACATGCACTGCTGAGGGTGTAATGCAGGAAATGTTAAAGACGTCATTTAGCGTACATTGAGGGAATTGCCTTCATTGACCAATTTGTCTCTCTCTGTGTGTTAAGAAATTAGTGTAAGATACGGGTTCAAACTGACATAAATTACAGGCACATCTTAACTAACAGTTCTGTTTTGGCAAACACAGCAGCGGCGATCAGGCAAACCTGGCTCTGCATGAGACCACTGCATAAAATGTGGTTAGATAAGCTTATAAAGTAATCTAACTTAATTTGGAGCATAGTGTCTGCTCTTTTTGAACCATTCTGATTCATAACGCTCCAGCTGACTGTCCTAATAGTCTAATTTTCAACCACAGAGGTTGTGAGAAATGCTTATTGACAAACTAATACCAAGAAAAAATTTCATTGTAAAGTTTTGTAAAAAATGGAAAAGCCAATCTCGCCTGTGTAAAACCTGTTAAAATTGATTGTCTTTCCTCAACGTGGCTGTTTTCTGTGTTGGCCATCAACTGCCACACATAACGAATAAAAGTAAAATGCAACATTTAACAACACGTAAACTATTTTTCCAAAAATACAATGTTTGAAATTCTACAATAGAAGAAAATAAACAACCTAATACTTTAGAAAATACCAAAATAAAGCCTAACAAACAGTTGCACCTGTGGTTAACTTAGTTGGGACCCTACCTAAACCGCAACAGTTTGAAGTTAATTTGCAGCTGTGCCCAAGTTTGAACATGATGACAGTGTCACAGTAAAACACAGATTCAGCTGATTCCCAGATAAACTGTCAGCAAACTTAAGAAACTGGAGTCCAGTTTGGCTGTGGCCCAACTGCCAGTTCAGAACCTGCAAACTTCAGCATCATGAAAAACACTTTAGATTTCAAGATTTATCCTTTGGACTCAATAAGGTAAAGAAAAGTACAATTGATGTGCCGGGTAGATTATATGTTTCATTTTGTTAAGGAAATGACTTAAATTCCTGTAAAAACTGACATCCGTTTTGAGCAAACATCCAGGAAAATAGATATTCTAGTAGTTGTGTTATTTGTTTGGACTCAGCAAATGAGGTCAAGCTCACGGCTGCGGATTAAACCGCCACACTGTCTAAAAAGAGCTGGAAAAAACCCTGGTGACATCAGGCATAGGTTTTCTGAAGAGTCGATTTGAAATCTTTTTTTTCTCTTTTTTGTACATTTGGAAGCGGCATAATGACGGGAGCTGAGTCCACCTAACCGTGGTTAATCCGAAAATGGGCAAATGACTCGAATGAGGAAGCCTGGAGGCTGTCTGGCTCAGTTACCACAACTTATATCCAAAATTAGAGACAAAAGGGAGGCGTACAGGAAAATAGGCAGGAGAACAGTCTTCGGGAGAACATTGTAAAAGATGTGTGGTGAAAGGGACGGAGCTGGCAAAAAAGGAATAACAGGAAATATAAAAAAATAAAGGATTTTATTCATCCAACTTAACAAAATCAAATGTGAACAAATTAGAATAAACTGAGCCCGTAAAAGAGGTCTAACTAAATCAAACTAAAATTAGGTTTATTAACATATAACAAATAAGCACCACTGATCAGACCAACAACAAAAAAACAACTGAACAGTTAAATTTAATTGTAATTTATTTATTTAAAGTGCACAATTAATCTTGTACAAGAGCATATGCATTGTGCTAGGTTGCTATTTTCCACCTGTAGTCCCTGGGCAGGTAGTAATAAAATAGAATACAGGAGTAATATAAAACTGTTGTAACACATGTACAGTAATAATAAACTGCAATGTAGATAGGTTGTGCACTCTAAGAAACGGAGGAGATTAATGTGTTTAATCACGGAGAGCATTACAGTTTCACAACCAGTATGCATAATGGGAACTGGTAAGGACAGGTAAAAACAAAAAAAGGGTGTAAACAGGTAATGTTAACTGGATGTAGACAGTAGTATCAGCTGTGCTCTTGCTTGGTTCGAACAAAAACACTGTAAAAACCCATTACATTTATCAGGGATATCCGCAAACGGTCGGTTTGTCTTTTACGAGTAGGTGCAAAAGCTAGTGCTAACTTTAGCCCAAACTTCGTTTTTCTTGATTCGTTTAAGAATTGTAACTCACCTTATCAACTGCAGCCATTTCCTCTTCTCTTCTCGTCGCAAGGAAAGCGGAAGAATGACAGTGGTATCAATGTCTTAGACTCAGATCTGTTGTTACAACGGGGAACACAGCACTGCGGCATGTTTGAATGACAAGGAGCAGGACCCGGAAGCCTTATTTTGAAAGGGTGTGACGTCACGACTTAACAGCCCCATACACACAAGACGGTTGAATATAATAGCTGATCAGACCAATAACACACAGACGAAGGGGTTAACAGACAATACAATCAAAAAAGTATTTACGAAACCCAACAACAAACCATCCTTCAGTTATACAAAAATGAATCATTAAGCAAAATAACTACAACGTCTAAATTTAAACCAAACAATGTAGCCAACTATTAACTCAAAATTGACATCCCAGTGCGGGGCCCTCCCGGGGTTGGTAGAGGATGGCAATGCCCAGGACTGTTAGGTAAGAGCACTGGGTGATAAAATGGGGAAAAAACTGGGATAAAAATATTGAAAAAAAAAAAAAAAAAAAATTGACATCCCAGTGGTATATCCCAATTGGCTGTGTCTGGTCTTTTAAGAGCTCAGTAGACTCGAACATCTTTTGTCCTCTGGCCCCTGTCTTCAGCCACAGCAGCACCCCAGTGGGGGTGACTCAAAAAGGACATAAATCAAACCTTTGAACAAATATAAACCAAATGGACTGTACAGAAAGTTAACTAAATGTGTGCACTAGGAATAGGACTCAAGTACTGTTCAAATGAATGAGCTGTTGTACATAGTTATTCAAATGAAATGAAGCACCTGTAGTGTGTTAAATGAATAAAAATATGTTACTGACATGTTTTGTGAGATGTGGCAGCAAGTGCATCTGTCACAGTGGTCAGGGAAGAAGAAGATCACAGGCTTCAAGCAGGACGAGGATCAGACAGATGGAAGTCTGGAAAGAGCCACTGAACTGAACATGTTCTTCAATTCAGAAACAAGGTCAGCGCCCTCGTCTCCCGCCCCCAGCCAAACATACCTCTCACCCTCCCTTGACCCACAGCTTCCTTGTCACACCTCAACTGTCTCATCTTCCACCTCTTGGTGTTGCTGATTTGATTTGAGTTGAGTTCTTTATTTATTTCACTGGGACAGTGCACAATTCTTCAGAACGGCACCAGAGTTAGCGGGGTAGCGAATTTGCGTCTGTAATCCCTGGACAGACAAAACAAACAACACTTCGACACAGCAGTGAAGGCACTGAAAAAAGTGTGAAATGTAGGTGTCCTCTAAGTCTACTCCTTCTCTCAATAGTAACTAGGAGAAGAAGGACGTAGAGAAACTGGCCTGTAGAACATTTTTGTGAGATTCGGAAGCGCCTCTTCAATCTTACCCTGGCCTGGATTCACACTGAAAGCGTCACGAGCATCATAGGCGTCCGGCTGCCATACATTTTCTATGAAAGCACGCCCCGCCCATCGCAGGCCCCGCCCACTGCATGCCCCGCCCACTGCAGGCGTCGACAGTGCATGCAGCTTTCAGTGTGAATCCACCAGCCCCCCAATCTCGCACTCAGAAGGCACGCCGATTTTTTCCAGTGGCCAGCCGCGGTACTGCAACAAAAAATCCCATGGGGCCCAGAAAGCTTTTTTCCCATAGACCGCAATAGTAAAAGAGAAGCCTCTAAAACTGTTCACGGGACACCTCCAGGTGTAATCACCGGCAATTACTAATCTTTGTATTCTATATTTTTAAGTCATGGACTTTATATCCGTCAAAAATGTTTTATAACGGCCAGAAAAGTCAAAGAAAAGTCTCTTTCGGGGCGTGACGTTACGGCTGTGTCCGTGCATTCCACGGATGTATTATATTAATATATATTATGTAATTATATTATATTAATACATTAATAATATATGTAATACTATACATGTAATAATATACATTAATTAATATATTATAGTATATAATATTAATACTCGCGTCATTGCCCCGGGGCATGATGGGAGGCCCCAGAGCATCATGGGAGATGACTCAACTGCGCATTCTGTATGGGCCCCTTAACGCGGAAGTAAACCCGGAAGTCAGAAATTTTTTCGGCGTATGAGCTGAGTGAGCAAATTGCATTGAAATGAATGGGCGGCCATTTCATCCAGTTAATATTATAGATCCATGGAATCCACCAAGCAGCTTGGTGCAGGCAGGAGATTTTTGACGCTTTCAGTGTGAATCCAGGGTTAGCTTGACCGAATACAAGGTTCCAGTAATATGGAAGACGTCCTTATTTCAGTACCAAATAAATCTCATCCACCTGCTTTTAAAGACTAACCACCTGTTGTTCTAATCGCAGACATCAAGAAAGTCCTGGAGAGACGTTTACTGACCCACCTGAGTAAGAACACAAACACCTTCCAGGACCCACTGCAGTTTGCTTATTATCACGGGGTTGAAGATGCCACACCTGTTTCAATAAACCCACCATAATCTGGACAAAGCAGGCAGCACTGTGAAGATCATTGCATTTCAAATGTGAACAAGACAAAGGAGATGATTGCGGATTTTAGAAGGACCAGTAACAAGTCACTATTTTCATCCTGAGAGAAGACATGTAGGTTTTTGAGCTGTGTGAGGATTCACCTGGACAACAGATTGGACACAAAAGATGGAACAAAGCAGACTATATTTCTTGAAGAAGTTTGGGTCCTTCAGCGTTTGCAGCAACAAGTTGTATAGCTTCCTGTAAATCTGTTGGGGAGAGTGCAATTTCATCTGCAGTCATCTGTTGGGGGAGCAGCATCGGAGACAGTGACTTAAACAAACTGAAGGGCCGGTTGAGCGTGTAGGATGAAAGATGGGTCATAAAATGTTAAACATAATGAATGTAACCCGGGTATATAAATAAATCCATGGTATAAAAGCTCCATTTAGTAAAAGTATGTTGGTTATAGAAAAGGTTATAAAAATAATTTATTTTACTACTACTACTACTTCTTATTTTATGTTCCAATTCATTTAAATAAATAGTTTCCCTGTCCGACTGTCTGTGAAGGTAACGGGAGTTCTAGTTGAAGAAGCTAGAGTTGAGAAAAAAACTAGTTGTGGGATGCCTGGGAAACAATCAAGTAAGCGAAGAGTCTCTGTATATTTTTTTCAGACTTCACACTGTGTCAGGTTGATGAGAGGGTCCACCTGCAGGCTGCGGTAGGCCAACCCCGCCTTACTCCAAGTTTGCAGTGACTCGTTACCAGACAGGATAACAAGAGAAACGGACCCCAGATAGCACTCTGAGTGCCCGCATCACCCAGTACTTCTGGCAATGCTGGAAACGAGAGACGAGACGTTCTGCAGCAGTCTCTTCTACCGATACCAACTAATTTGTCCAGACCAGTTTCATTAGTATCTTTCTTCACCTTTTTTTTTCTTTTTGTTTTACCACAATAATAAAGCAATGCCTGGTCTTTATTAGTTAATGTAATATGTTAGTACTTTTGTCAGTCTCACACTATTTCAGTGAGTTTTTCATTGTTTATTGTCTTTTAATTTGTTTAATGGCTGGGTATCAACAAATTTGTCCAAGTGTGTAATTTCTCTTGAGGATTAATAAGATAGTACTGGTAACATGACTTTCATATATCACATAAGAGTTAAACTCAAGGGTTGTGTACTCACAAAATAGTGGAATACTTTATGGTCACTCAGGCAGTTCTGTGAAGGGAATGATAAAGTGAACTCATCAGTCGAACGTACTTCCAGACTGTAGTAGTGACTATCACTTATACACTATCTTTTGTGATGTATTGTGGGATACACTGAGGGCAATATATAGGGTGTAAGAGTTCTCTCAACATATTCAGACAGCACTACAAATGCCCCCTGATGTATTTTGTCCTAAACCATTCAGTGATTTATGAACTAACAGAAGTATTTTAAATACTATTCTCTGAGATACAGTATGGACCTCAGAACTGGAGTTATGTGGTCTACTTTCTTAGTTCCAGTGAGAACTCGGGCAGCAGCATTCTGGATCAGCCGTAGTCATCTAATTGACTTTTTAGGCAGAGCTGTAAAAGACACTGTTGCAGTAATCAATATTACTGAAGATAAACATGGATGAGTTTTCCAAGTTCCTGTTGAGACATTAGTCCTTTAATGCTGGAGATCTTCTTCAGGTGATAGAAGGCCGACTTTGTAATTGTCTTAATGTGTCTCTGAAGGTTCAGGTCTGAGTCCATGACTACCCCCAAATTTCAGGCCTTATCAATGGTTGTAATAACTGATGCTGTGTGTTCTTTTGGTCCAAAAACAACTACTACCATTTTGTTTTGGTTCAACTGAAGAAAATTATGGCACATCCAATCACTGATTTGTTCTATACATATACTCAACACTTGTATGGGCTCAGGTAATGTAAAGCCGTGTCTCATATGCGTAATTATGGAAACTTATCTTGTTTATTATCTGAGCTAGAGGAAGCATGTGGATGTTAAATAGGAGGGGTCCTATGATAGAACCTTGGGGAACACCACCTGTAATTTTTGTCAATATAAAGTTGTTAATATAAAGTTACTTATTGGAACGAAGTAGTCCCCATCCTTTAAGTAAGACTCAAACAATTCAAGTACTGTGCCAGAAAGTATGATTCAATTTTCCAGCCGCTGTAGTAATATACCATGGCCAGTGATGTCAAATGCTGCCCTGAGGTCCAATAATACCAGCACTGTAGTGCTTTCACAGTTTTCTTCCACAGTGTGTATTTATGTGGATGTCATTGAAGTCTCAGTGCTGTGGTGAAGTCAAAAAACCTGACTGTCAAGACGTCAATGAGATTGGTTGGTCAGCCATATTTCAGAAAACAACAAAAACATAAAGCTAAAACCATTTTAGCTTCATTTTGAGCCAGTTGCACTCTGGCTGAGAGTAGTGTTGGTAGTACGTTAGATAGTATTGATGATACTACATAAACTGGAAGATTGTGGACGAGGTGAATGTGACTGAAGTCTTACGACAAGCATGGGTCCTTCTGTTAAACTTTCTGGAAACCAGAAGTTGTGATTTCAAGATTTACTCTTTCACTATTTGTACATTAAACATGATTTTTTTTCTTCCATATAAAACTGATTTCACATCCAACAAAACACATTTTATCATGAAAAATAAAAGGACATTGATTTAGTGCTGTGCCATTACACTGTTTGAGAGGGAGATAACGTGATGATTTTATCTGATCAAATCAAGAGCTTAGTTTGGATTGTGCTTGAATTATCATTGACATGCAATGACATCTTAAGTGCCACTTTAAATTATACAGACTGACAAGAAATGGAATCCCAATTTCCCGATTTTATTGAGCCCTGTGGAAAACTTTAACACTGGCACTGGAACTGATAGAGCTGGCAGTGTGTTTTGGCAAGCCATCATTGTCAATCATTTCTAGCCCATATAGTGTGTGTGCTTATTTGTGCATGTTTCTGTGTGTGCCTTTGTATTTCCACACTGTGTAATGATTGTGGTGAGTAAACAATGCAGTATGAAGGTGTATTGTTTTTAATTTAGAGACAGCAACCACAATGTGTCTATTAATCTAGTATAAATATCTGTGAAGATATTGTATATGATCTCATATTTATTTCTAAGATTATCTGCATGGGATTAAATTATGGTAATTATTATTAGGTTTAATTTTGCAAATGCTTGAACATAATTAAGCAAACTAGAAAATAATAAACCAAAGGAATAAAAGCAAAAGACAAAATATATTAATAAAAAAACAACAAATAAAACAAAGACATATCTTTTTTTTTACCAAACAAAAGTAACTACGTAAGACTTCAAATAGCAACAGAACAAGAAATAAAATATTTTAGATAAGACTGATTATCATTGTCTTTTCATTATTGTGTTTTTATTTTGTTTTTGTTCTGTTTTGTAGGCTATAGCTCCTTTGTTCATAATTGTTGTTGCTTGTGGGTTGTTTGTTTTTGTATACTTTTTATTTATTTATTTCCCCCCACCCCAGAGACATCACAGTATTCCATTCTGCGATTGCAATCATTTGACTCCTTTGAACCATTCTCATCCACATTGTTTCACACGGCTCGGTGCAGATTTGCATTACAGACATACTCAGTTATGATTACATCGCATTGCGGGTCATCACAAATTAACATGTAAACCCTCTTCAGATCCTCTGTAACACAATACATTTCACGGTGAATGTGATGCACAAAATAAGATGACATTTACAGTGTTATTTAACGTTTCTCTTCCACTCCTCCCTGGTTTGTCACTAGCAATTTAATGTACAATACTGAAATGTGCCCTCACGGCACAAAGCGGCCCATTTAATCAGGGAGTGGGATTAAGGCTGAGCAGCTCGGCCTCAGACAAGACGTACTGTAACACGACTCTGTACTCGGGAACCAAGATGGATGGGCCGGGCTACAGTCTGGATGGAACGCCTCCATTGGGCTGTTTGGCCTGGTGGAGCCCATCAATCAGGGTGGCACCGCAGGTCTGGGCTGAGGCTGTGTAATGATGCGAACAGCATGTGGCCAAGCCATCCCTGGCTGCTCAGGTGTAAGGTTCTGCCCTGTTCAGAGGTCCTCTCAGCTTTCTCACTGCCACCATCCATCAAACTCCAGCCATATGTACAGGGATGCAACAGATCTCAGTGGGTTTGATAAGATAACTTTATACCTGGCAAGGCGTAAATGAAACCACTTGCATTGTTTTAGTTATGTTTTTAAAGGGAACGTTCGTTTTTTTACAACCTGGACCTTATTTCTGGCATTTTTTTTATGGTCGTATACTCACCCAGGCAAGTTTGGTGTCATTTGGAGTCCTTCGGAAGATATTAGGGGGTTTTTTGCGAGCCGCTTCTCCATATAATGGTAGCGCATGGGGGCACAGCGGGACACAGACGATGCAGCGTCTAAATAACACATGATTGCCGCGAAACTCGTTCATTTATTTTATGAATCACTAGATCTGCTTCCAGGACCTGTTGTCTACATCCGGGGCTGTGTGTGTAACAAATAAATCAGTTTGTAAACAAGACCTCTGAACTCATGACGTCATCTCTGTGCGCGCACTCTGTCCTCCGTTCAGTGAGCTCTTCAGCCGTATACTCTGGCTCAAAACGGTAAGGACGTCCATCATATTCAAAGTCGTCGTCCACAACCTCAGAATTTGACAAATATTCAGACATGTTTCAAATAACTAACAGTAAACTAACAGTAGCGAACTCCAGCTGTACACGGAGCTGTGTCTGGGACGCGCACACAGAGATGACGTCATGAGTTCAGAGGTCTTGTTTACAAACTGATTTATTTGTTACACACACAGCCCCGGATGTAGACAACAGGTCCTGGAAGCAGATCTAGTGATTCATAAAATAAATGAACGAGTTTCGCGGCAATCATGTGTTATTTAGACGCTGCATCGTCTGTGTCCCGCTGTGCCCCGTTCACTACTGTTATATGGAGAAGCGGCTAGCAAAAAATCCCCTAATATCTTCCGAAGGACTCCAAATGACACCAAACCTGCCTGGGTGAGTATACGACCATAAAAAATGCCAGAAATAAGGTCCAGGTTGTAAAAAAACGAACTTTCCCTTTAACATCCCGCAAACTAGTAGTAAGCGAGCGCTGCCTCAGTCAACACACATAATGGTACCTTGTTCTGGGAAAATGTTTCACAGAAGTCAGTGTGACATCATTCACAATAACTGCCTGAATTTCCAACTTTTTCAAATGCAAAGCAATAAATGAGTAAGGACCACATCGATCACTTTTCATAACAGCAGTTGTACAAGAAGTTGCCATTAGCTATTTTCCTGCGTCTCATAGTTAAGAAGGTGCAGGTACTTCAATCTTTCTCTAATGTTCATTAAAGGACATGTTTTATTGCACATTATGTGCTTTATACCCCTCACACAAACATATTATGCTCCTAGATGAAGGTGGTCTTATGAGTCCCATAAACCAGGCCTCATGAATATGAGTGTAAAAGCTGCTGCTCAGTCTGGACTCCGAGTGAAGGGAAGGTCATTTGGTAGAAAGCATACACCGCAAAAATGTACACTTATAAAAATGTCTTTGATTTCCTGGCTGCCAAAATACACCTGCCGGCGCCTAATGGACTTCTTTCCAGCGACTGGGTTGGATTTCACAGTCTTATGGGACTGAATTAAAGCAAGTACATTTTTTGGTCAAGGATTTGTTTTGTGCTGTCATTAGGTGGGCAACACTTTACCTCCAGCAGCCCCTGAAATTCCATTTTGAGCTTAATAGTGCAATTATTTCTTGGTTTCAACGCCATCATAAATGGAGTGTACATTGAGGGTCAGCATGGTAAAAGAGCATTGAAAAGGGGCAGGTACATTTTGCTCTTGTCCTTTGCGTGTGATCCCAAAACCTGCGTACAAAGCAACATTTTCATTTCCATGGATATGATAATGATGTTGAATCAAATACACATTCTCCAATTTTCTTGTCTAATATGTGTTGATTTTTAAATTATTTTTTTTTATATGCATCATGTATGACTTCCTGTTAATTGCTCTTTGTTCTTGACTGATGATCACAGAGGCATGGCAAGTCCTGATTAAAACGTAAAATTGGATTTCCAAAACTGGTGTTTGAGGTGTGAGGAGGGGCTTTATACAATGCATTTGTATGCACTTTAAAATCCACTCTTTCACTTCAATTCCAGGAAATCATTAGAAATCATTAGTGTTTGTGTGTGTGTGCCTTTTAAAGTGTTTATTAATTTGACATTGATTGTGACATTAACACGAAGAGGAATTTCACACTTTCCTCAAACTGAATGAGTAATATCCTCTCAAATCCTTTCAAGCCTGTAAAATGCCGAGAAAGAAAATTCCCCGACGTAGTTGCACAGTGCCTGTTTTTTCCATGTCACATCTTGTTAATCTCATCCGTATTTGGGCATCTAATCAGTGAGACCTTTATGACTGATCTACATAATTAAACAATGAGTTGCTATTCTAACTTTAATTACATGACTATGTAACTTTTTTTTCTATATTTTAATTAAAATTCCCTTCTCCAATGGGAGCATAGTTTGACTGACTTTTGTGTACCAGGGTGTAAAAGCAATTTCCTATCCCATGGAAGCACGATTATCATAAAGTTCAACTAAAGAACCCCATGACCATGAAACTACAGGAACGACAACAGTGGTTAAAACTTTCTACCTTTCTTACCATGCAAATTGGAAACTTGCATGAACAGTTTCTGCTTGTGCCAGCAGGCTCCCCTGAGTATTTCACGTTTTCTATACCATTGTCCACTGTACTGTAATCAGGGGGTTAATAGCAGCTCTTTATAAAGGGGGTGGTGAGGGTGAACGTCCTTTTTGGATAGAGAGGGGGAAGGTTCGGGGATTATTAAGATGTGCCGCCAGGACATAATGGGGTTCCAGCACATTACATACACCTCTCTATGTCATTGGGTTTTGTCAGGCATAAAAACAGTCATTTTACTAATGTGAACAAACCATTCTTCATTGCCATGCTAATGACTAGGAAACTGTGCACAGTCCAGTCAAGTCATATCTGTGTCACAGATGACCAGTCTCATTTGCCGGAGCACCATAGATGGCACTGTTGCGCTGCTGACAGGCTGACTGACACTGTGTTTATGTTGCAGTCAATGAGCACAGATGTGGTGTCGCGCCACATCCCTGCATTTACAGAAAAGCTGCCCATAACTATTGCTGAACGCCACAAACCTGAAGTCCTGGCTCTCCCTCTCTTTTTTTTGACAGTTCGGTATAATGCAAGTAATTACATCCATACAATTTAGTTGCAGAATTATGAAGTGCCAGGATATGGGCTTCAACATGACACCTGGATATTATTTTTGTCATATTTCTGGGAAGTTTTGAAAAAGGGAAATTAATGTTAAGTTGTTGTGGAGCTTCAGGGGCTTGTTTGATGGGAATTATTCAGAGGAATATCAGATGTCATTCACCTTGACACGCCTATTTACTGCTCTGTCATTCCACCCGCAAAATGCCTTTATTATAGTGTGCAGGATATGCTGATTGCCACGTTAGTCATGTTTGCTGTTGCATCTATCAATTTCCTTCTTGAAAAAGAAGGCAAGCTCTAAAACTTTACTGGCAAACATTTTTCTATGGTTTTATTAGTTGTATTCCATCCATTTTTGTTGTTTATCTTATACTTGCTCTCTTCTGTTCAGGGTTACAGGGGGCCAGTCAGTATTATTTGACTGATATCTTTTATTGATATCCAGATCTGTCGAAGGTATTCTTCTAAAACCCAAAATCAATGCAGCGTGTTAGTAGTTGTTGTGAGATGAAATCATTAGGCCAGAAATGTCCTTTGTGTGAAAACCTTCAGTTTAGACTCCGTTTTGAACAATAACATTTTGAACTGAAATGAGTTTCAAACACACCTTGGTCACTTCTAAGTGAATGTGTGTGAGGATGAACGCTAAAGCTGAATTTCTCTTTAGCAGGCTGTTTACTGAAGCAAACAGTTCTGCTCACAGCAGGCCACACAGGCCTTCACTTGGCCTGTAGATCAGTTTGGTGGATGTCCAATTTCACTTAGGGATTTAAAAAAAAAATCAAATAAGCCTTGATCCAAGGGAAAGTAATACTATTCTAATCTGAGGTACCTTTTGCAGAAAACAAATCCACAACACCTAAAATGCATGACATGAAAACATACTATAGCCTGCCCACGGAGAAGATCTTCTCGTTATACTCATCGTTTGTTACAGTGAAATTGGAGATCCAATGTTATATTGAACTGAACCATTAAGTTGAAGGTTTGGTAACATTGGACCTTCACTGCAGAAGCCAAATATGAATTGTAAATTGAATATTGATACAATGACATTTTGAATTATGCAACGAAAACAACAAGCCACCACGGTCTCAGAATAAGGATTACCTCCTCGCTGCAGCCATAACAAGCATATCAGCCAGATGTCTTGACTGCAAAGCTGTGACTCTTTTTAGAGTATCGCGCCGTCCCACATTAGTGTAATGTGTGGAGATAAACTCACACTCATATGTTGTATAACGTACTTAATTCCCTGCTAAGGCTAGAGAGTTATCATTTTGAGACTTTATCCATGCCATAAAATATCTGCTATTACGTTCACTTTGCTCTGAATTGGATTTACTCGAGTAAAACACCATTGCAATCCTGAAAAGATGTTCTCCGCTTTGACTAAGACACTGAACGAAGGCACCATCAAATGGTAATTTACTTTGAGGGGGAAAATCTTTGAACCCTGAAAGTGTGCTTCAACAATCAATAATATTGTAAAATATATCATAGAAAATAAAAACATGCGATGGAGGTGGAATGGGCTTCTATATTTTTGTCAAATATGACGTGGAATTTCGACAGCATACTTTTCCAAACTGTTATGTAGAAAACAGCAAAAAATGCAAACCACAATCAGATTGGTGATGGTAACCAGAATGTGTCGAGATAACTGAAAAACAATTAAAGCTGAAATGCCTCCAAACAACAAAGTTGAACCGTTTCAGCCAGACTTCACACTGTTTATGCTGTTAAGATGCTTCCAACTTCGCAAATATGCAAATTTCATAGTGTTAGTTCTTCCACCAAGCTTGTTAGATAACATTTAGCATAAGATCTTGACAGTGCTAACAAGTTCTTTATATTTCCCACAGATGAAGATGAAAGATTCTGACAGATGTTATATTCATACCCTATAAACCTGCACCCATACTCTTCCAAGAGGAAATTGAAAATGAAAAAAGGTCATACTGTACAAGCATCACAGGATGTGCTTTTAACATATTTCAGCAGGTGGAGTGTTCATTTCAGCCAGATGGTTAGACACATCTTTGAGGATTCTCTAAATGCCTTCAAAGCAGCCACGAGTGCTGTCAAAAGAGATTCTGAGGTTCCAAAATGATTTTTGTGGATTTATGATTGAGGAAAACAGGTGGCTAGGGCTTGTTAGCCAAAAGTAACTCCATGCAGTATGGATGAGAGGCAGAGTCAGTGCTGCATGTTTGCTGACTTCCTGCAGCACAGCATCTGACAATTGTCTCATCAAATATGAATAATACATTTTATTATTTAGCAGAAAAGCTTTTTCGGCTGTTTCTGCAGCAAAAATATATAGTTCAGTTCAGTTTAACTCGATTCAATTCAGTTCATTTGTTCTCTTTGTCAATGTTTTGCTTCTATGAGATTTAATGTTTGTTTATCTAATTTTAATTCAGCTTTTTATTTTCTGCATACCTGCTCCATCCTTGGATGGGTTGACAGTCCATCACAAGGCCATACTGAGACAAATGAGACAATAAAAAACATGCACTCTATCACTCTTCATCTTAATTGTGCTGTTTCATTTTTTATTTATTAATTTATATACTACTTTCTTTTTGTATGCGGACTGTGAATGATGCAGAGTGGTCTAATTAATATTCATTTGTCTGGTATCACTCTTTGTGAAGATTCAAGGATACAAACCACAAAAGAAGAACAATACAGAATCACCAGGTACTGACTTTTACAATTACTATTTCTAACTCTTATTCCTCTGCTGTGCTTTCAACAAAACAGAAAAATCCCCCCAAAAATCTTTAGTCAAGATGATGAGTTTGACTACCTGTCTTATATGTCTAATTATTTCCTATATTAAACCCTCTGTAAAGTTCTTACTCGTCACATAGATAAAGTAGCTTATACAGCTTTATGAGTCACTGGTGATTACAGCGCTTAACATAAATATTAAAATGAATTCTTTCCCTTTTCATTAATGTAAGGGGGAACTTTCAAACGTCCGTCCCTAAACTGGGAACACAAGTTAATAAAATGTGCTGGGATTGAGCAAATCAATCATCTCGTCTTCCCCAGAGTCCTCGTTGACCGCCAGAGCACACGTCGTCATTCATTTCAAACCAATTCCCTTGATGAACAAACAGCCTGGCGGAGAGTTTGGCACCCATTTTACATTTACATAAATCTAATTTCAGGTGAAATATTCAGAGCTCACCTTTGCCCTAACATTGCTTTCAGTCCTGTATGTGACTGAGGCAAACATCTTCTGAGAGCTTGGTGAAGGGTAATGAAAGGGATTGGCAGACTCTGTTTAATCATGTACATATTTAAAGTGTAAAGTCAAATGCTTATTACCCAGGAAAGGTCTGGAACACCTTAACAATCTTACAGGGATCCATGCTGTTTATTCAGTAATCCCACGTCTGAAAAAAAGATGGATTTTTTTTTTAACATGTATTGAAAAGAATTATTGATGATGAGTGATGCTCAGCTCCAAACAAATTTGCTATTCTTCCCCTCCAGTCAATTTTTTCATCGGTATTGATAGGGCTCAGCAAGGATTTATACAAAAATTTGATCCGCAGTAAGGAGACTGGAAGATGCGTAATTCTAACTGAAGTCAAGAGAAGAAAATATAAAACATCAGTCAGCGATCGGGGAAGAAAATTCACACACGACTTGAGCTGAAATCTCTTCGATTGACAGAAAGAAAGGGCCAAACTGAGGGTGGTCTAGTACCATGAAATTTTGGACACTTTTGGGCAGCAAGAGCTTTTGATGTTTAAAGTAGGGCTGGGCGATATGACCTCAAATCCATATCACGATAAATTGGGCAGTTTTACCTCGATAACGATAAATGTAGGATAACCCTTAGCCGGCAAAAAAAAATCTACTGTATTTTCTGATTGGCTGATTGGTCGGAAACTCCAGACAGCTACTCTGAGTTGAAAGTTCAGTGCACGGTAGCGTGCCGTGACTCGTTTGTAAGATGGGCTGTTGGAGTTACTGTGTACTGATGTAAATTTTTCAGCATGCGAAATGCCATGTGTGGCGTGAGCGTGTGTGAAGTTGTTGAAATGTGTAAGTCTCAGACTAGACAGCCCTGTTATGTCAGCCGCTTCTTCGTTTGAACCATCAGCCATTTTCTTGGGATTCCCTTCATGTTCAGACCGGATGGGTGGAGTCACGAGATTACAGACACGCTGTACATCGTCTTCAAGGTGAATGAAACTAGCCTATCAGTCAAAACAGACAAAAAAGACATTTACTTTCTTTTTTATCAAAACAACAAATTTACCGACATGAGAAAATTGATGTCAGTCATTGCAGTGAATGTCGGTAAAGGTAGATTTTCGGTTTATCGCCCAGGCCTAGTTTACAGTATCCAATACAAAATGTTACATTCGCCTCATTACATTACGTTACATTATGTTGACGAACCCCTCCCTCAGGCCTAGCTCCATGGTGGGTTACCAGCAACCCACATGCAGCGTGGAATATGTTGATCTTGAATCACCTGGCATTTTAGTCTGCTTTGGGAGATCCTACCTAGGGCAATTGTCCCTGACAACATGGTTCCTAGGATTATTTGGACACAGAAACTCCTCACCACTCAGGTGACTCAGTTGGTAGAGTGTTCGCCCATGAACCTGAAGGTCATTGGTTTGAGCCCTCCTGTGTGTCCTTAAGCAAGACACTGAATCCCCAGTTGCTCCCGGTTGTCAGGCCAGCACCATTGTATGACAGCTCTGCAGACAACCGGTGTGTGAATGTGTGTGTGTCTGGGTGAATGTCTACAGTGTAAAGTGCTTTGGAACTGTAGGAGTTTCTAATTTTCTAGGAGTACAGCTGGAAACCGCTTTATAAGTGTGAGCAATTTACCATTTACCACAATAAGGTGGTGATTCAGAGATGAATACCTTGGATTCCAGCGGCAGGTTCTGGACCAGCTCTGTACCCTAAATGAGATTTCGAAGGGAGCAAAGTGTTTAGCCAATGTGTTTTGCGTACTTTATGATTCATCATGGCTGCCCTTGGTCACTGACTCTGTTTATAATTTGGATGGACAGAGTTTATAAGTGTAAATAAAAGGGTGGAGGGGGAGCAGTTTGGTGGCCAAAGGATTCCAGCTCGGCTCTCTGGAAGATGATGTGCTACTGTGCTCCCATCTGCCATTAAGCTGGGATCTTCAGCGCTCCTTGGAAGGGTTTGCAGCCATGTGTAAAGCAGCAGGGATGAGAATCAGCACTTCCAAATCTGTGACTATGATTCTCAGTCAGAAAAGAGTGGCATGTCCTCCCCAGGTTGGGAGTATCTTGGGGTCTTATTCACTAGGGAGGGAATAATGAAACTGGAGATTGACAGGTGGATCAGTATGTGGTAATCCAGATTCTGTAGCTGTCTATGGTTGTGAGGGTGAACCAAAAGGAAAGGCTCCCTGTTTCACGGTCGAGCTATGTTCCTACCCTCACCTACATTCACAAACTGAGGCTAGTGACCGAAATAATAATATCAAGCTGAAGTGAGTTTCCACCGCAGGGTGACTGAACTCTTCCTTAGAGGTAGGGTGAGAGGTTTGGTCAGCCAGGAGAAACTTGCAGCAGTCACTGCTCTTCTCCATAGAGAGACCACAGAATTTGTTCTCAACTTAGCGCAGGCTACATATGATGCAGTTTTAATTTAGCTGTTTACAGCAACAAAAAAACAAGAACTCTGGTCTGCTTTTCCAATTAGAGTGGCCCATGTTGAATGGATATACTTTTTATGATTGTGAAATCAAATTTTATTTATTTGGAAATTTCTTTCACCATTCATGTTTGGCCAAGTGTTCCATAGCGTGTGACATGACAAACTCAGGATTGACGCGTTTTTCACTGACTTTCACCTATATTAATGACTGTAATTATTTTTGTTGGTGATGTTTATTGCATTGTTAGCTGCACAGATAAAACAAAAAAGTGATCATCAGTTTTACACTGCTTTTCATGACACACATTTTGTGTTTTACTCCATAGCGTATAAAAATTATCGCTACATAGAGTATTTCAATTCAATTAAATTCAATTTTATTTATATAGCGTCTATTACAACAAAAGTTGTCTCTAGGGACTTTCCAGAAACCAGAACATGCTATTTTGCTGGCAGTACAGAATGGTGCCCATACTGTAGTGCATTATAGAGTGTGACGAGGCTGATTGTAGGCACAGTTTGCACAAGGTGCAGCCATCTTGGATTCTGAGGTCAAAGTGATCCATCCACCCATTTCCCAGGTGGCCATCCAAAAGCCAAGTTCAATTCTATTCGATTCAATTCAGTTCAAGTCAAATTATATAATGCTATCTCAGAACAAAGGTTCTGAGAAAAATCAAACAAGCTATGTACAAATTCAATAAAATTATTATCATTGGATTTTATTCCATCCATCCATCCATCAATTTTCTACACCCATTTTATCCTTTGTAGGGTCACGGGGGTCTGCTGGAGCATATCCCTGCTCAGGCGAGAGTGGTACACTGGACAGGTTACCAGTCCATCGCAGGGCTGATTTTATTCCAATTAAATCAAAGGGAGTGAAGGGAGTGACTGACGAGGTTGGTGTGGCTGACAGATGAGGTGAACAGGAGAGAGGCCCCTATTCATAAGCTACAGTTAGCTTCTGGGGAAACCCATTTTACAAACTTACCTCAATTGATTGTTATCTGTATTTGTGTTTTTAAATTATTTGTGAATAAACTCTGTGAACTGAACTGAGGTGAGTGGAAAAGTACTGAAGGACCAACCATGATATTTATATTCATTCCAGTTAAAAATGTATGGATATGGGCAGCTCGGTAGCGCAGTGGGTTAAGCAAGCAGCTCTATACTGAGGCTACAGTCCTTCACAGGTTTGAATCCCGGCCTGTGCACCTTTGCTGCATATCATCCCCATCCTCTCTCTCTACCCCTTCCTGTCTGCAACTTCAATAAAGGGCCACTAGAGCCCAAATAAATCTTTAAAAAAAATGCATGGATGTGAGTTTCACTAACATATATGTGTGCAGTTTAAAAGTTGATAAGTCTTGGTGAGATGGAATGATAGAGTTTGTCATCAGATTAAATTTGACATTATGTTGGTGCATGGCATTTCAATATCCACCTGCCCCTTTTAAGAGCACCTGCCTCTCAAAAGGTCTCTGCGTGGCGCCGCTCAAAAAACTAGTCCACTCATGACAGCAAATGCAGGGCTATATGAGGTGGTGATCACTACACCCACAGTATTTCCACTATCAGTGTCCAACATTGACACCAAATGCTTCAGTTATATCATGCAAAGTACAAATAAGTGGGATCAGTGTTACGGGTCAGAATAAAATCACCTGATAACATCATGAAGTATACTGAAAAAATAATTCAATTTAAAATGAAAATACAATATTGTTATCATTGATAATAATAATATTGGAAAATAAAACGTGTTTAATTCAAGAAGAAATATACAAATCAGAAATTGCATACCAGTACAATAAGATGTTTTATTGGAAAATTGGAACGTTTATTTGAACATTTGGCAACAACCATCAAGAAACCTTTTTTTTACCTGTCTGCAAGTAGCTTTTGCCTCTCCATTATTTCCATATGAAAAAAATAAGTTAGACCTTTTTCCAAATGTTTTATATGAATTTAGTTTATGTCTTATATCTCTGTGTTTTTTCCTCATCAGTGTTGCTGTTGCAGAAATCTCACTGTCTTGCTGATGGACACAAGACTGCTACTTAAAACCTAGTTCTGGCACAGCGTAACACAATTCATTTTAACCTCAAATCCTCTGATTTCATGAGTCACTTGATCAATTCAGTGTCTCCTGGAGCAGAAAGAGAAGGAGCTCCCATAGTATAATGGGGTCTTCAATAAAATGATGCTGTGCATTCCTGAAAAGATTATACTGATGTGGTAATTAATGCTTGATAACTGTGGCTCATCTACATATGCTCATACTTGTTTAGTTTCTAGTTGTCACTTGACTTTCACCAGTGAATCCCTACTTGGTTCAAAGTGTGGTACAGTATGTGATACTCCCAGCAACTACCATCTGGATTACTCCAGGCAAATCTGAACTTCAGTGGATATTTTTGGGTGTTTTGCTCTTTTTATCTCTTTTTATTCTGAGATTTCTCAACATATGTCCTGGAAGGACTTATGATGATAAGCATCGTAATATTCAATTCAATTCAATTCAATTTTATTTGTATAGTGTCTAATACAACAGATGTTGAAAGCTAGACGCTTTCCAGAGACCCAGAACATGACCTGACATAAACAATGGCAGGTAAAAACTCCCCTAGTGGGAGAAAAGCCTTGAGCAGGACCAGGCTCATAAGGGGGGACCCTCCTGCCGAATAGTGCTATGAAGTCGTAAACAATTGTTTTCAACAGTTTTGAGTGTTGCCTTTAGCTTTATTTCATTTCAGTGAACCTGTAACCATGTAACCATGTAACCATGAAACCACACCCTCGGATCAGGAGCAATTATACCAAATGAACCACGCCTGTGGGTGCTTGGCTGCCCAGTATATAGGCCCATGCACCCACACACTCTCCCTCTTTCTCACACCAGGCCCCTCCAGTTATGCACCCACATTTCGATGTTATGTCTCTTACTGCCTCAGACAATCTGGATAAGACCGACAGTGGCGGTTCCTCTGGGCAGCTGAGTGTTTATGAGGAGAGAAAAGATGAGGCTGATGCTCTTTACCAGGTGGACCAGGTAGGTCTTGAGCCTGATTTGTCTGTTGGGGCCATGCTCTCTTGGGCAGCCATGGCCGCTGGTGTTCCTCCTCCGCCATCTCCCCCAAGGGCCTCTGCGTTGGACCGGGACCCGAGGAGTCAGAGGCAGGCACCTTTACTGGTGTATCCTGACTTTATTAAACACCTGCAGGGCTCTTGGGCACAACCAAGGGGATTCTCCTGCCCCACGCTCGGCTCTCAGTGTCCTCAGTGGGGCTTCAGAACATGGCCTAGATGGCGTGGCTAGAGTAGGTCCAACCTTTGCAATGTTGGCTGGGGCCTCCTCCGCGGGCAGCAGGATTGCCCGGCACCCGAATAAGAAGTGTCTCACCACTGATGGGTTGGTGGCGAAGGCTTTTCAGTCTACAGCCATGGCCTCTCAGCTGGCGAACACGAATGCCCTCCTGATGGTGTACCTGGAGGTGTCCTACATCAACCGCCAGGGCAGGTTGAAATCCCCATCTCTGCATGCACGAGTGCGACGGCTGCTCTTGTGGGCGCGGTCCAAGGACATGACCCTGAGGGCTTTTTACCTCCCAGGGCCCCAGAATGTAGCAGCAGACCTGCTGTCGAGAGGAGGTCCCCATCCTGGCGAGTGGCATCTGCACCCTCAGGTTGTGGACCAGGTTTGGCAGCGGTTCGGTCGGGCAGAGGTGGACCTTTTTGCCACAGAGGAAAATTCTCATTGTCCTCTGTGGGCCTCTATGGATAGTCCCCCAGGGCCACTGGGGACGGACGCCCTCAGTCTGTCATGGCCCAAGGTGAGGCTGTATGCATTTCACCGTTTCCCCTCCTTTCAGCATTCCTCAGGAGTGTGAGGTTGCAGTGTGCTCGGGTGCTCTTGGTGGCACCGAGCTGGCCACAGAGGGCGTGGATGGCCGAGATCTACGAGTTGCTGGAGGCCTGCCCATGGCGTCTTCCAGTGAGACTGGACATGTTGTCCCAGGTTCACGGCAGCATTTGGCACCCAGAACCCCAGATCCTGAAGCTTCATGTGTGGCCCTTGAACGGCAATGCTTGTGTGCACTCGGCCTAGATAGGGAGGTGGTGAACACCTTGCAGGCTGCACGGGCCCCCTCCACTCAGCGGCAGTACAGCAGCAAGTGGAAGGTGTTTAGGGACTGGTGCCGTGCTAAGCGGGAGGATCCCTTTACTTGCAAAATCTCTGTAATTCTGTCCTTCCTCCAACACCTTGTGTTGGAGGAAGCCCTTGGCCTTGCCCTTGGTTGGGTGGAGTCGACCATCAGGGGCTACCTTGCAGCAATCTCTGTGCTTCATGAGAAGTGTGATGGCATGTCTCCGGGCGCACATCCCCTGACTGTGCAATTTCTGAGAGGGGTGAGACGGAGTCTCCCATCTCGAAAGCAGCTACTTCCCGCCTGGGACCTTCAGGTGGTTCTCAAGGCGCTTTGTTCGCCCCCCTTCGAGCCATTGTCTGGTCTTGACCTTTGGCTCCTCTCTTTAAAGACAGCCTTTCTTTTGGCCATTGTGTCTGCCAGACGGGTTAGTGAGTTGAGTGCTTTTTCTGTGGACCCGGCATGTCTAAGGTTTGGGGAGGAAGACAGAATGGTCCGCCTCTTGCCAAACCCAGCCTTTCAGCTGACGGTCTTACCCAGAGGTTTTGTCTCCAGGCCCCTGGTACTGGAGTCTTTCTACCCTCCGCCTCATCTCTCGGCGGGAGCAGAGGAGCTGCACAACTTGTGCCCTGTAAGGGCCCTCAGGTTTTATGTGGACCGCACTAAGGCGTTTCGCACATCTGATTCCCTGTTTGTGTCTTATGGCGAGGCCACACTGGGCAGGCCTGTGTCGAAGCAATGCCTCGCCCATTGGATAGTGGACTTGATTGCCCTGGCTTATGTGCAGGCTGGGGTGGACCCCCCCTCAGGACTTGGTGCCCATTCGACAAGGGCTATGGGCACCTCATGGGCGCTATTTCGAGGGGTTCCATTGGAGGAGGTGTGTGAGGCAGCTGGATGGGCATCCTCCGTGACCTTTACCAAATTGTATAGGCTGAATCTGGCTTCATCCGCTGTGGCGTTTTCAGTTCTAGGGGTGGCTACTCGAGTTTGAGCTTTAATTCCCCTTTTTATACTATTCTTTGCTCATGCTCCAGAATGTTTTCTGTTACCATTTTGGTATGTTCTGCTTATTGTAGGATGGAGACACTTTCTTTTCACACCATGGTGTGCAAAAGAAATTCAACTGTATTGCAACTGAACTTGGTATGTTTTGGTGCGGGACTTGTGGACTGCCTGACCCTTTGGTCTTGAGTGGTTCCACCTCACTCTCCTCGTGACTGATCTGGTATACTGCGGTCACATGGTTACAGGTTCACTGAAATGAAATAAAACGTATGTTTACGTATGTAAACACGGTTTTATGAATGAAAGTGAACCTGTTACCCATCACTGTCACTCGGCGGTGAACGGTGGCCCCGCCATCCTTCCCAGTCGGTAGAAAGAGGGAGAGTGTGTGGGTGCATGGGCCTATATACTGGGCAGCCAAGCACCCACAGGTTTGGGTAATTTGGTATAATTGCTCCTGATCCGAGGGTGTGGTCACATGGTTACATGGTTACATGGTTACAGGTTCACTTTCATTCATAAAACAGTGTTTACATACGTAAACATACGTTTGTGATATTGTCTTATATTAGTAAGTAAGTGGAGTAGGTTGTCGTGCAGCCCGGTTAGCATGATTAGGAATGTCCTCGGGCAGGACACTGAACCCCACATGGTCCCCAAATATAGCGGGAGGTGACCGTTCAAACAAATCTACTGCTGTACAGCATCGTACAGCAGTAGTGTTAAACCAGATATTGTTTAAAAAAAGGTGCAATACAACTGCAAATTCTTTGGTGTTTAAACATTTTTTTAAATTACACCCTAGGTTTGCAGCAGGGCTGTTCAATTGTAGAAAAATATAAACCTTATAATGATTATTAAGGTCAACACTGAAATCACAGTTATTTTCAAATGATTGCCCCCTGACTTTTGAAGCATGTCATATTTATTGAACTCAATATAAAAATGTCAATGTTTTCACGTTAATCTTAAATTCTGGACAATATCAACATTTTGGACATAAAAATGTTTTCGACCAGCAGAGCAAATGCTGGTAGAGCTGCTCAAATAATCCCTTACTCTATTATGGACAGAAACATCAGCCTGAGCATTGTCTTTGTGATTTTCAAACTAAAATTGAAATCACAATTAAAATTTGATGAATTGCACGGCCCTATTTATGTATTTTTTTGTTTGCATGCTCATTATGAAAACAATGCACGATTCAACCTATTGTTGTATCAACAGCTCATTATCAACATCTTTTATTTTTATACCTGTTCGCCACACAAGGTACAATGAGATATTTTAACAAGATAGCTGATTAAAACCCACACCTCTATAAAAACTGCACATCTATCTGCAAGGTAGCAGAACTTGACATCTACTGTTCTCCTTGTATCTGTCCTCCTATTGGTGCCCTATTAATTTTGACTTCACTGAGCTTCCTTACATCAGTGAATATTTACAAGTTATGATAGCAATGACGAGTCATGGAACACTAACAGTGACAAAATGAGTTTCTGAGATGACTGATGTGGTAATAATGGGATGGTTTCACCCTTAATTAACGCAATGAGATCTGCTTTGAGATGGGGTTTGTATCTTGTAGAATATTGTATGTCTTCAATTTGTGCATTAACTTGGCTGCAGCTCTGTGTTCATCATAGATTGCTTTTATTACATGGCTGATTGACCGTGACAGACACTCATGCTCTTTTACATTTTGCTATAAGAGATGAAACTGACACTTTGCTAAGCTGGCCAGTGACTACTTACAGTGCATTCCTTTATTATTCTCCTTTTTTATCATCCTCTCTTTCTCTCTTTTGTCATAGGTTTGCAATGCTGCTTGTGATAAATCAAAAGATATGTTCTAACTCACACAAAAGCCCTAAATGTGGTCACTTTTGTTTGATTGCATGCAAGTCTGCACTTTGAGATTGGCCGGCTTTATTTTTAGTGCTTGTTTTGCTGTAGTAAGTGGCTGTAAGGCACAAACTGGTCACAGACTTGACTGAGACTCAGATTGTCATTCTGAAAGTGACAAGGTGCTGATTTGCCTGCCTGGCACTGAGCGATTGGACATCACTGTTGACAAATGGGCAGTGGAACAAAACTGGCAGGATCCAAGGGAAGACAAAATGCCTTCAGCCAGAGTTTTTTTTGCTCCCATCTGCCATAACAGCTGGACAACAGCTAGTTAAAATTCTTGAATTTACTTATAGTATAATAATTTAGCTCCCAGTGGTTGTTGTGTCAGCCACACTTCTAACAAGTATTTTCATATTGTAATAATGAATTTCCAGGGGTATTAGTCAGTTATGTGATGTGTAAAAATGGACAGTGTGGCTTCAGTTATAGTTTTTCATTTTTCAAGTTACAGGATTTGGTTTTCAGATCCCTTGTTACAATGATTTAATTTATGTTCATTTGGAGGGAATGTGATTAATGAAAGCAAAAATCATGGTTCAAACATTTCAGTTAGAATAATGAAGGGCAACAGCCTCGAAAATGTGTTTTGCAATCAGCCAACAGATTTGGCCTGGAGTCAGTTTCCCCACATTTACAGCTCATTCAGTGTAATTTTCAGCTCAGAGAGAAATTGATGTATAGCTGCATCTTGACATGTGTCCTTTTTATTAAAGAATATTACACACAGAAATCCAATGCTGCAAATGTCATTCTGCAGTACTTGCTTAATAAAAAGCAATAAAGTTGTCATAATGGTGGGCTGAAGTTCCAAGATCCCAAAGTGAAGTGCACGGTTTGACAGTTGCAAGCTTCCTTCTGCATTTTCAGGGAAAGCATTTTGTCATCACCCCATGCATGACGAAACATGGCGCTATAGGGCGCCCGGGGCAGTGAAAAATGACCTCAAGGTCTTCCTACTGAGCTTGAGTATGTTTCTAACTGGCAGTGAGAATGGGTCGAATGAGCACATAAAGCATACCTGTAGCTGGATAGACTATAACCCTTATGCAGGTGGCACAATTCACATAAAGAATAGAAATATGGCATTAAAGAATCCACAGCAGTACATTGCATAGCCTGCAAATGTCAGATATGTCATGGGAATTTCTCATTGTTTCACTGATATATAAAATACTAGTAGCTTTTTACAATATTATGTCTGTGTGTTCGTACATGCATTCATTATTTTCAAAGGGCGTGAGCCCGAGTGGGTCAGTGGGTGTTAATACTACACTTAGGGAGGGATTATCAAAGGCAGGATGGATGTTGTTTCTGTAGTAATTCTCCAAACAAAACTGGGCATTGGAGTATGAGTTGTGCAGTAATTTTCGCTGTGCTCAAGCCTAGAAATGTATCTGTACCACTGGCAAATTTAAATTTGCTTTGCTGGTATGTCTGGCTACCATCAGTTGGAGCTAATTCACTATGCCTAAAAGTCACGGGGAGCCAATCAAATCAGTCCATCTTTATAGGGAAGAAACTTTGCAAGTTTAAAATGATGATGACAGAGCAGCAACGTTGTAATCTGGATGGTAAACAGTGTAGATGGCTGCAGGCTGAGGAATAGCAGCAGTTTGAATACGCTTTGACATTGACGGTTAAAGATTCCTACTTTTTTTTTTCGAAAATTGAACAGAATACGACACTAAAATCATTCCTTTGCAAGATAGATGCATTTGCTGTTTTCCTGACATTAACCAGTTAGCTCTGAGGGGCATCTGGTAAACTTGTAAAGTAAGCTATTCAAGAAGCAATCTGAATGTGATTGTGTGCTGTATTATTAATGGTTGAGTTTTCTGCTCTGAATATGTCACCTGGTTCATTGCTCTGATTGGTGCTAACCAGCTTGAAGCAAAGGGACTTTGATAAGTTGGTGCCACCCCTTTGATCAGGAGACCTGCAGATCATTTTAAGACCCTACATCTCTCTAGATGTAGATCTGATAGATCTGAGATCTACCAGGATAGTTGTACTGAATGATTTTAGACGTACGTACATTTGATTGATAATGTCTAAGAATAATTGTTAAGATACAGGCCTGAGGAAAAAAAGAAAATAGAAGTTTATAATGCAAACAAAGATAAACAAAATTGGAGAAATACAAATATTTACAATCTTAATCTGAATCTCAGATGCATTAAATTAGACGTATTACAAATGCAGGGTGCACCCAACGACTTTCAGCGAGCCTGAGTTGGGCTGGTAGCCTGCCAGACATGATTTCAGCAGGCGTTCTATCATATCATCCTGCTGAGAGCTAATGCATTATTCAATCAGAATGAGAGCAGCACAGCCATTCACACTCATTTGCCTAAGGTAAAGCCATATTCTGGTTTCTACCATGAAGTTACACATTCAACTGACTGAACATGACAGGATAACTGACGTAATACACATTTATCCACAACTTTATTAGGAGAATCTGTAAAATCAAATTAAAGTCCAAGGCTAAAGGTGTATATGTTTGACAGAGATAATGCTCACGCTGTCAAAAAAGGCAACATTTCTGCTTTTTCCAGTGAAGTCAGTGGGTGATGCTGGTGTGCTGGACCATGTTACTTTTAAAAGCTTTGTAGATACATTTCCCCAGCATGTATTTGAAACGGTGTCCACATATAATGCAGTCAGTTTTTGTGAAGACTTATCTTGAGAGGTAATACATTCCTGCCTTTCTCTGCCTGTATTTATTCTTGAACCACAGAAAAGAGAAAGCATGTTGAGAATTTGAATCAAAACTAATCTCAACCACTGCTTCAGATAAGACAGCACTAGTAATTGAATAAAAAGTTAGACAGCAGAGCGGCAAATAATTGTCTCCACACAGTCTCCAGGTGTAATCATAGTAGACTTTTAGCATTAGCATTGTAAAAACGTCTGAGCAATAAATGCTGAATGTTAAATGTATTATTAGTTATTGCCAGTTTTTGTTAATGGTGATATTTGTACCCATGGATGGCATTAAAGGTGACATATGGTTAAAAATAAATAACAAAAAAAGACTTGCTGTATTCGAGAGCATTTATTTGAGTCTCTCAAGAAAATAACAAATCAAAAGTGCCAACATAACCCAACTGTGTCAGTTAATTTTGTCCGGAATGAGTCTGAAGATATCTAATTTAGTGTGCCTTTCAGTTTTGTAGAGGTTTTGTGACCCCAAAAACCAAGACCATTATAAAGTTATCCAGCCGCCACATCTCTTTCTCCACCAAAGATCACATCATTCTGTGTTCACTGTGCCTTGGAAGAAGCTCGCAAAAGTCTGTGCGACAGATCAGACAGCGCTATAACTACGTGATGAAAATGGAGCTGTACTACTTAATATGTGTGATATTTTAACTGAAGTAAGTCAAAGAGATTTTGTTAAGACCACAGGAAACCGTCAGAATGTGTTTCCTTTGTCGGTGGCCCGTAACATGATGTTGTCAGTTAATGCATCAGAATATTCATGAAGGATGGATAATCCAAATTAATTCTGAATCAGCGTACAGTAGAAACTCAACATTATCACTGGTGTTATTGATAAAGCTAAAAGAGGAATTAAAGAGGACAATACATTATTTAACAAGAACGATTGATATTACATTACATTATAAATAATTTACATTCAAAAATTGATTTCCCTCTGGGGATAAAGTAAATATTTTGACATATTTCTTAGTACCCTTCCATGACAAAAACCCACAACAGTCACCAGAATAACTTGAAATTGATAAAAGTAATAATCAATAATAATTACTCAATAAACTGATTGAGTAATTAAAAACTTTAAAAACCTCATTTGTACATTTCTGTCTATACATTTTATCTGTCCTAAGTCATCCTAAGTCACTTTTTGTACAGATTAATCCGGCACTTTAAAACCTCATATTGTACATTTCTGTTTATACATTTTATTTTATTGTTTATACATTTTATTTTATCTCTTATATATTTGTTTTTATATTTGTATTGTGTTTCACCAATCACCACAACAAATTCCTTGTGTGTTAACAAACTTGGCAATAAACCCCTTTCTGATTCTGATTCTGATTCTGATTCTGATTCTGATTCTGATGAAAATACCGTATTTGCGGACCATTAGGTGTACCACAATATAAGGCACAATATAAATGAATAAGTCTATTTACATAAGGCAAAATATATAAATTGAAACAAAACAGTCTGGTAAATCAAACTTTATTCAACTCTTTCACAATAACTCTGAATATCGTTCAATTGTAAAGTGGCGGAGGTAAGCGTACTACGTCCTGTTCTCTCATTGGCTCTTTGTTGCCAGCGATTTCGGACACCTGAAGTTTGTGTGTGGTTGGAACAACATTGTATCCCAACATTTGATTATAATTGGATTATGATATTTGAAAATTGGGTTGACGCTAAAAAGCCAACGTTGGCTTGAAGTCTACTTATAGTATGGTAATATGGACTCTCGAGATGTTGGATGATGTAGAAGTAGAAATTCGGGTACAAAAATAGAATAAATGAAATAGGTTTTTCCTTGTCTATGTCTGTAAATGCGGATAACTCCTTGGAGGCAACGAGGGGTTCGGTAACTAGACCATGGACACAAAGGGTAAACTCAGTAAGCTGAGAATTAAAAGATGACCATCATACCCTTTGCATACAGCCACTCCAAGAAAATCCACTCTTTAATTACTTTTTGCTATTCAAAAGATTTCAAAAGCATCACATGGTGATGAACTCTTTTGTCAATGGATAATAAGTAGCTGGAAAGTCGTGTTTGAAATGTGAGGACACAAAGTGCTGCTGACCAACAGCAGCACACCTTATTCTTCTAGGCATGTAGTGGAATAACACCTCACACCTCCTATTAGGTGAGAGGTGAGGAACCAATTACCTGGAGATATGTCTCGGGGCCAAAAATATCATTGTCAGGTTGTCATGATGTGAGAAATGAGCTAGAAAAAAGAGAGCAGTGACAAATCTCCAGGTAATATGATGGATTGTGTTATCTTGTTTGTTCCTCCTATCCAGACCTGAAAATATTGACAGGAGAAACCATAAGAATTCTATATAAGCCTTTGTACTGAAGCATCACTTAGCCTTTCTATGAGAACCTATTGATCAGTCGTCTTTCCATTCTATTGCAAATCAAAATTGAATCGAGCTTTTCAAAATGTACCTGTCAAAAAACAAAAAAGGAAAGATACAAAAAGAAAGACATATGTGCCAATATGCCTCTATACGTATGAGTGTATCCATCCTACCTTCATGTGCTCATGAACTGTGGGTAGTGACCGAAAGAGCAAGATTGTGAGAATGTGAGTACTTGTGGCTGAAAGGAGTTTCCCCTGCCGGGTTGCTGGACTTTCCCTGAAGAAGTTTAATCATCCAGCAGGGACTTGGAGTTCAGTTTCTGCACCTTCACATTTATATGCATTTCTCTTCACAATGTTTACATTCGTTCGTGTTTACATCCGTCTATCATGGAGCTCTGAGGGTCATGACTAATCTCAAAGCATTCACGCACCACCGTACTTTGCACGCTCAGGTCGGATGGTCTGCTTTTCTCCTCCCACAGACTCAGACACTGACATATACGTATTTACAAAGCTATCCTTGTTATTCTATAGCCAACCTGCAGACTTACAGCCTTGGAAAAAAGCACAGGAAGTTATAGTATTTCTTCTTTCAGTTCTTAAATTCAAACTGAGCTTCAAACGCCCTTGAACCTCAGCAATCTGGTCTCATTACAGGATTTTAAACATGATCTGAATATTCTGCACACGTCCAACCCTTGGTTGTAGATGTTCTGACTAATCACCATCAGCTCCGTTTTGAATGACCACTGAAGCCTCCAAAGGCATAAAACGAGCAGTAATTTTAAACCTTAATGTTTCTTTGATGATGTTGTCGGTGCTTTGTGGCTCTTGTGTTCATATTTCATGTGTATATATTGTTGTTATTTTAGGTGCTATGTAACTCTTGTGAATTTCCTTGTGCACACTTGGAACAGAGATTTTAGATGTCAAGAGTTTATATGCCTGGTTAAATAAATGTTATAAATCAATAAGAGGAGCCATTAATGGTGATTTGAGTGAGGATGCATTCTGGGCGCCTTCCTGGGGAGGCGTAAGTCTTTGGGCCTTAAGCCACAGACACTCTAGAGAGATATGGACATGCAGAATTTAATAGTTATATGTATCCAAGTGGAAGTAAGTATCCTCTTCATTCTGTTTACATCCGCTAACAAAAGACATAAACATCACCAGCTGAATTCTTTTTAGCTCATATTGTTCAAATGTTCAAGTGGTGCATGCTTGTTCTCTGAAAACAACTGCATCAGAGAATGCCAAGATTCTTCAATATTATGGAGTACAATATCTAAGAAAGCACCTGCAAGACACTAGAACATTATTTATAAAGTACTAGGGGGACTGCAATCATAACGGCTTTATCATTATGTGAACATACTTTTCAGTTCAATCCACTTTCCTTGTAAAGTGACAATTCACAACAAATGAATCTCAAGGCTATTTTTATGAAAATAAATAAATACATAACTGAAATTATATTACATATTCTCAAACATACTGATCGTAGCATGCTCATTTAGACGTTTAGGGAATAGCAGTGAACATGAACGGCTACTTTCATGTTGCTTGCACTGATGTCGGCCACAATTAAGGAAGGAAATCCACAGCACAAGAGACAAAGGTCCCATTTTTTTTTCTGCTGACAGTAGCTTCTAAAGACCATAAGGCAACACAGACACAAGGCATGAAACACTCTGAGATAGGGATATAACTCTTACTACTTCTTTACAGGGGAAATTTGATCTCTTGCTCTTTTATCACTGTCACTGTCGCTATCACTATCAATCTACCACCTACACGTAACACACACAGCTGAAAGCAAGAAGTTCACAGGTTTGGCAATTGTTCAAACTTGCTAGCTCAAGGAGAAAAGACAGACTGAGGAAAAATAGGTATAAAGGGAGAAAAAAAAATGGAACCGCAAAAGTAAATCACGAAATAACACCTTAGATGCACTGAACCTCACAGAATGATGATTTATATCCGTGCAAGTGTATTTGAACATGGAATTATTATTATTCGTGGATGGCAAGGGAAAAAGGGTCAGCAAGACATGCTTGTCTGTTTGATAAATCAGTTGCCATAGAGTCTATTAATTCAACATCCTGCTGAGTCTGACTTAGATCCAGTGATTTATTTTGGTCTGTTTCACAAAATGGACTTAATTGTCTGCACATACTTGATTATAGAACACCCGACCTCAATAGAAGGCTCAAGCCATATGCCGAGCTGAAGTCTGCTCGGCTTTGGTAAATGCTGACTTTGCTTATGACTCCTGCGAGCCTCTTTTTATTACTATTGGTGTATTTAAAATGAACCTCTCAGTGAGGCAAAGAGACGACTTCACAGCTGCCTCACAGTGTGTACAATCACTGTAAGAAGTGCTGATCCTATCAGGTAACCGTTTCATTTTCACAGAACATAAACTGATAGCAACAGCTGAGACTGACGGCAGGATTTATATCCCGGCATTGATATATATACCATACAGTATCAACTTTCCTTAAAATGAAGCAGACATATGTGTCTGCAGCTGTGAAAAGTCCACTAGAGACACACCTGCATTCTTGAGGAGAAGATAATACACTCGCAGGATTTTTATTGTGTAGTTCACATCTTTATGAACCATGAGAGGAGCCAAAACCGCAGGTGTCCTATAGATTGGGAAACGATTGAGACACAGACATAAAAATGTCACTTCCATTCGTTATGAGTAGTCAGCAGTCAGTGATGCACCTCTAAATAATTCAATTATTGTAAAAATGAAATGAATGCGATGTGAGAATATAGTTACTGAACTGAACTGTGACTTACTTTCATCAAATACTGTACTATTTAAAATATCTTCCGTAAACCTGGCTGTGTTTATCGTTTAAACTGTTGTTTAAAGACAAAAAGATGATCTGAACAAAGAATTCGAAGAAATATGGACACCTTTAATGGACTTTCTCAAGCAACAATAGAATATATATGTCTGTAGAACAAGTGTGACAATCTTAGTTTGTTTGTGAGGCTATTGAGTGTGACATTTTTTTCCTTTGTTTTTTTTTTTTTCCATTTAATTTTTTTTTTTTTAATTTTTTTTTTTTTTTAAGTTTTTTGTTAATATTTTTCTGTCTTGTTTTGTTTTTGTCTGTATGGACACAGCAGGACCTGCTTACATTTTGTTGGATAATTAATATGATACTTGCTGATTGTTTTGCTTTTTTGTACATTTATATTGAAATTTAATAAAAATATTGTTAAAAAAAAAAAAAAAAAAAAAGATCTGAAAAAGTAACTCCCAAGTGAGAGTTGTCAACTTTAATGAGGTTAAAGAGCCACGATTGTACCTGATGTCCTGTGTGAAGGAGTTTTACTTTCACTTTAGACTTTTTGCTT
Organism: Cololabis saira; assembly: GCF_033807715.1. NCBI lineage: Eukaryota > Metazoa > Chordata > Actinopteri > Beloniformes > Belonidae > Cololabis > Cololabis saira. The sequence continues at coordinate 40,070,075 of NC_084590.1, forward strand.
GGTTTAGGAAGTTATCCTATAATTTAGCTGGTGGCTGGGGTAAAACACACGAGGCTTAAAGTGGAACAGGGATGAGCTTCTCCTCAGACTGTTTCCATTGACAGTGCCAGGCCTGATGGGATCTACTGACACCCACACTAACCCGTCCATACCAACAGGTGGCAGTAGTGTGCCTATTTTTCTATTTCACAAATTGTTATTGAATAAAAAAAGAAGACAGCAAGGATGAATAAGAAAAAAAATAAATGAGAAAACCCAAGCTGGAATGGTAAAATCAACGTTGAAGGATATCTGCCCTGTGTCTGTTTACTGTGAGCATACACAATGGTGGCATGAATGAGGAGGTGACTCCTACTCAATGATGACATCTAGCCAGCTAAACAACATTTTTCTTGCCCACATTATATCCAGTTAACACCAGACCCATGGCGAGGATGTGCTTTGGTCTTTTTCTCAAAAATTCTTGTTGTGGGAGCATTTCTGATAATGCAAACATGCAAAAACAATTAAAGCTCAGTAAAACTGCCTTGGACCCCCACTAATGAAAAAGGGGTCTAAGCTTCGCTCCAGCCATTCCCCAATAGGGGGAGAGTGTGTACTTGTGAACATGAAGTGATGGAGAGGAAGAGAGGGTTGACTGAGATGAGATTTACTTTTGAGGGGTTGCAGAGGGAGGAGGTAACTGTGTTTTTTCTTTATTTTTCAAATGTCAAGACATGTGATTTCTATGAGCAAGCTGGAGAGATTTTACTGAAAATCCTCTGCATTGCTTAAATTTAGAGATGCATAAAGAAATTGTGTAGATACATGGTGAATGAACAGTGCGGTTATGATTTACATCTCAGCTGGAGTCTTTTTATCCTAAATTCATGTTCTCTCCATGGGTGTGTGGGTTGTCTCTGCTTCCTTCCCACAGTCCAGAAAACACGGGTATCAGGTTGGTTAGTGATTCTGAATCATCCACAGAGGCGAATGTGCCTGGTTGTTTATCTTGTTAGTGTCAGTGTGACCCTGTGATCGACTAGAAGCCTGTCCAGGGTGTATCTTGATGACAATAGAGGTATGGACCAAAGTTAACCAGAGTTAATACTGTAGGTAATATAACCTTATCTTAAAAGGTAGCCCTCATTAGCTCAGAGGAACTTGCATTACAGAGATAAGGATTATCAGTAGTTTTCCCCCCCTCACCATTAATTCCAGGGAGCCACAATCAATTTCTGTATCATGTTCACGTTTTGTTACTTTTCGTATCATGTTGAAGAGCTGAGTTGTGCATATCTTATCACTCCGGCTGCGTTCACAATTAAAGAGTCACTCCTTCCCTCATGCACTCACCTAATGCAAATAGGTTTTTTAATTCTTCCAGATATCATTAAAACATTATTCTCGAATAAATCTTTTATAGTGCACATAGACTAAAGCAGAGGAATGAGCAAACTTGCGGTTTAAAGCTTTTCTCTCCTTTTCCAGGTACAGTGAAGCTACCCATCATATTAACCACAGAGATGAGGATACTGCACCCTCAAGTTTGCTGAAAGTGCTGTCCAGGGTTAAATGATATATCCTGCCTTAAAAACAGGTTCTAGCACAGGGGAGAGCACCTCACCTCAGATATATTAATCTAACAGACTTTTTGTGGGGTTTTTTTTCGCAAAATGAGTGTTTTAAGTCAAACATATTTCATCATGCTTAAGCAGACGCTTAGATGCCGGAGAAGGCGTCTCCGTCTCGGTCTATGTCGTGACACTGTGCATTTTCAGTTATAACCAAACTGTCAGCTGGGGGCTGTCTGGCTGTGCTGACATGGTATTTGCTCAGTGGACTGGTATATCAAAAAGAGCAGGGGGTAGAGAAATGCAGCTTCCTGAGAGGTGAGCCTTTTAACCTCAGCACAATAAAGTGAGGCATCACAACAAAAAGGGCCGCTCTGCAGTCTGTACACAGTAATCTGTTCAGTCATGCGTCACTGTCACCCACATTCTCAATGCCATCACATTTCTGTCTTGTCGTAAGTAGTTCAATCACAGCGTGCCTCCCTTTGAGAAATAGCACTTTCTTGAACTAAAAGGAAGGCCGGACCTGTTTCACATACCAGCCGGCGGCTCATCCATCAGATTGAGCAATAATGGCATCTTCTGTGTCCTTATTAAGAACAGTTTTTATAAGAAACCCTTGTATCTGGATTTTGTAAACAACAATAGTGCAACGAAAGAGCAAACAAGACATTACGTCCATGTCTCTCTCTCTCTCTCTCACTCTCTCTCTCTTTTTTTTTCTTCAAACAGCAGCTTGATAACAGTTTTTTAGACACTACAGCATTTGTCAGACATAATTTGGACACATAGTTGAGAGCGGCATCATTGTTACAAACAAGCTGAATGTAACTTAAAATAACTGAGCCTTCAACTGTCACTAGACTCCGGCTCGACTCTATTATGAAAGGTTCTGCTTGGAAGCGTCAGTGCATTATCATTTTTCTCTCATGTCAGAGCAGTGTGCTACAGATGAATGCCTTTACATACACAAAAAGCTTATATCCCCCGAGAAGCGATAGGGCAGCAGAAGGGGCTAAATTACACTTTAGAAGGTCAAACACAGTAATCTGCATATATGCATTTGTCAAATATAAGAAATAATCTCAGAAGCCGTGCGTCCTCCGCCTTAGAAATGCTTGCAGACTTAATCAAGGCAACGAGAAACCATCACATTTCTTGACACCACTATTTAGGGCATTAAACTAAGGAGTCTTTCCCTCGAATAGAAGGAAAGAGGACATACTGTACAGTACAAGTCGTGCACACTGAGTGACAATACGAGTATGCAATACAAGTATCTGCTCTCATTAACAAGAGACATTGTTTGTGTGTTTGTTTGTTTTTTCAAGCTGTGCTGCAGCAGGCTTTAAAGCAAACAATGTGAAAGTGGAAAATCTCAGAGAAAGCATGTGACTTGTTGGGGGTATTTGCTCAACAATTAGATCACAGCATGAGGTATGTCTGGCTGAAATCATTTCACTCAAACTCATTAGAGAAGTTATTGCACTACAATGTGCAGTCATGCCCACTGGTGGGCTGTGAAAAAATGCAGTGGGATGAAACAATTTAAATGAACAAAATGCACTTGCTGTTCATTTTCACGAGTGGAAATTTGCTTCACAACTTAAAATCAGTTGTAGAGTCTGTTTTATTAATGTATTATTCTAATCCCTGGAGCATTTCATTTGCAAGAGTGGCCAGATTAAAGGCAGTTGGATCACCTTCAGTAACAGACGAATAGCACGTTTATGCTGTTTCTTAACCTCAGTTGCCGTGTTAATACGATTTTGTTTTGATAATAAAAAGGTATTTTTGTCTGAGCTTTGCCTGTGCCCTCACGTTAAATCTCTCTACACTATCAGAAGCAAAGAATTGTGGACACCGTCAGTAATTCCTGTGAAAATCTGCTCCTTAGGAATTGCAAAATTTATTTTCACAGCCTGAAACGTGTATCAGGCTGTGAAGAATTTGCATAAAGCAAACCCGTAGGCATATTTCCCTTTTTTCCTCTTTGTGTTTTTTAAGTTTATCACAATAACACAAAATTGTAGTTTTTATTATGAACCTTTTGATTAATCTACAAACAACTGAGACTTTACAAAAGCACTCCCTTAATCACATGTTATGATCATGCACGGTTTAACTTCAAAGCCCATTTTGCCTCCTCACAACATTTAAGACTTTTCATTTTCCTCTGGGATTAGCAGCGTTGTTTATTCTGGACCAAGGCAAAACAGCCTCCACAACAAGCCTTTCCCTTCAGTACATCTTTGTCTTTGCTCGGTAAAAAAGACAGACCTCGCTTCCATTGTTGCCTTCATGAAAAGATGAAAAAAAATATGGGAAAAAAAACTTAATTGGAATAGGTAATCACTTCTTTCCGTTTGGAAAAAGGCACGATATTTGCCTGTTTACACGCTTCAGGGAGTGATTTCACAAAAGAACTGAGTTTTTTTCATCCGAAAAACAAACATAAGCTATTACGCCAGGAGATGGGAAGAACACGTCTGTATAAATAAGGTTTTTCATTTACATGTGATGTGTTGTATTGTGAATATTTTGGTGTATTTAGACGTTCATCTCTCACGCAGTCTTTAATTTCATGCTATTTTTTTTTCATGCAACATGTTTTTCTTTAATTTAATCATTTAATATTCATTTATATTCCCAATTCATTAGGAAACGTCCATTAATTGTTATACACAGTATGTGCTTGTCAAATTTGTCATACACAAAATAATAAACCCGTTAAAAGATTGTATGAATGATTGAAAGAAGAGCAATCATCTTAGTGGTTTTTCCTTAGACAAAATGTGATTAAAGAGGTTCCCTGTGCTCTGCTAATATCCTCTTTGACTGATAGCTTGCACAGCAGACAGCAGCTTAGTAAGGCAAAGCCTCTTATTTTCTCGTGAATTGCTTGCTTAAGAATTGATAACCTGCATTAAAATTCATTAGACTGGTAACAATCTGAAATTTGCATTAATTAGTCGTTTCCTTTCTATTTATGCTTGACCAGCAATGCCTGTAGGAATGCAAAGCCTAAAAGGAAATATCTGCATTCAAGGGTGCAATGCATGAACTAGCTGCTGTGCAAGTTAACAGCTAGACAAAAAGGCTTCCAGATTCGTGAATGCAAAAGAATGCAATGCATGCATCTGTGTGTATATTTGCTATTGCTTGGGAGGACAGCGGCGTCATCTTCAATGTCCAAGGTGACTGTTTGTGTGCAGTAAACGAAGCAAAAGAGCTGCACAAAGAGACTTGAAGAAAAAAAAAAGTGAAATCCTTTCATACCTGCCACATTGTGTGTGTGCAGCGATGGTTTCATGGTCACTGTTGTTCCAAGTCTTTTACACATGAATACTCCAGAAGGGAAATGGGCACACCTGTGGAGGACAAGTGGTGCGACAGAAAAACAAAAGCAGAAGGTGTATATACAGTATATATATATATATATATATATATATATATATATATATATATATATATATATATATATATATATATATATATATATATATATATATATATATACATATATACATAGAGTGGGGCCAAAAAGTATTTAATCAGCCACCAATTGTGCAAGTTCTCCCACTTAAAAAGATGAGAGAGGCCTGTAACCACAGGTGCACTTCGACTGAAATCACATTGTAGGATTTTTACTGAATTAATTGGTAAATTCCTCAGTAAAATAAGTATTTGGTCACCTATAAACGAGCAAGACTTCTCGCTTTCACAGACCTGTAACTTCTTCTTTAAGAGGCTCCTCTGTCCTCCACTTGTTACCTGTATTAACTGGTTATCAGTATGAAAGACACCTGTCCACAACCTCAAACAGTCACACTCCAAACTCCACGATGGCCAAGACCAAAGAGCTGTCAAAGGACGGGAGAAACAAAATTGTAGACCTGCACCAGGCGGGGAAGACTGCACTAGCTAAGCAGCTTGGTATATACTGTATGTATACATCAACAGCTCTATTGTGAATTCTAACTTAGTGGTTATCAGGTCGTTCATTTCATTAGGGAACCTTTGCATGTTACCCTACTAATTTAAAGCAGCACAAAGGAAGTTTTATACATTTTTTACCCGGACGCCCAGGTGCAGGTGCAGAACTGAAGTCGCTTTTACAATGCTGTCCACGATTACTCTTGTTTGGTTTCTTACTCAGTCAGCCTCTTCTGTCATTTCATTCTTGAGTCTCTGTCTGTGTGGATCACCACTGTAGCCCCGTGAGCTTGTTTCATCATTTTTGATATGTGGCATAGTTCTGCAAGAGCCTGGCGTAAGAGGTGTCCAGGATGGGTTTCAAAAGTGACTTTAGGTTTTTTTAGGGCCCGAGCACTGACAGTGCAAAGGCTCTATTGTATCTGTAGGATTTTTTTTTTCCTTCTTCTGACGAAATGAGGGCCTTTTTACCCCCCTAAACGTGCCCCAAAAGTCACCAAATTTTGCATGCAAGTCAGGCCTGGCGATAAATGTGATATTTAATAGTTTGCATTAATGGGCGTGGCCTAATGGCTCAACAGCGCCCCCTAGAAAACTTTGTGTCTCATGCCCCACAATATGGTTTGACTTACATGCACGAAAATTGTTACACACCTGTATCATGTCACAACTGAAAGAAAAGTCTCCTGGCGCCATGGCCGAAACTGAACAGGAAGTCGGCCATTTTGAATTAATCGTGTAATTTTGGCGCAGTTTATGCCATTTCTTCGGCGGTTAATACGGCCCGAACCGTAACGTGCACCCAGGTGTGTTATACATCAAAATGTGCGTCTAGAATCTAGATCCTGCGATGACGGGCACTACTTTTCTCAGTCAAAAGCGTTACCGTGGCAACGATAGACGACAAAAAGCGTGCCCCCCCTTCATCTGATTGGTCCATATTTGATAGTTCCTACTTTCTGCCATAACTTTTGAATGGTTTGACATAAAGACTCGTGGATGGTGTCATCGGACATGGTTTTAAGTCCTTGACCATAATTCGTGCAAATTAGCCCCACCCCTTCTTCTGATTGGTCGATATTTGATAGATCCTACTTTCTGCCATAACTTTTGAATGGTTTGACATAAAGAGTCGTGGGTGGTGTCATTTCTGATATGCTTATGATGATAAGTTGAGTTTTATGTGAACAGCAAAGGCACTTTTTATAGTATTATTGACCTAGGAATGTGGGGGGGGGCTTACATTTTTTTATTGATTTGTGGTACAACAACAGTGACTGATATTATTTTAATATCAATCTGATATTAAAATCAATCCAATTCCAATGCAGCATCTTATAAGTAGTGCATTTGCATGCCTTTATTTTCCGTTATGGTTCTGTTTTATCTCATAGTGTATGACTGTAATGCAAAGACGCTTGCAGTCCTCATCATTGTGGTATCCAGATGCCATTAACTTTATCGTCGAATGAAAGTGCTTCGTTTCTAACATTTCCATTTGGACTAAGAGGAGTTAGCTGTGCAAGAGGAAACCCTATTACAACTTTATGGAATGCCAGATTACAAAAATCACAACAAACACTTAGCTACATATGAATCTTTAATCAACGTTCAGTTCTGCTCAACACACAACACAAAAGTCATTCTTTGCATCCTCGGCTGAATTTAAATGTTTCATCACCGTAGAGTGAAAATGCATCCTTTGGCAAATTCATTTCACGATATTTGGGTGTGTACTTGCTCTCAAAGGCGATCAGAAAACATGTTCAGAGAGAATAAGGTCTTACGCCATAGACATCGCCACCTTAAATCCCTTGTTGACATGGTTTGGCAGTTACAATACATGTGCTCAAAATGTTTATTTTTAAAACATTTTTTCACATCTACTACGTCAAGACATAAATATATATTGAGGAGCAGTGAAACGATGTCCTTGCAGTCTTGAGGGGAAAAGGCTCTTATATAAATATTGTTGGGATATATTATGTTTGGAAATGCTGAATTCCTAATTTCTTAATTAGGTCTATTTTATTAATAAAATGCAACTCACACTTAACAGTTGCTTTTTGTAATTTCTTTCAATTGCACAAAATACCCTACAGCTGTGTACATCTGTGTACAACGCTGGTGTTATCATTAAGTCTCAGCTTGTTTTTTTTTATTTTGTCCCAAATGATTGACAGCGTTTAATCCATGCAAGCTTAGCCATTTGAAAGACGCCCACTTCTGCTGGCAGGAACTTCTAAGCGAAGCACTTGCACCAGAAATCAAAATGGATATTTAATAATAAGAACAAGTATTCAGTGTACAGCGAGCGTCAAAAAACATCTTCTCCCGAGCTTTTTGTTTATGACATCCCAGAAGAATAACTGCGCAGAAAAAAATTAGATTTCATTATGTAATTCCTAAATGTATGGTTTTATTCCTTCTTTACAGTTCATTTGGGCCACAACGGAAGACGCGTTTCCATTAACTTTGTTAAAACTAATGCATGACTAATTGAAACAAACAATGCAGCTCTTCACACCAGGTGCCGCTGCTGCTGAGGCTACATGAGGGAAGCTGAGTGATGGACATGCACAATCTTCTTGATTAGCCTTAATTATTCTAAAAGCTGAGCATTTTGTGTACAAAAGCTTTCATGAATATGACACTGGGCTAATCATTCAGTCGTTATTTTAATGTTCAAAAGCTTTGTTATGTTGTTTTCGGTTATCTATTCTTTATTTGTGAATCCCCAGGCTCCTGATAATATGAGTTTCCATGCATAATTTACAGAATCAACAAGACAACATTGACAATAATCTACTGCTGTTATGTACATAATGACATAATTTCAAAGCAAACGATATTCATATTGCAGTGGAATCATACTGCACTATATTGTAAAAGACATACCAACTTTCAGGCAGTATCTGCATTTTTCTTGCCGTAAAGATTTGACATTTAGTGTGATTGAAAGAAAAAAAGATCCTTTCACCTATTCCTAACCATATGTCGTGCAGTCCAAATTTTCTCTTGTGCATTTTCCTGGATATTATACACTGCAATATGCAATTCAAATTCATTGCGCAACATCTTGAGGTCATTTGAGCAGCTGCTTATGTAAAGTGTGAGGGACTCTGCTGATACAATGAGTATTTACTGAGGCACACAACCACTAACCAAATTTCCTCTCTGCTGGAAAAGCAATATGTAACAGTTGTCATTTCCAATTACTCAGGCTGAGTGGGAGGCAGGTGATTGACCCTGTAAACATAGTGTGCGCCTGAAGATGTGTGAAAAACGAACCACAAACAGTGATCACGGGCGGTTTGTAGTGGCTCACCTCTGTCTGGTAGCCGTTTACTGTATTGTAGTGATCGCTGCTTGTGTGCCGTTGCTTCCACCAACAGATAGGACAGTGGGTGAGGTGTGTGTGGGAGGTGGGGGGTCTCGGTAAGTTAAGTGGTTTAGTTGGTAAAAAAGAAAAATCATAGCTAATTTTATTTCTGAGATATGGATGATGCCCAGACCTTCAACCAGTAATTGTATTAGTGAGGAGATGTCTGTGCGAACAGGGGCTCTTAACATATGGAAGGAATGATTTGTGGTACCAGAAACAGTTTTCTGTTGTTGGCAATGAGAAACAGAGCATATCTGCCCTGTCTCTCTCTCTCTCTCTCTCTCTCTCTCTCTCTCTCTCTCTCTCTCTCTCTCTCTCTCCCTTTCCTTTTTTCTCTTATTTTTAAACTGTTGGCAGTGATTTACTAAAAACACCAGGCTTTGTTTTGCACTTTTAGAAATTGGAAAAGGCAGTGTATTTTCACAAGAAGGTAGTAGATGCATCTGATTATTTTCTTATCTAGTAATGGAGGTCTAACAGCTGGATGAGGGGATATGTTAGTGTTAATGTACTGTATTTGCAAAGAGATGTTTCTCTGGCCCTCTCCAAGAGTAGGGATTTAATCACTTAATAACATGTACTTAGCTAGGATTAATTGTACACCAAGTGTCCCGTTATTTGTGTTGTGTACAGTGCTCATTCAGCACACTACCATCACAGTGGACAGTTCAACTGAGGCACTGTTTCTAGAGTATGTGCTTGTTAAAAAGGAAAAAAAACTCTAAACATCTAGTGTCCCAATTTGAATATAAATTTATATCAAAACTGTTAAAGCAGCACAATGTAACTTTTGTTGAGTTTGGCGGCTCCTTTGGACAAAAGCGGTAGTGCTTTACCAGAAAGAACACTACGTTTCCCATGAGCACCAGCGCGTACTGCCGGAAAACTCCCGTTCCCGTTGCGTGCATTTGTTTTGATATTGAATGAGAGAAGACGGGACGGACTTTCAAAACTACTTTTCTGTTTTCAGCGGTCGTTTGCAGGATGGATAGCGAAGAGGTAATGTATCTATTTTTGGCTAAACAATATAATATGACGAATTTGAAAATCACTCATTTCAACTTGGTCTTATTAGTGAAGTCACCCCCGCCCCCCTGTCCTGTTTCAGCCAGATAATGTGCCCCAAACTACAAACGCTCTGATTTTGTTCTACTGCACCTTTTTCCTGTCACGTTTTTTAGAGGGACTTAGTCATAAATTAGTAGTCCAACATACTTACTGACAAAATAAAAAAAATACTTTATAACCTGTGAATAACTGAATGTTTTGCAGATCAGCCCCGCACAATTTTCTTTGCATTGCATTCTTTCCTCTAGTGCTGTAATTCTATTCAATTGTATTATTATTTCATAAAGCTTCCTCATTGCCAATTACACAATTTTATGATCACTATTATTACTCTGTGTCTGTTGTTGATATTGTCAGTAATTTTAGAATTACCAAAACCCAAGATGAATGTGAAAACATTCTAATTTTGATTCTTATTGAACATAAAACTCTACATTTACATTTGTATCATAACAATTCTGTCTCTTGTTTTATCCCCATAAATCCCCATCGGTCGGACATCCCTCCTCGTCTTTTATCTCACGCCAGCGAGTGAACGCCGGGCCAATGTTTATTCTTGTCCGGGCATTTAGCTTGTTACTCTCCCGCTTTCTTTTTTCGCCTCCTCCGATAAAACTTTTATTTTCTTCTGATTTTTCGCTGCTTCGGCCATGATAACAACTCCGCGTTCAGCTCACCACCAGTTCTCCTGAGCTCTGCGCTCCACGCCCCGCCCAGCTTTCCTCTCGACTACGAATCGGGAAGGAGGGGGAAGTGACGTATGCCGTAAAGCAGTCAAAGCCGTAAAAAATGTGTAGTTTTTTAGTCTGGAAGGGTTCCTACCATGCACCTCAAAGTTACATAGTGCCAGTGAAGGTGATACAGACCCCTCAGACCATGACAGAGGTTCATTAAACCTGTTGGAAGTTGATGTTCCATCACAATGACTCTGGAAATATTATATTAAGGTGGAAAAGTTACGTAGTGCTGCTTTAACTTGGATTTGCTGTCACTGTATAATATTATTCTGTCTGATGTCCTGTATGAGATTAGGTCATCAAATAATTAGCAGCAATTTTGTTTTCCTCCGAGCCCAGTTACACCAGGGCTTTCGTGCTGCAGTGATTTGATGGCCATCAGGAAAATTGGTGTTCTGATTGATTTGGAACAGATGCAGCTTCTGGTCGTCATCATGAAGAAAAGATCGATATTCTGACTCATGTCAGAGGAGGTCAGAAGCCTTTTGATGTAAACTCTACCATGGACATGAATCATAACCACAAAGATGTCAGTTACATGCTTTTCAAGTCAGTGCATAAATGCATAACAACAAACTGCGGCTTCTTTTTTTTTCTTCTTTCATTTAGCAATTATACCCAGAGGACAGAAACACATTCTCTCTTTCTCTCTCTCTCTTTCTCTCTTTTAAAACAGACTACTGCTTTAAAGGCATTATACATGTCGTTCAAAGGGATAAAACAAATAGATTTTTTTAAGCCTCACTGGTGTTAAAAATAGCTAATTTGTTTCCATGTTCCTTGTTAGGTCCCTTATTCATTCCACAGTAAAAGAAACTAATGTTCTTCAAACAGAGTGCCGGCAGATATTTGTAACTTAATTAACGATCGTCATTAGAGTGACAGCTTAAGAGGTCACAAATCTCCCAGAACTGCTTTGGCTGCAGCAACAAATGAAAGAAAAATAGCGGTGTTCAGAGCTTTGAACGCAATGCCCTTAGGTTTAAACTACATGAGGAAAATTCTGTATAAAACACTGGGAAGCATTAAACAGTAGGTTATCCAGACAGAAACCAGCTGTGCTAAAAACAACCTTGAATGGAGGGTGCTGCAAAGGATCAATCTCTGCATGAGCACTCATTTCAGCGTGACAGATGTGTGTGTATTGCAAAAATCCCAGCTGAGCCAGGAGTTCATTGTCTGCATTTCACATACGGTAACATAAAATCCCACCATAGGCATGAAGAAAGCAGCACTTTAGATCAAACAGGAAGCAAAAAGTTGATATGTTTTAACCTGAGATAAGATATCACGGATGTCAATGACATTATCTTGTAGTGAAGGGTTTGATTTTTCCTGACATTAGTTAAAACATGCAGCAAACTCTGACATAATGTCTCTGCATGAGGTTTAGCAATAATTTTGGCTGCATTCATACAGTCCTGATAATCCACCCATGATATCACCATGAGTCTTACAGCTGAAGAGTGGAGTAATTTAATTCTAGTAGAAGGTCACAGCGGTATTGAAATAAAGTTTTTATTAGAATTCTTACAGGAACAGCCAATTTGTGCCTTAGCCTGATCATCAAAAAAAGCCCCTTTTCCTACAGATATGCGGTATAAAGATGTACTGGTGATCCATCTTCGTTCCGCATCCACTCTGCATGCATTGCATGTGCCTTGACAGTGAAGGCGTATTAACGTATTACCTTTTTTCCTCTACTTCAGCACTTCCAGAGTCAGCAACAAGCTCTAACGTCTCTTGTCAATGGTTGTTTTATTCAGTCGGCACTGAATAAATGAAGATGCTGAACAAATATATAGAATTAAGGTTTCTACCAGGGACACGCCCAGTAGCACTGGCCACAATTATCTTGCTACTGTCATTTCAGGTACTACAGCAGATGATAGGCCTGTAACATGCCCGTTACATCCTGAGGCAGAACAGAGGTATATACAGTACTCGAGTTGTAAAATAAAATCAGGGGGGATGGTGGATTTTATCATATTGGGACAGATAATTTGTGCTGATTACAAATAATATAATATATTACAAATAGTAGCAGTGACCAAAACACCTGCAGAAATACTGCAGGAATGACATAGCAGCAGTTAAATGCAGCCTTCTGTAAGCTTTAAATATCCACTGGGCTTACATCAAATACATCAAAACACAAAAGTAAAAAACAGTTTTCTGAACTTATCAATATGACTCTGTCCTTCACAGGATAAGTAAAATGGATCACTGCAAAAACTCAAAATCTTAACAAGAATATTTGTCTTATTTCTAGTTAAAATGTCTCATTTTAGTAAAAAAAAAATCTCATTACACTTAAAACAAGACTCATCACTGGAAAAAGAAATTCACCTGTTTCAAGTAGATTTTCACTTGAAATACATAAAAAAATCTGCCAGTGGAACAAGATGTTTTTGCTTGTAATGAGAAGATAAATCTTGTCCCACTGGCAGATTTTCCTACTTATTTCAAGTGAAAATTTACTTGAAACAGGTGAAAATTGTCAAATAAGTTATTTTTCTGGTGTTGTTTTTCTGGTGATGACTCTAAATGTTGAAATAGCAGTAAAACCACATTCATTGATGAAATGACATAAGGGATGGAAAGGAGGAGTGGCATTTTTACAGGGGGGAGGATTTGGACCGTTTTTATTTCAGGGGGGATGCCATCCCCCCTCATCCCCCCTCAACTCCAGTACTGGGTATTTAAGCAAAAATAATACATTTTTACACCATTCAGTCAACACAGGATGGAGTAAAGGTGCAATGGGGCCAAACAGTCGCTCGGTGCTTATCATAAACTGGTTAACGGTGTACTGTATCCTTGAAAACAACAACTATACAGCTGATTTTACAATATACTGTATGATGTGTTTCGACAATTCAACAAACTGCCCTAATGTATCTAATCCAACTGGATAATAATCCACAGCCGTTGAAACTAATATTTTCATCTTCTCCAAGTGAAGCCAAAAAAATCAAAGTACTCTGAGTTGGAGAATGTTGTGCTCACACATGCGACTTTATTTTGACAGAGCTAATATACTGAAAATTATGACATATCAATTTTTTAAATGCAGAACAACAAATGCATGAGTCATATGACCTTTTCATGTTTGTTACCCGTTAAAAATGCCTCCTTTTTGCTGCTCAGGAGATGCAGCTATTACTAAGTGATGAAATGGTCTCAAACAGAATTGCTCCTTCAAACAAGAATGTTTGAATAGTTTCTTTGCCATACCTCTAACACTGTTGTGCCTATTTATCCTCTGCTGATCTGTACATCTATTTGATCTGTATTTTTCTGCTAAAATCAATAATACATCCAAACTATTTTGCCCCCACCTAAACCCTGATAAAAACAGATTTTTGTGGTGGGACCTGTGTCACAGAAGCTGATCCATTTATGGGTCCGTTTCAAAGAATCCCTGTATCATCTCTGAACGTGATTTTTTTTTTTAATGAGACTTTTCCACATCGGCATTATTCAGTTTACAAATGGTTCCAAAATCACATGTCCCATTTCTTTTTTTCTTTCACTCCTCTCAAAGTGCCGATGCTTGCTTTTTCATACACACTCTCTTTCATCTACCTTAATGCAGCTGACGCACCTCAGCTTGACATTGCTTTTACTGAAGAATGTGGCCTTGCATAACCAGGTGCATGTTGTTTCCTGGTGTATTACATATGGGGTTCTGCGTTACCTTGCTCCAGGTTGTAGATCTAATCCTATTGTTCCTCTTTCTGCTTCTTCCTCCACCTCTTCCAGTGTTGGCCTTTGTCCATCATCTGGTGCAGATGAAAAACAAAAGGCTGATTGGGACTTTGAGATCTTGGCTCCAGCCCTCAGGAATCATCTTTGTATTCCACCAGATTGCTGAATCCTTGAACCATTTAAGCAGCTTTAAAAAAAAAAAGACCTTCAACCTATTCTTGTGTTTCCGTTTGTTCGGGCTTGACCTGTCTCTTATGGTTCTGTGTTTTGGGATTTCGCACTTTATTGTGCTTTATTAATCCCTCTTTCTATATTTCATTGAATATCTGCACCACATTTTGACAATCCGAATGATAAGTGATAGTGTTTTCCTTCTTTACTTAGCTGGAAGGGCAGCTTTTCTTATTAATAAAGAAAAGCTCTTTTGGTCACAGTGAAGACTCAGCAGACTTTGTTACAAAAGTGCATAGGCGATGGGAATACAGTAACAGCCATTCTGCTACCATAAAGAAAAGGGACTGTACTGTGCTGAGGACTGTATTGTAAATACTGATAAAAGCACAAACCTTTTATGTCTTAGACACACAAGTCACATGTTTTGTCAAAATTGCTATGTCACTTGCCAAAGCACATCAATATTCCCCTCTGAACCATCTTCTTGTGAGCTATAGGAACACGTCGAATGGCTTTCTTTGAGAGCTAAGTAGGGGTTGAGTTGCCCCCTGAAATTAAATTAATTAAATATTAATGCGTTTTAAATCCATGGCAAACCTCAAACGAATGTGTTTGCACTTTACACTAATGATTAAAAAAAATGCAATTCAAATTAGTGAGATGGTTACACAGCAAATCAATGAATCTTAAAGCTACAGTGGCTATGTCTGCAGGGCTGCAGGCGGCATAAAAAAATATATATCTGAATTTCACATTATGTTCTTGTGTCTACGGAGATCACCTCTGACATCAATTGGAACAATTGTCATGACAAGCCAACAAAGATATTGGCATTATCGTCTTTTCATTAGAGGCAGCCATTTCCCCCCCCGGAGGTGGTGGAGGCCAAAAACAGAACCAAATCAGTGTGATTATTAGGCTCAGAAGATAAGAGGAAACCTAACTTCAAATAAATGCAAACATTACTCAGTTTCTGGTTAATGTTTAAATTCAGCCTCAGGGTGGAATCGTCTCCGTTCTCGGATCAGGGCATTGTCATCACAGAAGGGCTTGCGTGGTCTAGTGATCCTCAAGAGGAAACCCAGCAAAATAATAGGTAACATAAGCATTATTAAAAGAGTCCTGTATGTGCAGAGCATGTGCTCACTTCATTAAAAAGTCACTGTCAAAGCAGGCTGAAGTTAACTGAAAAAGGTTTTTACTTGCGAGGGCTGTTTTTTTATTTCCAAAAGGCACTTTCAGGAGTAAGTGTTTGTACAGAAAAAAGAAAATCTTAGCGTTCCATCACACACGCTGTGAATATCTGCTCACAGAAACACTAACATATGCATAGTTTATGCAGAGGCATCACAGCTGAACTGAACGCTAGCATTCAAGTGGTAAAGTGTAAACACAACTTCAAAAACACCATGTAAAAGGCTGGAAATCTTTTCTTTCTTTTTTTTTTTTATTACTGTGACTCATAATGGTTGGAGATGGTGTTATAATCTAAATATTTCCAGTTAACTGATTAAAATTTAGAAAAAGAAGACACACTTCAAACATAACTAAGTTGCACCTCATGATTTTAGTCAGAATTGTTTTGCAAAAGTGATTTAAGGTGAGAATCAGAAAGTGCTACTGAGGTTATTGTTGTTGTTGCAGAAGTTCTTAGTGCTGCCAAATTATTGAGATTAAAGCTACAGACTATATCTCACAGAGAGTGTCCGTGAACATTTCAACTGAGGGATCAATAAAACAGCTTGTCATCCTCTGGGATTGATACTTTTACTTTGCTTTTGGTAAACGGTATAATCATTGCACGTTTAGAGAATTGAAACGGATTCCAACTTGTCAATTAAAAGTCCAACGCTCACATTTTCCAAAATGAAAGTATCTATTCATAGTAAACAAGTGGCAAGAGTTTTTAAATATAATGAACAAACAATGGCGTCATAGAGATGTGGGGCTACAATATGGTGGTTCAAACCTTCTAAGGCTGTGATGGACTGCTGACCTGTCGATGACAACTGAGACTGCTTGAGAGGGGAGATGAAGCTGCTGAAGCAAAAGGATCAGTGGATAAATGTGTGTGAAACAAATGACTGAATTATTTGGGAAAAACATTTTTTTTTTTGAGGAATTAAATCGTAGCAAGTCATTTCAAGACGACTGAATATATACTGCAGCACGGTGGCTTGGTGGTTAGCACTGTTGCTTCACAGCGAGAAGTTTCCTGGTT
The DNA here is from genome assembly GCF_033807715.1 of Cololabis saira. NCBI lineage: Eukaryota > Metazoa > Chordata > Actinopteri > Beloniformes > Belonidae > Cololabis > Cololabis saira. The sequence goes on from NC_084590.1 coordinate 40,086,860, forward strand.
TGACTCCGGGGCCCAGCAGGGTCTTTCCGTGTGGAGTTTGCACGTTCTCCCCGTGCTTGAGTGGGTTCCCTCTGGGGACTCCGGCTTTCTCCCACAGTCCATAAACATGCATACTACCGGTAGGTTAATTGATGATTCTAGATTGCCTGTAGGTGTGAGTGTGAGTGCGAGTATGTCTGGTTTTCCGTCTGTACATGTGGCCCTGTGATAAACTGGTGACCTGTCCAGGGTGAACCCCTGCCTCTCGCCTGTAATGAGCTGGGATAGGCTCCAGCAGACCCCCCTGACCATGCAGAGGATAAAACGGATATAGACAATGGATGGATGGATGGATGATTATATACTCTGACTTCTACGTGCATATCCATCGGATGCAGTGCATTTTGGACTTTTTGCTCACTTCATAAAGGTTTGAAGCTTCTTGTAATATGAAAAACTAGGTGAATCACATGTGTTGCATATCTGACCTTAATGCTGAAATGGTCTTCATCCTGCTGGGTTTGGAGGAAAGCCCACAGTCTTTTAAGGTCATTCTTCTATTCAGGGTAAAATAGCACACAAGTGCAGCAACAGTAACAAAAACCGCGTTTGCTTTGAGTTCGTACTCCAGGGGTCCGTTTCACAAAGCAGGTTTAGTGAAAACTCTGAGTCTGTTAACCCTGAAATGAGGGAAACTCTGAGTTTTCCGTTTCACAAAGGGAGGTAACTCAAACCAGAGAAAGAGAGGTAACTCTAGCCTGTTTCACAAAGAGAGGTAACTTAAGCTCTCGGTCAGTTACCGTAGTAACAGACTCTCTGAACCTAACCTGGTCGGGACCAGGTTTATCTCAATAAACCCTGAGTTTCTCTCCGTCTCCTCCCTCAGTGGCGTCAATTCAGCCAATGGGTCTTTACGCAATACGCATCCGTTTTCTGCACCACGGACAGCAAGCGGCAGAGTTAGAGAGCAGAAGAAGCGTATCTGACAAACGCAATTCAACTCATTCTGTTCACTTTATTCACTATGTCAGTGCAACAATATCACAGGGACATCCCAGTTTAACTTCAAACAGTTAAAGTCCAAATGCAAAAAGGAGAGGGAGGGCGCAGAAGACAGAAAGAGAGAGAGAGTAAAAAAAGTCAAATATTTCCCTTAAACAGATTTATAAGAGGGTAGGGTGATTTGATATCTTACCTTAAAATGAACTTGCATAATTAATCCATCAGTGGCTAACAGCCTCGTTAATATCTTCTGCTGCTGGGGCAACATTGGCCTTCTTTTTTTTTTAAATTGCGTGGTTGTCTGCTTCCTTTTCATTTTTGTAAGTTAATAACACTGCAGAGCGCGCTAAAAACATTTTAGCGCGGGGGGGGGGACAAGTGTTGGGAAAGATAATACCTAGTGAAATCCATCATGTTGTTCTCATATGCATTTGTAGTTATTCTATATGTATTAAGTAATAGAATAAATCTATACAAATAGACACAGAGTAATTCCATAAATGTATTAAAAAAAACATTTACATTTTCCCCTGAAGCCGAGGTGTGGCAGCTGCCGTACCCAATTGACGGCCCTGATCTAAATGCTATGCTCTCATACTCGCCATACGCACGTATTAACACTTCTAACTCCAGTGGCGTGAAGTATGTGGATCTTCAGATGCAAACTAATGTTTCCTCAAAGGGATTTTGTAAATTGAAATGTTAAATAAAGTTAAAAAAAAAAAAGAAAAAGTATTTGGATCTTTTGTTGTTGCCGGTTGCCATGGTGAATCGTTGTATCAGGGCTCCATTAATGCTGGCTTTTTATAGTTGTGGCGCACGCGCATAACTCCAGGTGAAACTACTTAGAATTGAGTAAATTAACTCAAATCCGCTGTTCTGGAACCGAAAACTCAGAGTTTCCGATCTCAGAGTAGATCAACTAAGAGTTCAGGATTAGACTCAGAGTTTGTTGAACCTGCTTTGTGAAACGGACCCCAGGTCACATCCTTGCTGATCATTTCTGATCTAGTTAAAAGTAATCACCCTCAAAACTGGTGGGATTTGCACTCATAAGAAGACTGGGCTGCCAACTGGCCATCGGATTGTTGTTTTGGGGACTAGCAACGGTGCAGGTCGTTGCAGAGACACATTGCTCCCACTCTTAGCTAAGCTGGCACTGCCTTGTTTAAGAGCACTTAACCATCGTTGGGACTCAGTGATTAAGACTGGGAGTGTTTGGAGTTCGGTCTGCACAGTTTAAAGTGTAAAAGTGCCAATCCGTCACCCTGGGCAAGTCAAGGATTGAAAGGTGGGCAGACCTGAGCTTGCATATTGTGTGGATACTTTAAACTAACTGTGGGAAACAAAAGGAAAAATTACTTTAAAAAAAAAAAAAGTTCCAACTCCTACTTTGGTACAGTGATCATTCAGTCATGTCACTTAGTGTGTTGATTTGAATAATATACAGGCAATTTACAGTAACTATTGACAGACAAATATTGAAATCGCCTGTCTGTTAAAGTTTAACCGCAGGCGATCTATATTTCCTGTATTGGGTGTAAAAGCTTCAAAATTGCAGAAAAAAAAAATAGAAAAACAACACATTTTCTATCTTGCAATACAGTATATTAACAACATATCGTGAGCAGCACAATCTGTTACTGTTCACATTTCATCTTCAACCCTGTGAGACTTCAGTCCTCCCACACAAAGCCCGTTTTAGCTCTGAAGAGTTATCGCCGTCCTCTGTCATGCTCAAAATGTATTATTTCATGTGTCACAACTCATTTAGTGCAGTTACCATACAAAATTCTGATCTCTTACAAAACTGATGCAATTATCAATGACTTCATCGGGGCCTGATACCGGTCCACTCAGCTTTTTCTTCCAGGCCAGACATGTTAGCAATCATACGTTCACTCGTATCCGGGTGATTTGATTTCCTGGACATGATACGTGGCAGGTCTTTTGTGGGGATCTGCACTCTGACTTGTTTCATTTTTTTGTTGTTTTTCTTATTTCCACATGTTGGGCCTTTATTGCTTTTTTATACTGAAAGAAGGATGTTTTATATATAACAAATTACTTCATTAAATTGTGATGAATGTTCTGACCTTTAACTGCTGATGATTTTATTTTACAGTATTAAATCTAAAACATTCAGAAATGTCACTTATATAAGATAAATGCATGATTTCATACAGTATGGAGTATTTGCACAATGAACAATATCATTAGTTGATATTTTTACAAAAAAACTGGGTTTAACATTTCTAATAACATATTGCAGACTAGATGATGCATGGATCCTACAAAAACAAAATTGCACATCTCTATCCTTTTTTTGACCTCTGGTGATTGACATACTGAAGTACGTGACATTCACTATCATGGTTACACCAGTTGGACTTATCACTCTAGCGACACCGCAAGACTTTACAAAGATATTTTTTGTGTGTGTCTGGGTCACAGCCCTGCTGCACCCCATCACCTGCAGGGGTAACCTTTGCAGTTGGCAGCTCATGAATAAATATAAGTTCAGGTAGACGGTGCAGTGACTGTGTCGGGGGAAGTTTTTACTTATGAAGTGACTGAGGAACCTTATGAACCTAACTGTCCGAAAGCTATCGTTCCATTACTGCATGCACGTATACAACTTACAGAATTGGTGTTATTTACATCTTTACATGGCTCCTGAAATATTGGATTTGGGAGTTTTCTAAACCTGTGTGATCCGTGGTTCAGGGTGACCAGAGCCGGCTCAAGCCGAGTTTGATCCTGAAGGAAACCTTTGAGCCTCATATGAAAAGTGTAATTTTAGCCTTCATTTCAGAGTATATTAATGATAATAAACATATTCTGAGAGAAAGTAGTGAATACTTTACAGCATTCACTACATTGCCAGTCAAAAAATGGAAAGATCATAAATCTGTTGAAGCCACTTGTTTTATTGTCATTCTAACTTGGGATCCAGTTTGGGATCCGGTACCTTTAGTTAAGGGACGTCTGACTTGATAAGGATGAACACTGTAAAGTAACATTAAAACACTGGAAGCTTGGATGTCAGATACTTACAGCAGTGCAACTACTACAGAGGGAACATGTTGCGATCCACCATTTACTGGATGTTGTTGATGCTGTTTACTGCTACTGTTTTTAAAATGTCGCTGATACAACAGGAAGAAGGAACATGATTTATCTGATATTTAAATGTAATTACTTCTAATTCCACAAGCACAGGTGTCTATTTCATTGTAGTTTTTATTTTATTTTTTTACAACATTTTTATAACTTTCATATATCAAGGATTAATTACATTTCATATAGGAAAATCTTTACCTTTGTTTGCCTCATAATTTTTAGATTTAAATGACACTATAAAATACTGACTTTTTCTACAAATTTACATACGAGACTGTTATATCTCATCATTTCATCTTTTCTCTTTTAAACATCATACCAATTCTGTTTATTTAGCAATAATATTTAAATGAGTTCTAATAGTATATCTCATCTTACATCACGCCAGAGGGAAGCTCTTCTGTAGCTTTTGGGCACCATTTTTAATAGGATGAAACCTCCCAAAGACCAGTCTTTGGATGAACAACAAATTACAAAGCCTTCAATTATTAATCTTATTAGTTCATTCAGTCAGTCACGTGAACAATAAATCCTTTTACTATTAGCAGATTGACAATAATCAGACAATAACCCTGATGATATGTATAGTCAATGTGCTGTAAAATAGCAAAGTGATGATACCAGTAATACTCATACAAATGTGTAGACATCTAGTCTAGTCAGTTATTTTGTCTCAAAATATCAGTTTACTTATCATTTGAAGGGTTATTTGATTACTTTTACGTGGTTTACAACTTCAGCTCACAAAGTAAAAATTGACCAAAATGATTTTTTTAATAATTTTGCTCATAAATACACAATAGATATTGTGTATTACATTTTCTTCTCCAGCTCCACTTTTTTGACTAAATATTGTCAGATCAAAAAAATTTTTGATGACGACCAAATGCGCCTGCCAATGCTTCAAACTTGCAGTACAGAAAACGAGGAGAAAGTGAGTAATGTTACAATGGGTACAATTATTGTATGTAGTTTATGCTCCCAAAAGGGATCTGACGTTTTAGAAGTAGTTTAACAACTAACTGCTTAAATATATTTACACAACAATAACTACAAGGAATAACATCAACAAAATGTGTGTGATTGAACCAGTTCAAAGAATTAATTTCAATGTGTGGGCAAATTTATGAAGATAAGAGAATATATAATAATGAATATAAAGATAAAATGACCATTTGAAATTGTAAACCACTGCAGTATGCATGTTTTTGTTTTATTTTCCCTCTTATTTTCCTCAAAACTCAACTGGGATATTTGATCCTACGTATGACTTTAGAGGCTGCAATCACACACTGCGAGAGGTTTGGAAACCTCTGAAACAAGATATTTTTGCTCGTGGCAGAATCCATTTCCTGTAACTTAAGCCAAGCATGATGAATTTCTCTGCACTCTTTACTGCAATTTTCTGTGCCTACTGTAAACACCAGCAGAAAACATTTGTAGAATCAAGAGACATTTCTTCACTAATCCCCAGAAAAACTGCCTTTGCCTCTGGTCCGCGGTACAATACATCGACATTTAACAGCCACTAAAACCCGGAGCTGAAGGTACAGTGTTAATAATTTTGAAGGTTCTTGCCTTAGTCTCTTCCAAAAACCTTACCTCGTACTTTTGTGAAATATACACTGCACATGGTTATCTGTTGTGTTCATGGAAGTAATTACATGGGTAATCATCACTCACAGGCAGACCGTAGTCAAAGGCATGAAAGTAATTCCTCTGGTTTTATGTTGCACACTGGACAGTAAAACCCTGTGGTAGGTCATATAAATTGACTACTAATATAGCCACACACACACTATTGCATAGTAATTTATCTCGATGTCATCAGTAATCTGAGATCGCTTTCTGAGGAATAGGAGAATCTATGAATAAACATTTCCAGACAGTCTCATTGGTTTGAAGCATTATTGATCAACAGTTGGAAGCAATAATACCTATTATGAAAGCAACATTGTTACACAGCCATAATAATCTTTAATGTTGTGGCTCCATATCATGGCTGAGACTCCATTTTCAGCAATTGTTGTTATTCATAGAAAGCTATAAAAGGGTTACCAGCCAGCTACATAAAGTCCTCAGCTGTTGTGACTCTGCAGTATGATATTCTGGGGCTCATGGTGCTCAGACTTGGTTTCTATGTACAGTACAAAGACTTGAAGAACTGCAACTTCAAAGGGCCCAATCGCATCAGTGTTAAACCTTCAATATTTCATTTCAAACCACTTCTGAGCGTAATTGTTCGAAACAATTTCAAGGCAAAGTAATATATTTGATCATGAAGTAATTTTCTCTATGTGTGTGTGTATATATATATATATATATATATATATATATATATATATATATATATATATATATATATATATATATATGTATATGTATATGTGTATATATATATATATATATATATATATGTGTGTGTGTATGTATAATATACACACACACATTTATACACATACATTTAAGATACATTTTGCTCAAGGCGAAGAGGTACATTTGCTCATTTTTAATGTTGTTTATTAATGTTTTGTTTTTATTGGTCTTTTCTTCACTTTTGTTAATTGTATTACGTTTTTTTTTTGTTTTTTTTTTTACCATATTTTACTACTTATTTTGTCATTGGGTTGGGATAGCACCTGAGCCAGGGAAACACATTTCATGTCTGACATGTGTTGAAATGACAATAAAAAATCCTTGAATCCTTTTGTGTTTTATTTTTTGTATCTTTTTTTCTAAATAGACAACAAAATATACATTTGACATTCATTTAATACACATTTAAGATACATTTGATCTTCTGTGACTTCAGTGTTGCCAACTCTCTATCATTGTCTTATTCTGCACTGTTTTGGGTGTGCATAAGTAAAAACTAAAATATCCAGCCAAACCAAGCATGATTATTCTAATTTTTATTATTATTATGCTAAAATCATCAGCTCTTAATAAGATGAGACACCACACCTTTGGAAAGCATCTTGAGTTTCATTTTTATTGATCAATCATGCATGAGGTAGAGATAAGACCAAGGTCACCAAGGCTGCCAGGCAGAGGAGCTCAACATTAACACAGTTAAACTGATCCTGCTTTCACACTCACATCAACACTGCAGCACTTCACTGCAGTTTCACCTGAGTGTAAGGTTGAAACTGTCAGCAGAGTAGCCCTACCATTACATTACATGTCGTTAAAAGTCGACAGCACAGCCAGGTATCCTGAAAGAGTGTCTGAATAACACACTATAGCGTAATACCACCAAGCCCTTTTTTCTGCCTGTCATTTTGGGATAAAGCCTCAAATAGCACCCTGCCCTGAGCTTTGACTGCGACCCTCATCATTTTACACGTTAAGCTGTTAAATGACAAGTTGAAAATGCAATGAAAAACAAAACAAAACTATGCCTGAGGTGGTGTATTATTTATATCTGATGCAGACAATGCTAGCATGCTATTTCTTTTTCTTGTTGCCTGTTTGTATCTAAAAACAAATATCCTACCTTGTATGGCTATTTTTGTCAAGCTGGCCAAGTCAGATGCATTTCATAATGGTTTGTCCTCATTGTGTAAACAAACCAACAAATCCTTCAACCCATATGACCCCTGTGGCAGGATATATCTCGGATATTTTGACAAGACATTCAAACATTTTAAGGTTGGTGTTCATAAGAAGCATCTGCCAATATGACTGTTGCCTTTTAAAAAGATATCTAAAGACACATGATCAAGAGTAGTCGATCTGAAAGGGGCAAAAAGATAACTACATGTATCAGTCCACACCTAAACTGTCTATAAATGGAGACAGACTGTGGCTATTCCTCCTGGAAGTGTGAACCCAGCCTCCAAAGGCACCAAAGGAAATCATCAATGAGGTAAAGAAGAAGCCATGAGTGGCGGCTAAATCTTTGAAATCTTCAGCTGAAGTTTGGAAGACATCATCAATGCAGTCCACAGTATTTGGAAAATGTTTTGTGGACTGAAGAAATAGATGTTGAATTGTTCAAGAAAAATACTCAATACAGTGGTGCAGAAAGGGCACAGCTTACTGAGATCAAAACATCCTCCCTAAAGTGGGGTATGGAGTGAGCATTATGATTTGGGCTTGCTTTACTGTCTTGGAACCTGGGCCACTTCTTATCATAAAGGGGGAAATTAATTCCCAAGTTTACTAAAATATCAAGTTGGAATAACTGACCCCCTTCTCCAGCTGAAGCTCTTGAGAAAATGGGTGACGCAGCAAAACAATGAACCTAGGCAGTCAAATAAATCCATCACAGAATAGCTTCAGAAAAAGAAACCATCAGTGGCCAAATCAGAACCCTGATCTTAAAGGAGCTTGAGGCAGGATTTATGAAAAAAATTTGTATACGTTTTAAGTTTTCTAGTAATAATGTCAGATGAAGCGTTCCAAACCAAAAAGAATGAGCCCTCTAGTGTATCTCTCCTTTGCCTTGAACAGGCTGTGTGCTGCAAAATGTGCTGCAATTCGGGGGCCGAATTTCCCGCGCTGTCCTGCGGATGTGACGTCACATGACGCTGCATGCACGTTTTCCCTGTTCTCCCCGTTCTCCCGTGCCGGCTTCACTGTTGGCTGCAGTACCCCCGTCGTGGCGAAGGGTGGCGCTAGACAGTCTCATTTCTTAAAAGGAGCCTCATGTTCCTTTAACCCAGGGGTTCTTAACCTTTCTGACCTTGGGGCCCAATTTTTTCAGTACAGAGTGGCCCGAGGCCCGTTAAATATTAACACTGTATAGCAGCGAAGGTCCAGAACATCATAATAAATATATATATATATATATATATATATATATATATATATATATATATATATATATATATATATATATATATATATATATATATATATATATATATATATATATATATATATTCAAGTAGCCTCATAGTTGTATCAACATCTGCATCTGACTGTTATATTAAAAAAGTACATATTTGCCCATTAACATGTGTAACTTCAATTACACATTTTTTTCTCTTAAAAATAAAATAAATAAATAAGATTTTATTTTATTTTTCAAATGCTATCTTATTTTATTTCTTTACCAGCAGTTTGAATTTCCCCTTTTCTTTGTTAATTTGTTAATTTTTATAATAAATTAATATAAACACATCTTAGCAATTTAAAAGTTTTGCAGTTTTTATTTCTTCCCCTTAATCTTATGCCCTCACTTTCTGTCGTTCAGTGAGAGAACTGAGCTCTAATTTCTCCTGCCAGGACTTTAAATCTGGGCTGGATGGTGTCAGGTTCTCATGCACATGAGAAGGTGCTCATTGATGAACCTGGAACGATATTTAGTTTTAATTATGTTCATTGTGGAGAAAGCTGCTTCACAGCTGTATGTGGACCCAAACATGTTTAAGATGGTCAGCTTATTTTCTGTGACTTCAGTTCAGACTTGAGTGGATATGTTTGATGAAAAACTTTGTGTTTTGTTTCAGTGGCGTTTCACTTTCGCACTTTGAACGCCAGGGTCTCTGAACGTATGAGACACTGGTTTTGTCCCAGTGGGAAGACTGAACCAGGATGAATCTGTCCATTCCGGGTTGAACTTCCCTTTCCACCTGTTAGGCTTCTCATCTCTGTAAGAGTCAAGCTAATTACTTACTAAGTAACTTACTAAGTTTTATTTACATTAATAAGTTGTCAGGACTGCGCGTGTCGGATTTCATCCGAGCCTGATCAGCTGAGACGGCCGGGCAGAACCCGCAGCTCTCTGGCCGCTGCAGCAGAGTCACTTTCCGATGCTTTTGCGAGCCCGAACAACAGTCCAGTCCAGCAGACACATCTACATGTACAATCCTTCAGCAGTAACGATGGAGCCCACCGCCCGAGCGGCACCGACCTACCCGGCCGCGGGGACGCGTCGGGATAAATGATCCCGCCGCGCTCGCTCGCTCTGGGCGCAGACCCAAGTAATCGATCCCTGATCCTGGCGGATCTAAACCTACTCTGTGCAAAATGAAGGATTTTCTCTATAAATACACACCATTTCTCTTACTATTACACCTAGAGCTAGCTGAGGGTCTTCTTCTCCTCATTTGGTCGGGAGTTGCTATGCAGTCCCGCGGCCCCCGCGGCCCACAAGTACAAAACTGAATTTTTTTGGCGGCCCACTAGATGGCGCTCGCAGCCCAAGTGTGGGCCGCGGCCCTATGGTTAAGAATCACTGCTTTCACCCAACAGTGATGCTCGGCTGACCTTATTCACATGACATCTTACAAATGAATGTAAACCAAAGCTGCTCTTTGAAAAAAAAAATCCTGATGGATGTGCAGGTCTGATCAAAAACAAACTGGAAGTATTTGGTTGAAGTCATTGGTACAACGACTCAGCGACGCTAGGTGGCGCCACATTCACTTTCGCATTGGCGTTCTTCTGGTACAATTACTAAACAAGGGTAAAGGAGGACAACAACAGACGAAAAAATGGACGCTAATGATGCAGCAGCTCTGTCAATTTCGTACATACTAAGCCTGATCATGTTGCAGGTAAGATGCACACAAAGTCTCCCTCTTCTTCTGTTACCGTGTTGTTGTGATGCCGTGGCTGTTATTATTCCTACTCCCGCAGCTCGTCACTTCCGGAAGGGGGAGTCCCGGGGAAGTCAGTAGCTCGGCTAAGTGTAGGTTGCGTATACTGTACATGCTGGAATAACTCGGATTAAGATTATCTGGCACTAAAAGCTTGATCTCAAGAGTTTCAGTTCGGTTCGACTACAGCCCGGCCAAGGTGAATACGTGGCCTTTAAAAATTCATTTTCGGTCGGATTAGGGCAACAATTCGACTATCTGTTAGTGCACGTAAATGTACTGACAGTTACATTTGTTTAGGTTTAGGCATCAACTTCTTTTTGTCAGGATTAGGGAATGCAGTTTCTCTTTTAGCTCATTTTAAGAATCCAAACAAGGATTTTAAAACAGGCCATTTTGAAAGACGAATGCACCGTTACATACCAGGAGCAAAGGTCTCAATTTTGAATTTTAATGTGTTGTTCAAAAGGACAGCTTTTTGTTGTTGTTTTTCAGTTTTTTCTTTTAAATATGATGATAGTGGTTCTTAAACAACACATTCCAGCCAATAGTTCCCAACAGTGGCATACATTTTGTACTGTAAGGTTTTCCATCACATATGAGAGTACATCCAGTTTCTCAGAAACTTGCGTGTTTTCCTCCTGAAAGTATCCGCGGAGGAAATAGAAGTCTTTGTCCAGATCTGTGCACACAGCGGAGGACAGTTGGTGCTGACTGGTTTTAAATACTGAGGCAGAAGGGAACGTCTCTGTCCACGTGACAGCCAGCCAGCCTGCCTGCACAAATAGTCTGTAATGTGTGCAAACATTTGACACCTCCACATTCTTGTAGATTAATGTCAGGCGAGTGGTAGCAAAGATTGGAAATGTAATGTGAACTCTGTGGATTTTAGTCAGTGAATTTAGCATTCTCACAAAGCAATGAGATCACCTGCCTGTGGCACTGAAATATGCCACATGCACAGGCTAAATGACTCTGACTACTCATGCAAAACAAGATATGCTCCAGGCAACACTCTCTGAATTAAGAAGTAGGGCAGCCTCGACTACACTATAATTGACCATATATGGCATTAAAGTGATTCATTTGTTTATCTTGTGGCTTTTCTAGGAGCTTGGTATTCGTGCATCCACCGGAAACAATCTCATAAATCAGAACATTTAAATTGATGTAGTTACATGATAAATAGTGTGAAATATTTACAGTGCAGAGAACACACGTCCATTAAAGATGCTGGCAAATGACAACCACTGGGAGCAACCAGTAATGACACCGCCATTTTAAATCTCATTGCCTTGCTGTGATGTTGCTGTTCTGTAATATAGTATTGATGTTTTGTTTTTCTTTGCTGTTTGGGTCTCACATAATGGCACTGACTATCAGAGTAAAGTCTCAGCGGTGAGGAGCTACAACACTGAGCAGAGCCTGTCTCTACCTTCAGCGAAGCAATTTCACCAACCATCTGGAAATCCCACGTCTCTGTTCCTGCAGGCTGGTAGATTTTGCCTGCCATCAAATTTCCACTCTTCCAACACTGTCAGTATCTCCAAATTTTATCTTTCCCCTGCATTTCTCTCCACCCCACCACATCTTGTATTTGTGCCCAGGGTACCACTGTCTACTACCTGTCATGTCTACAGCCGTCCAGAGTCCCTGCTGGTGATTATTGTAAACCAGTGGAGGCAGAAAATCTGAAAATTGATTTTTGTGTCACCTGTAGATGGTTCCAGCAACAACAAACCTCTCCTCAGTATCCAGTAGTGAATTGATAGTAAAATCACCCTCTAAAAATGGCCGCATGTAATAATGTTGAAATAGAGAAAAATCCCACTACTCCAAATGATCACAAACAGGAATACCTTTCATTTGATCACGTTTTTTTATTTTTAATGTCCTTTTTGTGCAGAATGGTCAAAGTTTTACTTGCTTTTCTTAATGTATGTATGTTTTGCTCTGAGATAGATTAGATAGATAGATAGATAGATAGATAGATAGATAGATAGATAGATAGATAGATAGATAGATAGATAGATAGATAGATAGATAGATAGATAGATAGATAGATAGATAGATAGATAGATAGATAGATAGATAGATAGATAGATAGATAGATAGATAGATAGATAGATAGATAGATAGATAGATAGATAGATAGATAGATAGATAGATAGATAGATAGATACTTTATTAATACCAAAGGAAGGCTGAAAAAAACACTTTACAGTAGACAATATTACATACATTTATATACGGGTCAATGACGAATAAGGACAGGTCAATTTTAAAATAATAAATAAAAGTAAATTTATAAATCTATTGCAGTAGTTCAAACATTAAGAATGTGTACACATAAATTCATATTAGACTTTTAAATTAAGTGATTTTTGTCAAGATGAATTGGCACTAGCCTTAAAAAAAGTCATGTGGTGCAACCATGATTCATATTAAAATAAATTAATTTCCTTAACATCTTGACATCTTTTTTTTTTTTTACAAGTTTTCAGTATAATACAAAAATGTTTTTTTTTAATGGTCGCATCACATGATATTTCATAAAATGGACATCGGTCAAACTTTGTTTGTATATTATGATGGAAATATAAATATAAATTTGTATAAATCGTACACATTTTGGAAATCATGCCAGATAGGGCAGAAGATTGATTTAAATACATTTAGAGTGATTTCAAATAATTTTTCAAAACAAGAGTCATGGTCGGACGGTCGCACCACATGTCATTTTGACGCTTAAAACAACAACAAAATCCCAAATAACAAGTATTTCTTGTAAAATTCAAGTGAGTCCATATGCGGGACAGGTAGGTCATATATATGATATTTTCTTATCCATTTAAACCTTTTTTTGAAAAAAAAAAATCTGTTTTTCAGAAAATATAGGCGTCACGTCATTGACCCATACACAAATGAACACACTAAAAAAGGTGGCAAACAAGAGATCCACTGAGCAAAAGGTGAAAAATACATTTCTGTCTTTACACTTTGCTCCTTCAATATGTATATTTGTACAGGTCCACTTGGTCAGTTCATTAACCAAGGCCTTTCCCTGACAAAAACTCCCAATCCTAGAATATTAATAACTGTGAGGAGCGCTGTAATATTCTTACTTTAAAGAACACTTTATGGATCACATTTTATACACAGTTTTTACGGTAATAGCGTGTCATCTTCACTGATCAAAAACGAGCTAAAAGGTTTGGTCCCTTTGCCATGAACAGTTTAAAGAAAATTAATTTATGCCAGTAATTTTTAAACATAATGAGTTCCGTTTTTTCTGATACTTCAGCTACTATTCATAACTCAATAAAGTTCATTCTGTCTTTGGCTTACAATTAAACTTCGTTGGGGCTTTTTTCTCAGACAGACATGTTTTAAGGTTTTAAGGTTTTAAGGTACCTGACATGTCTCAGTCTTTCGCCTTCGTCAGAGTGTCACATGATGCCGTGTGACTCGCCTTTATCAGCTGATGTTCAATGAACACCTCAAGGCAGATTTGACAGGTGAGTCTCGCCCTCTGCTGTCCGTTCTCCTCCTCCAGGATGCTCCAGGTGGGAGAGAGCATGAAGGCTCCCTCGTCCCTGTAGATGCTCCTCGGGCCCCGCGTCTTGATCTCTATAGCCTCCCTGAACCAGCACCGAAACATTTCAGGTAAATAACAGTAAAAATAATAATCTTTCTGAGATAAAAGAACCAATTCATATCCATTCCCTCCTGGTTAATGCAGTATTTTCTATCTTACATGAAATTATTAGACATTAACAAAACATTTTACCAAGTGTAGTACCAGGCCCAAGCGTGTATTAAAACACAAGTTGTCTCTAGGTGCTTTCCAGAGATGCCAAATGTACGTTTTTTTGTAAGTTTGAATCTCTTTTCTTTTAGTATAGTTGTTATTCTTCAGCATCCTTGGCGTGACTAGCGGTTGAGTACGTTCATCTTCAGTTAAGCTCCCTTTTTACTCATCTTTACTAGTCCCTTCTTTATGCTGATCAGTATTTTTTTTTATGTATTTACTTTATTCAGACTTGGCAAAGGTGAACAGTTTTGTACTGTGCTTGTTTTTCTGCTGCATTTGTCCAAATGTCAACAATCTCACAGTGTTTCAGATTTGCTGTTGCTCGGTTATCTGATAAAGAGGTGAAATAGACCTTATCTTAATCTGAGCTCGGAGGCTGAAAAGATTTCGGTGATAAGCACCCAATCACAGCTTAGGGTCATTCAATTCGACAAGGATGTCTTCAATCAATGTCATGTTGAAAATGATGTCAAAAAAATCAAGTAAAATAACAAAACACCTACATTTCCAAACAGCATGCTTCATTTTCACGCTGTAACTATTGAGAAGAAATAAATAACAGTCATTAGCATTAAATGTGAGAGTTACTAGTATTAAACAAGAAACGTTTGCAGAACCACAAATTTTCCAAACAAAAGATGTGAAGGCAACAGCAATGTCATTTTGTTATCAAAGATCTTGCCATTCTACAAAAGCAGATGCTTATTTATTTCAGCTTAAGGTTATGTTGCTCATGTCCTCTTTAACATTTTTAACATTTTGCATAACTGTCTCGTGTTGCATGATATAAAAAGCTACAACACAATACGCCTCGGTTCATTTTTCCTGCTATTATTGTTTGTTTTTCCTTCGAGGTAGATTTAAACCATCCTAAATCAGAACATTTATTATTCCAGCTGTTGGGAAACGACAGGTTGGGACGGTTTGTCTGCCGCTGAAATGTTTTCTCAGCTGCTCCATCTGCATTACACACGTCTCCCCAGGCAGCAGCTTCCCCCTCCGTGAGGACGAGCCCCCCCGGCTTCCACCCGCGGGAGCAACTGGGATCAGGGCTGAGTGTTGGCTGCTCTCAAGGATGTTGTGTTTTCTATCTGACGCTAAAATCCTTCTGCATTGCCATTTGAAGTTTGGCGACCTTGTGTTTGACACATTTTCTGGGATGGAGGCATCACATCATGACAGTTTTACCTCCCCACACCTTTTTTTTTTTTTTTTTTTCTTCGCTGCTTTGGTAAAATGATTGAGATTTTTTGCTTTAGAAAAAGGGAAACTTCTCCTCGGGTTTTGGTTCAGTCTTTAGCGCCGACCCTTTTCTTCAAGCTGGTTCTCATGGCAACCCCGGATATGTTTGAATGCGTTTACTACTCGAATGAAACTGAAATGAACCATCCAGTTCAAGATATATGTTTTGTAAAAGTGTAATCTATGATTGGAGGTTCCATTTTTACACAATTCAACGATCGGCTTTTAAAACGAGCAGCTTCTCTTGTCACAAGGTGACTACTGTATTTTACCAGTGTAATTGCTAACAATTTCAGCACATTTTCTGGGTAACATTTGACTCTCCTGTCATGAGGAAGCAATGCACACGTTAAAGGAATTAATGACCATTTCAAATGATCCTCTAATGCATTCAGCTGTATCACACTGCATTTGTGTACGGAGGGGGTAACAGAAAGGGTTAGAAAATAGCTTCATGCAAACCAATAAATGTTCTCCAGAGCACGAAGCCCAAGCATGGCTGCATTGAATTCTAATGGGAGATGGACAGTGTTCATGAGAAGATCATACAAGCATTCATGTGTTCTGATCATCTGTTTTTACTCACCACTGTGTGGTGAACCTTGGTTTATGATGCTTAGTTTTGTGAAATACTCCCGAGTAATATTCACCAGCAGAGATGCAGTACAGCGTCACAGCAAGAAGATTTCTAGTCCAAAACTCAGCTGGGGTCTTTCTTTGTGTGAAGTTTCCCCGCTCGCCGTGTGCCTACGTGGGCTTCCCTTGGGTGAGAGGAATGTGAGTTGGCTTAATTAGAGATTTAAAACGGAGCTGCGTTTGAGTGTGAGCATGCACGGTTGTCTGTCTCTCTGCTGGCTCTAATGGAGCAACGACTTGTCCGGGGTTTACCTCAGCTCTCCCTCCGTGTCAGTAGGATGGGCTCCAGACCCGCACAACCCCGGACAGGAACCAGTGGGTAATGAGAATGGATGTAGGTGACAGCTGAAAAAAGTTATTACCAGACACTTATCTGGAACACTTCTTAGAATTTAAATCTTAAAGGGAAAGTTCGTTTTTTTTACAACCTGGACCTTATTTCTGGCATTTTTTATGGTTGTATACTCACCCAGAGGTGTTTGGTGTCATTTGGAGTCCTTCGGAAGATATTAGGAGTTTTTTGCGAGCCTCTTCTCCATATAACGGTAGTGAACGGGGCACCGCGGGACACAGACGATGCAGCGTCTAAATAACACATGATTGCAGCGAAACTCTTCATTTCTTTTATGAATCACTAGATCTGCTTCCAGGACCTGTTGTCTACATCCGGGGCTGTGTGTGTAACAAATAAATCAGTTTGTAAACAAGACCTCTGAACTCATGACGTCATCTCTGTGCGCGCACTCTGTCCTCCGTTCAGTGAGCTCTTCAGCCGTAACTCTGGCTCAAAACGGTAAGGACGTCCATCATATTCAAAGTTGTCGTCCACAACCTCAGAATTTGACAAATATTCAGACATGTTTCAGATAACTAACAGTAAACTAACAGTAGCGAACTCCAGCTGTACACAGAGCTGCGTCTGCGATGCGCGCACAGAGATGACGTCATGAGTTCAGAGGTCTTGTTTACAAACTGATTTATTTATTACACAGACAGCGCCACAATGTTACAACAGGTCCTGGAAGCAGATCTAGTGTTTCATAAAAGAAATTAAGAGTTTCGGGGCAATCATGTGTTATTTAGACGCTGCATCGTCTGTGTCCCGCGGTGCCCTCATGCGCTACCGTTATATGGAGAAGCGGCTCGAAAAAAACTCCTAATATCTTCCTAAGGACTCCAAATGACACCAAACTTGCCTGGGTGAGTATACGACCATAAAAAATGCCAGAAATAAGGTCCAGGTTGTAAAAAACCGAACTTTCCCTTTAACAGAAATTCAAACTTGTGCCGTTCACCTATAATTTGATCCTGTAGTAGATTACCATGAAAATACAATGTTCTCACTAAAAGTTAAATTAAGATTGCTGTTAAGTCTTAATTAAAAGTGCACCGCCACGCACAAACAGCGGGAGTTGCCTTTTTTCTTAATGCCAAAGCAAATGTGTGATAAAGGACTGTAGCCATGCAAACTAAAGCAAAGAAACCAAAGTCTGTAAATGAATCAGCACGAGCTCCTGCCTCCTAACAGTACGTCCTTCACTTTTAGTTATCATGTAGTTCAAGACAGAAAAGTCTGAGCAACTTCACACAATTAAAAGGGGGAAGGCGGGGGAATCGTGAAGTAAAATACTTGTCGTCTTTCATGCATTCTACACGTTGCAAGAAACCCGAGGCAGATTGCCTCATTGGGGATTCGTAATGCTGGTTGACACTCGCACAGAGGGGAGGTGGATGATTTCTATCTTTAATCTTTGACACTTCAATAAGGTGCTAGAGGAGAGGGAAGACATGTATCAAGGAGGGCCCTGCCTTTGAAAATAAGATTTTCTCCTATTAAATAATGGAACAGTGTCTCCTTTACACATCACCACATGTTCTTATAAACGCGATTATTCACACTGGAGTCACAGTGACTGCTGACACCTGAAGTCAATCCTCTTAACACATCCCTGACCATACAGAGTGGCCCGGTGTGCCCAATTACACCCTGTAAACTAATGTGTCTTTACTTAAAGATTTCCTACTTGTTTGCCTCATCTGCTTGTTTTGTTGTCTGAGTGATGCACAGATTGTGTGCTTTACAAAAGCACACAATCAATAAAGATTATTATTGTTATTTTATAGTAGCCTTGTCAATATATAAGCAGCCTCATCTGGAGCCACAGTACCAATCCAGATATCACTGATGTGAGTGTGGCCTTGTGTGGGAGACGCAGTGCTGCAGAAAGAGGAGACACACACAGTAAACAACATCCCTCAAAGTCTACTTACCAGTCAATACACTGTATACACGTATGCACATTTAGTTTAGTTGAATAGTACAAGAAAGGGGTGTAATTTCAGTGCGACTCCGAGAGTAGCCTAACCTAAGACCCGGTGTCACCATCGTCACTAAGGGAGCTGCAGAACCCCACACTAAGTGCTCTGTTATTCTAGCCGCACTAGAAATTATAGCTTTTCAATTATATAAGGCTACTTTCTATAGCCAGGGTTAGAGTCAATCAGGGCGGGGCATCATTCGGTTTTTATGCTCCTCACCTATGGAACAAACTCCCAGAATGCATTAGGGTGGCTGACCCTCTCATTTGCTTCAAGTCAAGGTTGAAAACCTTTTTATTTGCTGTTGTATTTCAGCCATCCACCACAACGCATGACAACCTTTATTTTTGCACCTCATTTGTTTTATTCTTTTAATTTATGTCTGTCTGTCTTTAATACTGATTTTAAACTATTTTACCTTTAAATGTACAATTGTCTTGTACAGAAAATGTGCTATACAGATAAACTTGCCTGGTCTTGATTCACGAAAGAGCCGAAGTGTTAATACAACTATTTTGCAGACTGGAAGACCATGCCTGAGGCAACAAGAGACCAAAGCATGACAGATCCCTCCTTGTGCTTAACAGGTGGAGAGATGTGCTTTTCATGACTTTCTTTTTACAGATATACTGTAAGTTTGTTCGTTTCCCCACTAAAAAGAGTGTAAAGTGCTTCTTCTACCTTTTGATTTTCAGACTTCTAATGATGAATTTTGTAATGTGGTTTCAGGAAAAGGTTTTCATCTACTCACTCTTTCATGAAGGTTGTATTTCTGCGCAGGAGAACAGCACAAATCCAGTCAGGTTACTCTGATGGCCACTGAAAAGCACAATTATTTGGCCTTCTCTACAGGCATTGGTTATTTTAGTTCAAGGCAGCTAGATGAAGGTCTAAGAACTTTGTTAAAATCGCTCCAGAATGTGTAATGGTGAGCTTGGTCCACAGCACAAAAAGCATAGCCTGATAAAATCACAGAAAAAATACCACAGTGGGCTCCAAAATCTTCCCATGCCGCTCTGAGGGTTTTCTGATTTCAACTTTGCTATAAGGTGGGAAAAGAAAAACATGCATGGATACACATAGGTTGACATTAATGTCACAATATTGCCTGGTAAAAAATAACAAGAAAAGGTCAAATGTGACGTTCATGATAATGCCTCTACAGTGAGTTTTGGACATGTGGATGAACGTAACCATTAAACTTTTATGAAACTAGAACAGTTTCCTAATGAGACTGTGGTGCTGAAATGTGCTGGAGTTACTAATTTAAAATAACTTAGAATAATAGCTGAATGTTTTAATCCTTAACTTTTCCATGCATGTTGATATACACATTAGCAAATATTTGTGTAATGAGATCAAGATCTGGCAATATATTAAGATAGTAGTACTCATACCATCACTTACGTGTATGTATGTACTATATGTCCATGTCCATTATGTCCATTACCTTCTGGTATTGTTGTCCTTACCATTGCTGGTATTTATTAAAAATATAAGTTAACGGTGTATTATAAATAAAAGTGACCGTGGTGACAATATATATTGTTCCTGGATTTGCACGCATTGTGACCATGAAATGCATAACATTTTCATGGTCACAATGTGTGTAAATTTAGGTGAGGTGAACTGTAGAATTATTTTTATAATTTGATATGGGTCTTTTGTTCATTGTTTTGGTTCGGATGTTGAGACAGGAGGAAGCCTTAAAAAAATAAATACAAATCTGTCAAGTTGTTAATGAGAAACAGGGGTGGGATTAAATACATTTTCTTCTTCCCACTCCCTTTCAAGTGTTAACGAGTTAATTTGTATTTTGAACCTGCACCTGATAAACCTAGCCTGATAAAGGTATTTGTTTAATTTTCTGTTGCACGCAGGTCACTTATGTTATGTTGTATTGCTCGAAATAAATATGAATTGAATTGAATTGAATTGAATAGTACTGGACCTCTCTTTACTGTGAGTGAGTGTTGTTGTGACAGTTCTGTTAGTGTTTTTAAATGTTGTGAAGGTTTAGCAAAATGATGGACAATGGTATGGACAATAATGTTGCTGATATCAAATTGGGAAGCAGTGCTTTCATCTCCCTTAAATCTTTGCATTCAATGATCCTAAAGGGTTTTCCATTAATTGTCGAGTCTTCTTCAAAGATGAACAAGGAGTTGCTTCAGCCACTTTGTGAAGGTTCACCATGTAACCAGTCCACCCTGAGTGGCATGGCTACCCGCAGTGAGAGCTCCTGCTGCGATTGATCAGCTGAGCGGCTCCACGGCCAGGACAGCCTTTGTAGCGAGGCGGTGTCCGTGGTGGGTCGTGTAAGCTCCCGGTCATTATCTCACAGCCGGTACACAGCATTTCGCTGTAACCTAAGCGCCTCTTTTGACCTGAGGTGCTCAGCCTGCCAGTACCCAGCACCCACCTCTAAATTAGTCACTCTCTGACAGGTGGGGGATGGATGTCTGTGATCCCGGCCAGAGTCATACGCTTTTTCACCCCCATCTATTATCACCCATGAGTCCTTCTGTCTCACACACCTTCTGGGTGCCATTTTAATTCTGTTACTGACTCCGTTTTTGAGTATGGCGTGAGAAACACATGAAACTTGATGTCCTTTTATTTGCTATCTACATATTTTACTATACAGTTATTCTGTTTTTTCTTCACAACCTGTTTCCATCTCCAGTCACTCTTCAACTTTAGATATTAGATGCAAGTGGGGCTGAGAATTATGAGAAACTTCTGAGAAATCTGCCTCAGTATATAAACCAAGAAGGATCCAAACTACCAAGTGTGATGTTTTTTCTATTGTGGTCATTACTATGAGAATACTCATCGTGTGTGTGTGTGTGTGTATACGTGTGTGTGTGTGTGTGTGTGTGTGTATACGTGGGAGGACTTATGCGTATCCAACTGTGAATGCAAGTGGGTGTAAAATGAATCGACAGCGATCTGAGTAATCAGTCATTTTGCTTTTATTAATGAGATGTGTTTTTAAGTAGCTCAGATGGATCCATCATGTTTTGGCTCAGCCATCCGCTCAGTGTTTGGGGTGCATTTTCTCTTGGACCTATGGCAATATTGCTCTTTTAAGAATCCCAGTGTGTGGGCAGGTTGTAGACAATTGAGCATTTTACACACTCTGAAAAGAGATTTTCCTCTTAACATGTTTGACATCAATTCACGTGGAATAGAAATAAAAGAAAAACAAATTGTATAAACAAAAGGCTTTCTGGATTGTCAACAGCCACAAGTGTCACAAGTGTAATTCTTGTATCACATCCTGCTGTTTTATGCTATTAATTCACATTATGTTTTTGTGTTTGTTCTGGTTGTTTCTTTTTTTCCCATAAACTATCTCTATTATGCCATAAAAGGCTGCAGACGCAGCACAACCATGCACCTTTGTCTTATTGAAAGGTGTCTATAGCATTTAAAGTGTACAAAACCTTGATTGTTGTCTTTGTGTTATGATATAGTACACAAGAAATATATTACAATCCTTTACCATTGTGTGTCATAGGCAGTACTCGAAAAAAAAATCAGGGGGGATGGTGGATTTTATCATATGGGGACAAATAATTTGTGCTGATTACAAATAATATAATATATTACAAATAATAGCAGTGACCAAAACACCTGCAGAAATACTGCAGGAATGACATAGCAGCAGTTAAATGCAGCCTTCTGTAAGCTTTACATATCCACTGGGCTTACATCAAATACATCAAAACACAACAATAAAAAACAGTTTTCTGAACTTATCAATATGACTCTGTCCTTCACAGGATAAGTAAAATGGATCACTGCAAAAACTCAAAATCTTAACAAGAATATTTGTCTTATTTCTAGTTAAAATGTCTCATTTTAGTAAAAATAAATGTCATTACACTTAAAACAAGACTCATCACTGGAAAAAACAACAATTTTCACCTTTTTCAAGTAGATTTTCACTTAAAATAAGTAGAAAAATCTGCATATGGAACAAGGTTTTATTGCTTGTAATGAGAAGATAAATCTTGTCCCATTGGCAGATTTTTCCTACTTATTTCAAGGGAAAATTGACTTGAAACAGGTGTTGTTTAACAATTGTCAAATAAGTTATTTTTCTGGTGTTATTTTTCTGGTGATGACTCTAAATGTTGAAATAGCAGTAAAACCACATTCATTGATGAAATGACATAAGGGATGGAAAGGCAGTATGGCAGTTTTACAGGGGGGATGATTTTGACCGTTTTTATTTCAGGGGGGATGCCATCCCCCCTCATCCCCCCTCAACTCGAGTACTGGTCATAGGTAATACAGGCTGTGGTAAGCTTGACACAACTGAAATGACAATGTGTATCAGCTGATCATATTACTTGCAAATGTACCCAGTTACATCCTTTTTATATCAATTTTCAGGTGCATTCATCAATATTTTGTGAGACGATACACCTTGATGACCGCTATGTGTTCAGTGGACGGCAGTTCAGCTGGTGAATGATTAATTCTCTAAGAAGCTAGTTTGGGTATGACTTCAAGGCGTGAGACATAAATATAGCACAACCGAGGCTGCACTCATGCACATGGATCTGTCTGCAAATGCTCGGCTCAAAATTACATGCTAATGAACTGTGGCACCATTAAACAAAACGCATTGCCTTCATTGCCTCCTTTTTTCACCACAGGGTATGCAGGGAAAAAGCAGAAGAAAAAAAACACAACACTTTTTGCTTAATTCCCTTGTAGGAGAAATTACTCATAATGTTGCTTTCAGAGAAGAAAGAAAATGACCTGAGCCGCCTGTGTTTTTTGTTTTAATCACCCAAGATAGTTAGGGAGATGAGGCACATGAAAAAGTTAGGAGCCTCACTCTTCGGGGTTAATAAAGAAGTCCACAAATTGAAAAATACTCCTCTCTCCCCTGTCATTTTGGTGCAAGGTTCCCTGCATCTTTGACCAATATCAACTTGATGAAAAGATACTGGTTGGCCCCAGAGCAAACTAATATGCTCATTAGCATTGACGAGAGTCCTCTGGAGCAGTTCATGTGCATTAACGAAGTAATAAAAAAGTAAAAAACTGAGCCAAACAATCAAGGCCAGCTAGCTGTACAATGCGTAGCCAGCCTCATGCTGGGATCCCTAATGATCTGAGGATGTAAACTCAGGCTAAATTAAGTAGGGTGTTGTAAAATGACTTAGTTCAACATCGTTGTCCTGTCATCATGTACATTCTATGCTTCTAATGTAAATCATGTTAAAAGGAACCCTGGCTATTAAGACATGTAGGTCTAAAAAGATAAATGTTGGTATCAATTATAACAATGTGATATAAAAAACCTTGTTGATGTCTTCGTTTTTATAAAATTTGAAAATATAATTTAACTCGTAGGTCGCCATTGTTGCTTACACCGCAATACATTCTGGGTAGTGACGTCAGACGGTGGCTCCTGCTAGCCACCGTACACTGTTTTGACACCCAGAAACAGATGAAAACACAGCTAAACAGGTGACGGCGCACCAGAAACACAGATCAAAACACAGATAAACATTAAGGTGACGGCGCACCTACAAAAAAGTAAAAAAAAAAAAAAAAAAGTGCCGCACCATAAAGCATGAACTATAAAAACACCATAAAACTCAGATAGACTAACAGCCCACACGTTTCAACTAGCAGATAGCCGATGCTACAATAAAAACCCCAGCCAGATCTGGCGTCATTAAATTAAATAAAGATGTTCTTGCCTATTTGACGTGAAGTCTGCGCCTCCCGTTTCGTCAAAGTCCCGGGCCAGTCCCCTCAGCCTCTGGTCTGTCATCAAACAGTGGACCCAGCACCGAAGCCGGTTTTAGGGGGGGGCAGGGGTGGGTTATGCCCACCCAAACGTGCATCCTGCCCACCGGCGTCTCCATCCCGGCGGCGGCGAGAGAGGATGGCGGTGCGCTGCAGGCTCATAGAGCCACGGCGTAGCCTACGGCGTCGACGGCGTAGGCTACGCCGTGGCTCTATGAGCCTGCAGCACGCCGTTGACGCCGTAGCCTAATGCACTGGTAAGATGCGCACGACATTGATCATTTTTGCAGATCTCCCGTGCATCACAGAACTTTGATCCAGTTTGCCTGAACCGAGACGTCTTATGGGCTCCCTCGTCAGCCTCCACGGCCGGGAGAGTGCTGCTCATCTATGTTTTAGATACCTGTCCCAGTTAAACTAACGCGGCTTATCTTCCCACCGCTCTACGTCATCCCCCCCAGAATGCATTGCGCAGGTAAAACATGGCGCCTCCCGCAGGTCAAAATATGTGATAAACATTGTAGATTTTTAAAGCAATTAGATTATTTTACGTGTTTTTAACAACATATTTTAGTATAAGAGAACAATTGTGGCTAATTAGGGACTACAAGTCTTAATAACCAGGGTTCCTTTTAACAGATTTATTTTTTAAACTCAAGCTAATACAACTCATACAGCCTCCCTCTTTTTTTGGTTCTACTTGTAAAGTAAAAAAACACTGAAAGAAGAAATAAAAGAAACATCTGCAAACTTAAATCTCTGAGGGATATATGTTTGATTTTACTGAATGACTTGACCCTTTGATTTCCTTTTCTAAAATTGGCTCACTGATGCAAATACGTTTTCTCTTTTTCACCTATTTCTTTTTATTCTCTTGGCGACAAGGGGTCATTTTATTCCATTTTCTATGAACGCCACGGATGCGTTTGTGTTTTGTATTCTGCAGTGAAGATTATTTGAATTGATTGACCACTGACATTTTGCAGTTGTTCTCTGTGATGCAAATTTTAACTCCAGGAGTTGGCAGAGGCCATTATTCTCAAAGTCTTCACACCTGCCTCCTCCAATCACGGGTGAAGACTGCGGGGCCGCCGTGTGCCACATGACCGTTTCAAAAGATGACATTTTATCCAGACCATCTTCACTTGAGAGTATTGGTGAGGGGACACAGAGCGCGGGTCAATCGTCCCCCGTGTACATATAAGCTGCAAGGTGTGTGCAATGGCATACAAACTGCACTCTCCTACTTTCACCCTCCTTTTTCTTTCCATCGCTTCCTGTATGTTTCTCTTTATCTCCCCAACTCTCTTTGCTGCACATATACGCATATATTCATACGAAAAATACTATCTGTGAAAAGAAGATAGTGGCATTAAGAAGCACTTGCTATTGAAAAGATATAAAGCTGACAAACATCTTTGTGAATTTAATTAAGAAAAAATAAATCTATTCTGGAGTATTGAAAATCCCATATCCTGAGCTGAAGAGCGATCATCTCCTTTGTAATACTGAAAGGTATTTAAAGCATGCCTTACACTAATGACTGAAATGGTGAAAAAAAATCAAAAGTTGCTTCAAACTGAATATGCAATATATACAAAGACTAGCAAAAATATACAAAAGCCCTGAATGCATCCACCATCCTGTGCCATTAACCATCCGTGGGGCTTTGTTAGTCAGTATTTACACCTGAGTGCGAGCAGCATTCAGCCTAATTTAGCAGACACACGGTGCACAAAATTAGATGTCATGTTCAGCCAGTGTTGCTTCAATCAACAAGTCGCGTTTGACCACCCTAATAAAAAAAGGCAGAGTCTGAACTGAATGATGGATTTTGGTTCCCCTATGCTGACCTTTGGCTGGGGTTATCAAGCATTCGCACAAGGTGGTGTTGGTCCAAATTGAAATGAGAGAGAGGAATGGAGCTTCCCCAAGCATCGTGACCTTTGGTAGCCGTTCCATCAGCTGCTCGTCACCGATGACTCATTTATCAGGCACAGTGCTCTCAGAGGAGACTCACAGGTGACGCCCTTGATGGGGGTCACATGACATATCGGGTCATCTCACACAATCTTGGCTGGAGGCGAGTCGGTGGAGACGTAGCCTTTGCCAAGCGGTTTCTGAATAAAACAGAAATCTTCCACTGCTGCTAATTTGCTTGTTGGTGTTCTGTGGGGGGAAAATGAAATGGAAATGGAAGTTCCCGGCAATCGCAGACTAGTTGCCACAGTTCAGGGACTCTGAGTTGAGAAAAAGATTTGAAAATGATGGAGGAAAACTAATGAGTTGAAAGTCACAACTCTCTCTGTCAATCTTATTGTCTCTCTGGAAGTACTCGATAGGCTGTGTGCTTCGCAGCTCCGTGACTGAAAAGAAACAAAGAAGAAAAGAAAATATGTTGTCATTACAGATTTCGTACTCTGCTGGCCATGCAGTATGCCACTGATAGGATTTTGTTTCAGTTTGCATGATATTAAATTACTCTGCGTGTGCCAGTTGAAGATAAGTATATTTCAAATTTGTTGTTAGGGCACTTTATTTTATCCCTTATCTAAACCAAAGTATCTGCTCCTACATTTCATTTTCCTATAGAGACAAGGCTCCGTTCTAGCAGTAAGAAATCGTATTCCTTCAATAAACTGTACTTTATACGATGGAATAGTGTTGAGCAGTGATTCATAAGTTAAGAAGTAAACAACTGCAGTTTAGATATTTTTCTCAAGGAATAATAGAACACAGAGGGGGGTTTAAATATAAAACTGATTCTTCAATATGTGTCAGAAATTATGAATATTATACTTTTGATTGAAATATCAGGAGTCATCCACTGAATTTAACCATACTATGCAATACTATACAAAATATCTCACACTCTTAGTAAATATTTCTCACTGATGATATCCGTTAAAATAAATGATGTAAAAAATGGAAAGAAATACATTAAAAAAATGAATGTTTATCATTTAATAATGTCAAGCTCTGTCTTAACCTGATCCCTTCAGTGATCAGCAAAGAGAAACTAACGTTTTAATAGGTAATTTTCTGACAGCAAGAAATGACTATTAGCGTCAACCCCCTCGCAGTCTGAAAGTAACAAGATGTAATAGAGAGAAAGAGGTTTTTAGTGAGTGACTAATATTCAGTCATTTACATATGCTGGTGGGGGCTTTTAATTTAAGTTTAAGAGCTCTCACATGCGGATTTGTGAGACGTAGCTTGTGGTGCTGACATTGTATTTGCAAGATCACGCACAGGGAAACCGCTGTCAGATGAGACACTTTGTATTGAAAGCCACAACAAGTCTCTTAGCTGGTTTGTAAAATAACCCAATTACCCCGCCTAATGCACATGCAAAATCAGTAAACATTTATTGGGAACAAACCTCAAACAATGAACCTACTCTCTTGTAATACCCAACAGGGATACACTGGCACCGGTACTGATATACCAATATGTCAAGTAGCTAGTTTCTCATGGAACAACTGAATCTGCTTGGTTGATACAAACTAGCTTTATATGTTTGATCTTTTTTGTCTGAATGTTTCAAGCTTTTTCTCCCAAAAGCAAGAAGCAGGCATCCATTCAACCTAAAAATAATACCTTTCTTTATTATCATGTTTTCTGATGCATACTGGTATAATTAGACAGTTAATGTGAGTTTACTTAGAAACTGCAAAACAATTTGAAACGCTTTCCTGTTCGGTAATTCTGCTTTCAGTTTTACAAAAAAAGGACTGAAAAACATCTATCTATCTATCTATCTATCTATCTATCTATCTATCTATCTATCTATCTATCTATCTATCTATCTATCTATCTATCTATCTATCTATCTATCTATCTATCTATCTATCTATCTATCTATCTATCTATCTATCTATCTATCTATCTATCTATCTATCTATCTATCTATCTATCTATCTATCTATCTATCTATCTCAGAGCAAAACATATATACATTAAGAAAAGCAAGTAAAATTTTGACCATTCTGCACAAAAAGGACATTAAAAATAAAAAAACGTGATCAAATGAAAGGTATTCCTGTTTGTGATCATTTGGAGTAGTGGGATTTTTCTCTATTTCAACATTATTACATGCGGCCATTTTTAGAGGGTGATTTTACTATCATCTATACAGATCTAATGAAATGGAAGAGGGTGCTACTTCAAGAGGAAGAGTTTAAGTATGTTTTGGGTTTTGTTCGTGAGGGAGGGGAGAATGAAACAGGAGATTAACAGGAGAGGTGGTGCAGCATCTGCAGTAATGCGACTCTGCTCCATTGTGCTGAAGCAGGAGCTGCTAAAAGGCAAGGGCTCTCTGTTTACCGCTTAATTTATGGTCCTACCTTCACCTGTGGCCACAAATTGTGACCAAAAGAATTATATTGCAGATACAAGTAGCTAAAATGTGTTTTCTCTGCAGGGCGGCTGAATTCTGCCCTAAAGTGACAATGGGAAGTTTGGTCATTTGTGAGGAACTTGGAGAAAAGTATCAGTTCTTCCAGATTGATGGTTGAGGCCTCTGGTTAGGATGCCCACTGGCTGAATCCCCGGGGGAGCTGGTTTGGGAATGTCCAACAGGCCCTGAAGCAGACCCAGGACATGATGGACAGATTTGATCTTCACTGGCCTAGGAACACCTTGGTATCTCCCCTGAAGATATGGGGGAGGTGGGAGTGGTGAGGGAAGGCTGGGCCTCTCTCCTAAGGCTTCTCCCCCCACCACCTGAACCCAGATTAGAGTTAATTGTTAATGGGACGGACAGACGGACGGATGGGTGAATGGATGGATGGATGGATGAATGAATTGATGGGAAGATGCTTGCATGCATGAATGGATAGTTTCCTTGAATGGTTTGCTTTATTTTAACCCAGTAAATATTCTTGATGTTTTTGATGTTATATCCTCTACTTTTGGTTATATATGTAAATGAGGTCAATTAAGTATTCTTTTACCCGATGTCTCCATGAACACCAAACTTGGCACAGATTGTTTGGATAGTACATATAAAACCTATCAAGTTTGATTATGATTTGTCAAAATGTCATCATACAGGAATTTATCATTTATTCTCCTAAAATGCTAAATCTGCTTTGCCACATTTAATTGAGCAAATATCAGTCCAAAGTTCACCTTTAAAAAAAATCTATCTAAACACAGTCTGTATCATGTGTTAATATTCTAATACATTATAGACAAACTTTCTATTTTTTATGAATATTTAATGAAATGCATAAATAGCAAAAATATTTTTCATTTTTTCAAATATTTATATACACTCCCACATTATTTGTATTGGAGCAGACAGTCATGTCATATCAGATTATCCTTTTTGGATTTTTGGAGAATATTTCAAGAGTTATGGTCTTTTAAAGAATCCGTACACACAGGTAGAAAACACACACATGCTCTTATTTTCAATACATGGTGGAGACCTAGCTTTTATTTGTAAATCTGCATCGAGGGAGGGGCCAAATCCTAAGCGTATGAACAAAGCCATTCGCAGGGCTAGGAGCGTACCCCAACGGGATGGCAGTCACAAAAAAATGACACTTGTCAGACTCAAGGTGGCTCTATGCCAAAAAAAGTATCTCCTAAACTATGTGTCCCACAGTAAAATGCTTTATATCATCATCGTGTCCCTTGAGTATAACTGTACTCTGACATAGGCCACGCCCACTTCTGTTTTTTTGGGGTTTTTTTCAACTATTTAGCATAAAATGCTAAACCTATTTTCAATAACTTGTTAGGGGGTTTTACCTGATCATCGTTATATTTTGGCTGATAAAACTAGAGTCTGAGCTTTAACAAATGATTTTGGTAAAAAAAATTTAAATTTTTGCTTCATAACAAAGTGACACATTTTGAAACATCATGTAAAAACTGGCAACATAAATAATGGCTAATATCTTAAAAATTACAAAAGATAAATAATGAGAGGATATTTAAGGACCTACTGTAGTTTAGACCTCAGTGCTAGACACCTGTTCCAACTCTAAGGGCGCCATAAATGTGAGTATTTTATATCTCAAAAACTGATGGACAGATTTGCACCAAACCTAATATGCATCTTTTCCTCTAAAATTAATTATGGAATATGGTTGTGATTGAGAGAAGTGGGCATGGTTCATGAGCAGCCTTAGGATGAAAAGCCTAAGGAGACTTTGCTAAATCACATTACTTCTTGGTATAATTACAATGACAAGGTATCTTTTCAGTGTTTGGATGCTAAGACTGTAATTTAGGGGTCTAAGGTTAAGTTAACACTGCATTTTTTTACCAAAATATGTTGGGTTTTTTTGGGTCTGGTTGTTCACGTTATCATTTTAATGCGACCTTCATCACACTTGAGTGTGATTAGTACGCAAACCTGAAGTGGCACGCATGTGCAGAGGAAAGCACAACGTAACGTAGTGTGAGGAGTTTACAGAATATGGATACTTCACGTGTTTGAGAAAGAAAGTGAGAGAAAGTGATTGAGAAAAAGGAGAGCACGCATTTTAACGATTGGCTTTTATGCAGCAGTGGAGTTCATCCATCATTTCAGTATGTCGAGGAATACTTTTGAATGTATCTGTTAGCGCCTCCCCTCTAGACTTTCAAGACAAAACACTCTCCTGTGATGTCAAAGTTGGATGAAATGCGACATGACCGTTCTGACTGCAGTCGCTTCGACACAGATATGTTTCTGATTTCAGACTACATATGAAAGTCACCTGGGCCGTTCAGACTATCATTAAAAAAAATCTGATAGGGTTCACATACGGGGCAAAAACACGGGAATTGAGCAGCAGTGTGAGCCTAATTAACTTCTTTTTAACATGCTGAGATCGCACCTTGACATCTCCCAAAAAAATCCAATAAAGTGTTACATGATGACATAGATGGGTAACAGGAAACAACAGCCAGTGAGCTGTTTCGCTGATAATGTATGCAGCAGTATGCAAGACATAACTCCCTTTAAAGTGGTAAGATTTCTTCTAATAACTTTTTTGGCATTTCCTACCCTAAGGTTCCCAACTTTAAGATTATAGCTCATAAAACTATTTTCACAGGGTCCTTTATCAAAAATAAAATAACAGCCTTCTTTGTTGCAAAGATTGTAGCTTTAAAGATAAACAGTGGTGGTACTGTAACATCTCATACTACTGGTTTCCAAAGGATAAAACTATTGGACTAATGTACCATCTTTTGTGCTGTATATCATATGTTCCATATTTAGATGAAGCGCACATCCTTCAAGGTTTTATTATAGGAATACATCTGTTTTTATATTGTATACTGTCTGAAGCATCTTAACCCATATGTTCGGTGTGACTCAAGTCAGCCTCTGTAAAAGTAATGATGGGCTGCTCGTGACACGCATGAAGACTCTGATTCACACCACTCTCATTTACAAGCGAGCGGCTCAGCTCCTCTCTGTGCCATAACTCAGCCTTTTAGAGAGGGACAGTGCAATGGACGAGGTCAAACCACAGATGCTGCTCCCTGGGTGATAATAGCTGATGCCTTTGAGTGGTCTTCAGAGCAAGAATCCATGCAAATGTTCTGATTGCATTCAAATTCAAAGCTCGCAAAGTGAACTCATCATTTTTCTGTGTCTGAAAAAAGAAGGAAGGCTCTGCTTGCTGAAAGTATCTTTCAATTGTCGTGATCAATTGC
Source organism: Cololabis saira (assembly GCF_033807715.1). NCBI lineage: Eukaryota > Metazoa > Chordata > Actinopteri > Beloniformes > Belonidae > Cololabis > Cololabis saira. Next base: position 40,118,963 of record NC_084590.1, read on the forward strand.
AATGTCTCAACAAGGTTCTATTTCTCGCTTACACTTGAAGGAGACATAATGACGAAAAACTGTATCGTTGGTCTGCTTCCACTTTATAAAAATATACATGTGAGCGCTCATCCTTGTGTGTGTGTGTGTGTAGCATATTGTAAACTAAGCCTACTTAATAATTCATCAACTGTGTTGCATCCAACATATTTGAATGCATCAGTGCGTAAGCTTAAATAGCTTGATGTCGGCATGAATAAGTTGCAGCTATATTTTTGCTTAGAGCACACATACTAATAATTGTCAGCGGAGGTGAGGTGGCTGAGGCAAAGACTTGCTGCACTGCTGAACTGGTAAATTGACCCTAGACCCTGACACCACACTTCAGCTCATATTAAGACAACACGGTCAGGGCACTGCAACTTGATTTTGACAGACGTGCTGTCGTTATCACTGTTGGTCATCACTAATCGTACGCCTCCAGAGGCTCAGGAGACAGATTTTCAAGGGCAAAACTTGCCTAGCATTTCTGTTGCAGATGAATAAGCCAGCTGGTGCGCTAGCTGTCACATGTGACACAGTGTGACCACGGTGATACAAAGCACAATCGACTTCAGCTTTACAAAGTCAAAAAAATAAAACAGAAATAAAAAAATATATACTTCAATAATGTGCTTCGAAACAATTAATCTGCCCACTGGTAATGACAAGTTGACACTTCAAGGTGCTAAGGTTATGTTGCGTCCCATATAAGTCTATGAAGCAGCTAAAAACTTCCTGCTTTATGACAATAAAAAACTACAGCCTCAGTGTCTAAAGCTGCAATTTCTAAATTTAGCCATAATACTTCAAAACTGCAGGGGTCCTCTACAGTCAAGCAAAGCTGACATATGACTAAATTTGCACGCACATGTGGGGAAAAGAAAGGACTCACTTTTAGCAACAATTTTTTCACGGACAAGATAGATTTTTTTTAAAATCCATCCATCCATCCATTTTCTATACCCCTTTCATCCTTTGCAGGGTCACGGGGCTCTACTGGAGCGTATCCCAGCTCATTACAGGCGAGAGGCAGGGGTCCACCCTGGACAGACCGCCAGTCCATCACAGGGCCACATATACAGACAGACAACCAGGCACTCACACTCACACCTACGGGCAATTTAGAATAATCAATTAACCTACTACACGTGTTTGTGGACTGTGGGAGGAAGAGTACCCGGAGGGAACCCACGCAAGCATGGGGAGAACATGCAAACTCCACACAGAAAGACTCTCACCAAGCCCAGGAGTCAAACCAGGAACATTTCTTGCCGTGAGGCAACAGTGCTAACCACTAAGCCTCCGTTCAGCCCATTAAAATAAAAAAATACAATGTAATATATTTAATAAAAAAAACAAAAAACAAATCATGGTCCTTACAACATGTTAAATCAGGTAACTACCATCTCAGATGAACAACTAAGCGTGATATATTACCGTACACAATGTCAGATAACCGATACTAAGTCAAAATGCAAAAGCAGTGAACTGCTTCCATTGGAATTTAAGGAAAGTGTATTTGTGTGGCACATCTCAGCAACAAGGCAGTTCAAGGTGCTTTACATAATGAAAACTAAAAAGAAGGTAAAGAGAAAAAAGATTGAGTTACAGTGCAAAGGCATAATAAAGAAAAGTTAGACTTAAGCTATGGTTAAGTGTATATAGTCTAGACTTAAAGGGAAAGTTCGGTTTTTTACAACCTGGACCTTATTTCTGGCATTTTTTATGGTTGTATACTCACCCAGAGGTGTTTGGTGTCATTTGGAGTCCTTCTGAAGATATTAGGAGTTTTTTGCGAACCGCTTCTCCATATAACGGTAGCGGATGGGGCACGGCCGGACACAGACGATGCAGCGTCTAAATAACACATGATTGCCGCGAAACTCTTCATTTCTTTTATGAATCACTAGATCTGCTTCCAGGACCTGTTGTCTATATCCGGGGCTGTGTGTGTAACAAATAAATCAGTTTGTAAACAAGACCTCTGAACTCATGACGTCATCTCTGTGCGCGCACTCTGTCCTCCGTTCAGTGAGCTCTTCAGCCGTATACTATGGCTCAAAACGGTAAGGACGTCCATCATATTCAAAGTCGTCGTCCACAACCTCAGAATTTGACAAATATTCAGACATGTTTCAAATAACTATCAGTAAACTAACAGTAGCGAACTCCAGCTGTACACAGAGCTGTGTCTGGGACGCGCGCACAGAGATGACGTCATGAGTTCAGAGGTCTTGTTTACAAACGGATTTATTTGTTACACACACAGCCCCGGATGTAGACAACAGGTCCTGGAAGCAGATCTAGTGATTCATAAAAGAAATGAAGAGTTTCGCGGCAATCATGTGTTATTTAGACGCTGCATCATCTGTGTCCGGCGGTGCCCTCATGCGCTACCATTATATGGAGAAGCGGCTCGCAAAAAACTCCTAATATCTTCCGAAGGACTCCAAATGACACCAAACACCTCTGGGTGAGTATACAACCATAAAAAATGCCAGAAATAAGGTCCAGGTTGTAAAAAACCGAACTTTCCCTTTAAGCTATAACTATAGTTATATAGTTATAGCTATAGTACTACTGACATAAACATTGTTTAAATTTCAAGTCAGAATGGTTTCAAAAAAATGTAGTCAAAGGGAGCTGTAAACAAAAGAGTTTTTAACCTGGATTGAACTGAGGGTTTCAGCGTTCCTGCAGTTGTCTGGACGTTTGTTCCAGATCTGTGGAGCATAAAAGCTGAATACTGCTTCTCCATGTTTGGTTCTGTTCTGAGGACACAGATGAGACCTGAGAGGTCTGGATGGTTGATATGGCAACAAGTCTCTGATGTATTTTGGTCCTAGACTCTTCAGTGATTTATAAACTAACAGAGGTATTTTAAAGTCTATCAATTACCTGGTGTACAGGGAGCCAATAAGGACCAGAAAATCGGAGTGATGTGCTCCACTTTCTTAGTTCTAGTGAGAACTCAGGAAGCGGCATTCTGGATCAGCTGTTGCCCTCAGATTGATGTTTTAGGCAGACCTGTGGAGACACAGTTGCAGTAATCAATTCGACTGAAGATAAATGGATGAATGAGTTTTCCAAGATCCTGCTGAGACATTAGTCCTTTAATCCTGGAGATCTTCTTCAGGTGATAGAAGGCCAACTTTAATTGTCTTAATGTGTCTCTGAAGGTACAGGTCTGAGTCCATGACTTTAACCAGGTTTTACATCTGCTTTTCAGCTGTAGTAACTGAGGCTGTGTGCCGATTTTAAAGGCTTCTCTTTTGGTCCAAAAACAATTAGTTCAGTTTTGTTTTTGCTCAGCTGAAGAAAATTATTGGACATCCACTCATTGATTTGTTCTATACATCTACTCAACACTTGCATGGGCTCATTGTCTCCTGGTGACATTGTAAGGTAAACCTACAGTATGTGTCGTCTACGCAGTGATGGTAACTTAATTTGTTATTTATTATCATATATATTACATATTAGTGATATTACTCACTAGTGAAAAACAGTCAAGAAAGTTTCCAATCTCCCCAGGGCTGAATGTCCCAGCAAAGTCATCCCAACCACAGGATGTGCACTGCTCAGAGAAACTCAAATTGTTATGTTAATGTTCATGACATTACAGTTAGAAAAGGCTGCATATGTATGGTTTGATTTGCAAAGGTGGATCGAAATGTACCTCAAGAGTAAGAAAGAACGTCCTTTGGAAAGATGACACCAGAGTACACGTATGTTTCCATAATAAACAGTGCCATGTTTGACGTGGAAAAAACAGCCGTTTGGCAGAAACACGTCTTACCAAGTGTCAAGTACAGTGGTTGGTAATCATTTGTTGTTTTTTTTTTGCAGCCACAGCATCTCGTATTCACCTTGAGCCAGCAATAATCTCCTGAGTACTAAACTAATATAACGTAAGCTGCTGGGCCATCTGTTTGACAGACCAAAAAAGATAAAAACAGAGTTGTGCAACAATGCAATAGCACACCAATAAATCTGTGACAGAGTTACCAGAAAAAGAATCAATGTGTTGCAATGGCTCAGCCAAAGATCAAAGCTCAACTGTGATTGACATGTTGCTGCATTGCATTAAAGGGATACTCAAGGGTTACATCAGTCATAGGTCTATTACTAGATCTAATGGGTGTAAAATATTGCTCAGGACCAAAACAAATCGAAGCAGATTTGAGTTAGAGTGGAGATTACGTTTGCAGCTTCATGCACTTAACATTAGCCCAGAAGGACGAGTGATCAACAACAAAACAAATCGGTTTCAAACCTCTGACCAGACAAAAAATGTCAATCCACAAGGTTGACTCGGCCCGTACAGATGAATCAGAGTAATTATGATTTGTATTATGTACAAAATATGTATAAAACAACTCAAATGATCTCGATGCCAGTTACTTACTCACAGGGCAAAAGTTAAGTCAATTTTTCTGCCGATAACATGGTTTTTCTCCCTAACAGACTTGTGGATAAACAAATGCCTGCAAATCTGAGTGAGCCTAATCCTTGTTATAGAGAATAGCGGCTCAGAATTCCTCGTTACTGATGTAAGAGACTAATAACAATGTAGAGGAACAAATTACTTGAGGATATTGTAGCTAAAGGTTGTTCTGCAAGCTACCGGATCAAAAGTTTCACTTAGTTCTGTTAAACAAATAAAGACACAATGTACTATGTCATGTTTTTTCTCACCTGATATCTGATCGGTGTTAATTATTATTAGGGCCCGATCACTGACAGTGTGAAGGCCCTATTGCATCGGTAGGAATTTTTTTTTTCCTTCTTCCGGCGAAATGAGGGCCTTTTTGCCCCCCTAAACGTGCCCCAAAAGTCACCAAATTTTGCACGCAAGCCAGGCTTGGCCAAAGATTTGATATTTAATGGTTTGCATTAATGGGCGTGGCCTAATGGCTCAACAGCGCCCCCTAGAAAACCCCCCCAGAAAGCCCCACAATACGGTTTGACGTACATGCACGAAAATCGGTACACACCTGTATCATGTTGCAACTTAAAGAAAAGTCTCTTGGCGCCATGGCCGAAACCGAACAGGAAGTCGGCCATTTGAATTAATCGTGTAATTTTGGCGCAATTTATGCCATTTCTTCGGCCGCTTCTTTGCCCGAACCGTAACGTGCACCCAGGTGTGTTATACATCAAAATGTGGGTCTTGATCCTGCGACAATGTGCATTACTTTTCTCAGTCAAAAGCGTTACCGTGGCGACGATAGACGCCAAAAAGTTCCTACTTTCTGCCATACTTTTAAATGGTTTGACGTAAAGACTCAAGGGTGGTGTCATCGGACTCGGTATTGAGTCCTTGAACATAATTGGTGCAAATTAGCCCTGCCCCTTCTTCTAATTGGTCGATATTTGATAGTCCCTATTCTCTGCCATAACTTTTGAACAGGTTGTGATAGACATGTGGGTGGTGTCATCGGACTCGGTATTGAGTACTTGACCTTCATTGGCCTGAATTAGCTCTGCCCCTTCTTCTGATTGGTCGATATGTGATAACTTTTGAATGGTTTGCCATAAACTTAAACTTAAACTTTATTTATTTATATAGCACCAACTCATGCAGTGTAAGTGCAACTCATGGTGCTTTACATACAGAGATAAAATAACAATCAAAAGTACAATTTAAAACATCCCATACGACCCCACCCCCCACGCATACACACACCCTCACTCACACTCATACACATGTGCATACACTCACACGCCCACACACACACACAATAAGTGGACTGGTGACATGGCTTAGCACTAACGATCCAGGTGAGGAAAACACTACCTATGGGTGGCCGTCCACACCGAGAGGCTCCACCGGCCACGACCACAAGGAGCATCGCCACAGAGACCCCCCCAACCTGGACAGACCAGGACAGACCCCACACAGAAGGTGGAGTCCCTCCCCCAGCTACCCAGGCCTGAGGGACCACCATGACGACACCCCCATAGGCGGAGCAGGCACACCTCCCAGTGTGGACGACCCCCCTGAGGAAACACTGGAGCTAAAAACTAAAAGATTAAAAGAAAGTAAAAAATGCCTAAAAAGTGTAAAATTTTAGAAAAATCTATACAAAACTTAAGATGAATAATAAATAACATAAAATACAAAGTCACTCAAATGGATTACAGGTGATCAGATAAAAGCCAAGCTAAAAAGGTGTGTCTTGAGCCTCCTTTTAAAAGTATCAACGTTCTCTGCATAAAGACTCGTGGGTGGTGTGATCGGACATGGTTTTGAGTCCTTGACCATAATTGGTGCAAATTAGCCCCGCCACCTCTTCCGATTGGTCGATATTTGATAGTTTCTATTTTCTGTCATAACTTTTGAATGGTTTGACATAAAGAGTCATGGGTGGTGTCATCAGACTTAGTTTTGAGTCCTTGACTTTTATTGGTGAAAATTGCACGCGCAAGGGCCCGTTCATCGCTGCTTGCAGCTTTAATTATTATTATTGTTGTTTTTGTTATTATGTCCTGATGTATAAAACCTTAGATCTTTCTTTTCCATACATCTCAACAAGTAATCAGCTCTATTAAAAATGCAGACATAAAAGAAAGAATAAAGAGAACAGGAGACCTATGTCCACAGTTCAGTACAAGTCAACTCCAAATGTATTTATGCATGAAGGACAAAGCTAAGACAAATGGAAATGTTCTTTATTATTAAAGCTCCTGGACAGAATAGCAGCTAATTGGGTTTACGTGGGGCAATTTGTCTCCTGTCAAAAAGCTGTCGAATGGTTCACGTGAGTTTAAAACACACAGTCTTTGAACGTATGAAATCACCGCTCTTGTTATTAAAATTAATATCCATTTAATTTTTCCCCCTTGTTTCTTCTTATCCTTGTCAGGGTCTTGTTTTTTCCTTCACCTCCATCCCTGATGCCGGCATTAGTTCCTCCGAGGAAAGAGAATAGTCAGATTAAAAATGATTGCCTCCTTTTCCCAGTTGCTGTGTCCCCAAGAATTTCACATTATTGGTCCTCACTGCGGCCATCCTCTCATCTGCATGGTGGCAGCCCCATCGCCAGCACAAGGACAAGAAATTGGAACTCAGTGGGGAGCTAAATGTGCTTTCAATCTCAACAATCCTTTTAATCTTTCATCAATCATGTGGAAGGAGCTTGGAACCCTGATCCTATTACAGTTAGAGGGAAATGGCTTCAAACTGACAAGCATGAGAACTGCAGTGAAAGTTTGGCATGCAAGAAAGTCGTGATGGAAGCCTGGCTCGGTAGTCTGACGAGAAAATCCTCAAACTGGTTTGCTAAAATTGAAAGCAAACAAACTGGAAAGGGTAATTCACTTGCTGTCAACACGAGGATCTTGAGAGAACTTCAGAGAGCAGAGAAGGTTGTGAAGATTGTTTTCCTTCAATCCCACTGAAGGTGACAATCACACGGCAGTCGACAGGGCCAGATTAAATGCAAATCATAAAGTGGGTCTGAAAGTCTGTCAGTTTCAGAATACAGCTTGAGAGATGTGGTTTCAACACAATTGCAGTTTCTTTGGCAGAAATTGACCAAATTCTGCTTCCAAATCAACCTGATTAAGATGGAAAAGAGGTTTATGGTAAATAGAGTGCTGTGATGTTTCTAAACTGTAAACATGACATACTTGTTAAATCAGAATTATACTGGTAAGAAATAAAATGAAAGGATATTTGTAATTCTTAGAAATGTCCTGTTTAATTTTGATATTAACCCAACAAATTTATGTGAATTTCAAATCTAATTCTAAGTAGCAATTAGGAATGTCAAAAAATGTTAGACATTACTTCTCATTAATCTATTTAATCTTATACTTGTTAAGACTTACACCCTCAAATGTGAAGGTTGATGGGGGAATTGATAATTGGTTTCTGTATCTTGGGGATGAAGTCTGTCGACAAGGAGGAGAGTTATTTATCGCATCGAGACTATCTCTCCACTCCGTTACATATTTCATATGTACGGGGAATGAACCCCCCTGCTGTCAAGGTACGTGGATATTTCTTTAAGACACACCGTCTTGCCCGGTCACACCCTCAGGTTTACCTATAAAGCACCTGTGCTGGCGTGTAACCAGTGATTGTTTGATCTCCATCTGAGTCAAGGTGCAGCGTGAGACGATCTGTGTTGCAGAGAAATGAGTGTGTGGGTGCAGCGTGAATCCACTTACCTACTGTAGCTGTAGTTAAGTGTCTGTCTCTTGGCAGCCTCCCTGGATTTCTGTTTCCCTTCCTTTATCTTCTTCTTCTCCAGAAACACAAAGAACCGGTTCTAGTCCAGCGTATTGCTCGCGGTTTCGTGAGCTAACACGCTCGGTTGGATCTATGCTGGTGCAGTCTTCCGGTCACGGCGGCTGTGATTCCTCATACCGACGTATTGCTCACGGGTTCGTGAGTTCGTGAGGTGGTTAGACGCCGGTATGTCCTCAGAGTGATAGTCCGTGTTAAGCGCCGGCCAGGTCCGGGTCGGCTAACAGCGGACGTCTCTCCCTTTTGTTATAAAGAGCCAAAAAAAAAAGAAAAAAGCGAACTAGGCTATCACAAAGCCCCGCATATTAGCCAGGTGAGCAGCTGAGCCAGTGTACAATAAGTGATGCTCCAGGTTTCTGTCGGTCCCCGCCCCCTGACGAAGGAGCAGAGTGATTGTTACTCATCGCAATCATTGCGGCCCAGCAGGGACACTCTTGCATGGGTTGTGAAGTTTCCATTCCTCTGGAGGATGGCCACGACGAGTGTGTTAAGTGTTTGGGTCTTCAGCACGCATTATTGGCCAGAGAAAGCCCACAGTCGTGCATTAATTGTTTTATTTTGTCTGCACGTACCAGAGAGGCCTGCTGTAGATATTTCTCTGGGAAGCGTGCAGGTTCCCCTCTTTCTGAGGCGCCCAAAAGGAAAGTTGGGAAGTCGGGGGCTGTAGCCACACAAGGGAGGGGGGAGTGTTCGAGGCCCTGGCAGGGAACTCTGCCTCCCCCTATGCCTACAACAGTAGGCTAGCCTTGTGTTGACCTCCTTTCTCTCCCCCCTCTGGGGTTGGAGGAGGAGGAAGGTGAGGTCGATATGGAGACCGTCTTCTCTGACAACGATGACTTGTCTTGTGGGCAAAGGGAGGTCGGCACAGGAGATGGAAGCTCTTTGGCCCCACATTTCGATGAGGTTATTGGCAGGGCAGCCAGGGCTCTGGGTGTGGCCCCCCCTGACGACCCTATGGCGCCCACCTCTTGGTTTGAGGAGGACATGGAGGTTCGCCCCGTACCGGTGTGGGTGCCCCTCCTACGTGACTTCGAAGAACTGGTGTGCAGACAGTTTACTTCACCGGCAGCCACGCACAAGTGGTCTGCATCATGTCACAGGTTTTCGAACATGAATGACAGGGAGCGTGTTGCCTGCGGGCCGCTCCCTCAGGTCGATCCAGCTCTCTCTCCTCTCATTTCTCCCTCCGACTCCATTCTTGGCAAAGCCACCTGTCCCAGGAGCGCCTGTCGGGCCTCTCCAGGCGCTCCAGGGAAGGCTTCAGGTGGGCAAGAACAGCCGTCCTTCCTCCAACACTAGAGCCCCCAACATGGGGATCAGGGGACCTCAGGCCCCAGCTGGAGGCTTTTCGATGGCATAACACTCGCCATCTGGGGAAGAGAGGGGCACTGGCTCAGGGGTCCTCCAAGCGCCAACCTCCTCCTGACTATTCCCAGACCTCGGTCTGCCAGCGGCCCCTGTCGGCGAGCCGTTACAGGGACGCATGGTCGGCTTTGGGGGCAGACCCATGGGTGGTTTCCACCATGACCCATGGCTACCGCTTACAATTTTCACACAGACCTCCTGTGGCGAGGTTGGCCACTTTCACTAGTGTGACCAACTCTCAACATGCAGAGGTTCTGCGGGAGGAGTTGTCCTCCCTTGTGGAAAAACACGCCATCAGGGAGATGGAGTGCGGGGATCACCAGGCTGGGTTTTTCTCCCACTACTACTTGGTCCCCAAGCGGGACGGGGGACTTAGTCCGATTCTGGACCTCAGGGGGCTCAACAAATATCTTCATCCCCTGAGGTGCAGGATGTTGACGATTCCCAGGGTGCCGCAAGCCATTAACATGGGGGACTAGTGGTTTGCCACTATAGACCTCGAGGATGCATACTTCCAGATACCCATCTGGCGGGGGCACTGGCGTTTCCTGAGGTTTGGCTTCGAGGGCAGACGGTTCGAGTTTCGGGTCCTGCCTTTCGGCATATCCCTGATGGCAGCCATGGTGCAGGTTGTCCCTCTTGCCCTCCATTATATGCGGCCTGTCCAATGGTGCCTGCTGGGCTTGGGCCTGTGTCCACAGATGTCCCGCCAGATCACAGTTGTGGTTTCTCGGAGGCTCCACAAGCCCTCTCCTGGTGGAGGGATCCGGCCAATGTAGCGAACGGGAGTGCTCTGGGACCGGTGGTGTATCGCCAACTGGTATTCACAGACGCATCCCAAATAGGCTGGGGCGCTGTCCACGAAGGCTGTGGGGTAAACAGCCGCTGGAGCGGTCGCTGAATGTCCCAGCACATAAACGTCTTGGAGCTGACAGCTGTCCTTTTGGCACTCCGACAGTTCCTGCCAAGATTAAGAGGTCACCATGTCATCGTCAGGACCGACAGCACAGTAGCAGTGGCCTATATTAACAGACAGGGGGGTCTGGGCTTCCCCGTCCTATGCAAGCTGGCAACCACGCTGTGGCAGTGGGCTCACCCCCTCTTCTGTTCGCTCAGGGCTGTGCACGTGGCGGGACCGTTGAATACGGCAGCAGATCTCATGTCGAGAGGAGGGCCAACACCGGGGGAGTGGAGACTCCATCTTTAGGTGGTCGAGGAGATCTGGCATCGCTTCGGCAGGGCGGATGTTGACTTGTTTGCTTCCATGGAGTCGGCACATTGTCGCCTCTTCTTTTCCCTGAAGAACGACGATCCTCCCGTGGGGGTGGGATGCGCTGGCGCACCCATGGCCTCAGGGCCTTCTCTATGCCTTCCCTCCATTCACTCTTCTCCAGCCTCTCCTTCACAGGATTCAGGTGGAAGGGGTGAGGCTGATTCTGGTGGCTCCTCTTTGGCCCCACATGCTGTGGTTTTCGGCAATTCCACCTCTCTTGGACGGCACACCATGGGTTCTCCCGCTTCAGCGGGACCTGCTGTCCCAGGCGAGCGGAGCCCTGTTCCACCCCTTCCCAGCCGGTCTCAGCCTTGTGGCCTGGCCCCTGAGAGGGACGGGCTCCTGGCTTTAGGCTTGCCGGAGTCTGTGGTGAAGACTGTGCAAGCGGCCCGGACACCTTCCACTAGGGCTGCCTATTCATACCGTTGGGGGGTATTTACCACTTGGTGTGGGGCTCACCAGATGGATCCCTATACAGCCACCGCCCGGGGCATCCTGTCATTCTTGCAGTCTCAATTGGAGGCTGGGAAGTCTACCGCCACCCTGCGAGGTATGGTGGCAGCTGTCAAGGCAGTTCATGTCTGTGAGCATGCATTGTCTCCCGATGACTGCTCCTTGATTTCCCGGTTTCTTAAGGGTGCCCAGAGGCTTGCGGTTCATAGGACTGGACCTTCGGTCCCTCCTTGGGAATTGGATATCGTCCTTGGTGCACTTCAGCATTCCCCCTTTGACCCCCTTGGGGTTGCTTTTGCAATTTGCAATGGCTTTCCCTGAACACCGCGTTTCTGCTAGCTGTGACTTCTGCCAGGAGGGTGAGCGAGCTCCATGCACTGTCCTTCACAGTGACTGCTGCAGGTTCCTGCCGGATGGCTCGGTGGTTGTCCTCCGCCCCAACCCAGCATTCCTGGATTTTGGACACAATTCTCCCAGGTGTGCCTGTCCCGTCCGGGTTTCGGGCGCACTCGACACGTGGTGTGGCTACCTCATGGGCCTTGTGGCGAGGGGCCCCTCCCACTACCATCTGTGCAGCAGCCACATGGTCATCTCAGTCCACGTTTTCACGTTTTTACCGTCTGAATGTTGCAGCCAGCCCCTCCTTCAGTGAGCGGGTGCTGGGTGTGACTCAACGGTAGGCAGCTACATGCCTGTTTCCTTTGTTGTCTCCTTCGGTCAGCTTGGCGTCTTGCGGGCTGATCTGAGCGGCCGCTCCGTTCTTGACTTTTTGTTTGGTTTCTTTTGGTCAGTCTTGCGGCTTGCGGACTGTCCTGAGCGGCCCGTCTGCCTCTCAGGCTTGGCCTTGATTGGTATGTAAATAGTGTAGAAGAATAAGAGTTGTCACTTTTCGGTGTACTGGGCTTGTGGGCCGCACCGTCTCCTCACGGGGTGTCTTAAAGAGTTCCCCGTAGATATGGAGAGATAGTCTCGTTACGATATAGAAAGTTTGGTTACTTTGTAACCTTGGTTCTCTGAGTGAAGAGACTATCTCTCCAGCTTTCAGGCCGCTCGGAGACATGTTTCGATCAAACTATCACTGGTTACACGCCAGCACAGGTGCTTTATAGGTAAACCTGAGGGCGTGACCAGGCAAGCCAGTGTGTCTTAAAGAAATATCCACGTACCTTGACAGCAGGGGGGTTCATTCCCCGTACATATGAAATATGTAACGGAGTGGAGAGATAGTCACTTCACTCAGAGAACCAAGGTTACAAAGTAACCAACGATATTAAGCAAGGGGAGAGTCCAGATATCAGTTTATCCCTGCCAGATAACATAAAAATGTCCAATACTAAAAATGTAAACTTAACACCTCAGTATAAGAGGTTATACACATAGTTGCTCAATGTCTCAATTTAAGTTATTTTCGTTTATTTATTTTTTTTCTGGTAATCAATGAATTAATAGTCACGACTAGTCAGTAATAGTTTCTAACTTTCAACAAAGACAGAGATTAAGTCTGTAATTTTGTTACCTCAAGGACTGAAAGCACTTGGGGGTGAAAAAAAAAATCAATTTTCCATTTTTAAAATCTTTCTATCAAGATATATTCATGAAGATCAGCATCATCATATGATTCACTGTTCATGGTGCTTTTAAAGTTACCTGTGTGCCATTAAAAAAGAAAAAGGAGAAAGTATTGAAACTGTAGTCTTTAATTCTTTAAGATAGGAGAATGCTAAGGATGCAGGGAGCAGAGGTGAAGAAGATGCAGAAGTTGTGCTGAGCAATGAGGATTATAGAAAAGCAGCAAAGAAGAGAGTGCAGCTAGGTGGAGAAGTGTGTCTGGAGTTATATGTGATAGAAAAATAACAGCAAAAGTAAAGGCAAAGGTTTACAAAACTAGAGAGTGGCAGTGGCCAAGAGACATGAAGCAGAGCTGGAGGCGGCAAAGCTGCACATGTTTAGATTTTCTATGGGAGCGATGGGGATAGATGGGATTAAAAACAAGCACATCAGATGCAGAGCCAGGGCTGGACACGTTAGAGAGTAAGTAAGAGGGACAAGTCAAAGTCGAAGTGCTGCTCCCTAAAAACAAAATTAAAGCCATGCTGCAACCATACAATCCCCATCCCACCAATACATTAAAACAGTAGATGAAAACAATAGGAAAAAACATACTGAGCCAATCAATAAATAGTTCAGCGTGTGTGTTCCTATTGCTTTACTCTGTGATGGAAGCCTGGAGGAGAGTATGTAAAGAGGAGGGTTAGTGAAAATGTTGCTATCCAGATGCTAGAGACGGAGCTGCCAGGCAGGAGATAAATGGAAGGACCAAGGGGAAGATTTCTGGATGTGGTGAATGAAGTGAAAGAAGATATTTAGTTGATTAGTGTGACAGAGTAAAATGCAGAAGACGGCATCAGGATATAAGGAGGAGGAAAAGAAGGATTAGTAGGAGGGCTAATGTGGGTTGACAGTATGGCTAATGTCGATTAATATAGCTAATAAATCTCATTTAAGAATAAAAAAAACCATAACTTAAATATTCTTAGCTTCAAAGCTGAAATAATACATAGGTTTTTTTTTTAACATAGGACATTTAACATATTGAATCTAATTTTAGTAATCGTACGCTTGTTGTTTTTCATACTGTGGGTTTTTGATTAAGCAACACATGACTCCATTTAAAAAAAAAAAGAAACTAAAAGTGTAGTTCAGAATCTCTCTGTAGCAGTAATGGTAACTTCTGTTAATTATGCTGTAATTGGTTTTCCTACTCACAAACCGTAAAGCAGCCCTCTCGGTTTTGACACTGATGCACTGTGAAAAGGACGAAAACATCCTGCGCACTGCCGGCCCCTGCTGCTCCCTCCATTAGCAAAATGTTGGTCCTTAAACCTTCACCAGGGAAGGTTCATCAAACATCTGAGGACCGAAACATCGTTAACTAAATGAGTGCGAGTGATGAACTGTGTGGGAGGGTTTCTCTCTAGCCACACTCTGAGTTCATGGTTTTACACAGCAGCCCGGATGACTGTGCAACACCAACATTTTGCGTGTTACCTGATGCACTAAATCTAAATTGAGAGGAGACAAATTTACTAATTATTTGAGGTTCTTAAGATAAAGAATCAATAAGTAACTGCTTATCTTCTCCATTTAATCCTAAAGCTTCTTGTTGTTGTTACATCTGAAGCTAAATCTGCAGTTCCATGTTGTAACAAGACATTTCAGTTATTATGTCAGATTATTAAGAATATTGGCAGAACAAAGTGTTTCAAATGAAGCTCAGGTGATATTCCTCTCAAAATCTGATTAAATTTGTTGTTTTTTTCTCTTTTTTTTTAGTGCAAAGTTTATTTTAGCTTTGAGAACAAATATTGCTGAAATTAAAGAGCCTCTCACTACAACATATGCAATGCAAGACGTCAAAAAAAACAACCTCTTTTGATCTGTAATGGGTTTTTTAACAAGTTTATTCAAACATGTGCAGTAAAATCATTTATGAAAAGTAGTTGAGTAGCTTAATATATTCTGCTGCAGGAGATTAGATGTTGTACAACAAAATGCCACTATTGTCTGAAACTGTCACAGATATTGCAACTCATTAAGATCTGATCCTGTCCTGCAAAAGTAAGAACAGCTTAATCTGTATTTCTCTGGTCTCAATGGGTTAAAGGAGTCAGAGGAAAGAAGAGGAAAAAGAAGACAGGGAGTGGTCGTCCAACAGAGCCAAGCATTCCCTACTTAAATGTTTTATGGGGCATATAATTTGAGTCACCCCATGAAGGCTTAAATCAAAGCTCTAACCCATTTCAAACCTGGATATTACAAGAATACTTGGCCGCAAAGTGAAATCTCACATAGCAACTTTAATAGTTTATCATATGTTTTGTTAACATAAATCAGTTACTTTGATTCATTCTCCTGATATTTGAAAAAAAACCTTTGAAGGAGTATTTTCAGTGACACACTTAAAATATTTTTTATTTTTAATTGCAGCCTGTCTACATCCATATGTTAAGCGTGTCCCGATAATGATGTGATTATGGGAGCAGACACGCTCACATCCCATGGATGTCGCTGCTGTGAACAGGTACTCCTTCCTCCATCTGGTGCTCTGGATGAGAGAGAGAGGGAGAGAGAGAGAAAAGCTGCATAGATGGGATGTAAAGACATTTGTTGATCCAGTCGTCTGTCTTCTCTCTTTTGTCCCAGTTCACAAAGCACCGATTTCATGTCCTCAGAACATAACTCCTACATATTCAAATCACCCGAATCCTAAACCAGATGTATGCGTGTATGTTTATATGATTAGATTTACCCTATATTTGGTCTCAGATTGTATTTGGTGTACTCCAAGTATTGGCCTGGTTCCTCTGCAAAGATTAACATTGCATATGTGACAAAAAAAAAATGAATAAAAGCAAATGAAAGAAGAAATGTTCTAGTTTTTGGTCCAGGCAGCAGGAACAAGCCATGAATGCTTCAATAAGATTTAAAAATTGAAGTTGTTATTTACATATCTAGCAGTTACAGTGAAAACTGATCATTTATTTGAAGCTATTTCTCTGGAATTATGACACATTTAGGTCTAGCATTTTCTTTCTTTTAGCTCAGTGTTTGGTCTCTACCAACTCCTAAGGGAAATTGCTATCTCTTTATCTACTAAGTGCTCCTCTAAGTTCACTAGCTCACATCGTCTGTCTCTCGGTGCTGGCAGGTAGTGCGGAGTGAATTTTAGAGCCGAAAAAACATCTGCCACCTACTGCAGCTGAAATGATGCTATTCTCTGACAGTGATGATAGTGAAGCGTTAAAACATCTGAAAAAAAAAAATTATACAAAGCTAGGAGTGAGTTGAAGTGATAAAAAAAATCCCTTCCACTCTACCTTGGTGCTTAGTTATTGTCAACGGGAGATTATAATCATTATTTACATGATGACAGTCAATTCAGTGATAAACCCAGGAGCTTGAAAATGATCTCGGACAGCAATTTTAGGAAAAACATGATAGGTTTTCATGGGAGAGTGAGCTTAAATTAAAATTTCCTGCTTGCAGGATGAAAATAATTTGCAGAAGTTGAACGTTTTTACCTATGCTGGTTTGATGTATATACACTGTGCCATCAGGCCTGATTGATGGTTGAGCACAGACCACAACTGTGAGCCAACAATTTATTTTTCAGTCGTGGGGCGGCCTGAAAATTGGTGTATAACCATTGAATTACAGCCCCGCCACCTGCAAACACGAGCCTGAATGCGGCTACTCAAACTTGAAACGGGCCCCTTTCCTGCTGTTGCCTGGGTCAACGGCAAATCTCCCCATCCCCACAATGACACAGGCCACAATACCGGGCCCGTCCTGGAGTTTTACATTTGAAAGCATATTTAACTTTTCACTCATTCACTCGCGGCCCGTGAGCAGTCAGACTCCGAGCCTCGCCAAGATTAGCTTTTGGCAGACAATGCAGTGAATTAAAGGCCACACATGGCCCCTCTCTTGTTCTCTGGGCGACCAAACACACTTCCAGGGCCAGGAACTCTTGACCAGTCTTTTTGACCCTGAAGGTGAAAACTAGGAGTTTAGAGATAAGTATGCAGTGGATTTGGGATCAGAACGTAGCCAGACAAAAGACAGATGGTCCCCTTGTTAACCTGAGGTGGTCCCGGCATTGCTTCAGGAAACGCAAGACTACATAGTGTACCTTAAAAAACTGAACCTTTTGTACCTGAATTTTGAGAGCTTTATGTGTTTAGCTCTTTATTATCATTTGATGCTTGTTTTATGGTTGATGTTGCTGTTTCCTCTAAAATATTTATCAAGAACTCACAACGAAAATTCAAACACAGCTGAACAGCACAGCATTTTACCCCTTACATTTAATTATTAATAAGGAGAAAGCCTATTTTAAATAATAATTACATAGTCCCTACATGAAGTGGTTATATTTTAGGAAAGCTAAAGAAATTCTCAGAAGATTCTGAGTAATTGTGCGTCATTCAGAAAAGGACTTCCAACTTGGTTACAGCAGAAGCTGCTTAAGCTGTTGAAATAATTGCGATTTGCTGTATGCCTACGATTGAATACATTTAAAAGGATGTAAATGAAAGTTCCTTTAAAAATAAATGAATAAAAAGGGACACAGCCAGTCATCTCCAAAGGACATTTTGAGCAACACTATTGGTTGAAACACTTTCTTGTAACTTACCTTTTATAATCCATAAGGACTATTAAGTGACTTGTCTACATTTTTAGGTAAATATCTCACCACTTTATAGTTTGTTCAGATGCAAGATAATAATAATAATAATAATAATAATAATAATAATAATAATAATAATAATAATAATAATAATAATAATAATAATAATAATAATAATAATAACAATAATAATAATAATAGTAATAATAATAATAATAATAATAATAATGTGTTTGTAGACAAAAGACAAGGCAGCTCTTGGGCAGACCTCGCAGATCCACCAACACACAGTATTCGAAAGGGAGTAGGATTGAAGTATATACTTATCAGGTCCTACTACCCCTGAATCTTATATATATTTTTCCAAATAGCAAGAGAATCAATGAGCTTACTTATAGAACACAAAAAGCATAATATAAGTCCATATATCAACATGAATATACATCCATTTATCAACATATCTACATATAACAATATATCCATATATATTAACAGAGATATACCCATACATAAATACTGTATGTATAATATATCTCTATATATCCATATACATACATATATATAACATGTTTATTTCCATAATATTAATCTATATATCTACACATATTAAATAAATCTATATATATATATATATCTACATTTTTATTCGCCACTGTATTTTGAGAAAAAAGTTTCTTTATATCTTTTTTTAAATTGTGATATGTTTTGACTTTGTTTTAGATCTATGCTCAGGCTGTTCCAAAGTTTTACACCATAGGTAGACATACAGAAGCTCTTCAGTGTTGTGCGTCTATTGATAACTTTAAAATTAAGTTGGCCCCTGAGGTTATAATAATAATAATAATAATAATAATAATAATAATAATAATAATAATAATAATAATAATAATAATAATAATAATAATAATAATAATAATAATAATAATGAGGTGAAGGTTAGTCATGTCTTTGGCTGCTGCTGTAATCCCCTATAGGATTATTACAGCTATTCCAAGGAGAGAGAGAGAGAAAGACAGAGAGTGAAGGCTGATTTATGGTTCTGCGTTAAAACCTACGCCGTAACCCTACGGCGTAGGCTCTGCGTCGATTTAACGCATAACCATAATTCAGGCTTTGGGGAGATAGAGAGAGAGAAAGAGAGAGAGGAGTAAAAAAAAAACCACGGGTGGATATTTGGAAGTCTTTACCGAAGGGGGCGACCACGCACAGTCGCACTCTTATCGTCGCTCGTGCCCGGCCAGCCTGGATGTGAGGGAGCCGCCACTACACTTCATCTCCCTCGACCTGCCTGTTCACGGGACTGTCTCTCCTATATCTCCCCAAGGATTCTTCTTTTCAACCAACCCCCCACCACCTCACCCCACCTCTCTTTCGCTCTCTCTCCTTTTTTTTTCTTCTTTTGATGGCGTTCAGATAGGGCTCTGCTTGTTAATGGGCGTCTTGGACGACTGCTCTTCCCATCCATGTGCGCGCCCGTGAGTGCGCTGTAACAGCAGCAGCAGCAGCAGCACCTTGGAAGAGAAGGAGGAGGAGGAAAAGGAGGAGGAGGAGGAGAAGGAGGAGGATTGCTTTCTGCCGTACCGTGTCGTGCACACTGGAAATACGCTCGCCTGCTCCGGTTACTATCAAAGCGAACGGGAGAGAGCAGCAGCAGAAGACCAAGTATAGGGGCGTGCAGGGCTGTTTTTTGGGGGGCATCCCACTCTTGTTTTCTGCTGAATTGTCAGCGGGATAAGGCTTTGCCGTGATGGACGCGTCCCCGCAATGGTAAGCTCAATTTCACTGACTATTTTCTTTTTTTTTTTTGCCAGTGTTGCAGAAAGCTGCTCACACGCATCACGCATGAACCGGGGAACTAATGTGATGCAGGAGCCGCGATCAGTTTCACTCCTCCAGACCGATGTTGTTCCCCCAAAAAACACTCACACACACACAAGCGTTTTTTTAGTGTGGACTCTTCATGCATTCGCAGATTTGGCTTATTTTTTCGGACAGAAGGCGGTTAGATGGGGCTGCGGGAGCCGTGTAGATCGGTGGGTTACCTGTTCTTATGCTGCGTTCCATTTACCTCGGAAGTCGGAACTCGGAACTGGGAATTTACGTCACAGCCGAGTTATCAGCGTTCCAGTTACAAATTAGGTAGGCCTAAACCAGTTTGTAGTTCGCATATACCACATGAAAAATGTAAATTACACTATAGCAGCATATATATGCCGAACAATACTTGTATACGACTGATTTAGTGTGACAAAAACTAGAATGAAGTGCTACGAAGCTCTCTTCTACTGTTTACAACCGGGGCAGCCATCTCGGAATGTGAACTCGGGGGTGGTGAAGACTCTCCGACTTTCCCAGTGGGAAATCCCACTTCGAGGGGCGTTCTAGTTGAAAAATGTGACTGGGAACTGGGAAATCCCCACTTCCGAGGACAAATGGAACGCGGCATGCGTCGGTGTAACGCGGAACCATAAACAAGCCTTTAGAAGGGGCTCTCCAAACCGCCTTAACATTATTGCACCATGCGCATGCATGTCATAGCTGGTGGAAATTAAAAAAAGAAGTGCATATGAACAGTGAAACAGGTCGCTGCATAAATGAGGATGAAAACATGAATTGTAGGTTGTGAAAGCCCCTGTAGGCTATGACAGTGTGACCAACCTTGTGCATGTTCCTGTGATTCTGAGCAGGCTGCGACATTACATTATTTTTGCCCACATTACTGCTTCCCAAAGGCTCTGGAGTAAGACAGACTTGAACTGACTGGGATGTGCTCCATATTGCACCCATTTCCCATCCCTATTTTTTTACAGGTGTGTCCGTATTCAACTTTGTAGTATTTACTATGAGTAGCAGTATGGCAGCAGTAGCAGGGGCTCGGTGGATTTAAAAAGCAGCGTGGCCTATAGAGAAACCTGCATAGCTGATAGTTTTACTGCAGCATAATAAGAATAACATGAATAAAATTCATGAGCAGACCTGCTTCCAAGAAACGCCATGATTTTTTCCACTACAAAAGAAACTACAGCTACAGTCTCATTATTGAAGTCACATACAATCCAATGTTAAACTTATAATATAATTAGACTTTCTTTTGTGATAGAGAGAGCCTTCAGAAGCACGTTATCATATTTTAAAAATGCAACCACTAATATTAACTGGAGTAAATGAAGAGAACTTAAATGTATGATACAGGTCAGGAGTATTTCAGACTGGAGGAGTGAGGACCCCTGGGAGTCATCGCGGGGGCCCTACACACTACATAAATCAGCTTTGCACTCAGACTCAAAAAGTTGTAGTACACACACACATCACAGAGAGTAGCAGTGTGGTAGTACTCTACTACTGGCAGAGTTGGACTTCCTTGTTGAGGAAGCTTTTGGACTAAAGATTAAAAAAAAAAAAAAAAGAAGTTAAATAAATATAAATTAATCTTAAGGAATATGAATTCAACAAGCCATCACTCATATCAACTTCTTTATAGCCACCAGACTTCAAATTACAAAGAGTTTTTACAAAGGAAACGTTACTTTCCCAGGACACACTGCAGACATCCAGACCATTAAGATGGCACTCTACGTGCATGAGGCGGGATGTTGGACTCACAAGTACCACCGTTGGCCATGGTGGGGTGCGTGACCTCAGATATTAGAGGTTAAATCCAGGGGATTCCAGGGGCCCTCTATCCTCTGTGGCTGGTATTTGATGGAAGCATCAAATGAGAGGTCTGAAGTTGTTAGGTCCCCTCGAGGTTAACCTTTGTAGAACAAGGCTGCATTCTCCCGCTTGTCTTTGTCGTGCTGATGAGCTCTGAGAAGCCGCCTCAGCACTAGTTCTCTGCATGATAAGGGTGGGGTGGGTGGATTTTAAGGGGGGGGGGGCACTCTTTGTAGTCACAAATGAAAAATCTGTTGCTCATCTTTTCACCTTAGCCGTTGTTTCGTTGTAAAATGAGTGCCTATTTGTTCTCATGTTGAAGCAGGATGCTGAAAGAGGACCTTGTTATATTCCATATGCAATTGTTGGGGATAATGATGAGTGTACAAGTGCAAAAGGATGACTGGGAGGAAACAATGAAATGCTTCTCTCCCCCTGGAGTTTCTCAGGGGATACTGTGTATTTGATGTAATAATTGTTGTGAGAACTTTACAGTCATCAGGGGAGGCAGTGGCTGAGTATGAGGGGGGATGTATACAGCGGATGATAGAGAGTATGTTCTTCCTGATCAATGGGAAGAGATTGGCAATAAAAAGGATAAGAGCCCGCACTTGCTTTGCACAACAGAAAACCCTTAAAATTAAATGGACCTGCATGCCAGAGAAGTGCTGGATTTGATATTTCCAAGTGATGTATATACAACTATATACCTGCTTTTGCAGCGCCGAGGCATCACAAGCAGACCTTGACTTTCCAGCCTGGTCATTTCCAGCATGTTCAGCTGAAGCCGCAGTGATTTATAATACGTAGAATTAATGTGTAGTTGTCACATTTACAACACTCTACTGGACATGAAAGCGAGACGGTGCCCCCTTTCTCCCCGTCTCATGCACATGCTCATGCACACAAACACCTCATTTTTTAAGAATGTTGACAGGACAGGCCGAGACTTTTATCACGAGCAGAGGACACTGCAGAAAT
Source organism: Cololabis saira (assembly GCF_033807715.1). NCBI lineage: Eukaryota > Metazoa > Chordata > Actinopteri > Beloniformes > Belonidae > Cololabis > Cololabis saira. The sequence goes on from NC_084590.1 coordinate 40,141,157, forward strand.
GAAAAGCATGTGGCGTTGCCAAGTGACCAACTGATTGTTGCACAGCCGTTTTTATCAGTTTGGTTACATTTGATGGCCTTTTGTTTTGGGGGAATGTTTCTTTCTTCTGAAAGCTGGCTGCACAATGGTTTTTATTTCTTTTGGGAAACTGGATAAACATTTAAAGACATCAGAGTTAAAAGGAAAGTTTAAAATTGCTATTATTAAATCTAATTCAATTACAGCTTTTTCCGTCTTTTATACTGAAGGAAAATGTGCACAAAGCCCACATTTTTTTCTCACAAGGTGTGCTGAAACCATGATAGCCCAGGATTTGAACAAAGAATAAAAAGCCCTTTTCTGTATTTTTCATTTTAAGGCACAATTTTTCCAAAATACAGGAATCTTATACTTGTTTGGAGCTCTGTCTCACAAGTCTGAATCACTCAAAGTATATCATGAGAGTGATTGAGGTTGAAATTATGCACTTGAGCCCCCAGACACAGGATAGTATTTCTCATACTGGGCACACGGCAACAGACTCTTCTTTGTGTTCTGCACTGAAAAGTATGTATGTAGCAATTTTTAAGATTACTGTCACTGGTGTTGAAACAAATGATAATTTGCAGGTGTGGTTCCTGTTATCCTGACATATCTTGCTTTGATATGTTTTTGTCGGTTCGGTGCAACAACTGAACGTTAGCATTTTGTTTTGTTTTTTCGCATTTGCCATACTTCCCCGTCCTGCACTGATACCGATTTAGATAGTAAGGTAGAACCCTTGTCCTGAAGCTGGTGGATGCATAAGACCTGCACATTTGACATAATAATATATTTATTAGTAACAATAACTATAAAACAGTCTAGTAAAAGACAATGGACCAGTGTATGTACTATTTTAACTTATAATTTATGCCACGTACCTTCAATTTACTTTACCAGTGGGATTTAAATATATTATACTCTTCAAATGTTTAAACTGGTGTTTTTTTTTCATTATAGAAAAAGAAGCTGTTAGAGAAATGCAACTTATTCTTTGTTGCGCTCTTTCCACTGACTACTTGATGGTCTACTTCAACATATGACATATGCCCATATCGCTATTACAAACAACAAATACTCTTGGCGTGGGCCTAATTATGGCTCGAGGTTGTCTCAAAATGATGACATTAAATGTAGACTTAAAGCTTGATGTTTGCTTCTCTACGTAGTAGTTACGCACAAGACCGATGTGGGAGACTTGCATGGTTGCTTTGGTTGCCACCTAGCAAATCCAAATGCTAGGTGGTGGTGTGTGATACTTGCAGAAGTTCAGCAACAGTAACTATTACCGACATTGCAGCAATCTTTTTATCCAGCTCGAAAAAACTATGAAGTGGTAGCAAAAAAAATATCGAAGGAAATACAATGCTACCAGGCGGATCAATCGTATTTGTTGCAGTTGTGAATTAGCCTAATCTCGTGCAATATCGGTTTTTATCCCTCTCTAGGTATTTGCCAGCATCTGAGATCTCAGAATTGACACACAAAGTAATGCGTTGTCCGAGCCTTAGATAGCTGGTGCAGATGCTCTAACAAGGTCTTTGCTTTGCAAATTTGAGATGGAATCCCAGAATGAAATCAGTCAATTCTGTAAAACCACCAAAAAAATCCATGTTGTAAATCCATGAAGCGGGTTTCAACGACGTTCCAAACTATAAACACAGCAGTGTTGCTGGTATTGGTAAGCATATACGTTTGATTAATTGTGTTTTTTTCTCTTTTTCATACTGTTGAGGAGATCTGCATGCAGAACAAGCACGAGGATAATTTCATCTGACATTATCTCTATTTTTAAACATGACTCTGGAAAGGTAATGGGAGGAACAGCACTCTCGGTAGGGTCATTAGACGTTCTGGTTTCCTTGTTTGGTTGTTCATATCCAAATAATGCGTCCATTGTAGAAGTGCACTTAGTGCGAGCGCTGCTCTGGAGGCTTATCCTGCTAGATGATTAAGCTCCCAGCACTGTAAGGAGTGTTTCCTGAACACGAGGATGTATCACTTTCATCATGGAAGTCCTGTTTGTTCTTATCTAAGAATGTCAAATTTGACCGTCCAGCCAGAGGTGTCTGTTTCTCTTTCTTCAGCGCGAAGCAAAAAGGGCTTTCACTGGAGAGTTAGTAGGAACATACAGTGCTTGTTTTTGTTAAGCCATGAAAGTTATTTCTCGATTTACTGAAGGAGAGGTGATAAACGGTGGCCTGGAAGAGTTTTTATGTCTGTATGTCAAGTTTTTCATCTGTGGTAGCTTTTGTTGGTGTTGGGTACAATCATTTTTCTCACAAAGTAATCACCTGAACCTGGATCAGAAGACTTTAAGTGTAACATCAGTAGGTATTTGTTGCTGTGGTGTTATCGTTCTGTCTTGGCCTTTTCGAGGAACTATGCGTCTCATTTCTGTTGCCTTTGCAGTGTTGTGTCTGTGCATCAAAGAGTGCCACATGAGGTAGAGCAGACCGGCTTAGAGCTCACGCTAACTACAAAGACCTGAATCAAAAGTTGATAAGGCTAGGTAGATATAACAGCCCTGTTATGACGGCTGAAGTAAAGCTGGGGCTTTGCAGATTTCCCCCCCAAATAAGCAAGTAAAATGGTTGTCAAATGAGCCAATAAAAAGGAAATGAAGCAACTAAAGCTGGACACCTTCAAAGGCTCCAGGAGTTAAATGTCAAAGTTAGCATCACCCAAACAGTTTGCTCTAATAGAGCAACCTGGATGTTTGATTGCCCATCAAGCACTAAGAAACTCTACACTGATGGAGAGAAATTGAGGCTGACCATTTCAAACCGCTCCAAAATACTGCTCGGAGACTGACTCTGCCCAGCTGTCGGGTCAATGTGTTTTACACCACTCCAGTTAAATGCACTGCAGCAAATTGCTGCTCTCTCAACGTTGTGTGTGTATATACTTTGTCCTGCTGCAGCGATGCACAGTGGATGAGAAAGCTAGAAGTTTGATGACGGATCTTTGCGAAGGTATTAGAAAGATGTCCTTGCACCGTTTGAAAGTTATGGTTGCGAGGGAGAGTTATCCCACAGCCATCACATTCCTCACAGCAAACACACTAACAACATCTTATATTTTTCTGCATCTTGGAGTCCTCCCATTAGAAAAGCCTCCCAAGTGGCGTTTCGTCATGACCAGGAAAATCTTATGCAAGATAGTGAAACGACAGTCAATTTGCAGGTAATTAAACCCTAGTGATTTACAGCTGAAAAAAGCAGCGTGTACTTTGAGTAAGTGTGGCTGTGTGATGCGTGGAACTTTAAAAAAAGGCCACCGCACCACCAGGACCTGCCCGGGAGATCTAATGCAGCAGCTTTGGCAGTGCTGATTAGGAATGGGCGATATTTTACCGTTCACGGGAAGGAAGGAAGGAAGGAAGGAAGGAAGGAAGGAAGGAAGGGAGGAAGGAAGGAAGGAAGGAAGGAAGGGAGAAAAGAAGGAAGGAAGGAAGGAAGGGAGAAAAGAAGGAAGGAAGGGAGGAAGGAATGAAGGAAGGAAGGAAGGAAGGAAGGAAGGAAGGAAGGAAGGAAGGGAGAAAGGAAGGAAGGAAGGGAGGAAGGAATGAAGGAAGGAAGGAAGGAAGGAAGGAAGGAAGGAAGGAAGGAAGGAAGGAAGGAAGGAAGGAAGGAAGGAAGGAAGGAAGGAAGGAAGGAAGGAAGGAAGGAAGGAAGGAAGGAAGGAAGGGAGGGAGGGAGGGAGGGAGGGAGGAAGGGAGAAAATAAGGAAGGAAGGGAGAAAACAAGGCAGGAAGGAAGGAAGGGAAAAAAGAAGGAAGAAAGAAAGAAAGAAAGAAAGAAAGAAAGAAAGAAAGAAAGAAAGAAAGAAAGAAAGAAAGAAAGAAAGAAAGAAAGAAAGAAAGAAAGAATTGGTATTTTTTTATCGTCATTTTTATCGTTATTGGGATAAATGCCAGAAATTATCGTGATACATTTTTTAGTCCATACCGCCCATCCCTAGTGCTGATATGCAGCTCTGAAGGTGGCATTTCCCCCCGTCACAGCAGTGAGTGGTGGCTCGCATAAACTGCCATAATGTTTTTGTTTTCAGCAGCCCTGATTCTACTTATACAGCCCTGCAGATTAACATGTTAGTGCTGAAGAAGCAAAAGGGGGCTGCAGCTCTGGAAAAAAAACAACAAAAAAAGCATGGCAAAGACGTGTACAAATGCACAGGATGATGCATTTCACTGAAGAACTATCTGGATGCAGTCCCTTGGCTGATATTCAGTCAGTGCTGAGCACGGAAGTTGTAGTGCACGACGTATGATCTATGTCCTCTCAAATTCTGTCCTAATCCAGTCAAGTAAAACGGTTTGTTTGCAAGTACAAAAAAAAAAAGAAGAGAAAACAAACTGTTTCTTACAGTTATAATACACATATGTTAGTTTAGAAATGAAATGGTTGTTGTTGAGAGAATGATGATTTCAGAGGGTCAAAGCAGGCACCGTGAAATTGTTCCTGAGTTGTTTATTTATACATGACTGAGGGAAAGGCTCGCTGAAATTTGACTTCATGGCGTTACAGCGGAGCACTATGAAGATTTAACTTCACAGCGCTGAATTCTCTTCTGATCTGAAGCTAATTTGTAGCTCTGAGTTAAAGCTGGGATTGCTATGACAGAGGCATTTTTAGAGGATGTGAATTAGGACTGCATGAAAGAGAAGACGCAGGACAAGGAGCTTATCATACTCCTCACTGATTAAACTCCTTTTTATAGTAATTAAAACATTTCACATCTGAGTTTGATTTTTTTTTTTTTTTTTTTTTTAGTGTTGACACCAGCTCTCTGTCAGTTCTCTTTGAACTTTGTCTTCCAAATCACACAAGTTGCTAAGCAACAAAACTTTTTTTTAGCTATTTAATATCTAGAACTACTTAGCAATGATTAAAGGATAGTTTTCCATTTTTCCGAGGGTGGTAGGTAATTTCCTCCCGTTTTCTTTTTCTGTCTCACTCTGTCTCAGCATTTCTTTTTTTTAGCGTCATCTGGTTTTGATTGGGAAAGTATGTTAAAGCAGCTTATGAAACAGAGTAACGCTCTCTTTCATTGCCAGCAACTACCGCATTTTATATATACATTCACAGACCTGGCATTAAGGATGGCTTTGGGAGAGATTAGTTTGAGGGAAAACTTGAGGGGTGTTTGCCAAATATTAGATTTCTTTTGATAACCAAAGCAAAAAGAAGTTTACCTCTTTGTGCTAAGATAAACATGCCACTGTAATCACAAGACATGAGACAGTATAGTCTGGAAATGTTTATCTGGACCAAAGAGCGATGAGATTATCATGACAGCGTCTTTATGTGGGTCTCGCTAATCCATCCAATCAAGATAGTGTTACAGAAAGGAAGCTATCCCCTTTGATTACGTCCGTGTGTTTGTCACTGCGTGTCAAGGGTCAGCTTGACAGCTGCTGAAATGTAAAAGAAATGAGCTGCTTGCTTGGAGAGGCTCTTCCCCGCACCGCGAAGGTCCTGGGCAGAAGTTGACTAACAGCTGGTTCAATCTGGCTGGCATTGCTCTGAGTCACCCGAGAGCTGTCAGCGGTGCCTGTTTGCGCATTCAGGCACACATCAGGGTGACACCCCGTGACACAACATTACAACCGGGCCTCTTTTTCTTTTAAATGCAATAACAAGAAATTTCCGCCCCAGTCTCCTAAAATTTTATTTTTTGAAGTATTTTAAAAATGAAATTTTTTAGCCTCCCCTGTCTCGTCTGTATTCCTTCAGAAAACTGTCTTTTTTATTTTGAGCCTTGCATGTGGAAGTTTTTCAGAGGATAAGGGGATGTGAAAGGGAGTTGTCAATATATTTCGGACGTGTCAGGCAGCTAAGTGGAGTGATAGCTCTCGAGGGGGACGGCCTTAAGCTGTTATTCTATAAATATTAATAAAGCCCCACTCGTCTGCCTGGGAGGAAGCTAACGGTTTGCTCGTGTCAGAGATTGAGGCTTCGGCGTGACAAGTGGTGAAAAGAGTGATGAGATAACATAGAAGTGGCGAGATGACATTTTGTGACGGAACACATTTTTTAAAATGGAAATGGCATCTCTGAAAGCGGACGCCGGGCCGGTTGACCTCTCCCATACAAAACTCTGACACAGTAAACAATACCGGCCCGCCGTCAGTTTCATGTTTTATTTATTTTCCCGTAAACATTTACATGAACCATTAGAAGAAGCGGAAAAGTCATCGAGCGACATTTAGTGGGATTAATGCCCACGGACAGAATTAGCCGTTCTCCGCGGCGTCGCCAGCCGACGTAATTTTACACCGTGATCGCCTCTTTTGTTTGAGAAGCGTGCTTTGTTAATCTGACAGGTAACCTTGCGTCTGCCTTTTCTTTCACCGTGGTGTCATTGCGCTTAAACCTCACATTGGCCTGTTTATCCACGTGTGCTGCTGAAACAAATGAAAAGCAAATGGCACCAACAAAGCGGACAAGAATAGACCGTTCTGGCTGCTGAAGCGCATTTTTCTGCCAAGATTCACTCGTCGCCCACAACAAAAGCTTGGACAGCCACACAGGCAAATACTGGGCTGGGAAATTAATTAAAAATTAATCGAAATGTAGACTTAAAGCTTGATGTATGCTTCTACGTAGTAGTTACGCACAAGACCGATGTGGGAGACTTGCATGGTTGCTTTGGTTGCCACCTAGCAAATCCAAATGCTAGGTGGTGGTGTGTGATACTTGCAGAAGTTCAGCAACAGTAACTATTACCGACATTGCAGCAATCTTTTTATCCAGCTCGAAAAACTATGAAGTGGTAGCAAGAAATATATCGAAGGAAATACAATGCTACCAGGCGGACCAATCGTATTTGTTGCCGTTGTGAATTAGCCTAATCTCTTGCAATATCGGTTTTTATCCCTCTGTATGTATTTGTCAGCATCTGAAATCTCAGAATTGACACACAAAGTAATGCGTTGTCCGAGCATTAGATAGCTGGTGCAGATGCTCTAACAAGGTCTTTGCTTTGCAAATTTGAGATGGAATCCCAGAATGAAATCAGTCAATTCTGTAAAACCACCAAAAAAATCAATGTTGTAAATCCATGAAGCGGGTTTCAACGACGTTCCAAACTATAAAGTTTCATGTTTTATTTATTTTCCCGTAAACATACATTTACATGAACCATTAGAAGAAGCGGAAAAGTCATCGAGCGACATTTAGTGGGATTAATGTCCACGGACAGAATTAGCCGTTCTCCGCGGCGTCGCCAGCCGACGTAATTTTACACCGTGATCGCCTCTTTTGTTTGAGAAGCGTGCTTTGTTAATCTGACAGGTAACCTTGCGTCTGCCTTTTCTTTCACCGTGGTGTCATTGCGCTTAAACCTCACATTGGCCTGTTTATCCACGTGGCTGCTGAAACAAATGAAAAGCAAATGGGACCAACAAAGCGGACGAGAATAGACCGTTCTGGCTGCTGAAGCGCATTTTTCTGCCAAGATTCACTCGTCGCCCACAACAAAAGCTTGGACAGCCACACAGGCAAATACTGGGCTGGGAAATTAATTAAAAATTAATCGAAATTGACTTTCAGAGCCTATGACCAATATAGGGCCATGTCACAAAATAAGGCCCATGTCACTCATTTAATCCTTTTTTCTTTAATTCTGTTACTACTTTTCCCACTGTGTGCATCTGTATATGTACTGTACCCTTAAAAACATACTGCTAAACATCTAATCACATGAGTCCACCTCGTCCAGTCCCGTAGGTGCAAAACTCAAACACAGACAACCGACCAACTCCAGCAGGTTGCACCAAACAAAAATGCGGCATCTGAGGTTCGGACACATTTTTTCGCTTTTCTTACCAAACAGAAGGTAAATTTAAATGCTACAGACAAACAGCTTCAGCAACCAAAGGTGAACACCAGCAGTCTGTTTCAACGCCTGCAGCACAATCACAGTACTGTGTCAGAGCAATGCATGACGTTAATTGTCGATAATTGTCGGAAATTCTTTTCTTTTTTTCTTTAGCTTGCTAACCTTATTTTTAACAACAAAACCAAAATGTGAACTTTTTCATATGACATTTTCATTTCAAGCAACATGGGCTTTAGTTTCAGTTGTTTAAAATAATCAATGCATCGAGCGGGTACGTTTTCTTTCACTTATTTTGAAATGATGAGCTCCAAACCAAACCGACAGAACCGTCTTCACCCAGGTCCGGTTTTCCTTCACAGACCAGGGATGTGTGTCAGTCTAAGCTTTCATTCTCAAGTGGCCATTAGGGCCTTTGCAAAGTGTCATAAAAGGAATGGAAATGACTGAGAGCTCCATCATTTATTGTAACAATACAGGCCGCAGCACTTAGATGATGCTGAAAGTAGCCACGCCCGTCATAAAGTTAAAACTTTAAATGGTCTTGTTAAATTAAGAGAGAGAAAAAACAGGTGCTGTTGTGTAGTTAGCCATTTTTAATTTGATCATGAATTAAGCCTCAAGTGGCTGTTCAAGGAATTACAGTTGTCTGCTTCATGTTTAAGCTTGTGATGGTTGCCGTGTGAACCTCTTTGAATTGCTGTCTGCACAAAATGTAATGTATAACATGCTGTTTAAGTAATTGTTATTTTTATCTGAACATCTCCATTTTGTCATACTTCTTTTACTCTTTTGTACTTTTCTCTTTAAAGTACTAAATTGCCAATTCTTATGGTTATGAACATGGTTATGAAAATCACAGGGGACTGTTTTCTACTCATTATGGGTTCAGGATGTAACTAAAATGTTCCCTATATTATTAATAGTGTGGATACAGCCTGTCAGTCATTTCAAACAGCTGAGCATCACAACATCTGTATTATGAACAAAATGTGGTTGAGGTGGTGATTATTCGTGCTTGGCCAGAGACGAAAACTAAGCAAGACCTTGTTGTCTCGCTATCGCTTTTCCATCAGCTTCTGCTTCAAGTGCCTGTGCAGCTCCGTGGGTGTAATTTGCCATCACATTGCTAAGATGATCGTGAGGCTGATTTGATCGAGTCCAGCCATCTTTGTGACGCACTCGTGTTGTAATCGATTAGGTTGATGAGTTGCTCCAGCCTTAATGGAACTGCTCGTCCGAACAATGAGCGAAGGGCTGAGGTAATTCCTGCTAGCTCGTCCACGCTGCCCAAGAAAACGGAGAGAGAGAGAGAGAGAGAGAGAGAGAGAGAGAGAGAGAGAGAGAGAGAGAGAGACTGCACTTTTTCTGACATTTGTGCTGATTTCTTTTCTCTCCTGTTCTCTCTGTGTGCATGTCTGTTTTCACCATGTACTGTATGAAAGTCTCTCCCACCACACAGAGCAGTTAGGGTTTGACCGGCTCCCAAAATATGCGAGCCAGTCATCCGAAATGACTTCAGAGTCAGCGCTGAACTTTCTCCCATCCTCAGCAAAACTCTTGGCAAGTGTGAGGGTTTGTTGACCTGCTGACCAGAAACTTGCAAAACGCAAACAAACACTCTGATTCATTAAATCAGTCACTACACCCACTGTGTTAACCAACTGATGAAATAACAAGCTATTTAAATGACTCTTCTGATTGACAGGTTGGGGTGTCTGTGTCGCCTCACCACAAAAACGTTTAATCCTGGTTTGGGCCTTTTATGTGGTGTTTGTAGTAGGAATGGGCGATATTTTACCGTTCAAGATAAACCGTCCAAAATAATTCCCCACGGTAAGAATTTGTCATCTCGCGGTAAAAACGATAAATTCCCATTGATGACGTTTTTGTGTAAAGCTGATTTATGGTTCTGTGTTAAATCCATGCACAACGTACATGAAGGAAGGAAGGAAGGAAGGAAGGAAGGAAGGAAGGAAGGAAGGAAGGAAGGAAGGAAGGAAGGAAGGAAGGAAGGAAGGAAGGAAGGAAGGAAGGAAGGAAGGAAGGAAGGAAGGAAGGAAGGTGGAAGTAGGAAGGAAGGAAGGAAGGAAAGAGGATGGAGGGAGGAAGGAAGGACGATGGAGGAAGGAAGGAAGGAAGGAAGGAAGGAAGGAAGGAAGATGGAAGAAGGGAAGGAAGGAAGATGGAAGAAGGGAAGGAAGGATGAAGGAAGGAAGGAAAGAGGGTGGAGGGAGGAAGGAAGGAAGGAAGGAAAGAGGATGGAGGAAGGAAGGAAGGAAGATGAAGGAAAGAAGGAAGGAAGGAAGATGGAAGAAAGGAAGGAAGGAAGGAAGGAAGGAAGGAAGGAAGGAAGGAAGGAAGGAAGGAAGGAAGGAAGGAAGGAAATGCACCAGAAATAAAGAAAGATATGAGCCAGAAAGAAAGAAAGAAAGAAAGAAAGAAAGAAAGAAAGAAAGAAAGAAAGAAAGAAAGAAAGAAAGAAAGAAAGAAAGAAAGAAAGAAAGAAAGAAAGAAAGAAAGAAAGAAAGAAAGAAAGAATTAGTATTCTTTTAGAGCAGTGTTTTGGCTCCAAAGACTGAATGTGGTGATAGATTTATAGTTAAAAAGGTGGAGTTGAATTGGTATTTTTTTTATCGTCATTTTTATCGTTATCGGGATAAATGCCAGAAATGATCGTGATACATTTTTTAGTCCATACCACCCATCCCTAGTTTGTAGCTGTGTCCCGTACCTGCGTTGGTTTTCTGCAGCTACTCTGGCCTCCTCCCACAGTCCAAAAAACATGCATGTTCTCCTGATTTGTGATGATTTCTGATGGCGTGGGTGGAGAAAATGAATGCGGCATTTCTGATTTCTAAGTGGACTGTTGTGATGGTTGGCTTCGCTTCGCCCGGTGGACGGTAGCTTCCAAACTTTTGCCCTCTAACTTGCTTTGTACTGCGGGTTCATCTGATTTTATTTATTTTTTCCCAACATCAGTTATTTCTCTCGCCTATGTATGTCCCCCCAAACACTGGAGACGAAATTCAGCTTAAACATAAACGACCCAAACTATATAATCTTTGCACTTCCCCATGTTATGTCATGACTTTGTCATGAAGGCACTCGTTTGGTGAACTCCAACCATCGCCATCAAAGACTGCATAGAGACACGATTCAGTTGCTCCCTCTGAAGTCGCTTTTCTAGATTTAACTTCTCTATGACAACCACACAAAGAGAGCAAAGCACTTTTATAAATGGCATTTCTCACTTGTGAGGAGATAATTCCTGTTTTTTCAAATTGAGCCTCTTTGATGTCGAGCAGTTTATTTAAGAATCAAGATGAGGGGATTAATTAGTTTCAAGAAAAAAAAAAAGTTCAGTTTTTGGAAGTTTTTTTTGTAATCCCTATGGCCCAAGATCAGGTTGGCACAATTTTCAGTTCAAAGAAAACAGATAACGAAAACACAGAGCACACGAAGGCAGTGTGATGGGATGTTTTTTTTTTTTTTTTTTACTGATGCTAAAAAATTACAGTATATTAAATATCCTCATTTTATCATTTGCATTCTGAAAAGTTCCTGTTAAAACGGCTTTGATGTAACAGCATTGCATATTTATTACTAGTTTGCTGGCTATGATGTCTCTCTCGATGGCGGTAATTGTCATGAAGGCACTTGTTTTACTGCGGTACAATTTAAAAGCAATCAGTAAAGCAGAACTGTAAATTTCAACAATAAATTCAGACTCCCCAGATGTTTTGAACTCTTTTTGAGGATGATGAAGAAGCCAAACGACTCATATAGCCGAGTAAACAGCGGGCCGAGATGTGACATTTAAGAGCTCAGGGAATATTTGTCTGGAACATCTGTCTCGACAAATGACTTCAAATTAACTATACATGAATACATACCTTACACAGTTCTCTACGACCCATTTGCCAACACTAGCTCTGGCATTTCAATTAAAAGGAAAGGAATGGCTGTTTGTAAAAGGAAGGAACACATCCTTAGATAGTCTCCAGCTCGTCCATATGCAGATCCGTTGTTGCATATTATTTCCAGTGAAGCCTTGCAGAGTATAAGCACGGCCTGTGCTCAGGTCATAAACTATGCCGCTAATAAGTGCAACTGTGGTCTCATTAACTAGGTTGCCACAGTGCACAAAACTTTGCTTTTTAAAGTTCTCGTGCATCCACTAATGACGGACGTTCATAATGCCGGGCTCCTGGATTATCAAAGGCGTGGAGCACCCATAATGCAGTGCTTGCAGGCTTTCCATGAAAAAAACATTGGCAGTTGCTTAATTTAATAATGTCATGAAATTTAGGCTTGGCTGAAGTTCAGCAAAGTTTCTGGTTGTTCACCAGTGGATTGCTTTCATTTTGAGGCCCACACACTAAATGACAGCAGGATCGAACTGTGTCAGATGAGAAAAATGAAGTTGTTGCAGCCTTTGGTTCTTGTGTTTCACAAAGCTAAAATATAAAACCACCGTTGATAAGACTGAAAGGGTTTTTTTTTTACTGTACTTTCCAAGTAAACTGTTATTATGCAATCACATCTTTTATTTCAAACGTTTATTTTTACTTCTCCTATTAATTGAATGAATCCCTTGTGTGACAAAGAGGACACGCTCCGTTCGAAGTGCCACATTTAAAAACGTAACCAGCTGTTCAAAACAAAAGACTTTGTACTGTAACTCACTGGATGTGTGTTGCTGGAGAACTACATAAAACAAAGTAGTGAAAAGAGAGAATGAGGGAAACAGGGAAAGGGCAGCTTCCTAAATGTTTATGTCCGATTTGTGTGTTAAGAGCTCAGGAACGACGGGTCTGAAAGGCTGTACAGGAGCAGGAGTTTGGGTCTTGAATTTTTATTTTTGTGTGTTTTTGTGTGTGTGTGTGTGTGTGTGTGTGTGGGTATCCATTGCCTTGTGAATGTGCATAAATACTTAAAGAGCTGGTGCAGTATTTATCTATATATAAGCCTTTTTTCCAAAAGGGCATCTTATTTCTCAAGGTAGTTTTGTCAATAAGGGAATAGCAACAGCCTTGATATGTGTCTGGAGGCAACTCATTGTGATGTAAAAAGTGTCTTATTTATATGTTTAAGAGATGCATTTTGGAACGTGTAAATATTCTTTCTGTTGTCGGCGCTGGAATTACAGACCGTATTGAGTCCCACAGAATATGGGCATTTTAATAAGTTGCACAAAGTTCATCCGCCATATCATATTTCTTGATGGTATTCATGTAAACTCAAGAAGCTGTTGATTAAAGAGCTCTGCCGCAGAAGTTTCTGAAATTTGACATTATCATTATGTAGTTACAGGGATGCAACTATGTATATACTGTAATTCAAATCTGTGTAAATCATATAATCACATCTCATCTGTTCATAATATATATTATCATTCATTCATATCTGACCTGCACTTTATAACAATAGTTATTTACTAATCTACACTATGTACATATATATTCATATATATATATTAATATATTAATAATCTAAACTAATGACTATGTTTTGTAGTCCATTGATCTATTTATTATTGACATCATAATTCGACTAATCGAATTATGTAGCATAAACCATTTTGTTTAGCTTTTCGGCTTTAAGATTAGCCTAACATTGTTTAAGGGCATGTGTCAACTAACAAGAAAACATTGAAAATAAGGTCTTCAGTCAAAAATATGTGATTTATTTAATTTGTGTGATTAACAAACCTTGCTGCTCAGGAGACTATAAAAAATAAACAGAGTTAAGTCAAGTTAAATCCCATGTCAAGTATGTTTACAACCTTCTCTGCTCCCTGAAATACTTGCAGCGGAGCTCTGCTGCGATGCGTGCACAAAAACACAAGCGTGCGCTCGCAGATGAGACAGGAAAATGTTGCCTCAATCACCTGAAACAAACAACAATATCTACAAACCTGTGTTTCAAATACCAATCTACTGCACAAAACACAAGTGTGATGATGTCACTAATAGTCGATTAATAAGTTCATTGGAAACTACTTTTGTCAGTGATTTTTGCTGACTAGGTCTTTTTTGTCATGAAACCATAAAACACAGTAGATTAGTCTATTTGGCTGAAGATTAAAGTCTTTAGACAAACAAAATTAATTTGAATCATTTCTATTGAGGGAAAAATCATTGATTGGAACTAAACAAAGTGACTACATTTAAATCTTTCGAGTGTAAAGAAGTCAGAGATTTGGTTTGTTGGGGCCCAGGGTTAGTTGATTATGTTGGAGTCGTGTAACTTGAGCTGCTCTCTCACATGTTTCTCCAGTGGTCTGCATGTGTGCAGCCCACATCAGATAGACTGGAGTTGATGTTTGGAGAATTAACAGCAAGTTCAAATATTGATTGTAGCTGTAATGACTCTTTTTATGCTTGAATTTATGTCGTTTACTTAGGGCTGGGCGATTTTGGACGAAAATAAAATCCAGATTTTTTTCTCTGAAAACCCGATTTTCGATTTCGATTTCGATTTTTTTGGTAAAAAAGACAATGGAATAAATTGTTTCAAATATTTTATCTTTATTTTTAAAGAAAAATAGCAAACAAATTTCCCTATTGGGAATGAAATGCAATTGAAAGATACTGTAAATCTTCCTTGAGTTTAGTAAAGTGACAACATTTACAATTTTCTTGACCAAACAAAGCTGCAAGAAAGGAAAATCGATTTTCCGATTTTCCTTTTTTTAACATCGTCTTGATTAATAAATCTGATTTAGATTTAAAATCATCGCACAGCCCTACGTTTACTACTCACCTTTTTGCCAAAACCTTGGATAGGTGTTCAGGATTGGTTATCATTACAAATGATTAGAGGGCCTCTTACCTTCCTAGGGTTTAAGTATGGCCACAGAACAGGGAAACTGCCCACACCATCTCAATGAGAGCTACTTTAAGGTGTCAACACACTGTCAATGAATTTTTGGAGGTGATTTATAACTGGACGTAATTCCTAGGACCCAATAAGAGCAGTAAGTCACAATAAGTAGTGTTTAGAATGGTCCCGTTAACAGCATTTGGACTGCATTCGAGCTCTAATCAATTAACATTTGGGCTGAAAAGAAAAATAAGCTGAGCTGTGCAGCTGAGGAAAGTTACTGAGTACAGAAAACCATGGCCCTACGCGTAAGCATGTGACCTTTACACAAAACTGCAATGCACTAGTCTGGATCACGGAGCAGGCTTTTCATTTTACCACCAGCTTGCATTTTCAGATATCAGTCGTACCGGCTCCTCTGTTTTGCTGTCATTTTGACATGTAGTACATGTGCACAGTTCAATAAGTAATGGTGTCGCCGGTGCAGCACACATGCATTAACACTGCAGACGAACAGAGCTGCTCAGCGTGCTCGGGGTCCCTGACTCCCCCCCAGGACCTTTTCCGGTTCAAATCTGCCTTAAAGCTGCATGAAGGTATCTTTTACATAAAAAGTACATGCAATCATAAAACAACTCTGCTAAACTGCTTAGTAGAGGAATGCTCAAATCCCTTTAGCTCTGGCACACCCAGACTTTTTTTGAGTGAGTGAAAATAAGAGAGCTGAGTGCTGTTTATTGATGTCGCTTATTAATGTTTATGTAACTAAAATTGATCAGTGCGGTTTAAACCTTTGTTCGTTTTCTGGCTGTCTTACATTTCTGGATTCATGCTCTGTAAAGTGATGCCAGTTCTGCATCTGGTCTGGAATAATAAGATGAAACTGCACGACAAAACCTCATGGTTTCATGGTTATGTTGTTTTAACGTTATTTTGAAAGGGGAGAATAGCTTGCTCCCAAAACATTCCCGTTAAGGGCCGATTTGAAAGGGGGAAACAAAAGTACCAGCAGTCTTTGCAGTTCCTTTGAAGAGTCTGCTTCTTTAGGATCGTCTTAAGGTCAAGAAAGTAAACTGTCGCTCTAATTTACTTTCACCGTTTGTCCACATTTTTGAGTATACAGGAAGAAAGGAAATATCAGGAGAAAAGGAGTTGAGGCTCATCTCTGTCTCTCCCTCTTGCCCACTGTGCCACCCACACGCTGCCTCGCGTCTCTATTGCTCGGCTTGTCTTTGTACGATGCAGTGTTGTGTAAAATGACAGTGTTGTGGAAATGCTTCTTTGCTTTCATTTGGTCTTCCTTTTAAGACAGGGCGAATTTGCAATCTTGCTTTGCAATTTTCCCTTTCTTTGTTTCCAGGTTGCGCAGTAAAATAAAGTAATCATTGTTCATGATCATTTTGGACCAACTGTGGTGTATGTACTTTCCAAATAGGAAGGTACGCTCAAGTTTCATCTGTAAAATAAGGTTAATTGGTAGTGATGTTAATGGCAACATGCACATGATCAAAATAGCATGAATGCTAAATAGTAGTAGAGCATTTTCAGCTTTAATTACAGAATGTACTGTATTTAATGCGCCAGCATGCAATTTCACTTTTTCTTCTTCTTTCCAGAGTTACATTATTTATTTTTATTTTTTGCCAAGATTCTGTACTGATCACAGGAGAGTCAGATTGATGTGTAAGGTCTTGTCTAGTAAATCCCAAAGATCCTCAGTAGGGTTAAGGTTTCTGCTGGCTGATCCATGGATGAAGGGGATGTGTCTGTATCACACTTTCGTAATTTAAACCCTATGGTATTGTTATCCTGGAGTATACAGTACCTGTGCCATCACAGAAAGAAAACTTATAGGATGTTTTTGTAGTCAACTGACCTGATTTTCTTTTGAACACATATCATTGCTGGAACTAGACCTGACCAATTGAAGCAATCCCAGATCTTAACTCCCCCCGCAGATGCGTTTGTCCATAGGATGAGGGGTCTAACATTTCATCATCCTCCGTTACTCTTGAACAGGTTATATGTGGACTCGTGTGACTTTCCCCATTTAGCACAGCAGCTGGTTTCTGTTCCGACTCCCTCTTCTGCAGGCCACGCCTCTTTCAGAATCAATGCTTAGGCTTTGCAGCATGACATGAAATTGAGTGGAAATTATGCTATTGGCAAAAGCTGAATATTTCTACTCACAGTCTGTGAGGTCACAGCTGTCCTTGAAAAATCTGAAAATCTCACTGAATGAAATATTTTCAGACTTTCAGACGTTTTTGTTAGCAGTCTTTTCAGACACTCAAAGATTTGCTCTCAATCACATTTCTTTTTCATATATCTGCTTTTATAATACAATGCTCCACACTTCCACACTTTGAGTTCTCTTTACATACAGCATGTATGAAAATGCTCTTACTTTGACTGGTAAACATGACTGTGGTTTCCATTCTTCCATTCTTCATTTTCTTTATTTACATTTAACCATACAACATTCAGAGCTGTCTGTCCAGTAGGGCTGCACGATTAATCGTTAAAAAAATCGCGATCTCGATTCATGCTTGAACGCGATCTCATTTCCAAATGACAACGATTTAAAAAAAAAAAAAAAATTTTTTTTTTTTTTTTTTTTAAAGATGGCTGCATAAAAAAAGGACTAGGCCTATGTTCTAGGTTGTTGTAGTCCTGTCATGGTCAACTATCATGTTGTCATGTTTGTTATATTTTGTTAATGATTGTGGATTACATTTGGAGAAACATCTACCTTTCTCATCACCTGACACATATTGCACATAAATATTGTTAAAATTGTTATTGTTAAAATTATTTAAAGACAAGAAAGATTATTGTTTTTATGTTCAATGTCAGCTATTACAGCAAAAAGCAGCCAGAGGAATAATTTGTTGCCTCAGAACTACAGGATCTGTTACAAGTCCCCTTTCTGAAAGGGTGTTCAACTCAGGGAGGAACAAATATTGTTCAAAATTGTTATTATTATTTAAATTATTCAAAGGTTTGTGTAAAGAAGACAAGAGATGTTTATTGTTATTATATTTTTGTTCAGCTGTTGCAAAGTTAAAGTAATAAGTGCAATAAATTTTATATTGGAAAAAAATCGTGAGAGAATCGTGATCTCAATTCTAAGCAAAAAAATCGTGATTCTCATTTTGTCCAGAATCGTGCAGCCCTACTGTCCAGGTTTGAAAAACGCGTTGCACATCTCTTAACCACCTTTTGGTAGTTACAGAAAGCACCCTTGATTGTTTTGTTTGCTTGATTCAGACCAATAATTTGGTCTGGGGGGCAATGGGGTTCCATACTGTATACTACTTCACAGATGCTTTCATGTCTTTACTGTCACCAAAACTTGGTTACAAAAACATGGTTAAACGTATTTATTTATTCGTTTGGTAAAGCTGATGGGTTTATTTTTTTTTCTCTATTTATTTATGTATTTATTTTTTACTCTTCCTAAATCTTCCTAAAACCTGGTAACTCTCCGAGATGTGTTGTTTTCAACACTATTTAGGTTCTGTTCTCAAGACTGCGCTGCAGAAATATGTTCTAATAAAATTTACTTGGTGAAAAAAGGTGTGACAAAAGAGAAAAAAAAAGTAAAAAAAAAAGAAATGTCATTTAACTCTGAATGGATATTCTGTGGAGACTATAAAGTATGACCGAGGCCATTAGTTACCTATTTTCTTTCAAAGCGTTGCTGCAGCCACTTTTAAAGTGCATATGCAGCTCTAAAATGTGTATGAATGCACATGAAAAGAAACACTGAGGGAGTTTGTGAGGCTGATATCATAGTCGGGGAGCCTACCTCCGAGCAGGAGGGAAATCATAGAGAAATAAACTGCTGTTCTTTAGCACAAAGCTGCACCCATAGCATGAATTATTTATTTTTGTCAACTGACAAGCTCTTAACAGCTCACTGATTTATTTTTATTTGCTAGATCCAGTTTGATGACTTGCGTTGAAGGTGAAAACAATCAATTTTGATGTCAGTTTTCAATAACAATAACTAGAAGGCAAGTGAGAAAGCAGTTTTGGGCAACAAATACGAATAATATAAGATATTTTCTCCCAACATGCATTTTAGGTAGGAAAAGGAAACAAAAAAAAAGTTTCAAACTATAATACAATGACTGTTTCTGCCATTGGGTCTTCCTCATTTTTTAGGAAATAGCTTTTCCCTTCAAGATCAATTTTATAATAATAAACCTTACAAATTACATAAAAATGACTTGAGTGCTTCAAATACGTGGTAGTAGGTTTCTCCCCAAAAATATACTTTTCTCTGTAACTATTTTTTTCAACCTTTGAAACACAAGACTAAAGGGTTCTGTTTAACTTTTAAAGAAATTATTTAAATAAAATCAAATGCACTGATGTTTGAAAAATGTACACAATGGAAAGAAAAAGTATTTTATGAATAAAAAAGAATTCAAAATGTAGTGCTTAAAAAGGAGATGGGTGTTCAAGTCAAATTAAATCTTCTGTATGTGTGTCAATCAAACTAATAATAATGATGGAAATAAAAGAAAGGTCACCCTCAACAAAAGGTGTGTACAGAATTATCACTACGCTCCATGAATTCTATTATTTTATCTTTTATAAACAATAGAAATCGAATGACAAAGAACGTTGTTGTGGTCATTAGTGTGAAAAAGTGAATGAGTCATGACCTAAGTTGATGACGTTAGCGGCCCCTGAATCCCTCCCATGATGCCTTTGTGTTCAGAGTAATAATAGCATGCGTCCCAGACCACCTTCAGATGTATCCTGAGGATCTGAATCCGTCTTGAAGTGCGTTCAGACATGTGCATGAGCTTGGCCACTCGTGTTTGGACGTTCTGAGACGCACTTTAATGCAAAACTGACAGGGTCCTAGTCTACATGGGAGGCAGCAGAACGGTCGCTATTACAGGCGTAAGTCGGAAGGTAATTCAACTCAGTGGCTTACTTTTAAGAAAATAACAGAAGTGGGTGAAAGAAAAAAAACAAAAAACAAGCCTCTGCTTGGACGAGACCCAGAAATACTGTACCGGGAATTCGCAGTACACTGCGTCGGCTTTCAGAAGTTAACAAAACACAGAAAACAACGCATGGCTGGAGAAAGATTTTCATATCATTGATCGGTGAGTTTCTTTCCTATTTTTTGAAGAATTGGCAAGGAGACGTGTTGGCATTTGTCATAGGCATTTAAATGACAAATGGAGGTTCCAGTCAGTTTCGCTGCGATAGCAGCACAGGAAGGAATCCCAAGCAGAAACTCAGGGCTTTTCCCCCGCTGTCTAGATGTGTGAAACACCATCCAATGAGGATTTGAAGGAAAGCCCTTCTTGTCTTCAAACTTGTTAAACACAGAGATGGTGTTAACGTGCTCTGTTCCAGTGCACAGCCCCCCACCTTCCCACACATACACACACACACCCATCCTCCACTACTATATCCAAACACACCCCCTTTCAAAGTTGAGTAAACCTGCAGAGAATCAAGCGAAGGGAGCTTAGCCCTGATTTCAGTGTGGTGGAGAGACCTTGGGGCCCAGGGGACACTCAGGTTACCAGCATTGAATCCTGCAGTATTAGCAGCGCACAGTGAAATAACAGCCTGCCATCTGGAACCTATGTTAAAGTCATCCCAGTCTTGCAGCATTCAATCACACTGACCTCAATTAAGTGTTATTTGTTCAGCATTTTTACTCTCGTCTTCCTTTGGCACAAGAACTTGTTCTTAAAGTGTTGTATCCTACTCACTGAAAAACGCCGTTTCAGATCCTGAGGGATAGTTGGTGCTCGTGTTTTCTTTGCAGGTTCTCTATTCTGCACGAGCTTTCCAATTAAACTTTAAGCAATTTCCCATCAGAAGAGGTTTCAGGAGGAGAGCACCTTAAGTACGGAGAATAAAGCTTGTCTTTGTGCTGAAGAGATGCTGCATGGTTTACTGGGTCAGGACGGGTGTTTTTTTTTTTTTTTTTTTTTTGCTGAGCCCTCATGCTCATGACTCAATGTAGTCTTTCTTGACCCCACTTAAACAGGAGACAATGAGCGCACTTGAGTAGGTTGTCCCCCTTTTGAACCTTGATGCCCTACACTTACCTCAGGAAAACTTTCCACTATGCTTTCATCATCAGTGTGCTACGAGTTAATGTTTACTAAATCACTGATAAGAATTGCCTTGTTGGTTGAGGTAGACATATATTTAATTGGTTTTATACATTACTCACTTTATTTTCACCAACTGGCATTGTTTGAAAGATGCACGACCACCTTCAAGCCCCACTTTTTTGCCAAAAGTGTCTATATTTTTTCAAAACCAAAGCTTTTAAAAGGAATTGAAAAGAAGATTGTATGTGTGCTTGAGTTGTGTCTCTGACCGGAAAGAAATACTCATAAAATTCAACACTTGAGTTTAACATGTATCCTGGGACTTTTGACAAAAGTGGTCTGAAAACTAGCCTGAAATGAACTGGGTAATTAAAATTTAAAATTAGTGTCCATGGCGACATTACCCTCAACAGTTACTGCTCTTTCAAAAAAGATCACTTTAATGGAAGTTCATTACCGCTTCACAATCCACCAATTTGGTTAAATTCCTTTTACATTTTGCTGTGTAAAGGTTGATAATGTTTGAAGAAACACCCCCAGAGGAATACATCCATTCACATGACTTTTAAGAAAGTTTAGGACTCATTAATGGAGTTTTATTATTTTTATATATTTCTGATGTAAGGGTAGTCTGTTTTCCTGCCAGCCATATTTACACAGTGTAATATTATATATTTCGCACAACATGAATAAAAAAACCCACGAAAGAAGTAGTATATCATTAGCCTAAATTAAATGCTCTCCCTCTGATGCAACTCCACTTTAATTAACCCTTAAACATGGCCGCTCTCCGCAAACTGGCATGTTTGTAGCTCCTCGTGGCTAATTAGCACAAACAACAACACCGACAACGTATACACTAATGTACACTTGCTGTCCACTTTATTAGATAGGGAACACCTGGTGTACCTAAAGTGTAATAATAAACCTGGATGTGAACCAGGTGTACCCACTAAAGTGGGTAAAAGAGTGCACGCTAATGGCAACAAACGAGGACAAATATTATTTTTCATCATCTTTTTAAACATGTGTTGCCTACTCAACATAAAACAAGCTCTTAGTAAATAAATGGTAAACACTTAATTGTATCTCATCACAAGGTTCAAATTAAATGCTGTAGTGTTCCTGCACTTAGGTACTTTAAAGAAGCAGCCCCCTTCTATGCCATTTCTATACCAAAGTACCTGTTTCATTTCATGTTTTTAGCTTTTGGTCTCCACCCGTCAGCGGTCCTATTAATAATCTAAGGAGTGTTTGTGTCACGAGTGGTGAAACCTTGATGGAGTGTGCAGACGGTGACATGTTTATATTGTGATATCAGTTTCTGTTTTCACCTTTGGATTCCTAAAGTCACTCCACAACTGAAAATTGTATCAGCATTTTCATTTCCCAAGAAACTAAACTAAAACCATGTTCTCCTGCATCCTCCTAAATATAACTTCAGTATCACTTGTGTCTTTTCTGCTTTGAAAAGAATTTCCATGAGTTAAAGGGGAATTAACAAATGTGTTAGCAGAAGAAAACAACTTTGGTGGTTGATGATAAGTTTCTTCCATGGTTTTACATGAAATAATGTCATGAATTATGCTTTTTTTTGGTAGCCGCTTTCAACATTATGCATAATAAAAAATGTTTATTCATTCAAATTTCCTAGTTTAATGCTTTTCAGGTTTCATTCCATCTCACTCATGAAAATTTCATTGTGACTCTAGAGGTATTTTTTTTCTTTATGCAGGCAAAATATGCTAAAAATATGGAAAAAAGGGAAAGATGAAGCTTAGTAAAAAGAAATGAAATGGCCTGCCTTGTGGTAGGGAGATAAATCCAGTGGGAACGTGGGTAAAAGTTTTAGCTCGTACAACAACCAACTCTGTGACACATTTGTCACACAGTTTTCATTTCGATTTTATTTATTCCTTCAGAATGACTCGAAACATGTCGGCGTACTCCTGAAAATAGAGGACTCGGCAAAGCACTCTGTCATCTGTTTTGAACTTTTGTGATGGGTGAGCACTGGTCTAAAATGTGCATCCTTCTATGTGCCACAGTATCTGCATGTCACAGCGCCAGCTGCATGCCAGAGATGCCTAATAGATAAAAGCTGTGAAAATGGCATTTTGAATCCTCTGCTAAATATCCCATGCTGTCGGAGTCAGACATCAACACGAGAGTTGGCTTGTAGCAGCTGCAAAGACACATGTCTGAAGTCTTCCCAAACAGGTGATAAAGGGAGTGTTGCAGGTGGCTTCGGAGCGCCTCTGCTTTTTAGTTGACGTCTTAAAACATGCAACTCTGTGGGCACAAATCTCTATGAATCCATTTTTTTATACTCCAACACCACCAAAGTTGTGATGCTGTAGAATATATTTAAATGTAAATGAAAACAGGATGCAGAGATTTCAAAATATCATGATTTTATGACGTGAAAAACATATCAGATATAGCAAGTGACACATTTTCCCATTTCATGAACAATATTTTACAGTTTTACCAAAAACATATAGATAAACCTCTCCCCATCAGCAATCTGCGGAAAAATATGTCTGAAAATAATTTTGAAATGATATTCCTCTGTAGTAAGACATCATCTATAGTATGCTTTATTATCAAGTCATTCTAAGACTGGGCAAATGTAAGTGCGTAAGAGACAAGGCCGAAACCAATATTGGAAGTCTGTGATCTTCTGAATTAAAAACAGACATGATCTTGAAACAGAAATTGGAGCAGAAACACTCCTGGAAATCACTGTCTAAGATCACAGTTGGCTACAAATGGAAGTTAAACCTCTGTCACGCAAAGACGAAGCCATATCTGAACTTGATCTAAAAGTACCGTACCAATGTCTTCTCTGTGGAAAAGTGGAAAACTGTTGTCAGACAAATGGAAATGTCAAATTCTTAGGTAGTATGGAGCCATCAGGCCTGTTATCAGGCCTTTGTTCAAAAGCCTGCACCTCTGCTGGTATGGGGGGCGCATTAGTGTTCATGGGATAGGAATCCTGCACTTTTGCAATCATCAGTAATGAAAGGTATTTTAGGAAAAAAACATATGCCGACAGCCAAGGCCCTCCCTAACAAAGACACTGTATCTCTGTCAGGGAAGGCCTTGCACCTTTCAGCAAGACAATGCTAAACTGCACACTGCATCCTTTACAAAAGAATGGCTTCACAGTAAGAGTCTGAGGGGTGAACAGGCCTGTCTCCAGTCCAGATGTTTCCCCAAATGAAAGCATTGAGCACCTGATGAGATAAAATGATGATAATAAAAAGAGAAAAGAAGGGGCAGGTAGTGCTGGGCGGTATGACCAAAAATTTATATCAAGGTATTTTTCAAAATTATATCGGTTTCACGGTATATCACGTTTTTTTTTTTCATGCACAACTGGGTGTTAACCACATTTTCTAATGATTTGGAAAGGAATTGCTGCAGTAAATTGGCTTAGAATGGCCTATTTTACTGTCATGAGGAGGATGCATAAATCAAATAAATTTGATTTAGGCATGCTTTTCAAAGAAAAAAATCTTTTACAAAATTACAAAGTAGAAAATATTTATTGAACATAAAAAAACTGAACATTTTTTAATTTCCCAGCATTATGTTGTTTTGGTTCCACCTGGTGAATGTTAGGTAAAATTCTTATGTGGTTACTTTTTGGTTGGCCAACGATTTATGTTTGTGGTGCGCATCTGTTACGGGAGCGGCCAGTCTATTTCCTTATATTACAACGCCGTTATTAATTGTTAGTTTTTTTTCCCACTTATTCCACCGAACACCGTAAGTGTTTTTTTGCCATTTTCGGCCGAACAATTTCGGTTACCTAACAATCGTGCATCACTACTAACAAACAGTGTCCAGCGGCGCGGCGTTCCCAACATTGTGTACGCTACTCACCGGTATTACGGTATATGAAAAATTCATATCATAAGAAAAATAAACACCGGTATTCGGTATGAACCGGTATACCGCCCAGCACTAGGGGCAGGACTGTAGAGCAGCTCCAACCTTTTATCAGGCAAGATTGGGAGAATATTCTGCTACTAAAACTCCAGCAACTGGTTCCCAGATGCACATGGACTGTTTAAAGAAGAGGGGTGGCTACACAGTTTTTGAGATGTGATATATATATAATTGGGGTTGTTAATATTGTATGAGTTCTAAACGTCCCTACTTGGATTTAAGTATTTTTTCAATAACTCAAAACCAAAGATTTCTCTCCGCCTCCAGTAGGGTGTTAGCATCTACCAAACATGAATTTTAATTCTAACAGTGCGAGCACCACCGTCTTCATTTAGTTAATAGATCCATTAAGCTGCATGGCATGAGTGGAGGGTGGCCGCTGTGCGGAGCACAGGATGATGTGTTAATTCTGGGTAATTTATTACCCTGGGTGTCGCTGGGCAAGGGGCCTCTGACAGAGCTTTTCTCCCTGGGATCATACCAGCCGAGCTTCCATGGGCATTACCTGCTTAACAGGGACTCTTGCATGTGGTTCTCACATGCACTGATGCAAGCATGATGTAAAGCCCTCAGTGCAGGAAAACAACGGTGCGGGTACACATAGAAACATAAAGAGCAAAGTATCACACTTGCAGCGTTTGAAGCTAGAAAGCTAAAAGCACACTTGTGGAGAGAAAGGAAGACGATCGGATTTAGGCTGTGCGTTAAAGGCACTTGCTGGCTCTCATATGGTTTTTATTTATGGAAGTATCCTTTTCTGTCTAGGCCAAGCTCTGATTAGATCACAGATGCTGATTGTGGCCTAGAGCTGGTGATCAATCCTAATTTACTCGGAGAATTACATTTATATATAGAAGGATGCAGTGCCCTGCCCTGATAGATGAAAGGTCATTTCCCTCTCATGCACGGACAATCAAAATAGAAAATAAAAGAAGGCAACACACAAATTAGCGCTATGTTTTGTATAATAACAACTTGTAACACTGAATTTTTTTACGAGGAGAAAATGCTGCATATAGGACTAAGAGTAGATGGGGAAAATAAAAGAGGGATTTCAAAAGTGTGTGTGTGCTGAAGGGTTTCTGCAAGCCTCAGCACTGTCTAATGTTTAGCCAGTGGGATCAGCTAGTGCAGACCTATAGTGCCTTAGAGGCAGAGGGATTGTGCAGGTCAACGCACAACTGCCAAACTGCCCGTCAGGCATTTGATGTCATAATCACTTAGGGCAAAATCAGCATTAACTGTCAGTGGTCCAGGTCCTCATAGAATAAAACAGATTTCCTTCTTTATTGGTGGTCAGAGAGGGCGGTGTCTTCTTTTTTTTTTTGGTATGTTTGTGCAGTTGTTATACTCTGCCTTCCACTCGAGAAGACAAGCACATTGTGTTTGGAGCAGGCCACTGCAGCAGCTCCTCTTTCTCTAAACATTGCATCTTTATAGCCAGAGCTGTCATCCAGTGGGTGATGAAGCTACAGAGTGAGTAGCCACACCCAGGGGCTGCCGAGATGGGAGATGTGGGAGGTGTGTGGTTGTCAAAGCGGGGCTCGCAGGGATGACTCAGTTGAGCACTTAGAGTAAGACCATTACCATTCAGGAATGCTTCTCCGAGCTTTGCTGTGTCGGCTGAATTTTTACTGTTGATATTGAACATCCGCCGATTTTATTGTTTCATCACAGACGTGATTGCCGCTTGCCGTTCATCACATCTTCACGTAGTTCTCATGTTGACACATCCTCTGAAACCTGAAATGGTAGCTGACTCATTTTGCAAAGTGCAGCGAAGATTCATATTATTGCTGTTGTGAGGAAACCTAATTACCCCAGTTTATGTGATTGATTGATGTTATATACTGCTCTTCCTACTGAACAGTGGGAAACACGACTATGCTGAAGAAGATGGGGTTTAATTATGTTTAGTTTAGTTTAGTTTAGTTTATTTCGGTCATGACATCACAAAAAAAAAAGAATAAAAATGACAACAAGAAAACGAATACATTGTTCAAAGAAAACATTACAAAAAGGTTTCCAATATACAAATAACATCTAGACCGAAAAAAGGTGTAGGCTGAAGCAAAGCTTATTATTTGCCTACCCTCAAAAAGATTAACTAAAGCAATGAAATAAAAGCAAGAAGCAAGAGTAAAGACTGCCAGCAAAACAAATTGCCTCCATGGGGATAACAAAAATTCCTCAAGAAATAAAAAAAAAGTTAAGAATAAAGGTGCAGTCTACATGCTACCCCCATCCCCAAAAAATCAAATCAAATCACCAACCAAATAAATACCCAACTCAACACAGCATCACCACTCATCAATCCGATATAAAGAAATCATCTTTCTTTTCAATGTTTTTTTTAAATAAGGTTAAGGTTCTACTTGATTTCAAATCCCTCTCTAACTTATTCCATCCATCCACCGCTGCCACTGTAGCATCTCAGTTTGGTGTTGCTTCTGATTGTTGATTTCCTCTATATGCTCTCCCCTCTGA
Organism: Cololabis saira; assembly: GCF_033807715.1. Lineage (NCBI taxonomy): Eukaryota > Metazoa > Chordata > Actinopteri > Beloniformes > Belonidae > Cololabis > Cololabis saira. The sequence goes on from NC_084590.1 coordinate 40,168,393, forward strand.
GGTTGTAATGGCTTTGTCTTAAATTAAACATATTTTGAATACAGTCTGGCAGCATGTTCTTGTTGATTTTGAACATAATCTGTGCAGTTTTGAAGTCCACCAGTTCATTCAATTTGAACTCATTTGTGTCTATAAATCAATGGTTGGTTGGGTGCTTGTATCTAACTTTGTTTATGAGTCGCATTGCTTTTTTTTGGAGTAAGAATATTGGTTTCGTGATTGTCTTTTTTATTAAAGATTAAAGATTATTAATTATTATTAGAGATTATTAAAGATTGATACAGTGGTTTTAGTGAGTTTAATGTTAGAATATTTTTACATTTATATAGAATTGCAATGGTTTTTGATATTTAGTTTTTTAAGAAGTTGACGTGAGGCTTCCAGCACAGCTTATGGTCAATAACCACTCCAAGAAACGTATTAACAAAAACTCTTTCCACTTCCACATTATCAATAGTGATTTGTACACTTTGATTAATAGGTCGATTTGCAAAAATAAGAAATGTAGTTTTACTTATATTTAATGATAATGATATGTACTGTATATGTACTTGATCTTCTTTGCCTTACTTAACTTCTTGTGACTTGATGGACAGGAGCTATTTATACTCACACCTAGATTATGCATTTGGGAAAATTACTCATTCGTGTATATGTTCAATTGAAGTGAAACTGGCTTTCTCCTTCTGCATATGCTCTACGGCTTCCAAAATAAGTTGGTGCACACAAGAAAGCAAAGGGGCAAGTGAACCACAACAACCGATAAGATGGCTTAAAGACAGCAATAGTTTATTATTCTTGGCTGGACTGTGGGAGTCCAACACAGCGAGGCTAAAGAGGAGCTGCCAGCTGCCACATAGACTAGTAAAATGGATCCATCGTGTCTGTTTATCTGCAATTTGGTGCTCCTTTCAGTTTCAGAGGCTCCATCTGAGACACTGCAGTCAGTAAACATTTCTTTTTGAAACTTATATCTTACCGCCACAAGTGCAGCAGGGACAGTCGTTATGTTTGCATCAGTGCTGATCAGGCTGAAGCCGATAAATACCCTCCCAGTGCCACAGTGTCCTTCGATGGGAGCTTATTGCCAATTGTGCCCTGTCACGCAGGCAAGAGGCAGGTGTTACTGGGTATTAATGTGATGTTGTTTTTTTTGTCTTATGTGAAATGGGTTTAAGCTTCTGATCTTTGGAGTTCACTTCCTGAATCTGGGCCTACAGGACTTATCTTGAGGAACTCTTTTGTGAGAAGGTTGTAATTGGTGTCCAGCGTTACAAGAGCGCTGTCTCCAAAGCAGCTGCTTTGCCACATAGTGGCCTATTCTTTATCACCTGTCACCGAAGGGGCGGGGGTGTTGGCGGTGTTGGGAGAGTTGGGGCCTGGATTAGATGATCAGATTACGCGTATATGGTCCTGATTACAACATTCATTGGCAAGAATGTTTTTGCTTTTATGTGACAAAGTGCTTTATGTTTTGTACTGGGAATACAGAGATGAGCTGTGGTCGGTTCTTTCTGGACCACTGAAGTGGAATTGGTTTACAATGGTGTTTACATCTTGGACAGTGATGTGAATTCCAAACAAAAGTAGTCTCTGGAGAGAAATCTGGGATAAATTTGGTTGCCATGTGTCAACCAAAATCTGGTTTATTTCACTTTAAATAGCCTCTGGATTTGTGTGAGTGTGTGTGTGTGTGTGTGTGTGTGTGTGTGTGTGTGTGTGTGTGTGTGTGTGTGTGTGTGTGTGTGTGTGTGTGTGTGCATGCGTGCATGCGTGCAAGCGTGCGTGCGTGCGTGTGTGTGTGCGTGCGCGGTGAGGGCTTTTAGCTTTTCACTTTTGTGGGAAATTGATTTATTGTAACAAAATTAGTTGACTTTACATTTGCATCACTGTGTAATGCTGCTAAACGTAATTCAAGCAGCAAGCTTGGATTCAGTAACTGTAGGATCATTAGTGACATTACTTTGTGATAACATCTGTGACTCGTTTATAAAATATTGTTTTCCCACAACCACATGCGTTTATATCCACAATTGAATTTATGTAAATACCAGTAGCAGTGAAGTCACACATTTTGATTTCTGTAACTCCAGTATTCGTAAGTGCATTTAAATTACCCTTTTAAATTACATTAGCGAGAGTGAATGGCAAGAAAAAACAGTGCTTTTGGGGAAAAAATGCTTTCACATAATCACATTGACAACTTGTGTTGCCAATACAAAAACATGTGTGTACAGCACAGCTTTTTGTCCTTGAAGAAAAACCAAGAAAAGGATAACGTAATAAAGACAAACATGCAACATGTTGAGATAAAGTAGAAGCTGCAGAGGTTTTAATCTCCCACCACGTACATATAAGTTTGGGCTAAATGACCAGCTCAACTCAAGGAGCCTCAAAAGTACCAATTAACCTAGTGACTGAAAATATTCTACTTGGATCATGCGTTTAGAAAATTGACCCATCATTGCAAAATATCACTTAACCTCAGATGCAGCTAATAATTCTTTTTGAAAGATGTCTGGTGAATGTTTTGCTAAAGGTTTCTGTCTTTCCCCATCTTCTGGAAAAATGAGGGAGTTAAGTTGAATGATTTTGGAGCAGATTTCACAATAAAAAACCCTGTTTGTTTGGAGAAGAAAAACAACGATAAAGTTAAAATAGCTGTGAAAATATTTTGTATTCACTGCATCAATTATTTTAGACGTTCCTCAGGCCACAGCTGCAAAACCACAAATATTTACCACAGAGACTTTGGCTGTTGCAAGTTTACAGTAAATTGACTATTCCTTAGCTGGTATTTGGTTTGGTTTACCTTCAGGTCAAACTATAAATCAAATGCTAGCCTCTTTCAGGATAATGAGTGTTAGTTTCAGAGTAATAAAAAGGAGGTCACTTCATCTTAGCCAAGAAGTCTTCTTTTACACTTCTGTTAACTTTATTTCCTGGATTAGTTGTTGTTCAATGCTGTATGAACCTTAGGAGTATGTATTAATTATTTCCATTAAGTTGGGTTAGGATATGCAACTCTTGATCCTTACAAGCGCTAGTTTTCCATGGTCCGTTTTGTTCATCACTGCAGAGAGTGAATAAATAGATTGCTTCTCCCTGTTGCTCACCAGGCTGGTTGAAAAGCATTATTCCATCTCTTGCTCCTGCTGTCAAGACTAAACCTTGAATTGCTTAGAGTGATTAGTAGCAGGGAGCGTGCTGTAGCTGCGCTCCAAGTCCACTTTTGTTTACGTTGAGGCTTTTACGCATTCTGTTTAATGCGCTGTTGGGGCTCCCTTTTGATCCCGGAAGAAGGCTGCTGAGATGCCCAACCGACACCGTGCCCCCTCCGTCTCCCCAGCTTGCATTAGCACTACCAAATTCGGATCTAGCAAGCCGTGCAAACCCCAACCCCCCCTCCCCAGCCCCATCTACCCAAGTCCTTTTTCCCCCCTATTGAAAACACACCTTTCTGTTGACTGAGGAGGCCTTTCTAAAGAGCTGAGGCATGTGAAAATCTTTCAGAAAAGAAGTAAATGGTGCCTGTGTGGAGCCTTCTTTGCTTTCAATGGACCTTGCAGACAGCGTTCTTGATATCTTCTCAAGTTTCCTCCAAGCTGCTCTCGAAGCTGCCTCTGTGTAGATGTTGGCAGTCTAGTGAGCTGTTATAGATACTTTGATAATGTGACAAGGCTAAATCATAACAAAGGGATAATTCAGAAATATTTTTCAAAAAGTTTGAAATGGTGTGAATGTTCAAATCTCCATCAGTGTGTTCCCTGTTTCCTGAAAGGCTATATGCATGTAGCGGTATTCCAGCTATCACTTGTGTAAAAATGTTGTCACTCATTAGTAATTAAGTGATTTCACAGACAAGTAACCAGTAATCACCTGAGATTATTCTCTGAGGGATTTGGCAAACATTGTCCCTGTGTCTCCTTGCGTCTGTTTTGTGCGTCGTCTGAGAATGTTAGCGTTTATTCCTGGCTCCTGCATGGAAAAATCTTTAACAAATACAGAGCTTCTGTAATGGAAAACAAGGGCTGTGCAGAGACTGACGACCAGATTTATATGCAGCCCCAGTGCTGAATAGCAATTCTCAGCACACTGCTAATTGTTTGATGGATAGTGGAGAGCCATTTGCATTTATATTGTACCACAAATGCCTCCCGCCTATTTAGATCCCATATTTAACTCCTGACATTGCCGCAATGGTCACAACTGCTTTGGAAAAGCCTCAACAACTTTTATTTGTTTTGTTGTTTTTTTCTTAATTTTTTAGCGAGACCTTCCAGTGTTCGTGCTGCAGGTGGTTTGAAAGATTTTGTCTTGTGTTAAGAATTGGATTTTGTCTTCTTTAGCAGTAGTTTGGGGAGCAGTGATTAGCCAGGAATAATTGAATCCATTTAGAAACAAATCACCTCGGCTATGCACAGAAGAACTACACGTTTGCATAATTTGAACAACAAGCTTAAATAATACAACAGAAACATGTAATGTACTGTGAACGGAATAGTGTCTACATTTATTTATTATGTAAACAAGGAGTTTTAAAATGTCACCTTGGACTCTGTCTGTGTATTAAGTTTTATACCATTTGGGAGCTTGAAGCATTAAAAGTTCTATGGTGAAAAACTCGATTGTGTTTTTAATACTGCCATGAAACGAAGAGAAAGAAATGTGGACATGATTACCTGGACTGCTAGTAGTCAGACTCTTCTAACAACCTGGCGGACATTTGCTGATTAATGTTAGTCCTAAGAGTAGCAGATTTCTATCCAAATTGTACTTTAGTTAATGATTAGTTCCAGTACCTTTTGAAAAAGGTAAGCACTGTGTTTTTCGCTGCTGCGGCAATTGCTCTTTTTTTTTTTTGTGATCACAGGTGGTGAAATCTAATCATGGTGCAAATAAAAGCACATACTTGAAAGTTTATTAATCTGCATTTATCTTAGCTTGACATTACTTGCATGTCTTTTGAAACTGTTACATGTTCGTCGAGCAATTCTAAGGGAGCTCTCCAAAGGACAGGACACCTTCATTGGCTTTTTTTTCTGGTAGTAATGACCTTGCAGGTGGGAAAACTCAAAGAAGAGCCATTACCTGGCCATTACAATACAGCATTTTCCAAACCAATCACAGCGGGGCGTTATGCAATGACTCATATTGTAGCATTCAAGAGCCAGTACTCAAAACAGAATTGTTGATGACTCCCCGGATCAACAGGTTTTTAACTGCAACAGAAAATAGTCGTTCCTTTTGTTGACACAACCCTGGTTGCTGTTCTGCCCACGCCACCTACTTCGCATCTCTGATTGGTTGCATCCCAACTAGGGGTGGGTATTGCTAAGGACCTCACGATATGATCACGATACAATATGATATTGCGATATCCAAATTGTGCGATATATTCCGATGCATAGTTAGCTGAAAACTGTAAAAGGCATTATGCATCTTAAAATCTGAGTTGCACGTACATCAGGTTATCGTGATAATTCATCAAACAAACTGAGGCAAAACAATGTAATTCAAATAATCCATGCCGTTTTATTGTAACTATACAAGCTAAAGTTACAACATATTTGATATATGTTTTTCATATTATTTACATAATATGAATTTAACATTGACTATATTACTTAAGCCAATGTATACAATAAAGTCTTACTGGATTTACAACCCATCTGAAACATGATATAATATTTGAAAAAAAAAAAAAAAAGTAAATCGATATTCAAATTTTGAATATCGATATCAAATCTGCCAGAAAGTATCACGATATATTGACATATTGATTTTTTTGCCCATCGCCTTATCTTATGTGTTGTCCAGACGCAGCTTTTTCTGTCTGATGGTACTTTCCCCCAAACATGAAAGCAAGAAAAACAAAAAAATTCTTTATATTGAAGAGGAAAGCAATTAGGATGGCAGGTCACGCTACAGAGATCAGTGAACCTCACAGCACCTTTGCTCCACTGCATATCAAGTCAACAAACCCTAGACACCTGACTCACTCTATTCCTTTGTTTTTGTTTACTTTTTAAAAAAAAGATTGTTGAGAGCTGTTGTTTGTGCAGCCACCTTTTTCACCAGTGATTATGAGCTTTTTTCTAATCGTGGTTTCTGGTCTTGTGCTCATACGTTTAATCACTAAGTGCATGCTTACATTGTCTGGACGATTCACTGTACAATTAATTATTATTTATTAGACAAAACCTCCTCAGAACATGTACTGGTTAATTGTGGTGTTTGGTACACTGCAGAGAGGTTAAAACTTTGATAAAGTCAAGCTTAGAGCACATCATAGTATCTCCATATTGCTCAGAAGACCCCATTATTTGGCATGTTTAACTGCAGCCAGTTTCTCTGCATGACCGTTTCAATAGTGATTTTATGCATCACTGTATCTGATGACTTTCATTGTTCCACACACCTTGCAAGACTTTCTTTGTTGAACCACATTACTGCAGCACTCACAGCTGCCATTTGCTTTACACCAGCAGACAAACTGGATTGTAGCTTAGTCAGATAATGAAACTGAAAAAGGTGGAGCTTGCAATTGCTTTAAAGAGCAAAACACACTATCCATCATTTCTTTTGTCTTTTCAGAGAGACCTCAATTGATTTTGGATCATGGAAAAGATATGCAGCTAGAGTTACCTTTTTGGCACTGCTAAGGGTTTGAGAGAACTTTGTCTTTGAAATAAAAGCATGATTCTTATCTTCCCTTTGTAGATTTCAATCCATGGCAGTTATTTTTCACTGGTCTTTGTAAATAAGTTTTCTTACAAAGTCTGTAAATTTCCCTATTAACGTTCTCCTTCACGACTTCAAGGCACTACTCAAAGCCTCTTGTATCTTATCTGCAAATGATAACACTTTAAAAATAGCCCTGGTATCGTGTTTTACTTCTTTCTTTCTTTCTTTTTTTGATTACATTTTTTTAATTTGGAACATTTTCTCATGATTTATACACGGACAGAAAAAAAAAACGCTTTATGTTCTGTTTTTAAATGAAATTACACTTTTTTTTTGTTTTATTGTATACGTAACACAAAGATCCTGACAGTGGCACTCTTGATGGACATGAGTTCAGGATATGAGGCCATTGTGTTTGAGGCTCGCCTGAAAGACTTTCCGGGTTTCCCATGTCTCAAAAGTACACCTCATTGCCTACTGGCTGATTAATAATAAAGAGGAAGCTCTGTGCCGAAGAGAGATGGCCAGAGTACCGCGCTCATCTCGTTGGGAACAACAAAAAGGCACTTTACAAAACATTCACAAAGCTGCTTGTTGTCTGCGCTCTCAAATTTGCATCAAGAACCTCGAGTTAAAGGTAAAAATTAGCAGCTCATACAAGCTGCATTTGAAATCTTGGGAGCAGCTGAAGTGCTCTTGTGGCTGTAGAGTGGGATCACCCCCCCACACCCCTACCGCCCATCCCCACCTCCTCCTCCTCCCACTGTGGCCTCAAGTCATTAATCACTGCCATCCTTTCAGCTGTCAATACGCACAAAAAGAAAAACCCCCAAACCCAACAATGACGTCGGAAATAAAGCGTTTTTGTATTTTCTTTTTTTTTTTTTTCCAGAGCGGGGGCAAATATAGTTCACTGAAGATATTGTTTACTGTCTGGCATAAATCTTGTACAGTTTCCATAAAGAGCTTATCTTGTGGAAAAATCCTCGTCTGAACAACACAGCATATTGTCAGTAAAAAAAACTCAGATTTGCCAGGATTAGTTTTTATCTCTTTTTCTAAGAGCTGTGCTCTCTTATCCAGTGAGATGTTTTCCTATATTTGCCCCCTAAGCCCCAAGTAGTATGGAAGCAGAATCCCGTGCCACATATAGTCAGGTTTTAAGCTCACAATGTATATTTATGAATATTTTATGACACTGCAATGGCAAGAAGAGTTATGTATTTAACTGCTCTGATCTTACTTAGAATGTTGCACAGCTGAGCTTCAAAGTAAACAGTGTCCAGACCTTTAATACAGTTTACTTGCACATTGACATCCGTTAATCCAACTTAATGTCTTAAAGCACGTGGTCACTTTAAGTGAGCTGCTTGCAAAGGCATCATCAGTTAATTCCTGTACAATTATCCATTGATTTACCCCATGTTTCGCTGACACAGCAAATTCACATTTTTTTTTTTTTTCCTTTTCCGATATTCACTTTAATATTTTGTCCTTGAAGGCAAGTAAAACATGGAGCTGCATAGCTGAATACTAAAAGTGCCTCTCACTATTGATCTTACCCTCAGTGCGCTGTTTGGCAGTTGCGGTTTTACGATGCAGATTTTAATCACCTCTGCCGGTTCGGAGTAGCCCTAGATGTGTCTGGGCCCTCACTTTTTAGCTCGTGATGATTTGTACCTTATAAACAACACAATTCATCGAAGGACACCTGCCACTTTAACACCGGCTGGACACCGGCCTTTTCTGTACGGCGCATAAAATAGAATATTTGTGGGAGATTTGTGGTGTAATTTATAGATCCAAGATTTGTTGGTGCCCTATTTTATTAGATTGAATCCAGGCGATTCCCTGTCCTCCGACTGTGTGTGCTGCACCATGCACACTCGCCGGGAACATGCATTTGCATTTTATACATTTCTGCCGCAGCTTAGTTAAGAGGATATATGGCTGTGTGGGTGTGTGTGTGTGTGTGTGTGTGTGTGTGTGTGTGTGTGTTTCTGTTGTGGACCAGCATGGAGTTAAAGATAATATTTTCAAATTATCAGTGATATTTTTCAATATGAGGTAACATATTTCCTCCTGAAATAGAAAGATTAACATTTCTGGCATTTTAGTATCCAAAATGAAAAATTGCATTTAAAAAGAAAAAAAAAAAGTTTAACCTTCACTTAACTGACCTTGATTTCTGTGTTATTTTCTCTCACAGAACAACTTCAACTGAACAAAGAACTTCAACCCACATCCGATTGTGTTAGTAGTGTGGAGGCAGCCATGGAGGTGAAGGAACGTCGACCCTACCGCTCGCTCACCGCCCGGCAGGACACGGAGCGCCGCTACACCAGCTCCTCAGCAGACAGCGAAGATGGTAAACCCAACCAGAAGTCCTACAGCTCCAGCGAAACCCTCAAAGCCTTCGACCACGACTCCAGGATGGCATACGGGAGCCGCGTCAAGGAAGTGGTTCACCACGAAGTGGACGAGTTCGGCCGGCAAGGTTAGTGCGTCATCAGGCGCTTTGTGACTTGATGAAGGAATAATAATTCCTGTAGATTTCTTACTGATTCTAATTACTCTGGTAGAAACTAAGTATTAAAAATAAAACTTTTACATCGGTGAATTCCCCCGCGATTAATGCACGGATCGGACTGACGCTGGGTGGCGTGTCGAGCTGCCTCAGAGTGAAGTCTTATCTGCAGGTCAGCTCTAATGTAAACATAACTAAGGCAGGGGCCGGGTCGTGGGAGGGGTTTGTACATCACGTAACCTGAGTACAACCCACCAGTAGGGATGGGCGGTATGGACTAAAAAATGTATCACGATCATTTCTGGCATTTATCCCCATAACGATAAAAATTACGATAAAAAAAATACCAATTCAACTCCACCTTTGTAACTATAAATCTATCTCTCTCTCAGATCCGCCATGTTTGTTACACAAAAACATCATCAACGGGAATTTATCTTTCTTTCTTTCTTTCTTTCTTTCTTTCTTTCTTTCTTTCTTTCTTTCTTTCTTTCTTTCTTTCTTTCTTTCTTTCTTTCTTTCTTTCTTTCTTTCTTTCTTTCTTTCAGGCTCATTTCCTTCCTTCCTTCTTTCCTCCTGTTCTCTCCTTCCTTCTTCCCTTCCTCTTTTGCTCCCTTCCTTCCTCCTTTCCTTCCTTCCTTCCTTCCTTCCTTCCTTCCTTCCTTCCTTCCTTCCTTCCTTCCTTCCTTCCTTCCTTCCTTCCTTCCTTCCTTCCTTCCTTCCTTCCTTCCTTCCTTCCTTCCTTCCTTCCTTCCTTCCTTCCTTCCTTCCTTCCTTCCTTCCCGTACGTTGTGCGTGGATTTAACCACAGAACCATAAATCAGCTTTACACAAAAACGTCATCAACAGGAATTTATCATTTTTACCGCAAGATGACAAATTCTTATCGTGAGGAATTTTTTTGACGGTATATCGTGAACGGTAAAATATCGCCCATTCCTACCCACCAGGGATGTTTTTAATCTTTTTGAATTATTATTTTATAAAATAAGGAAACAGCTGATGAGAGTTGCAGCAGGAGGACGTCACAGGTAGGCCTTTATCAGCAAGATGAGCAACTGGGGAGACGAGGAGTTATGTGACTCAGCCACAGAGCCGAGGATGCAATAAACCGCTGTATGTCCGGAACCACAAAGGATGGTCCATTGTTTGAGCAACCGGACACAAAGATGACAAACCGGGGGTTTGCAGGAAGCAAAATCCGGCCAAAAACGCTCATCCCGATGTTCATCCATCCTCATTTCGAAAATTACACCTGTCTGACGGCGAATAAATTCTTTCTTTCTTCCTTAAATTTTATTTGAGAGGGAACATGTGCAATTAAGAACATAAATGTAAACATTTGATGCATTGCACCAGAGTTAGCCTTAGGCTAATTTTCTAATCTTGCTGATGTAGGGATAATACGCCATTCTACACCCACACAGGTTATGTAATGTTTAAGTTAACGTCTCCCGACTCGCCTTCCCTCCCCTCAACTGGCCTTCAGGTGACAAATAACACGCCTTGTGTTAACATTACCAACACGCGTTAAACACGCCTTCATCATCCAGCGATATTAGCGGGATCCAATCTAAAAACACCTTGTGATAGTAAAAGTAAGAGTCACAGTAGATCTATAAAGCAACTGCTGCTGGTGTTATTGCAGAGAGAAAACATATGTGCATTAATAGCAATAGCTTTATAGCAGCAGTATGTTGGATTTAAGAGTTCCCACTTTGGTAACTCAGTGTGACTCACAGCTCTGAGAAGAGATTACTAATGTGAGAGCAACACTTATAAAGCTATGATTACCTAGCAAGGGCCTCTGAATACTAAAGGTATTGGTAAAAAAAACAAAAAAAACATACCTGCATCTTTCTTAAAACTCCATTACCACTTTTTCTCTGTGATAAATACAGTTCATTACGTTAAGCAATGCAGTTCTTGCTGGTGTTAATTAGCAGAGTTCTGCATATCTCGGCTCGCTGCAGGGGCTGACTTTTCCCTTCGAGACCTTGGCTTCGGAGAAGCTCTCCCATCGCACGTCGCCACGTACAGGAGCGACATGGGGCTGCCGCACCGAGACTACTCAGTCAGTGTGGGCTCGGACGCAGACACGGAGACAGATGGAATCATGTCACCGGAGCACGCCGTCAGGTTATGGGGGAGGAGCAACACGAAGTCGGGCCGCAGCTCGTGCCTCTCCAGCCGGGCCAACTCCAACCTAACACTCACCGATACCGAACACGAGAACACAGAGCACGGTAGGACGCTCATCTCTTTTACCTTTCTGTCTGTTCTGCTGCTTTTCTAAGGATTTATTTTTCTTAAATCTGCTGTTTAAATTTAATAGTTTGATGTTTTTTTTTTTTTTTTTAAAGCATGTTGCACTTAAGCAGAATGTCTTATGAAGCTTTAAAGAAACACTGTGTAGATCAAGATATTGCAGTCTCAGATGACGATACGATCATCCTGGGTTGAAGTAGTGTTGTTTCCGACGGTCCTAAGCTGGAATACATTTATTTAAAAGATTTTTTATCATTTAAGAGGAGTTTTTATATTTTTAAATGTTCAGGAATTGATTTCTTGAAAGAAAGATAAGCACACAGACATTTTCGGTGAATAATTTGATAGATATATCTGTGTGGCTCTGCTTGACTCGCAGCATTTTCATAGACTTTGATAAAAAAGGATCCGGTCGTTTTCTGTTTTGACTGTCGTCCCAGGGTTTGGGACACTTTATGGACTGTACGTTTGTGGCTTGTTGTTTCTCTGTCACTCCTTTTGTGTTTACTTAACTTAAAAAAAAGGAAAAAAAAAGAAATAGCAGGTGGAAGATTAGTGTTCAATCCCAGTTTCTTTTGTGATCATCACATTTGTATATTCTGAGGAGTTTTGTCAGTAAACACTGTTTGATTGATCTCTTTCTTGGATGCCTTACAGTATACAGTGAAAGAAAAGACTCCTGGAGTAAATTCAGGGTATGGTGGAGGCAGTATCACGTTGGCAGGTTTCTATCATGTCGACCACTTTCAGATGTGTTTACCTCAGTAATGCGGAATAATGAAATTCTCTCTGACACACAGTGGTGTCTTTGCCAAGAACTGAAGCTCTTTTTTTTGCGTGCTGTAAGGGCAAATGACAGCCTAAATCACACATAATATAAGGCACATTTGTGATATCGTTCCCAGGGTACTTGAAAGATAGAGAAACTCATCAAGAAGCTTTTGGCCAAAGTTTAATTGCCCTGCAAAGTCTTGCAGAGAACCTTGTGAATAATCTTGCATTTCAGACTGTCCCACGTTATGTATTAGCTTCTCATTGTAACTGACAGAAATGACTTTTGGAAGTGGAATCCATTTGCACAAATGACTCAGGGAGAGAGCGTGGCATCCCCCCCTGCTTTATCATCTGAGATGCCAAGGGTCTTGAATTTGCCTGTAATGTACATAATTAAAGAGAATATCCTCGGAGGGCTGTTCAGTCCTGGTGTGATGGAATGTATTTAGAGCACCCATAGCTGCAGCATCATGCATCTGTGAGACCCAATCGAGACTCAAAGGAGGCTTTTATTCCAACCAGCAGAGCAGAAAGAGCACTTGTATTCAATGTTTAATTCAGTAATGCCAGATAACATACAATTTATATATGGCAAGCTGATTAAAACCAGTCTGAGCAGGGCTGCTTGTGTATGCTTTAATCTGTTTAAATCAACAAACCATTTACTCCCCTTTAATGTATTCAAGCCGCTGGGCAGTTTCTTCCCCACTTCACATGTGACTTACTTGACCCTGCTTTTAGCGCATGCAAATAAGCAACAGTAATTTTGGAACAATTTTCTTGATGCTTGATCCCAAGCCATCACTTCCGTTATGCGAATAAACCCCCTTTGCTTATTATGATGTTCTTTTCCAAAGATGAATTGTGGTTGGGATGGGATGTTAGAACGATAATAGCAGTGAAGCATACTGCATGTCTCGTGTTTGAGTTGTTTGAGTCACAGACATTTTGTAATTACAGTAGTTCTGGCTTAACGATTATACCCAACGCAGATGGTTGCTTCATGCACGTGTATGTGACGAGCATTTGTATGCATATGTTTTGGATAACATTAAAAAGTGCGTTCATGCAACATTGACGGCTTTGTGCAGAGCACATCCTTACCCGTGCAGTGTCTAGTTCCCAGGGAGCCCCTTGAGGACACTTCCAGCAGCCAGCGACTGCTGAGTCACTGCACATCCTACTGAGCATAAACAGCAAGGAGACAAGGCTGGCTGCTGTGTTTGGAAGAGAGTTGCTTTTCTTGATTCTTACCCAATAACAGCTTTTCCAGATGTGTGCTCTAATCTCAAACTTTTCCCCATTGCGGTGGGTAGCCCATTACATTTGTGTAACCATGAGAAACAGCGGAGAAGTTAACCACAATTCCTCTCAAGGGATTGTTATTCATCTGTTCACAAACCTGTAGAGAGAACTTAGGCCTACGCAGTTCATACAAAAATTATTGTTTGACACACAAATCACCTTAAAAAGGGATGTGATCATGTGCGGTTGCTGTATTGGCTTTGGCCAAAAGTTCAAAGAATTGGTGCAACCTTCATGAAAATATCTGCCCATGTTCTTTTTGGCTGAAATGATTTTGTTTTTCCCGTTAGCAACTTGTGGGATTTCAGCTTACATCTCCTGACGCCTCTCAAATCACCCCCACCTGAAAGGTATTAATTCCATTGCTTCACTGTTAGTTGTGCGGTAGTGTGAGCCAAATCATTAAAATCTACTCAGCTTGAGAGCACTATTTATACTCTCAATTACAGCCACGGTGATGCTGATGAAAATGATCAAAATTTGACTTGTCTAAGTGCAACGTAGTACAAAAACAGCTGGTAAAGCAACAGCGGAAGCCCCAGGCTGGACATCAGTTTTGCAAGAAATTGCTTTAGTGCTCGACTTTGGGTGCACACGCCCAAAAGGAGATTAGCAAGTATTGAGTGATGGGTCCATTCATGCTTTAAAAGTACTCAATAAACTGTTAAGCCAGATTCAGAAAGCCTCAGGTTCTTTTTTTTTTAAACTTTTTTCTAAGGAATTATGCAGTGAATTGTGTGGCATAATCTTGTTTTGGTGCCAATCTAATCTTTGGCTCCTACTCTTAGCACAAACTAAGAACAGATTTACTTTGAGTGGAATTTCAGTAAAATAGACTGTGCTCAATTATCATCAATCCTCCTCCTTCAGAAGATGATAAAGGAGATGTTGGCTAAAGAAAAGGTGCTTGTAGACAAAAACCACAAACGCAGACACAAAAAGATGAGACTGACCTTTTGTGATAAGCCTGGAATAAACCTCTAAAATTAGATTAAAATACTTCTTCCCTAGCTGATAAACATTGCACCAACATGCTGACACAACACTATATGTGAAGCTGCAAACAGGGCTTGAAGCTGAAACATTTTCTTTTTTTTCTGCCTCTAAGGCACTGTACCTCTGAGGTACATTGTAACTAATGTGGCGAAGGCAGATCATTACATACAGATTCCCTCTTTCCTCATACAGGGGAATGCAGAAAACACCTTTTGGATACTTTCAAAACTCTTCAGTGTATATACAGTCTTGTGCCAAGATATTTTCAGAATTGCTTTCGAAGTCGCTGAGTTTGCTTATTCTAATGTTACATCCAGGGGTGATAGCGCTCCGGCGTCACGCCGGATTTCCGGCATACCGAGGTGTTTGCGAGAAAAAAATAAAATAAAATCAGGTTTGCCGTTTATTTTTCTTATGATATGAATTTTTCATATACCGTAATACTGGTGAGTAGCGCACACAACGTTGGGAACGCGGTGCGGCGGAACGTAGCGCCGCTGGACACTGTTTGTGAGGGGACCGTTTAGCCAGTGAGCAGAGCCGGCAGGGAAAAGTCAACAGTGCCGCGTGTCCGCGTGTAACCTAAATCTACCATGGCCTCAGCGCCAAGTGAGGCTTTATAAATATATGGGCTTTATAAATTTATTAAATATATGAGCGCGGAGTCGGCGAGGAGCCGGGCGCACAGTGAGTCGCGCTGTGAAGCCTGATTTATGGTTCCGCGTTAAGTCGACGCAGAGCTTTCGCCATAGGGTACGCCGTAGTTCGCGTAACCCACGGCGTAGGGCCTGCGTTGGTGTAACGCGGAACCATAAATCAGCCTTAAACCACACCTGCAGCCCATCAGTTCATGAGGATGAGAGGTTAAAACAGCGCGAGTTGTTCATTGCTGGTTCGTTTTGTTAACTCTGAGAGCTTTATTGGTTTGTTTGTTAGCTTGCTGGTGTTTTTTTTCTCTCTGGGAGTTATTTATGAAGAAGTTCTGAGTTCCGTGGGAGCAGTGTTCGAGTTGAGGGGGGATGAGGGGTGATGTGATGGCACCCCCCCCCCCTGAAATAAAAACGGTCCAAATCATCCCCCCTGAAATAAAAACGGTCCAAATCATCCCCCCTGAAATAAAAACGGTCCAAATCATCCCCCCCTGAAATAAAAACGGTCCAAATCATCCCCCCTGTAAAACTGCCATCCCCCCTTTCCATCCCTTATGTCATTTCATCAATGAATGTGGTTTTACTGCTAATTCAACATTTAGAGTCATCACCAGAAAAATAACACCAGAAAAATAACTTGTTTGACAATTTTCACCTGTTTCAAGTACATTTTCACTTGAAATAAGTAGGAAAATCTGCCAGTGGGACAAGATTTATCTTCTTATTACAAGCAAAACAATCTTGTTCCACTGGCAGATTTTTCTACTTATTTCAAGTGAAAATCTACTTGAAACAGACTGATTTATTGCTTGTGTAGTTGAAAAATACATGAGAACAGGACCTTGAAAAAAAATAATCACATATTAAATTGTAATATTGAGGAAAAAAATCGCAATTAGATTATTTTCAAAAATCGTTCAGCCCTACATTAGAATCATAAGTGTTGCCACCTCATTGTAACAGCATCATTTTGTGAGGCCAAGCAAACCTGTATTTATACTAGTGTTGACATTAATGTTTTTCTACAATCTTTCCTCCTCATGACAGTAAAATAGGCCATTCAATTTAATGAACTATTTATCAAAATGTTGTCCCAGGGAATCACACCCCTGGCCTATGTTGTTCAGTTGTCTCATTCTGTATGGGCTGCATGTGGTGAGCTTGAACAACAGGATCATGGGTCAATTTACACCAGACTTACACTTTAAGAGGACAAAAAATGACAATTGTGTTGATCGGGGCATATATCTTGGCTTAGGGGCTCGCTTACCTCCCAGGAAAAAAAAGTTCAGGCTCAGGATTTTTTTTTACTATCACCCCTGTACATCACTATTGCTTATTTGCACAACAGTCTTGCATATTTTCATGAGGAATATGCTTATGACTTGATAAATGTACCATAATATGCAGCCCTTTTGGTTATCCCCATTAACTGACCATACCCAAAAGCATTGCAAGGCCTAAAAAAAAAACCGTCTTTGTTTTTTGTCTTCCCATAGAGACACAAATAAATGCCAACAAAACAACATGCTCACATTTGAAGTGGACATGTTGGAAGCCCCAGTCATTCACTGCCTGTATCTTATCGTAGCTCATGGTGGTATAAAACAAAGTCGTAGGATTGTTCCATTTTGTTGGGGGGGTATTTTTAGCCTGAGCTCTCAGCCCTCTGTTTCCAGGGTTATTGGCAGGGTAAGGCCTATGGGAGAGGAGTAGGCGATGGGTTACTGGGCAGAAATGGGATTGGGCCTAAATGTGTGCATGAGCCATTTTAATCCAAACTGTATCAGTCAGCTGGTATCAGCATAGAGACATATCACTCTTAAATATCATTGTAAGCCTGACTTTGGTTTACTGTGAATTGGATTAAAGGAGCTTGAGGCAGGATGGAGGCAGGATTTATGAACAAAATTCGTATACGTTTTAAGTTTTCTAGTAATAATGTCAGATGAAGCGTTCCAAACCAAAAAGAATGAGCCCTCTAGTGTATCTCTCCGTTGCCTTGAACAGGCTGTGTGCTGCAAAATGTGCTGCAATTGTGACCGGAATTTCCCGCGCTGTCCTGCGGATGTGACGTCACATGACGCTGCATGTGCGTTCTCCCCGTTCTCCCGTGCCTAGCTGTTGGCTGCAGTACCCCCAACGGCCGTCGTGGCGAAGGGTGGCGCTAATGAGTCTCATTTCTTAAAAGGAGCCTCATGCTCCTTTAACTTTTTTAAATATTTTTATCCCCCTGATTTTTTCCCCTTTTTTATCACCCGCTGCCAGTCAGTCCTGGGTACTGCTCTCCCTCTGCCAACCCCGGGAGGGCCCTGAGCTGAGCTCAAGCCTCCATCTTGCTTGAGGAGTGATCACCTTCTTTTCATGTTATTCCAGCCAGATCCTCCCCACCCTCGGGCGCCCCGGCTGGCCGGAGGAGGCAGTGTACGGCCCAGGTTTGCAGCCTGAGTGCAGCTCACATTACCTACCCCAGGGAACACGGGGAGAACATGCAAATTCAGCACGGAAAGGCCCTTTCCAACCCCACACGGTGTGTGGGTGCTGAGGATTTGGATTAAATTAAGTATTTAAAGTAGACATCCTAGTTATTGATGAAAAAAGTGTTTATAAATGTAAAACTTTGGGTCACCCTGCTTTGAATTAGGAATGGGCGATATTTTACCGTTCATGATATACCGTCAAAAAAATTCCTCGCGATAAGAATTTGTCATCTTGCGGTAAAAACGATAAATTCCTGTTGATGACGTTTTTGTGTAAAGCTGATTTTTGGAAGGAAGGAAGGAAGGAAGGAAGGAAGGAAGGAAGGAAGGAAGGAAGGAAGGAAGGAAGGAAGGAAGGAAGGAAGGAAGGAAGGAAGGAAGGAAGGAAGGAAGGGAAGAAGGGAGGAAGGAAGGAAGGAAGGAAGGAAGGGAAGAAAGAAAGAAAGAAAGAAAGAAAGAAAGAAAGAAGGAAGGGAGAAAAGAGGAAGGGAAGAAGGAAGGAGAGAGCAGGAGGAAAGAAGGAAGGAAGGAAGGAAGGAAGGAAGGAAGGAAGGAAGGAAGGAAGGAAGGAAGGAAGGAAGGAAGGAAGGGAAAAAAGAAGGAAGGAAGGAAGGAAGGAAGGAAGGAAGGAAGGAAGGGAAAAAAGAAGGAAGGAAGGAAGGAAGGAAGGCAGGCAGGAAGGAAGGAAGGAAGGAAGGAAGGAAGGAAGAAAGAAAGAAAGAAAGAAAGAAAGAAAGAAAGAAAGAAAGAAAGAAAGAAAGAAAGAAAGAAAGAAAGAAAGAAAGAAAGAAAGAAAGAAAGAAAGAAAGAAAGAAAGAAAGAAAGAAAGAAAGAAAGAAAGAAAGAAAGAAAGAAAGAAAGAAGGAAGGGAGAAAAGAGGAAGGGAAGAAGGAAGGAGAGAGCAGGAGGAAAGAAGGAAGGAAGGAAGGAAGGAAGGAAGGAAGGAAGGAAGGAAGGAAGGAAGGAAGGAAGGAAGGAAGGAAGGAAGGAAGGAAGGAAGGAAGGGAAAAAAGAAGGAAGGAAGGAAGGAAGGAAGGAAGGAAGGGAAGAAAGAAAGAAAGAAAGAAAGAAAGAAAGAAAGAAAGAAAGAAAGAAAGAAAGAAAGAAAGAAAGAAAGAAAGAAAGATAAATTCCTGTTGATGACGTTTTTTGTGTAACAAACATGGCGGATCTGAGAGCGAGATAGATTTAGAGTTGAAACGATGGAGTTGAATTGGTATTTTTTTTATCGTCATTTTTATCGTTATCGGGATAAATGGCAGAAATGATCGTGATACATTTTTTAGTCCATACCGCCCATCCCTAGTTTGAATCCAAACATGTCTGCTACCTCTCCCCTGGCCTGACGATGCTCTCTATTGGAAGTAGTTTGATAAAACCTTTTGCTAAGTAAAGTTGATGTGACTTTACATCCTTTAAGAAACGTCGTCATGAATCACAAAGGTCAACAACTCACGTCGGGTAATGACAGCAGCCACTCCTCCGTGCTTGAAGGGAGATAATGAGGTGGGGTTATTCAGTTGGAGGCAGAAGACATCACCACCAGAATTCACTAACTCCTACACACTAATAAGTTATAAAAGCAACTTTAAAACAAAAAGTCTCATAGTAAGTTTAAACCCCCATAGTGATTTATTCCCTTGCTGCCTGTTATAAGATGCGTTTTGCTTTTCGAAGGAACTTTGAACTCTAGAAAGATTGAGGTTAAAGAGCTCCAGGGTGATTTTTCAGTTACCGAATCTTTGAACCTAGCAGGATTGTCTGTGTAAGACAGGTGTTAACTTGTGAAATGTGTCACATACTCCCAAAAACTTTGGGGGCTTTGAAGCGCAAATCTCTCCCAGATTTGAACTTGAGGTGAAGTACTTTAACTGTCACTTGTCCAAGTATTGAAATAGCCATTGTTCAATTCTGTTATTCTTGGCCCAAACCACATTTCCACTGCTGAGCTGTAGGATTCTTGTTCAGTATATTTATCTTAAAAATCCTCTGATTAAATGCAGATGTTTTTATTTTTCATGTAACTGACCCAGGTGGAGAAATATCTGCGTTTGCAACAGTTGTAGAAACATGATTTAACAAACTTTGTGCAGTCTGACTTTCTTCGGTTAAATGCAACTCATTTCTTTGAACGTTGTTCACCAGCCTGCTAAGCCACAGCATGTAGAAGAGGGTAAGCAGTCGCTTTAAAAACATATTCCCTCCTTAATGATAGTTTTACAAAAAAATAACCACAAACCAGGCAGCATTCTCATACTTGAACGCAAAATGGGTGTAGCTTAATCTTGTTTCTTGTACACTGCACATATGAAAATACTGTGGCTGATAGCTCCGGCATCCTGAGGTGTTACTGTTAAGATGCTCGTTAACTTTGAAATGATTCTCTGCAGCATTGTGTCCATACCAGGAGTTCTGCATGTGAAGGGGGAGCAACACTGTGCTTTCTATTACACATTATTTTTGTGCATCTTTACAGTTTCTTTTGTGGCATTGTACTGTAGCTGTAGGATTTATATAATTACCTCAAAGTAGAAGTAGCATTATTTAAACACGGCAACATAGATATAAAACAAGTACCTTCTCATTATAAACAATTATAATTATCTGGGAGAATATTCTGAGTCACTACCTGGCTTTGACTGTTTTAAAAAAAAAATAACTCTTACTTTTTCAGTAAAGCTATTAATCACGGACCTGACTTGCAATTTTAGTACCACTATATTCTGTTTGATCAGTCATGCTTAATTTCAGTTCTTTGTGGCAGACCAAAGACTCTGAGCCACGTTGGGGAACATTTTACATGTATCAAAACTCAGAAGATATTAGAAAAATATGAAATGTTCATATTTAAAAAATTCATACAAGCACATGGCAAAATATAACCAAAAGAGAAATGGTATTAACTGCAAATGGCTGTTAATCTCATTCAAGTCTTATTAGATTTGTGTCAATATAGTTTCATTATGAAATGTTAGTTTTGGCCACAACCACTTTTATTCCGTTTTTCTTTCTTTAAGAAATAATTCCAAGCACCAATTCAAGAGGTTAATTAAAATCAAATTTCGACTAATTTTAGATATCAAGAAAGAAAGTAACAAAAACAATTAATAAAGACAGAAAACGTCAAATTAAAAAGTTATGTTTGAACAACACCCACGTAGTTTTGTCTTCAGCAACATTTTATTTATGTTAAATGTTTCCCTGTCATTTTCAAGTGTAATTACTGTTGTCAAACAGCTGAATTTTGATGCCTTCTGGCATCTGCGATAGAGGCTGTGATCGTATTCTGTAGGGGACAGGGTTTTTCTGTAATATTGTGATCCGTAATTTCTCTGCATCCTTATCGAGCTCAACATGGGAGCTTGTTCTGAAGCGGTCGTAGGGATCTCACTGTGGCAGCAGGGTAGCAGGCGAAATGATGCTTCAAAGAAACCACTAGCGGTTTCCAAGCTCACAGCCAAGGCTATTTCCAACCCCCAGTATTTCTTGTGAAGTTATTTATTTGTTTACTTTTTTTGGCAGAGTCTGTGCTCAGATCATGGATTAGTAGAAATATTCTCTGGCTCATTTGCGGGCTAATTTGCTGGGTTTTGGAGGCCCTCGTGGACAGTTTGGGGCTGTTATCTGTGGAGTTGAATACCCACTCCCCGCCAGTGCCTTTGACAGTGTAAACCAGCACCACATCAGGGCCCATCTCCACCACAGCTCAAGGCTCAGCATGCAGCGGGATGAGCCCTTCTCTACAGAGGATCATCCCAGACCAAGACTTACAACTTTTGTCCTTTTTTTAGCAATATCCATTTAACACACTGTCAATTATCTATGCTCATGTTATATTTATGTTGGTTTCAGGGAATACTCTCCCAGCTTAAAGTGGAATACAAGTGGTATTGCACTGATTTAATATTCTGGATCCGTATCAGTGCATGCACTGACCCTGTTAAACAGGTTATATACAGACCAGATTTAACCAGTCTGCAATAAACATCCTTTTTTATCATTTAATCAATAAAAATCCACAAACCTGAAGAAAGATAATTGACATGTGAACCTCTCTGAATGTATCTAACTTTGTATTTTGGTGGGAAAGATTAAACACCTGTCTTTAAATGAGTTCCCAGTTACCTTTGAATGAATGGCTGTCTTTAGTAAAAGCAATTAGCCGTTGTTATTGAGGTTCAAGAAGCAGAGATCAGAGTTTTGATTTTGCTCTAGAATAACATAAAAGTAATTATACTTTCATGTTGAGATTCCGCTTATCTAGGTCTATCATCCATCCACAGAAGTTTTGAACATATTAAATATGTCACTTTATCAAACTTTGATTATATTTTTATTTTTTCTTTTGTCCAACAGAATAATGATTTGTATCAGGTACAAATTTCCTTATTATTTTTTTTAATCATGCTTATGCAAGTGCCATTTCATTTATTACTGAAAAAAGTAATAAATAATACCATGCACTAGGGCTGGGCGATATATCGAGATTTTAATATATATCGATATATTTTCAAACGCGATATGGTACGAGACAATATCGTTTATATCGATTTAAAAAAAATAAATAAATTATGATTTTGATATAGCTTATTTTGTGACAAATTGACTTGAATGTTTTATTTGAGATTTGCACAAATGTTTTGTTATTTGCACAACTGTCAACCTCAGTGGAAAAGTCTGCCTGTTACCAGGGGTGGAAAGTAACAAATTACATTTACTCGCGTTACTGTAATTGAGTAGTTTTTATGAGTAATTTGTAATTTTCAAAGTAGTTTTTGAAATATGTAATTTTTACTTTTACTCGAGTACATTTTGACCCAAGTATTTTACTTTGCTACATTTGAACCCCCTCACGTTACTGAGTACAACATTTATGGTGAAAATCTCGTGGGCATTTTATTTTGGTTTATTGTGAATAGCAGGATCCTGCGGGCATTGGGCACTTTATTTTGTGTTTGAATACTTTGATTCTGGTTCTAGTGTTGTCGGTTGGACAATATGACTGAAAATAGTTTTCACTTTACATTACAGGTTGTGACTGTCCTTTTTGTCCTGTTCTGTGGAAGTAAGAGGATCATGTTACTGAGCTCAGCTGAGCTTTTACAAGTGTGGATGTTTAACTTTAATATGCCTCCAAGTTGATTAAAACAACTTGTGCTGGATTTGATTCGTGACTCATCCTTTTTTTGCATTAAATAACTGAAAGTAACTTTTACTCAAAATACATTTTAAATTAAGTACTTTTGTACTTTTACTCGAGTAAATTTTTAGATGAGTACTTTTACTTTTACTTTGAGTAGGATTTAAGCAAAGTAAAGATACTTTTACTCAATTACAATTTTTCAGTACTTTTTCCACCTCTGCCTGTTACTGTCTACATTGTATTAATTGCACAGTGTATTTTAATTTAATTGTTATGCAGGAAAGGGATATTTTTTTATTTTATTCAAGAAGCATTTTTATTCTATATATGCAGGCAGTTTATTTTTATTTCATTTGTTTTATACATTTTGATATTGTGCAGACCTCTGTTAATAAATGTACCTGTGTGACATTTGGCACGAGGCTTTGTATTAAAACTGACTGTTTTTTTAAGGGTTTGCCTCAGAAAAAATGAAGCTAACAGAGATGCTAACAGAGATGCTATGCTATAATGCTTTGGGGGAAACCCCAATTAAGGCACAGAAAAAATATTGATATATATCGAGTATCGCCATTTAGCTAGAAAATATCGAGATATGACTTTTGGTCCATATCGCCCAGCCCTACCATGCACTTACTTTCAAAACATCTTTTGTACAAAGACAAAAATATTAAAACTTCCAGGAGGTTCAGTTGTCAGGTATTATTCAACATTAAATCAACATTACATCTTTCTGTTAACTCTTGAAAGCAGGAGCTTTTATTGGGGCGGTTGTGTCATATAACTAAAGTTTTCCATACTGCATATACGTGTAATTATTCATTTCCAAAAATCCTCTGTTGCGTTTCAGCATGAAAAGATTCACAATTATTAAACTTAGATGAAGGATTAGTGTGCACAGGATGTTCATACATGTTAGACCCTGTTCATACCTGGTATTAACATCCATCCAAAGTCATCCAGTCACAAGCTGCCACCTCTAAGGGCCGGGACACACAAACCCGACAGCCCACTGTCGGCAGTAAAGCAGTCGGACTGAAAGTCGGCTCCCATCTGCCCGAGTCGGTCAAAAAAATACTCCCGAACACACCAACCCGAAGCTGACTGGAACGTACGTTCTGCGCATGTCCGGGACCTAATACATCCCCATAACTGCAGGCGATGCTAATCTGTGAGGTCGCCCAAAAAGAAAAGGAAAGAAGAACAACCGGAAATGACGGATGGCTCTAGTCTAGAGTACTGAACATAACCTGCTGTCAGTCAGTGATAGAAGTCAAGAAAAATCAAACATACAATGGCTAATATTGAAAATATACTGGCGTTCACAAGACAGTCAAACACAATCCAAATCCAAACCGATGCCATAGTGTAGCGTCTATGCAATCGCTGTTTATCTAGTATGTTTACCTTCGTCATTTCCGGTTAACTCTGATTCGCTAATCAAGGGCTAACATTCCACCAATCAGATTGGTCATAGAGGCCGACGGATAGTGTTGAATACATGTCGGATCAGCCAAAATGAATGCAGACGCACGACTGCACAGGACACACCAACCCGACTCGAGTCACCGACCTACGACTGCCCGACGGTGTCCGATGGCCGATTATCGGGTTGGTGTGGCCCGGCCTTAACTGTGTCTGTTCACACTTGGCATTGACATGCGATTTCCTGGCATTTACACTGAAATTTGTGATTGGATCTCTCTCACAGAACACCCTTCCTGAATTCTGTATTTTTCTTTATTTAACAGATGTACCATGCATATAAAACAGCTATTCCAATGGGAAAACATCCAATTGATGGAACAACATGGAAGATAACAAAAGTGTTTAGAGTATTGAAAGAGAGATGTGGAATGAATTAGGATCTGACTGCGTTCTCAAATGCATCCTTTACTTTTGATCCTCTTGTGATTGAATCACTCTGAACAGATTTTAATACCAAGTGAACCAGGGCCTAAGAAACCTGCATTTCAAAACTCTATTGCGGTTTATGTTTTCTGATTTGTCTTCCAATGAGGACACTAAAATTTCACGACCTTCAAGTTTTTGGAAGGGAATAGTTCGGATAGTTCGGATATCCTTACATTTTTTTTCCCTCTCTTTCAAGTATCCATTTCACTATGGAAATACTACTTCTTTCATTTTAACCTTCCAGCCTTTTCATCAAGTTGCACCACAGCGATTGTCTTTCTTTAAACTTGAGTGATTTCTGTATGAGAAAAAGTCAGCATTTTGCATGGACTTGTAAATAGTGTGATGGTTTATTAACAGCTTAAGAAATGTTCACCAAAGGTCAAATCTGATAGGATTTCTATTAAGTGCAGGACATTTCCTTATTTAACTTTTGTATCCAAGGCACCCTGAGGCCGTTGTTTTACATGGTCACAAAAGAAAGCTCAATTCATTCCAAATAAATTGACTTCTGTCAGTCCTTTGCCTGATAATTAGATTTTAAAACATACTCTAATGGAATTGTACAGAATTCTGGCATAGTTAATCCTTTTTTATTTATTTCTTCACTAATATCTTTAAATGGCTTTTAAATTATTCTTAGTGAATCTCTACCCTTTACATGTCTTGAAAGTAAGTTTGACTACATGACTTCAAGCGCCAGGCAAGCGCTCGAGGCATCTCGTGTGAAATGCAAACGAACGTTTGATTTTTTTAGATCATGAGTGTAAAGTTATAAAAGCCATTATTGAAGTGGGCAAAAGAAAAAAAGCCTCTTCAGTACTGAAGTTAAATTTAAATAGCAGCATGTATATAGCTGGGAATTTTAATGAAGTGTCAGAAATTGTGTTTATTTTCCTCTTAACCACACTCTGAGTTATTTAGTGATGCAGCTGTGAGAAACTTCCAGAGTTGCAAGATTCAGATATAAAAGAATGTACAAAAACAAGTAATGCATTAACATCTATTTTTATTAAATGTGTGAGCCCAAGACTCACAAATCAGAAATGAAACTATTGATATGTTTTCCTATTCTCTTCATAATATAGTATGCTTAAAACAAAACATTTGCAAATTACATTAATTTTGACATGCCTTCCGTTAATTTTCAAAAACCCTCAACATAAAATAATGTGCAAAAGTGTCTAAAATAACTGTCGAAAAGACAAAACACTCCCAGAAAAATGGGAAGAATAAAAAAAAAACTCTGATCTACTGTTAGATGGCTCAGATTAATAAATCATTCATTTTATCTAATATATGCAGAGTGTTCCACAAAGATCTGAAGTAGCAGCCGGTAAGAAAAAGGATTCTGACTGTTCAGCTCTAATCTATATTTTAATACCGCTACTCCATCATATTGCCTAATTGCATACTTTGGTCGATTAAATTACTTCTTTATATTATGTTAGACCTGTTAATGTCACAACTTAAGCTGTTTTGGAGGGTTTGCAAAAAGTCTCCATTATTCATGTATCTGTTCACTCATTGAGGTCCTTTATATTCTGTCTTTGGCATGTGGTGGAATTCACAGCATTTCTTAACTAAAACTAACAGCATATGAATGAGTTAGGTTCCAGGAAATTCTCAGGTAGATTTATTACTCGTTATTATGGCAGAGAATTAAGGCATAAACCCTTTGTTTATTTTGCTGTCCATCTTGAGTCACTAAGACTCGGGTGACATTTCCATTCATTGCCTCGGTAGGAATTTTGAATCAAAACTGGATTTCTTCATTGTGGCCAAAACCTCCACAGCTATGCTCCTCAAATGTTCTTTTTTTTCTTTATTTCTGTCTGTGGCCACTATTTGTTGCTCTTGTATTTTTGCCACCACTCTGTTAAACGCCCTTGAAATTCATGACAGAAAAGATGATTATTAAAAGATGAAATGTAGCTGAGTGTTTGGAAAATGCTCATACTATACATACTATTAGAGCTGCAGCTATCGAATATTTTAGTAATCGAGTATTCTACTGAAAATTCCATCGATTAATCGAGTAATCGGATAAAACCTATTTTTGTTTAGTTAAAGAGCAATTATAAACATGCATAAGATGTTAGATGTTAATTGACATTACTAAGACTAAATTAAATAATCCAGTAGGTTCATGGCTGTGCATTTAAAAACCCTGAACTTACACCAGCGACCAAATTCACTGCCTTCACTCAAAAAACTAAGGATCTTACCAAGAAATGTTCTTATTTCTAACCTAAAAATGCCATTACACCTGATAACACACATCACTTAAAAGATTAGGTGTTTTTTTTAAACATAGTCGGGGCGAAATACCTGCTTTGAGCTGGCAAAATTAAACGATTTATTAAACGATTCCTCGAGGCAGAGAAAATTCCTCGATCATTTTTTGTAATCGAATTACTCGAATTATTCAAGGAATCGTTTCAGCCCTACATACTATACTCTTCCACCTGGTACCCGTTGGCAGGCGTTACAGGTCCATCAGATCCAGAACCAATAGACTCAGGAACAGTTTATTCCACAAGCTGTCACTACAGTGAACACTCAATCTTAACTTATTTGATTTGCTTCTCATATTTTATCTTGCACTTTTACTGTGTTGCACTATGTTCATACATGTATTACACTCCAGCTGATTAATTACGTCGTACGAACCCTATAAGGCTTTTAAAGTCTTATAACTTATCATGTTTTAAACAAACCTCATTGGCCGCATTTGTGACTGACTGGCTTCCGTTTTACTGTTTAGGAATTATATAAGCGCTCAGGAACACAGCTCTACTGACAGCATGTATTTTAGATATCCTTTTGAACTGTCATGCACTCAACGGGAGCTGGCACACAAATCAATTCTTCAACACTGACAAAGTGTCTGAAATGAAAAACTGTGGGCTTTTATGTAAGCTAGCTGGAGAGCGTGATGAAAGGAAGGAATTGTGTTTTGACAGAGGTGTACTCTCTTAGCATGAAAGCATAAATATCGCTATGATGTTTATATGAAACAAATAGGAATAAACTTGAATTACATAAAAAGGATGTGGCTCTCTGGTAGCATTCGGTCTTTGGTTTGGTTAGTTTGGTTTTTTGAGGCTGTTCGTAAGCACTTTACTGTCTTTTACTGGGATTTCTAGCTCTTTCTCAAGGGTGCACGTTAGAATTTACTAGGCCAGATCCAGAATGCTCTGTGGAACGACAGGGTGGGGATGGTGCCATCTTTGTTCAGCAAGGCCCCAGGCAAGCCACATGTAGCTCTAATGAGTCGCTTACAATTTCAGGCTCCGCTTACTCTCAAACACCAAAAGTAAACTTTTGTCTTTTTTTTTTATCCCCCCCCCCCCCCCCCCCTCGTCACCATTCGGGGATCTTAAGAGGATTGTGGGGTCATTATTTATTCATGCCATTGTGTTTATTCACCAGCCTCTGTGTGTGATGGGAGAGGGGATGGAGCAGCCGGTGCAGACGGAGTAAAAGCTGATAATTATCCACTATTAGCATTGTTTTTTCAGCCATGGTTTAAGTTGGCTCAGTCGATGATCGAGTTATGATAGAGGCCCAGAAACATTCATTTAAAGCAGATTACCACGAGCATGTCTTTGATGTCTGAAATCCTCCACAGAGGACTCGCCACACATGTGGGTGTGGGTGCATTTATAAAGCTTGTTTTTTATATGCCCCTTTTTTCCATGCAGATAGAGGAAATATCCTGGTGCAATGTCGTTTACACACATACACTCATGTGGAGCGGGAGATCCTCAAACACAGCCATCTCATGCCTGCGAGATGTTGTTAACAGTGAGAGGTGAAGAGATCGGGATCTTTACTTTTCATCCTCAAAGAAAGAAAGCCCCAGGGATGCTTAAATGGGGGTGTATAGAGGGATCTAGCAAAGTTTGACAGCCTCAGCACTAACATTGATTCAAAAGAGCAAAAAAATGTGGGGCTTCTGGCTGTAACTTCTATAAAGATACTTTATCAAGGGTCATCTTATTACTCAGTGTTGATGGTATCGGTAGGGGAAGTGAATGTAAGGTTCCCCGTCTGAAAGAAGAGTTTTTTTTTATTAAATAAATACAGGAATGACTAATTTCTCTGTTTTTCTCCACAACAATGAAACAAATGGTATCTTTCAGCTGGATTGCAGGTCACAGAGTGAACTGGATGTAAGTTATAGGGTGAGGCAGGGTGTGGCTCCGGGACGAGAAAGGATGACAAATCACTGGTAGGAGAAACAGCATCGCCACTCGTGACCTCTATGAGATTCATTTCCAACTCTACATGATTCCTTGGGATACTGCTGCCGGTTTCTGTTATGGTACGTGCTAATGATTGGAAGATTGGAAGATTTTGGATGAATTGGAAGATTCAAGAAATTGTATAAAGACCACACAATTAGACAATATGAATTTAACGGGTAAAATATATTTAGTTGTTTTTGTTTTTATATTGTTGGTGAGTTAGTGTGTATGTTTTCTTATTTTTTTGTTTTGTTTTTTCATTATTTCTTTTTTTTTGGTATTATACAAGTAGTGATTGTTGAACAGACGGACAGACCATCTTCATATGAATTGTTTTATTTTTTTGAGAAAGGGGCTTGGTATATAAGGCTTTCTTCTTCATGCCCCTTTTCTATCATGGAATGGAACATATGTGAACTATTTCCATGATATGGAATAAATAAAAATGAAATGAAATGAAATGAAATGAAATGAAGATGTTACATTTGTTTTTGTTTTTCCTTTCTCTATGTATATGAGCGGATTATCAATAAGTGAGTCCATTCTTGTAACGGGGTATTTTGAAAATGAATGAACGGTAGATTTTTGACCTGTCTTGGACCTTGAACAACCTTATATACACTGACAAGCGATAAATTAGGTTAAATCATACAGTTCCAGCATCCCCTTAGCAATTACTTTAGGGCAGTAAAACATGAGAGATTTTTCGGTTTGTTTTCTGGTTATGTCCTAGCCATACATTTGAAATCTATCATTCAGCATGCCTTTAAGAGCCTTCAGTAGTTGTGCTGTAAGTAATGGACGCTGTGTTCTACACTGCTGGTAGAAATGTGCAACTTTAATGGAACTGTGCTTTCTGTGGTAATACTTTTTTACTACACACAAATATAATTTCCATATTCTCTCTAGTGATCAGGTCTAACTATTAAAAAAGAAAAGTATTTATGGGCATTTATAATTTGTTTTCAATCGTGCATTATGCTCACTCTGACATTACGCTATTGATCGCGAGCAGGTACTTGGCACCCACAGAGAAATATTTATCAATTTTCCAATGTTGGCCCACAAAAACTAATTTTCCATTTTGTTTTTTGTCTGTGTTTTGCATTATTTAGTTTGAGGAAGTTTAGAGCATCATATGCAATGTTTTGGATTGAAGACCACTGATATCAATATTAATAGCGGTAAATATTATAATTCTGCAGCACACATATTTTCTTCTTGATGTGTTAAATTAACCAGAAACCTAATTTAGTATAGATATTGATTCACATGCCATTTGTATACAGAATATAACACCTGCATTCTTTCAACTTTACTACAATTCAAAGGGATTTATTGTACTTTTTAGTTTGCTAATTTATTAGCTTCATTCACTTTGCTATTTTTCAAAATACAAGTCTGACTTACAGTTGGATACTTATACAAAAGAAAAAAATATGTGAACCCCTTGGAATTAACTGGTTTTTCTGAATTACATTTGTCAAAATGTGATTTGCTCCTCATCTAAGTTACAATCATAGACAAACACAATATCTTTATGCTGAAAATACACAATTCTAGTTTTGTCTCGACTTTACTAAATACACCCAAACTTTAACAGTTCTGGTGGGAATAAAAGTAAGTAAATCCTTGGAACGAATAGCTGGTTGGGCATCATTTTGTTCAATTTTGGTAACTCTGGATCTGTCCAGGAATGGTAGAGTTGGACCCAGATGCAGGAGAGACAAGGAAGCAGGAGTTCCAGAAAAAGGCATTTATTAACTTGAACAAAACCAAAAGTGCTGGTCAGCAGGACTGGGTGAAGAAAAGGAAGAAAATAAACCTGACACGGCACACGGAGAGACAAAACAGTACGGACCTGCAGGGAGCAAGAGAAAGACAAGACACAAAAGGCTTGATGAGACACATGTGCAAACAATCAGGGCAGATGGGGACAAGGGAAGTCAAACTTGGACACAAAGACATGGGGTTGCAAAATAAAACGGGAACTTAAATACCAAAACTGTGAAAAACTGTGAACTTAACTCAAAAAAACATGATATGATCAGGGCTAGGATTGGAGATACCTCCTTTTAGGAAAATCCCCAACATAATTTAAATACCTACATTCATAGATAATTTATCCAATGGTGGACATATGCATAAACACATTAAGATTACTTTACCTCCCTCAGGTAGGTGGTGGTACGTCTTCAGAGATCTCACGTTTTACTTGACATCAACAGATGCTGTTTATGAACATCAAATCAAAGATGTTTGTGCATCCTTTTTTAATTAAAACAGTTTATCAACCACACTCCCAAAAGCATTTCATTAATTAGATTTCAGGTGTTGAAACTAGTGACATCATTAGCTTTTTATTGAAGTAATTAGCGAGTGGGTTCACAATTGAACACACGCCAAGCAGCACGTATACCATCTCCTCAATGTTCTACATCTTTGGTATTATTTTCTTCTCCTTTGTCTGGGTCACACAATTACAGTAAGTACGTCACAGCAGCTTCGCTCCAACCCGCCTACTTCTGCTCCGGGTGCTGGATTGTTATGGAAAAGAAACTAGGCCAAGTTGAGTCGATCCGAGTTGAGATGAGTAGAGCCGAGTAGGTACTAGTGGAAAAGGGCCATAAGTTACAACACACATCACTCTTAACACACACACACACACACACGCACGCACGCACGCACGCACGCACGCACGCACGCACGCACGCACGCACGCACGCACGCACGCACGCACGCACGCACGCACGCACGCACGCACGCACACACACACACACACACACACACACACACACACACACACACACACACACACACAAATAGTGACAGAATAACCACCACAGTTCAAGCTAAATGCGTTTTTCTTGGCTTGGTTTGGTTTTTCTTCATTATACATCACTAAGACAAATTATTTGGCCACTAGAGTGTTTTCCTTTGTCATATAATACATAAATAAAAGAGTGTATTTGATATAGTCAAATGTGTTCTTTCTGAAGAAGCTGGGTGGATGGGACAGTGGGAGGGAGACATCCTCTGTCCGTGCCCCCCCCACTTCCAAACTTGAGAACCCTGGTGATAGACATGAAGGGTGTGTTCCCAGATGGCTTGCTGAGTGACATGGCTGCGCTCTGTATGAAGGGACATCAGGCTTCAAAAGCCTTCTTCAGAAACCAATGGGTCACGTGACCGAATGCTTCGTCCATTGTTACATAGTCTATGGTTGCAACCGGCCCCAGTTTTGTCCTTTTCCGTGAAATATAACCAAACTCTGGTGCATTTCTGCCTCTGAGCCAAAATACGAATAACGTCATCACGCAAATGCGTCAGACGTCGGCAGAAACTTTAAGCGGAATTGTTCTCGATTCCCATCAATAGTGACAAAGGGGACGACAGTCGGATCACTTTTTATTGTATAACATTTTGATTAATTCAATTCTTAAAATCACTCAACAATGTGTACTTAATTTGCAATGTGCAAATAAAATAATGTGCGACTTTTTAAAGAACAAATCTCCTTGAGGCTGTCATTCCTGAGAATATTCTTGCGTTGGGAAGGAGTTTCTTTCACTTCCTTAAGAAAACTAAGGAAGAGAAAAAAAAACAGTGGCCTCAGAAAAAAGAGTCATTATATTAACATTTTGTTTCTCTAAGAATGAATGGTTGTGGACTGAACAAAAATACAAAGGTATGATGAAATAACCATTTCATCTATTTAGCCCTTTTTCATGAATGTCTAATGAAATCTGTTTTCCACCAGCTACAGACAATCAGATACAGAGACAAGCTTACTCCCAAGAACAAATGTAGATTGTGTACCCTAAAATGTAAATAAAACAGAAGGTGCTGACTACCAAACCACTTTATCTTTGACTATGACAAGCACCAAAGAACAAATGCTGAAGCTTGCTGAAATCAAATTCTAATGTACCTAGTCAGTATGTCTTTTCAAAACTGTGGTTCAAAGGCATGTGGCAAAGGCAAAATGTACGGTGTCATCAAATCAAAGACAATGATCAGTTAAGTTAAAGGCTGATATTATTATAATCACCTCTGCCTCCAGCAATTGAAAAGAGTGAGATATTTCTTTATTTCATGTACACTGTTACATGCATGTCATAGTGTGAATTTAATTAAATAACATGTGAAGAAGTATTTGCACAATGTTTGAGTACAGTTGCTTCATTTAAACCTCCTAACACTTAGCAAAAATGCATTCCTAGTTGTTTGGAGCAGAGTGGTCTTCAACCCTGATCCTCAAGATCTACTGTCCTGCACGT
Organism: Cololabis saira; assembly: GCF_033807715.1. Taxonomy (NCBI): domain Eukaryota; kingdom Metazoa; phylum Chordata; class Actinopteri; order Beloniformes; family Belonidae; genus Cololabis; species Cololabis saira. The sequence continues at coordinate 40,201,670 of NC_084590.1, forward strand.
TTTAGATGTTTCCTGCTTCAGCACACCCGGATACAAATGGCTGTGTCATTAACAGACTTGTGCAGACCTTGATGATACGCTGACACAATCATCATTTAGAATCAGGTGTTTTGATGCAGGGATCATCTAAAACATGGAGGGCTGTAGATCTTAAGAACCCGGTTTGAAGACCACTGGCTTAGTTCAGTGGTTCCCAACCTTTTTTCCTTGGAGCCCCCCCTACTTGTGTCTTAGACCAGCCGGGCCCCCCTCAAAAGAGTAAAACGATTCGTTACAAATCTTTAATAGAAAAAATGAACATTAATTATGTTTTTTTGATACATTTCTCTTTACCCTGTATACATATGACTTTGTTTTTCTCACTTCATTTTGTGTCACCAATGTTTAAAATACTCACAAAAAATAATTGCAAGGACATAAAAATATTTAAAAAAATTTTTATAAAATATGAGAGCAAACATTTTTTTTACATTTTTCCTTTAACAACCTGTCGGAGTAGTAGTATGATTAAATGTTGAATAATTATATAATAATACGTTTTTAAGTTTTTATCCTGCTAAATAACTTAGTATTTTAAAATGACCAACATATATTTCTAAGAGGGTTTATACAGACTTGGATTACTGTATTCCATTAGGTGTGTTATTATGATTTTTTTATTTATATAACATGTGCAAATATAATTTTTACAACTACATATCCTCAAAGCAGACAAAGTTTCGCGCCCCCCCCCCAGAGATCTCTGGCGCCCCCCCAGTTGGGAGACACTGGCTTAGAGGATTTAATCGTCCAAAGGTTTTATTATCCCCAATACTGTTTGCAGAGAGAGAGGTCACTTTTGCATGTTATCGCTATAATCTTTACGTCTGAATGCTAGGTATTTGCTTGGGAAAGTTTGAGGTGAAGGGAATCCCCTAAAGGTTTTGAGCAACTTATTTGGTCTAAAAACCTGCGCGTTGGTGTTACACGGACGTGGAAGGGTGCACACGTATGAATTTAAACACCAGTGGTTCAAAGCCTGGGAGAAAACATCCCTTGCAACAACAGGATCACTCTAATTGAATTGTTTTGGGCCCTGAAGCAGAAGAAATTCTGTGCTTCATAAAATGTATTTTTGGCCAGTGGGCACCATTGTTTGCACAATGTATGTTCAGTTTAGTGGAGCAGCATGCCGTTACCGTAAATGTAACATCCACATAGAGTTTCAATCTATTTGTGCTGTTTTTCGCTTGTGTGATTTTTTTTTTTTTTCTTCTTCCAGCAAGTACAACTTGTTCTGCTTAAATAGACCAACCACATAATATCCCTTTTTCAATGTGTTCAACCCGCTGCCTTCAAATGGTTCTGGTGAGAGTTAATGTACTGAAAAGGAAAGTCTTCATATAAGAATGATAGTAAGGACCAGGACAATCTGTAGTGCGGGCCTCTGGTATTGTGCACATTGTACACATTATCAAAACATTTCAAAAGGCATTTCTTTTCAGATTCTCCTGAATGAAGAATGTACTTTAAAATGAAACAGATAAGCAAACGGTTCCTATTTCAAGTATTTGAAGGTTGTTTTTTTTTTCCTTTTTTAATCTGATCTGAGGTTGTAGCATCAACAATTAGTTACACGTGAATAACTTCCATTCACTCTTCAATCTTCCATGTAGATTTGGTGCAAAACCAACTCCATGCCAGGAAAATGACACTTTGCATCATTTGTGAACCCGCAGAAAAAACTAACTCAACATTTCACTTTGAGCTCCAGAATCCTAAACATTAAAGAAACTCACAAGCGACAGGAAGGATCAGAGTATTTACAGCCGAGCTGTTGATTGTTGTGGTGGCGGGGTGAGTCGAAAATTCATCACAGCTGAAAAAATATGACAAAAGCGTGCCATCACATCGTGGAGTGCATCCCGCTCCTCCTACACAGGATGACAAAATTGATGCCGGGGGCAAATTACACAACATTTTACTGATCTGCCAATGACGAACTGCCAACCTCTCACACATCCCTGTTCAAACGCTACCACGCAACTGTCCAAGCTCATTTGTTAACAAACTGTGTTTTTTTTTCTTGTTTGCTGGCTGGTATTATATAATACCAAGATGTTAATTTAGATAAACATTACATAAACGCTATTGTATATTAATTGCATTAATACCACATGCAGATTCAGTAGTGGAATGTAGATTCTAGGGGTGGGCAAAAATATCGATATGGCAATATATCGCGATACTTTTCCAGCCGATTCAATATCGATATTCAAAATTTGAATATCGATTTTTTTTTTATTTTTTATTTTTTTTTTATCCCCGATTTTTTTCCCATTATATCACCCAGGGCTCCTACCTAAGTGGGACCCTGGGAGGGCCCTGCACTGAGCTCAGGTTTTATTTCACGTTTTATTTCATTTTATAATTTATTTTTTATATAACACAATTGCCTGTCCTTAAAAAATGAAAAATAATGGACAGAGGTTTATTTATTTATGGATTTATATCTATACTGACTGATCACTGTGCCTGTCCTTGGTTTTAGTACCATCTTTCTTGTGTTTATTATCATTTGCCACATAATTAAAGCAACCTCATACTAAATTTAATGTTAATTTCATATGATGTAAATAATATGAAAAACATATACAAATATGTTGTAACTTTAGCTTGTATAGTTATAATAAAACGTTGTTTTGACTCAGTTTGTCCCATGAATTGTCACTATAATCTGATGAACGTGCAACTCGGATTTTAAGATCCATCACTATCATCTGATGTACATACAACTTGGATTTTAAGATGTGTAATGCATTTTTAAATTTTTCGGTGAACTATGTAGAATATAATAATCGGGATATCACATAATCGGGATATCGCAATGTGTATCGTATCGTGGCTCAAGTATCGTGATGCGTATCGTATCGTGAGGTCCTTCCCAATACCCACCCCTAGTAGATTCAGCACGATGTTTGCTTTAAAATTTGAATACATTTGTGATGGCACCCAATGCATCAATGCACATCCAAAATAGACTGTGAGTCATGCACCTGTGTCTTATCTTAGCATCAGTTGATTAAACAGGTGATTAAAGTAAACCCAAGGTTCCTTTTTAATTATTTTCATCTTATTTCACTGTTTAAACATAAACACAGTGCATCTAGGTAGGGCGCTGCCCTCAGCTGTAGGCTTTGGCTAATTATAATCCTTGTTGTCAACGTGGATTCACGCTGCTCCTTCACCTTTCTCTGTACTCTGGATGTGCACTGCATTTAACTAAGGCTGTCATAGACCTTATTTATCCTGTTGTGCATTTGAGGAGTGACAACCTTTCTGCCCTTGAATGCATCTCATAGCCTATGTATGGTGCCAGCCCAAAGGTAAATCAGAGACGAGTGGAGGAAACAGAACAAATGGGAGAATTAAACATCAGGACAGATCTGGATGGAATTTGTTGACTCTTATTAGATTTTTTGTTGATTATGTCCCCCTCTCCCTGAATTCAAAACCTTCTGTTTTCCTTATTTAATATGGACACTTTTAGCCCTTTTAAATGGAGGCATTTTTGTAAATACAGTTTTATATTTATTTTTATGATAATGACAAAAGCAGCTTCTTGCGCATGCATAAAACATGTTCATTATGATAAGCTTCAGAGGGGGGTTTTTGGATCAGAGTGTTGATTGCAGTAACTGTGGCTGTGTATATTATAAACATCTATGTTGTATTTTTTTTTCAATCTCTGCTCATGACTCTGCTCGTTAGCAAACCCAGATGAATAAATACACGGGCCCTGTCCAGATTCAGCCCTGCAGTCCACTATATAGTGCCTTAAATCAGTGTTTGCTATTTTGTAGTGATGCCAGGATATGTGGTGACCATTGTGATACTCAGTGGTGGACAGTAACGGAGTAAATTTACTTGAGTACTGTACTTAAGTACATATCCAGAAGATTTGTACTTTACTTGAGTATTAGATTTCTTTGGTACTTATTACTCTTACTTGAATACATTTCCAAGACAAATATTTTTACTTTTACTCGAGTAAATTTCTAGGAAGGCTGAAAAGTACTCGTTACTTTCAGGTCTGCTCTTTTTTCTTCTTCCCTAAAATCATATTGGACACAAGCTGTTTTTGTCAAAGGAGGAGACCTATCACAGTGCACGCTCTCCACCGGGATGTACGTAAAGCGGAAATACGTCAAGCCTCCTCAAAACGATACCGCCAAAGTAGCCTGCGTTTGTCAAGACAGAGCCGCATTTGAGTTATTGAAAGCAGAGATGTCGTTTTTTGTTTTTTTTTTTTGCTTTGAGGGGGATCCAGACTTAATTAGATGGTGCAGGTTCATTTGGTTTCAGTTCATGATTGTTAATAAACTCTGCATCATCTGCTGTCCTCTTATGATCCCATTCATTTGATTTGTTTTTGGTGTTTCCGCAGGTTTTATATAACATTGTGGTTCTAAAAGCAGCACATCAGTGCAGCTGGTTTCAAAGAGTTAATTCTCAGAAACAAGAGTTAAAAGATCCTTAAATTAATTTAGAAAAAATATAGTAATTTACTGATGTGGAAAATAAGAAATTTACTCTTACTTTTACTTAAAGTAAATTTAAAAGCATTTACTTTTGGATACTTAAGTACCTTTAAAAGCAAGTACTCTTACTCGAGTAATATTTTGACTGAGCTACTTTTACTTGTAACGGAGTAAATTTTGACCAGTAGTATTTGTACTCTTACTCAAGTACTGGGGTCGAGTACTCTGTCCACCTCTGGTGATACTCCATATTGTGCACTCGTTGCATCTCACGATTCACCATGAAAAAAGTAGTGCACAGTCGCCGGTTATTACATATGGCATTTTTTTTTTCGTAACTAATCTTCGACAAGATTCTTTGTCTTCAAGTACAACAAAGATGTCTTTTAACAATGGGTGATAGCGCAGGATAAAATGACTGACAGAATTTCATTTTCATGAAGTCGGGCTAATTATACAGCAATTATGAGCGTTCAGTGTCAGACAACGGGTGCGATGCTCTCAGTTTGGAGAATCCCGGAGGGAAAGAAACCTGGGAGGAATAAGTTGTAGTGATGTGGACATTAGTAAAAGACAAGAGTAAAAGTGACTAACAACAAACTGCAGGATTTATGTACGTATAAGTACAAGTATAGGAATGAAATAATCAGATGAAACAGGAGCTTGTCAGGCTTTACAAAATGCAAAGTAAGATAGACTTTGAGGAATTCTCTAACATCAACCTAGTGTCCTAGTTTCACAATGATTCATGTTTGCATATATTTCAGTACTCGGAAATGTAAATGACCCCCTCTGTATTTATTAAAAACAACTGGTTGACTATGTATTGTAATGAATTAATTGGACATTGCTTTTTGCCCACAGTCCTGTAGCTCAACCAGTCTTCTAGACTACATTGATACAGAGGTGCAGAAAGGTTTTCCTCATCATCAGATTGTTGTTTTTAACACGGCCACATACACAGCAGAGAGAGAGCAGAGTGCACTCCATCTATCAGGTCATGAGATTACTTTTTAAGTGATCCCTTTTCAAATGTGGGCCCTGCATGCACAAATATTTATGCCTTTCCCGGTCGCTGATGTGCATGTCACCATAGCAACCAGGAAACCAGTGTCCCACCCACTTGAAAAATATCAAAGTAACCTCTACAGACTATGGACAAAAAGAGAAGATAGCTAAAAAAAGAGGAACATGTGAATTAAATAGGGTACAGGGCTTTAGGTTGCCAGTAAATTATCCTATGTCAAAGACGTTGTTGCTCAGTTTGTCAGGTTTTTCAATTTAAAGTGGCTAATATCTGCTTAGAAATGTGGAACCAATTCAGTTATAATGACAGTTTACTTGGAAAATAATATTAAGGCAATTTACAGAGTAAATAAACAGAATCGAGTCATACATAAACTGTGTTAATAAAGCTAGAACACCAGCAAAATTGTCATCTACATGAAGCTACACATAGCTTGTCAGTTGTTCCCTTGGAAGCTGTATCTACCTGTTTTATTAAATTGTATTTTTTTTATCAAAAAGCACATAAGTGCAACATTGAAGAGGAAGGTCATGTCAGAGCCAGAATGTTTTTTATTTATTTTTTTATTCTAGCACCATTGAGAAGTCAAATTTGCCGTCACTTGTCCGATATGATGGCTGCTCTCATTCTTCACACGTTTTATCAGCGGGACCCAGCGAGCACCCACAGCATCATAAAACTCCTGTGTTTAATTTAGTTAACATTGAGTGATTACCTTATGACAGTAAACTTTAATTAAAAAAGACTCACTGTTCATTTTTTAATCAATGCCATTTTTAATCCTAATCATAGCATTAAAATATTCATATCCCTAATTTTACTAGACTTTAGTACATTTATATTTAGAACGTGCATTGCAATTTCTAAATATTTTCATTTATTTTGCATTAATTTGTAGTTATTTTGACACAGCTTGACGTTAATCTACTGCAATGTTCAAAACCATCTATTTTCAAGTTGATAAATGGTACAAATTACCTTGTAGATTATCTTTTACGTTTCCTGAAAATGTACCACACACTCTTGTTTGATATAAAGTTGTTAGTTGTGTACCGTTACAAAATATGTTTGCCATGCTATCCACCACTGAAGTGCACACACACACACACACACACACACACACATACTATAATGTAGTTTTTTCCTCCTATCCGGGGTCACGGGGGTCTGCTGGAGCCTTGTCCCGGGTCACTACAGGGGTACACACTGGACAGGCATCCAGCCCATCACAGTATACACAAACCACCATACACCGTCACACTCACGCCTACGCCTACAGGCAATTTAGAATCATCAATCAACTTAAAGAAGCTCGAGGAAGCTGGAGATCCCGGATAAGCAAACTAAACAAAGAAAGACTCCTGCTGGGCCCAGTAGAACCTTCTTGCTGGGAGGCAACGGTGCTAACCACTAAGACACCATGCTGTGCTTGTACATACATGTGTATATATATATATACCCTCAACAGCTGAGACAGAGTATGTGCATTAACCACTCAATTAATCAATTAATAAGAAACCCTGAGTCATCAGCATCACAAGTTCTTCACTGCAAATACAATCTTTTGGCTCCTTGCACACTTTGAATATGCCTTATAAAGTCTACTTTATTTACTGCATGCCGTATAGTTACACAAAAAAACAAAAAGAACACTTAAACTAGCTTTACACCCCTATTCTTATTTTTATGACGTTCAGTCTGTCTCCTTCCCTTGAAAATAAATGTCTTTTCTTTTTAACTAGAGCTTTGACTTCAGTTCATGGCTTTCTGAATAGTTGTTGCCTGAGCACTTTTGACATGCTTTATTACGTACTTTGTTCAAAAAATATCAAAAGTTTGCAATATGAGTTGAAATATTTCCAATTTTTTTTTTTCTTACATTAAAAAGAGTGTAATTTGCAGATATAATATGCAGTATGTAATATTTCATAAACACATAATTGTATTCATGGACGTGAACTGATGGGATAATGTTTAACTTGCACATTTTTGCTCCTTTCCACTGATGAAAACATCGGTTCTGTTCCAAAATCATTGCAAAAAAAACATCAAAACATGTACTAAGCATCATCTCGTGGGAGGAATCACTAAATGCTACATTACTAGATTTTTATTTTTATTTTTTTTAGCTCCCAGATCACAGTCACACATTTACTTGCCCATTAATTTTGTTGGGTGACTAATGAGCTGATTAAGACCTCAAATGCAGTGGGAGGAGATCTGCACTTGCACTCAAGCCAAACCAGGCAGTAAGTGGCACTTCCTGATGCCGTGAGGCACCAAGCAACGGGGTACGGTCCCTGCGCTTCTAAATAAAAGCTCCCGTCTTCCTCCTTAACATAGGTAGTGAACGCAGAGGCAGTTCCGGGTCCTTCCACGGTCACCTCGAGCGCTGACGTCTCACCTGCGCAGTCGTTGTCTCCGGCTTCGGCTGGATGTGGCTTGTGCACGAATTGCCCAAGGCGGCATTAATTAAAGACACCGAGACAGTAAAACCTTTTTGTGCAAGACTAATGGCTGCTGAATATTTCGACTTTAACCTCATTTAGGTTATGACTTTGACCATTTTTAGATGACTTTAATCTTTCCTTGCTGAGTGATGAATTCCCTCTTTGAGGGGAAAAAATGCTATAATATTCACTCTTTTGAACAGCCTATCGTTGTCTTTCGCCTCAACAGTTTTAAGTCTTGCCTCTGGTCTGGCAGGTACCCACTCATTGAGTGGCGCTCAGATCAACGGTGTTGTTGTTTTGACACGCACTAATGAATTGTCTTACATGTATCTGAGGGAATCGGGGGAGTGACAGTAATAATGTTTATTTCAACAGCTCCTCTCCCTGTTCCCCGTTCCTGTATATTCAGGAAGAGCTGTGTCACAGTCGTTAACTCTCGGCAAGGCCGGTGTGTGGAGAGAAGTGCACGCGGGGCACAAACTGTGTCTTTCCGGGGCAGTGGACTTTTACTGCTCGTGTAAAGCTGTGGATGATATGTTAATATCGCTAATTGTTGCCCAATTAGATGCGAGCCAGTGAGTCGCGTTTTAATGCTCTTCAGGGATCGTTACAGAGCGAGAGGAAACTCATCTCTTCTGATGAATGACAGTCAGGTCAGCGGGAATTTTCAGCATCAAGTGCGAAGGACCGATGGGAAGATGCAGGAGTGCACCAAACTAATGGCTTTATGCACCGTGGTTCTCCTGCTCAAGTCATTTCCAGCCTGGTGCAGAATTACCTCATAAGTTAATCACACATTAATAGCAGGTCGATGTGGAGTTGTAACGTTCGCTAACAGCATGGGATTGAAAGCAGCAAGCTTTGCAAGAGTGAAAACACTATTTTTTGTGACTGAGAAAAGAGTGACATGGTAGCGTCATGTGGAAGACATAGATGTGACTGTTTTATATTGGAAACTTTTATATTTCCACTTAGGGCTGGGCGATATGGACCAAAAGTCATATCTCGATATTTTCTAGCTGAATGGCGATACTCGATATATATTGATATTTTTTCTGTGCCATAATTGGGGTTTCCCCCAAAGCCTTATAGCATAGCATCTCTGTTAGCTTAATTTTTTCTGAGGCAAACCCTTAAAAAACAGTCAGTTTTAATACAAAGCCTCGTGCCAAATGTCACACAGGTTCCTTTATTAACAGAGGTCTGCACAATATCAAAATGTATAAAACAAATGAAATAAAAATAAACTGCTTGCATATATAGAATAAAATGCTTCTTGAATAAAATAAAACAAATATCTCTTTCCTGCATAACAATTAAATTAAAATACACTGTGCAATTAATACAATGTAGACAGTAACAGGCAGACTTTTCCACTGAGGTTGGCAGTTGTGCAAATAACAAAACATTTGTGCAAATCTCAAATAAAACATTCAAGTCAATTTGTCACAAAATAAGCTATATCAAAATCATTAAAAAAAATATATATATTTTTTTTAAATCGATATAAACGATATTGTCTCGTACCATATCGCGTTTGATAATATATCGATATATATAATAAAATCTCGATATATCGCCCAGCCCTATTTCCACTGCATGAACTATTAACTCTTAAATCACGCGTAGAAGGCCATCATTCAGATATGTGCTCAGGACAAGAGTTCTAATCTCTTGATAAGGGCTAAATCACTGGAAAAATATCTAGTAATGAGCGAATATAAAAATAAAAAGTGTTAAGTATTTGTTTCTCTCAAACTCGTCTTCCTTTTCTTTTGTTTTTGGAGCCGTTTCACCTTCTGTCCTGAAGGCGTCATCAGTTTGAAAATGTCGAACTTGCATCACTTCAGATTTCGACAGTTCACATTTTGGACTGCCGAAGTCTTCAGCATCAAAGCATGAAACGTCTTCAATAGCAAAAGGAAAGGAAGTCCAGTTGCCTCCTTTCAAGCCTTTGGGAGTTACCGTGACGCGGATGACTGAGAGTCTACACCGGCAAGTCTGGCAATTGAAGTATTTTTAGTTTTCTTCTTCTGCAAATATGCAGCGAGGTATGCAAATGCTCCTTTCATTTTCTTTGCAACCTGAAATTCTTCTGTTTCTTTTTCCAATGAATATCCTATAAAGGCATTTACTTAGTTTTATTTTTCTAAGTGAGCACCAGACAATACCACATGTGTCCTCTTTTTATCCTTCAAGTCATTTCAGTTGTTTGTATTCTTCTTCTCAGCTGGGGTGAGGTGGCAGAGACGAAGGCAGATGTGTCCCTGTTTGTTTTTGAAGTGTCAGAGTTAGGTCTTGCATGCGTGTGTGTGAGCGCTTGTGTGTGTGTGTGTGTGTGTGTGTGTGTGCGTGCTCTGCTTCTGTGTGATGTAGCTTGTGTTTGGGTGTGTTTCATCTCCCCCCCATGTGCTGTCTCTGTTTGTGGTCCACAGGTCCTCCGCTGCATTGTTCATCCTCCTCCTCCTCCCCTGTTGAGCAGCTCCCATACCCTCCCCCTTCCATTGCAGCCAATGAGAGCCAGGGAAGGTTGCTAGGTAACTGTACGGCTCAGCCAGCCCAGGACTCTGACTCTGAGGATGAGTTGGGCCCCGATTCATTCTTAGTTAAAACTGGCTCAGGGAACCTGTTTGCTCCTGCCTCTGCAGCTGCTGATGGTGAGTTGGTTTTCAAACTACTGTTGCTTCCTGGAGCTTAGGCCTCCCCCTGTGTTCAGACATGATGTGTTACAGGTCATGCAGATGGCTTTGGGGCAGGATATTGCCCCTTTCTTTTTTTTTTTCCAAGAACCATGAGATAGCGTTGATGTGTAGCCTCAGGAAATGCACAGGACTCTGTGATGCAGGGTCCCCCAAGTTCAGAGCTTCATTTCACAGAGAAAGATGATTTTTCCTGCAAGAGATATTTGTCACAAATATTTCTGCTTGATGTCTGATGGTGTGAGCAACCATATACTAGTTCTCTCTATAGTTATTTCAGAGACAACGGCCTGCGTGCAACCTTAGCGCCTCACAGAATAAATAAGGTAGATATGAAGGCAGGTTACCTCATGCCAGGCTCGCTGCGGATCCTTCTGCATCATTCATCATTGTAAAAGTCTTAACTCTAAAGTTAGAACTCTGTAGTTTGTGTTCTGATAACTCCAGCTGCAAACCTTGATTTAGATCAGTTTTGAACTCTGCCTGTGCTTTCTCATTAATTAATGTCAGTTATTTATTCCTCGTGAAATGCGGCGTCTCCTGCTGTTAACACTCATTCGGGCTGACAAAATGACATTTGCGCTCAAAGTGCTAACACGGTGTTGACGTTTGACAAAAACATCAGTGATTATTAAACTCAGAGTGAGTGACACATTTTGACTTGCTACTTAGTTAACACCAACAGCGGAAAACTTATTGATTTTAATTATTAGGTATGAATTTTTTGGGATGAGTTGTGCCAGCATGGAACATCATTTGGTCTCTCCAAGGGGTACAATTGTGCTGTTTTGCTTGTTTATTCCTGCAAATTAACAGTATTGTGTATTAATTACTGACTTATGGGGCTTTCATGTTCATTAAATCAATCTACTATGTTTACAGTACCTCAGCCATTCACTCCATGGCGAAAGATAAATAAATACTTGGACATTAGATCATCTGAAATGCTTGGGGGGGGGGAAGAAAAGTCTTTTTTATAGTCACGAAATACACTTGAAAGTGTAGAAGGTTATACATCCATGAGTGTATAATCCATCTATCCACCCATCCGTTTTCTATTTCCTCTTCATATTCTTCAGGGTCATGGGGGCGTTGAAGCCTATCTCATCTATCACAGGGCCAGAGGTGGGGTGCACCCTGGGAAGATTGCCTGTCCATCACAGGGCCACGTATGATCCAGGAACATGAGAATATAAAGCGCTGTCTCTCAGACTGAGGAATTTATGAAGCATGTGTTAGTCAGCATTTGCATGCTGAATAAGGCAGATTGATTGTGGATCCCTTTTTTGAACCTGCTGCAACCATCCCTCGCTTCCACAGGTGCAGCGAACCCCCAAATAAACTCAAATCCAATTGTTTAAATTATTGATCACGTCGACAAGTTATATCAAACAATTATATCAAACTGAACAGTAGCCCCATACGCCTCCAGGACGCCCGGGGATTGAGTTATTTATCTCATTGTAAATCTGCTTGCTAAGTCCTCTGCAGCAGCAGCGTGGTCCCGCAGCTGACACCAGTGGCTTAAGGGGACACGGGTGTGGGTAATGACCTTTACTGCAGCACTTCTTTTCCTCTCACAACAATGACACTGATTTGCATAGGTAGATCATTTAGGTTGGCCTCGGGCTGTCAGTAATGGGCAGGAGAGGACCCGAGCAGGAATTCCCCCAGCTCCAGTAACTCCGTCTCTCTCATCATTAGGCTTTGCAAGAGCCATTGTAAGGTGGGAATCCAACATGCTACTGCGTGGCCCCTTGCTAACAGCAAGACCTTTCAAAATAAAACCTTAACCAGCATGCGTGACATCGGCATGTCTGCTCAGCCTGAAGACCTCTCACCCTGCCAGTGTTTTATGTAAATAAGAAGAAAAGGAAGATTTAATTTGAGATTTCTCTTTGACATTCCTCTGTGTTTAATTATAGTAAATCTTTGAGGATAAAGGCCTAATTAAAATTCAGAAGTGAACATGGGAAAAAAGCCTCCACCTTTTTCTTAACTTAATCTACATAATGAGTTAAATAAGCTTACTCTTTTTTGCATTTTCCACAACGCATCTAAATATTTTGATAACTTTCACTCAAATGTGGGTATATCTCATTTTTTGATAAAAAGAAATTACTCTTTCAGTCCACTGAGCAGCACAATGTTCTCTCTTTTGTGGTAAATATAATATGTAACTAAATAACTCTATCAAGCAGGTCTACTTTTACTAGAATGAAATTACTTAATAGAACATTTTCTTTGCCCCCCCTGTGACGCTGCCGCATGGAGCTGTATAAATCTCATTTTCACAAGCTCACAGAGCTACTCCAAGGTGACAAAACTGGAAAAACGCATATATTTGGCGTACAGAAGTAATCACATAGTGTAATTAAACCAAAGATGACAAATTCCCTGAATTTAAAAAAAAAAAACACTTTTTTATTCAAATACAGGAAATAAATCCTGATTTCTCCATTTCATGCAGAGTTGTTAGATGTTGCTAAACGTAAATGGGAATTAAATATGCATCTCAGGTTTCCAGCGGAAATCACGTGCGGAAAAGGTAATTTAAAAGCCACCTTGGCAAAAAGTGACTTGAATATCAAATCAGAGCTTGTGTGTGTGTATATGTATATATATATATATATATACTGTATATATATATATATATATATATATATATATATATATATATATATATATATATATATATATATATATATATAGGTCAGTTACTAAAGAAAATATCAGAGTTGACACAAGGCAGGACACGTTTGCTTCTTTTTATTGTCAATAAACAGCCACAGAAAACATGTAACCCCAGAATAAGTGGCTCACTGGGCATCTTTTCACAAAAAAAAAACAGGTGTTTTTTTTCTTTTTCTTTTTTTATCAGTTCAGATTACATTTGCCCAAGGTCGTCTTTGAGCCCACACGCACGACTTAAAATGTTCAGCTGGATTTTTGAACAAGTGAAAGCTCTCAGCAGCATATCATTATTCACAATAATAGCCTCCAAGGCTGCCGTATTTATATATTTATTTATTTTTCTGGGGGGAGATGGGAGACCTGTTTTCATTTTGGGAAAAAAAAGACAAAGCAATGGTACCTCTGAGGCTGATAAAGCTGCTCGCTGAAGCCTGCGGTCCTATTGTCGAGCGTGTGTTTCTCCGTGGCCCTCGGCTTTCTCTGAGGGGTCTTCTTCCTGGGGAGGCAGCCAGCGAGAGCCCGCTGACACACTGAGCTGCAAGATCTTCAGACACTGCAACCTCCCCGCATTAGCATGTCTTAATTCAAAGCAGCATGGGGTCGGTCAGTGTTGGCTTTCAGTAGAGCCGGTGCTCCCTGGTGAAAGGGCCAGCGCACCAGCACCTTACAGCTGACCAAGCAGGAATGCTGAGCCGGCCAGAAGGCTCGGGGACGGCGCTGCGTGTGAATTTCAAATAAGCTCTTCATTTGAACTGCTTAATCATCCCACTGCGTCTGCAAAGACGGGGAAATGTGGTTAAAAGAGGTCACATCAGAGAGTAATTTAGTCACAAACACCATGAGGAAAGAAACTAGCTGAGGCTAAATAATAATTTAATGAGTAGCACATGGCACTTGCTCACTCTGCCCCTGTTTTTCTGAAGACGTTGAGATTCCGGTTTTTCAGACAACAAGGAATCAGTTTCTACCGATGCAAGCTACAGTATCAATAAAGTGAATTCAACAGACATTTAGTCCAATTCAATTCAACGGGTTATCCGTCAGTTCACAGAGACCAGGGATAACGCATTTAAAATACCTACCTATCTTCTTCCCACTGACAGAGATTGAGATGCATTACTCTCATTGTATGTTAATTTCGGACCATCTGTGCATCCTAACAAAATCTCCAACTCTCGTGATGCATATGGAGCAGAGTGACATGCAGAACGGAGCGTGCATAACCACTTGTCTTGTTCTTGCTAAGGCAGCTCAAGGAATGACAGAAAATCCATTAGATCTCAGAAAGGGATGAGCGAAACATATGCCAGCGCCGGGCTTAATGGGTTTAGGGTGAAAACTGTGGCAGGCCCTTTATAAATTGACATTTTATGTTAAAGTTTGCATAGGCAAATGGTTGCAAGATTATTCATCTAATTGTATTAATAATGCATAAATAAATGAATATACACATGTGGAGCTCAGTAGGAATGAGTGATATTTTACCGTTCACGATAAACCGTCAAAGAAATTCCTCACGGTAAGAATTTGTCATCTCACGGTAAAAATGATAAATTCCCATTGATGACGTTTTTGTGTAAAACTGATTTATGGAAGGAGGAAGGAAGGAAGGAAGGAAGGAAGGAAGGAAGGAAGGAAGGAAGGAAGGAAGGAAGGAAGGAAGGAAGGAAGGAAGGAAGGAAGGAAGGAAGGAAGGAAGGAAGGAAGGAAGGAAGGAAGGAAGGAAGGAAGGAAGGAAGGAAGGAAGAAAGAATGGAAGGAAGGAAGGAAGAATGGAAGAATGGAAGAAGGAAGGAAGGAAGGAAGGAAGGAAGGAAGGAAGGAAGGAAGGAAGGGAGAAAAGAGGAAGGGAAGAAGGAAGGAGAGAGCAGGAGGAAGGAAGGAAGAAAGGAAGGACAGAAGGAAGAAAGGACAGAAGGAAGGAAGAAAGAAATGACAGAAGAAAGGAAGGAAGGAAGGAAGGAAGGAAGGAAGGAAGGAAGGAAGGAAGGAAGGAAGGAAGGAAGGAAGGAAGGAAGGAAGGAAGGAAGGAAGGAAGGAAGGAAGGAAGGGAGAAAAGAGGAAGGGAAGAAGGAAGGAGAGAGCAGGAGGAAAGAAAGAAGGAAGCGGAAAAGGAAGGAAGGAAGAAAAGAGGAAGGGAAGAAGGAAGGAGAGCAAGAGGAAAGAAGGAAGGAAGGAAATGAGCCTGAAAGAAAGAAAGAAAGAAAGAAAGAAAGAAAGAAAGAAAGAAAGAAAGAAAGAAAGAAAGAAAGAAAGAAAGAAAGAAAGAAAGAATGAAAGAAAGAAAGAAAGAAAGAAAGAAAGAAAGAAAGAAAGAAAGAAAGAAAGAAAGAATAAATTCCCGTTGATGACGTTTTTGTGTAACAAACATGGCGGATCTGAGAGCGAGATAGATTTATAGTTACAAAGGTGGAGTTGAATTGGTATTTTTTTAATCGTCATTCTTATCGTTATCGCGGTAAATGCCAGAAATCATCGTGATACATTTTTTAGTCCATACCGCCCATCCCTAGAGCTCAGTTGGTGTTTGTAGAGAAAGTTGGCAGGATGTTCCCTTCTGTTAAAGCACGGCTCCAGCCAGTGATGAAGCTGAAGTTATAAGAGATGCTTTTCACTTTTTTTTTCCCATAGAGAGAGCCATTGAGGAGCTTAGCGGTGTGTTTGTGGTGCCTGTTACCTCTCAAATGATTCTGGGGGAGACAGCTGGAATTCCCACAGGGCTCCTGCCTTCAGACTTTTCTAATGGTGTAAGAAAGCGTGGGGCTAGCAGAGAGCAGCAGCTCCACCCCGTCCGCATCTCCCCTGCTCGCGTGACACATTCTATTTGTATTTTTGTAGACAAATGATACTCATCTGGAAATTTTGCACTTGTGTTTTTGCCGTAGGGGGATGTAGCAGTAAACAAGGTTTAATGACTTATCTGGGAGGTTGATGGCTTTGGATTAATTCTATATTGAGAGCCTCACACCTCGGTGTGATGATTGGGTGTTCCGGGCATGTCATATCAGTTTATTTCACCAGGTCTGGCCATCTATTTTTCTTCAGTAAATAAATCTCTCTGGGGACTCTGGGTGAAATGGCCAAATTCACCAAAATCTGACCTCCACATACAACTAAATAAGGCAAAAATAGATTTTCTCTGGAGGCGTCAATCACGCCTGGAGGTCGAATGTGTTTCATGTCCAAAAAAAAAAAACATTATTAATTTTGACAGAAATTGATTGACATCTATTCCTTCATACTTAATCAGCTTTACAAGGAAATGAAATTGGCTCAATAAACATACAAACTGGCTTCCCATCACGTATTGATTACTATTCATATTGACGTCCAACGCTGCCGCAGCAAATACAGTGGTTCATATTCACATTCACCATTGTGCCGTAGTCGTAGTGCATCCAATACATTTGATGTTATTTGACAAAATGTTGGAAATTCACAAACTGTATTCCAGTCTATGTAACTGTTTCCATGGCTACCAGGTGGTTTCACACAGGTGTGCCAGTTGGTTTTCAGGACTACTCATAACAGCTGACAAATCACTAATAGCATCGTATTTTGCAAAAGGTGTTAATTGACAATTTTGATCCAAATTCCATTACTGAGTTTGTATTTAAACTGACTCATGCTACAAAGTTATTTTATGATAACGCAGTTAGTTCCAGCACCAGTCTTTACTTTGTATTATCTGTTTAACTCAGGGGTGTCAAACTCATTTTGCTTGGTGGGCCGGATTTGACAAATTTTTTTCTCGCGGGCCGCACGCTCAAAATTACAAAAACGGTGCGAACATTTTTTTTTCTAATTCTTTTTTTTTTTACTATTGTTATCTAATCCAATATCAGTTTAGTTAATTTTAAAGGAAATATGCACTTTGTTTACACTCTAATTATGTAAAATATATTTCTTCTTTTCTTGAAATTTCTCATTTTTTTTCAAATTATGTAAGATACTTTTACTATCATTTTACAAAGATAAACAGAAACGAGTATGTTTTTTTTTATATTTCGCTTTTTTATAGGAAATTTAATTAAAAGCAAAATCTTTCTTATTACATCCGAGAGTGTTTCTTTGTGATTTAGAGATTTTTCTAGTACAATTAAGTGTATTTATTTTTAAAAATTGGCGCAGATATTTACGCCAGTGTGCCAAAAAGGTCAGCACTTCTTTTGACTGTTTTACTTTGTCACTATCCTCGTATTCAAAACTGAAATTTTCAGAATAAATATCTTCTATCATCTTTTTTAGCAGTGATATTTTTCCTGCGAAAATATATAATAGTAGTCAGTTAATAAAAATAAACGACCGTCTACAAAGAAATAAAATCGGTAAATGCATTCTAGAAAACTATGTTGAAAACTGCTCTATTTGTGGAATAACGATGGATTTGTAGAATAAATATATTATCGGATATGCTGCGATTCATGGCAATTATGTATGCCTTACTTTTTAGTAAAATAACATTTCAGTTTTTTGCGTTGGAAACTTCTCGCGGGCCGCATGAAAATCTCTCTCGGGCCGCACATTTGACACCCCTGGTTTAACTGTTTTGAAGTTGAGGACAGTTCAACAAAGTCTCATCAACGGTCATTTTACTGCCATTTTATATTAAAAAACATGTTGAGACCATTTTTTTATGTGAACATCTGACTCCTGCTACTTGGGGTGGATAGTTTTCATATTAATGTCAGTAGAGGGGATGTTATTTTAAACAAATATGCTCAGAAATCTCAAATGCTTTTCTTTAAGCCAAATTTTAAATCCTCAGTCAAAAGAGTTCAAACTTGTTTAATTTTTTTCCTTTTTTTTTAAACTAAAAGACCAACATTCCTTTTATGTCTCAGTATGGGGGACAAGGTCCTACTTAATGACATGGATTTGCCTTAATTACTTGTCGAGAAAGCATCAGGAGGCCTTAACCAGAGCATGCATCTGCTAGGAAGAAAAATGAACTCCCAAATTCCCCGACTGAATGGATATCTTTAGGCCTCCACTTTCAATGTGATGTGAGTTTGTCTATTGTAGTAGGTCCTCCTTCTCTGACTCTCTGATAACAAATGAATCGCCTTTCCTTGGCAATTTTGTTGTGCAAAGCAGGTCAATAGAAAACCATTAATTTTTTTCCTGCTCTTTGGATTGTAGTGAATAATTGTTGCTGAATCACCACGTCTGTGGGGGTTGTGCTGCCCTGTGCTTCCTCCATCTCCAGCTTTGTTTCTCGCTCTGCTGTTTATCTCCACAACAGCTAAAGCGGCTGTTGGAAGGTGTTGTTAGTTGGACAAGGGCAAGCTCGTGCGCGCGCTCTGAATTCGAATCAAGTCGTCTTTGCACATAAATCAGCCATAACGGCTGTGTCTTAACAGACAATAAAGAGGGTTAAAGTAGGCAGGTTGATCGGAAGTTATAAAACAGTAGAGTAGTCGTGGCAGACGGCGTGGAAAGTAATTTATATGTTTGACAGTACTGCACTACAACCACACTTTTGTGACATCACTGGATTAAGTTCAGCTGTATCAAAGATCGTAATGCAAACAGGAATATTCTATGTCAGAAATCAGAAATCAGAAATCGCTTTATTTCGCCAAATGTAGAATGTACCGTACACAGCATAAAATGTATGTGAGTACATGCAGAGGTGTCTTCAGTATTCACATTCATCACTCAGGTAGAAGTATAGATACTAGAGTTTAAAAATACTCCTGTAGAAGTTGAAGTATCAACTCAAGTTTTTTACTCAAGTAAAAGTATAAAAGTACTGGTTTCAAAACTACTTAAAGTATACAAGTAAAAGTAATGTAAGGGGGAAAAAAGCCATTAAGGACAAAAGCCATTGAAAATGAATGCATCTTAGTATAATGCAGATATATTAAAGAAGCATATATGTGTACTATTGAGCATTAACATGTGTTTCAGAGAGCAGGAGATATGATGACTAGTTGCCTATAAGTATTATAATGGTGCAAAAAGTCAAACTTCAGAGGCATGTTATCATTTATCCTAACCTTTATTGGAATGTACATCCAAGTTTAGTTGCAGGAATCTGAGGGAACGGATGTAAGAACAAAACTGGACAAGAACATCTGAAACAACCACAACCAAATTCACTCTATCCGGATGGAGCAATTTAACTGGATAGTTTTTATTTAAAGGCCGAAATGAAATAGAGTAACGAGGCTGTTTTTAAAAAAAAAAGTACAGATAATTGCGTGAAAATGTAAGGAGTAAAAGTAAAAAGTCGTCTGAAAAATAATTACAGTGAAGTATAGATAACCAAAATTTCTACTTAAGTAAGGTAACAAAGTATTTGTACTTTGTTACTTGACACCTCTGACAGTATGTAATATGTACAATCACCAGGAGTATTTACAGGATGGCAAGAATGAAAAAGTAAATAAAGTGTCCTTTAAGTGGTGGGGCTGGGGGGCTGATATGCCTTTATTAAAGAGGGTGGTGTCCTGGGGTAAAAAAACTGTTTTAGTGCCTGGTGGTTTTGGTTCTGATGGTTCTGAACCTGCGACCTGATGGGAGGGAGGTGAAGATGGATCCCCCACTATCCTCCTGGCCCTCTGCTTGGATCTGCCATTGAGTAATGCAGACTTGCATCAAATTATACCTTTTGTTCATTTTGATGTTTATTGATGCATTTGTTTGTATTGATTTTGATCATGTAGCATGATTCTTAAGGAGAACAAACAAACAAACGAACAACTGCTTGCGGAAAAAATGAGTTACTTTTCAACTTGAGCTGCATTTCTTCTATCGCACTACTGTAGGAAACGTAGTACTTGTTTGCTGAGCGGTGAGCGCGTTGTAACGCAGTGAGGAATTTGTGCTTGTGATGTATTTCTCTAAGTATCTTTGCTGTCTTTGTATCAAATTAGCAAAAGTTTATTAATGGCTTCAGCAATGAGGTTCTGGGCTGAGGAGGAGGGAGGTCATCAACCACTGCGGGGTTTTTCTGCACACTTATACACTGTTGAGCAGGGCCGTGGCGGGCTTCTTTTTCAGTGCGAAATATTGGACCTCGGTAACAAACCGTGTGTCAGTGGAAACAAGTACGCAATATATTACATTCTCCAGATTTCAGCGGCCCCTCTAATAAATCACGTTTATTCTGTGGCACTGAGGAAAAAAACTCAAATCTGAACATGGAAAACAGAGCTCTTTAATTTTCTTAATGGGTTTTTGTAAATACAAAGATGAGTTGGGAGCACGTGCTTGTTTTAAAGTCCTACAGAAAGAGACTCGAGGGTTATGCGCCGCACGCTTTATTTTTTTCCTGATTTTTGCAGCTCAGACACTCATTAGCAGACCGCCCGTTAACACAAAAAACTCTATTCCCACTTTTCACAATAGCATCAAATAATCAGCCTGGATACAAGTGTTTCACCTCAAACTGTTATCAGTCTGCCTTGATTGACGCGTGCTGATATGGGAGATTCATGGCCCTGACCCCGAAAGAGAATGTGAAAGGACTCTAAGCTTCTTGACTGGCATGACTAGGTATTGCTTTAATGAAGGGGCTGATTATAGAAAACATGCCCGTCTGCGTGACTGTATTCTGCTCTCTGTGCTGTAAATTGGCAATTTAGTGTTTCGGATATCTGTGAAATAAAGGAGGCTCACCGCTATAAAGAAAAGCCACACCGTGGTAGGAGTTGATTGATTGATGAATGGCTCTGCAGACATGGAAATAACTTAATACAGAGTGCAAAAAGACATCGGTCCTGCATCGTCTGAAATGCAGATGGTGTCAGGACCGCAGCCTACAACCCCCCCCTCTCTATACTAAATAGTTAAGATATAAAGAGTTGGTAAAACACAAGAAAACAGCAGGGATAATTTTAGCAACTACGAGCTGAACGTTGGTACGTGCCCCCCAGGTAAAACAGTTTTTAAGGTGGCAGGTTCACCTCTGCAGAACTGGTAATGTC
This sequence comes from Cololabis saira, assembly GCF_033807715.1. Taxonomy (NCBI): domain Eukaryota; kingdom Metazoa; phylum Chordata; class Actinopteri; order Beloniformes; family Belonidae; genus Cololabis; species Cololabis saira. Next base: position 40,222,997 of record NC_084590.1, read on the forward strand.
ACGAAAATGACAGAGTCAAACCTTGATCCTGATTCCGCTGAGTTGTGGCAGTCAAGGCAAGTGAAGTGGAGTGTTTCCAAAAGAGTTTAGGAAAGTGAATTTCCCCCAGTTTCAGGCAGAGGCCAGCTCGTTTTTTACACCCAGCAACTCAAGTGTCACGGGTCTCTGTGGGAGGCACGGGGCACACAGTGGCGGGGGGTCAGCCGGGATAAATACTGAGCGATGGATGACCTTCTTTAAGTGTTGTTCCATGTGAGCTCTTTGTAAAGGGGGTTGCAGTTTAGGTGTTAATTAGTTTGAAACAACTTCTGACAAAGCCATGACAACTTTCTAGCTGCCGAAATCATACAATAAGCTTCTGCTCTGACCTCCCACCATGAAACTACCTACGGAGCAGTTGGCAACGCATCACTACTGATGTCAGGAACTGTAAGATCCAGTACCCGCTGTTGTGCAAATTGTAATCTCCTACTTGTTACGGGGGGACAGCGCTGGCATCGTGGTAGGCTGTTGAGACCGTCAAGGCTGATTGTTTGTTTTAAAATAACACCAAATGGCACTTGACAAGCAGTATTTTTCTTAGCCACTGAGAAAACACATGTGTGCACACTAGGGCTGGGGATTGATTCCAACATCAAGAATCAATTCGATTCCGATTCTTAAGATTCAGAATCGATTATCACGCTTTGATTCGATCCGATTCGATTCAATATTGATTTGGGTTACTGTTAATAAAACTGTTTTTTCAGCTGTTGCATGAATTATATGACTGTCTAGTTATGCAACATATTAATACTAGTATTATATTGAGATTCAACAGCAAGTATTGCAGCTAATGATGCTGTAAGGACCAATCAGATCCCAGAATGCTGATATAACTGCTTTCAGAAACATCATGTGGGTCAGAATTACCAAACAGATCCAGGGCAGCAAACAGAAAACGAAAGAAATTGCTTTTATTTTTTAACATTTATGCAAATGTAACCCCAAGACAGTATATAAAGCAAAGAAATATAGACAATTTATGCAATTATAACTGAAAACTTTAATGTTTTCATACCTTTAAACATATTTAAAGGCAAAAACATGGCACCAGTTATTCTCGTGTCCAACAAAATATTCCTTTTTTGGGCATAAACAAAAAAGTACCAAAAGTTGTAATGTAATGATGAAAAAAAAAAAAAAAAAAAAATGTTTTTTTTTTTTAAATCGATCTTTAGACATATGAATCGATTTTTAGGAATTAATATGAGAATCGATTTAAAATCGGGGAATCGATCTTTTCAACACAGGCCTAGTGCAAACTTGATAATGGATGTGCATCATGTAATAATAAAGATGCTGGTTGTACTTGATGGTGAATTCAAAGGTAACAAGACTCAAAGGTGCCACAAAAAGGCTAATAAATGAGTGAAATTCTTGATTTTGTAAAATGCTACGTGTAACATCTTTTTTTATTTCCTCTTTTTCTTTCTTTTTCCTTCCAGACGGAGCCTTTCAAAATCACTCTCGGCTGCGGACGCCCCCTCTGCCGCTCTCCCACTCCCACTCGCCCAGTCATCAGCACCACGCAGCCTCAATTAACTCCTTGAACAGGGGCAACTACACTCCCCGGAGCAACCCGAGTCCCGCACCCACGGACAGCTCGGCCCCCCCTGAGGGTCCTGCCAGCGGCCAGGACTCTGGCAGCGCACAGGACAACTGGCTGCTCAACAGCAACATCCCGCTGGAAACCAGGTACGTGCAACGGTCACGTGCCGTGCAGAGATTGTCGGCATCGCTTTGAGCTCCTGCCAGTGGACTCGGCTCGCCGTGTTATCTGCTCCATTTTTGAATTACCACAGCGCTAACAAGGAGCAAAGACGTCAAATGAAAAATGTGCTGCTTGGAGCAAAGGTCTACGTGTCTGAGAGAACGCGATTTTGTGGCAAACAAGAGAAAAGTGCTGCTTTTGGCTGCTCATCTAATATTGGCGATCCTAACAGTGGAAGCTATTCAGTTTAAACACCAGTGTAATTATAATCATGTCAGATATTGCAAAATTACATCCAGGCTTCACAGCGCCTCCACTCCAGCTCTGAGTTTTATTTATTTCATATTAATCAGCCTCTCTTCTCTAGTACTTTTCTCAGTAGGAGGCCCTCGTGTGAAGTATTTCTTTCAAGTGTTATTGTAATAAAGAGAATGTCTGTTAGTACTTATCTGGCTGGTTTTGTTGCAAGGCGGTATGAAATCAGGAGTACCGAGGGAGATTTATCTAATTCTTCATAATGATCCGCATTTACTCCGCGAGGAGACGATAAAATCCTCAAAGAAAGCCCGACTTGTCACTGTCACAAAGTTACCTGCTGAGCAAATTTCATGAAAATGTCTTTATTGAGGACCAAAAAAAAAAAAAAAAAGAAATTGCTTCCGAAGAGTTCATAATTATGATCCAGTGATAGCCGTTTAATGAGAATATGTACACCACGCTATCATCCACAGCAGTGGTTGCCAAAGTCTTTAAAGTTTTACTCGTCATATTTTGACACTCCCAACTAGATTGGAGCTAAACTGAGCAAAGCAATACGCCTCTGAAATGTATTTTATTGATGTTAGCAGAGTTAAATGACTTGGCTTGAAGGACAAACAGATGCTTGAGCCTATTTTTCTTAATGCTTTGTAGGAGCAGAGTCCACGGTTCTGACCATTAAAATGCTGTGCTACTAGACTGTGATTTAAACCCATGTAGTCATGCTGATAAAAGCCCCCCGTCCAACCTGATGCAGGCTTGGTTGGTTCACTGTGACGTATGTTTGGAGTTTTCTGTAATATTTTCAGGAACCACAGCTTTCCTGAATGTGGAGCAGATAAACTCCTGAGCAAAAAGCCTTCAAGTTGCTACTAGGGATGGGCCGTATAGACTAAAACACTTATCATGATAATTTCTGGCATTTATCCCGATAACGATTAAAAAAAATACCAATACAAAAACGTAATCAACGGGAATCTGTCTTTCTTTCTTTCTTTCTTTCTTTCTTTCTTTCTTTCTTTCTTTCTTTCTTTCTTTCTTTCTTTCTTTCTTTCTTTCTTTCTTTCTTTCTTTCTTTCTTTCTTTCTTGCTCATTTCTTTTTCTTTTTTCTTTCTGGCTCATTTCTTTTTCTTTCTTTCTTTCTGGTTCATTTCTTTTTCTTTCTTTCTTTCTGGCTCATTTCTTTTTCTTTCTTTCTTTCTTTCTTTCTGGCTCATTTCTTTTTCTTTCTTTCTTTCTGGCTCATTTCTCTTTCTTTCTTTCTGGCTCATTTCTTTCTTTCTCTCTCTCTCTTTCTGTCTTTCTTTTAGGCTAATTTCTTTCTTTTAGGCTCATATCTTCCTTCCTTCCTTCCTTCCTTCCTTCCTTCCTTCCTTCCTTCCTTCCTTCCTTCATTCCTTCCTTCCTTCCTTCCTTCCTTCCTTCCTTCCTTCCTTCCTTCCTTCCTTCCTTCCTTCCTTCACGTACGTTGTGCATGGTTTTAACGCAGAACCATAAATCAGTTTTACACAAAAACGTCATCGACGGGATTTTATCGTTTTTACCGTGAGATGACAAATTCTTACCGTGGGGAATTTTTTTGACGGTTTATCGATAACAGTAAAATATCGCCCATCCCTAGTTGCTACCAACCGCTTCTTTGCTCCAGTCTTGGTATATTCAACAATATCTATAAGAAAAATATTTTTTTATTATTGTATATATTCCAATATCTCAGCTATCATTTTTCCTATATTGTGACCCTATCATAACAGAATAATAAAGGAACACCAGTATGATAAGTGTAATGATACTCATTCATTCTGGGAAGCTACAGGATAAAATAGGCTGCCACAAATAAAACTTGTTTAGCAGGAAAATGGCTAATAGCTCATTTGGCATAGCTTAACAAGCAGTCATGATCACTTATTGCCTTTTTCTTCAGTCTTAGTGAGACGGTTCAGTCAACAGGAAAATGAGAATCAATTTCAGCTGGTGGGACAGTATGATGTTTAACGAATGATTACACATCTTCCGGCTCCAGTTAATCCCGCACAGGTATTCCCTGTGGAGCAGAAGACAGATGGCGAGGAGGGGAAAGGGTTTCTCCTGAAACCAGAGAGTTACTATACGCCACTACCTTGAAAAACAATCAGCCACCGAAGTAATAAAAGCTGAAATCATCAGTTATATCCACATGGACCTTGCAATATTAAATTTCACTTTTACCTAGTTAAATAGTATAACATTGCCCCTCTCTCTGCACTTTTGTGAAATTAAATGGCCCTGATTTATTGTGCACCAGTAGATCTTATCCTATTCTGGCCCCTGGAGAGTTGCCAGTTGTTGGCTGGCTCTACCCAACGTCACCATTTTCTTTCGAGCGTCTGCCAAGCAGCTCTCCCTCTCTCTCCCTCTCTCTCTCTGGCCCGTCCTCTTCATTAGAAGTTGTGTTCTTCCCCAGAACTAAAGCTTGAAAGACCACGAACAGGAATCGCTGCGGGCCTCGATGGAGCACAGATCAAACTCAGACCTTTTCTCTTGTACCACTGAATGTGTTCGGCCTGCCTATTGCATGTGGACAGTTAATTTCTCCGTTGCATTGCTGAAATATTTCCTTATGGAACCAAGCTCTCATTAGGGGGAGTGCATTATGCAGGTAATGAGCCTCTAGATACTTTAGAGTGAGCTGAAAATGTGTTATTTGGAGGGCTGGAACCACTATAGGAAAGTGTTGTAATTAATAACTATCAAGTGTTAAATCTATTGAACTTTATTTATATATATATATATATATATATATATATATATATATATATATATATATATATATATATATATATACTATACTACTGTCTCAGAAAATTTGAATATTGTGATAAAGTTCTTTATTTTCTGTAATGCAATTTAAAACAAAAATGTCATATATTCTGGATTCATTACAAATCAACTGAAATATTGCAAGCCTTTTATTATTTTAATATTGCTGATTTTGGTTTACAGTTTAAGATTAAGATTCCCAGAATATTCTAATTTTTTGAGATAGGATATTTTAGTTTTCTTAAACTGTAAGCCATGATCAGCAATATTAAAATAATTAAAGGCTTGCAATATTTCAGTTGATTTGTAATGAATCCAGAATGTATGACATTCTTGTTTTTGTAATTGCATTACAGAAAATCCTAATATTCTAATTTTCTGAGACAGTCCTGTATGTATGTATGTATGTATATATATATATATATATATATATATATATATATATATATATATATATATATATATATATATATATATATATATATATATATATATATATGTATATATATATATATATATATATATATATAAAAATACATATACTACTGAGCTTCTTCTTTGTAAGTGATGTGTTGTTTTCTTCTAATTACGACCTCAAAGGAGCGAGAATACTCTAATGTTTATCAAAGAAGAGCACAGCGCTTGCAGAGAAGGACAGGGGTCAAACACAACAAGGTATGGTAGTGTACAAATGAGGGGAGCAAGAAAGCTAGTTGTTTTTGTTTGGCACTTCTGTAGAAGTAGTTCCATAAGGGCCTTGGTTTCTCTGTCCCGTGCCCCGTGATGCCTCATCCATCCTGATGCCCCCGTTTGTCAGTTGCTGTTGCTGTTGCTTTGTGATCACTGTATTTGCATGTCCCTGTTTACGTGCACGCTCATCTCACACTGGCTTCATATCCATCTTTCCACCTGTGTGTAGAAACATAGCAAAGCAGACATTCCTAGAGACTTTACAGGACAACCTGATTGAGATGGACATTCTGGCATCAGCACGCCATGATGCCTCCTACAACGACGGGTATGTTGCACGTTTGCTATCTGGCTCAAACTACTGCCACGAGAAAAAAAACAATGAATGCCTGCGCTATTTTTGCATCAAACACCCTTCTGCTTTGAAACACCGTCAGTCATGAGTGTATGCCTCCTGCGGTGTGAGAATCCTTGTCGTATTTGTCCCTTCCCTGTTTGATGCAGCTAACAATTTGCATTAAGTCACTTTGTTGGGTTGTATTGCTTGTGATTGATGTTAAAATGCAAGTGCTTTATGGCACACCGCCTTCCACTGTGAGAGGAAGTCAACTTTTTCTTGATATTCACAAATAAAATATAGTCTGAATGACTTTCCCCATCGTGCACTGTAAAACGCCTTTCAATCACATTGATGTCACTGGTGTCTGAGTGCATCTTGTAAACTTGTCAATGAAATAGCCTTGACAATAGAGCTGCTGTCACCGACCTTCTGATAGGCCGATCATATGGCACTTGGACGCATAGTGCTACACACGTTTTCTGAGATAGCCAGCCATGTTCTTCAAGGGTAGATAAATCTGCTTCCCTCCGTGCTGTAGTTCCCCTCTGGACCTCCTCGATGCACAGCTACACCGGGGTTTCCTCTTCTCATATTGGCATGAATGTGTGAGCTCGAGCCAGCTATGGTCACCACTCCTGCAAATTACATATAAAACTGTTCCAAATGTGTTTTTTCTCTAAGCCGAGACACGCTTTCTGCTCCCTGTTAGTCCACTGTGTCCTCACTCGTTTTTTGATGTAATGACTGTGTTGCCCTTTGCAACAACACTGCACTTTTTTTGTTCACTGCTGCCACTATTTGAAAACTTCACAACAGTCAGCTTGTCATCACCTGCTACAGCTTCTTCGGCCAATATTGTGCCAAAAGCCCCAAAGGAAAGTGCATCAGCGTTGTACAAGCACAGCTTCTCTCCGGCTGGAAAATATGAATCATAAGCAATACAAGTGATACAAGTGATCAGTGGCTGTCAAAAGAATTGTCTAACTATGATCAGATTTGAGCTAATGACTTAGCAGTTCGTTTGCGGTTGGTAACGCTTTGCTGTGGAGTTTACATAAACCATAATGGCCCCAGGGATGAAATATTTCGGCATAAATTGATAACAGCTCCATGACATTCTGCTCTTTGTTCCCTTATCTGGAAATAATGGCCAGTGAGTGTCTTGACTTCTGCAGGAGCTATGGTTGCTAACTGATCCTCAAGGAGGCTGCACATGTCTGCCATTGTCATGCATCCTAGGTAACCTTAGCTGGAGTGGAAAGCTTCAAGTGCATGTTCACGGTTGCCATGAAATGCATTCTCACATGAATCGAGAGATTCCTGATACCCTCTCTATATGCATATAAATGCATAACTTAAATGACTAAGCAGGAGGACTTCAGTATACCTTTTTAGAAAGAGTTGAATGAGCTCAGTTATTGAATTACAACGTATGGAAAGAGTGAAGGAGCATAACTGTTTGGCTGTTTTTCATGTTCATTATCAGCAAACCAAAGCTGACTAAAGGGAAACAATTTGAAGCTTTTAAACTCACTCTAAGCCAGGTTAAGGCTGAAAGTAGATAATCAATATAAATGTCAGCTTTACTTCCTGTTGTGCAGCATATCCATGATCTTTGTTGCACCTTATAATGCACAACAATGCCCCACCTTGCTTCAAAAGTCCAGATTACATTCTGTTGTGGTGCTTCATTAAAGCAGGAGCAGAAATGAACTTGGCACGGCACTAAACATTTGTCACGCGGCCTGTTAAAAGGCAAATCCCGGGATCAACAGGACAGACATGTAGCTTTTGCCACTGTTCTCACAGCTGCTTGTTCATTTCTGTTGAAGAAATTAGCATAAAAGTCAAGCAAGATGTTTTTCTGAGAATGATGTCTCCTGTTAGTATGGGAGACAACATGTTAATTTTTCCCAGAAACAAGAGCAATAAAACATTTTAATGGTAACTTTCTGTGGAGTCATTGGTTTAACGTGTGACTCTTCAATATGGCCAAGGAACCAGTCGTGAATGTGAATGTGACAGTAATTATCCCAGACCATCGTCTTATTTGGCCTAAGCAATGTGTCCTTGATACATCTTGTGTGTCTTATTTAGTGCTGTTCATTTGTAATTGAAACATCCACCGTGCATATTAATGCGCAGAACGGTAGTCAGGATAGTTTCAAAACATAATCTGAGTCTTTAAACAGCAGTGCTACCTGGTGTTTCTTGCAGATCTGTTTGTATAACCTTAACTCGACAATATGGATAGCATTAGGGATGGGCTGCATAAATAGCTGCACCGGGTGCTTTAGTAAAGCAATTTCCACAAGCGGAAAATGCAGTAAGCGGTTTGGTAGGTATGTTTCTGAGACACAACAAGCATTTGTGCTGTATTTAGATTATATTTGCGGGAGTTATTTCATACTTCAGAGAGGTTGCTTGTGTCTGGAGAGCACTCATACGTCAGATGTAATCATCTGACACCCACAGCTTCATCATCTTTAGCATGTAAAATGAATGTGTGTAACAGAAACGCTAATAACATCACTGTTTGTCCTGGAGTGTACTGGCAACTGAGTACTAACTATTTTACAGATGCTAAAATAGTAATGTAGTATTCCTCATTTTCTACTTAATAATCTATCAAAGTATGACCATACAGGATGCAGGATTTCTTACCAGTGCAAGGGACTGCCCCTGGACAGACCCCTAACCTCTGCTGCACTGATAGAAATCATTGAGTAATTTGCGTTTCTGTTCAAACTAACGTGAAAATGTTGTTTTCCCAGACATTTCCTGTTCAAACCAGGTGGAACCTCACCAATGTATTGCACAACTTCACCGGGGTACCCTCTGACCTCCAGCACGGTGTACTCGCCTCCCCCGCGCCCTTTACCTCGAAACACCTTCTCTCGACCCGCCTTCAACCTGAAGAAACCCTACAAGTACTGCAACTGGAAATGCGCTGCTCTTAGTGCCATCCTCATCTCAGTGACACTGCTGCTTCTATTAGCCTACTTCATCGGTGAGTCACGTCTAACGCTCCCACAACCCGGGATCCATAACTTTACCTAGGGCTGGGCGATATATCGAGATTTTAATATATATCGATATATTTTCAAACGCGATATGGGACGAGACAATATCGTTTATATCGATTTAAAAAAAAAAAAATAAGATATAGCTTATTTTGTGACAAATTGACTTGCATGTTTTATTTGAGATTTGCACAAATGTTTTGTTATTTGCACAACTGTCAACCTCAGTGGAAAAGTTTGCCTGTTACTGTCTACATTGTATTAATTGTACAGTGTATTTTAATTTAATTGTTATGCAGGAAAGGGATATTTGTTTTATTTTATTCAAGAAGCATTTTTATTCTATATATGCAGGCAGTTTATTTTTATTTCACTTGTTTTATACATTTTGATATTGTGCAGACCTCTGTTAATAAATGTACCTGTGTGACATTTGGCACGAGACTTTGTATTAAAACTGACTGTTTTTGTAAAGGTTTGCCTCAGAAAAAAATGAAGCTAACAGAGATGCTAACAGAGATGCTAACAGAGATGCTATGCTATAATGCTTTGGGGGAAACCCCAATTATGGCACAGAAAAAAATATCGAGATATATACCGAGTATCGCCATTCAGCTAGAAAATATCGAGATATGACTTTTGGTCCATATCGCCCAGCCCTAACTTTACCCATATACCCCCCCCCCCCCCCCCCCCCACCCCCACACACACACTCATGTGACTGCAGCGACAGGACGAGTCCCTGATCTATTCTGTTTCCTCAATCATCCAATTTAATAGTGTGGATCTCTTGCCTGGGCCTTATGACCACCAGCTATATCAGGATTCATAGATAGACTCCTCAGTCATGCAATTCGTGAGGAAAAAAAAAAACATTATCATTCATAGATTGGGTTGTTTGAATCTGCAGATGGGCAAGCCGGTGTCTTGCTCTTGTGAATAAGCTAGATAGGAAATAGATTAAAAAGACATCAGCCATCACACAAGAGAGGTCTGCACATTTAGAATATTCATCTTATGTGATTGACCAGCTCTTCCAGGTCCCAGCTGGGAAAGGACTATCAACCAAGTTATGCTATTAAATCAGTTCTGCTCAATTTGCCTGCATTCATGCACCAAAAGATTGATATTCACGTTTGAGCCTGTGGTTTCCTTCCATTTTCATTTTTTTTGGGGGGGGGGGATCTAAATACACAAGTAATCTTGGTCTTAAAAAGCATTTCTTCAAGAGAGAGAAATCAAAAGAACAAAAACAGATGTTATACTATAAAAAACAACACTGATTTTTTTTTTTTTTTTACATTAATTTGGGTGTATGATGATACTGTTAATTATATTGTTTTGGTTTTTATTTAACCATGAAGCCAACTGTGCAAATGTTGTTTATTCGAAAGAATTTGTTGCTGTTCCAGAAATTTTAAATTGATTCTTGCAGAAAATTGTTGTAGACCAAAATTCTTCCCAATTTCTGGTTGTTAAGAACAAACATTCCCAACATGTTAATTTGTCAGCACAATCACTCTAAGTATGCATGTGTTTTTAAGAGGGCAGTCAATGTTGTTAGAGGTAGAAGAAAAAAAAGGCTAGGGAAGCGTTCATGGGCTCATGGCAACAGAACAGCTGCATCTGGGGTAATAGTGTGAAAAAGATGACGGGAAGGTTGGAGGTCCCATGAAAATATAGGGGTTATCCTGTTCCTCTGTAGGAGTTTGACAGTTTTGACGGTGGGATCGCGCCTGCTGTTTACAGAATTGCTGTTTGGGGGTGGGGGGGGAGGATGATACAAACAAGACCACAAACACACTTCATATAAGTTAATGAAAGGGTTTAATTCTCCTGCTCAGCAGTAAGTTGACAGAACTCTACCAGGAAAGTCGACGGCTGTAATGATGCCATTCCTGCTCACAGCATTTAAAGGGTGTCCTCGCATCCAGTCCAGCAGCCCTGTCGTCTTCTTCCTCAGATGTGTCTTTGTTCTGTGTACAGACTTCTATCTGTGAAATGCACGGATGTCCCTGGAAAAGATGTTATTTCGAAACCACGCACGTAGGTGAAAAATCCCAATGTTGCCGTCGCAGGAGTGAGAATAACATATGTGAAGGGCACTCCTACAGCCACATACCATCACAGACCCTATAGCTTTTGGCCCTTTTTAATGATGACAGTATGTGTGTTTCTTTCGTCTTAAGTCTGGACCTGATATTAAAGGTATTGTGACATCATTTTTAACATGCTTTTAACACTATTAAAAGTCTTGACCAACATCCCTCAAATGTGTCTAAAAGAGTGTAACAAGAAAAACTTCACTATAGTACTCTTTTCCTGGCTTTTTATTACAGTGTTTTTTTGCCCCGTGAAAAACGCTTCCTTTCCCCTCTTTCCTGTCAATCATTGCTCTGCTCCTCCTCCGCTCCTCCTCCTCCTCCAGCCATACGCTCACAGCGGCGTCGGAGAGTTAAGCCGAGAGCGACAGGCGAAGCATGCACGGAAAAGCAGGAGGGCGAACCACAGCAAACAATCATAAAAATAAAGGCATGCAAGCAGCACTGTCCCCTTATCTTAAGTCCAGTCAGTGGCCGCGGGTCTTCTTAGCAGTTTTCCTCCGGTGATTAGAACAAAAGAGGCTCTAAACAGCTCCTTAAGCCTCATTTATGGTTCCGCGTTAAATCGACGCAGAGCCTACGCCGTAGGGTTCAGCGTATGGTGCGCGTCGCCGCGTAACCCTACGCCGTAGGCTCTGCGTCAGTGTAACGCGGAACCATAAATCAGCCTTTATGGTGCGCTGGAGAGGAGCGGAGGCAGGGAGCTGGGTGGAGGGGGCGGTGATTTAGCGGGCCGTTACGTAACGGCCCGCCACCAAACCTGATGCGCCGTTTTTGCACAGTTATGCGGAAAATCCCAGAAAGCACACAATACACTGAATGTTAAAAGTTCGTTGTTTTTTGGGTGTAATTGATGTCAAGACACCCAACAAAACACAAAAAATCAAGAAAAATGTGTTTTTCATGTCACAATCCCTTTAAATAAACTTTTTAGTGCTTGGTGGATTATACTGTATCTTTTGTTGTAACAATGACTCTTGGTAAGTAATCTCATACCGTTGGAAAGTCTGTTTATTTCCCTTCTAAATTGTGCCACATTTGTAAGGAACATTTGTGGAATGAGCAGCAGAGCCGAGTATGTGGGTTGCGCCCTTGAAAGATTTGCCAAATCTTCTCTGCCAGTGCCAAATAACTTATTTTGCCACTGATTCTTCTTTGGTGTTTGGCAGATTGGATGATTGAAAGTTTGAAGAAGCAACACATATTGGCAAATTTAACAATGTATCCATATACAGTAACAAACAGCAACCTCAGTAGCAGATGGAAGAACCGTACACAGCCACAACAGCCTGGCACCTCCTCCTCATGCTGGTCACACACTGCTGTGGGATGGATCCCATTCTTCCACCAGCATCTGTCACATTCAGCCAACGTGGTTGCGTTGGTCCCTCTGGCACGAACAGCACGGCCAAGCTGGTCCCACAAGTGTTTCAATGGGGTTGAGTTCAGGACTGCTGGAAGCATTTCCTCCTCTCCACTCCCAAACTCTGGAGGTAGTCTCTGATAAACCTGCTCTGTGGGGGCAAACATTGTCGTCTTGGAGGATAGGGTTTGGTCCCAGACTGTGGAGATTGCCACTGGTTTGCAGAATCGAATCTCAGTACCTGTCTGCATTGAGATTGGCTCCAATGATGATGAGCCTCGTTTTTTTCCAGTGAGAGAGATGTCACACTGTCACACCGCCTCCACCAAAAGATGTTACTCTTTTGGTGCAGCAATCAGCGTAGCGTTCTCCGCATCTTCTCCACACTTTGACCCTACGATCCAACTGCCGTAGGCTCATCGTCGAAAATAACATTTCTCTACATGTGAAGGGTTCCAGTGCATGTGTTGCCAACATCAGCACAAGCAGCCCCATGGCCTATGGGCTTTCTGGGATGTGAAGTTGCCCTATGGCAGATACAGATCAGATCAGTCAAACGTGGCTTGCTCTTGGACTCCTGGAGCAGATATGTACTGACCACTGTAGCAGGGCCCACAGGGGCCTGACTGGCAGCGACTGGGGGAACCAGAGGCTCAGAACAAGAGTCACTAGCGACAGCTAAATAAGCTGTTTGGCATTGGCAGAGAATATGGCACATTTTTCATGGGTACAACCCACATACTCAGCTCTGCTGCTCGTCCCACACATGCATGTTCCTTACAAATGTGTTACCATTTAAAAGGGAAAAAACAGGCTTTCCAACAGTACAAGATTTGTTGTCGAGAAGCATTGTTACAACAAACAAATAATCTACCAAACATAAATTTCCTTATTCTTTGTGCTAAGTTTAGTTGTTTTATTTCTCCCCCCCAAAAAATACATTGAATTCTGAGTTGTCTGTACCCAATACGTGTTTCCACTGTGATGTCCAGCGGAGAAACCTCCGAGGCGAGAGACATCAGTGCCTCTAGATATTAACGAGTGACATTTTCTGATGCTGTCCTGTTTTACGGGACTCATTTGCATCCGTCTTTGGTTTTAATCATTGCTCATTACCTAGTAAAAATCCTTCAGGAATCCTGTGAAACTATTGTAAAATCATCCTTTGATGTTCGAGAATGGCAATTAGCTAAAAAGTGTCTACCCTGTACTTCGCTTGTTTCAGACGGTCTCAGCTTTTTTGAATTGGCGTTGTGTGTGAAAAGCTAGCAACCTTTTTTTTTCTTTTTTTTTTACACCATGACAAGTAATTAAAGTTTTGTCTGGTTTGTTGTTCCAAAATTGGTGGAAAAAAAATGTTGATATGCTCTTCCATTTAATACATTTTAGATTTAACTGAGAATACCTTCTTAACATATAAATGGTTGCACTATTTCACTCTGATGACAAAAAGAATTTAAAAGGAATGAAAGAATTTGAATAGAGGAGTGGGGGGAACACTGCAGTTCATTTGCACAAAAGTCAAAGAGAGGAAAGGCAGTTCCCTCTGCATTGCCATCATTAGGGAGATAAATTAATCCTTCATTGAGGACATTTGTTAGAGATATGCACTGAGCAGTAACAATCATTAAAGCTATCGTTTCAGCTTCGCCTTGGGGCCATATGTAGTAAAATCTGATCATTCACTTTTTTGTCACCAGATCTATTTAAATAAGTTCATTTGACATTTAAAACTGTACTGATTTCAAGATTAATTTAATTGCTTCTCATGGTAATTACCTGTGAAACATTAATATTATATCGAGTCCTGATTTGGCTTGGTTTTTAGTCATTAGCAGTGTGGTGCGAGCACATATCCAGTACAGTATATGTCATCTGCTTGTACCTGGCCAAAACTCAAAAGATCCTCATCCACCTGGCACAGCACAAGTAAACATGCTGGAGACCAAACCTCGCCCATAGATTGGAATTTCCTCTCAAGAGCACGAGACATGATTGATTCAGGGCTGATGAGAAGATATATTTAATTTCAAGTGCAGTTCATTATCCAAGCCTGTAATTGGGAATCCTGGATGAGATGCCTAATAAACCCAATTATGCGTTATGACAGATGTTTTGGCTTCCAGCACAGTTTTTTTTCTTTCAACCTTTTTCCGAGGTGCAAAAAAGGAGTTTTTGATGGTAACATTTTCTGGTCATTAGCACATGTGTTATTTTTTTTTTCCTCATTTTAAGGTTATGAGTATCCTCCTGAGTTCATTTCCATTCACCATGGGTATCCAGTCAAGGACAAAGAGGTTGGGGCTCAGAAAATGTTGCACTACATGAGCCTCCAACCTAGAAAAGGCTTTTGTGCAGCACAGATTTCCAGTTTTTGTCTATTCTAAAGGGCTTCACAATATTTGTTTCTCCTGGCTTGCCATTATCCCAATGGGATGTTGTCAGTGTTGCAAATGTCCTTTAAAAAGTCTTGATAGGTTTTGCAGATTTTGTAGGGGTCATGTTGTGGACACATTTGATGTTGTCAGAAATCAGAAAAAATTGAGTCGTTTCAGCGAATTTAAGATCAGTCATTGACCTGCATAATGATCTGTGAATTGATTTTATTCTCAAACTACATCAGAAATTAATTTGAAACGGTGTAGTTTTGTTTCTTTTTAATCAATTCTTTCTACAGGGGTACCAAAAAGTACATTTGAGTTTATTAGCATTGAAACCCTTAGATACTAAGAATGAAGGGACTATTTTAAGCATAAACCGAAAAACATCAGGAACAGGACAACTTAGTGCTTTGCTTTTATGTATATGCATCACAAAAATAATTTACCCCAGATGTCGGGTGACCTACTTCCAAAAAGCTGATACAGTAACTCACATTTTCTAATATCAATGCTGAAATTCAGTAAGAAAAATGTTTATACATAAATATTGCTTGGTTTTAAATAAATTGTACCCTGAATAAACCATGTAACATTCCCAAGATGCTCTAGCAGAAATAGTAAACTTATTAATAGAGCATAAAGTGAAATAAAAGAACACAGGTGAGAACAATAATAGCTGCTTTTTGTAACACATAGTTATTTTAGCTTGAAACCATACGGCAGAACAAACTTAAAAAAAACCAAGGCTTCCTTTTTTTCCCCACCAAAGCAATAGAAAGCATGTTTTTTTGTTTCTTTGGGGAGGATGTTCACAGTGCCGTACTTTTTGGGCCAGGAAGATGATAATAGTGCTTCTTCTCATCATAGCTTCGGTATAACCTCACAGTAGATGAAAAGTGGTACCATCAGGCGACAGGGACTCTGACTTTCTCAGACGGAGAGGTCTTCGGCTGCAGAACCTTTGTTCCTTAATTGGCACATGGTGTGACCCAACTTGCCGCTGAGAGATAAGAGGAAGGAGGGCACAACGTGTGCTCAGGACAGAATGGGCAGTGTTAGAAAGTTCAGTTCTCTTGACCGTCGCTCAGTAGTAACACACTAATACAGAAACAGCTTGTCACTGCCGGGTAGCCATCCCATTAGAGGTGCCTTGTTAAAGCTACTAACCTGTCTTTCTACGGTTGCAGTTGCCATCACCGCCATCATCACCGTCACTGCCATCAACACCATCACTGTTGGTGCAGAGTGTTTGCAAAGTTTGAAAAGCAAGCAGAAAAAAATTAGGAGGCTCTTCTCTGGCTCGGTCCAGTGCTCTGCATATCATAGATAACATGAAGGCGCTGAAGTAAATCTTAAAAGTGGGAGGGGGAGGCTCTCCAACCATTTTCCATTACAGGCCTCAGGGATGCATGGCATGACGAATGGGCCTCACAAAGATGTGATTACTAGGACACTTGGAACGACACCCTGCCTGGTGACTTTGCAATCGTTTAGCAACATACGCTGACTCTTTTTTTTTTTTTTTTTCCCCCCGTTTTGTCAGTCAATGCGGTGCTACAGATAAAAAGGAATGTCTTTCTACAGCATACAAAATGACAAACAAAGCCATCTGTCTCTTCTCCGCTTGCCTTCCACTGACACAGCCGCTTCCATAAGCACCGTACAGGCACAGAACAGATGCTGGCATTGCTGTTGAACTTTTATCATCCTGAAAGTTGTGTTTTCTGTGATAAACATTTGCATCGGACATATTTTTTACTGCCTCACTGACTCCTTGCACTAATCTTTTGGACCAATGAGATTTCCAATCAAAGAGGGAATATTGGTGCCATCACCCAATATAGTTTTCACTCTTTTGTTTTATATTGATTAAAATACAATGAAAACTTTGTTCTGTTTCGCTATTAAAGGCTGCAGATCAATCAGTGGAAGTATTCTGCACTCGGTCTGATGAGGTCCTGCTGAGGAAATCTGGAAATCTTCCAGATCTCCCGAATCTTCCTTATTCAGTCAATTTTTTACTTCTCAATTGCTTGAGAACGTTTGAAAAAGTACCTCAAGACTTTGCTGTGAGGCCATACTGTCCATGCAGACCACACAAAACACTTGGCTCATAGTAAAACTGTGAAATATTAGGCTTATATCAAAGGATTCTGTGTTTTGGACTGCTTTTATAGTCGCCATATTCTTGTCTCCTTCTCTGATTTCCTGTAATAACTGGATAAGTTATCTTCAGGAAAAACTTTGAAAAAGTACATTTAAGTTTTTATTTACATATTATTTTTGAATTTCATTAAATTCATCACATGCAAATTTGAAACCATAAAATATTTGAACCAAAGTCAATTAAGTGTAGTTGCAACCAAAGCTTTTATCAGCAAACATGACTTATTCCCTTTACAGGTTACTAGTTTGTGCATTTACAAAAAAGAAAGAAAACTGAATTTGGAAAAGCCGCACTTGACTGGAGAGGTCTCACTCCCAGTCAAGTGTCGGTCCAAGATCGTCCAATAATTTTACTCTATAATTGAATTGTGTGGTTATTTGCTTTTGGAGCTTAAGAGATCCAACAAAACAATTAAATTGCTATATTGAGTTTCTGGGCCTTTTCTGCTGACTGCTTACTTCCAAGTTGGCTTTTTCCTTGCTAAGCTTATGTTGTCCATTCTCTTATTGGTGATCTGTCATGGTCAGCCCCTCCTCCACCATCCTGCGCTCAGCTGCCATTGTTCCAGAGGACATTTCTTTTGTCGACCTTGTAAAATATCCACATGCTTCATCCACTTTGTTCATATTGAAGAGCGCTGGTTTCTCTCTGCTGATTTGTTGCTTTTTTTCCCCCCTTTTCCCTTTTGTCCTTTAGTTTTGCAGGGAAATATAAAGGTAATGGGATTGGGAGAATGGGAGGGCACAGGGGATGTCCCATGCCGATGCTTGGTGTGATGAGACAGATGTTGTCCAATAGGATCAGGACAGCATTCATCCTGTGATCTCGCTTAGTCAGCACTTTTTAGCAAAATGCCGTTAACCATTAAACCATCTATTGTCCCTGGTTCTGTTTACTTCCTGTTCCTCCATCTCACAGTTGCCACGGAAATTATGTGAATGTTCCTCTGGGGTTTTTGAGTATTCTTTCCATTGAAGTTATGGATAATAACTCTACGTTTGGCTCATTACTTTCAAAAGCGTTCAATTTTGACATCTGTTTTGTTTCATATTTCAGCCATTCACCTTTTGGGCTTAAACTGGCACCTGCAGCCCATCCAGAGACAGATGTACCAGCTGTCAGAGGACAATACAAGTCGCCTACCTTTCCCTACAGACCTGAGCTTGCCACCACTAGGCAACACGGGCTTGGACATACCTGACCGCAGGGGAAAAGATGACAGTAAGTGCAAATATCTTTTTTTTTTTTTTTTTTAATAATTTTTTTTATTGAGATCAATAGCCAAGGTAACAATGGTACATACATCTTCATAACTATTTCTAAGAAGAAAAAACAATAGAACGATCACTACATTCAGTGACTGTGGTGTACCAAGTATCACTAAAAGAAAATCACAAGTCAAAGATTTATTTTTTCCCTTTTTTAACCCCTCCAACATAGAAACATAAAAATAAATGGATATAAAATTATAGCAGGATAAGAATTAATTATGCAAAAAAAAGAATAGAAAATAAATAAATAAAAAAAAAAAATAAATAAATTTAAAAAAAAGAAAAAAACAGCTCACTAAACTATTACTCTAAACACCATAATGCAAATACACACCCACACATAAATAAAATTGCAAAAAGGAAAGAAAAAGTATATGAAAACACCTGAATGAGTGCCAAGCACTAACAGGCACCTCTAAGTGGGTATAATTTTTTAAATACTAGAAATAATGTATCATTAATTTATAAATGCATCTATGTGGTTTTCATATATAAGTATGACTTGCAAGACTCCCTGCCGTGCCCTGCAAAGCACTAATCGGAACAAAGCTTTCAAATCGTAGTTTACAGTTGACATTTTCAGAACTTGTGCAAGTTTTTCATTATTTTGGTCGTTTAGTTTCACATTCTTTTTCGCCCGTCTCCACGGTACGCGTAGAGATCTGCATTGTAATCCTATGAAAGTTGTGGTAAGTGGGAAGTGTTATTTGTTCCTGGAGGGAGAAAATGGGACAGCTTAAGGGACAGAGTATCCAGAGGCTGGAAGGGGATTAGCTACTCTGTCCCCTTCAGAACGGATGTGATCCTTTCATCTCCTAGCTTGGACTGCATTTCCTGGCAGCCGCAGAAAGCATGTGCACACCCCTCGGTACCAGCTGCTCAACTCAAGGAAAGTTTGCTCCGTTCCATTGTTGGACAAGTGGGCCCAGATTTAACCATGTGATTCACCGCTGGCAAGGCTGCAATAGGTAGAAGATGGGGGTTATTACCATACAGATGAATCCAGGAGTTGTCTTTTCTCATTTACCAGACAGCCCAATGTGTGTTTTGCCAACAACAAGCATGACTGCAGCAGAACGCAGAGCCTGCATGGCTGCTGGTGCTGATAGGAAATCAATAGCCGTGCTTTTCTAAATAGTTTCATTCTGCAGTGGTGTCACTGGGAACAATGTCTGACTGCCTAATCTCGCATCAAGGTGATGCAAATGTGAACATTGTTTTAAAATTCAGTGCAGCGTTCTCTTTCTTAGCCTTGTCTTTCCATCGGAGCGTGATGTGCTAGTTTGGCTTGCAAAAAACAAACAAACAAAAAGAATATTATCCGCGAGGCCCGTTATCACTGGTCTGTATTTAAACAGTCTGATGAGCGCACTGCTAATGTGTTGCATAAATACACACAGTCTCCCAGCATGTGGAAAATGAACTTGTGGGATGCAGCATTATGTAACGCCCCGATCTGGGAGACAGGGAATGCGCCCTGTCCTCTTTGATAAACTCCGTGGCCGCTGACGGACTTCTGAGAGGACTTCCATCTGGTCTGCCACGTGCAGCCCAAAGCTGTGTCTGCCTTCAAGTCCTGGGGGTAGTTTGTGGGGATGTATGCTGTATTCGACATTGCAGCTGAGATTAGCTCATCTACACAGACAAACAGATGTTGCCATTTCCGCTGAGTCCAATATAAGTTGTATTATGGAGCATATGGGCGATTCTTGCTGGTATATGCGCTAATACCTGAGCAAGGTAGCTGTAACTGAAATCCCCCTCGACAATAATTACTGTTTTTCACTTTATTACTTTCACTCCTCACTATCGCAGGATGAAGACAATCTTTCTCTCTTGCCACGTCCGGACCATATGCTCTATGTCTTTTAACCGAACTAGAAAAAGGCACCGTTTGATCCGTAGTTTCATAACAAAATCCTGACTCATGTAAGCAAAGCAACATGAATGAAACCTGATATTTTTGTCATTTCTTTGTAAGCAAAGTACTGTATGTTCAATTTGCCATTTCAGAAATTAAAACTAACCCCAAAAACAATCTGGGAGATCTATGAAATAACGCTCAATCAGATGTGTCTCACACCCCCCTCTAGAGGAACTGGTAATTGCAAGCATTGGTTAGAGGGATCATTCATAATATTTTTCCTCTCACTGTCAGTAATGTGATTAAATGTCTGTGATATGGTCCGACTATCGTGCCCCAGCAGACTCACTCCCTGTGCCCTGCCTACGCTGGATTAATGATGTGATCTCTTTGACCGATTTTGCTCTGTGTGCCATGCAGGCAAATTGGACAGCTTGTTCCCAGATGACAGCTATATAGATATGGGAGAGATTGACGTGGGACGCAAGGTCGCGCAGCAGATTCCTCCCGGTATCTTCTGGAGATCCCAGGTCTTCATTGATCATCCCATGTACCTGAAGTTTAATGTGTCACTCAGCAAAGATGCCTTAGTGGGAGTGTATGGAAGAAGAGGTCTCCCCCCGTCACACACACAGGTGGGAAATACTATGTTATATACAGTATATGATCTTACAGAATAGCTGTCTGAGTGTTCAGGTACTTTGAATTGTCACATTTGAGTCTTTACCGCATTAGACATGATCAGTTTTTCTTTTTTTTCTAATGCAGTGATAAATTATAATGTGATGCTATGTGAAACACGGCACAATCATGCATAGTTTAAGACTTGGCTCCCTTCCCCATTCTTCTTCTGCCACTGAATATAAATTGGGATATTGTTTGAAAAAAAAAAAATCTAACCATGTACGAGCATGTCATGAATACAAACCACTTCATAAATGTCTGTATTGTATTATGAATCACTTTCTTTGTTGCAGAAAGGATTTATGGAAAATTTGTTTCAGGTTCAATGCCGTCAATGAATCACACAAAGATGTCGGGCTCAGGGGCCAAGATTTTTTCCTTTCCTTAATTTCTCCATCTTTGTGTTGCACAGAATGAAATACGTCACGTTATTAATCATATCTGACCGCTTCCCTCGCAGAGTTCTGCTGGAAAGGCAACTGTACTTCCTACAAACAGCACAGAGCCTGATCTTTGTTTGCACTAATGTCCAGTGTGATTTATTTCTCTCTTTGAAAGATCACTGTTGTCTTCTTCTTTTTTTCCTTTCATTTCAATGAAAATAATCTAGCGGGCCGTATTCATCCAGTGACCGATTGCACACGAGTCACGACTCTTGTCTTTATGTAGATGTAAATGAAAAGCTGTCTCTTTGTGATTCATTGACTCACCGCTGATATGAAGCAAATCAGTTCAGATCGTACTCGGTAAACACTAACTATACAATTAATTCGCCCGGCTTTCCATTTTTCAGTTTAATAACTTCAAATAAGACTTTCCTATAAGATATTTGAACTATGAAATTATCGCAGCCCACCCAGCCAGGATGTGTCAAGACTTAACTCAAGCTCCTCCAGAATGATGAGTTATTCATGCACCCCAAATGATGCTCTGCTATAAAGAGGACTAAAAGCACTTAAGTCTCATGTGTCACTCTAATGGTGTGTCTGCGGTCCATCCATCAGTCCTTCTCACTTTCTGTGTCTGTCTACAGTTTGACTTTGTGGAACTTTTGGACGGGCGGCGTCTGCTGTCCCAGGACGTCCGCGGTCTGGAGGGGCCTGTGGCTCTGCAGCGGAGTCTCGTACCCGTCACCACGCACGACACGGGCTTCATCCAGTACATGGATTCGGGCATCTGGCACCTGGCCATCTACAATGACGGGAAAGAAATAGAGACCGTTTCTTTCATTACTACCGCCATAGGTAACTAACACACTAAGAACTCTGTATTGTACATTTATTTTGCCATATCTAAATTATTGTGTGGAAGTGTGGGGTAATACCTATGTAAGTAACATCTCTCCTCTGTTTGTGCTACAGAAAAGAGCAGTGAGAGTCATTCACAGGGTAGGCATCAGAGAACCATCAAACAGATTATTTATTTCGGCAGGTTCGTTGAAAATGGCGGATATAGTTGAACTTCAAACTTTAAAAATAATGTTTAAAGCAAAAAATAGATCGTTACCAGAACAGTTACGAAATGTGTTCAGATTGGAGGATGAGGACAACAGACTTAAACATGATTTCAAACATACTTTTGCAAGGCTAAACATAAAACAAATATGTATTTCTGTTACAGGTGTAAAATGATGGCATGGACAAAGCAAGTAACTGAAAAGTTGCACAAGTTTGTATCAGCTTAAGAAAATGTTTAAAAAAGAAAAGATAAGTGCCTACAAAAAAGAAGAAGGAGAAAGAGAAAAAAAAGTTTGTTTTCTTGTTATAAATATGTGTATAGATCAGGGGTCGGCAACCCAAAATGTTGAAAGAGCCGTATTGGACCAAAAACGCAAAAAACAAATGTGTCTGGAGCCACAAAAAATGAAAAGTCTTGTATCAGCCTTAGAATGAAGGCAACACATCCTGCATGTTTCTATATTAGTTATAACTGGGGGAAGTTTTTTTTTTCATTATGCACTTCTAGAAAAAAGTCGAAATGTCGAGAAAGAAGTCGAAATGTCGAGAAAAAAGTCGAAATGTTGAGAAAAAAGTCGAAATGTTGAGAAAAAAGTTGAAATGTTGAGAAAAAAGTTGAGAAAAAAGTCAAAATTTTGAGGAAAAAAATCAAAATTTCGAGAAAAAAGTCGAAATGTTGAGAAAAAAGTTGAAATGTTGAGAAAAAAGTCAAAATTTCGAGAAAAAAGTTGAAATGTCGCGATTAAAAAGGAAAGGGAAAAAGGAAGAAAAAAAGGAAAAAAGGGAAAAAAGAAGAAAAAAAAAAGGTCAAATATTTTTGAAAAAGCTCTAGGAGCCGCTAGGGTGGCTCTAAAGAGCCGCATGCGGCTCTAGAGCCGCGGGTTGCCGACCCCTGGTATAGATAGATTGGACTTCAGTAAGTCAACGTAATTGTATTAACAGAGAGGGGCAGGTGTCATAAGTTTTCTTCTTCCTGCTCCTTTTCTTTCATAGTGACAATGTGTACTTCATGGAATTTTGTACAACATTATTAAGAACAATACCATGAATGGAATAAATGAAATGAAATGAAAAAAAGAAATAGGTGAGTACCATTAGCATGACCTGCTGCTGAAGCCGGTAGTAGCCATCCATAATCCCTACAACACCAGCCAGCAGGGACCCCACAGGAAGCAGCGCAGACCCACGGCGCGGGGAAGAGATACTGGTAGATCTAAGTAGGTTAATCAAGGTGAAGCCGAATATTTCAAAATCAGGACATCACTGCTATCCCTGCCATGTGACTAGGACATTGAGGGATCGTAATATCCTCATTAGCCCGAGTGTCTTCCAAGCATATCGGGGGTCCAAGCTTCTGGGAAACATTTGCATACAATTCAAAGCGTGATTGTACCCTCCCGTCTGTAATGCCTTTTTTCGATCACGGAGGGCTTCAATTTCCACCCACGCCTATCAAAGTGGGGGGAAGATATTCCCCTTCCTCTGACTGACTCTTAGTGGCACACGACTATGTTTCGCACGTACGTCTTTCTTTGTGGAGGTGACTTCGTTTTGTACGCTCCTCTTTGTTCTCCCTTAAGCGCCTTTGATTAGCAGTGCTGTATCAAGCAAGGTGCGAGAGGGCCCGAGGTGTCGGCTTTCACAGGGATGGCAGCTGGGAGCTGTTCTCACATGCTCTTTAATTAAAAGCTCCTGGGCCAGAGTCCATCTGTGGAGGGGGCTGTGCCAGGCAGCAGATCAATGAGAGGTTGTCCTCAACACCAAGTGGAGACAGGAAAGAGATGAAGCCCCCCCCCAACTGTGGCAACAACAGCTGTAATTCAATACTTAATATATGATATGACAGAAGAAAGAGGGGGGCAAGAGCAGCATGTTTACTTTTGCTTATTTCTTCTTGACTGGGTGTGCACGCAGCCCCCGCTGTGGGTGCTGTCACAGACAACACAAGCAGATAAGGTATTCTGTGCAATGGACGGGGTGGGTCAGATTTAGTCAGAGCAAGAATCCTGCCTCTGTTCGTTGGTACCGAAGCTGAGCTGCTCACAGGAGCTCACAGGGAGGCAGAGGGGCCCTTTTAAAATGGGTCACCGATTAAGTGCCCTTCAGCAGAAATTGAATCCACCAACTGCCTGAATTTTATTGAGCCGTGGAGGGATGGAGTTGACCTTCAAATGAAGCGGCCCAGGTATAGAAAATGTATGTGAGCAATAATATCTAGAGCAGGCACACTGAGACATTAGCAGCATTGTTTAAGAGGTGATTGCAGTGAAATTAGTTTGGTGTTCCTGGCAGTGGCGGAAGTTAGGAATGGGTGATATTTTACCGTTCACGATAAACCGTCCAAAAAATTCCCCACGGTAAGAATTTGTCATCTCATGGTAAAAACAATAAATTCCCGTTGATGACGTTTTTGTGTAAAGCTGATTTATGGTTCTGTGTTGAAGGAAGGAAGGAAGGGAGGGAGGGAGGAAGGAAGGAAGGAAGGAAGGAAGGAAGGAAGGAAGGAAGGAAGGAAGGAAGGAAGGAAGGAAGGAAGGAAGGAAGGAAGGAAGGAAGGAAGGAAGGAAGGAAGGAAGGAAGGAAGGAAGGAAGGAAGGAAAGAAAGAAAGAAAGAAAGAAAGAAAGAAAGAAAGAAAGAAAGAAAGAAAGAAAGAAAGAAAGAAAGAAAGAAAGAAAAAGAAGGATAAATTCCCGTTGATACGTGTTTGTGTAACAAACATGGCTGATCTGAGTCATTCCAGTTTTGCAGTACAGGTGTAACTCATTTAATTGGTTTTTATTAATTCAATTTCATTGGTGTAGTTTAGTAGTATTTAGTATCTTTTGGAGCAGTGTTTTGGGGGCTCCAGAGACTGAATGTGGTGATAGATTTATAGTTACAAAGGTGGAGTTGAATTGGTATTTTTTTTTATCCTCATTTTTATCATTATCGGGATAAATGCCAAAAATTATCGTGATAAATGTTTTAGTCCATACCGCCCATCCCTAGCGGAAGTACGAGAGTCTGATTTTACTATACCTTTTTTTTTTCCTGTACACATGTTAAGTGAAGGTTTCCATACTGGATATAACCGTGACACAGTATATCCGGGGAGCTGCAGCATCTGTGCTTTTAATCGGGGTTGCTCCTCATTACTTGGCTGTGGCTCCATGGCGATGTGAAATGTGTCCTACTGAATGTTTTGTATCGCAGCCCTCTGGAGCATGAAGCCATTTGTCCTTGCTGCCTGGTGCCAGACATGCTTCAGCCCAGACACGGCTCCCTTTACAGAGAGGGTTGCGGGCGAAAAGGAAGCAAAGACCCAGCACCGATGTGTCATGCTTTTTGTTCTGTCTCACTCCGTCGCAGAGGTTCTTACCGGGCACAACCAACCATCATTCAAAAGTGTTGAGCATCCTCTGAGAGGGGTGGCAAGTTGCTGATTAAACCAGCCTTCTCCACACTACTCTATCCTCACTGACTGGAGAGACTCACAATAGTTAGCTCCCTTGATATGAGGGGTAATGAATTTCAATGAAGCTCGGCTTGAATCCGTGATTTATGCGTTGGCCTATGTCGAGTGTGTGGCTAAGAGATATTCATGGCCTCACCTCCTTGCTCTCAGAGGAATCGCAGCCGCCAGACATGGGCAGTGAGTATTCTGCTAAACTGCACAAGAATCAGAGCACTACCCGTCTCTGATTGCTCAATTAAGCACGTTTGACAGGCTGTATGTTGTTCAGCAAAGAAATATGCATAATAGATTAAGATGCTCTAATTAGGGGCACGATGATGTAGAATACCTGCGAGCTGAACATTTGAATCGATGGTTGTATCGCTCACAAAAACTCAAGTATTTTGGTCCCTACATACTTGTGCCGGATAAAAAACTGTCTGGCAGGGAATCTGTCTGGCATAATTGTAGTTCTGGGTAGGAATTCCTATCGGTGAGCATGCACACATGCCATTTATCATTTTCAAAGCCATGACCGTTGAGCTTGCACTTGCAGTTTCCTTAGGTGTGTGCAAAAATCAAGTGTTATATATATATATTTAGATGTTAGTTAGATGTTCTAGTTGGAGGCCATCAAAACCTCAGCAAAATGCTGATAGCATCAACCACACCAGAGGATTGTATTCCCTGCATCCCTCCAGTAACCCATCATGGCAAAGGGAAGTCTGTAGCATGAAAAAAGGCAGCAGCTGCATTTCTCTCCTCGGTGTCCATCCCTCTCTCTTTTCACTGTATCGCTGGTTTGCCTTTATCTCTTTCTCCCTCTCTCCTTTTTTTTTTGTCTTTTTCCCCCCCCTCTGTCTTCCATTGCATCCTCAGTGATGATTGACTCTCCAGGGTAAAGGGAAGCTGAATCCATGGCTCACATTTCTGGCCCTTTCTGGAGTATAAGAGATTCTTTGTTCAATAAGTTTTGCCTCAGAGTTCCTGCTGCCTAAAGGCAGTGGACATGATTGGCTATTTTTCAGCACCATTTCAGGCTTCATTCAGCGAGCATCATGTTTCAGTTCTGCTACCCCCCTCGGAGATCAGTGGTCAGACTTGTCTCTAATAAAACACATGTCAGTGTGCAGTGTTTTGGTAGTTTTTTAGCGAGTTTATTTGAATCGGTGAGCTTTTGAAAAAGAAATCAAGGAGCATGATCTGCGGATTACTTACATCCTTCAAATGATCATTCATTCAAACTTAATTAAAACCTTTATTAGACATCACTACACTTTCAGAGATGTCTCTTTTATAACAGGGTTGATTAAAAAAAATACAGAAAAATAGAGATTTTGATTACGTTATAGGTGAAAAGAAATCAACAGAATACATTCATATACAATAAAATCCTGTTCTTAAAAAGGATTGAGTTAATAAAATGAATTAAAAATGTTCAATCCCAAATAAGAAAAAAACTGCAATATTACGGAAAAGTATCACATTATATTTTATTCCATTGCAAATGATTATATACCCAGTATATTGTATGTTTGGCTTGTCAGCAGTGATTGTTTTGAGAGAGTACAGGCTGGATTTCAGTCTTACAACCCATTGCACTGTAGAGATGTAAATCAGTATTACAGAGTTTTTTCTTTGAAGAAATGGACAGCAAAAGGACAAGAAGCACCACCCAATCTGTTATCAGTAACGAGTCCAAGAGCCAGGGACTGTGCTGGTATGAAGATGTTTCAGTGCCCATGGCCAAGCTCATTTACATTTCTGTGATGGCAGCATTAATGCAGAGAACCTTCATAAGATTTTAGGGCAACATAAACTGCTTTCAAGATAACATCGTTTCAAAAGGGCATCCTTTTTAAGTTAATCCAGACCCACATACGGAATGCAATCCAACGTACATGTATATTAGGTTAAGAATGTGTGTAGAATTCAGAAAATGTGACAACGATGATCACACATCCCCACCGCTGCAAAGCTCAAGACTTGTTTGCAGACAGAATGCTACAGAATATAATGATTCATTATTTGGTATTCTTAGTGCCAGGCGGCTCTTTGTTGTTGCAAGAAGGAATGGCAACATTACACGATTGTAAAACCTCCACTGTTCCAGCTTTTTCATTTTTGGGGGATTATGCAGGAGTGGCTAGACAGTAACAAAGGGAATCCAGTTGACACAAAATATCTTGGATTCACTAAAATGCAGTGCGAGTTAAAGAATAACTTCTTTTTTAGATTTAAAATCAATGCTTAATTTTAATCTTGAAATGTCAAGTTAATTCTTGACTTTTCAAACCATGATTCTCCAGATTTGTATTCATTTGTTTATTCCAGTTTTAACATTTGTCTTAAACCAAATGCAATTTATTACAAAATGTTCTGCGCAGACAAGGAATTAATCAACAATAGTAAGTTAACTATGCAGAACATTATTTTTAAGGTGTAAATTATGCTGATTCTTTTATTTGATTAGAATCCGACCAGATTTCCACGTGATGCCAGGAAACCATTTTCCGTGAGGGAATATTAATTTCTTTACTTGTCAAGCATAACCGGCGTATAGGTTGTATTAAGAAAAGTAAAGATCTTATGATGAATATTAGAAAATGCCTCTCAGCTTAGATACAACTGAAGACTAAGTGGGGAGATGCTGTAATATTCCTGGCTGAGCGCGGTGCACTAGTTTTACTCAACAGCAGGATACGCAGGTACCACTGTTACTTAGACTTTGGCTTAATGGCTCTTAAACAGCCAGTGCCTTTTGAAAAATTCAGAAACTTTAATTGATTAGTGATTTTTGTTCAATTCAAAAGCAATCACGACTTTGCGGCTTTCCTCAATGAATTGCCTAATTTTTCTGAAACATAAGTAACACTCGAACGTGCGCTGCGCAGTGAAATATAAATGTTGAGTCTGATGGAGCTGGTGCTCCTGACTGTCATCAGACAAGGGGAAATAATCAGCAGAAAGAAATGAGTGGGAGGAAAATTGTTTTTTTGAATCCTATTACTCAGAAAATCTCCTGATTGCTTTCTTTCAGAGTCTATTGATGACTGCCCCAGTAACTGCTTTGGAAATGGGGACTGTGTCGGTGGAACATGCCACTGCTTTTTAGGATTCAAAGGCCCTGACTGTGGGCGAGGTGAGTCACTCCCTCTCTTGTAACACCTCTAATAACTGCTATTATTCAGACATATTCTGCTATTATACACACACACATATATATATATATATATATATATATATATATATATATATATATATATATATATATATATATATATATATATATATATATATATATATATATATACAGTATATATATATATCTCAGATATATTTTATGGTAACTCAGTTATTTCTACTGAAACCCTCCACTTTACTGAAGGTTAATGCATTCTGTGCATGTTGCAGTGATATTCGTAATTATTTTGTTGATATACACCATACTTGACACTTTTACTTAGCTCAATTTCATGTATTTTTAATACAAATTGTTTAGCTTTTAAATATTTTTGCCGGGTTCTGTTGTTGTATAAGATGCACTGAAGAAGTAAAGCCGTTTTTACAGTTTGGTCAGGCTCATTTTCAGATGGAGGCTTTGGCACCCGTTCCCGATTCTCTGTCCATACAAATAGATTTGTGCTCTCTGCTCTTTCCGCAGCCGCCTGTCCAGTGCTGTGCAGTGGGAATGGTCAATACCTCAAAGGTCGCTGCATGTGTCACAGCGGCTGGAAGGGCTCCGAATGCGACGTTCCCACCAACCAGTGCATCGACATCACATGCAGTGGCCACGGGACCTGCATCGTGGGAACCTGCATTTGCAACCCGGGCTACAAAGGGGAAAACTGTGAAGAAGGTGATTGTTTCAGCGCGGTCTAAACGGATAAAACCCCACATAATACGATTGCTTTAACTACCGTCGCTGCTTGCTTGTGTTTCGCTGTCTAAATTCATGAGGGAGTGGTTTATCAAGTCGGCGCTGCTCACAATCTCCAGTAGGACATCTCTTACGAAGAGCAATATAAACCATAAAACTTCTGAATATGCATCCTTGGTGACTTTTTTCAGTAGACTTAATGGTTATGAGCCAGTGTGTTAATCACAATAGTGCGTATATTGTGTGAAGTTCAGACATAAAGTCTGACGTTCATCCGTGAGGAGCTCTCATTTCGTTGCCTGGTACGGCTTGGCTAGGTGAAATTGAAGGAGCCATTGTGTTTGTCAGCTCTTGAAGGCTCCCATTTCAAGATGAAAAATGGACCTTGGGAGTTTGATAAATGGGGGTTGATGACATCCATAGGCCCCTATTCTATTTTAGTTGGAGTGTCAGCCATAAGGAGTGCAGCCGAATGTGGACATGGGCCCTTTAACATTTTTACCTTTCTTCCATGTGACCTTCAGCCACAATGATTAATTACCAGGAGAGCGCGTCTTGTCAGTTAGCCTCTGATCTTTGTGTCTTGTGCCCAAACCATCTGCTAAAAGGCAAGGGATCCTGTTTGTCTTACTATGACAGCCTTTTTACCCGTTTATGTCATGGTAAAGGGGACCTTCCATGGCGTGGCCTATTGCTCTCAGTGGCTAGACGTTGCTCCTACTCAGCGCCCGTTTGCCATCTGTGTGTACCGAGCAGATATCGTCTTGTAGGGGGAGAATGTTGATGTTGTAACCGCCTGCTGCCACAACTGTTTCTCCTCACAAAGTGCGTATTCATTTGATAACACGTCATGGGAAGAGAGACATAAACACAGCCATTAATCGGTTGCTAATTGAACTTACGCATTGCGCACTGGTACTTTGTTAAAGAAAAATGCAGCGTAGTTCAGTCAGTACGAGGCACTCTGGTGTAAAACTGACGCTGTGCTTGCTTTTCTTTCACAGGAAGTCTGGCAGGTGCCCCGGGCTCTTTTTCTCACTTTCTTAAATTCATTTAATGCGGGTTTTAGGTTTCCTAGCTTTGAAATATGCATCATTGTGGCTTTCATTTTTATTGAAACATGCATCGGTTAAGGGAGCTTCCTTCTTTAGATGAACTTGCATAAAAAGAGTGCCAGCAGAAGTGTGGGTAGAACCTGTAGGTTTGTGCCATAACACCCACTGAGCAAACAAGCATTTAATTTGCTTCCACGGACAATTTTTTTTCTCCAGTTTTAGAAAAGCTGAATTTCTTATGTGTTGTCTTATGTGTCTTCATTATTCACGTGTTAATCTGGTTGCTTCTGCAGCTGAGCTGCAGCCCACTGCACTTGTCATTCTATTCAGGTTTCAACTACAAATGCCAATATGCCTATGAGAAAAGGAGGAAACAAATAAAAGGAAACCGGTGTCTAACACAGTTTTTTCGACACGCTTTTTCAGTGGACTGCCTGGATCCGACCTGCTCGGGCCGCGGCGTCTGCGTCCAGGGAGAGTGCCACTGCTTCGTGAGCTGGGGGGGGCCTGGATGTGAAAGCCCCAGGGCTTCCTGCATGGACCAGTGCTCTGGACACGGGACTTTCTTGGCAGACACCGGAACCTGCAGCTGTGATTCCAACTGGACGGGCCACGACTGCTCAACAGGCAAGTACTTCCATCAGGAGAGTAAACATTGGCAGGATCTCTTTTCAGAAGCCGATTTAGCTCTGATTACAAGGTAGAAAAAACAGACAGCAGTCAGCAGGCTTACCGTAGTTTTAATGGAGGGTGTTGATAGTAATTAGGCTTTGATGACAAATGATCCATTTGAATCCATTAGCATCTCAAAGATACGGAGGCAAAAAATGTACCAGTTTAAGAGTATAAATGTCAAACAACCGTGGTGAATTAAATGGAATAGTTTTCACTCAAAATGCTGAATAAAAACAAATAAAGCTCTCCACGCTCTAGTAACTAATATAATATATATGCAGAACTTCTATGTCAAAACCCACAATGACAAGCTCCAACATTTATGAACCTCGACATCTCTGTCAGTTCCTCTGATATTATCTCTGTCTGAATGTAAATTCATTTCCCCCGCTTGATTTGATGCAATTTTCATAATTGCCAGGCTCCTCTCTGAAATAAACATTTGTGCTTTTGGCCAAAAATAGCTCTTATAAATTTCTCTGCTACTTCCATCAGTAGTCATTTGAAAATCGAGGCCTAGCAATATATTTCTCTGCATTCCGTTTGTAATTTGTTATCTGTTACAGAGGATAAAAACGAAATGCTACAATTGATAATTACCTTCAAGAATGCGTAATAGAATTAACATCAGTTCACCTTTAGAAATCCCCTCGCCTTTGTCTAAATTTTATTCTCTGCTTGATTTAGTCCGTCTTTGCTAATTGCTTGGATGTTCACAGAAAAGAACCTCAGGGATTTTCTTGAAAGAAAATAGCTTGTGAAAAGACTTCAATTATTCTCATCAATTATCAGATGGAGGAATCCCATTATGTCGATCTGGCTCTTGATTTATTTATTTCACAAATATTTTCACCTTTAGTTTCCATTTTAAATTAGGTGGAAGACGAAGAATGGAGGAAGACTTTCATGAAAAAAAAAAATGATGGCGTGAATGACGCCAGTTCGAACCCCTTCTTGAGTTCTGGCCCTCTTCACTCAAGGGCAGTGGGCGCAGACAATAATTTTCTCACCGACTCTGGAGGAGCGGTCCCATTGTGTTCGTTATGTCCATGGGGAATGCTCTTTCTTGGAGCTAAAGAAAAGGCTGAGCACAAGATCCATTTTTACATCAAGAATATTTAGACTTAAAGCTCAAAAAGAAAAAAAATGGACCTCTGAATTTGAGCTCAACTCTGAAAGCTGCATAGTTTGCTCCCATTTAATAAAAAATATTTAACTGAAAACCTCAGTGAGCTCAGTGATGTATTGTTTTAGGGCTGTCAGATTAAGGCATCTCCCATCACTGACTTGCACGGCTGGCATATGCAAACACTAAAAGAGCAAAAAAAAATCCCTCTTTTCTTTACACAGCGAAGACAGCTGAAGAATTCAGCAATTTTCCACTTGAATAAATGCTCATGTGAGACTGCATTTGCATTTTATGCTTAGTCTCCAGCAGATCATGGCTGCAGATAGCGTCGTCTGAACGCGCCTCTGATGTGTCGATAATCAGTCCGTCATTTCGAGGGGGGGGCGGGGGTTCGCAGCGGCTGATACAGTTATAGACTTTTAAGCTTCTTTCTTTCTTATTTAGACAATATCATTTGTATTCACCCAAAATATTTCTGAAATGAGCGTTTTAGTGCAGCGGGTCTCTCAGATCTTCAAATCCTCCTTTGTATTCCAAGAAGACGCGCTGACCTATTCGGTAATCCCGAGGATTTGGAGGTAAATGGGCAGTTAGTCTGCGTTTGCCTCGCAGAGAAAAAGCTCTGTAAATGATGATGAGTTAGCTCTTTATCCTCCTTTATCCTGTTCATTGTAGAGCTTTCTGCAGTCTAATACAACACTAAGCTATGTGGTAGGGTTCTGCAGCAGGCCGCCTATAACCTCACAGGCTGGGAGAAGAAAAATGATGGAAAGCCTTCCGTGTCTCTTTCCAGATAATTTAATCCCTGCTCCACAATATAATATTTCTATGTCACAAACAGTTTTTTTTTTACTTTGCATCAATGCAACCTAGGTGTGCACCGTCGGTAGTAATACTCGTACCAGCGATATAACTATGCTTCAGGTTTTATGTTGTTTAATGTGTGTGCTTTTGTATCATTTTAGCCATTTTTGTTTAGTGAGAATGGTAATGGCTGTCGTGGGAATGTGGGTATTTGTCACTGTGAACTCCTCCGGACACAGATAATGAGGGTTTGCCTATAGGCTGTAATTGCATCTTTATCACGTTAAAGGTTTCCCCTTTAATTTCTAAGTGAACAGTTGTCTGAGAGTCAGGTGAACGGCGTGCCTTCTAATGAACCGCCAGAGCTTGCTTTGGCTTTCGTTCCTTTTCCTCAACAGACGTGTTAATGAGATCACTCAAAAAGTCAATTTAGTCAGTTAGCACCTTCCGTTCGACATGATATTGTCCTCGCAGCAGGAGGAAGTCGTCGTCCCGTCGTAAGAAGTTTCATGTGCAAACCCTGGAAACACTCACACCGCTAATATTTTTCTCTATTTTGCATGCGGAGGGATCCCTGCTGGTGCGCTCCTGTGCTTAAAAGCCACTGGAGGCAATTATTCGGACACTACCAGCACAATTATTAAATCAAAAGTCAGATGTAAAATTAGCATTTGCATAGTCTGTGCTGATCTGTAATTAGCAGCGGGAGAGGGGCTTTCTTTGAAATGCTTTCAGGGCTTGTAATGTCATGTCATGGTTTGTGGCTGAAGAAAACCACCCATATTTACTTTGTGACAATGACAAAATATGCACTGTAGAGGCGGTAATTGACTTATTAAAAGATTTTACCTCCAGTTTTGGTCCCTCGTGGTCATAGCTGAATTGGCTGGGCCTAATAAGCCGGAAATGCTATTGTTCATTGTTACCCATACTACTAAGCTCCTTTACCACAGAATAGTTAATAAAGAGGTTAACATTTCAATGAGATTCATTAGTAATCTGTTAGTGTTTAATTTCTTTGCGCTTTCAGCCTGTCACACTCCCCCTCGAGTTCATGAGACGAGGGTAATGTCCCGGGCTCCATCACACCCAGTCAGGGAGGTCTTCGGCTGTGACACAATAGCGCCAGCCAGCCCTGCTCAGCCTCGCTCAGCCTCGCTCAGCCTCGCTCAGCCTCTCTCAGCCTCTCTCAGCCTCGCTCAATCCGTGCATGTTCCTCTTCCTCTGGTTAAAAAGAATCAAAACGTCATTTTGAATTTCTATGCTTTGAAAGATTCCTTTGATTTGTACATCCTGTCTGCCAGTAGCACAGTATGTGGCAAAGCAATGAACTTGGCATGTGTTAAAAAATGAATGCCATTTTTAATTCCAAATGGTAGCTGTGTTGTTGTTGTTTTAGTTTTTATTTTTATTTTTTCATTTTTCCACCCTCTTCTCCTGTAAAAGAGCAGAATTTACAAATCTGAGTTGAGGCAGGGAAAGGAATATGTCTGCTAAGGCCACCATAAGCCTTGTCTTTTCTTGGTAATGCACTTATTAGATTTGTATTGTCAGAAAGGAGTGCCCTTATGAGGTGCAGGAATTTCTTTTCAGGCACCATCAGACAAGGTAGTGAAGCGTGGCAGCCTTCTCTCTGACAATAAATTCTGGATTTGTCTTTTTTCACCCTTGTTGCCTTGTCTCATCACCGCCTTGTCTTCCCTTTCCATCCCATTTCCACCCCCCCCTTCCTCTTTCCTGTCCGTTTGTCTTCCCCCATTCCCTTTCCTCTCTCTTTTTGTGTGTGCGTGTCTTTCTCTATGTCCCTGTCTCCCACAGAGATTTGTGCAGCCGACTGTGGTGGCCATGGCATTTGTGTTTCGGGCACCTGTCGCTGTGACGACGGCTGGATGGGCACCGGGTGTGACCAGAGGGCGTGTCACCCTCGCTGCAACGAGCACGGCACCTGCAAGGATGGCAAATGCGAGTGCAGCCCGGGCTGGAACGGAGAACACTGCACCATTGGTAGGAGGGGAGGAGGTTTGGGTTTGGTGGAGGGGTCTGTTTGGGTCTGGGAAGGTTGTGGGAGGCAAACAAAGGCATATAGGCTGCCACCCTGCCTTTGCGCGTATGAAGCGCTGAGTGTGAGGGGATGCGTCCTGTTGGAGAAGGGGGGGGGGTAAAGCATGCTTAATTGAATTTGTGCAACTGGGTAAAGCATGAACAGGTTTACTTGAGGATCTGAGGCTTGCCTTCATGCATTTTAATGTGGGAATGTGCTAAGGTGTCCTCTCATTTTACTTATCCTCGTCTCATCCCCCTTCTTTACGCCCTTCCCGTTTACTATTATTTCCAAACACTGACGTGCGAGTCACTGCAAGCGGGTCAGCCACTGCTTTTAGCTCCGTGTTTAACAGTCGCTCCTCCGTAAACAGTGGCAGAAGTTTGGTTTTCAAGACCTTGACTGAATGTCAAGAGCTGTTTTGAAAACCTCATCTCTCAAGATGACTTAAAAGAAGAAAAAAAGACATCTGTTCCGATAGACTAAAGCCGTTAAGTGCTGTGTTCTGGTCGGGTTTTAAGAAGCCTCTTCCAGAGGACCGTAGGACTGTTTATGCACTCTTTTTTTCTTCTTTTAAATGGTTTTACCATGAAAACGTTTAACAAGGAGCCAACTGAACTTTGTAAAGCAAACTGTTTTGGCTGAAAACAAACTTTTTCGCCGTGTTTGGACCATGAAGTTGCCAAGAAAGTGGCATTCCTGCTGTCAGCAGTTTTTTTCTTTGTGTGTGTGTGTGTGTGTGTGTGTGTGTGTGTGTGTGTGTGTGTGTGTGTGTGTGTGTGTGTGTGTGTGTGTGTGTGTGTGTGTGTGTGTGTGTGTGTGTGTGTGTGTGTGTGTGTGTGTGTGTGCGTGCGTGCGTGCGTGTGTGTGTCATCATTTTTTAGGGGCCAATAATATGTCACTTTTACAGTACAGCCAATTTGTTCTCATAACTAAGCAGTGGTTGACCTCTGTTTGTGACTCGTCTCCTCTGTTTAAAATGCCCACTGCCAAAAAAAAATGATGGCATAAAGATGTTTTTAGGTATCATGTTGAATGTTCTGAGTTTTGAAAGTTTCACTGATGAGGTGAAACTTGAGCCCATCAAAGTAAATGTTCTACACGTGTTAACTCGATGATATCAGATTTCAGGACTCTTAAACCTCCTCCGAGCATCAGAGGCACCTCAGAGAATGTGCTATGTCATGCCTGTTCTGCAAGATTGCAACGTTTGCATTGTGCATTCCTGCGTTTGCATCAATTCTCTTTCTCCTCTTCTCTCGTCTTTCTTCACTTTATCGCTGAAGAGTAACTCGTAATTTTGAGATATCGTTATTTTATAGAACAGGATTAGTCGTAGGAACTTTTGTTGTAAGTTTATTCAAAAGTCCCCCCATTCCTATTGATTGCCCTATTCAGTGGACTATATGGTGAAGAAAATGCATCAGACCGCACTGAGCTAATGTTATATTAAATGGTATACAGATAAAAGATCCAGCACTGCTTTTTTGACATTTGCCACCGCTCATTGTAACCCACTTATTATAATTCTTTGACACAACCACTCAAGCGTCAGAGAGGAGGTGGGAACACAATGGCCGGCTCCCCCTCTCTGTCACAGTGGCTCACTGAACAGAATATCTGCAGCTCCCACACATTTGAGTCAAAAGGAAATCAGGACAAAAACCCAAGAATTCTTATAAGTAAGACCTTATAGAGGATTACAATAATTTTTTTCTCACAGCATTCTCATTCATGTCTTGAAGCCGCGCTGCTTGAGCACAAAGCCTCGACTCAGTTTGTGAATCTTTTATACGCCGGCGTTACATTATTGATGGATCTTTTATAAAGGCCATATTGAGATCTCCGCTCAACAAGAA
Source organism: Cololabis saira (assembly GCF_033807715.1). NCBI lineage: Eukaryota > Metazoa > Chordata > Actinopteri > Beloniformes > Belonidae > Cololabis > Cololabis saira. The sequence continues at coordinate 40,260,027 of NC_084590.1, forward strand.
TATACCTCTGTGTCCTCCATTAAGATGCCAAAGATCTCAATTTAAATCAATTTTCATCGTTGAGAGCTGTGCGTTTGCCCCGGCCCCCACGCTGTGGAGAACAGGAGGTCTGATACGACCCCACTGTTGGCAAAGCGTCCGATGACCTCATCGTTTATGGATGTGTGTCGAGGGGTTTTTCGTCGAACATCCTGACCTCCTGTACAAAACGCTGAGAAGGTTTAAGGGTGATATTATGGCATCAATCGCGCACTTTTGAACAGAGGTGGGTAGAGTATCCAAAAATTGTACTCAAGTAAAAGTACTGTTACTTCAGAATAATATGACTCAAGTAGAAGTAAAAAGTAGTCATCCAAATAATTACTTGAGTAAAAGTAAAAGAGTACTTGGTGAAAAAACTACTCAAGTACTGAGTGAACTGTTGAGGAACGTCTGATTTATTTTTTTAACACAACCGTTCAAACAGACAAAAGTACAAAATAATCATCTTCAGGTAAATTAAATCAATAAAATAAATTAAAATGAATAAAAAATAAAAAATAGCTTAAATTAAAATAATCTTAAAGTAAATTCAAGTACTTTAATAAATAATAAAATAAATAAAATAACAGAATAAAAAAATAAATTAAGCACAAGTAGCACAAAATCTCAAGCCTTTGTACTTTTCTTTTTTAACCAGGCAGAACTAGAACAAGCCCATGAACTCATAGAAACTCTGTGTGTGTTTGAGTCTGTGTAAATGTGACAAAACATGCAAAAACAAATATTTTTCCCAAAGAATCACCCAGTGATGTCATGAGATTGACGCGTACGCGGATAAAAGGGATAAAAGAAAAGTAACGAGCTCAACGTAGCCTAATGTAGCGGAGTAAGAGGAACAGTTTCTTCTTCACAAATCTACTCAAGTAAAAGTAAAAAGTATAGTGATTCAAAACTACTCCTAAAAGTACAAAATTTCCCAAAACTTACTCAAGTAAATGTAACGGAGTAAATGTAACTCGTTACTACCCACCTCTGCTTTTGAAACGTTTCCGACTGAGATATTCTGGGAATACCAACGTAAAATAAGCAGGAACAAGTTGAAAGGTTCTTCCTGAACATTTCCTTTTTTGCCCATCTTCCCGTTCTTTCTCTGACTCTCTCAGTCCGTCTCTTTGCGTTCCACGACTTCCCCCCAGATTTCTTTCTTTGTCCATCCCTCTCCTCTGTTGGATCGTATTGGGTGTTGCAGCTTGTAATGCATGCTTCTAATGCTTCATGCTTTCTGAAATGTAAACTAACACATTGGCCTGCTGTCCTGTCATGGAAGTGGCACTGTTCAAACCTCCCTTATGTGTCCTGTTTTTATCTCCCAAGCTCACTATCTGGATAAGGTAGTGAAAGGTATGGCATTCCTCCTTCTTCTTATTTTCCCCTCCTCTCATCGTAACTCCATCCAGCATTAACAAAGCCACCATGCTCTTCCTCTATAGACACATCCAAACACTATTCACCCTCTGTTTCCCAAAACACCGAATTCTACAGATCCTCACCTCACATATTTTTGCTGTATTATCCCGTGGTAATCACCGCTTTGCACCTTCACACCTGTTGATTCAAGATGTGCTCTTTTTTCTTTTTTTTCTTACACGTTAGGTATTTTGCTTTTGTCTGCATCTTTGCTCTCAATAGGAGGGTGTTGGGAAAGGGAATTCAGATCTTGTGCTATGCATTATGGATGAGTGTCCAGCTGTGAGCGGGGCCGGATAGGTGCTGAGGCCATGTCCTCTCTAATTAAAGGAGTTCATGGTCTGGTTGGTATTGGGATAGCAGGGGGTGAAGGCTCTGCTGCGACCATGCCTCTCTGCAACCAGCACCCCCCCCCCTCAGTCTCTCTGTGTCCTTGGTAATGGACCACCTGGCATGGGACCGGCTGCCAGAGGAGGCTTTTGAACACTTGCAGCCCCGCGGCTGGGGCAGTTTCAGGCAGGCTTGGGTAGGGCTTTGCAGGAACCTCGCTCTGAAAGTACTGCCAGTTAGGACCAAATGGCGCCAACACAGAGCGGTATTAATCGTTATAACAAACATTCTTAGCTTATTCATCACCCATTTCCTCTGACTGGTCCAACCGACTGGTTTTCGTCGGTTTTCTTAGTAAAAGAATAATTAAAGGAAGGAATTACCAGGAGACAAAACACTATTAATAAAGTATTAACTATTAATAAAGACGCTACAGAGTCATCAGGTCAAAAACAAACAGACTCAAAAACAGTTTTTTCCCCAAAGCCATAATCGCCCTGAACAATATGTGAATCATCCTCGTTACTGTCTCTTTAAACTGTGCAATACTTCTCCCAGACTCTGTGCAATATTCTACAATATTCTACACATGTATATACTGCCATCTGTAAAAAAAAAAAAAAAAAAAAAACGATTCAAATGCACCTTAACATTTTTTATATTTTTTATATTACTTATATTTCTTGTATTTCTTATTGTTTGCACTACTGCTATTTATCTTGCACTGGAGAGGTGATGCTACCTCTAATCTCACAGTACCCAGGTACATTGATAATAAAGTATTCTGATTCTAAAGGGACTTTTTTAATAAAATCAATTGATTTAATTTCTTTGCAGTTGTGAAGAAAAACAATGATTTGTCATGTTATAGATTTTTTTTATTTTTTTTATTTAACCTTTATTTATCCAGGAATTATCCCATTGAGATGAAAATCTCTTTTGCAAGGGGGTCTCCTGGCCAAGAAGGCAGCACAATAGGTCCACATCAGTTACACCTTGAACAACATTGAACAACATCAACAAAACGGACATAAAAAACAGCTAAAACAGTTTGGCAATCACATCACAACAGTATAATCACTCAATGTTTGATAAAAGAACATGTGCATTCAGTAGTCAGATAGACCTTGATCCTAGCTTTAAAATCTAGCAAACTTGGGAGATGATCCAATTTAAGATGACTCTGTAATTTATACCAGGACGAGGGTGCAAATGCTTTGAAGGCCCTTTCCCCAAAAACAGTCCGTGTACGAGGAATAGTGTACATTATCAATCTATCGTGCCTGAGACTACAGCTTTTGGATAGATGCTTCATAGTTGTTACATCATACAAAGCTGTTCATGACATCATAGCATCCTACAAATGTGAACAGGTCAAAGCTATTGGGTTGGTTCTTTAACACCCATATAAATGTTCTCAAGCTAAGAAAATATTAGAAATATAGAAAGAATATATTATTTTTTTCAAAACATATCCCCTTTTAAGGCAGCAAAGACAAAGTTTTGTTGTTTCCAGGGATCCCCTAAAGGTGCCATGGTAAAGTCACCTTTAAGTTGATGTGAGTTTTACTTTTGTTTGGTCCCAGTCACTCGTCCATTCTCTCCACTGTGATTGTTTTCTTGATTCTTCTTGCCTCTGCCACGGTGTCCACCGTCACACTGTGAGCTAGTTTCACCGTCCACGTGTGACATCGCGCCATAAAACGATACACAGTTATCACACCGGGAGTCCAAAGTTGCTCTGGCTGGTTTTAGCCAGTGGTAGGGACCACGATAACTAGATTACACTTTCTAAAAGTGAGCAAACATTTCTTGAAGTGATATCAAAACTGATATTTCAAACGTCTTTTGAGCTGCTCATCAGCATTTACATTTGTAAAGCAATCGCCACTCCCTTTTTTGATAAACCTAGAGAAAACCAGAATCGAGCAAAAAGATGGAATATCTTTTTTTGACAAAATTGGTCCCAGTTTTTCTGCTATTTCTGCTTTGGGAGATTTTTATGAGCATTTATATAAAAGTAGGTAAAACTGTGGGCTGTTCACCGATCCGCGGCTTTGCTGTGAATGGTGTTGTAATGCCCTCGTTACTCTGTTTCATCCATCAACTGATGTGTTTCCCTTTTAAACTTGTGCCGTTCGCCGCACCTGCCTCTCATCTTTCCTTTCTCCTGCTTCTCCCACTCCTGTTATCTCTGTGGGATGTAAGAGCATACAGTAGAGACAGCTGCCCCTGTCTCTTTAGTTGATAAAAATGGGTCATCTCCATCAAGGCAGCCTGCTAACATAACAAACTGTGACAGACCTGTGTGTTTTATAACTCTGTGTTTTATCCTATGCCTGTACGTATCATAAGAGACCAGATAAATATCAAACAGGCGGAGGAAAAATTGGCAAGATAATGCTCTCATCTATGCCCTTTTGAGGACCTATCTGAAGAGAAACAGTGGAATGCATCACTTGTAATTGTGCTTGGGCTTCCCTTACCTCCTGTGGAGTTGAACGGCCAGCTCCACCTCTCCATAAAGCCACTGAACTCAGTCTTACCCATTTCATACTTAATTATTTTGCTTAGCTTCTGTGTCCGTCAATAATATATTATGCTTTCTATCTTAAGGGGATAATCTTATTGATTTCACTTTCACAAACAATAAGTCAGAACTATTTTTCTCTCTCTCTCTCTCAAATACAGCTCATTTATTTTCTTTGAAGACGGGATATAATACTATGATCCTAATGGTTGAACTTTAAAGTCACGTAAAAAAAAACACCAGCAAATGCACCAGCACTCTCATTACCTAATCTGATCTACTGTGGTGGTGATAGGAGAGTATTGATTATGGAGATCCTTCTTACCTGATTTTAGTGGTAAGGGATATTAGAAGCTTCTGAAAAAGTTGGATCAAATGAATCAACATCAGCTGAGGATCATTATACCTGCTCTCACCCATTTTATATGTTTGCACAACTTTAGTCTTCTCCTAAATCCTTGCGACATGCAACTGTCATTCACCAGCCCATGTTTCGGTAATTATTTTATCATTGGGTTTGTGTACAAACAATGTCTACAGGACTGTCTCAGAAAATTAGAATATTGTGATAAAGTTCTTTATTTTCTGTAATGCAATTAAAAAAACAAAAATGTCATACATTCTGGATTCATTACAAATCAACTGAAATATTACAAGCCTTTTATTATTTTAATATTGCTGATTATGGCTTACTGTTTAAGATTAAGATTCACAGAATATTCAAATTTTTTTGAGATAGGATATTTGAGTTTTCTTAAGCTGTAAACCATGATCAGCAATATTAAAATAATAAAAGGCTTGCAATATTTCAGTTGATTTGTAATGAATCCAGAATGTATGACATTTTTGCATTACAGAAAATAAAGGACTTTATCACAATATTCTAATTTTCTGAGACGGTCCTGTAAGGTGTATCTGTTACCCATCAATGCGTGTTGGTTTCAGACAGCTAAGCCTTGTGTTTGTCTGGCTTTTTTTTTTTTTTTCTTTAATTTTCCACAGAGGGCTGCCCTGGTTTGTGCAACGGCAATGGTAGGTGCACTCTGGGTAACAATGGCTGGTACTGTGTGTGCCAGCTGGGCTGGAGGGGCGCTGGCTGTGACACCTCCATGGAAACGGCCTGCAGCGATGTCAAGGACAACGATGGAGGTAAGATCGCTGACGCCACAGTAAGATTAACCACCTTTGTCGTTGATAATATGACCCCGCTTCATGCTTTTAAGGCTCCATTGTAATTTAAAACAGGTGATTTCGCTTCTATTCTTACGGCATTAATAATGACTGAAAGATGCTTTTTAGAACCCGGTAGCTGAGTGCCCAGGAGAAAATGTATTTTTAACAGGAGGAAACCTTGAGCAGAACCCTGTACTTGAGGGGAACGGGAGTAAATCACAAGCAAAATACACTATACTACGACGGAGTATTAGGGCCAAACAAAAAAACAAAAAAGGGAAATTACGAGAATAAAGTCATAATGTAATGAGAATAAAGTCGTAAAATTATGAGAATAAAGTCATAATATTACGAGAATAAAGTCGTAATATTACGAGAATAAAGTTGTAATATATTATAAATTAATATATAAATATAAGTTCACAAGATGCTCAATATTCTTCATTTTAACACAGGGAGAAGACTGCTCTTCCTGTTAGAGTTCTCATAAATTACCACTTTATTTTCATAATATTATGACTTTATTCTCATAAATTAACACTTTATTCATTACGACTTTATTCTCGTAATGTCACAACTTTATTCTCGTAATATTACGACTTTATTCTCGGAATTGTACGACTTTATTCTCGTAATATTACGACTTTATTCTCATAATATTACGACTTTATTCTCATAATATTACGACTTTATTCTATTACGACTTTATTCTCGCAACATTACGACTTTATTCTCATAATATTACGACTTTATTCTCATAATATTATGACTTTATTCTATTACGACTTTATTCTCACAACATTACGACTTTATTCTCGTAATTTTACGACTTTATTCTCATTATATTATGACTTTATTCTCGTAATTTTCGTAATTTCCAATTTTTTTTTTGTCTTAGTTTGGCCCTAATACTCCGTCGTACTATACAGCCGCAAGCCGAAAGAAGGTTAAATGAACTGCAGTTCCCTTGACCGGCCACTTCGATTCCCCCCGTTCATGACCAATTGAAGGAAATATGCAAACTAAAGGGTGTGGCTGTATTGATTGACAGCCGTATTTCTGTAGCTCTGGGGTCTGTGCCTCAAAAAGATCTGTGCTTTGTAAATCAACCTCTGGCTCTTTCTACAAATGACAAAATACGCCACAAGCCAAAAGAGAACACCATCATCTCTCACATGAAGTGCATATGAGTTGTGCATGCTTGACAGAAATTTGGTAAAACTCTTCTTTTGAAGGATTAATGAAGGGAAATCACCTGAACTGCAAGTTTGTATTTGAAACACAGAGCACTTGGCCCTGGGCCTTGACCATCCACTGGCCCCGGGAGGAAGTCTTAGCCGTTCCCTGTAACTCGCCCTGAGCAGAGCCAGGCACACACACAGAGCCAGCCGGGGGCCCGCACCACTCCCGAGGCCAAGTGGGGAACGTGACTTCCTTTCTTCCAGGCTTCATTCACAGTTTCAGTCGTGACCACAAGCATCCCTCATTTATGCAGGGGCTGGTTGTCTCCCCCGTCGCTGTACGGGGACTACGCACAGTTCTCAATGACAAAAGAAGGCAACCGCAAGAGATGTGACGGACTCCTGACAGCAGGGTTTATTTTTGTCAGCCATCTGGCCTGTTGGGCCCCTGAAAGCAAACAGGAAGGGGACTCCCATGACCCATTTCAAGAAAGTAAAGTGCATGGCTCAGCCTTTTCTTTTTTTCGTTTGTATTATTTCATTGAAACAGCTGATGGAGAACCATGAACAATCCTATCATGCAAACCAGGTACACAACAATCCTTGGATATAAGATTGTAAAGCTTTAAGACACCTGACATGTTTCACAATAACATTATTTTATCCTGTAGGTACATATTTGTGGATAGTAAACAAACTGGTCATTAAGGGAAGCTCAAAGGACTGACTTCAATTCAAATCTTGTAATACCATCAACTAAGACCTGACAGTCAACAGACGATATCTATTAAACTTCTGTTACTTCCTGCTTGCATTCAAAAGGATACTGCAAATTAGTGATGCACCGATTGTTCGGTAACCGAAATTGTTCGGCCGAAAATGGCTAAAAAAAACGGTGTTCGTTCAATTAATAACAGCGTTGTAATAAAAGGAAATAGACTGGCCGCTCCCGTAACTGTTGCGCACCACAAACATAAAGCGTTGGCCAACCAAAAAGTAACCACATAAGAATTTTACCTAACATTCACCAGGAGGTGGAACCAAAACAACATAATGCTGGGAAATTAAAGAAATTTCATTTTTTATGTTCAATAAATATTTTCTATCTTCTAATAATATTTTATTTATAATATTTAATATTTTTTCCTTTGAAAAGCATGCTTAAATCAAATTTATTTGATTCATGCAATGGTGAAAAAATTGGCAAAATAAATGAAAAACTGTGAAGAACCATGTTCTGTATTGTTCGGTATTCGGCCAAGTGTTTATTATTATTTTCGGTTTCGGTTTCAGCCACAAATTTTCATTTCGGTGCATCACTACTGCAAATACTGAAAACTTATTTGAATAGTACATCTAAGTCGTAGGGCAGTTCTCTGCACTTTACAGGTGAGCGACAGCCTCCCTGACTGGCAGCGTTGAAGCCGTGACATAGCTGAGTTATCTGAGTGCAGATGAATGGACCTGATGAGTCACAACTTATCCAATGCAGGCTGGGAGAATATCCGCAGGGGCGTGTTTGGTTGTGTGCTGCATTTTCTGAAAATGGAGCTGGGAATTTAAGGAAAATGAGAAATCTTCTGATTACTGAAAAATGCAAACCAGTTCTTATTCATCACCTTTGCCATCCCCCCAAATGCATTTTGCTGCATGGCAGCAATCCCAAAAAGATGGATCTGCTTTAAAGGAGAGCCATTTCCTTTGAGATGAGCGGGAGTTCACCAAAAGAAGACATGAAGCCATGGTCTGAATGTTATATGGAGTCAGTCGAGGATTAAATGAATAAAAAGAAGCAATTGATACCACCTAATCCACAGAAGAGCTGTTTCGAGTTGCTGGGAACGATCCACATAAGAAACAGAGCTGAGAATTTCCAACGAGGCTTGATGGTGTTTTAACTAGTAACTTTTTTAACCATTCTTGTAAAAAGTTTTTACGGCTTTGGTTTTCAGCCCGTACATGCTTAGCTTCTCAGGTGTGTGTGTCCGCGCTGTTGTTTAATGAGCCTGTGCCTGTGTGCGACTTGTTTGACCTTGTCAGATGGCCTGGTGGACTGCATGGATCCCGACTGCTGTCTGCAGGCGACCTGTCACACCACTCCTCTGTGTGTGGGCTCGCCGGAGCCCCTGGACATCATCCAGGAGACACAGATGTCCTCCACGCACAGCAACCTGCAGACTTTCTACGACCGGGTGCGCTTCCTGGTGGGCAGGGACAGCACCCACATCATCCCCGGGGCCAACCCCTTCGATGGCAAGTGAGTGATGAGCGCTTCTTTCACCTGACGCCACCCAAACCCTAAAATTAATGTTCTCATTCATCACCAGTAGGGCTGGAGAATATGGACCAAGAGTCATATCTCGATATTTTCTAGCTGAATGGCGATACTCGATATATATCGATATTTTTTCTGTGCCATAATTGGGGTTTCCCCCAAAGCATTATAGCATAGCATCTCTGTTAGCTTCATTTTTTTCTGAGGCAAACCCTTAAAAAAACAGTCAGTTTTAATACAAAGCCTCGTGCCAAATGTCACACAGGTACCTTTATTAACAGAGGTCTGCACAATATCAAAATGTATAAAACAAATGAAATAAAAATAAACTGCCTGCATATATAGAATAAAAATGCTTCTTGAATAAAATAAAATAAATATCCCTTTCCTGCATAACAATTAAATTAAAATACACTGTGCAATTAATACAATGTAGACAGTAACAGGCAGACTTTTCCACTGAGGTTGACAGTTGTGCAAATAACAAAACATTTGTGCAAATCTCAAATAAAACATTCAAGTCAATTTGTCACAAAATAAGCTATATCAAATTCATAAAAAAAAAATATATATATATATATATATATATATTTAAAAAAAAAAAACATATATATATATATATATATTTTTTTTTATCGATATAAACGATATTGTCTCGTACCATATCGCGTTTGAAAATATATCGATATATATTAAAATCTTGATATATCGCCCAGCCCTAATCACCAGCGTTTATCTTGAACAGTACGTGTGTCTGATGTCACGTTGAGCCACTGTGCTTTAGTAGAAAAGGTGCAGTTTTGGTTTGTTTGTTTCTTTTTCAACCATTCAAAAATATCAAAGAAGGGAGGAACGTTGTAAACAGTGAAATCTAAGATGGGCAGAAACGCGTGGCACGCTTCGTAGGAGAGGTGATGGACAGATGATGCACACACACATGGAATGGGGCAACATGTAAGGAGCATTGAATGTATTGTGATTACTTTTACTGTAATCCATCTGAGACCCACTCCCACAGGCCGTGCTCGTGGCATCCCAGCCATGAAATCTGAGATCCTTTTATATCAGGCAAGACAGAAGTCAGGGTCCCATAAGAATACCCTGATGTGCTTTTCTTTGTCTCTCGTTCTTTTCATCTTTAACCGCTTGTGAAGCAGTGTCACTTATTTGCATCCTACTTGCTTATGCAGCTCTCCAATCCTGATAAAATAAACTCGTGTGGGAGACAAAGACAACAGTAAACCTGAAATCAAGAGACAATAAGATACGATTATGAAAGACTTGTGTCTTTTGTCGGGGGGAAAAAAACTCAGAACGGTGTCGTTTGGGGACTTAGCATTTCTTTCTTTTGTTTTTAATGACAATAAAAGGTTGTCGTTCCAGACATTACCATTATTAGTCGAGCAAATTTGATTTTAAAAATGTCACTGCTCAAGCGGGGTCGTTTCCTTTAGCTGCAGCTTTTTCTCCTGATTGGATGCTTGCTAATCATTAGTTCCCCATTACTATTGTTTGCAGAAAAAGGAGTTGTTTTAATCTCTATAAGACTTTCATTTATAATGGAGCTCTATCTTACATATATCTGTATATGATTAAATACAATCGGTCAATGTGTTTGCAGTTAGAACATTATCTATTACATCATAAAGTCTAAACCTTTTTTTTTTTATCAACTTTTTGTGGCGATGCTGGCTGATGCTTGAAAGTGGCACTGTGACATTTTCTCTCATTGACATTTTCCTGCCTCTCAAAAGCCACTCTACATTTTGCAGTGCTTCGCCGGACAGGGGAAGAGCCGCGGAGTGTCGAGTAATACTCTTGTCTCTTTTGCAAGATGCATCAATAAATAAGTAAAATGAAGAACCCAGAGATGAGCTCTGAGATTGTGGGGCTCGGCTCACCTAAAAATATCATTGATGATCTATTATTCATGCTTGGTATTCATTCCCCACCCACTGACAGATATGAGCAGTTATGACAAGGGGCTTCAGATGAGCTTTGCAGGCAGTCTCAGCCTCTTCCTTCCGATTACGAGCTGCCACCATCACATGATCGCCTCCCTATCGATCCACCGGCCACTTCCTTACGCTCGTAGATGTGTCGGACTTCTATTTTTTGATGTCTCCCACCACAGAAGGCTGTAAAGGTGCAACTGAATGAAGCATCCGCCACTGCATAAAATGTCTTGATTCTCCACCATGAAACATAATACAACAGACTGCCAAGGCCCAGCAGCCGCCGCTGACCAGAATAATAAACAAGGACTTTGTCTATGGAACAATTTGGATTAAGATTGATAGCTGGTTTAGAATAGTGAGGCTGAAGTCATCCACTCCATTTACACATGAGCACTTTTATAATTTTATTTAGAACTCTTTTATCACCATTAAGCCATTAATGTCAGACGATGGAAAAAAAAAAAGAATCTCTGTTGTTTTAGCAGCATTATAATTTACTTTAATCATTTTCCATTTACACTCTCAGCACAGACAAGAGAAAGAGAGGTCTGCAGTGACGCGCTCAACATTTGCAGCAGATTTAGCCTATAATTAAGTCATTTGTGCGGATAATGATATTTTTGTAGCCTCCGTAGTAGTGGAAGTGTTTTTTAAGGCTTGGTCTTCCAAAGTTCTCTATTCTTAAATCTGACATTCTCCAGTTAATTCGTCTCAAATACAAAATTTTGAAAGTGTGCAGGTTTCTTACAATTGTATGCAGGTGTAAGAGTTTGTTCTCTGACAACATTACAAACAGAGGTGTCAAGTAACGAAGTACAAATACTTTCTACTTAAGTAGAAATGTTGGTTATCTATACTTCACTGGAGTAATTATTTTTCAGATGACTTTTTACTTTTACTCCTTACATTTTCACACAATTATCTGTACTTTTTACTCCTTACATTTTAAAAACAGCCTTGTTACTCTATTTCATTTCGGCCTTTAAAAAAAAACTATCCAGTTAAATTGCTCCATCCGGATAGAGTGAATTTGGTTGTGGTTGTTTCAGATGTTCTTGTCCAGTTTTGTTCTTACATCCGTTCCCTCAGATTCCTGCAACTAAACTTGGATGTACATTCCAATAAAGGTTAGGATAAATGATAACATGCCTCTGAAGTTTGACTTTTTGCACCAATACTTATTGGCAACTAGTCATCATATCTCCTGCTCTCTGAAACACATGTTAATGCTCAATAGTACACATATATGGTTCTTTAATATATTTGCATTATACTAAGATACATTCATTTTCAATGGCTTTTGTCCTTAATGGCTTTTTTTCCCCCTTACATTACTTTTACTTTTATACTTTAAGTAGTTTTGAAAGCAGTACTTTTATACTTTTACTCGAGTAAAAAACTTGAGATGATACTTCAACTTCTACAGGAGTATTTTTAAACTCTAGTATCTATACTTCTACCTGAGTAATGAATGTGAATACTTTTGACACCTCTGATTACAAAATGTATGACTAGTGCTTAACTTCTTTAACTTTCAAAGTGAGAAAACCCCCTCTACTGAAACAGTCAATGTATGGGACATCAAAGGGGGATCAATTGGACAGTCAGTTGGAGAAATAGACAAAATTCATTGTTCCCAAAGACTAAGTGAGGACCGAAGATGTTATCTGTGACAAAATCCTCTCCAACACTCAGCTAGACCATCAGTCTTGTTATCCATGATACTTAAACAGCCTAAACAGCCAACGAGGTCATGCTGAGTCCAGATGCTTCATCTGTTTACTTCTCACAACATGTCCTCCCTTCGCCCTCTGAAGATGATATACGATAAACTGGCGGTTGGGGAGATTGCCGAGTAACTTTTCCATCCTGTGAACTCCCTTGGACTAGAGAAATCTCAAGCAGAGAAGTTTCTGCTGTGTACTCTACGTGTTTACTTGGCTCCTCGTTCGTGTTTGATGTCGATATTTTAAACATTCCCCCCTGGCGGCACGGCGTCGCCCTTCCACGCGGTTCACAGGCCCAGAAATGAGATGCCTCCACTTTCAAGGCTTCATGAAGGACGTATATACCAGGGCTGGGGATCGATTCAAATGTCAAGAATCGATTCGATTCCGATTCTTAAGATTCAGAATTGATTATCAAGATTTGATTCGATCCGATTCGATTCGATTCGATTCCGATATTGATTTGGGTTAGTGTTATTAAAACTGTTTTATGAGCTGTTGCATGAATTATATGACTGTAATTATGCAAAATATTACTACTAGGATTATATTGAGATTAAACAGCAAGTATTGGCAGCTAATGATGCTGTAAGGACCAATCAGCTCCCAGAATGCTGATAGAACTGCTTTCAGAAACATCATGTGGGTCAGAATTACCAAACAGATCCAGGGAGGAAACAGAGACGGATGAAATCGCTTTTATTTTTTCCCACATTCCGTTTTTATTTGTTCATTTTTCGGTCTATTTTGGTTTTTAATTTTTGAGCATTTGGTTTTTAGCATTTTTTGCAAATGTAACCCCAAGACAGTATATAAAGTAATGAAATATCGACAATTTATGCAATTATAACCTAACACTTTAATGTTTTCAAACCTTTAAACATATTTAAAGGCAAAAACATGGCACCAGTTATTCTCGTGTCCAACAAAACATTCCTTTTTTGGGGATAAACAAAAAAATAACCAGAAAATGTAATGTAATGATGAACAAAAAAAAAATACATAAATAAATAAAATAAATAAATAAATAAAATCGATCTTTAGACATATGAATCGATTTTTAGGAATTAATATGAGAATCGATTTAGAATTGGGAAAACGATTTTTTCAACACAGGCCCAGTATATACGTTTTCAAACAAAACTGTACAATAATCTAACATTTTGAGTGATTAAACGGACACAACCGGGGCGTGTTCTTGGTTAGCTGTATTAGTTATTTTATGTAAACGTGTCCTGAAAGCTCTTAAGGGTTGAGCCTAAGGATTCGGAGCACTATCCCCTTACTTGTTTACAGTGCAGTCGTGGGCAGCCAAGGTCTTCTGAAGGAGACCTGCCCTAATTAACATAAAACTAGCTTCCATGGGACTGGAATAGTGTGGGGTGAATGATCTTGCCTCTGGTAAGGACATGTTGAGGGCAGCTACTAACACGCTAGTGTTAATTGTTTCCAGTATGTGGCAATGTTTAAAACCCAAAAGTATTAAAAATAGCCATGGTCTAATGAAGAAGTGACAGTAGCGCATTTGTTAGGGGACCTGTTTTTTTTTTTTTTTTTTTGCCGACGACAACAGAAACAATGCCTGACCATGAGTCTGGTTTTGATAGTGATGAGGGCAGGAGCTGACGAGGGAGAGGTAATAGCGCAAGTTCTCAACTCATCACTTTAATAAGATTAGGAGGTGAATTTGGATGACTTCCCACTATCGATTGGTGGGGACTGGTGATCAGATCTAATTTACACAGCTTTCTGGAGACGGGGTGTCGGTCTGGAAATCTGTCGAGATCTTGATAATCAGCCAACCAACTCTCACAATCTGCAGTCCTATTATTTTCCTCACACGCATTCTGTACTGGAAGAGATAAATCCTCTTTTTTTTTTAATTAGAGCAAAAGCAAACTAAAGCTTTCTTATCTCATTATCCCTCCATTCAGGATGGAGAAACCCTCAGAGACATCCTCTAAGATGTTAGGGAGGTTTTTTTTTGTTTCAATTTATTGTGTACAGTTTTTCATTCTTACTAACATCCATATTCACTTTACATTATCTCCACTCAAATGATCCTGATTAATTTCTGTTTGTGATTAGAAAAAAGAAAAATGCTGTACTTGTTTTGTACTTTATCTTGGTTATTGTTGTCTGCATTAAATTACAAACACAGCAGCTGCACCTCTACAGTACACTGCCATCCAATATCCTGCTCAGTTAAGTCAGGGAACTATAGTCATATCTAATACATCAGTGCATGCTGTGCTTCACGTGCATTGGGGTTGTTTTTTTTTTTGTAATTTACTTTTTATTCATTTTTCTTTTGAAACAAAACAACATACATGCGCCAACTGGGCACAACACATATAACATGGGGGAGATCTGGGTGTTAATAAGACATCAGAATCAGCATAAATACAGTATACACACATAGACACATGTACCCACACCCTTACTTATCTTGACAGCTCAATCAGTTTCCACATAGTACTCGCATATAGACACATATTCACATAAATACACACCTTACCCACTCCTACTTGTACAGCATGTGTCTTTATAAACCACATCTTTGTTTTTGCATGGGCACCAACATCCAAACTTAAAAAACATAAAGATTATGCACTTGGGAAAGTAAAAAAAAACGTCTAAATTTGGAAGATATGACCTTACTAACGGTTTGCCGATTATACAAAATCAGGTCTTAAACTTGACACATAAGAGAGCCACTTTGACCAATTTTCTTCAAAAATCTCAATTTGTTGTCTCAGTCTAAATGTGATCCTCTCCATCGCATTGGGGGTTTTAATGCTTATTTTTGCTACTATAATTACAGAGTAAGTTTGGTCTGAAAGCATTCACTGTCGTCTCTTTGTCTCCCTCTTGCACAGTCACGCTTGTGTTATCCGCGGACAAGTGGTGACCTCAGATGGGACACCACTGGTCGGAGTCAACATCAGCTTCATCAACAACCCGTCTTACGGTTACACAATCACCAGGCAGGATGGAAGGTAATAGCCTGCGTCTTTATGTCAACACACCCAGAGCGAGAAACGGGAAATACAATCCAAACTGCTCCCTAAATAAACTCTACAAAGATGTGGCAATGATATTTGTATTATTCTCCAAAAGCATGCTTTACAGGAATTCCATTGATCGAAGGAGGGGGAAAAAAAAAGCACAGTTGCCATCACAAACTGTGGCACCATTGATCTGCGTCGGGCCTTCTTTGGGTGCAATTTTTGGAGTTCTCGGCTGAATTCCCAGAGAAATTGAACAAAGCCCTTCTGGTACACTCATAAGTTATGCTTCGGTAGCAGCAGGGAGGGGGCAAAATAAAATCTGCCAATTCAAAGCACCTCAGCGGAGCTATAAAAACCAAGTACAGATGGACTTTATTTGATGGTGGAAGATTCAGAAGCAAAAATGGCACATTTATGTCTTATTTTTCTAATTTATTTTCACTCAATCCAGCGTGGCTAGATAATACCTTTTGAAGTATCTCACATGAGATAAATAAATGGCTCTAATCCTAACCTTCAGATGTCGTGGGGTGGTTTCAAAACTGAAAGATTCACGCCGAATGTACTGAGTGAAATTACTACACGATAATCTCACAAAAACTCTGAATCTTCAGGAAATTAGAAACCTAAAGTCACCATCCCGCTTGTTGTTGTTTAACCACAGCACCGATACGACCCAGATGGGAAAAAAATGTTGTGATCTGTTCTAAATAAGCAAATGGAAAAAGCCTGAGCTCTCTTTGTAGCTTTGTTTTGAGCTGCTCAATTTCAAGGTGCTTTGAGATCACAAGTGTTTCTCATTGAAGTCTTGACAAAAAAAAAAAAAAAAAAAAATCTAAGCATAAAAAAAACAGAGGTGGTTTTGTCTCTTTTGTTTTACCGTTCTCTGTTTCAGGCTAGAGTTTAAGGATCGGGTTTGCATTTACAGAACTCACATACTCACAGACCTCCAGCGCTGCTCTATCTCACACGGTACTCTGAGTGGAGAAGGTTTAGTGGTAAACCGAGCCTCTCTCTCACAGCACAGCACGAGTTGGTGTTCGCTCCGAGCCCCACTTCCTTCTGATACTTTTATCGGTCACTGACACTCTAAGGGCTGAAAGACTTGCTGCAGGTTTGGGCTTGATCATTCTGTTTTTTTCCCTCCTCATGCCCTCCATCATCTTGTCTTTCTCATCTCCTTTTTATTACAAAAATCTCTCCCATCTTCACTTCATCCTCTTCATCCTTCTCACTTATTTCATCTGCTCTACATTCCTTCACGCTTTTTCTCCTCTAATCTCCCGCTGCCCTTAAGCCTTTCCTTTCTGGGCACCACTCTTTCACTTATTTCCTGTGCTTTCTTTAAGCCCAGGCCTCGTGTCCTTTCCTCCTTTTCCACCGCACTAACTTCCCCTTATCTCTATCTTTTCCCATTTATGGATGTCCCATTTCTTTACCATGCATCGCTCAGTTTTTTCCCGTGCAAAGCTTTTTCTACTCCTTTCTCCCTTCCAGCATATGTGTAAACACTACTCCATCTCCCAGGTTCCCCTGTAAACATGCCCAGTCTCCTGCAACTCCCCTGCAATCACTGTAAACAGGCTCAGTGCAGCGTGAAATCAGAAATGCACCTGTTCAGCCACTTAGAAATGGGAAAGCTGTCTCAACTCATTTTTATGATGTGTTCTTTATTGTCCAAGGGCTTAGTCTTTTAAATTACCTTTTTCACTATCTTGGAAAGTTTTCTGGCCTAAACAAAAGAGGTTAGTTTAGTTTCTTTACAGCTATGCAGCAATTTTCTGTTTGGCTGAGCATCGAGAAAGACCCATTCCTTTTATGGTTTTTGCCAACGATTAGTAAGATGCTGACAAGATTTTTTTGGCCATTATTTATTACTAGATCCATACTGGCACCTTTATCAGGGCTATGATTTGTGAATGAAATACATTGTGAGTGTGGTAGTTTGTTATAAGCTTTCTTAGAAGCCATGATGATTGAAATCATTACAATGTACTGGTTTGTGTTTCTTTTTATTGTCCTTATTCATGTTTAATAACTTTTTACTGCCGAGTTTGAAAGATCAGGTAGATATCAGCCGGTTTAGGATATCATCAGTTGGCAAAAGATCATCAAAAGTGCATCATTTTCAAATTCAGAATGAGTTTGAGGCATCACCTGAGGGTGTGAACTAGGAAGACTGTTATAAATAACTTAAAGGAGCTTGAGGCTCCTTTTAAGAAATGAGACTCTCTAGCGCCACCCTTCACCACGACGGCC
Organism: Cololabis saira; assembly: GCF_033807715.1. Classification (NCBI taxonomy): domain Eukaryota; kingdom Metazoa; phylum Chordata; class Actinopteri; order Beloniformes; family Belonidae; genus Cololabis; species Cololabis saira. Next base: position 40,277,920 of record NC_084590.1, read on the forward strand.
GTTGGGGGTACTGCAGCCAACAGTGAAGCCGGCACAGGAGAACGGGGAGAACGTGCATGCAGCGTCATGTGACGTCACATCCGCAGCCCAGCGCGGGAAATTCGGGACAGAATTGCAGCACATTTTGCAGCACACAGCCTGTTCAAGGCAAAGGAGAGATACGCTAGAGGGCTCATTCTTTTTGGTTTGGAACGCTTCATCTGACATTATTACTAGAAAACTTAAAATGTATACAGATTTTTTTCATAAATCTTGCCACAATCCGGCCTCAAGCTCCTTTAAGTTTTGTCACATGACTTTAAGTTGTCGATAATTAAAGGCATCCAGTAAACCCTGTGGTTGATGAACTACCACATCCTGGGGATTTTTTCTTTATCTGCATAGATTAATCCTGTTTTGTGCAAAGTAAGCGGTTGCAACGGCAGTGCTTCACATGGACCGCAGCTGCAGCCCGGTAACCACGACTACACCCCAGCTCAGCACCGTTTGGACTGTGGGAGAGCACTCTGCTCGCTCCCGGCCAAGGTCAAAGCACAAAGGGTGGAACAAGCCATTTTAAAAACATTTTGGTTCATCGTAGCCAATCAGATGTTTACCCCTCGAGGGAAGTTAAACTGAGCAGATTCTTTTTTATAGAAGCTTAAACTAAAAAAGGGAGGTTGCCTCTTTTAGAAGCAGCTATTTAGACCTGGTTTATTTACCTGTAATTTAGAAAGAAAGAGTCTCCTCTGTGAGGATATATGACCCTGTCCCCGGGGTCTGGAGGTGACCAGGTGCTAATTGGCTCTTAGAGGGAAGTGACAGAAGCTGCAGAAGTCCAGCCCAGGTGCAATGCATGCTGTTGTTACCATACTGCCTGTTTACCCGAGACTCGGGTCAGACAGGAGGCAGCGGCGCTTTAATGCAACAGCAGATGGGATTGCATTGCAGGGCTTTTAGACTGATGTTAGAGTGGACAGCCTCCGTCTAAGAGATCAATAAAGTAGTGGTGGCTGCCTCCATCCTGCAGTGCAAATCACTCCCTCACATATAACTGTGTGCACAGGAGCCGTGGGCTGCACGCAAACAGGGATGACATAGTCAAAGCTGAAATCAGCTTTTTCCTTTCCATTCTCAAAATAACATATTCAGACGGAAATACTGAGAGATGCACTTTTGTAATCGATATTAATTCAATTGGATATGCAGCTTGTGTCCATCTAGAAGATAGTGCTAAACAGTAAAAAGCATTCTTTATTCATAGCCATCATTTATCTAGAGATTTCTGTCGGCGGTGTTGCTGTTAAAAGTACTAATAAAGAGGATATATGTGCTTTATATTCACTATAGATCGAGCATCAAAATACATTAACACTATGTGTCACAATTCTGTTTTTTTTTTTTTTCAGTTTTGACTTGGTGACCAACGGGGGCATAGCCATAGCCCTGCACTTTGAGCGCGCTCCATTCATCACCCAGGAGCACACTCTCTGGTTGCCATGGGGACGTTTCTTTGTCATGGACACGATCGTCATGCGGCATGAGGAGAATGACATCCCCAGCTGTGACCTCAGCAGCTTCAGCCGGCCCATCCCCGTGGTGTCGCCGGCGCCGCTCACCGCCTTCGCCGGCTCCTGCGGTGAAAGGGGGACGGTCGTACCAGAAATCCAGGTGATTCCCCAATCTCACCGGCGCGATCTAGGTGGATGTAATCCATCTCCTCCAGATGATTCATGTCCCAACAGCTGGGAGATAATCAGCACACGATTCAAGTACAAGTGGAATAGTAACGCTGTCGTGTATGACTCATGGTGGTACTCTGATTTAATCTTTCCTTTTTTTTTTAGGATTTAGGTGTAAGCACACGAGTGGAAAGGAGATTAGCTTTTTACATTTCACACTTGCATTGTTTCCTGACTACATTTGCCCGCGTTTCGTCGGAGCAATCGCACAATTGAGCATCTGCGTTGCGGCACAAAGTGTTGCTTGCGCGACGTCTCGCAGGCATCTAGGTGCCCTTCCTTCCCTCATTGTCTCCCAGTTTACCTCGTGATGATTGATGGCATATCAGTGAATTTAGTGTGCAGTTCAGACTATTTATAGTAGCCTTGCCTTTGCCGTTTGCTGGAGCTCTCTGAGCGCCACACAAGGACATCATCCCATTTACACTTGTAAAAAAGGAATTTTGATCAGTTAACCACGAATAGCTGCACTCTGTGAACATTTAAAAATAAATACATCAGAAGTGACACGTCCCCTCCTGGCTAACGTCGCTTTGAGCAGGCGTTTTCATTTTATACTCTGCATGTTGGTTGTTGCTGTAGAGACAGGTGACAAGGTGTGATTTAGTATTAATAGGGAGGGCTGGGTGAACTAAGTCATGTGGTTGAGCGGCTCAGGGGGGGTTGGAGTCGCGATCCCACAATTGGAAGATTGGCAGTTTGATCCGCATCCCCCTCTACATGTCAAAGTGTCTTTGGGCAAGACGCTGACACCCCCTGTTGATGCTCATCGGTGTGTGATTGTGACAAAATATGTTGCATGCTGCAGAGTACGTGTTTTATGATTAAGAACAGTGTGTGATTAAGAAGCAGAGAACAGAGAAACAGTATTCTTTAGAGCCTGAAACAAAGTTGAAAGGCACTAAACTAGTGCAGTTTTTACCCTCTCAGCCAGTGCTGTAGATCTTTGATTTTAAATCTGAAACACTAAACTGCATTTGAGTGCAGGTCTGCTGGTTTATCATCGAGAGGTTCTTCTGATCTCAGTGGGAATATCCTAAGGCTATCCTACTATTTTCTCTTTGCAAACTAACTTTATTACGATATATGTTATTGGGCTGTGCAGAGCCTGAGCCCAAGGGCACCCTTGTTATGTCATTTTTATATAGATTGCAGGAAAAGTCTATTGCACTAATGAAGAACTTGCTATGATTAAATCAGTTCTGTAAAATACTCATTGGAGAACATAATGAAGAAATCCTTCATCGGATTCCATGTAATGCATGAGCCTAATTGTCGTCTGGTTAGTGTTTCACGTCTTCCCCCGGGTGTGTGCATTTGGACCGAGGCGGGGCAATGAAAAATAGGTGACAGAGATTTAGGTTTCCAACTGACCAGCTAAGTGGCATGTTGATTATCTGTGTGGGAAAGGAAAACATACAGAGGCATGCTATCAATCCTCCCTTAAACACGTGAGAAGTCCATTTATTACTTGCCAGCTATCATTAAGATTTATGTTTTTCTTTCACTGCTGAATTTCCTTTTTTTTTTCTTTCCTTTTTTCTCTATCCACTCACAGTCTCTGCAGGAGGAAGTGCCTATCCCGGGGACAGATATGAAGCTCAGCTATCTAAGCAGCAGGACTCCGGGTTACAAGTCACTACTCAGAGTGACCCTCACTCACTCCACCATCCCTTTCAACTTGATGAAGGTTCACCTCATGGTGGCGGTGGAAGGCCGGCTGTTCAGGAAGTGGTTCCCTGCAGCCCCTAACCTCGCTTACGACTTTGTGTGGGACAAGACTGACGTCTACAGCCAGAAGGTGTACGGCTTGTCTGAAGCCTTCGGTGAGCGGTGAAATATATATGACGCTGGTCGTTTTTTTTGGCTTCCTTCCTTCCACATCACATGTTGCTCAGTGTTTGTTGTTCTTCTCTGTAGTTTCAGTGGGTTTTGAGTACGAGTCGTGCCCAGACCTCATTCTGTGGGAGAAGAGGACGGCCGTACTACAAGGCTACGAAACCACCGCCTCCAAACTCGGAGGCTGGACAGTAGACAAGCACCACGCTTTGAATGTTCAGAGTGGTGAGTCACATGCTCAGCCCATTTCAAACGCCTATTCTGAATAATTCTTACCGCATTATAAGGCGCTGCAGTAGAGGCTGGGGTTACGTTATCCATTAGACCAAGGGTCTGCAACCCGCGGCTCCGGAGCCGTTTCATCCCTATAATGCGGCTCCGAGTGGCTTGGGAAAACAAATTACAAAAAAAAAAAAACTAAGTATTTATTGAATTGAGTTTATTTACAAATAATTAAAAGACACAAATACAGATAATAATCGAGGTTTGTAAAATGGGACTCCCCAGAAGCTACTGTAGCTTATGAATAGGGGCCCAGTCACACAGCAGAACAACTATAAATTACACATATAATACTTATACATACAGTATAATAACCTTATATCCCTATAACCTAAATAAGAAAAAAAAAAAAAAAAAAAAAAAAAGATCTCCTAGATACAAATATATTCTTATAAAAATAAAACATCAGGTATTAGTACATAGAAAATTTAACAAGAAACATAATTTAATAATAATTTTTGTTTTAATCTTTTTTTAAAAATTGAGAGAGATCCAGACTCTTTTATAGCACTACCAAGCTCATTCCAAATGTTTGGACCTTTGCAGGTTACACTAAAACTTGTACATTTTAGTTTCCTTTTCTTTCCCTTTAAAAGTTGTTTTCCCCTTGTGGTGTGTTCATGAGTGGGAACAGAAATGGGGATGAGATGACAGAGTCTGTCATTGAGTCTAAAAACTACAGTATACATTACACAGGCATTTAATTGAAGTGTATTTTATTTGTGTTAATTCTTTAATATTTTAGTTCTAAATTGGAAGATTATTGTGATCTTGACATATTAGAATAAATATATTTTATTGTTTTTCGTCGCTCAAAATTGCCTTATAGTGCGGAAAATACGGTAATAATATCTCAAAAGTTAAGCAAATTCATTTCAGCACTTAACACTACAGTACGCCACCACAGTTTACTAGCGGACTAATTTTTACAAATTTGTATACTTTATACCAACCATTACAGAGGAAGCAGCATAACACATTTAATTTCATTAAGGTTTAGAAAATAACAGCTGTTTAATTAAATTTGCATTGGAAATAAGCAAACCAGACACAAAAGCAATTTAATATCAGAAAAACGTGCAGTTTGCAGCGCAGTGTTTTAATAGCGTGTTTTAAATTTGTCTCCACACTTTTGTACTCATTATTGTTTATGAGCCTATAAAAAGTAGGTAACTACCACCCTGCGCCTTAGATAACAATTTCACAGCTTTGTCGCGTTACCTTAGACGGATCTTCTTAGTTGCTCCGCATACTTTTGGGTGAGTGGAGCATCAATTTTCTTATTGCCAACGAATTGCTCCCAAAAGACAGCAGAAAGCATAACTTTGGCCAGCACCTGTCACCAGTCAGACTTCACAGTCTGTTTGTGTCTGCAGGGTCTCATCAGAGGAGATGAGGCGTACTTGAAAATTGCTCAGGAAGGTGGCGCATTGATCTGTCAGAGCTTAAGCTTACACAGTCTGAACGCGGTGTCCAGAGGACGACGAGAGCTGCTTCCTGCCTTCTCAACGGCACTGGCAGTTCCCGCACTTCAGCATCCCATCTGGCCCACCCCCATGCCATTTTTTCTTTTTTTTTTTTTTCTCCTGCCCAGCATTTTTAGAATCATCCCTAATTTAATTGCCGTCTGAATACTTCTCCCAGCGGCAGCAGTCCCCGAGATTAAATCACGTCCCGGGAAAGGGATGCTTGGCTGATCCTTGCTGATAGCCCACATGCTGCACTGCTGCAGGAGCGCAGGTCACCAAGTACCATCAGAAGCAGAACAACCACCACAGATGTCCAGATGCTGATTTTCAGATATGATTAGATTGACTGAAGAGCAGGAGCATCTTCGTATTTACATATTTGGGCATTTTCCAAGTGTAAATTGGCTGCGCTAATTTTAAAATCATAGGCCACATGTGCGTTTACACGTCAGATTGCATGAGCGTTAAAAATAAAATAAAGCCATGGTGCTCCATGTATGTTTGTTCAAAGTTGCACGGGTAGAAAGTAGGGCTGGGCGATATGGACCAAAAGTCATATCTCGATATTTTCTAGCTGAATGGCGATACTCGATATATATCGATATTTTTTCTGTGCCATAATTGGGGTTTCCCCCAAAGCATTATAGCATAGCATCTCTGTTAGCTTCATTTCTTTCTGAGGCAAACCCTTAAAAAAACAGTCAGTTTTAATACAAAGCCTCGTGTCAAATGTCACACATGTACCTTTATTAACAGAGGTCTGCACAATATCAAAATGTATAAAACGAATGAAATAAAAATAAACTGCCTGCATATATAGAATAAAAATGCTTCTTGAATAAAATAAAACAAATATCCCTTTCCTGCATAACAATTAAATTAAAATACACTGTGCAATTAATACAATGTAGACAGTAACTGGCAGACTTTTCCACTGAGGTTGACAGTTGTGCAAATAACAAAACATTTGTGCAAATCTCAAATAAAACATTCAAGTCAATTTGTCACAAAATAAGCTATATCAAAATCATTAAAAAAAAATAATATATATTTTTTTTTAAATCGATATAAACGATATTGTCTCGTATCATATCGCGTTTGAAAATATATCAGTATATATTAAAATCTTGATATATCGCCCAGCCCTAGTAGAAAGGCAGGCAACATGCTAGTATGACTAACTCCAGGTCTTGTACGTGATTGCAGTCATGTAGTGATGCTGACGTTAAGGCTATATTTATGCATGTACATGTGCAGACCCATTTAAAAATCACATTAGATTATTATCCTTGCATTCACCAGCACTCTTCTTTGAATTTCTCTCCTAATACACGTTTGAAACCCCACTAAGCCATCTCGCATTACAAGGAGACAGTCACATGCAGAATAAGAACCTGAGCTGCCTTAACTAACTGAGATTTTCACCCGTGTCAGACGTCTGCCAACTTAAACATCCATAAGAAACATAAGAACATTTGCTAAGCCTCCTCCCTTTGCTCTCCACTTATTAACAGCGCTTCATATCACCAGATATGCATAATACATATCCTGATAAACACATCAAATCACATATTTTATTTACAAACATTTAAAGGTTGCATTTAATAAATAGTGCATTTCAGTAGTTGATTGGAAATGTATTTCTAATTTCTTGAAACTGTATATTACATTTGACATGAAATGAAATAATGACTTGTGTTGAGTAGTAAGAATTAAGTGGAAGCAGCCGCCGGTTACTAATGAAAATACCTCGATGAATATTTTAAAGGTTTGCTATGTAAATAACAAGAACAGCAGTTTCTTGATTGGTTGTGCTGTCACCTTTTCACAAAGACACAGATCTTAGTTCAAGATGGATTAAATACAGGATTCAGATAAAATCCTGGCCTGGTTTGCTTATTTGGAAATAATCTGCTCATATATAAGCCCACTTCAACCCGCAGTTGCGAGTACCAGTTGATTAAACCGCTCTCCACTTGTTCTTGAAGTATGCAAATGAGATCGCTCTCTGTTCAGCCTAAACAGGTTGCAAATCTGATTTCTTTTCTCCGTGCCTCGCCAGGGATTCTTCACATGGGCAATGGAGAGAACATCTTCATCTCCCAGCAGCCTCCTGTTATCGGCAGCGTGATGGGGAACGGGCGCAGGCGCAGCATCTCCTGCCCCAGCTGCAACGGCCTCGCCGACGGAAACAAGCTCATGGCCCCCGTGGCTCTGAGTTGTGGATCAGATGGAAGTCTGTATGTGGGCGACTTCAACTACGTGAGAAGGATTTTCACCACGGGGAACGTTACCAGCGTCCTGGAGCTCAGGTAACGGGAGAAGAAGCCTACTAACATCCACAGAAGAGCACGAGCAGCCCCAGATAGGCTTACCCACAGGTGATAAACCACCGAGGTGGATTGAGATAGACAGAAATGCCCTAAAGGCAGACGATTGATGGCCCTGCCTCTCCCATTCACCTGCATCAGCTGGAGTTTGGCCCTCTTAAGGGCTGAGAAGGATGTAATGGGGTCTTAACAGACGGCGTCCAAGAAAAGATTAATTTCTTTGTTAAAGGGGACCTATTATGGCATCTAATACCTATTTTAAACAGGCCTTCAATGTCTTAAAAACAAGCTTTTGATTGTTTTTGCTAAATAAATTAGAAATTCAACCTCTGAGTAGGCATGGGGCGATATACGATATTATCGTATATCGCGATAAAAAACGGCCGCGATAACGTTATCGTGGGGTACTGTAATTATCGCCAATTTTTGGTCACACAAGGCTACCAGCCAGGTAGAAGCCAGTGTTATTTTTTTCATGTATTTTATTAATATTATTTATTATTATTATTATTTATTTAATATTTTTTCAGAGAGTAGTACAATCCGTGTGCATTTGACTACTGTGGCACTTTATTTTCACTCAATCTTTGTGTTGGCCATGCAGCTTTTGTTTTGTATACTACAGAGCAGTGCCTTATTTTATTATTTTTCCAGAGAGCCGTACTAAGTAGCAGGCAGCCATCCACTGTTAAAGTTTCAGAGAGTAATACAATCAGTGTGCATTTGGCTCTACTTTGTCACTTTATTTCTATTTGTCACTTATTTCTTTCGACTCTCAGGGAAGTATTTTCTTGCAAAAAAAGAAAGTTCAAATAAGTACCGGTACCGGTACTATAGTTTACACTTTGTAATGCATAACATTTACAGTACACTATTGATTCTCTACCTCAAGTGTCACTGTGTTGAGAATGATTTGAGAATAAATGTTCTGAAGGAACCAGTGGATCCACGGTTAGTGATTTTCCTTGCATTTTAAGAATTTTATAAGCGACACGCTAATATCGTGATAATATCGTAATCGTGATATTTTTGTCCACTAATATCGTGATATGAAATTTTCATATCGTCCCATGCCTACCTCTGAGCCATGTCTTTATCTTCCCATTCTCTGATTGGCTGCCTGAATGACGTGATACACCGCTACGAAAAAATGGCTTGTTGTTGTTGTTCCGGCCAGAGTTATTTGTGGGCGTGGTTTCACACATCGGAGGCCAACCGATGCAAATTGCATTTTGGTTACGTAACGAAAGGGAGCAGAATCTGAACGGCTCGTAGATCCACATCACACTGGATGGCTCATCCGGGCGGCTGTACAGACACTGCAGAATTTGGTTGCTTTCCTCCTTCTCTGAGTTGGCAGGCTGAGGGGAGACCACTTTATATATGTTAAAGCAAGAAAAAACCTGTTTTTCATAATAGGTCTCCTTTAATGTGTGAACAGAGACGTTTCAGTGTGTACAAAAGTGACTGTTTGTCAGAATAATTTTGACTGATTCTGTCCACGTCCTTTAAAATTCAATCTACTAACATCTTATCTTTCCTCTCCTTTGTCTTTCTCTCCTTTTTTTTCTTCCGCTTTTGGCAAATGACAGAAATAAAGACTTCAGGCATAGGTAAGCTGTAAAGTGTTTGCATAAGATAATAGAAAAAAAAAGCGTTGCATCCCACATCCTTAGCGTCACGGACAAAGCTTGAGTCGACCCTGGACACGCATAAAGCCCAGATTCACTACCTTGTTAACGATGTTTCACCACACTGTGACTGCGAAGCCGGTAGACACTACCAGATTGATCACTGCATCGTTCAATACACCGCAGCCGTTTCTCCACTTCTGCCCCAAACGCCTAAAGTACTGATGTGTTCTGTCACTACTTTTTTATTTCTTTTTTGCAAATGTAATTTCAGGTGATTACGTTCACTTTGATGCAATACCACCTAAGCACAATTACAGGGAAGGGAACCTTAATGAAAGGCTTTATTTTCATTTTTCTAGCCGTTGCTGCCTGCTTGCGACTTTGGATTAAATCATTTATTGAAAATAAAAGGTGCCCTAATGAGTCATGCAGTTACGTGATTACCCCTAAAGACCTGTATCACCTTTCCATATCAGGCAGACCAACCACAGGGCATCTCACAGGCTCTCATGACTGCAGAATTAAACGTGATATGATAAGTTTTCATAATGGTCCTCTCGTGTAATGAAATGACAGCTCGGTGCAGATTTGATCTCCGGCTTCAGACACAGAGACCTCATTTTCAATGACAGAAAGCATCAAAGGAAATCTCTGCATGCCGTCTTTAGATACCGTGTCTCAGGTAAAGGGCTATTGATTGATTTTCTGTCGCAGGGTCATGACTGGAGCTGTAGAAACACATACACAGAGTGAGGATGAAAAGCTTTGTGATGACGGTCTCTGGCCTCGTCTGCAGAAATTACATTAACACAACAAACATAACCTCTCCACTTGTGTGATTTCTCTTTCTGCAGCTACTTTTTTTCCCCCACCATCTTTATCGCTCAAATTTCTAATATCATAACAGGTTTCTTTTTTGTGTGTGTAAATGCAAAAAAACGACGCGCCCCATGCACACACATGCTCTGTTTGACTGAAGCAACGTCAAAGCAGTGTCCCTTTGGTCTCTGTTCTCCAAACACATTTGCATATTAAAAAGGAGATTTATCCAGGAAAAACACAGCGTGTGTCTATAAAGCGGGGCGGCTGCCTCCTGCTCATGTGCTAGCTCCCGATAGGAGTGGGAGGTGGGCGATCTCCCTGCTATGTTCATTGACCCCCTGCTAAGGATGTCCCCATCCCGCCCCAATCATTTCCACGACAGCACGCAGCAAAATCCAATTATCTCCTACAAACGAGATGTTGTCAGAGAATATAGATGGCATATATGGTTGTAGCTCAAGGTCAGAAAATAACACCTTATGGTTTTGTACGGGGGGAAGAGGGGGGGGGGCATGTTTTACATGCAACAAGGAGCTGATAAGGTATCAGCCAGTTGCACGCAGCAGATAGGATGCAAAGCAGAAGCCACTCATGGAGAACTGCCGCTGACCTACTGTAAGAAAGCAGCACCTGGACCGGACTGTAAACCAGCATGTATCAGTCAACCCGGTCAGCCGCCTGATTGTGACATGTGCGCCCGAGGTTTGCCGCGGTGAACTGTCACCACGGATTCATTGAAGGTCAATTGTCAGTTAATATTATGTGCTGTAGATGATGATTCGACAGACCCAACTTGCTTCTTCCCTTGTTTTATCTTTCGGAAACATAGACTCTTGGCACTGTCACACTTGCCATAAGCCCCCGAAAGAGTCCTCAAGGTTAAAGTTGAAATGCTCTCTTAATCCACTTTGAATGACACCCTGCTGACAGGTTTTTCCATAAAGCTTATCAGGTCTGGCAGGAGTGCGTTACATCCTGCCCCGATAACTGTGGACATCTTTGCAGTGGCGATAACCTCAGCACTGCTAAACTGGTTGGTAATGCCTTCTTAATGTCTGGCCAAGACTCCAAGGCAAAGGTGCTCCGTTTTTAGTGATAATCTTTAACGCCAAAAAAAAAAAAAAAAAAGAACTGCAATAATCCAATATTTAGCATTTGATTTGCCATATTGATTGGGGAATCGATGTTGGGTATTGCATAAATGAAAGCGCAGACAATCCTGTAAAGTTGTTTTCATAGTACGGTCAGTTTTGCTTGGAATCTCCAGAATCCAATAGCGCCTGTACTGCAAAAACTCATTTCCAAAAAAGTGAAAAAGCCTTGTGTCAAGGAAACTACAGAGACTATTTAAGGCTTTTTTGCTTGTTTTAAGGATTCCAGTCAAGAAAATCTTTCTTACCCCACTGGCAAAGATATTTTTGCTTAAAATAAGACCATTTTTGACTAGATTTTGAGGAATATTGGGCTTATTTCTAAGAAGTTTTGGGAGCCGTGTGTTTGAACATTTTTTGGTTCTTTAGCAGAACATGCTTCGTCAAAAGCTGAAAATGAGTTAATCAAAGTCACATTTTCTGTCGTTTCATTTGTTCTTGTACGGCCGTGTCTGCTTCTCTGTTCTCTGTGTTTTCTGAAATCTACCCTGCCTCGAGTTTACTGATAGATTTCATGCATCCTCCCACGGCGGTATCGGTTATATCCGGTCCCATTGTCTGTCTGTCAGGTTGGGAGAACCTCATGTGGCAACCAAGGATTACTTTGTAGATTTGGCTGGGAATTAAACGGGATGAGATTTTTTTTTTTTGTGCTGGAAAAATCTGCCTGATGGATGCATAATGTGTTTCGGTTCCTGGTTCAGTTATGGTTTCGTGAGTCCCAGTGGAAAATAAAAACATACTTAAAGCGCGTTTCTTTGAATAGTATCCGGGATGCTGCTGTTTGATTGATTGAATTTATTTATTTAAAACAGGGACAATGCACAAAAAAAAAACATTAATCTTGTAAAACAAGAAGAGATGCTTTGAGCCAGGTTATAGCAACAATTGCTAATTTCCGCCTGTAGTCCCTGGGGAGGTAAAGTGCTAAACAGATACAATATTAAGATTAATTGAAATAAGACATAATAACCATAATATTAAAAAAATTGACAGAATGCACTAATAAATAAAAGCACGGAAACAAGAGCGCCAAATCATAAAGTGCACAATAGTGTTATGTGAAGGGCCTCACTAATGAGACCCAATAGTCGTCTCTTTGTTTTCCTGAAAACATCCGTCAACATCGGTCAATATCGTCACCGTTTTAGTGATATGAAAGCAAAGACGTGTCTGAGTTTCTAAATTTGAAGCGTATTCACAAATGTTGTCAATATAATACATGCTTTTAGACTTTCTTTTTTAGATAAGTGGCATTTTCCATCTCTTTGACAACGGGGATTTCCAACTAAGCTGATTGTATTCTAGATGGTGTCTAAGCTCCACCATTTTGTCGTGTTTAATCTCTTTCTATTTTTCTCTTTCCATGTTCCTGGCTTAAACTGTAATTTTGCCCAATTGACTCTCTAAATGGCTTTTGAATCCATTTTAATTGTATTACACAATGTTTCTTATTGAAAAGCTCTGTAGCCCTTCTGGGTTTATTGACTGGAGGTTCTTCGTCTCCTTCCCTTGGCTCAGCAACAGCCCGGCTCATAAGTACTACCTGGCCACGAGTCCCGTGAACAGCGCCGTGTACCTGTCGGACACCAGCAGCCGGAAGGTGTTCAAGGTGAAATCTCTGAAGGTCGTGAAGGACGTGGCTAAGAACCTGGAGCTGGTGGCCGGCACCGGGGACCAGTGTCTCCCGTATGACGACGCCCGCTGTGGCGATGGAGGAAAGGCCGTGGAGGCCACGCTCACTAATCCCAGAGGTACGGCTCTGATTTTATTCTTATTATTAGAGCATGTGTGGTTTCAAATCCTTTTTTGTCTTGTGTTTGGTCAGGTAGACTGTGGCGCTGAATAGGGCTGGGTATCGATTCAAATGTCAAGAATCGATTATGTAGGTGTATGTGTATATGTATGTATGTATATATGTATACAGCTTAATTTGGGGTGGCGAATTATGTTTTGTGTTGTGGATAACCGGGGCAGGGCTACATAAGTTTTTTAACTTCTCCTTGCTCCATTTCGAGCATGCAAAAAAGGAAGAAAAAAAAAGCCAGTAAGGCATGTTTTTGTTTATGATTGTTATGATTTTTATTATACTGTATTTATCATGATTATTATTTAACTATTGTTCATTGGTTTAAATATATATATATATTTATATATATATATATATATATTTTTTTTAGCATGTTCGAAATAAAATTTTCATTTATTCATTCATTCATTCATTCATTCATTCGATTCCGATTCTTAATATTCAGAATTGATTATCATGATTCGATTCGATCCGATTCGATATTGATTTGGCTTAGTGTTATTTAAAATGTTTTTTGAGCTGTTGCCTGAATTATATGACTGTAAAATAACTAGTGAAATAATAACTTCACAATAATTATTGTGAAATAACTAAGAAATAAATAACTCAAACAGGCCTTTCAATATCCATTTAAAGTGCAAAAAAGAAAGAAATTGCAACAGTTCATGCAGTAAACAAATCATTTTAGCTTATCTAATTTATTCTGTCACCACGCACACATATTGCCATGAAGTACCTGGCATTTTTCAGAAGTGTCATGACAAACTGTGTGTCCGACTACTGGGATTAAAGTTCACCTGGCGAAAATTATGAAAGAAAAAAAAAAAAAAAAAAAAAAAAAAAATCGATCTTTAGACATAAGAATCGATTTTTAGGAATTAATATGACAATCGATTTAGAATCAGAAAATCTATTTTTTCAACACAGGCGTAGCGCTGAATAATTTAGTACAGTAGTTGGAGGAGTAAAATCAAAACATACATAAATTCACATAATCAATTTGCATCTAATGTAATGGAGATAAGATTATGGTTTGTTCTTGATTCCATATCTGGATGTTAGATGCTTTAGTAATTTGAGCCTTTGTTTTTGTTTTTTTATAGCGCAGTTTGCTTTATCCATATAGATCCTATGTACATGCTGATTGCAAACTACTTTTTAAACCTCAGAGAAATTGAATAAGTTAAGATGTATGCTCTCAGCTTCATTGTTGTTTGAACAGAGACAAAAACACAGAAATGATGAAATGTTGACTGTAATCGAGTCAGTACTCACAGTAGCCTTCATCCGTTTTGATGCACCTATTGCTCTCCATTATTGACTGTAAAATACAGTGTTTTTCATCCGACTGATTAGTCTTTTATGTTGTTGCTGCACTTAGCCCCTATTTGACATCGAGTGGTGCTCTATCCTCGCATTAGGTACAGATAAACAAAAGAACTGGTGAATATTTTCTCTTCTGCTTACTGGGTGACTTTTTTTTCCCCTGCAGGCATTACGGTGGATAAGTACGGCGTAATCTTCTTTGTGGATGGGACCATGATTCGCAGGATTGATCAGAACGGTATCATCTCCACTCTTCTGGGCTTTAATGACTTAACCTCTGCCCGACCTCTGAGCTGTGACGCTGTGATGGACATCTCTCAAGTAAGAGCTCTTTGAGTGTATCTATGTATGGAAAACTAATATTATGTTGATCGGTTTCCACTAGTGATGCACCGATTGTTCGGTAACCAAAATTGTTCGGCCGAAAATGGCAAAAAAAACACTTTTGGTGTTCGGTGGAATAAGTGGGAAAAAAAACCGAACAATTAATAACGGCGTTGTAAAATAAGGAAATAGACTGACCGCTCCCGTAACGGTTGCGCACCACAAACACAAATCGTTGGCCAACCAAAAGGTTACCTAACATTCACCAGGAGGTGGAACCAAAACAACATAAATCAATCTATTTTTATGTTCAATAAATATTTTCTACCTTGTCATTTTGTAAAAGATTTTTTTCTTTTAAAAGCATGCCTAAATCAAATTTATTTGATTTATGCAATGGTGAAAAAATTGGCAAAATAAATGAAAAACTGCGAAGAACCATGTTCGGTATTGTTCGGTATTCGGCCAAGTGTTTATTATTATTTTCGGTTTCGGTTTCGGCCACAAATTTTCATTTCGGTGCATCACTAGTTTCCACCTGTTAAATGTCAAATACATATATAAAACAATTAATAACAAAAAAAGGTAAGAGCTCTTTGACTGGCGGTAGCCAACATGTGTTTTCTTGAATGAACCTTGGGGATGTTCCCATCCCCACATGGGCGTGTTCTTGGACCTGGCGGCTCGTAATCAGTGGAAGTAGGTCAGGGTTAAGTGTAGTTTTGGGTCGGATTCCCAGAACTTTCTCAAAGATTCTTATATCGAGCGAGTTGGAGTGAGACATTTTACAGACTTCAGTTGAACGTGAAGGAAATAAAAGGTGTGCAGTTCTACACGTTGTTACCGTGCCAGTGGGGGTTTACTCCAAGTGCTCTGGTTTCATCCTGTTGTCCAAAAATTGTATCAGCAATGGATGAATGAAGATGACTATAACAACAGTAATCATTTACCTGAGAATATCATACGGCCGTGCTTGCACAGCAATCCCAACAATTATGGTCTGTTCAGAGATCATTGTTACTCCACAGGATTTCATTTTGAAAGCAAGGTGGCGAAAGAATATAAATAAGCAGAAGGCCAGAAACAAAAGAGGAATTAATTCTCATGAATTATGCAAATACAAAAGGATGGAAATTACAAAAGGTGCACGCAGGGTTTCTGTTAACATGGCTGCACGTGTGATGTCCAAAATCTGTACTTTGAACACAGACGAAGAGTTCAACTATGTGAACAAAGTCACAGTCTGCTAGAAGTTTCCTGATCTGGATTTCTGTTATGCAGAGGTTTTAGGAAGTCAGAAAAAGCAGCAAAACAACACAGGTGCGTGTGGTAAATTTGAAAATTAAAAGATTTTATTGTCGCCAATAGGGCTGTTCGATGAATCGATTTTAAATCGTAATCACGATTATGTAATTAGAACGATGTTAAAACGTGAAACTCGTAAAATCGATTTTTCACTTTTTTTTTTTTTTTTTTTTTTTTTACCTTGTCTGCACACATATTAATGATTGATACCATATTAATGATTGATGGAAAATTAGTTTAATTAGAAAATGTCTTGTTTTATTTATTTGGAAATATAACTTACTGTATGTTTGCAAGTGCTGATTTGCTGATTTTATTTTTTCAGAGATAAAACTTTATATTTTATTGTATTTTTTAAAACTTTTTTTCAACTTATTTTACAGAGTTTTGCACTTTATTCATTCATTTTTGGTTTAATAAGAGCAAAGTTTGCACTTAAAGCCCAATGGGGCAAATGTTCAATAAAAAAACAGCATATTTTAAATCATTTCTTTGCCTTTTGTCAATTCACAAAATAATCGTAATCGAAAATCGGATTTTGAGAGAAAAAAATCGAGATTTTATTTTTGGGCAAAATCGAACAGCCCTAGTCGCCAAGCAAATTTAATTAAAAGAATGAAAATGAGCAGATCCCTGGACCGGTTCCAGGGTGAGACCGCCGGACTGCACCGGAGTTAAACGCGCCGACATCACCGGTGGCTCTGTGGTCCCAGCTGCCTCCGTGTCTTCCAAGTGACCACACAAGCACAGATGCGGCGTTTTGCTTACCTCCGCCTGCAGGGTGGTGACGAAGATGACCTATAACATAACTAGCCCTCAATTCATGTATACATGCTCAGTGATGCACAGGAACACAAGCGCACCCACATCCCTCAGGGAAGGACGCTGCACCGAGGTCACATCATTCTATAGCTCAGTAACTTCCCTTTGGTGCGTGCATACTTTTTGCATACTGTAGCAGCCTTTTTTTCGTGGCTGGTTTTTTTGTGTTTGTCCTCTTTGCCACACATCCTGAAAATATAAACGTGATGTGATCCGTGTTACTTTGAGCACCGCTGCATAAAAACATACAATTATGTTCTTGTGTCGCTTTCCAGTTTGTTTATAACAGTTTAACTTCGAATAAGATAACATTTGTAGCCTTGACAACGGGAATGGTTGTCCACAATGTCTCGAGGCTTTACATGCAGACACTAGATTTTTGTGTGTGTGTGGTTTTTTTGGTGTTTTTTTTTTTGTATGTGGTTGAATTCGACATGTTAGCAGGCCCTGAGGGGTTTCAGATAAAACATGAGGGGATCTTTACTGTCCTTCAGAATGCATGTGTTGTGGTAGGAAGGCGAAGCCTCCAGCTGGCCTTATCCAGCCCCAGTGGGGGAACTCTGTCCCCTGCCATGACCCCTGCTGGCGGTTCCTTTACCTTCCCACACACAACCAATCCCCGCTCCACAGCCGCGAGGACCCAGGCGGACTCACTGCAGCTCCGCTATGATGACAAATCACACAGGCATTGCCAGAGACACTCAGACAGTAAAAAGCATCCATTAAAAATTCATCCAGAGCACATAGCCTCCTACTTCAAACATTCCCCAACCCCTCACTTAGACATAGTTTCTCTGGAGAAGGCTCATGGCGGCGGTCATTACTTTTTCTGCACCACACCTGATTTAGTCGAGAAATAATGCCAGATTTCTCTTCTCCTTTGATGAGGTCGTTGTTCCTCGCTATGCCATCTGTGCAGTGAGCGCACTGCAGCAAAAACTCGCTCTTAATTCAGTGTACAGCTCCGTAACCTTTCTTTTAACTTTTTCATTATCATACAAAAGGACAAGAGCTTGACCTCGTTCAAGAATCTCTTTTTTTTTTTTCAGTTTGTTTACACCCATGACTTGGGGTCCTTGCTGTTACAGAAATCGGTTTCATTTTCTGTTTCAAGTCTTGAACATCCCCCACTGAGTTCAGACTTAGACCGAGGGAAACCGCAACTCAAAACAAGATCACTTGACGATATTTCAAGGGTGTGAGGAGCTTCAGAGAGCTTTATCAAGACTCTTGACTGTGACATTCAATTGAAATTGGAGAGGAAGTGCTAATACTGATGCATAACTCTCAGACAGGCATCATGCTGGTATGAGCAAAGATTAAAGTGTTTGTGGCTGGAAATATCCCTCTCGTTTCAAGAAATACATTTAATTCTTTTCCTTTGTTTATTTTTTGGTGTAAATCCAGGAGATGCTCCCTGATGAGCATTAGGAATGGGCGATATTTTACCGTTCACGATTTACCGTCAAAAATATTCCTCACGATAAGAATTTGTCATCTCGCAGTAAAAATGATAAATTCCCGTTTATGATTTTTTTGGGTAAAGCTGAATTATGGTTCTGCGTTAAATCCACGCACAACGTACAGGAAGGAAGGAAGGAAGGAAGGAAGGAAGGAAGGAAGGAAGGAAGGAAGGAAGGAAGGAAGGAAGGAAGGAAGGAAGGAAGGAAGGAAGGAAGGAAGGAAGGAAGGAAGGAAGGAAAGGGGAGAAGGAAGGAAGGAAGGAAGGAAGGAAGGAAGGAAGGAAGGAAGGAAGGAAGGAAGGAAAGGGGAGAAGGAAGGGAGAAAACAAGGAAAGGAGGAAGGGAAGAAGGAAGGAGAGAGCAGGAGGAAAGAAGGAAGGAAGGAAGGAAGGAAGGAAGGAAGGAAGGAAGGAAGGAAGGAAGGAAGGAAGGAAGGAAGGAAGGAAAGGGGAGAAGGAAGGAAGGAAGGAAGGAAAGGGGAGAAGGAAGGAAGGAAGGAAGGAAAGGGGAGAAGGAAGGAAGGAAGGAAGGAAGGAAGGAAGGAAGGAAGGAAGGAAGGAAGGAAGGAAGGAAGGAAGGAAGGAAGGAAGGAAGGAAGGAAGGAAGGAAGAAAGAAAGAAAGAAAGAAAGAAAGAAAGAAAGAAAGAAAGAAAGAAAGAAAGAAAGAAAGAAAGAAAGAAAGAAAGAAAGAAAGAAAGAAAGAAAGAAAGAAAGAAAGAAAGAAAGAAAAAGCGATAAATTCCCATTGATGCGTTTTTGTGTAACAAACATGGCAGATCTGAGAGCGAGATAGATTTATAGTTACAAAAGTGGAGTTGAATTGGTATTTTTTTTTTGCGATAAATGCCAGAAATGATCGTGATACATTTTTTAGTCCATACCGCCCATCCCTGATGAGCATGTTTTTGTTTGGTTTTTTCTGCTGGCGGTAGGGCTTGCTGACAGCTGCCCCGCTACATAACGGGGAGGGTATGATCGGGTTACAGCATGTGGGACAGCAGCTCGAGAAATATCACCTCATCAGTCAGAGTGGCGTGAAAACCTCCTTGCAGGCAGGTCTCCTGAACCACTCCACATCCAGGCTCATGAAATATTTAACCGCCACTGTTGACAAGAAATGGGTTTTAAGAAATTGAAAGTCTTCCCTTCATTACCCAAGTAAATGCGTTTTCTGCTCGCTGAGAGATGACATGTATCTACTGCTAGTCACCTGTTTGTTGTCTGCAGCCAAAAGATGGATCCTATTATATAAACCTCCTTTGTTTCGGGGGGGGAGCTGCGTGTGATGCTCAAATCTGTTTTTCAATCCACCTTTAGGCAATTCTCTTTCAGTTTTACATAAATAATTCTGCCAGCATTCACTTCTGATTTAGGAAATTACAAAGTACAAAAGTACAGACGGGGACGGTTGTCATTTTGTACATCCATTAGAAAAAAAAACTAAATAAACAAATGCACAACTAGTTCTGAATTAACTTGTAACTGGCAAAACCTTACAGCATTGATCATTACGTATTCCATGTTTAGCCGGGATCAGACCGGGCTTTGATTTTTGTGTCAGCTGAATATTTTACATGTTAAAAATAATTGAAAATGCCATGGAATAAAAATCACCCTCGGGTCCATATTTTGTTGCAGTAGCTTTTTTTTTTGGTCTTGGCGCTTTTGTTCCCCATACAATACACAGTATATTCTGTTAATAAAACGTCCAGGTCTAAATTACAAATGGTTTTTCTTGCTACAAACTGTACCCAAAGTGTCCAAAACAATCCTGAGGCGACTCTCGCGTGAAAGCCAGACTAAAATAACTCAAATGTGCCACCGTCTCGGTGTTTTTCTCCAGATTTTAATCTCCGGGGCTCGTATTGAAATACGACACTTCATTTTTTTGTTTCCCACCGGCATCGTAAGTGAGACGGAGACCGGTAAATTGAATGAATCCAATCGTTGTAATTTGTTAAAAGCCCCATGCATTGTTAGCAGAACAAGTAAGTCATCATTTCGGGAGGCCGGAGACAAACTGGGCCTTTGTTTTGGTGAGTGTCCTTTGGTCTCGTTCCAAGGACTTGTGCAATCTTTTGTCATTACAAAATTAATAACCCCAACCAAGAAAAGAAGCAGAGACTTGGAGGACGTGAAGGAAGTAGCAGTCTTGCCCTTAGCTGTCTGCTGCTCTCATAATCAATTACAGTGTACTTTTTATCCAGTCACTCCGATCATTTGAGAGTTCGATCCGTACGCTGACCTTCCTTACCGCTGTGGTCATAATCTATTATCATAAAGGATATTAAACCTATTTTTAAAAGATTTTCCCTTTTTTTTCTGAGCTCTTATTGAGGGTACAGTTGCACCAAAACATACCCTCCTCTGCAGGATGTGCATGTTTTGAGATTGCCCCTGAAACTTTGTGCTTTGACACAAAGTACACTCCATCCCCTTCCCAGATAGATGGCACAATCTGCTAATGTAGTTCTGAGGTGATCCATCTGAATTTGTCCATAGCATAAAAGCAGGTCCAGCTCACGACCCGGTAGCTCGCCTAATGTGATTAATGGTAATCTTTCAAAACGTGTCGAGTATGAAACGAACCAGATGGTGTTGAGGCCGGACTGGCGTGGTAACGTCAGAATTGACGGTCACCGTGTGATGTATCGTGGGTACAAATGAGCACCACAGTCCGTCGGGGGATGTGACAAGATCTCCTACCCAGATATCTCAGAAGATCAAAAAAGAAACAGTATTTTTCATCGCATGAAACGCTGCATCGCAAACCAGCGTACTATTAGTCTAGACTAGAGGTGGGTGCAATTCATCGATGTGTCGATGCATCGCGATGCGTCACGTGACGATTTGTAATCGATTATGGTCCAGTAAAAAAAAAAAAATGTTTTTTTTTTTTGTTTTTTGTTTTTTTTTTTAGTTATCCTATCCAGATTCCAGACTGAATAAGCTGCGGAATCATTTCATTTTCAACAATGCACATTTCTTATTGTTCACTTGAAATATGACAGATATGTTTACACTAAATAAATTTGATGGAAGTACATATCTTGTTTACTTGAATTAATGAACTCATTAAATCCAGGGCTTGACCGTTTTCAGTGTTTTCCGCCAATAGAGGGCGCTCTCATGCAAGTGCAGCTTTCCCTGGTCAAAGTTAAGGAAGTCAAAGAGCAAATGTTTACATAGTCATAAAATAAATTATTTTGTGTCTTTGAAAAATACATGTCAAATGTTCAAAAAACCTTGTTATTTATTTAATGAGTGTTGTTAGAGGAACTGAGTTAATTGATTGGCTATTTATTTACAAATGTAGCCACAGATGAAGACAAAATCAATCTTGTATGGAAAAAAGCATTAAAAATCACAATAATCGAAGAATCGTGGCACCAATAATCGAATCGAATCGACAATCGTTAGAATCGAAGAATCGAAGCTCCAATAATCGAAATCGAATCGAATCGTGAGGTACCCTTGTTTGCACACCCCTAGTCTAGACTAGAAAACCAGAGGAAGAGGAGCGACAGCCTACACAGCAATATGATGTTGGAGTCTGTAGAAGATGCCCCCGCCACTTTTAAACGGTTTGTGCTGCAGTATTCTGGTTGCCCTGTGGAAATGAAAAATGGCGGAGGAGGCAGGAGATACAGTTCCTGCCCAGAGGCTTCAACTGCTGCTAGAAAATGTTCACCAGCTCATACTGTATTCTTGCAAAAGAGCCTGACCAAAAATGTTTTCCAGCAACTGTATTTCTTTTCCGTTCTGTATCGGTAGAGTTGTGATTTCTTTGTACTTTACACAACTTTATGGATTTGGATTATTGAGCTTAAAACAAAGTTTCTGTTGCCTGTTATTAGCAGTTGGCTTCAAGAGGAAACTAAGAAAGGAAGTTCAAAAGAAACTGGTTGTTTTAGATCGTGTCTAATGGTTTTAGCCGTTTTTTTTGTTTTTGTATTTGCCTCATTTAGTATGCACTCATTTATCTTTAGTTGTACTTGGATTTATCTTTAATCTATCTGTTTTTGGTTGTTATTTGTTTTTTTCATTTTCGTTTTTTTCATTTAGGAAAATTCATTTTCTTTTTTTTCATTGTTTTCTGCTTCTTATTATCTTTAGTTTTTATTAGTTTTTGTTTTTTGTCTTGTTTTTCTTTTTAGTTGTTGTTCTTTGTACTTGTTATCTACTTTGTTTTATTCTGTTTAACTAACATTTTATATTGTACTCTAAAAGTTTTTTAGAAATGTATATTTGTACTGTTGGACCCCAGGAAGAATAGTTGCTGCTGAGGCAGCAACTAATGGGGATCTGAAATAAATAAATAAATAAATAAATAAATAAATTAGCAAATGTCCTTCATAATTTACCATACGGATCTGTTGAACTTAAAGTTAGGTAAACTACAGAATTTTCTAATAACACAAAGGGGCAAAAAATGTTTTCCCTAGCCACTCCAGAGGTAGATGGGTACGCTGGATAATTGTAGTCTGAGTTAATGCTGTGACATAACAATATCCTGCAATTGTGAGCGGCTTACTGAATAAAGAAACTTAAAGCCCAGGCGAGGTTATGCTTTGCTGAAGTTTTTGAGTTCAAAATCACCTTATAAACCCAAATATATCCTCTCAAGGTCACCGAGAGAGATTTCCTTTTATATAAAACATCATGTTTTTTGTGTTTCCTCTTTGAACAATAGGTCAGCTGCATGAAAGGAGAAATCTGTTCAAATGTGGTTTTTTTTCCATGACCCTAAGCTATAAGATTGCCCAGCTCTTTTTATGTAGTTATATTTGACCCTTCTCAAACAAAAGGAACATTGTCAGAGTCTCTAGTTTTGTCCAAGACAAATTTCTCTCCAGGGAGACAATAAAGTTTACCTTACCTTACCTTTTTTTTTTTGATCTGACGCTGATATTTTCTGTGTGCTTCTTTCCTCTCAGGTCCGTCTGGAATGGCCCACAGACCTGGCGGTGAGTCCTATGGACAACTCCCTGTACGTCCTGGACAACAGCGTAGTCCTCCAGATCTCGGAAAACCACCAAGTGCGCATCGTGGCGGGCCGCCCCATGCACTGCCAGGTGCCCGGGATCGATCACTTCCTCATGAGTAAAGTGGCCATCCACGCCACCCTGGAGTCGGCCAACGCCCTGGCCGTGTCTCACACCGGCGTTTTGTACATCGCCGAGTCGGATGAAAAGAAGATAAACCGGGTACAACAGGTGTCCACCAACGGGGAGATCTCCCTGGTCGCCGGGGCCCCGAGCGGCTGCGACTGCAAGAACGACGCCAACTGCGATTGCTACTCCGGAGACTCGGGCTACGCCAAGGACGCCAAACTGAACGGACCGTCTTCCCTGGCGGTGTGTCCCGACGGAGAGCTTTACATCGCCGATCTTGGGAACATTCGTATCCGCTACGTGCGGAAAAACAAGCCGTTCCTGAATCCCCTCAACATGTATGAGGTGTCCTCGCCGATCAACGATGAACTTTACCTGTTCGATTCCAACGGAAGCCATATTTTCACGCAAAGTCTGACCACGGGAGATCACCTGTACAATCTGTCCTACACGGGGCCGGGAGATATAAGCAGCATCACGGACAGGAACAAGAACACGGTGATCATCCGGCGGGACTCCACTGGAATGCCCCTGTGGCTGATGGTCCCCGACGGACAGACCTTCTGGTTCACCATCGGCACCAACACTGCCCTTAAAACCGTGGCCGCCCAGGGTCAAGAACTAGCGGTCATGACCTACCACGGCAGCTCAGGACTCCTCGCCTCCAAGACCAACGAAAACGGATGGACAACCTTCTTTGAGTAAGTACCACCGAGAAAATTCCTCTTAAACAAATCTGTAGATGCCAGTTGAGTTGATGATTTAAAGATACATGTATTAAAGGAGCTTGAGGCCGGATTGTGGCAAGATTTATGAAAAAAATCCGTATACATTTTAAGTTTTCTAGTAATAATGTCAGATGAAGCGTTCCAAACCCAAAAGAATGAGCCCTCTAGTGTATCTCTCCTTTGCCTTGAACAGGCTGTGTGCTGCAAAATGTGCTGCAATTCGGTCCCGAATTTCCCGCGCTGGGCTGCGGATGTGACGTCACATGACGCTGCATGTGCGTTCTCCCCGTTCTCCCGTGCCGGCTTCAATTTTGGCTGCAGTACCCCCAACGGCCGTCGTGGTGAAGGGTGGCGCTAGAGAGTTTCATTTCTTAAAAGGAGCCTCATGCTCCTTTAAGTAATTTTTTATTTTATTTATTTATTTTTTTTTTCATGATTGAAAAGGGGCAAGAAGAAGAAAGACTTATATTACAAGCCCCTTTCTAAAAAAAAATAAATATAAATAAAACAATACATATGAAGATGGTCCGTCCGTCTGTTCAACAGTCGCTGCTTATATAATACCAAAATAAAAATAATGAAAAAAAAAACAAAACAAATCAAAAAATAAGAAAACATACACAATAACTCACCAACAACACCAAAAACAAAAAAACAACAAAAGATATTCAACCCGTTAAATTCATATTGTCTGATTAATATACAATTTCTTGAACTGGTGAATATTTTTACAATCCTTTAAATCAATTGTTAAGGAGTTCCATAATTTTACACCACATACTGAAATACACATTTGTTTTAAAGTAGTTCGTGCAAACAGATGTTTAAAATCAAACTTCCTCCTATGGTCCTTATTTTCTGAACTAAACACAAAAAAACTTTGTATATTTTCAGGCAGTATTCTGCCTTTAAATATTGAAGTTTACAAGTTCTTCAGTACCTGATTTGGGTTTTTTTTTGGCCTGTGAGCTTCACTCTTATTCCTAGATGTGTATGTCACTCACAATGCAAGACCTGTGGAAGTATGAGTATAATCCTATTTGCTGTTATCATACCAAATAGGATTACGAGGTGATATGTGACTCATCTGCACCCATGTGCATGTTGGAGTGACAGACCGCTAGTCCCTCAATTGTTTGGAGTTGTCAGATGCAGAACAAGTAAAATATGTTGGCAAGATTTCCCCCACAGGACTGGGAAGATCCATCAATACAAGCATAATAGAATAGCCAGAGGTAGTAATTGATTGAGGCGAACCACACATTGAGACGGAACAACTGAAAACACTCCCACGCTTCCCAACAAAGAGCATAGTATTTCATGTTCTTGACTTGTGCGGCGCAACAACTTATCTTAATATGATGTACCAGGGGAAACTGCGCTAACTGGATGTCGTTCCAAAATGTGTGATTAAACAGACTGGCTGGTCAGACATCTGTTACACCTCGCTGGAGGAGTGAAACTCTGACACGTAATCAGATGCTCTGTTTAATATGAGCAAGCATTAATCACCTGTGTTTGATTTGGTTGTCAGCAGAGGTAGCTGGAGTGGAAACAAGGATGCTGGAACGCAACCATGCGTAGTCGTCTCTCGAGGAACAGAGTGTCCACAGGACATGTAAACGCTCTCCGACTTAAGAAAAATAATAGTAAAACAGTCTACATTACTACGTTCAAGCATACACATCCCTCATGTGTAAAGAAATGCCAAGGCATTTTATCCTACCAATTAGATTTGGTGTTTTTTTTTTGACTTGCTCATCATCAGCTTGAGTGACAGTGTATTGAAACATGAAATAATCCAGTTTATCTTCAGTGTAATGAACTGTTTGACTGTTTGCCACATCCAGCAAAACTTGTGTCACACACAGATGCCTATAACAATATAAATCAATTTGATAACAGAAGGTATTAAAAAAAAAGTTACAATTATATGATTAAGCATGAAATAATGAATCAAGTAATGAATAGTTGCCTTCACTGCACAATCGGTTTATAAACTCCCTTTATATCAGCTATGTAATGGAAAAAGTTGCAGTATGCAAATGTCACAAGTTAAGTCAGGTCAACTTTATTTATATAGCGCGTTTCAAACCAAAGCGCTTCCCAAAACAAAGATAAAACACAATATAATAAAATAGGTGAATGTAACAATGGTTTATATTGGATATTTGTGACAGTTGCATTTTCAGGACAACAACTATAGGAAGAATGTGAAATGTCTGCAAGTAGGCACTCATTTCTGTTAAGTATTTCTCAAATCTTAATTATGCAAATGATGCATTAAGAATTTAAATCCAATTCCCCCTCTTTTCCTTTCACTTTAGACACTTTGTTTGTATTTGCATTCAGTTCATCCATGTTCGACGGCAGCTTCAGGAAGAGCTTTTGTTTTTCTTGAATAATTATTCAGGTTCATCCCACCATCTAAGGGTCAAATATCGTAATTTGTTGCAATTAAACCCTTTTTTTTTATCACTGTCCAACGATGTGTTCTAATGAATATTTTAACCGAATTAAACACATTATATACTTAAATCCCTTGGTCTGTAGATCTGAATGAATGTTAATGAGCGCAGACACAACACAAAAGACTGGACGGAGAACAAAAAACCTCTATGAAACTCTCTTTTTTTTATTTTAACGCTTGGGAGCCTCATATTTGCTAATTATATTATACATGGAGACTCATTTGACTTCCTAATATGATGCTATAAGATTTGGTGGAATGCTCAAGGGTTACTGTAAATCCCTTAAATTAACTTGAACCAGGAAAGGTATCTAATTATTTTATATCCCTCAATTTAATGAGGTGATACTTCTAGTCTAGTCCGAAATGTGGCTTTGCCAATGGTTTTAAGCCCACGTTTTATACAGATTAGGGCTGGGCGATATGGACCAAAAGTCATATCTCGATATTTTCTAGCTGAATGGCGATACTCGATATATATCTCGATATTTTTTCTGTGCCTTAATTGGGGTTTCCCCCAAAGCATTATAGTATAGCATCTCTGTTAGCTTCATTTTTTTCTGAGGCAAACCCTTAAAAAAACAGTCAGTTTTAATACAAAGCCTCGTGCCAAATGTCACACAGGTACCTTTATTAACAGAGGTCTGCACAATATCAAAATGTATAAAACAAATGAAATAAAAATAAACTGCCTGCATATATAGAATAAAAATGCTTCTGGAATAAAATAAAACAAATATCCCTTTCCTGCATAACAATTAAATTAAAATACACTGCAATTAATACAATGTAGACAGTAACAGGCAGACTTTTCCACTGAGGTTGACAGTTGTACAAATAACAAAACATTTGTGCAAATCTCAAATAAAACATTCAAGTCAATTTGTCACAAAATAAGCTATATCAAAATCATTAAAAAAAAAATGTAAAAAAAAAAAAAAAAAATCGATATAAACGATATTGTCTCATACCATATCGTGTTTGAAAATATATCGATATATATTAAAATCTCGATATATCGCCCAGCCATAATACAGATATGTCATCAGTTTCATGTATTCTTAGATTCTTATGCAGCAAGTAAATAAAAAAAAAAGAAGAAATCCAAGGACGGTGCATAAAAGTGACATTTGGT
This sequence comes from Cololabis saira, assembly GCF_033807715.1. Lineage (NCBI taxonomy): Eukaryota > Metazoa > Chordata > Actinopteri > Beloniformes > Belonidae > Cololabis > Cololabis saira. The sequence goes on from NC_084590.1 coordinate 40,305,665, forward strand.
ATGCTGGAGGTGATGCTGACATCAGGTATGGGACCTATTGTTTGGCTCCAGCATGAAAGGTCATACAGCGACTATGTGGCACGGAGGTGATGCGATCTAAATAGACTTGTGACCAACCGAGGGGAAACCGGTCCCCCTCATTTTGTTGAGCAGGCTGCCCTGTATGCTCCTCTTGTCCAGAGAAAGCAAGCTAATAGGCAGCTGAGCTGAAGCAGACCAAAGCCATTAACAGCTCAGCGGTGAGGCTCAAGGAACAGAGCGAGCTCCGAGCCCTAATGTAGACAGAAAGAGTGCGGGTCAGCGATCAAGCTGCCGCATGTAGTTCTCGCTCCAGAATGAGACTTCTGTCTGCTCGACTCCTCCGACGAAGGCAGATGTGCGAACGCTCCGATGAACGAACTGAACGGCGGAGCTCTCAGTTCATTCGGCAGCAAAAAAGATGACATGCAAATTGTGCTTTCACTCTACAAAACTTTGATCATGTGACGAACACGGAGGATATCCGCCTCACAGAACGTGAACGTTATCAAAAAGAAATCAAACCCTTAGATATAAATTACTCGGCTATTTAGTATATCCTGACTAGTTGAAACTGCTGCTGTGAATCTCTGTTCGTGGTGCATCTGAGATCAGATAACATTTATCTCCAGGAGACGATTCCTCTCGCACTCTTCCTCTTCCATATTGGATATGTGAGATGGCAGAGCTGAGGAAATATCTGTAAACCAGCACCCGCCATCTCATTTATTAGAGGCTTTATTACAGCAGGCAGCAACATCGAAGAGGGCTTTCCAATCCGTATTCAGAGCACAGATAAAAGTCTTCATTCTAAGTAATGTAGCATTCCTTCTCCTCCATTCCGGGACGCCTTGCAATCTGAGGGATTTCAGATTGTTCGATGCCGATGTGCTCTCCGAAACAAAATGAAGCAATCTGACCACTCATGTTCCCCCGTGTGATGAGCTGATTTGTAGGCGAGGGAGATGCTGCGTCTCTCCCAGGAGTTGCACCTCACTGCTCCTGTTTCATAGACTGCATAATGAGATTAAGGGATATCCCTCATCTTTTACGCTAATATGCAGTCCACCAAATGCAGAACCGCATGGCTGTTTCCAAACTCCACACTTTTTCATTGTCAGTAGTTTTTTCTGTTGTTGTTGTTTTTCCTCTCATTATTAAGTTCTTGCATGATTTGAAAGTTACTTAAAGATTAAGTAGCATTTGTATTCAAGTCCCATTCAGGCCTTGTGGAAAAAGCTGGAGAGGTCCAAACCTGCTTTGCATGTTAGTGCACCCAGGAATACTGCAGCAGATAGTTTACACTTTGCTTTTAAACTGTATCGATTGTGCCTCAGTAATTAAAGGTGATAGTTTTGAATGTATTTAATTGATTGTAGCACTGATGGATTTTATGCCGCGTTTACTGCGTCTCTTCACACATTTTACGGCTTGTGACACGAAATAGGAAGTAAAGGGCTCTACAAGGAATAGAAAAACTCCCAATCCTGGCATGTTATTACCGCTACAATACTTCCCTGAACCTGTTATTTACGGAGGAGAACTCATAATGCTGCTGTCGGGTGACATGTTTATCTTCGCTGACTTTGGGTCACGTGAGCTGATTTTCTCCAGAGGTGTCAAAAGTATTCACATTCATTACTCAGGTAGAAGTATAGATACTAGAGTTTAAAAATACTCCTGTAGAAGTTGAAGTATCAACTCAAGTTTTTTACTCAAGTAAAAGTATAAAAGTACTGGTTTTAAAACTTCTTAAAGTATAAAAGTAAAAGTAATGTAAGGGGGAAAAAAGCCATTAAGGACAAAAGCCATTGAAAATGAATGCATCTTAGTATAATGCAAATATATTAAAGAACCATATATGTGTACTAGGGCTGTTCGATTAATCGATTTTAAATCGTAATCGCGATTATGTAATTAGAACGATGTTAAAACGTGAAAATCGCAAAATCGATTTTTCACTTTTTTTTTTTTTTTTTTACCTTGTCTGCACACATATTAATGATTGATGGAAATACCTCTCAATACCTGCGACAAGTGCCCCATCGGAGAGGCTCTTTAGTGTAGGAGGGGGCGTTGTAACATGCCACCGGGCTGCAAAAAACTTGCAAATGTGAATAGCAAATGTAATGAGTGACATTACACACCTCTACCTCCTTCATGGGTTGCATTATTATTTAGCATGCAAAGACCCAGTTTAGTTTAATTAGAAAATGTCTTGTTTTATTTAATTGGAAATATAACTTACTGTATGTTTGCAAGTGCTGATTTTGTTTTTAGAGATAAAACTTTATATTTTATTATATTTTTTAAAACTTTTTTTCAACTTATTTTACAGAGTTTTGCACTTTATTCATTCATTTTTGGTTTAATAAGAGCAACGTTTGCACTTAAAGCCCAATGGGGCAAATGTTCAATAAAAAAACAGCATATTTGAAATCATTTCTTTGCCTTTTGTCAATTCACAAAATAATCGTAATCGTAATCGAAAATCGGATTTTGAGAGAAAAAAATCGAGATTTTATTTTTGGGCAAAATCGAACAGCCCTAATGTGTACTATTGAGCATTAACATGTGTTTCAGAGAGCAGAAGATATGATGACTAGTTGCCTATAAGTATTGTAATGGTGCAGAAAGTCAAACTTCAGAGGCATGTTATCATTTATCCTAACCTTTATTGGAATAACATCCAAGTTTAGTTGCAGGAATCTGAGGGAACGGATGTAAGAACAAAACTGGACAAGAACATCTGAAACAACCACAACCAAATTCACTCTATCCGGATGGAGCAATTTAACTGGATAGTTTTTATTTAAAGGCCGAAATGAAATAGAGTAACAAGGCTGTTTTTAAAATGTAAGGAGTAAAAAGTACAGATAATTGCGTGAAAATGTAAGGAGTAAAAGTAAAAAGTCGTCTGAAAAATAATTACTCCAGTGAAGTATAGATAACCAAAATTTCTACTTAAGTAAGGTAACGCAGTATTTGTACTCCGTTACTTGACACCTCTGATTTTGTCGTAGGTATGACAGTCACGGGCGTCTCACCAACATCACCTACCCCACGGGCCGAGTGAGCAGCTACCGCACGGACGCCGACAGCTCGGTCCACATCCAGACGGAGGGCTCCAACAAAGAGGATATCACAGTCACCACCAACCTGTCAGCCTCTGGCACGTTCTACACATTTATGCAAGGTAAGTGTCTTCACTCGTAGCGCGGACGGTGAGGAGATTTTCTGTTGCATTATGGGTGAGCTGAAAGGAGGAACGCAAAAACTCACTTCACTCTGTCCTTACTTCTCTGATTTCAAGGGGTCGAACCAGCCGCTCGTCTCGCTACCTCTTTTTAAATTGGTGTTAAAGCTTCGTGTCACTCCCTCCTGGGATGCCGTGGATGCATAATGATGTGAAGCCGAGGTGGATAAACGCGGTAGATGAGTTAATTCTACTCCGATCTGGTTCTCTGATGTCACGATTCCCTGTTTCATGAGAGTCTTCGAGTTGAATCCTCTCAAGTGCAAAAGTTGTCATTCTCTCATAATACTCTCCCCTTAAACTTTAGTAAAGCCAAAGAAACTTTGAATATTGTGAAAAGGAGCTGACGGTATTGCTTTTTGAGACTTTAAGAACTAGCACTAGGACTTAGGGTCGGCGTATTCCGACCTCAGGGACCGCCTCAGTTTTGCTATCAATTGAACTGTTTAGTTTCCTGTGAAGGAAACATTGGATAAGCACGATTGTGAATGCCATAGAAGAGCTGTTTTTGGTGAAAGTGCACAGGAAGCTGCCCACGCGAAGCCCCCGGGGAGACTGGCTTCAGCTGAGGAACAAGGCAAAGCAATCTTTGAGGACTGACCCTGTTTGAGAACAGCTCGGGACGACGGGAAAACATCTCAGTCTTCTGGAGGCGGCCGCCGCTTTAACATTATTCCATTTATTTTCCCAGAGAAAAATCCTTTAAGGAACTGTTGACTTTTCCAATTGTAATTTGGTCAGCAGCAATTAAACCTTTCGTTGTCTTACTATAATACAATAGATGCAGAAGTCTCAGGACCTGAGTAAACAGAAACAAAACCCAGGGTGTCCCTGCAATTATTAAAGTTTAATCAAAGCTGTATTTGATTTGCTCTTATTTTATTAGCATGTGCTGTGCAGCTTCCATTTCCCCCAAATGAAAAAGAAATATTGATTTAATGTCAAGAAAATGAATCAAGACAGCACAATGCAGGTGGTCCATAAAAGGCCCTCCAAGAAAAAAATGTTGTGAAAAATATCCTTGAGGACAGATTGAGCTCACTTGAGCGTTGTGGTGTCCTGTTTTGTCCTGACTACTTGCACTTTTAATTACTCATCAATAGCTTTGATCTTTCTGGAGCTAATTTAATAGCTTCTGCTCCACCCACGCACCTCTCCATCCAATAAAGTCTGATTAAGGTTTGAGCTCAATCCACCGGGACCCCTGACTCGCCGCGTCTGAAGCTCGAGATGACAATCTCTGGTGTCTCACTATTGTTTAGCGGAGCGGTCACTTCCTCGCCGTGACCTTGTCTCCGAGATCTGCCTGCGAGGAACGACCGAGCCGCAAACTCTGCTCTTAATTAATTAAATGTTGTCAGCTTTGTAAGCCGGCGACTGGCGAGCGTAGAACATGTGAATCCCCCCCTCCTCCGACATTTGCTTTCTTGTTATCCGGCTGAGGGCACGTCCTGATCTGAGCGAGCTGCGTCTCAACTATGTATGGCAGATTCAAAAACTGAGATTTTAGTCAGGAAAGATGAGCTCACGCAACGTTTACTGTTATTACTCAACAAGTTTTAGGTTTTTTTATGGTATTATATCAAAATATATCAAACGATGCTCTAAATATACACTTGTCTAGTAGGTATGGGCTAAAAAATTTATCACGATAATTTCTGCCATTTATCCCGATAACGATAAAAATAACGATAAAAAAAATACCAATTCAACTCCACCTTTTTAAATATAAATCTATCACCACATTCAGTCTTTGGAGCCAAATCACTGCTCTAAAAGATACTAAATACTACTAAACGTCATCAATGGGAATTTATCGTCTTTCTTTCTTTCTTTCTTTCTTTCTTTCTTTCTTTCTTTCTTTCTTTCTTTCTTTCTTTCTTTCAGGCTCATTTCTTTCTTTCTTTTTCTTTCTTTCTTTCTTTCAGGCTCATTTCTTTCTTTCTTTTTCTTTCTTTCTTTCTTTCAGGCTCATTTCTTTCTTTCTTTTTCTTTCTTTCTTTCTTTCAGGCTCATTTCTTTCTTTCTTTTTCTTTCTTTCTTTCTTTCAGGCTCATTTCTTTCTTTTTCTTTCTTTCTTTCTTTCAGGCTCATTTCTTTCTTTCTTTTTCTTTCTTTCTTTCTTTCAGGCTCATTTCTTTCTTTCTTTTTCTTTCTTTCTTTCTTTCAGGCTCATTTCTTTCTTTCTTTCTTTCAGGCTCATTTCTTTCTTTTTCTTTCTTTCTTTCTTTCAGGCTCATTTCTTTCTTTCTTTTTCTTTCTTTCAGGCTCATTTCTTTCTTTCTTTCTTTCAGGCTCATTTCTTTCTTTCTTTCTTTCTTTTTCTTTCTTTCTTTCTTTCAGGCTCATTTCTTTCTTTCTTTCTTTCAGGCTCATTTCTTTCTTTCTTTTTCTTTCTTTCTTTCTTTCAGGCTCATTTCTTTCTTTCTTTCTTTCTTTCTTTCAGGCTCATTTCTTTCTTTCTTTCTTTCTTTCTTTCTTTCAGGCTCATTTCTTTCTTTCTTTCTTTCTTTCTTTCTTTCAGGCTCATTTCTTTCTTTCTTTCTTTCTTTCAGGCTCATTTCTTTCTTTCTTTCTTTCTTTCTTTCTTTCTTTCTTTCTTTCAGGCTCATTTCTTTCTTTCTTTCTTTCTGGCTCATTACTTTCTTTCTTTCAGGCTAATTTCTTCCTTCATTCCTTCCTTCCTTCCTTCCTTCCTTCCTTCCTTCCTTCCTTCCTTCCTTCCTTCCTTCCTTCCTTCCTTCCTTCCTTCCTTCCTTCCGTCCTTCCTTCCTTCACGTTGTGCGTGGATTTAACCACAGAACCATAAATCAGTTTTACACAAAAACGTCATCAACAGGAATTTATTGTTTTTACCGCGAGATGACAAATTCTTACCGTGGGGAATTTTTTTGACGGTATATCGTGAATGGTAAAATATCGCCCATTCCTATTGTCTAGCTCAAATAGCCACAAATGTCTTATACACCAGATATGATCATGCCTAAACGTCAAACAGTTATCTCCAGTAACTGACCAAATATATTTATCTGTTTGGTTTTTCCTCTATTCTGAATCAGTATTCCTTTAGTTTAAAACAGCCTGCTCACATTAAATCTCTGGAGACTGGAGCAAATACCTCCCAAGGTGCATTTTTTAGCATCTTTCAGCCTCCCTCTTCGGTAAGGGGCACAATCTTTGGATGACTCCTGAAATGCAGGAATGATGGAGAGAGGTAAGGGCCAGTGCAAGGTCACCCCTGCCTTGTCTGCCCATGCCTCACTCCACCGCAGCATAAAAATCCACCCAGCGGTGCTAAAAGAGACAGATACAGACCTCCGTCTTTCCAGGCCATGATTGTTGTCGAACACGGCAAACTGACACAGAAGAGAAGAAACATATAGTTGTTTAAACGACGTTAACTAACCGGTGTTTGTGCAAAAGATACATTTTCCGCCGCAGCCGAGGATGATATTCATTTGAGTCTCGGTCGGAGTGCTTATGAGAGGCGAGGAGGAGGCATTCCCAGCTGGATGTACGTAAGAAGCTCAGTGGAAGCATTAGTCACTGGTGCTGAACTGGAACATAGGCTGCCGTCACCTCGGGACAGTAATGGACAGGTTTAGATTTATCCCTTGTGATTTTGTGTGTAAGTGCGCGGCCCGACTCCTCGGCGGCCGCGGGCGAGCTAGCAGCTTTGATAGTTTTCATCCCTCCACATCCCCCCGGGCTTCTGCAACAGCTGTAAAACTTTACTTTACTGGTGCTGTGAAACCTCTCACTATTGATCTTTGTTGTCACAGGTTCGACATTACCATAGCGGCTCAGTATATACCGCTGCTAAAGGCTTTCTTTTTGCCGCGCCGCCATTTTAGGCCATTATTCTTGTGCCTCGCTGAGAGGAATATTAGATTCATTCTTCTTGTATCCAGTGGTGGACAGTAACGGAGTAAATTTACTTGAGTACTGTACTTAAGTACATATACAGAGGATTTGTACTTTACTTGAATATTAGATTTCTTCGGTACTTATTACTCTTACTTGAATACATTTCCAAGACAAATATTTTTACTTTTACTCGAGTAAATTTCTAGGAAGGCTGAAAAGTACTCGTTACTTTCAGGTCTGCTCTTTTTTCTTCTTCCCTAAAATCCTATTGGACACAAGCGGTTTTTGTCAAAGGAGGAGACCTATCACAGTGCACGCTCTCCACTGGGATGTACGTAAAGCAGAAATACGTCAAGCCTCCTCAAAACGACACCGCCAAAGTAGCCTGCGTTTGTCAAGACAGAGCCGCAACAAGTCAAGACAGAGCCGCAACAAGTCAAGACAGAGCCGCAACAATGGCTACAACATTGAGTTATTGAAAGCAGAGATGTAGTTTTTTGTAAAGCAGTGGTCTTTGAGGGGGATCCAGACTTAGTTGGATGGTGCAGGTTCATTTGGTTTCAGTTCATGATTGTTAATAAACTCTGCATCATCTACTGTCCTCTTATGATCCCATTCATTTGATTTGTTTTTGGTGTTTCTGCAGGTTTTATATAACATGGTTCTAAAAGCAGCACATCAGTGCAGCTGGTTTCAAAGAGTTAATTCTCAGAAACAAGAGTTAAAAGATCCTTAAATTAATTTAGTAAAAATATAGTAATTTACTGATGTGGAAAATAAGAAATGTACTCTTACTCTTACTCTTACTTTTACTTAAAGTAAATTTAAAAGCATTTACTTTTGGATACTTAAGTACCTTTAAAAGCAAGTACTTTTCTACTCTTACTCGAGTAATATTTTGACTGAGCTACTTTTACTTGTAACGGAGTAAATTTTGACCAGTAGTATTTGTACTCTTACTCAAGTACTGGGGTCGAGTACTCTGTCCACCTCTGCTTGTATCACTGTTTCTTTCCCTTTTGAGACCTAATCACGTCTTCTGAACATTCCCCAGATCAAGTCCGGAACAGCTACTTTATCGGCCTGGACGGCTCATTAAGGCTGGTTTTGGCCAACGGCATGGAGGTGTCCTTGCATACGGAGCCCCACCTCCTCGCCGGCACCGTCAACCCCACGGTCAGCAAGAGGAACGTGAGCTTGGCCATCGACAACGGCCTCAACCTGGTGGAGTGGAGGCAGAGGAGGGAGCAGGCTCGCGGCCAGATCACGGTGTATGGACGCAGATTAAGGGTGAGAACGAACGCCGCCTTTGCCAAGATCGACTGCTGGTTAAACACAGGGGCTTTCATCATTAGGCCAACTGTCTTTTCCTTGATCTTCTCTCACTTAAATGATTAGATTAAATCCACGCTTGCAGTAATGCTGCAAATGCAAATGCAAAAAAAAAAAAAAAACGGAAAACTCGCTGTAATAATCATCTGAAACAGATATTGTAATTCTCTACAGGAAGCAGTGATTGGACTACTGATGAGAATGATGTTCTCCCTGTATGTCCAGAGACCCTGGTAATATTAGAGAAAGCGCTCCCTTTTGTTTCCTTCCCTTCCTTCTGTCTTCAAACGAGCTCTTTAGGCCTGTAGTTGTTCCATCCAGACTGCGTGAGTGCCATCCACGCGCGCTGAACAGATCAGCGCCCTTAACGACGACTAGCTGCCACATTCCCCGCTTGTTATTTACTCACCACAGCCCCTGCTGAAAGAAACAAGCAACAAAAAAAGCAAACTCTAATATTAAAAAGTGTCAGCTTTGGGCATGTCGTGTCAAACGGCTGCACAAGCAAACACAGGAGTTGTCATGCACTCCAGGGCGCCAGCAACTGGGGACCCAGTCATTTTTCTTTTGCTTCTTTTTCTGACAGTGTGCCTGAAAAAACAGCAACGTAACTAAATGTGTGGTGTCACAATCGTAGTGGTAAATGTGGCAAACATGTACACTTGTTTCTCTCACATGTAGGCTACTGTGTGCTTTGTTTTAAAGATGTTAAATTCCCACAAACCAGTTGTCATTGACATGTTTTTGTGTTTCGGTTTTAAGGCGTGAGAACGCCTCTGAACTCCTGTCTGAAACTCAATCAACTACCCCGTGTTATACAGCTCTCTAACGTTTTACTAGCTGAAGCTGAACTCCTACTTTTATTATGTTGAGTCCCAAAATCACAATTATTTCAACTTAATCCCAATATAAGTTCCCGCTGAGAGAAGTTCTTAGACATCAACATTTAAAATGACAACTCATTTTATCCCTACGAGGTGGTGGTGCCTTCACATGTAACATTACTTATACCACCACCCACGCCCGCCGATAGGGGGGGACAAACGGGTCTGTTGTCCCGGGCCCAGTGTAGGTGGGGGGGGGCGGGGGGGGGGGGGGGCAGAACTGAGAAAAAAAATAAAAAATGTATTCTCATTAAATTCGTTTCATTTAATTATTTATTCAAACAGGTTAAAAAAATAAATAAAAAATAATCAGAATACATAAAATGTATATACCGAAAAAACAAAAAAAAAAAACATAAGCAAAACAAAGCAAATTAAAGAGAAAAATCTATATGTAGATAAATATTTCCTGTAGGATGAAGTTTCAAAAAACCTTTCTAGTCCTACCCCTTCTAATGTTATGGAATCATTTTTCAAAATGTTTCAAAATATGCCTATTTGTGGAAAAAATATGTAGTATTTGAGTTACATAAAAGCTTGTTATTTGTTTTCTTCCTAATTGTCCTTGTGATCAAGAACCCCCAACACAAAAATGGTTTGGCCGCTGATCAAAATTTGATGTTATCATTTAATTCAACCATTAGAATGGTCAAAATGTCCGGCCAGCACAAGTCCGGTGCTCAGAAAACAAGAGAAAAGAGAAGAAGAGAAGAAGAAAAAAGAGGCCTCAGAGATTCTCTACACAAATATTTTAAAAAGGTGGTGACGGTGAAGCTGGAATTAATAAAGTCAGCGTAGAGCAAGGTAAGAAACAGCGCAGCCAACGTTTACCAACCTTGTAACTTAAGCTAACTGGCTAGCTCTAATGCTAACGTCCATTAGCTTGTATAAAAACCTGAAGAGCAGAGGGAGAGGAGAGGAAGAAGGAGAAGGAGAGATCCGGGCGCAGGGGGGCCCATCTTAGATTATTTTGTCCGGGGCCCCGGCAGGACTGTCAGCTGGCCTGCCACCACCCTCTGATGGCACTACACAGCATACTGCATCTGCTCGTTATTTGCAAGTTATAGCAACGTGATTCATCCCCTTCTTCCCAGGCGGCATTTAAAAGTTCAAATTCAGATTTAGTTGACACTTGTATGTAAACAGTCTTTTTATTTAGAGCATGGTTTTACGGCGTGAGAAAGCCCTGAAACGTTGTCTGAAACTTGATCAACTATCCCGTGTTATACAGCTCTAACGCCTAAACGTTTCACTAGCTGAACTCCTACATTTGTTATGTTGACTCCCAAAATCCAAATAATCTAAAACTTGTACGCCACAATAATTGTTCACGCTGAGAGAAGTTCTGACATATTTATATTTAAAATGACGACTCGATTTATCCCTGGTTATAGACTACGTGTCATTATTGCACATGTGTAACATAACACATACAACGACCCTCTGGTGGCACTATAAAGCATACTGCATTTGCTCAAAATCAAGTTCCAGCAACGTGATTCATCCCCTTCTTCCCAGGCGTCTTTAAAAGTTCAAATTCAGATTTAGTTGACACTTGTATGTAAACAGTCTTTTTATTTAGAGAGGATTGTTTGCATCAGCAGCTCACTTGGATGCCGAGTGATAAACACGAGAGCAGAGCTGAGTCACACCAAACATGCAACTTGTGTGGTATATTGAACTTTTACACATCGCAAGGAAGTGGAGACTTACGGCATCTTTAAAAAGGTACAATTTGTTTCCTGTACGTTACAAATGTAGCAGCAGCCCTGATTTTTGCTGCATTCATCTACTCTGTTAAACTAATCCTTAAAAGGTTGTGTTATCTCAGTGTATTTGTTTGCGGTTGGAACACAGAGGACTCCGGTGCTGGATATCTGGGAGCACATGGGGGCATATAAAAAAACACGAGCAGAGCTTTATTAACTACAAAATCGGTATTCACGTCCCAAGAAAACGAGGTTATGCTATTAACGCGACCTGCCTTTGAGGAGATGTTTGAAAAAGGAATATCAAAAAAAGTGTGTGCTGATCCAATTAGCAGAGCTGAAAAAAGAGAAACGTTGCTTGCCGGGGCACGTAGCTGCTTTGTCTGAATACTAAAAACAACAGCGCTTTTTCCAGAGGCTTCCACGTAAACAAGTGTCTCTCATTTGTCATGGATGAGGCAGAGGTAGTGGAAAAAATAGGAAAACATCCTCAACAAATGATAAATTGATTTGAACGTATAAATAACTGAGAAGACAAAATAATAAAGAGAGAAGGAGCTAGACCAGGGGTCGGCAACCCGCGGCTCTAGAGCCGCATGTGGCTCTTTAGTGCTGTCCTAGTGGCTCCTGGAGCTTTTTCAAAAATGTTTGACCTTTTTTTTTCCTTTTTTTCTTCCTTTTTTCTTTTTTCCTTTTTTTTGTTTCTTTTTTCTATTTTTTCCTTTTTTAATTTTTTTTCTCTTTTTTTATCTTTTTCTTCTTTTTTTTCTTTTTATTTCTCTTTTTTTCTTCCTTTTTCCTTTCCTTTTTAATCTCCACATTTCAACTTTTTTCTCAACATTTCGACTTTTCTTGACATTTCGACTTTTTTCTCGAAATTTTGACTTTTTTCTCAACATTTCGACTTTTTTCTCGACATTTTCGACTTTTTTCTCAAGATTGTACTTCAACATTAATCTCGACATTTTGACTTTTTTCTCAACATTTTGACTTTTTCTCGACATTTCAACTTTTTTCTCAACATTTCGACTTTTTTCTCAACATTTCGACTTTTTTCTCGAAGTGCACAATGAAAAAAAAAATATTCCCCCAGTTATAACTAATATAGATAAATACAAAATGTGTTGTCTTCATTCTAAGGTTTATACAAGACTTTTCATTCTTTGCGGCTCCAGACATATTTGTTTTTTGTGTTTTTGCTCCAATATGGCTCTTTCAACATTTTGGGTTGCCGACCCCTGAGCTAGACTATATAAAAGAGCTGGAAAATCATCAAATCTGTAAAAAAAAAAAAAAAGAGGATTATGTCTGGTCCGTAGGCCAAGTTGCTCTCTTAAACATCTTAAACTTAACTCTGTAGATGTGAAAATAAAAGAAATACCTCGGTGACTACAAGGAAGGAAAACATTGTGAACAGCAAAAGAAATGAAAACTCAAGACAAGTGACACAGCAGCGGCGAAGTTCACAGATAACTCGCTCTACACTTTCATCCCGAGGTCAGCACAAAAGTACTCAAAGTGATATTGATTCTGAGCCCATTTCTTCTCAAAGTGAGTCCCTTTTGTTTGGGCAGGAAGACCAAAAAGACCAGAGAGGTCTGAAAGGAGTAGAAGGGGATCAAGAGGAGACAGAGCCCTCCAGGTTCACTCATAAACCTCTCAAAATTGTACTTTTCAGTCCAGCTCTCACTTGTGTTCTAACTAAAGGTTTGTCGCTCTCCGTAGCGAGCCAACACACATGATCGCCCTCAGCAACGAAGTGGAGGAAAAACTGTTCTGAGCCGGGTTCATTTAGATGTAAATACATTGAGATGAAAAGAGGATTCAGTGAAAGATCATTTTCTATGTAAATAGCAGAAAAACGATGAAGCTGTGACATCGTTATAAATCTAAAGCCTGAAGATTTGGAGGAAAAAAAATGTCATCACTGAATATAACCGTCATTGGGAAAAAAATCTACAAAGAGATACTGAATATGGATGCATCGCTGTATGAGATTACAAAAAAGATTTGTTCTTCCATCACTTTGACAACGAAACAGAAACACACCTCAGCTGTGACGCTTGTCCACCTGGCAAATCTGAGCATGCTTGGCTTCAGTTAAAAGGATTTCCAAGGGCTGCATTTTCAGATGTGGAAGATGATGTCACAGCAGGTGACCCATGCACAAGGTGCAAGGACATTTCCAATTCAACAATTTACAGAGTGTAATACACAATCAGTAGTAGAAATACGTGTCCGTGATCCCGGGGACATGCATGGTATGCATGAGACTGGCGAAAATAACTCTTAATCAACAGATCTCATAACACCGCAGGCACTCGCACTGGAAACATGGAATAGGCTTGCCTGGGGTCTATCAAATCCCTCTCTGTCGCTACTTTGAATTTTATTGGACTCAAGCATGTTGCTCTTCCAGTGAGATGACGCCCTGCATCAGAGCTGCCGCGCTGGATTTCAACATTTAAAACCATGCCCGCAGCTCAACTGAATGAGATTTTAATTCCAGACGCCTTTCAGTTCACTTCTTGTTTAGTTTCAAATGGCTGTTTTGTTTTGTTTAGGGGTTGCTTTTTTTTTTTTTATCTGCCAGCATAATCTAGCAAAATTGTGTTTGCTCAGCCTAGCCGTGACATTTATGTGGGCCTCCTATCTTCTTTTGTTTATTCAAAAGTGGAAGTCAGGAAAAAGTGGGAGAATTAGGTTGGCTTCAAAGGCGTATGATGACACGTCAGAAACACTTCAGCATCAATTTTACTTTCAATTTGGAGCTTTACATAGCTAAAAAGTGAGTGGAAGCAGCTTAAACCTGCCTCCTCAGATCCTCTATCATCTGCTCAGCCACACCTAAGCCTGTCAGTCAAATCCTTATATTTTGTTTGCATCTCTTTGTGAGAACAAAATTTGACATAAAGAGTAAAACTGAATGAATGAATGAATGACGTTTATTCACTCATTGCAACACAAAAACAACACCAAAAAAACATTGTACACAGCATTAACATTTCATACAAAACAAAAAAAATGTGTTGAACAATAACTGAAAAGGCATAGGCTGAAGCAAAATGCTTATAAAAGCCTATCCTATAGTACCAACTTTCTATTTTTGGCTACCGACCTCCAGAAAACCAAAAGGAGAATAGAAAAGCAAAGAAACAACAAAAGGCAAAGAAACATTTACAGATGGTCAATTGCACTTATAAGCTTCAAAAATAGCTTTACAAACCATTTTCTTAAATACAACAAAAGAATGACATGTTTTTAAATTTATGTTGGTATCATTCCAGAATTTAACTCCAGTGATGGAGACACATCTCCTTTTCATACCTTTTTTAGCTATTTGTACTGTGAAATTGCAGACACCTCTAAGATTGTAACGAGTCTCCTGAATTGAAAAGAACTTCTGTATTGGGTCAGGGAGCATTTTTGATTTTGCTTTAAACATAATTTGCATGATTTTAAAATAAAACAAATCATAAAATTTAATAACATGAGAATTTAGAAAAAGTGGCTCTGTGTGAGCGTAGTAATCAGCCTTATTGATGATACGTATGGCTCGTTTTTGAAGTTTTATTATTGAATTTAAGGTGGTTTTAAAGGTGGATCCCCACAATTCCACACAGTAAGATAAATAGGGAAAAATCAATGAGTAGTAAATCAAATGCAAGGCCTTGGAATTCAGTATATTTCTGGATTTATACAGGATTGCGAGTGATTTTGAAATTTTCCCTTTAATATATTCAATGTGTTGAAACTCCATAAGAACAGCAGCTCTCAGTAAGTACAGCTTGTGAATTACTGAATAATTTGGGTTAAAATACTGAAAATGGTAAATAGCCTTAAACACATTAAAAAGCAAAGATGACACAGAATATTTAACGTGTTTTTTACACAGAGTAAAGTGTGCAGAATGACCAGCAACTGGCCATTATTCACAGATGGTGCACTAATGTGGAAAAAGATGCCCCTGCCTGGATTGTTTTTCCTTCCTGTGTAAAGCAAATAGCAACTTAGGTTAAGTTGTCTGCCACATTCTCCAGAAGGCGACGCGGCTAATAGGGAGGTGCCACTTCGTCTGTCATTGGCTGCTCATTTAATGGCCTTGTTGTCCCTTTGAAAGTGAGAGCATCTAATGTATGTTACAGACAACGGCCCCAGGGGTGAGATAGTGAAACGGGAGCAGCCTAATGGCAAGAACAGAGGGGGCTGAACAAAACTGGAATCATTGAGCGACCTTGAGTGACATGTCAAGTGATATTACAGTATGTGGGTGGCTGGGTGAGAATGTGGCGGCGTCCAAGCGGGCGGGGTTTGCAATACAGAGCAGAGGGATTCGTGACAAACAACACAGACAAGTGTGTAGCTCTAACTTCACAGTTATTTTGTTGTGGTGGGAAGAGAAGACGCAGCAGATTCGTTCGCTGTTCCGGTCACTGTTTCCTGAACGTCCTTGTAACAGAGCGGACGTACACATGCATGTGTTTATTGCGCTGCAGGTTTCATCCAGCAAAGCCAAACAAGTCATTTCTGGTCTCCACTTTTCCCCATCTATGGTGTCACATATTACTGGAGCTCCCTCTCACAGCCTCCCTTTATGATTTCACAATGACTGTATCCCTCCATGGAGACAAAACTTCCTAGTAGGGATGGGCGGTATGGACTAAAAAATGTATCACGATAATTTGTGGCATTTATCCCGATAACGATAAAAATGACGATTAAAAAAATACCAATTCAACTCCACCTTTGTAACTATAAATCTATCACCACATTCAGTCTTTGGAGCCAAATCACTGCTCTAAAAGATACTAAATACTACTAAACGTCATCAATGGGAATTTATCGTTCTTTTTCCCTTCCTTCCTTCCTTCTTTCCTCCTGCTCTCTCCTTCCTTCCTTCCTTCCTTCCTTCCTTCCTTCTTTCCTCCTGCTCTCTCCTTCCTTCCTTCCTTCCTTCCTTCCTTCCTTCTTTTTTCCCTTCCTTCCTTCCTTCCTTCCTTCCTTCCTTCCTTCCTCCTGCTCTCTCCTTCCTTCCTTCCTTACTTCCTTCCTTCCTCCTGCTCTCTCTTTCCTTCCTTCTTTTTTCCTTCCTTCCTTCCTTCCTTCCTTCCTTCCTTCCTTCCTTCCTTCCTTCCTTCTTTTTTCCCTTCCTTCCTTCCTTCCTTCCTTCCTCCTGCTCTCTCCTTCCTTCCTTACTTCCTTCCTTCCTTCCTCCTGCTCTCTCCTTCCTTCCTTCCTTCCTTCCTTCCTTCCTTCCTTCCTTCCTTCCTTCCTTCCTTCTTTTTTTCCTTCCTTCCTTCCTTCCTTCCTTCCTTCCTTCCTTCTTTTTTTCCTTCCTTCCTTCCTTCCTTCCTTCTTTCCTTCCTTCCTTCCTTCCTTCTTCCTTCCTTCCTTCCTTCCTTCCTTCCTTCCTTCCTTCTTTTTTCCCTTCCTTCCTTCCTTCCTTCCTTCCTCCTGCTCTCTCCTTCCTTCCTTACTTCCTTCCTTCCTTCCTCCTGCTCTCTCCTTCCTTCCTTCTTTTTTCCTTCCTTCCTTCCTTCCTTCCTTCCTTCTTTTTTCCCTTCCTTCCTTCCTTCCTTCCTTCCTTCCTCCTGCTCTCTCCTTCCTTCCTTCCTTCCTTCCTTCTTTTTTTCCTTCCTTCCTTCCTTCCTTCCTTCCTTCCTTCCTTCCTTCCTTCCTTCCTTCTTTTTTTCCTTCCTTCCTTCCTTCCTTCCTTCCTTCCTTCCTTCTTTCCTTCCTTCCTTCCTTCCTTCCTTCCTTCCTCCTGCTCTATCCTTCCTTCCTTCTTCCTTCCTTCCTTCCTTCCTTCCTTCCTTCCTTCCTTCCTTCCTTCCTTTCTTCACGTACGTACTGTGTGGATTTAACACAGAACCATAAATCAGTTTTACACAAAAACGTCATCAACGGGAATTTATCGTTTTTACCGCGAGATGACAAATTCTTACCGTGAGGAATTTTTTTGACGGTATATTGTGAACGGTAAAATATCGCCCATTCCTACTTCCTAGTTGAAGTCATCGCCGTGACTGAACCCGTCTGGCAGCCTCGGCTCCATGGCAGAGACCTTCATCCACTTGAACATCGATTAGAAAACAGAGACAAAGCTGATGTTTGTGTAGTTGTGTAGTTGCATTTTAGTGATCATAGTAGCTGCTTGTTTAAAAGAGATCTGAATTTCAAATATAAAGCCGCAATGTGTTTCCATTGATTGCATCCAGGAGATGAAACAAAGCTGCTGTTTGGCGTGAAATAAATGAATCATGCAGCGTAATAAAAGACTTCACTCGCAAAATGACAGATTGAAGTTGTCATTTGACACAAAAATGTTGATTTGCAGATTAGATCTGCCTATGATGTTTTGTGCACATTTGGAAAACGACCACTGCAGGTCTGCTGTGCAGCAACGGCCGCCCTGGTCGTCTCCACACATTTTCTTTCTTTGAGAAATTTCCTTTAGAGGTGACGTCCAATTTGAAATCATTCCCCTTGAGTGGGTTTCCATTCTCATGGGACCACTAGGATCACTGCTGTCTGATGTATTTTTTTTCCCCCCTCTTTTTACGACAGAAGTCTTTCACAAGCCAAACTTTGGCATGAGGAACTTTTCTGAACAGACATCAGGCCTCCTCGGCCTAAAATAGAGTCCAAAGCATTTGGCACGTTGTCTCATGAAAGAGTCGAGGGGTCTCACCCTTTTATGCCCAGCAACTTTATTTTAGACTAAAAGGTGATCATTTAAGTGAAGTTTACCATTTTTTTTGTTTTTTTTTTAAACGAAAGAAAAAGAAGTGACAGCATGCTTTATTTCTACATCATTTCAAGGGACCCTACCCCCCCGTCCGTCCGTCCGTCTGGGTGCTCAAATTACTTGTGCCAACTGCCCATGGATTCCTGCTGCTCATGATTCTGTTGGTTTTACTTAAAGTAATCCTCTCAATGAGGTATCAGTTGCATTAATTGCCTCTGGTGTAATTGTCCCTTCACAGATGAGAGACTTAAGCACGCATTTCTCAACGCAATGAAAAGTGAGGTTGCTCAGCAAGTCCTCTGTGACCGGCTCGATGGGATGTTTCTGGAAGCTAGCCAGGAGCAGCTTTCTGAGCCACACTAAGATGTTTTTAAGCCTTGCCAAGCACTTTACTGAGCCAAATGATAGCACACCTGTAGATAAAACCCGGAGATTAATAAGGAAAACGTACGATGAATAACACAGGATTTGATTAAATCCATTCAGTGCAAAAACTCTTTACAGTATTAATCACCGAGGGGAAATTATATTAATCAGATGAATGCTGAATTAAAGGTATAGTTTAATTACAACCAGAAACCTCTATAAGCTCATTTTCCGTTGTCCCAGATGTAGAACAATAGTTTAGATCGTTTTGTATTCAAATGTCTCTGACAGGCAGTTAATCCTTATTTCTTCTTTATCTGATTTAATTTTCTTCTATAGCTTCTGATGACTACTGACTTAATGGTACGAGTCCAAATGTTGTCTTTGCCACAGGAGAGGAGCTGCCTCCTAACGCGATGCCCTCTGCTCTGGTCATGGTGTGGCCAGAGAGCTATGTTTTTAGCCGAAAGCGCCGTGTGTGCATCATTTAAAGGAGCATGAGGCTCCTTTTAAGAAATGAGACTCTCTAGCGCCACCCTTCACCACGACGGCCATTGGGGGTACTGCAGCCAACAGTGAAGCCGGCACGGGAGAACGGGGAGAACGCACATGCAGCGTCATGTGACGTCACATCCGCAGCCCAGCGCGGGAAATTCGGGACCGAATTGCAGCACATTTTGCAGCACACAGCCTGTTCAAGGCAACGGAGAGATACACTAGAGGGCTCATTCTTTTTGGTTTGGAACGCTTCATCTGACATTATTACTAGAAAACTTAAAACGTATACGGATTTTTTTCATAAATCTTGCCACAATCCGGCCTCAAGCTCCTTTAAATAGTGCTCAAACACTCATTTCTGAAGAGCGGATTACTTTTATTCTTTTGCAATTTGCAGAAGTGGTTAAATAAATGGCAGTCATCTGCACCTATTGTTTAGAGTGAGCAATAAAAAAACCTTTAATGACCAATGTGGCTCTCAGGTTGAACAGATATATAATACCACAACAACTGCTGAATATTTGAACAAAGAAATGCGTTCATTCTTCAGCTGTCATTCTTTCAACAGCTCCTGCAGTCTTGAGATAAAGCTCCTCCGCTGAAATTCAAAGAAAAGAAAAATGATTGAATAATCACTTTTTGATGAACAGCTCCCCCTAAGTTCACACCAAAAACGTCAAAAAGCATGTGCGATTCCTTCTTGTTGGAGTTGCAATATTTAAATGAAACCTTTTTTCTTCTCCAATAGGTCCATAATAGGAACTTGCTATCACTGGACTTTGATCGAATCACCAGGACGGAGAAGGTCTACGATGACCACAGGAAGTTTACTTTACGGATCCGGTACGATGACACCGGTCGGCCCACTCTGTGGGCGCCGAGCAATCGTCTGAATGGAGTCAATGTCACCTACTCATCCGGAGGTCATGTGGCAGGTATCCAGAGAGGTACCATGTCCGTACGCATGGAGTACGACCAAAACGGCAGAATCATCTCCCAGATCTTTGCTGATGGTAAATCTTGGAGCTACACTTATCTTGAAAAGGTACGTAATGTTGGAGCTGTCATAGTGTTTAACATTTTCTTAACAGAGCATCTCCTTTCAACCACTAAACATGCCTATGTGTATATGTGTGGGTAGGGCTGGGCGATATATCGAGATTTTAATATATATCGATATATTTTCAAACGCGATATGGTACGAGACAATATCGTTTATATTGATTATTAATTTTTTTTTTTTTTTTTTTTTTTTTAATGATTTTGATATAGCTTATTTTGTGACAAATTGACTTGAATGTTTTATTTGAGATTTGCACAAATGTTTTGTTATTTGCACAACTGTCAACCTCAGTGGAAAAGTCTGCCTGTTACTGTCTACATTGTATTAATTGCACAGTGTATTTTAATGTAATTGTTATGCAGGAAAAGGATATTTGTTTTATTTTATTCAAGAAGCATTTTTATTCTATATATGCAGGCAGTTTATTTTTATTTCATTTGTTTTATACATTTTGATATTGTGCAGACCTCTGTTAATAAAGGTACCTGTGTGACATTTGGCACGACATTTTATTAAAACTGACAGTTTTTTTAAGGGTTTGCCTCAGAAAAAATGAAGCTAACAGAGATGCTATGCTATAATGCTTTGGGGGAAACCCCAATTATGTCACAGAAAAAATATCGATATATATCGAGTATCGCCATTCAGCTAGAAAATATCGAGATATGACTTTTGGTCCATATCGCCCAGCCCTATGTGTGGGTACTGTAGATATTTTATGTATACGAGAGCTCTTATGCCAGATCTTTTGGAGAGGTTATATCCTTTCTGCTGACGTGCTAAGTGAAGCCTGCAGAGACAGCTGTAGCTCATGCGTTGTTGTTTTTTTTCCGTTTTTCTGTGCCAAGCACAGTTTGACCTTGGAGAGGATTTGCTGGCATGTCCACTTCTGGGAAGATGGACAAGTGTCTTCAATGTTTTCCCATTTGCGAGTAATCTTTCTCACTCCTGAATTATGGGTTCCAATATGCTAGAAAAAACATTTTTCCCCCGAATGCGGGGCGGCAACAGTTGCTTTTCTCAGATCATTAATGATATCCTGCCTCATTAGCATTATGTTAACACACACCTGAGTACTCGTGAATAGAAAACTGCTGTCGCCTCTGCTTTTCCAGACATAGTCACACTTACTTATGATCAATAAATGAAAATTCAGGAGGGCATTTGATTAGAGGCGCCTCACACAAATTTACATTTTTCACACTTTGTTTCTGAATTTTAAATCGTGCATCGTTGCTCATCTGAGGTTGTAGTTTCCCAGATTTAAAACCCTTATTTTTTATTTTTACGATTATCTTGATATGTAAAACCTTTGAATTAAAAGAGTGTGTACTTTCTTTCTCACATCACTTTGAGCCTTAAAGGTGTGATGTTATAACAAACTTGTGAGTTTAGGTGGGAGTTAAAAAAAGAGTTTTTCTTTCTCAGGTCATGTTTGTGCTGCACACACTGGAAGACTCCAGCATAGACAGATATTCGCCAAAATGTAATTAAGTGTCTTCTGCTCTGTAGACATTATACTTTGCTCACATCGTCTGATGGCAAAGTTCAACCAGCAATAGCTCTGAAAAGAACAGAGAGATATTTCACTTTGTTCTCAATAATTAAAGGCATGATGACAAACTGTTATGCTTTAACTTAAAGTCTTCATATGATAACAGCTGCCAGTCACCTTGTTAACAGACTTTTGAAAGTTTTCAGCAGCATCTAAGTGACGATGGGTGCCCTAATGAGACCACTCTTTCAAAGGCATCATGTATTCATTGGTTCAAAACGGGCTGAGGTTTTAGGATTTGCTGGGTTGTGAAAAATCTGCTTCCTTATTTGTGTTCAGATTAAGAGACTGCATGATTACAAAAGCAAGAAGGAGTTTGTTTTGTAACACCTCTGAAGTCAATCTTAAAGTTAAACCAACATCAACAACTTACCCTGCGTTCACACTGAAAGCGTCACGGGCGTCATAGGCGTCTGGCTGCCATTCATTGTCTATGAAAAACGGGCGTCGAGAGGCGGCGGGGGCGGCGGGACCGGCGGGCGCGGCGCGTCAATTTGAAAGTTGAAAAATCTGAACTTTATGCAAATGAGCAGCGGCGACGCCGAGGCGTCGTCCAATCACACACCGGGATTCCCGAAGCGAGAACTCTCAATGCAGATTGTACTTTCATGTAGACACAAACGTACACTCATTCACATGCGTACAGGAGCAGAGATGTGCACTAATAAACTTATTCTATCAGGAATTAATATATTTCATCCAACAAAATGACATTTTGCTGGTTTGACTGCCGTTTTTACCTGAACTGATCACGTGAAACACATATCTGATGGGTGAGGAGCTGGATGGTCCCAACGATTTTATTTGCTACATTGATCCAACGAAAAATAATTAAAACCCGTGCTTATTAATCACAAAACTCAGGTTAAACATCATGACTAAATCCGCTCCGACCCGGTGTGTCAGTATCAGCGCAGACAGACTGCAGCTTCGCCTGAATTATGGTTCTGCGTTAAAACGACGGCGTAGCCGACAGCGTAGGGACGCGGTGCGGTGTATTTCTCAAAAATTGGCCGTGTGCCCTATAATCAGGTGCTCACTGACCTGTAACCAGTTTTATGTGGCACACTGTGCTCAAAAATCTGTCAAAATGTTTTAGTGCGACTTTGGTAGCGATGAAGCCGCTAAGCTTGACTGTCGAACCATCCACCAGTGTTAGATGATGTAGCGCTGACAAGCAACCATCCTCCAACATCTAGTCCATGTTACCTTGCTATAATTAGACATCAAGCCAACGTTAGCTTTTTAGACTAAACCCAATTTTCAAATCAATATCATAATCCAATTATAATCAAATGTATAATCATCATGCTGGCAACCATGAACCAATTAGAGAACAAGATGTAATACACTTACCTCCTCCATTTTTTATTTGTGGATTTGTAGAAAATGAATGATTTAAAATGTGAGTTTATTTTCCTGTATTTATTACAACTGAACGATATTCAGAGTTATTGTGAACGAGTTGAATAAAGTTCGACTCACCAGACTGTTTTGTTTAGCCTTATATACAGGACTTTCTTTGAAAATTTGATAAAGTTCTTTATTTTCTGTAATGCAATTTAAAAAAAAACAAAAATGTCATACATTCTGGATTCATTACAAATCAACTGAAATATTGCAAGCCTTTTATTATTTTAATATTGCTGATTATGGCTTACAGTTTAAGATTAAGATTCCCAGAATATTCACATTTTTTGAGATAGGATATTTGAGTTTTCTTAAGCTGTAAACCATGATCAGCAATATTAAAATAATAAAAGGCTTGCAATATTTCAGTTGATTTGTAATGAATCCAGAATGTATGACATTTTTGTTTTTGCATTACAGAAAATCACAATATTCTAATTTTCTGAGACAGTCCTGTATGTTTTATCATGCGGTTTTTAACCCGGTGCACCTTATGTATGAAAATAAACCCATTCATTGGTATTGCGCCTTATAATGAGGGGAGTGCACCTAATGGTCTGCAAAATACAGTACATTAGTTCTATGTTGACTTCGCCTCCTGTAAACAGCAAACGCACCATCTATGTTGTCTTCATCAAAGCTTTTAAACAGACTTGCACCATGTCAACATGTTTGTAATGATCGCTGCTTCCTCTTCTCTTACAGTCCATGGTGCTGCTGCTCTACAGCCAAAGGCAGTACATCTTTGAATTCGACAGAAATGATCGACTCTCTTCGGTGACCATGCCCAACGTAGCACGGCAGACCCTGGACACCTTCCGCTCCATCGGCTACTACAGAAACACCTACCACCCCCCCGAGGGCAACGCCTCCGTGCTCCAAGACTACAGTGAGACGGGACAGTTGCTGCAGACCTCCTACCTGGGCACCGGCCGCAAGGTCCTCTACAAATACGGGAAGCTTTCCAAGCTGCTGGAGATTCTCTACGACACCACGCGCATCGGCTTCTCCTACGACGAGGTCGCGGGAATGTTGAAGACCGTCAACCTGCAGAGCGAGGGCTTCACCTGCACCATCCGCTACCGGCAAATCGGCCCGCTGATCGACAGGCAGATCTTCAGGTTCAGCGAAGAGGGCATGGTCAATGCCAGATTTGACTACGTCTACGACAACAGTTTCCGGGTCACCAGCATGCAGGCTGTCATTAATGAAACCCCCTTGCCGATTGACTTGTATCGATACGACGACGTGTCCGGCAAAACGGAGCAGTTCGGCAAGTTTGGAGTCATCTATTACGACATAAATCAAATCATAACCACGGCGGTGATGACGCACACCAAACACTTCGACGCCTACGGCCGAGTGAAGGAGGTCCAGTATGAGATTTTCCGCTCGCTGATGTACTGGATGATGGTGCAGTACGACAACATGGGACGCGTGGTGGCCAAGGAGCTAAAGGTGGGGCCTTACGCCAATACGACGCGCTACACCTTTGAGTACGATGCTGACGGTCAGCTCCAGGTGGTCTCCATCAACGATAAACCTCTGTGGAGGTACAGCTACGACCTAAACGGAAACCTGCACCTCCTCAGCCCTGGAAACAGTGCACGCCTCACTCCTTTACGCTACGACATGAGGGACCGCATCACTCGCTTGGGGGATGTCCAGTACAGGATGGACGAGGACGGTTTTCTCAAGCAGCGCGGGAACGACTACTTTGAGTATAATTCGGCTAACCTGCTGACTAAGGTGTACAACAAAGTGACCGGATGGAGTATCAAGTATCGTTACGACGGACTGGGGAGGAGGGTCTCCAGCAGGAGCAGCATGGGCCACCACCTGCAGTTCTTCTACGCGGACTTGTCCAGCCCCACGCGGGTCACGCACATGTACAATCACTCCAGCTCGGAGATCACCTCCCTGTATTACGACCTCCAGGGACACTTGTTCGCCATGGAGCTGAGCAGCGGAGACGAGTTCTACGTGGCGTGCGATAACATAGGCACGCCGCTGGCCGTGTTCAGTGGATCCGGCATCATGATCAAGCAGATCCTTCACACGGCGTTTGGGGAGGTTTACCTCGACACCAACCCCAGCTTCCAGCTCATGATCGGCTACCAGGGAGGGCTCTACGAGCCTCTCAGCAAACTGGTGCACATGGGAAAACGGGATTATGACGTCCTTGCCGGCCGCTGGACGACACCAGACCATGAGATCTGGAAACGCCTCAACAGCAACCACATCGTGCCATTCAACCTGTACATGTTCAAGAATAACAATCCTCTCAGCAACAGTGAGGAGACTAAGTGCTACATGACGGGTAAGCTCTCTCATCACGCTTAAGATATCCTGAGTTGAGACTTTTGCATGAAAATATTCAGCATTATTTGTCAAACGTTGAGAATGTCATTTCAAATGTCAAACCAAATCTGAAACTGCAAATAGCTTCTTCATTGTTCAATATCAAAAAGCAAGGTTTTCTCTGAAATAAATCTTCCAATAATGGCCAAGGAAAGCGTTCAGGAATCAAGTTCTGAGAAATGCGACCAATTGTTCACAACAGTTTGAAAATGGCAGTCGTTACATCACAGATAAGTGCTACTAAATCCATCGCTAAAGCATATAACTCCTTAATGACATGAAGAGGGAGGAATGGGTACCAAAATCCAAGCTTTCATTTCATGTTTATAGCTCGCTTATAGCGAGCAAATATTTCAGGGTTTTCCTTCAAATTTGATGTTTTCTCTAACAGTAAGCCTGCCAAAATTAAACTGAAGAGCTCTGTGATTGCTGCATGTTTTTAAAGGCCTCTCAAAGGGACACTCAGGTCGTGTTCAAGTGTGCATTTATGTTTGTGCATGTGCCCAGTGGCGATCATTTTGAAAGTGCTCAGAGAGGCGGGGAAAAAAAATGCTGTAGAGCCAAGCCCTCTCTGCTGTTGAACGCTCAGACTCTTCCCGGGAATACGGAGTGTTGTTTCTGGTAGGCAGGAGGTAAATGGCACAGAGAGGAGAGGACAAGGGATGCATAGAAACACTCACTTTCTTTAAGGAAAAATAAATTGTTAAGATACTAAATTTATATTCTCTATCTAAAGCAGTCAGATCTCATTCATATGTGATTTTTTTTTTTTTCGATATGAACTGTACCTTGTATTAATTTGAAAATGTGTATGTTTTTTATGCATTTATCCTTTATCCATTTAACTGTAAACACCACAGAGTTAAAATCCGGATTTTTATTAGGTGGCATCCAACCTTTTTTTAAGTTCCACCTTTATTCAACAAGGCCATTTAAGTGCGTGCCATTCAGCACGGCGTTCAGTGTCACAGTTCACCGTTGAAGGGTGACTGGCGTTTGAATGCTCGACAGATCGGTAGATAAGCTGTAGTGCTGCTCCCCAGTTGATTCCTTTCACTAAAAGACCAAATTATCTTTTTTTTGTGCTAAAATGCTGAAACAAATTCTTATTTAGAATAATTTAAGAAAAAAAGAAGCTTTATCACAATGCGGCAGCGCCAATCTGTGACAAACCCGCGCCCCGAGTGTCACAGCAACAATTCTGCAAATGTCTCAGACTGATCTGGTTCTGCTTTCGGAAAAAGCCCAAGCGGTCCCTGTACTCCGAGCAAATGATAATGTAGTTATGTGAATTGCAGCAGCTACTAAAACTACAGTGTTGGTGCTTACTTTTCCATGTGAAGCACATTATCATAATTGCGTGGATTTGAATCACAGACTTGTCGCTTTCCTCTCTTAGCAACTCATTAGAGATACATTACTCCAGATGAACCCACTGAGCATTCAAGATTCCTTGTGATGAAGTCTCTGGTGACATGAAATTACAGGATGTAATTATCAGCGCAGCAGACACTCCGATGTTGTTACGGGCACCCAGCTATGTGTCATTAGTGTGGCACCTGCAGAAGTGGACGTGAATTATCACCACCACCTAATGTGTTTAGGATGGACCGCACACTTTTACAAACAAATCAGGGGCCTCTTTCTAACTGAGTAATATCTCAAGGAGACAGTCATTTAAGCACCCAAAAGTCAACAGTTTTAATTTAATGCTTTAGTCAAATACCACAGAGATGCAGCCTTTTCAGCTCCGTTCATATACGCTGATTTAAGGGGGTGGAATCAAAAACTACACCTGTAGACTGTATAATATATCTTGGTGGCTTTTTTTTTGCATTTTTTTAGCTTCATGGTTTGTCTTCATCTATAAATGCTATTGGTATTTTTTTGCATCACTTTTTCACCTGCTCTGATACCTTCTCTAGGGCTGGGGATCGATTCAAATATCAAGAATCGATTCGATTCCGATTCTTAAGATTCACAATCGATTATCACGCTTTGATTCAATCCGATTCGATCCGATATTGATCTGGCTTACTGTTAATAAAACTGTTTTTTCAGCTGTTGCATGAATTATATGACTTTAGTTATGCAAAATATTACTACTAGTATCATATTGAGATTCAACAGCAAGTATTGGCAGCTAATGATGCTGTAAGGACCAATCAGCTCCCAGAATGCTGATAGAACTGCTTTCAGAAACATCATGTGGGTCAGAATTATCAAACAGATCCGGGGCAGCAAACAGAGGACAAAAGAAATCGCTTTTATTTTTTCCCCATTTATGAGAATTTGGTTTTTAACATTTATGCAAATGTAACCCCAAGACAGTATAAAAAGCAAATAAATATAGACAATTTATGCAATTATAACTGAAAACTTTAATGTTTTCATACCTTTAAACACATTTAAAGGCAAAAACATGGCACCAGTTATGTCCAACAAAATATTCCTTTTTTGGGCATAAACCAAAAGTTGTAATGATGAAAAAAAAAATTATTTATTTATTTTTTTTAAATCGATCTTTAGACATATGAATCAATTTTAGGAATTAATATGAGAATCGATTTAAAATCGGCGAATCGATCTTTTCAACACAGGCCTAACCTTCTCCTTGCAGATGTGAACAGCTGGCTGGTGACCTTCGGCTTCCAGTTGTACAACGTCATACCCGGCTATCGCAAGCCGAGCACGGATACCATGGAGCCATCTTACGAGCTGATCCACACCCAGATCAAGACGCAGGAGTGGGACAGCACCAAGGTAGTCTCTCACCTGCCTCGGCTGACATTCTGCTGCAGATCAGCGTCTCCTCCTTCCCCCCTTTCCTGTCTAACATTATTAACATACTCTGTGAAGCCACATTCCCAGAGGACCTGCCAGCTATCAGGCCAAACATGGCCCAGTGAGCAGGGTCTCTGCCCCTCATCCTCGGCTTGGGGAATGGGGTCAGGCTAAATAGCTCTTGTAATTGTCCTGCCATTAGGGAAATTCACCCTCCATTCCCTCCACCACTGGCCATTGATTTCATCTCAGCTTTACACCGTTGGCCAAGGTCTGAGAAGTAGTAGACATGCTCGGATTCTCGCTTTTATCAGCCCTTTTAAGTTCCTCCCAACTCACCTGAATTATTGAAGAGTTCCCTGTTGTTTCCGAGGGCTCGGTTACAGCGGGACAAGTGAAAGGCACCCATCAAAGGGGCAGATTCATGTTGCATGACACTTCGGCTGCTACCTTAACACACAAGGTGCCTGTTTCTACGATGCTATTTTTCTGTATTTATCAGCCCAAAGGCTACTAGGAGGGTATGATATGAGGTTATCTCAGACTGTGGCACTGGATCAGTCCAACCTAACACAATGATAAAGAGGGCATATGTCAAAACCAGAGGTGCCAAAAGTATTCACATTCATTACTCAGGTAGAAGTATAGATACTAGAGTTTAAAAATACTCCTGTAGAAGTTGAAGTATCAACTCAAGTTTTTTACTCAAGTAAAAGTATAAAAGTACTGGTTTCAAAACTACTTAAAGTATAAAAGTAAAAGTAATATAAGGGGGAAAAAAGCCATTAAGGACAAAAGCCATTGAAAATGAATGCATCTTAGTATAATGTAAATATATTAAAGAAGCATATATGTGTACTATTGAGCATTAACATGTGTTTCAGAGAGCAGGAGATATGATGACTAGTTGCCTATAAGTATTGTAATGGTGCAAAAAGTCAAACTTCAGAGGCATGTTATCATTTATCCTAACCTTTATTGGAATGTACATCCAAGTTTAGTTGCAGGAATCTGAGGGAACGGATGTAAGAACAAAACTGGACAAGAACATCTGAAACAACCACAACCAAATTCACTCTATCCGGATGGAGCAATTTAACTGGATAGTTTTTTTTTAAAGGCCGAAATGAAATAAAGAGTAACAAGGCTGTTTTTAAAATGTAAGGAGTAAAAAGTACAGATAATTGCGTGAAAATGTAAGGAGTAAAAGTAAAAAGTAGTCTGAAAAATAATTACTCCAGTGAAGTATAGATAACGAAAATTTCTACTTAAGTAAGGTAACGAAGTATTTGTACTTCGTTACTTGACACCTCTGGTCAAAACAAACATTGATTAAAATACCAGAATTAAATCTTGCAGGAAATTCTTATAATAGATGTAAAAGTGTGTGATTTAGGTTTTTCTCTCTTTTTTTTTTCCTTCACATATTTGTATTGTTTTGATGATTAATGTATAGAAAAAGCCCTGTTACCAAACCAGCACCCGCTGTCCGCTCTGCCTTATGTGCATAAAGGAATTACTTGACACATTACTGATTCAGGAGCGCTGCGGTTAATTACACAGGAAAAGACATACTAATGAATCCGCATTGATCATGTGTGAAGAGTGCAAAAATTACAGAGGTAGAAACCCCAGTTATGTCCTCATCTGGCACAGTGTGCTTTGTGGGGATTACTGTCAAAGCCCCCGGGACTGATTCATCCGCACTGCTTGTGCCTGACAACCCTCAGAAATCCCTCAGCTCACCGACAGCACAAACATACACGCCAGGTACAACATGGCCAATATTGAAATGGTTTCAGAATGCATCCCAGCTATTTCCAGTTCAGATACACCTTAAGACATGTATCAGTAAAGTGTAGATTATAGAGGATAGATACAACACCCTCTTTCCAACGTACAGCTGTTGAGCTCGTATCCTGGTCCTGAGCTAGCTGGATTTTTGTGGTCCGGCACTGTCGTCAATACAAGCCTCAGTTTGACCCCTGCCCACATGTGGTGGTACAGACAGTAAGTGATGTCAATGAGGCGTCTTTAAGGGATACAGATCGGTGGCTGTGCAAACACGGATCCAGTGAGTCATTCAAACTCCTCCGCCGCCTATAAACAAATGTCGAAATCCTGCCGGTGTAATCTAAACTCAGCGTCTCCGGCGACAAATACATACTTCTGAAGAAGTTGGCAGCTATAGCAGCAGATGTGTAATGATTTTGTTTTAAATGAAAGGATTGATGAGGTTTTGCTTTGTTTTCAAATACAAACATAAAGACTCCTGTTTTGTCAAAAATGTTAACAGTTAGAAAACAATATTTGTGTTATTTTAACATTAGATATTCTGATGTGTGGCATAGATGTCATTTGCATCTCTAGTAGTTTATGACAGCACAGGAGGAGCACACAAAAGCACAGTTACGAGAAATTAGCAGTGTTGTGCAAGTTCATACTTCTCATGAACTAGTTCAAAGTTCAGTTCACATAGTTTAAAAATGAACAGTTCACGTTCATAGTTCACCATTTTCATTTTGAACTAGTTCAAATTCAGTTCATTTCAATATTTTTAGGTGAGAAGTACGAATGAAACGCCTAGTGGCGTTTCAACTTTATTCAGAGGCTGTAAATCTCCAACATTGTAGTGCATTATCAATTTGTCTACCTGTTACTGGGAAATCAGACCTCTTGGTCTTTCTGGGAACTTTTTTGATTGTTAAGGACTCGCAGATATTTTCTCCCACTGGGCGGATGCTTTAACTCCACATGACGTTTCAAATTTGAAGTTGACGAGGCAGACGTTCGGACTAGTTTTCTCAGCGCAGGTGGACATAATTTTCACAGAAAGGTTAGTTTCCTACCGTCAGACTCTTTGGGAGACGATGTGTAAAATTCCCGCAGATAATGATAAGGATCATCATCTGACTGCTCGCTGACGCTGCGTCTGCAACGTCTCTCTTCACCCGTCAAGGCTGATTTATGGTTCAGCGTTAAATCGACGGCGAAGACTAACAGCGTAAGGTACGCGGCGACGCAAACCATACGGTCCGCACGCCGCGTACGTAGGTGTAACGCGGAACCATAAATCAGCCTACATTCGTAAAGACTGCACCGGGCTCGTCGAGCATTTTAAATGTTCCGTAATAATTGGACCTAAACACTGAAGCTGCAACTCACATAATCTGAACAGTTCAAATTCCAGTTCATGATCTGCAGAATGAACAAGTTCACGTTCAAGTTCTTTATGTGTAAATATGTTGCGTTCAGTTCAACGTTCTCACAGAAATGAACGTGTGCATGAACGCGTTCATTTGAACGCGTTCATGCACAACACTGGAAATTAGAGCTATCCTTTAGATTTTAGCTGAATCCCGTAGATCATTTTTAGGTTGAATAATTCATCGAAGAAGCCAGCCCCTGGATTATATAACCGGGAAACCCCGTGATAAACTGGAATATATCTTAAATGAGAAAGAAAACCTAGTAAGTAAAGGTTTGAATAGCGTAATTAACATGTTTGTAAGAAATTGGCATTAAACAAACATTAGAAGTAGGCAGTTTTATTGTAAAGTTGGAAATAATGGAAAAATATTATTTTCCCATATTTCTCATCCTGAACTTCCTGCCTCTGAAATGGTCTTAGATTGTTTTATGTAGGTTTATCCTAGGGCTGGGCGATTTTGGACAAAAATAAAATCCAGATTTTTTTCACTGAAAACCCGATTTTCGATTTCGATTTTGATTTTTTTGGTAAAACTACAAAAGACAATGTAATAAATTGTTTCAAATATTTTATCTTTATTTTTAAAGAAAAATAGCAAACAAATTTCCCTATTGGGAATGAAGTGCAATTGAAAGATACTGTTAATCCTCCTTGAGTTTAGTAAAGTGACAACATTTACAATTTTCTTGACCAAACAAAGATGACTAGACGAGCTCTGTCTGTAATGCAGACAGCTGCAAGAAAGGAAAATCAATTTTCCGATTTTCCTTTTTTTAACATCGATTGTGATTAATAAATCCGATTTAGATTTAAAATCGATTAATCGCACAGCCCTAGTTTATCCCCGTTAGTGCCGGGTTCTTTCAAAAATCTGCATAAATAATACAGCACATGGGTTTTAGTCGTGGTTTAGTTTAGTTTCCTTTTATTTATGTATTTCTTCCAGGAGAAATAAAATACCTGCCGTTCCATCTCTGTCCATTTTCCCCGTGTTGATGAATCTGCACAGAGATTGAAAAAGGCTGTGAGGCCCAGACAGATGAGGTCTGCGCGGCAGAAGGGTTGATCTCTTCTTTTATCTCGTGCTGGAGGCCGAACTGCAACCATGAATGATGGCTCCCCTGGAAAGTCCCGGGAGGGTGCTTCAGTGAAGTGGACGACGTCGCCAACCCCCCCCCAACCCGCCGCCCCTAAAACAAATGACCAGGTCACTCACTGGCACAGTTAACAAACATGGAGTGGCATGGTGTTGAGTGTACCCTCTGGCCACGGCGCCGGTCGAGCCCTGCAGCCCCTCTGCCCCCCCCACACCCTCCTTTTTCTCATACGTCCCCTCTCCTCGCCTCGCATGGTGTCGCGTGAAAGAGGGCGCAGACACGCTCGCCACCGGCGTTTCTGTGTCAGACTCTCGTCGGCCCCGCCCCGTCCCCAAGGCGGTTTCAACCCCCTGACAGAAGAGCCAAGGCGCAGAATTAGAAAGCTGTCAGGAAGACTTTGAACGTTGCTGCTTGACAAAAAACTCAGCATGCTCGCAGCTCATATCTCGGGTGATGGCATGAAAGCACAATATTTTTATTTTTGCTGCTCAGATGCATTCAGGCGGCGTTTTCCTTTGTACGCTGGCCAGCTTCCACTCCTCATCATTCTCCTCATCTCCCTTTCTTCTTGAGGAATATCTGTTGTCAAGTAGCATTAGGACGGAGTATTAAATCTGGTTGAAGGAAATGGGTTATCTCTTTGGATCCCTTAAGGAATGAGATATACTGTCTGTGTACACTAGTTACCAACAAAATTCCTGTTTCATATGAAGCCCAGCGGGGCTGTCAAAAGACTGCAGTATCACCCTTTTTGAAAATATCATGCCTGTCGCAAATGATCAGAGAGAATTGCATTTACTGGAAAGCACCTCTGCACTTACCTGGACTGTGCATTGTACTTTCGTGGCTTCAAAGCATTATGGATTTCTTTGTTTGCCATTGATAAGAGCAGCAATTTCATTATTAAAGAAGGTCAAAATGATATTGAATCAAGTACCGGAGTTCTTATTAATGTACCGTCGTTCATTTCCTGCACCTTGAAAAACTTTTTTAAAGCAATTTAATGAGATGTTATAGTTTGGGCTTACCAGACCGTGCTTTTTATTCCCTAGTTCTTGTTTTTATGTTGAATTATTCTCACTTTCAAATGTTTGAACATTGATAAAGTTTAGAAAAGGATGCGTGTCAGAGCCAACAGTTACGCTCCCTCCCCGTCTAAGGATAAAGGTTACAAAGGAAAGGAGGGGGTGGGGGGGGTAATATTTATATTGTGAATAAAGTCTTCAAACAAGCAATTGTATTGTTTTAATCAATTTCTCGCTCAGAGAAAGAACAGAAAAGATATTAACTGGGTATGTAGCCGCTGCAGGGGCTGTGACTAAACACCATTGTCTTTGTTTTTTGCAGTCTTTGCTGGGTGTTCAGTGTGAAGTTCAGAGGCAGCTGAAGGCGTTTGTGAAGCTGGAGCGCTTCGGTCAGATCCACAAAGCCAAAAGTGCTGGATGTCCTCAGACCGAGGACAAGAAAATCTTTGCGTCCGGAGGCTCCATCTTCGGCAAGGGGGTGAAGTTCGCCATCCGCGACGGCCGCATCAGCACCGACATAATCAGCCTGGCCAACGAGGACGGGCGGCGCATGGCCGCCGTTCTGAACGACGCCTTCTACCTCGAGAACCTCCACTTCACCGTCGGGGGAATGGACGCCCACTACTTCGTCAAGCTGGGCTCGGTGGAGGGCGACCTGGCCCTCATCGGCATGACGGTGGGGCGGCGCACGCTGGAGAACAGCGTCAACGTGACGGTGTCTCAGGTCAACAGCGTGTTCAACGGCAGGACTAGGCGCATCACCGACATCCAGCTGCAGCACGGCGCGCTGAGTCTGAACACGCGCTACGGCAGCAGCGTGGACGAGGAGAAGGCCCGCGTGCTGGAGCTGGCCCGGCAGAGGGCCGTGGCGCAGGCCTGGGTGCGGGAGCGCCAGAGACTGAGGGACGGAGAGGAGGGCTCGCGCACCTGGACTGAAGGAGAGAAGCAGCAGCTCCTGGGCTCCGGGAAGGTGCAGGGCTACGACGGCTACTACGTGGTTTCGGTGGACCAGTACCCCGAGCTGGCGGACAGTGTCAACAACATTCACTTCATGAGACAGAGCGAAATGGGTCGAAGGTGACATGAACATGGGGCTCTCGAGTGACGGACTAAAAAACGTAGGAAATAGGACTTTTTTGCCAAAGACAATTGTGTACATGACCACATTTTTCTTTGACTGTGCTCAACTTGGTTTTTTCTAAAATACTGTATGAAAAAAAAAAAAAAAAAAAAAGAGAGAAAATGGTTGCAATCAGTTGCACTGTATTAACAGAAGAGTGCCCTTCTCCGTCGGAAGATTCTTTAACAGTCTTTGCCCTTCAAGTGCGGCTGCTAGAGGATGAACAATTGTGATGTCTTTGACTTATTTTATTTTTTTTTGGTGACTCTATTTCCTCATCCCTGGTGGTGATTCTGTTCAAAGGAATCCGAGAGGACCATTGGTGATGCATTACTCTGCTGCCAGACTTGCAGATTGTTATTCACAAGCTTGCTCCATTCTGCCTTTTTCAGCGCCTCAGCCAAGGAGATTCCTTCTCTTTTAATCACTCCTTTTTTATACTTGAAACCTTCATATAGCCCCAGTCATCCATAGATAATGAGAGAGATTTCTGTTGGCGGCACAGCCCTTTATCAGAACCCCAGCTGAACTTGTCAAAGCACCTTCATTTGTGTGATGTCTTCTAATTTTATAAGAGGAGGCTTTATACTCATTTGTGGTCTTAGCTCGGAAGGCCTCTGTACACCCTGACTGTGCATGTAGGCCTTTTCTTTGTGAACTACACAATTAGCAAAATGGCTTAATTAAGCTTAGATTGTATGATAAAGCCAACTAAAGGGTATAAGGTCAACTTTTTCTTTAGAATTTATTAATTTTTTAAAACATTTTTTAATGCTTTTTTTTTCCCCCAAGGAAAAAAAACACGACATAAATTGCTCTCTGCTCCTTTTTTTTTCTTTTTTATTTGCCTGTGGTTAAACAACTGGATTACTGGAATCACACAAGAGCCGATCCTGTAAGAAAATACTGTGGAATCAATGTCTGTATTAAACATAAAAAGGTATTTTAAGGGAATGGTTTTGAATTGCATTTTAGTTCTGTTTTTATAAATAGCTATATGAATTAACAGTATAACAAATGTGAATTAAAAAAAAAAAAGAAAATGTGAATTATTGTCCCTTTTATTGTTAATTGTTGTAATTAAACAATACTTAAGGGTGTCTGAACACATGAAATAAACTATGGAGGTGGTTTAGTTAAATCAATTATCGTCTGTTTCATTAGATCAACTGCATCTTCTCCATTGGTTATGAAGGGCTGTCGGTGAGGCTGATATTCCGCAACACAATGTTCAAACAAGAATAAATAGATTTCAACAGAAATACTATTTAAAACAAAGAAACGGTAACGTCACTTAGATAGCGGCTGCAGACATTGACATGCCTCGCGTTGTGTTGTGGGTTTGATGAAAGATACAAATTGCCTTCGCCCTAAGGGCTGCCCCGCGGGTCAGCGTGGAAAGTGCTTCTTTCTTCAGAATAGGGCTCCGCTTGTCCCCATAACTGGTGGGAATCCATTAGACCTGCAGGTGTTCCACTTCCCATTTACAGACTAAAGGTCGTCTACACACGCCCCAACCTTGGAAATAACACACGTGGACACTTTTCTCGCGCTCGCAGATTTGTTTCCCCTCAGCGGATCCCGCAAAGGACAAATTTACCCGTGCTCATTTGAAAATGTCATGACGTTGAAAACTCAAGAGGGGTGGATGCTCTTTTGGGGAAATTGTCACATTGATTTGATTGGTTGTACCTGTTGAACTATGCCGAGCCACTGCGCACTCTCGACGTTGTCGTGTTTCCATCAAACATAAGAACTTGTCTGCGTGTGTAGAGGTGGTGAGAGCATGTTTGAGTGTCTTAATCTGTACAAATGATATAGCAAAATGATATAGCAAACACTACATGGTTATTTTTCTTTTCTGATGTTGGTTGATTCAGTGACATTTTGTTTCCAAAAATAGAAGAAAAAAAAAAAAGTCTGTTCAACATAATATGAATGAAGGATATTTGCATTGTGGAATATTGCACTGAGAACTGTCGCGTCATAAGACTGTATCTTTTTCTAAAGTTTTGGACTCATTTTGAGTTTTGATTTCTTCTCAACACTGTGTTTTTAGCGCTTCTCTCTGACTGTGTACATATGGAGACATCGAACTAAGCTGTAAATAAAATGCAAATGTAGATACCTTTTAGAGCTACATCAGTGACCCTGTGTAGTCTTAAGGTAGAAGAAAAATAAAAGGGAATATTTTGTGTTTAGTTCTGTGTTTTGTTTTATATAAACATCTGTCTCTGCATCACAAATTGAAAAAAACAACAAAGGTCTTCCTCACCAATTTGAATCCAAAGCATATTGCAGATTAGGGTTTTTTCAAAAAACATACCTGACCTTATGTGTTAATGACTATGTGAGAAGTTAATGTAGGATTTAATATGTTTTACAAGACATAAGGGCACGTATTCAGAGGAAAAAGTGGCTGATTTTAGCAAAGCTCCTACAAACGCTTTTTTTTTCGAACACCACGTCATATGACGCAGCAGGAGGGAGACGTCTCCACGGCTCTGCCCCATCTGACTGCGCAGTGAAACAACGTTTTTAACAACGTTTTTAACAACGTTTTTAACAACGATGTAATGTGGATACAAATTATTTTATAAACGAAGGGGGGGAAATATTCGGTTTTAAAAATACCCGGCTATTTCGGATGCATTTAATCAGAAAAAAGAGAAGATAATAAGCTTGTTTTCTGTTTAGAAAGTACAAACGTAGACAGATTACAAGTACTCACCCATCTTTTAGGAGTTATTTTTGGAGTTTCTTTCAGGAGCGCACGGGTGGGTGCTGCAGTGAATAAAGGCTGATTTATGGTTCCGTGTAAAATCCCACGGCGTAGGTTACGCGGCGCACGCAGCGTTCGGTGCGTACCCTACGCCGTAGGGTCTGCGTTGGTGTAACGCGGACCCATAAATCAGCCTTTTAAAAAGCGAGTTTCAGCTGTCAATCAAAAGAACGTGGGGGGCCTAACGGGTTTCGTAATTATAAGGCTGTGGCCTGTCATATTGGTGTGAATACACATTCACAACCTCTTCAGAGTCACAACTAACATTAAGATCCATTATTTTTCCTATTGTTGAAATTCACCGCACTCCCTCCCGATACGTCACTTCCGGTTCAGCTTTTTCAAATGCGGAAGTAAAATACTCTCACAAAAACAACTCCGGAGGTCACTGTAGTATATATTTATGCGTATTTCAATGAAAATTCAGTTCCTACATTATTTTCCTACACATTGATTCACAGGGGTCTCCAACCTGCAACATGCTCTTTAAGGGTGCTTTCACACCTGTGGCCCGTTTGTTTTGTTCCGATTCAGGGGCTGAATCGATACAGTTGTTCAGTTTCTCGTTCGAAGGGTTTATGTTCACAAGGCAAACGTCTGTACCGTTTCAAAGCTGGTAACAAATGCCATGCGCGAACCAGCTGCTCTCTGATTGGTCAAATGAACGCGGAAGGAGTTTCCTCTTCTGTACCCCGGGATAAACGACACGCCCCTTTCAGCGCAGCGCAGACCGCAGCCGCCGGCTTTAGGCTGATTTATGGTTCCGCGTTACACCAACGCAGAGCCTACGGCATAGGGTACGGCGTAGGCTCTGCGTCGATTTAACGCGGAACCATAAATCAGCCTTTACCCATTCATTTATGTGCTACCGGCGCAGAGCGGAGCTCAGCGGCGGGCGAGAGGCCGCCTGCCGCAGCCAGGTTTGCGCTGCGCAAACCCTGCCCGAATTGAACATTTTTTAATTTCCCTGTGCCGCGCTGGGACGACATCTCGGAGAGAAGGTGGTGGAGGCTGCGCCAACTCCTCTCCTTGCGCCGCGGTCGCACATACACAATGAATGGCGTTGTATCGGTTGCTGTGTGGATTATGTTCTCACTACAAATAAAAAAATGAACCGTTTCAGGTCTCGAATGGAATCGGGCCGAGACCACCTCTCCTAGGCGATCTCGGATCGGCTTGTTTTGTGCCGTTTCAGAGCGCGATTGCTGTGTTCACATATACCAAAACGTTCCGATCTTTAGGGGGAAACGTTCCCTGTTCCGGTACAACTGCTTGAAACGGTACAGGTGTGAAGCACCCTAAGTTTCTTCCCGATGCTCATTCCTGTCTTCAGGTCACAGCTCTCACACTAGAACCCATTTCAGAGGACTTTACCTGCCTCATCTGACACAAAATGACATTGTAATTTTGCACCATGTTCCATTATTTAGTCAAACATGGTGTAGCACCTGTTTAAGACTTCAAACCTATTAGAGTCTCCCAACGTGTGACAGGACACCAGCTCATAAAGTACACTCGGTTAATAAAAACATCTTTAACATGAATGTACTTAACTCGTAGGACAAGCTAGGCTTCGAGCGTCGCGGCACAAAACTGTTCCCTTAATTAACCTGTCAGAGTGGAAGACCAATCCTTTGATGTCATGAAGAGCCACCAGGAGATTTCTCCTTCTCTTTTTTGACTTGATAACTTTGTTTAAACAAGTGGAGCACAGGGGCTAATCCTGTTAGCAGGCGGGGCGTTCCCGAGAGCAGAGCTGCCAGCGTGTGGCGGCGGCGCGGGAGCCTGAAACATTCAGACTCACTGCAGGCGCAGCTCAGCGCCGCCTGATAGCCTGTTCTATTAAAACAGACACCTCTTTCCAGCATTTGCTCTTCCCCACTTTGCATTAATGCGGGCTAAATAGACTGCTGATCACTCTGTGTGAAGGACGGGCATTGGGACAATATGCTCTACCGTTGGACAGCACAAAAGGACATTTTCAAATCCGAGCCTCTCATTGTCCTTGAGGTAGCCCGAGCCTTCAACTGCACGTGTCGCTAGAAAAGAGGATTTCTTTAAAGGGGAACAAAAAGTGCCGTTAGAGGAGTACGTGTACAGGATGGATTAAGCATGATGTCCTTAAACCTGCAGGACTGTGCTCTTTTAAATCATACTAACAATAACCCCTCGAGGAAGCGGAGGCCAACCGATAAGAGGAAGTTGCCATGGTGCATCTTGTTTTTCAGAAACTATATCATAATTATTTCATGATTTCAGAACAAAATGATGCAGGTAGTTTTTTATACAGCACGTTGCTCTCCGTGAGTCATTCTCTGTTCATCTTTTGCAGAAGGGTTACATTAAGTCTGTCGGCTTGTATTTTTAATCCCTTAATCCAGTTTAAATAACACATGTGAACTGTGTCTCTAGAAAATCAGTACACTAAGGGCCTGATTTACTAAGATCCTAAATAAAGAGTACTAAATTGCGTGTGCACTGAAAAAGTTTGCGCGTGCTGTTGTTGTGTGTTTTGCGGGTGATCAACTAAGAATGCTTGCGCAATTGATAACAGGTGCAAACCGCAGTATTTAAATGAGGTGTTGCGTGTCTTACGGTTTGCGCCATGGAGAGTCTGGATGGAAAGCAGGATAGTCGCAAGCGCAAAATGAAATTTGACGAGTTGGAGTTAGAGATATTAGTGGAAGAGGCAAATAAACACATTCATGAACTACAGCAAAGAAATTTAAACATTACCAAAAGAAACGCAATATGGGAGAAAATCTGCGATAGAATAAATGCAGTTGGTAAGACAAAAAGAACGGCAGATGAGGTTAAAAGCAGGTGGCAAGATATAAGGCGAAGAACTAAAGAAAAAGTGGCCTTTAATAAAACTTATGCAACCATTTTTAAAATAGCATGCAGCAGAATAAAGACTCTCTCTCTGCGTATTCTTTGATTTTGGCGATGTCGCCTCCTTGCCACAATAACAGCAGCCATCGGTGCGTAATGCTGGGCAGATTAGCACCTTCCTTTCGAACGTATTAAATACAGACGCAATCACAATCCCCGCAATTACTTTCAGGCTTGGTAAATCTCATTGCGTTTGGTAAATTAACCTATTTGCATTTTCCCCTCCCAGTATTTAGCGATTTCTGGCGGGTACGCTCCATATTGATTATTCATCAGGGCAAAAGTACTAAATAAACAGCGTGTGCTATTTTGCTCATTTGAGAGGCGCAGTCCTCTTTGCACGCTGTTAGTAGATCAGCTTGCACATTGGTTTGCGGGTGATGATCAAGTTTGCACACGTTTTTACGCACGCAAACCTTTAGTAAATCAGGCCCTAAAGGTTCTAAACAGCTGAAATTGTTGTCCTGCTGCTGTCGTTAAAATCTGTCCACTCTTCTGAAAGGCAGGTTTTTTTAGCCCCAGAGATTGACAGCTACAGCACTTTTGCCGCATGAATTCTGCTCACAGAACTTGTTGTACTTAAGAAGGACCGTTACATCCTGAACCGACTAAACCTTTAGGAACGTGACGTGAGAGGAAGGATGAGAATTGACTTAAACTTGACACAATAAATCAGCGAAAAGGTAAACCTTTATGCCGACCGCGCATGAATCAGCATTACTCCTTACTCGTGCAGCTTTTCAATTTAAGACCTTCACGCCATTTTCATGCAGCGTCTGCTTCCTTTGTCTGATAATTCTGAGCCCAACGTTTGGATAAATACTTACAGTTTTCTGGTTGTTGAAATAAGCGAAAAGGTTGTTTCTTGCTGATTCCATCAATAAATGATGTGAAAAGTCTAAAAATAACCATTAACATGAAACCTGTTTGTCTTTTTTTTTATTTATTTATCTATTTTGTGTGTGTGTGTCAATCACTTGTACTTTCAAACATGACCTACATTCATTTTCTTAAGGATGAAACAAGAGCACCCTTGTGACAGGCTATACTTGTTCATCTCTTACTAATATTAACTAAAACCGCCAGTAAGGGCCCAACCTTAGCCTGTGTGGCTAGAACTGCCTGCAATCCTGTCTTTGGTCACTCGTTTAAACAACCCCAGTCTAGCGGTTATGCAAATTGTGGGCCAATAATAAAAACTAATGGGGCAGGGAATGGTATGCCCACTTACTATAGAGAACGAAGGCAGAGTTTTGAGTTTAGGTCTCATTTGGATGCCCAACATAATGACAGACTCCAGCAGCAACAGAGACACACTCTGCAGAGTCTAAACTCTGGAAATTAAACTGACGTGATGGACTTCAAAGTGTCGCGTTTGTACAGGTCATACAAAGGACAGGTTTTTTTGCCCCTCCTGCAAACTGTCCTGCAAAAATAAAATTGGAAAATGTGGTGTAGTTAAACTTTAAGCAGTGCAGTGCTGAATGATTGTAATATGAAAGGCATCAACCCCCTCCCCAAAAAAACAGACCCAATAACCCCGAGCTCTGTGTGCTGTGTGCATGTGCTCATTACATTAATTTCACCTCTGAGGTTATTTTTATTGGCATAACCATCACAATGATAATCAATAATCTGTGAAATAGGATCACTTTATAAGTGCCCTCGCAAATTCAGAATCTGGGGTTTCTTACTAGGACACGGCACCTGCAGCCTATAAATAAATACTGCCTTCACTTCCTGGCACGTTGTTGTAAAAAGAAAAAGCATTTTGTAGAAGCTGATTTGTGTTGCTTTGAAAAAAAACATTTTTTTAATTTGAAAGCTTTTTCTTGAAAACTAATTAACCTAATTCAATTGTTTGCTTTTTTGTTTGTTGGTCTTTTTTTTGTCATTTCCTCATTTGTTATCTCGGCTTGTGGACCAATTTTGTACTTCTCCTCATTTGTGATCTCGGTGAATTATGTCATAATTAAAGAGAAAATAACAAAAAAAAGTATGTCCTCTTTCTGCAGCAGAAGTGTGTGTGTGTGTGTGTGTGTGTGTGTGTGTGTGTGTGTGTGTGTGTGTGTGTGTGTGTGTGTGTGTGTGTGTGTGTGTGTGTGTGCGTGCTGGACTCCAGCGGGGGTATTGGTGGACGTGGTGGACTCACCGGAGGCGAAAGCCACAGCTGCAGCTGCCGTCTCCCGTCACATTTACTCTGACAGGTGTGAACAAAGGACCCAGAGAAATGTCACCGCAGTATTTTAAGGCATACAGACACCGCTTGCATTCATGGATGAAACTGCTTTCGCACATTATGCAAATCATATTGACAGCATATCTAAAGCCTTTATTAGGATAATTGTCCCCGAGGTCAAATCTGTCCATAAGCAAAGGATCAGTACACATTTAGAAGCACGTGCCTGGGAGGATTAGTGTGTACAGAAAGGTTGGTGAATGCTTAATGTTTTAGGACAGCATATCGTGTTGCTCTTTATGACCATGAAAACTAAGTGTTATTCATTTGTGTCCGGCGTTGCTCATCATCACTCAGGTGTCATCCTCACCTCTTATCATGAGTGAAGTGATAAAAAGCTTTTTCAAAATTGGTCCGTGATGTTCGGTTCAAAGATACCATCTCCACAATTTCCTGTGTTTGACACAGTAAAATAAAGACATCTTGGAAACCATCTTTTTCACCAAACCGTAAATTAAAGCTCAACCTCTGTTTTCATATTCAATTATCAAGGTTGAAACATGCCATTATTTTTTAATAAGTTCTAGTTTCTACAAAACACAGCGAAGAAGCGCCACAATAATGGCATTGGAGGAGAGGTATTCTGGTATTTGGGGGGGTCATTTCTTAAAAGGATGATCAAAACAGCTGAAGGATGAGATTCAGTTCAAAATCCTTGTAAGTGGAGCATTTTGTGGCAGACATCTTACATGCACACTATCTAACGATCAAGAACAAATTTGGTCAACATATCATCAGCATACTGCAGTGACATTTCTCTGGGTCCTTTGTTCACAACACGACACAACAAACCGAGCCAACGAAGTGCAGGTGAACAGCCTCCAACCTGCTGCAGTATCTGGCTCTTAACTGCAGAGTATTGCTCCGTTCATGTAAATATTAGTGTTTCCTATAAACCTAGAAGAAATGTTGCCTGTTCTGCATCCAGTAATTCATTTGCTAAGAGATAAGAAATACCTCCATCCAGTACTCGAGTTGTAAAAGAAAATCAGGGGGGGTGGTGGATTTTATCATATGGGGACAGATAATTTGTGCTGATTACAAATAATATAATATATTACAAATAATAGCACTGACCAAAACACCTGCAGAAATACTGCAGGAATGACATAGCAGCAGTTAAA
Source organism: Cololabis saira (assembly GCF_033807715.1). Lineage (NCBI taxonomy): Eukaryota > Metazoa > Chordata > Actinopteri > Beloniformes > Belonidae > Cololabis > Cololabis saira. The sequence goes on from NC_084590.1 coordinate 40,349,006, forward strand.
TGCAGCCTTCTGTAAGCTTTAAATATCCACTGGGCTTACATCAAATACATCAAAACACAACAATAAAAAACACTTTTCTGAACTTATCAATATGACTCTGTCCTTCACAGGATAAGTAAAATGGATCACTGCAAAAACTCAAAATCTTAACAAGAATATTTGTCTTATTTCTAATTAAAATGTCTCATTTTAGTAAAAGAAATCTCATTACACTTAAAACAAGACTCATCATTGGAAAAAACAACAATTTTCACCTGTTTCAAGTAGATTTTCACTTAAAATAAGTAGAAAAATCTGTCAGTGGAAGATTTTTTTGCTTGTAATGAGAAGATCAATCTTGTCCCACTGGCAGATTTTCCTACTTATTTCAAGTGAAAATTTACTTGAAACAGGTGAAAATTGTCAAATAAGTTATTTTTCTGGTGTTATTTTTCTGGTGATGACTCTAAATGTTGAAATAGCAGTAAAACCACATTCATTGATGAAATTACATAAGAGATGGAAAGGGGGGATGGCAGTTTTACAGGGGGGATGATTTGGACCATTTTTATTCCAGGGGGGATGGCATCCCCCCTCATCCCCCCTCAACTCCAGTACTGCCTCCATCAGGTGAAAGTGATAAAGTGAAATGAAATTGGTTGACCGATGTTTTTCTTCTTTTCTCATCCCTCCTTTTCTTCAACCCCTATGACAGTGGGTGTTGGTGGGGTGGAAGTGGTCCATTTTCTCTTTGGGTCGCATACTTTAGACCTGACACTGACTTTGCTAAGCAACTGTTGGGGTATTCCAGAAAGGAAGTTTAACATAGATTGACCTAAACTCAAATCTGAATGAACTAATCCTAACCTGTGCTGGTGGCTCTGCAAAGCTGCTCAGGAATTAGCAGCAGTTCAGCCCAGTACAAGGTGGTGGAGCCACAACAAATAGTCATAAATGTGCAATGAACTTCTTCCATTAGAGCAACAAATCCTACCAGGGGCCTATGTAGACAGGAAAAATACAATATTTTTTAAAAAGGAACACTTGGGTGTCAGCCAGCGAGAGCTGGCTTGGCAAAGAAATACGGACCACAAAAATGCTTGCGCACGATCATTCCTGTTAACAGATATGATCACGGGAAAACACATTAGCATGAAATACATTAAATTAACCTGAAGATATTTTGTATTATTTGCTTACTTTGGAATCAATTTTAAAAAGACTTTTTTCGTGGTCTGCAGAACAAAGGAGCTGTTGTCTTACTTAGATGCACTGGAAAAACGAAATAAAATATAATTTAATCTAAGTCCTGTATCTATATGCAGTTTGGTTTGTATTTTTTATCTTTTTTTTTCATCACACAGTCTAATGCATTTTTGTACTTTTTATTCATTAATGTTGAGCTCTGACAAACAAGATACACACACCCATTTTGATTGCAATTTGCGTGTGTGAATCTCACAAGTTATGAATAAAACGTTCTTCTACAGCAGCCTGTTCCAGACAGAATTCCTGGGGGCACATCTCTCACCTCTGAGTCATCGCTCTCTCAGGATACCAGCAGATTGGTGCAGTGTTATTTAAGGCCAAATAATGTTCCTAATAAATATTTCCTTTTCCAATTCCATTTCCTTGGAGTTGCTCCGTGCGTAAGATAAACTTTGTGCAAGGTCGGGCAAACAGTTGCCTTCCCGGTGTGCTCTGCATCCGCAGGATTTGCACATACAGTATAACTCCAGGTGGGAGGAAAATAAAGACAAAGAAACAGAGAGCAAAGGGCAGTGTCTGCATATTATAGTGGGCAACTCCATAGCGTGAAATATTTGAAATGTCAGGCTACAGAATGATGTTTAATATACCGTAGATTCAATAAAAGAAACTGAAAAGTAAAGAAAAAGAAAGAAAATAAAAACAATTGCTGGGGTAGATAACACATCAATCTGGGATCTTATCACCCTCCTCACTGTGTCCATAGATGTGCCGCAAGGTTCTGCCATGACACGACTGCATTTTACTGGAAATCAATGATTTTTAATCCGCATGTTGTTGGTTAATTTACACATTTTACACACAGATATACTGCTAGGTATGTCTTTTGAACCATATATATATATAAATATATATATTTATATATTATTCTCTTCAGGGTGTGTTTGAAATCACAGCCTGATGAAACAGTACTACAGGTATTTTTTCTTCTTTTTCTTGGTATTAAATGCAAGAAAACAGTAGCCTTCCTCCTAACAGCAACATTCATTAAACATCCCTAGCACGGTGCATTTAGCCTTACACAAAGCAAACATGCCATCTTGCTGTGCATGCAAAAGCTAACTAGTTCACAGGGAAGATGCATTCCTGCCTTCAACACAGAAATGTACATCTCTGGATGCCAGAATTTGCATATCGTGTTGTGTGTATGAATTGCAGGGGGTTGATGAGGAACTTGATGAATTTTATGAAGAGTGAGGTTGAAACATGGCACTTCAGATGCTGAATAGCTGCACGTCTGGCCAGGCAAACAACCTTTAACCTCGGTTGTTACTGGACTGTGTGTGTGTGCATATGTACTTAATTGGAGTAGCAAACACCATGTGTCAATTTATTCTGTGGGAAGCCAACCCAACGCCATCGTTCTGGCTCATCTGTGGAGAGTCATACTCATGCACATGATTATCAATACAAGCAGTGTGATTATTTCACTCTAATAAAGTACTGACCACCAGTCTGCTTACAGCTTTCAAACAGCAATATTCCAGCAAATATCAGACAACAGGACACATACTGGTTTATTCAGAACTAATTCAGAGAAATTGTCAATTAGTACCCCGCTCTGGCAGGACTAAAACTCAATTGCATTCAGTGCTCATCTTCATGTTTCCCACTCAGCCTTCATGTACCTTCATGCGTGTGATATTGTGGTGCTTCTTTACATTGTGCAGTAAGAGCTTATTACCACATGTCTATTTCTTTGTTTTATTATGTGCATTTTAAATACTAGTCATGCTTTTATGTCTATGCTTCTGCTTTTTGAGTCGAACATTACACCACAATGTGCTCTTTTCCGTCTGTCTAGTAACACTCATATCTGTTACCTCCTTTTTTTTCCCCTTTCATTTCTTGTAATATGACATTTTCTGTTGCATAATTTAATTTCCACCTTGGAGTGTACTAATGTCTTGAATTATATTATGCACATCACATTTCCATTTTCTTTTTTTACATTTGTTTTGCACATTTATAAATAATCACCGATGGAACAATGACTGTGATTTTAATTATTTTCTTCTTTTTTTATACCAAAGCTCCAGAGACTACTGATGAAAAAAAGGGTAATGATAATGTGGGTAATTATGATCAATTTAAAGCATTAATCTGCTCTTTTCCTTCAACAAGTCAACCAAGAAACAAGAAAAGCTCTCAATAGATAAATAAATAAGCAAACTGCTGCCTTAGTTCCTATTTTGCGAAGTAGATGCCTTTTATTTTTCAGCGGATTTTAAGTCTTCCTGAACAATGAAATCCTTCCAACCAGTTATAAACCTTGAGGAAAGAGAAAAGCAGACGAAAAGCAGAAGACCTGTGCTTGTTTTGGCCACTGATAGAAATTTTGTATGCATGACAGTCGGTGGAAATGAAACAAAAAGTCAAATAATAATAACTGGGGGTCTCCAACCGCATGGAGATAGATAACATCCCCCGGTGTAGACGAAGAACCCCAAAGGGCTCCTCGCCACAGGCAAGTCTTATTACCACAGGCATCACACACAACACGCCCGGCACCAGACAGCTGTTAAACAACTGCTTTGTAAACTTTAGTGTGCCACTATCCTCATGCACTTGGCCTGCAGCTCACCAAACTAAATAACATTTTCTGCCAAGTCAAAGTCAACAAGACTGCACCAACTATGAGTGTTCTTCTATATAAACTAGCAAGATATGGGTTTGACGAGTGTTAGTAGTTTAAAAAGAAATTATACTTTATAAGTTAATAAAAGCGGTAAGACAGAGGGTTATCTGTTCCATTTGCCCTTTTTGAATCTCCCACTATGTGTTTTCAGTTTGAAATACAAAGCCTGGAGTCAGTCTGACAGAATTATTTTGGCTACAAAACCTTTGGACCCATTAAGAATACCATTATGTAGATCCCCCTTGGGCAATTTACTTTCACATTGTGCGTTTGGATTGCGACACGTCTGGCCTCTCATTTCATTTACCCATACAAAAAAACCTGTTAGCACAAATGGGAGACTTTTTTATTAATTTTTTTCTTTTAGCAAATTTCATCAAACGGTCATGTTTTTTTTACGTAAACCCAAGTATCTTTCAGTCCAGAACTGACAGAGATGCTCAACTGTACTGTCGATGCTGTCTCAAATGATTGGCTCTCGATAAAAAACAAGAAAGGAAAGGAAACAGAGAGTTGAAGTAAAGGTAACCCACTACAACTAGATCTTCTTCTTACTTCTCTAATGCTAAAAAAAAGAGAAAAATCAATGAAGACAATAAGGATAACGCCGGCTTTCAAATTCCACATAATTTCTTGTGTAACTGTCCAGAGAAATGCACAATACCAGTTCTTTTCATCATAGCATGTTTCAGCAGCAGTGCAGCTTCAGCGCAGACTCCCAGGATGCATTGTGTGTTTTTTGTTTTATCAAATAAATAGTAATGATGTTTCATGATGTTTGCTGCTCTACAATAAAGCCTGAATGGGAATTGACTGCAGGAATAAATCAGATGTGCAAATCAGAAGCAGCTGGAGGACATTGTTTATCCACTCAAGCAGATACAGTTTTACAATAATGCTCTTGGTTAAATAACCCCCCCCCCCCCCCCCAGGTTGACATTTAAGTTTAATCAGATGTCATTCTTCTCTCAAAAATGCGCACCTAGAAATCCCAGCAGGACAGTTTGGACGGGTCCTACCTCTTTCATAATGATCTGCATATGGGCATGGACCGTTGTTTTCACGAAGACACTATAAAATAGAAAATTTGTTTTATCTTAAGGCCCATATTTGGAGAACTGTGCAGTGATTGTGACTCGGAACGCCCACATGGAAACCCAAGACATTTCCATTCATTGTTTGGCTAATTAGAGGGTAGCTGCTGCTTCTGGAGAAACTAAAGTAATTAGTCATCGATTTACGAGTGGACATATGCTGGGTCGTTAGAGGAGAAGGTTTAGTATTGTCTACTGCCAAAAAAAAACAACTGGTTCTCCATAGCAAGAAAGTAATACTCGCTGTTTTACAGTAAACAGAAACGTTATAACACATATTATCTGGCTTTTCACACCCTGACCATGCCAAAGGCACTGAACTGCCAGAGGTGTATCGTAACATTTACTTCCACTCCCTGACCTTTGTGATTAAAAGGTACATGTCGTACCTGCAGAAAAGTTGATGTCAAACCGGACTTCCTCCCAATTCACATAGACAATGTGTGTCAAGACTAATAAGCTTTTTTTTCTTATATAATGAAATAAAGCTTAGCTCGCAGGAATAAACCCAGTTAGCGTTTGCTTATTGTCAGGTCCTTTGTGTTTCAACAGGGGAGGTAAATTAAATACGTCTGCGGGGGAAGGACACATCAATGATACGGCTGTGGAGGAATTCTCCCACACGAGCAGAGAGCAGTTCTCGTTGCTCATTTGTAGTTTGCGCTTTGTGAGTTGTTGATCATTTTGCTGGAACTCTCAAAATAGGACATTGTGTTTTGCCCTGGAAAACAAGCGCTTGTTAAACAAAAAGGCACTCAGTGTGGAGGGCATAAAAGTGGCCAAAAGGCCTACCAGTTTGCTGTTAATGTCAAACAATTGAAAAGTATAGATTATGAAAGGATTTCACAGTGGTGTGATGCAGCGGTTAAACAAAAAAAAAAGAAACAATAATGGCTTTACCAGAATCGGCATTGTATTTCTTCCTCGAAAAACACATGTTGCGAAAAAGAAAGTTGCCTGTAAATCAAAAATTGTGGTTATCCGGATGTGATGAAATAAATAAATAAACGCACGTTTGAAGATGTGATCATCAGAAAGGACTATCCGTTTATTTATTTAGTTATTTTACAGTTTCCTGGTAAAGGACTTTCAGATTTTCACTAACACAATGCCAAAGAGGAAAGAAATTGGCATTGATCTTAGATCAATGTTGTTGTCCATCAATCTGGCAAAGGCTAAAAATCCCATTTCAAACAATTGGTACCTTATTATTATAGGGAGAGAAATATTAGACATGTGTCAAAACATTTAGGATAGTTGCCAATCCTTCCAGGTTGGACACACCAGCAAGTTTACCCAAAAGGTCCGACTGCTCAGAGAATTTTCAAAAAAGTCCAAAAGCAACATCTACTACCCCATAGGTCTCAGTGAGCATGCTAAATGTTGAAGTTGATGATAGTACAATTATGGAAAGACTGAACAAGTATGGCTCATTTGTACGGGTTGCCAGGGGAAAACCTTTCCTCACTAGAAAACATGGCAGCACAGCTTCGTTAAGATGCACAGTTGCGTCTGAAGAAACGCAAGACATCTGGTGCAATGTCCTTCAGACATGAATCTAAAACAGAATGTGTGGAAAAAACTAAAAAATCAAGATGTTGGAATCAAAGTCCAGACCTCAACCCAACTGTAGCGAGACTTGAGAGGACCGTGCATAAATGATACAAACCTCACGGAACCAAACAAGTTTGTGGAGAGGAGTAACCTGTAACTCTTCTATAACAATATCCTAGACTTATAATGTCTCAAGGAAAAAAGCAATTACTTTAAGCTGATGTTTCTAAATGTGGTACAAGCTGCTGGCTCTTGAAATGTACATGAAATCAGCATTTTCCTTGTGTTTTTTGTGAAGTGAACAAAGACACGCCCTATGCCATGTACAATTCTTCAAGTGAGGTTATATTTACTTCACTGGTATTAAATCTTTGAAATGTAAGAAGAATCACACATAACAACTATCTTTTTTGCAGAAAATATATCCATCCATCTATAGATCCATCCATCCCTCCATCCATCCATCCATCCATCCATCCATCCATCCATCCATCCATCCATCCATCCATCCATCCATCCATCCATTCATTCATCCATCCATCCATCCATCCATCATCCATCCATCCATCCATCCATCCATCCATCCATCCATCCATGCATCCATCCATCCATCCATCCATCCATCCATCCATCCATCCATCCATCCATCATCCATCCATCCATCCATACCCTAGACAGGCCAAAAGCTCATTGTAGAACACAGAAAATATATAACATGAGGAACTTTGAATACAACATTTTAAACTTCTTTTTTTTTTCTTAAATATCTTTGCGGCAGTTCTGATTCAAGCTGACAAAGCATGAAGCAAAAGAAGCACGATTTCTCGGGCCAGAGGAGTTTTCTCAACACAGAGTTAGAGTTGCTTTAATATTTCATTACAGTTACAATAGAAACTTAAATCTAAAAACAAACACGTTGTGTGTTATATAACAATCTTTCAACAAGCATTGTAACTCGGATCAGACAAGTAAAATAACTCTGTGTCTTTAGATTGTATGAAAACAGGATTTCTGCTTTGTAATTAGGACTTGGGAATCTGCGCTTATTTTTGCAAGTTTTGTTCTGTAAATGAGGGTTAGAGCCGTTCCTTCTTCATAGGAGGTAAAACTAAAGAAGGCGAGGAAATGAACACTGCATCCCATGACAAGTGGAGCCATTGTAAAGACCGAAGTGTGAACAAATGTGTTCATTTGTGTGTGTGTGTGTGTGTGTGTGTGTGTGTGTGGATGGCAGTCACACTGTCTGTTAATATTGCCTCTCCACCTATTTTTTTTCCCATCATCTATTCTTAGCCATCTCAGGAGAGTCTTGTCTTTGACTGCTTCCAGTAAAAGGAAAAGGTTGAAGTACTAAACTGATAAGACATTTTCAGGGTTGAAATCTTGTTGTAAATGCTGCTAATGACAGCACTCTGCCGTCTGTCCTGCTGTGTCCCATTTCCATCAGGGGAGTTTCTTTTCAGTGCAGAATTGAAAGACAAAATGAAAATACCCCAAATCTGTCAGTGTTAAGAAGTTGCAATCGGTAAAATTAAATATTAAAAGTCATAAAACCTTGCCCTGACATTAATGCAGGATTGTTGCTTCTAAAGATATTTTAAGTGTCTAATCTACATTATTACTCAGCATTGATTTCTCCATGTCTCATTGCGAGCACCACAGTCAGCAGTACAGCCATGTGACACAGTGTGACATGCACGCAGGATAAGAAGAATGGGGTAATCACAACTGTATCAACATGGCTCTTCCTCACCAACTGTTAACTGGAGAGTAAATTATGTAGAAGCTCGAGTGCTGCTCAAAGACCCCACTCAAGTCAGCAGGAAGTTGTCAGGTTTTAGAGATTATTCGAAATACCAGTTTCCAAAAGTTCAGTTTTCTGACAAGGTGATGAGAAACACTCTGAGTTAACCTCTGTGTAATTACACAGCGTAAGATGTGTTAAAAAACATGAATATTATCATCGGGGTTGTTCAACAAGGGCACAATATTAAGGAGAGAATGTCAGCTACTTTTTGTAAAGGTGATAAACTTGTCTTTTTTTTGTCTCAAAGAAGATAATTTAAAACCTGGTAGTTTTCATTTTCTTTTTTTTAAAGGATTTATCAATCTATCTATTTCCTTTTCAAATACTTGATGTCATCTTTTATTTAGTTATTTTTTACCTTTATTCAACAGGTGAGTCGATTGAGAGATAAAACTTAATTTGCGATAACTTCCCGGCCAAAAGGCAGCGTAAAAGAGGAAAAGTAGTGTCATAAAAGTAGAATTAGCTGGATGTAATGCTGATTTGTGAGAAAATGAATAAATAAATGAAATAAAATAAAATCAGCGTTATGTAAAATGCTTTTTTGTACGTTTTATGGTATGTATATACAGGACTGTCTCAGAAAATTAGAATATTGTGATAAAGTCCTTTATTTTCTGTAATGCAAAAATGTCATACATTCTGGATTCATTACAAATCAACTGAAATATTGCAAGCCTTTTATTATGTTAATATTGCTGATCATGGCTTACAGCTTAAGAAAACTCAAATATCCTATCTCAAAAAATTGGAATATTCTGTGAATCTTAATCTTAAACTGTAAACCATAATCAGCAATATTAAAATAATAAAAGGCTTGCAATATTTCAGTTGATTTGTAATGAATCCAGAATGTATGACATTTTTGTTTTTTTAATTGCATTACAGAAAATAAAGAACTTTATCACAATATTCTAATTTTCTGAGACAGTCCTGTATGTTTGCCATTTCATAATACTGAAAAATACTTTGTAAAAATCTGTTAACAAAGACCCATACTATTAATTTTCTATTGATTGGATATGTATTCAATAGTCATAGTACCAAAACAAGCACAGGTATACACTGAATTCAAAATTATTTTGAACTTATTTCTTTGTGATCAAAGGCACGTCATTTCTAAAGAGTGATGCACTCTGTTGGTAATAGATATTCTGTCCATTTGATGCCAACCTCCACAAACACAACACTGAGCTAGTAACTGGGGAGTCATGGGTGCAGTGTAGCAGCCCAAATCTCTTTCTAGAAAGGGTTATTAGTTCCTTTTGATTTGTGTTTGGCCGCCTGTCACCCAAACCCATTCCCTGGAATCACATCACTATAATGGTCTAATCAGCACTTAACGAGCCATGTTACATAAAATCAATGCAGCCTCCCATTTGTGAATGCAGAATATTTGGAGGAGCTGATGAAGGCTCATGGCACGCACCACTGTCAATAGGGGTGCTGCCATCGCTGGACGAGTAGGCCTGCAGAGAGCAGAGGATGCCCTCGGTCACAGAGTTTAGTGATCCTCTCCACTTCCAAGCTTTTACAGCGAAATCCTTTGTTTTGCTGACTAATCATGTATTGATTTCAACAAGTTGTTAAACCCAAATAAGGCTGTCAAGCCACTGCCAAACAACTCTGCCACCTGTAGGGGTTCCAGAAACAAGCCGTGTTACTCACATTAAAGAGTACTGTTCAACATTTGTCCTTGATTTTTTTTGTATTATGGGAGTGTGACTGGGATAACGTTTTACTTTGGGATGTTTCTTCTGTGGTTGTGCAGCACTCCCACAGATAGCTCAGCAGACCCTTTTCACATCGTTTCATCCACGTACTGCCTGGCAATTTTCTGTGGGAGGCTGTGAGTCTCACGAAATATAAATACGTGCCACACACCATCAGGCATCTCTCCCACGTGCAAGATGTCACATGCCGAACCTGCAAAGAGGTGAAATGTACAAATCAAGTTGTGGCAAACCACTGAGGGTACCACAATCTCACTGTCCCTGTTGATATGTGGCAGCAAATTTAGGATGAAATCTGGACAGACTGTTGTGCAATGCCAACTTGTCATTTAAGTCCTTGGAAACGCAAATGAATAATAATTTGGTCTGGATTTTGGGATTGAATTGAAGAAAATAATTCAATAGAGCTACAGCGCATCCTTGTGGTAGAGTAAGGTATTGCACTTAATGACACGAGACGGGGTTCGTTGATGCATAAAATTAATTATTACAAAAATTGAATATTACATTTTTGTACATTTCAATAATTATTCAAATATTCAGTTTATTTTAGTGTGATAATTACTCGTTTTTTTTCTCCAAGTACCTAAATACCTGCTCAATTAAGACCTGGTTCCTGTTAGGCTACTGTAGGCCACATTTGTAAGAGCTCCAACCCATGTTAGAGATAATTAATACAAAATAAACTGATAACGTTTTAGATACATCTTATAGGGTTTGGTCATAACTTATAAGCAGGCCGAGGTGGAAAGACCTGGCTCTGTATGCTGGCGGGCCATAGCCGGGTCCCCCCAGCTGACAGGGAAAATAATTGCCAATGGCATCTTATTATATTGCTGCCATGAACTGATTTACTCCAGCAGCAAATGGTGGGAAGCTCCCTATTGTTGAGGAGGGCGCTGGATTAACAAGGTTTGTGCCCAAATGAACCCCACGCTGTAGTCAGACACGTGCAAACAATAAGGAGAGTTTCATTGAAGCCTTGATAACAGCTCTTGCTCCATTTCACTAAAATTATCTCTTATGTGTTGCAATTAACAATTATGAATGCAATTTAATTATGGGTTTCTCTGAAAAGACATGGCCTGGTGGTTTTTTGTATGAAATCAACTAACCTGTGCATTTTCATTGCCTTAACACAAATCTGACCTTCCATGTGGTAGTGACAGGGATATTGGAGGAAACAGATTGTTATATATATATATATATATATATATATATATATATTTTTTTTTTTTTTCATATTTTCCTCTTGCATTTAATCTAAAATTACTGGCAGTCAAGGGAATATTTGACTAATGCAAATGGTCTGTCTGTCCTTGCCTACTACTCACTAAGTTTAGTTATTTTTCCAGACTTAATGATTTGTGTGTTCATTTGTAACAGCATTTATGCAATGTCCATAAATAAGCTTTGAATAAAATTACATCGGAAATCAAAGTTTCGCCACAAATGTACATATTTTGAATAAAACTACATCTCCCTACAGCCTGTGCGATCTTGTTGAGCCACACAAAAATTATGATTGGCTTATCATTTCCCACGTGACAAAATTCAACCAATGACGAAAGACCTCAACAGGAAGAGTTACTTCAAGGCTCGTTGCAGCATGATAGTTGAAAGTCAAGTGAAACAAAAAATCATGAAAACCGAAGAAATATTTTAGAGTCTTCGTGTCCTAGTAGCGTTTTATGATTTGTAATCAGCGGGGTTTGTGCGCGGAATAAACAGCGATTGCAGCCATGCTGCAGGCTGTAGGTAGACTGTCTGTTTCAGCAGCTCCTCGGATCTTGTTTGGGATTCGGCATTATTGTGAGAAGACAGCAACGAAACTCCGAGTATCCCAAGCACTTGCTGATGCTGAGCTGGGGAAAAATGTCAAAGTTCAGGTAACAATGCCCATATTACTAATATTTGACAACTGCATCAATATGTGCCAAGTTATTTTACAATAAGGTGTTGTTCACTGTTTATTACAGCTGGTATGTTGTGTCTTATTTGTGATACATGTCCACCTTCCACCTTAATAATGCTTATTCCTTTTTTCAGTTGACTCTTTTTGAATTTTTGGCTTATAATGGGATAGAAACATACAAAAACGTACATGCCTTTATTTCTCCTTGCATCATTGTATCAGTGCTGCAGTAACTGTACATATACGTGTGTGTGTGTGTGTGTGTGTGTGTGAGAATGCTGTTCGTATGTCAATGCAACCTGTAAATAGGTAGGTTGTACTTACTCACTTAGCTGTCTTTCCTGGAAATTATTAAATCCAGAAATTTAAGCGTGCATTCAAATTTCATTTCAGTGAGATAGAATATATGGCTAAAAGCTAATCTCACTCATAATGTGGTCATACAAACATCAAACATATTGTTAGTACTGTATATATTATAAGTAGCCACGATCGTATGATTTTTCCATTTTGTTCTTTTTCTGCAGGGATGGATTCGCTCAGTAAGAGCTCAGAAAAACAATGTCTTTTTCCATTTAAATGATGGAAGCTCCTTGCAGTCCTTGCAGGTTGTTGCTCGAGCAGAGATGAATGACCCGTAAGCACTCCTGTTTCTATATCCTGTAAAAAAAAAAAAAAACAACCAACCAATTATATAATATGAATCCTTTTTAGATGTGTAAAGTACACATGCATAATTCTTCCATTCATCTCTCTTCTAAATCTAAGGTCGCTCACATTTGGGAGTTCGGTTGAAGTCAAAGGTGTTCTGAAAAAAAGTCCTAACCAAAAGCAGCCAGTTGAACTGGAAGCAGACCAGATCCATGTCGTTGGAGAATGTAACCCGGTGGTAAGCACAAACAGGCAAACACATTTCAATATGCCGGTACCATTGCAGAGAGCATCAATGCCACTACTATGTTACACTGTTAAAGCTGTGGCTGTCGAAAAATATAAAAAGATATACCGGTGTGTGTATGTATGTATGTATATATGTATGTATATATATATATATATATATATATATATATGCATCACTGTTTTTTTCTTCAAGGATTTTCCCTTCAAAGTTAAAGAGAGACACCCCCTCGAGTACATTCGTCAGTTTCCACATCTCCGGTGTCGAACCAACGCCTTTAGCTCCCTACTGAGGATACGCAGCGAGGCCACTGCAGCAATTCATTCCTACTTCAAGGTGAGACCATTAGTGGAGGAGTGTTTCACAGACTGCAGAATGTGGGCTCATGTTTTGTTTTATTTTTTCCACAGAACAATGGCTTTGTACAGATTCATACCCCAATCATCACTTCTAATGATTGTGAAGGGGCAGGGGAGCTCTTTGAGGTTGAGGTGAGGGTTTTAAAGTCTTTTTATGTGTGTGGCTAGTTTGCATGTTTTGTCGCTTTGAGTTATAATATGAACCGGCAGATGAATGAAACAGGTTTAAAAAGTAAACCTCTGCTTCTTATCACAGCCATCAGGCCCAGACTATTCAGAAGATGAGAAGTTTTTCTCTGTACCGGCCTTCCTAACTGTGTCTGGACAGATGCATTTGGAGGTGATGTCAGGGTGAGATAAACTGTTGTATTTATTCATATATATTGTTGTTGCAAGTCGTTCTTTTGTGAATGAATATACACTGAAGCGTTTTCATTTTTTTTAATTAAGTGTTGTCACTCGTATGCTTGCAGGGCTTTTTCTAGAGTCTACACATTTGGGCCGACTTTTCGGGCAGAGAACTCCCAAAGCAGACGCCACCTGGCAGAGTTTTTCATGGTGGAGGCGGAGATTTCCTTCATCCAGTCCTTAGAGGATCTCACCAAGGTACACCTCCGAATACAACATAACTGTAATATTCAGGCAGAGCATCGGTTAGCTTGTTTTATCTACGATAGATAAGACTCTATAAGACTTAGGGCCCGATTTACTAAGATCCTAAATAAAGAGTACTAAATTGCGTGTGCACTGAAAAAGTTTGCACGTGCTGTTGTTGTGTGTTTTGCGGGTGATCAACTAAGATTGCGTGCGCAATTGATAACAGGTACAAACCGCAGTATTTAAATGAGGTGTTGCGCGTCTTACGGTTTGCGGCGCAAACTTTGCGCCATGGAGAGTGGATGGAAAGCAGGATATAGTCGCAAGCGCAAAATGAAATTTGACGAGTTGGAGTTAGAGATATTAGTGGAAGAGGCAAATTGTTGTGCCGTATTCAGCACCCCTGCCGTGAAAAGCACCCCCTCGTATATTCAATGATAAGTAGACCAAGAAAAAAAACAACACACTGACACTTCAATATATTTATATATACACACTCACACAAACACATACTTAGGAGTTTATAGTATATATATTTACAAATATTATGGAAGACAACACAGTAAGCAGGCTATTAATTAATGACATCAATAACCATTTACCCGATTTTTGTTATCTGTGACTATGATTGTGGGAAAGTATGACTATTGTGGAATCCATGAGCGCATTTAAACATGAATCATTAACACAAAACTGGACGCTAAACAGAACGTGACACGGAATGAGAATATCATTTTTGTCAGACGAGGGGGTGCTTTTCACGGCAGGGGTGCTGAATACGGCACAACACCGGGGTATGACAAATGCAGAACAAGTATAGGCGCACAATAAGAAACACTTTTTTCTCCATGAAAACACGTGATTTATTTATTATCACAAATTAAAAAAATGAAAGTGCCTCCTGTGGCAACCCTTTGCTGAATAATACTCGATTTAACATTCAAATAAAATATTTGTCCTTTTGCATGTGGAGATTAGCACCTTCCTTTCGAACGTATTAAATACAGACGCAATCACAATCCCTGCAAAAACTTTCAGGCTTGGTAAATCTCATTGCGCGTGGTAAATGGACCAATTTGCATCTTCCCTTCCCAGTATTTAGCGCTTTCTGGCGGGTACGCCCCATATTGATTATTCATCAGGGCAAAAGTACTAAATGGATTGCGTGTGCTATTTTGCGCATTTGAGAGGCGCAGTCCTCTTTGCACGCTGTTAGTAGATCAGCTGGCACTTTGGTTTGCGGGTGATGTCAAGTTTGCACACGTTTTTACACACGCAAACCTTTAGTAAATCAGGCCCTTAGTGACATCTAGTGGCATGAATCACAAATTGCAGCCAACAACACCCACCTACCTCCAAACTACAGAGGTGTGAAACACATTAAAGCTGGCTATAAACTGGCTACAAAGTATAGTATTGTCTTTTCTTAGCTACTAAAGTAACATTGGAGACATTAATCTCTTTTTGGTCTTCCTCTTTGCCGCCTGCCTGGTAGCGCCATCACCACATACTGGAACTTAAACTTCTTTTCGTTTCATTAGTTTCTCTAAACATAATGTTATTTATTTCTGAACATTACCGATTTATACTGATTTTAATTCGAAAATAAACCTCATTGGTCAAATTCACAGCAACAGGCTGTGCTGTATGATTTATTTTTTTGGTTTGTTACATTTTATCACCTACAAACTTCACAGTTCTTACATGTAAGAGCAGACATTATCAGAACACAAACATTAACAAAGGTGATTTTTATCAGTTGTCACATTTGCAAACTCTGTGATGAACATGCAGTTGTAATACGTGTGATTTCAGCAGCTGGGTTATTCTTAAGTCTTACTGTTGTCTAATCAAAACAAAACAGAAAAAAATGATTAAACTATAGTTTATAAGAGTGGAGATAGAAGAGTAATAAAAAAATATTGACTGCTGGCCCTGTCACACAATAGTTAAAACCAAAACATGTAATGTTTGCACACCTTAAAACACAAATAACAACAGAAGATGGTGATTTGGAAACTGTTTCAGCCTTTATTCACTTAAAAATACCACAAAGACAAATTATCTAATGTTAAAACTTATAAACTTTTTTTTTTTGGCCAATATTCTCATGTTGAACTGGATGCCTGTAGCCTGTCCCAAAAAAGCTGGGACAAGAAAAGGCTGGGAAAGTTGGGGTTTGTCCTTTTGCCAGGAATATAATAATACATTTTAATAGAAAGTTCCAACATATACCACATATTGCCCTTTTGTTCATCACCATGGTAACATGTAGAAAAGTGATCTTCTTTTCTTCTCCTTCCATCCACCCCCGGTATGTTTGACGCAACCACAGCACGCTTGGCAGGTTAAAATGAATCGTTATGGTGACGCGACAGGAAGTTGTGTGAAAGCTGTGACTCTGCCGACTTTGGATTGAATTTTACCTCTCTTGGTTTTCTTCTCAGCTTTGTGCAAATAAGTAAAGAATACGGCATCGCGGCATTTTGAGGGAAATTAGATAAATGGCTTGTGCGTACGCTGACTCTTTTGAAAAGACATTAATGAATAAAAACACCAATGTGACTTTTGAAGTTGCCCAGGTACACAGTTGCGTAGGACGAGCTTTAATTATTAAACCCGGCCTGTGCTCCTTAGGTCATGGAGGACATGTTCAAGTCTGCTACGGAGCATGTGTTGGCTCACTGTGTGGAGGATGTGGATTTGTTTCACAAGCATGTGACTCCTGGACACCGGGTGAGTCCTGAAGGACACTTATTTAACTTGGATACATAACCTGGCTCCTTGCGCTGAGCAGCCATGACTGCATCTGAATTCATTATTTTCTCAGCTCACATTTTTTTTTCTCTTGCATTAATACATTCAAAGGACACTGTGGACGCTATGTTGACCAAGACCTTCCCAGTGTGAGTCTTGTTTTCCCTAAACATTGCATTTAAAAATAAACATAATGAATAAAGTGAACTGTCCGAGAGTTTTAAAGCGTGTTGTTCCTTCCTTTCTTCAGGATTACCTACACTGAGGCCATAGACATCCTGAAACGCAGCTCAGAGATATTTACCTTCCCTACAGATGTAAGTGGATATTTTCTCTCTCTTTTTAAATGAAATTATATCTCAGTTTCTGTCTCTACTATATATTGGCTACTAACCATTGCCATTACCATACGATTGACCTTAGCTCTTCTGCCCTGTAGTGGGGGTGTGACCTTATGACTGAACATGAGAAGTACCTGGTGAAACATTGTGGCAACATTCCTATCTTTGTCACTGATTATCCTTACGACCTGAAGCCTTTCTACGCAAGAGACAACCAGGACCGCCCCAGGCATACAGTAAGACTCATTTACAGTCATTAAAAACGTCCACCGAATCAATCATTTAACCACTTATTTCCCCCTTCGCGATGCAAGTCGGTGCACGGCAGAAATTTGCATATCCGTGCTGACGTTGACTGTTATTTGTGTGCAGGCAGCTGCAGTGGACTTGCTGGTGCCAGGAGTTGGAGAGCTCTGTGGGGGCTCGCTAAGAGAGGAGAGGCTGAATCTGCTGAGGGCTCGGCTGCAAGCGTAAGAGCGCAAAGGCTGATGCCGACATATTTGAGCTGCCACTGGCGCTGACGAGTTTCCTCGTTCATTTAACACTGAAAGTGTAATTTTACCAACACGATGGCAAAGGTTCTTAGAGATGCCAGCTGTTAAAGCCCAAACTAACTTCTCTGGCTGCATTATCAGTTCTTTAAAGCTCATTACCCACCGCAGGTGTAAAATGACAGAAAGCTTTTAGAGAAGGTTTTCTATATGGGACGTACGCAGAAACAGCTGCATTGCATTTTTTTAATCATTGATGCACAAAAATCACACAGAATTTATTATGCAATATACATCAGGAAGTAATTGCACATTTTAAAGACTGGACGACGGGCTATGGACAAAGAAAAACATCAGTCATATCCAGTTATTTGAATGCATATCTCGTTTCACCAACGCCATTGAACAACGCCATTTCTGAATGTGTAATCCATAGAGAAAACTGTTAGTTTTGGGGTTTTTGCACACACACGGTACTATATATTGTAGTGACATTGTATGATAATGATAATATAGAGGATTTAATGTAGATCTTTGAGTTTATATCACAAGCAATTGCTTTCATACTAATATGAGAATTATATGTTTCTTTTTAGGGTTGGATTAGATGACAACTACAGCTGGTAAAAAAAACATTTGTTTCAATAATATCTTACTAGAAACAGGCTCAGGCACCAGAAGTGATCTAAATGTGTTTTAATTTGCAGGTATCTGGATCTGAGACGCTTCGGCTCCGTCCCGCATGGAGGCTTTGGACTGGGATTTGAGCGATATTTGCAGTGTGTTCTTGGTGTTGACAACATAAAGGATGTGATTCCTTTCCCCAGATTTTCCAATTCATGTCTTCTTTGAAATGAAGAAAAAAAAAACTATCTGAACGTGTAAAATACTTGTGAAGTTGTTTTTTTCATCTTTTTCAAATACAAATAATAAAATTAAGTATTTATTTCATTTTCTCAGTTGGTTTTAATGCATTTTTTACACCCACAATATGAAAATAATAAGCACTGTGATTTTTAAATACATTTTCCTCATAAGTGTCTGACTGTGTGACTTTGATTTAACTTACCTGTGAGCACAGTTGCATTGCCTGCATCTACACACAATTTCCACAAGGTGGCGCTTATTCCTATTTGTTTCAATGACAATATGAGATATATTAATTTATTTATTTTTAATTAAGCAGCGTTGTTAGTTTAGTTAACCTTATCTCGTTTTTTCCAGAGTAGGAGTAACCAACAACTCCCAGTGTGTAAGAAACGAGCAACACCACACTTTGTGTTTTAGTTTCAGACTTTTGTCACCAGAGGTCAAATCAGAGGGACGTGCGCGTCCGTTCTTGTGTGAACATTATAAAACATCACTTTGCTTCACATAAACCGGTTTTATTCCCATTCGTTCGGGCGTCTTGGATGTGTTTTGTTGCTCTTTTGCTGCTCTTCCATCCTGTTCATCCCAGCAGCCCATCCCTCTTGTCTGCGCCGTGGGCGTGGCGTGAAGGCTGATTTATGGTTCCGCGTTAAATCGACGGCGTATGGTTCGCGTAACGGTGCGCGTCGCCGCGTAACGCTACGCCGTAGGCGCTGCGTTGGTGTAACGCGGAACCATAAATCAGCCTTGAGTTGGAAAACAAACTGCGGCCAGACGCGGTGCTTCCTCAGCCCCGCATCACTTCAGTTCCTGCAGCAGTTTCTGCGTCCGCCGGCCGCACGTCCGCTCCAAAGTCGAGCTGCAGCGTATAGATAGATATATTTTCTCCTCCTTTTTACGCAACAGCAGCACCGACAGTCAGGGACGACTCCACGTTTGTCGTCAGATGGAGGGGATCGGACGCGTGTGACAGCTGTGTGCAGAGGCGATCAGCCGCGGTCATGTTCTAGTGACAGATACTGCAGCTTTCCGAGCAGGAACCGGGCAGGCAGGGAGCGCGCACTGGGCAAACATGAGCGGCGGAGGAGGGGAGATCATCTTCCAAGGCTGGCTGAGGAAATCACCTCCGGAGAAGAAACTCAGAAGATATGTGAGTGAAGGAGAAAAAAAAAATCACTTCCGCTTAGTTTGTCTATCTTTAGAAGTTTGACTTGCAGAAGTGAATTGGTTTCTCTGTAGTTTTGCACCGTTGTTCATTTGCATCAGAGATAATAAGTGGTGCCAAAGTGGCGTTTAAAGTCCCTGTGTTGTCCTGCAGCAGGTGCATCCCTGCTGCTGCAGCACACTTGTCTACTACTTCATGCTTTTTGCAGGAAGCACGCTTGCGCTTGCTTTCAATATGCATTGGAATACCAACCCAGAAACATGTGCACAAATGCAGTTGCAAGGTGGAAGCCCACCCATAGTGGGGTCCCCCTGATAACAAGGGGTTAAGCCTGCATAATACCCGACAGCTGTCTGAAATGTGGACTAAAGAGCTCTCAGATCCACTAACTGTCATCTGGCTTTATCCGGGTATGATGAGGTCATGTCTTATTAAGCATGATGTGACTAGTTTTCATCACTGCCAAGTCGACTAATGTCAGGCACTGGAGTGCCTTGATAAGGCTAAATATAAGCCCAAGCTACTGGTCTCTCGTTGGGTGCTGGGCAGGGAGGGGGGGGAATGGCTGCAAATCAGATAATAGGATTTATGGAGACAGATAGAAGCATGAGACAATCTCCTATAAATACAGCTGTCCGCTGTTTATGTTTGGTGTTACATTACTAGGCCTCTCCGTGTTCCTGCGAGCTGACTTTGCCATGATGTCATCCCTCTGTTTCATTTGGAAATCCATCCATGGATGTCTTCAAATGTAGCCACCTCCACCACCCTCAACCCAACCCCCCCCCATCCTGTCATTTTTCTGTGTCTTCCACTTTAGGCTTCCTAGTGTTTACACAGAGACCACCTTGGACAGTTATGGATCAGCAGCTGCAATAGTAGGGATGGAAAAAAAATTGCTTGGTTACAGAACTTTATAAACAAGAAAGGGGAAGAAAAAAAAAACTTGGAAGGAAGGACGGAGCTAACAGACAAGAGAACAGAGCTTTCCCAACCCCTTCTCACCCTGAGAAATAACACACACACAAAAACAACTACACACGTACTGTTTCACCCAGAAAACAGAGTCATGAGATAGTATCCAGTGCAGGCAGACTTGTGAATGTGATAATCTGTCCATCTGAAATTCCTTCCACTAAAAGTCAGACTATGGACAATTGGGGCCATTTACTCACCAGTATTACTGTCATCTGACAGAGTTAAGTTAATGTAGAGGGATATTTTCAGATGGGACTTTGATATACTCTCAGGCATTCCAGGCTGAAGGTGTGTTTGTACTGGCAGTAGAGGGAGTAAAGGATATATTGTGTAAACGATGGACATGCTAAATGCTCCAGCGGCTTGTAATGTGCCACCCGTGGGTGATTATTTGCTATTGTGAAAAACGTGTTGGGTTTTTTATTAAATCCTTAACACTGTCAATATGCAAACGCCCGTCTGCCACTGAGTTCTTCCTAAACCGGATGGAGTCTGTGTTGTTTGTTAATCAGTACTTTTGTTGCTGAAATGATTGGTCATTGCATTAAAAGAAAAAAAAAAAAGATTTGCCCGTCCTTAGATGACAGCTGAAAGGCTGGACCAGAGCCATGTGTAGTTCAGCGTGGGGGAATCAGGACAGGTACCGCCGCTGCAGGCCTGGCATGCAAATCAGATGCAAGCGTCGCCAGTTCAGGTCTGGCTGCAACGGGCGACGAGAAATGGGGACAACTTGTTTAGTCACTGTAACAAGCATGCTTAGTCCTTGTTAAATGTTTTCTAATTGTGCTCAAATGTGATTAACTCCTAGCAGTGACTCACTGGTTTTGCAACGGCCCCTCACTGCTGCACAAACACATGATGAGTACAAACTTGCTGTGTCCCCCCCCCCCCCCCCCCCCCCTTTGAGCATGTGACTGCAGACTGCCGCGGACGAGTTTCGTCAGCTTTCACACACACTGCATTCCCACAATATAAGAAGGGTAGGAAAAAAACAGTCCCAGTTTTAGGCGAATCACTTTGGTTGGAGTTAATTTCTTCTCAGGCTGATTGAGGCGGGGAGGTGAGGAGTGTTTAAAGGCTAAGTGGGAGTGGCCTGCTTGCTTTTTTTGAACAATGTCCAGAAAAAGCAGAAAGAACATGAAAACAACCGACAAATGTAGCCAGCAAGTCTGTCATAGTTCATGTGAGGTCATTTTGCTTCTCCATCCGTGATAAGACAGCATACTTCATCACAGATGATCTTAAAATCAATGTCAATTTAAAAAAAATTGAATTATTTACAACCCCTTCAAACGTACTTCCAACCCATATACACTAAGATCCGTGCACCGCTTTGGGACTTTAGCCTCTTGACATTTGCATAAGAACAAGTCGTATGAATGACGCGTATGAATCCTACTTTGCATACACAGTATGACTCATACGTTCAACGTGTCATTCCGTAAACAATTCCTGTTCTCAGGCCTGGATCGAGCTGCTATTTGTTAAACCCTCCCATATGTTGGCTGTTGTGTCTGACATCACAAACATGCCTGTTCAAATACAATGAGGCTTTGCCACATTCCAGACAGATCATATCGGCAAGGTGATATCTGCTTTTCTTTCCTTTTTTTTTTTTTTCCACCCCCTGATGACGATTTCACAGGGATTCATCGCTTTGCTGTCAGCGATGGCCCACAGGGGGAAGATTTGGGGACAGTCAAGTGACTTTTCGAAGCGAGCAGCAGCATGCTGCGTCCCGCTGTCAGCTGCCGGGTCTGCTGTTGTTTTGCAGAGGGGCTTTGGGAAGTCCTTGCCCTCAGAGGTCAACTCTGAACGCCTCCCAGTTCCTGCTTTGACAGACGCCCAGTGCTCACACAGGCATTTTCCTTGTTCCATTTCATCTGTGGGCCTTTCCCCATAAACTACAAAACTATGTGGGGGGGGGGGGGCTGTCACACAACTTTTTTTTTTTGATGTAACTGCAGTATCAAAGTTTACATTCATCATATATATTCCCTTAAAGTGATGACTGAGGTTGACATGAGGATGCAATCTACAGGCTTTGACATCGTTATTAAGTTGCTGATGACTTGTAACTTCCTTTGGCCTGCAGGATGCCTGCCGAACGTAAATACCTCCTTGAAACTGATAAATCAATTAATCTTTCATGCTATTTCTGTAGAGCAAAAAGTGTGTTACATTGATGCATAAAACTTTATTTTATTTATTTATTTATTTTTAAGGAATATAGTTCCGTAAACCAGGACTATCTTTCTCACATTTATCTCTCAGCAAAGATCCAGCGGTGGCCCACTTGAACATTTGTCATAATATCCTGCCCTTTGCGATGAACTCTGGAGTTTGGCCTATGCGCTTTTGGTCCAAAACGTAATTATTTCACCAACAGCAGATGCCAGATTTCCTCTCGACGGTACCTACAGGAAGTGTTGTGACAGAAGTCCCATGACAAGGAAAGAAATTAAATTGCTCTGTGAGTATATAAATGCATTTCCATCTATCAAGACTTTATCAGCTGAGCTTAAAATAGCGCCATTCTGAAGGAAATTAGATCTCATTGATTTCTTCTCTCCCTCCCCCCTCTTTTGGCTTTTGGGCAGCAGTGAGAATGTTTTTGCTTATTTGCTGAACACTCAGAAAGCATACTAACATGACAGTGTCTGCTTTACATGATGGCGCTAATCATAAAAATCAGTGAGACGACAACAACATGGGTCATAAACTGCTGACCTTAATAACTCCTGTTATTAATATGATTTACTTTTTGAATGCTTTAGAAATCTGGGGATCATAGATTACAACTGTTCAGAAAAAAATATGTGTGTTTGTGAGTAGGGCTGGGGATCGATTCAAATATCAAGAATCGATTCGATTCCGATTCTTAAGATTCAGAATCGATTATTACGATCCGATTCGATCCGATATTGATTTGGGTTACTGTTAATAAAACTGTTTTTCTCAGCTGTTGCATGAATTATATGACTGTCTAGTTATGCAACATATTAATACTAGTATTGAGATTCAGCAGCAAGTATTGGCAGCTAATGATGCTGTAAGGACCAATCAGCTCCCAGAATGCTGATGGAACTGCTTTCAGAAACATCGTGGTGCAGAATTACCAAACAGATCCAGGGCAGCAAACAGAGGACGAAAGAAATCGCTTTTATTTTTTCCCCATTTATGAGAATTTGGTTTTTAACATTTATGCAAATGTAACCCCAAGACAGTATATAAAGCAAAGAAATATAGACAATGTATGCAATTATAACTGAAAACTTTAATGTTTTCATACCTTTAAACATATTTAAAGGCAAAAACATGGCACCAGTTATTCTCGTGTCAAACAAAATATTCCTTTTTTGGGCATAAACAAAAAAGTACCAAAAGTTGTAATGTAATGATGAAAAAAAAAAAAAATTTAAATCGATCTTTAGACATATGAGTCGATTTTTAGGAATTAATATGAGAATCGATTTAAAATCGGAGAATCAATTTTTTTCAACACAGGCCTATTTGTGAGCTCATAAACATGACAAGCTGTATGATTTTACTTTTGTAATGATATTTAACTGACTCAATTGTTCAATAATGTCCCCTTTTTAATAAAGGAGAAATTCAACTTGTGTTTGGGTGATTAAAACCAAATTTAAGTGCCTAAACATGAATTCGGAGGCAATGAATACATGAAGCTGAAGCTTAACATGTCATTATAAGTGTCATCAGATCTTCCCTGCTGAATTCTTTGCAGCGATGATATCACTCAGTAGAAACTGAATAGTCATCAGATAAAAAAAATTAAACTAAATCAAATTTTATTTAATCCAGTTCAATTCAGTTCGCTTCTGTTCTTTTTAACTCAATCCAACCTAAATCAGGTCAATTCAGTCCAGTTCAATGATACTTTATTCATCCTGTAAGGGGAATTGCATGAGCTGAAATTGATTCAAAAATGAAGAAATGGTTAACAGTTTAGTTAACCCCATGAATCTGATCAGAATAAAAGTGCCAAGTGTATATTTCCATTAGTTTGTTTAAAATTATCATTCATTAGGGACGTTTCTACCGACTGCCTTTCAGTAGTTGGTAGACTATTTGTCTAATTGTGAAACTAATCTTGCAGAGAAAGCGGCGGCTCACACTATGGTGAGGTAAATACTATATAAACATAAATACAGTACTTGGAAACTGTGAGTCATTGGTGATAAGACAAATTGTAGACAATTAGATATTGTTCACTTCTAAGAAAGGAAGAAAAACAACTTTTGCTATGACCAAATACATTTGAATGGGCTTTGCACGATTCTAATGAGAGCTGAGGTATTAAAATAATTGATTATATAGTGCCCCATATCTAAAATAAATAAATAAGTAGGCGTTACATTAGTTTGTAGGAGTTGGAAAAGTGTAACCAAAGTGCCATTTGACTGTTGTTGTGATACCCGTGGTTGTAGCAGACAAAATGAAAAGAGCTACAAATTTTGTTCTCAGGGACCAAAAAAAGAAAGTGATCAAGGAAGCTGAAGGGAAAAACTTTTTTTATGTAGTTGTAAAAACCCCATCCAATGTGTGGTGTATGTGGCTGAAGTGGGAAAACCTTTTAACATCTTATTGTTGTATATCTCCATTTAAAAACGTGAAAAAGCTTAGACGACACTCATAATTGATTTGAATTGAATTTAACCCTCACAAAGACACGTGCCAGTGCACGGTGAGGGTCAAGGAACTTACATTTCCTACAGATGAACACAACATGAAACTTAGTAAGATCAGGCTTCACGATGGCAAATAGGGCAGCGTCTATCCACAGCGAGCGAAGCACAGGCTTCCTGGGGACATTATGCACCCACCTGCCCCAGAATGCACCGTGTTTTGGTTTACTCCACTTGTGGAACAATGACGTTCAAGCCTTATTTGCATTGTTGCTCCTGGTGCACACATACTAGTAATTTTCTTCTTCTTTTGAAGTTTCAGATCAATCAGTATTTCAATGCGGCAATGTATTGTGTTCCTTATGATTTATAACTAATTCAGTTTAAAAAAAATGTCATTTCCTTTAGTTGGAATTTTACTGCATACTTCATAAATATCATACTTTGTTTATCGAAATCAATCATCAGGAAGTGTATTTTCTCCTTTCAAGTGAGACAGAAATGTGCAATAGTTTTCCAGGGCTTTGTGATTTGTAGGAATGAATCAAGGGTTATTATCGCAAATGTGACAGAAACTATGTCTTTCTGCAACATTAAACTTATTTTGATGAAAAATGTGATTCATCATGATAATATTCATGAATAGCACAAAAAATATATAAATAGCTTTTGCCAATGCATACAAGAATCCATCAAAACTACAACATCTTTGAAGTATTTAGTGTGAAAGGGGAAATATTCTAACAGATGATAGTCTGGTGGTTATTTTCCATTTATAATGATTAACAAAGTGATTAGAAATGACTGAAGTGTGTTGTCATAGAGTCACTATACTGTTTGGGATTGAGCATGTGGGTGTGTTACGACCGCATGTCAGAATTTCCTGCAAAAATTCAGCTAACTGACTGCAGTGATGCACACAGATGGGCCATATATCCGCATTACAGGTGATCATACTCGAGCTGAGTTCAAGTCTTCCATTTGTATGTGCATATTTCTGTTCTATGCACCTCTCCCGTTTTAGTTATTACCTATTCTGTGTTGTAAAGCTAAAGGTAAATTCTGAGGTGGTGGAAGAGGTGCTCACAGAGCGCCTTCCCTACACGTTTATGAACCCATGCAGATGGTAGAAGTCGAGGAAGCAACACAAAGACTTCTGATTGAAGATAATGCTCCCCGTTAGTCGAACTGTCAGATGGGCTCATGCTAAATAGGTTCAGGCTTCTGCTGAAATGGAGAGATGGCAAGAGATTACTCATTTTTCTAATAATGGAACCCTTCAGCTGCAAATTGAGGCTGATTATATCTGTTGAGAGCTTTTTAGAGGTTGTTTTTCATAAGATGTGCTGCAGATTTTGCAGATCATTGGACCCCTTTTGAAATGAGCGAATGAGAGCTATACGGTAGCTGCCAAATGCGGCAACCCTCTGAATCGTCTTCACACCTGTTGGATGGAGCTTTCTATCGCAGTCAAGTCTCTCTTAAAAAGGGAACGCGAACTTGTAAAGTGCACACATGATGGAGATATTACCATTAAGGGTTTTTCCAGCCTGCCTGCGAGAGAGAACTGCACCCCACGGACGACCTCCCACCGTCTTTAACATGCAAGATGATTATTTTTCAGGGCTTTTCATTTATTGCAGCTGTCGTGCATCGATCAGTGTTAGACTATTTACAAACCAGAGCAGTTACAATGGTGTTAAACGTCTGGGAGATTTAACAACCCACACTTTTGTTACTCTCAGAAACTCGGTTTAACATCTTTTCATGTTTACATACATGGACAAATGGATGGGATAAAACTTTCTCCGGCCCTGGGGAATCTGGATCTCTTTATCTGTTGGGACGTGTGATGGATTGGAGCAACTTACAATGCACACTGTTGGCACAGTTTTGTTTGTAACCTGAATTTATTGTAAATACTCCAGAAAGGTCTATTATAAACTTTGGCCTTGACAGCTGTCTGGTTAGTGTCTCACTCAGACCTAAGATGCTGAACCCTGGGTGAACTGCACACACTTCTAAGGCCCCATTTGTGGTTTCTTTAAGCTCACATAAACTAATCCCCACCAGACAAATAAAGTTGCACGGGTTTTGTAGAGCACGGGAAAGAGGAAATGTACTTTTAGTGTATTATTCAGGTACTCCATGTTAGAAATTCAGACATTCAGTGTCCATAAGCTCGGAAAGCATTTCAACCCAAATGTGAAAGGTGATTTTTTTTTTTTTTTTTTTTTTTTTTTTTTGGTGGGTAACAAGGCAGCATTTGTCAAATACTGATTTCTTTTGTCTGCTATTCTGAAATTCACATCTGTTCCTGGCATGTGGTGACCCACTATTGATTAGGGATATATAATCGGGGCTCTGTCGTCATTGTCCATGCAGCTTTGTCCCTCGACGCCACATTAACCGGAATCACGAGTGGCGAGGCATTCACTCATTCACTGTGGCCGTTTTAACATTCCCACTTTTTAATCATTGCATTGAAAAAAAAGTGGTCACTGCGGTTGATTTATTGAGGAATGTTTTTGAGAAATATTAAAATCCAGCCTTATCCGGTCACAAGAATGCCAGAGGTCAATCCACTCAATATTCCTGTTTTTTGTTAACTTTGTAGAGCCTACGAACGCAGCATACATGGGATTGGGGTGTGGGATTAATGCATTCCAGTATTTTCTTTTGTGAAGCTGTTGTTTTCTTTTCCAAGAACCAGTAAGAACTCAAGATGAAAACTACATTTTGTTAGCATGTAACTGGTTTAATGTTTTGTAAAAGATCTGTAATAAAGCTGCATTTCGACCAGCAGCACCCTGAACTTCAACGTGGCGGTGAGCTTAAACATCATTCCGTCCCTCTGTCATTTGCGTTTCAAGTGTGTAAGGTACAGGGTCCATTAGGCAAAGATAAAGTCTGCTGAAGTGTGTCACTTTTCTCCAGCAGCCCCTGCTGGAGTTTAAGTGTTATACGCTGGTCAGAGCAGCAGAAAGGGATATGTGTTTGTGTGTGTGTGTTACACACTTCTGCGAGGCGTTGAATGTTTCTATTTGTACTACGTAAAATGTGTTTTCCATGAATATTTGTAGACTAACGTTCTGGTAATAACATTTGATCATTTCTGGTTAGGATTAGAGCTTTCCTACCTCTTGGGTAACACGCTGACGGAGCTTAACCCTCTAATGCCAGACGTATCATGTTGGATACAAGAGACTTCTACACCACCTCCTCATGATCAAAACAAAACAACAACGTTTTATACAATGAAATAATTAACAAAAAATATAACAAATAAATGGAAAATTTAAATAAAATTGCCGAGTGTATTCATACTGATACAAAAAATATCATTAGAAACAGTTAATATATAATAAACACTTCAAATAATACAAATTATGATTTTTCTGTGTATTATTTAATATGTCAGGCATTAAAGGGTTAATTCCACTTCAGTCCCACTTTTATGTCATATTTATTGTGTTTATTTAAAAAAATCTAATACTTGCATGGCACCACGTGTGCCCGGCACTTATCCATGCTGGACCCTCCTATGTGATTTTTTTTTTTTTTTTTTTTTTTTTTTTTTTGTGCTTGTGTTGTTCTCTCAGATGTAAGTCGCTTTGGATTAAAGCCTTTCCTAAATGACAGTAGTAGTAGAAGTAGTAGTATTTATTTAAATTTCATAGTTGCCTCTTTCTAATTTCTTCCAGAGCTCGTTTGGCTAATGTTTCACTCTGACTTTGGTTTTAGTTGATTATAGCTGTATCAATCTGAGTTTAAACAACAACGACAACAAAAAAGTGCAATTGCAGAACGTAACTACTGTTTTTGCATGAAATTTAAAGTTAACAAATTGTACAACCTTTTGCATGGATTAAACATAAATAGAAGAAAAACACTGGGACTGCCTGGCTAATTGGGAATGTTCAGTACTTCCAGCTTTACCCCATGTCATTTCAGAAGTAGGATTGTTTTTGGGGCTGAGATTTCTCGCCAGGGAAGTTCTGTTTATGTGCTATTTACTGGTGTCAAACGTGAGGGAGCCAAGGAAAGTATCCCCCTTAAAAACCCTGGTCCCCATGGTAGAAATGCAGCTCGGCCTTCAATTTAAACTTCCCACAAAATATCTACTGGGACAGAGCATCAAGTGGCAGGTGCACCTGTTGATCAACGAGTGATTGGAAACAACTACTTTTCAAACAGCTAGAGCGGATCCTTATCAGCTGATGGATAGGAGCTTGCTGATGTCAGTCCTAAGAAGTCCCCCGTAAGCACATTCTGATCTCTGATCAGAGATCAGGATATCAAAAAAAAGCCTTTTGCAACCGTATGGTAAACGAACAAATGCACAAACCACGACCAAAATGTCAATATCGTTCAAGGAAAGTTCAATCAAATAATATGAATATGTATACAATAAAATGTACAAAAGCGCTACGGGTACGGTGCTGTGTTGCAGGTCTGGAGTACTTGTGTTTGTGCAGCTGTGTGTGTGTGTGTGTGTGTGTGTGTGTGTGTGTGTGTGTGTGTGTGTGTGTGTGTGTGTGTGTGTGTGTGTGTGTGTGTGTGTGTGTGTGTGTGTGTGTGTGTGTGTGTGTGTGTGTGTGTGTGTGTGTGTGTGTGTGTGTGTGTGTGTGTGTGTGTGTGTGTGTGTGTGTGAGTGAGAGAGCCAGAGGAGTCAAAGGCGACAACCTGATGTCTCCTCCTCCATTGATTTAATGGGAACAGAGGTAAACAAGACTGCTCTATCCTTTAGCTTGAATAGCATATGTGTTTAGCTTGGATGTTTGCTCATGCAGGTTTAAAAACATGCTGACTGATTCATATCATCCCACTTGTTGACACAGCCAACTACTAAACACACACATCGCTGCAGCGCTGTAAAAAGGCACACCTTAGATAATTGTTTAGGCCACAACCACCTCTAAGTTCATTAGTCTGTCGCTGGGATGGAAGAGTGAGGAAAACAGATAAGACTGTTGCGCTTTGCTTGTGCCGCGGCTTATTTACGCCGCATCTATCTCCCAAACGCTATTTAAAGCCTCGAAGAACAATTAACACATACCAGACAATTGAAACACTTTTATGTCGGTGAAAGGAAAGCATTTGTATGAATCCACCCCCCACCCTTCCCAACCCCCATGTACACACACAATAATTGTTTTGCTGTGTTGCCAAATTTAGAAGAAAAAAAAAAAACATCTCTACTTGTAAAGAAACAAAAGAAACGGGCCAGATGAACACATTTTGATCTCATTTTGAGGAAGAAACCCACTCGGAGGAATGTTTTGTTATTAGAAGTTTTCCTTCCCACTCATCAAAAATAGATACGGACATGTTATCCTTTGTGCTCCACTGTCGTGCCGGAGCGCAGGACAAATATGACAGCGTTGGATCGAGTTAAGATCAAGCCTTTCTGAGATGATTGAATGAGACTGAAGGAGCTAAATGCTGCAGGTCCGTAGATGTGGATGGCTGCCTGTCGGTTTGGACGGCAACCATTGTTGGCAAGCCGTCCTTTCTTGAGATTGAAACCATAACAGCAGGAGTTTCTTAACCCAAATCATATTCTCAAAGTCATTGTTTTTTTTTTTCATTTTTCAGGATCTTTTCTTGTGTATTTCATGAGAACGTGTTGCTCTATTTCACACTTTTTCTGCCTTTCATCTCTTCGCTGGAAAGACCCGTTGAACATAATGAACAAACACCAGTGCATTGGAAGTTGCAACATGTCCCTTGTGGCTTTTGATATATTGCTCAGAGAGTAATGTAACTCTTCTCATATCTTGTTATTTCATGTTATAATCACAATCTCAGAGCTTTACAAAAACGGTCCGGAGGACTGTCCCGTCCGTCCACTTTTCATTAAGGGCAGTGTTTCTGCACTAACCCCTCCAACCCAACCCCCTCTATTTTTTTTTTCTGAGCAGTGATGTAGCCTAAACCAAAATCCCGAGGGGGAGGGGAGAGCTAAAGAGTCGGGAGAGTTCAACCAGCCTAGTTTTACAGCTCCAGCCCTCACTTCCCAGGGCTTAGACAGTGATCGATGGGTTTAGGCATGCTCTGCAGGACAGGCGGAGGGAGGGCTAGCTCATTTTGTTGTGTCTTCCTCCCCTATGATATACTCCACCAGGGGAGGTTCACTCATATTTGAAGGGGCGCTTATGAGACACGGACGTGAGAAGATAAACTGCACTGCCAGTTCTGTTGTTGAAAAAGGCAGATTTATAATCTGATCGCTCATATTCAAATCGAGCGTATTATTTCCTTTTCGGGCAGACAGCAGCATTTTATTTGCACTCTGCTGAATTGTCTTTTCCCATGTTTAAACGTTGCCTGGGCCACAGCTGATGGAGGCCAGGAATAACCCAGCTGGGGTTGCACTGACCTCTCAAAACTGGGCAGCACTCCAGCCCTCAATTAAGTCCAGCGCTCTTTATCCAGAAAAGGCTAAATATTTAAATGGTGCCTCATGTATTTTTGTGTTTGACAGAATGCTGAATCAAACACTTTACATTGACACTTTACACTGTATATTTACACTTTACACTGTCACTTTACACTGTATATTTTATTTAAACCACAGTCACTCTATTGTACATTTTTTCTGACATTCTTATATTTATATATTTTTTTGTACATTTTTTTCTTTGCACATTTCTTGTACATATGAGACATGCCCCACTTATCTGTTTATTTTATTTTATTTCTATTTTTTATTATCCTATTTGATACCTTCAACGTTTTGCTGCTCAGTTGCCTTGAAATTGCCCCTCGGGGATAAATAAAGTTTTTCTGAATCTGAATCTGAATCTGAAAAGAGGTTTGTACATCGAGAAGAAAAAAAAAAGGGAATATGTAAAACAAAGTGTGTTGTTGGGTGTGAGGATGACTGTGCTTCAGTGGAATAGCGTCACGCTATGATACAAACACACAGAGGGGAACTTGAGGAGTACAACTCTCTGGAATCTGTTTCACCACACCCTTTACCAATTTAATGTGGGATGTGAACTTTAGAAATGACATGTAAGACATTTTCCCACAACGGATGACTCATCTGCTTTGATAAGAATTATTATCATCATGCTTTTATTGCAACACCCCCACATGAAGCTTAATAAACCCACTCTTTTGAAAATCAATGTGGGTAAAATAAAATGAAAACTCCTATACCCGAGTACCTTAGGAGCTGCTTCAGTTGCACGTTGAAGATAAGATCACAACCTGCATTTCCTGTTTTGTTTTGTTTCAAAAAAAAGGAAAGAAAGAAAAACATGTGTGTAGCAGTTACAGATCTGGTAACATGTCAAACAGTGCAGCGACATTTAGATAAGGTCTCCTCCACGACTCCAAAAATAATTAAGTAAAAAAAAACAACTTTGATTTGTGAGGTATTATGTGACACCAAGTGCCAACCCATCAATTGGTTTTTAGTACGTTCCAAATATTTTAATTATATAGCTCTTATGACAAAAGAAAGAGACAGATGTCTCAGCTCTAAGAAAGTGAAAAATGAGACCAGAGGGATGTTAGATAAGCAGGTCCACTGAGATGCATATTTTGGACAAATTTTGCACAAATTAACTGACTTTCAGTATTTTTGTAGATTTTACAAGATGAGTGTTATGGAAAATTCGGAGATAAGTCACGCCCGGGGGTTTAAATTTAAAAGGGAGCTTTTAGTAGCATCAATCTGCTTCCTGGCATAACTTCAAATTTGGAGAGCTTTATCTAATATTCTGAAAGTGCACCAAATTTAGAGGGAAAAAAAAGAGCACTGGGCTGGTTTGAATCACAGACTGTAAATAACAAATGGCCAAAAGCAAGCACTGGTTGGTGAACCGTCTCAATGAAGAGCTGCATTTCCTATTTAGTCATCAGCTTCTTGCTCGCCCTGAAATCAAAAGGGCTTGTTCGGGTGAGAAGGTGAAAAACCGATCAGACAAAACTATCTTTGTGACAGCTTAGATCTAATAGATACATCTTTTATTTCCAGAAGGATCATAAGCACTACGATCAGAAGGAATCGGTAGAAAAAGTAGACCCGTTTTAGGGAAGATGATGCTTTTTGAATAAGAGTTTATTTCACTTGCCACATGTGGAACAAACTCAGAGAAAATTGAAGATAGAGATAGAAGATTGCTGAAATTTTCTGTTATTTTAAGTCAAGGTTAAAAACTTTTCTATTTGCCGCTGCTAATCAGAGCTATTTCCCCACACTGCACTGGAACTTTAATTTTGCGCATTTAGCTGTTCTATTCAATATTAGGTTTTACCATTTAAGCCTACTAGTTGTTTTAATTCTATTTTAGATCTACTTTCAAATGTTTCGTTTGCATCTTGCTGTATTTTCTATGTAAAACACCGAACTGCTAAACAAATAAACTTCCCTTGGTATTATACTTTAGAGCAATGCCTGTAACAGATTGATGGATCCCATTCATGCTCCATGGGAAGCAAAGAGACATGGTCAACTCCCGTGAAACCTTCTCAGGGAAGCTTAAAAGCTGAACCTATCCCAGATTTGTGGAATATGTTTAACTTAAGACTGTTTATTCAATCGCAATAGGGGCTATATATTGATCTCCTATATTGCTTTCGATAAATAAGGGAAGTTGAAGTGCACGCATCTGTGCCACAAAATGAGGAAAGTGATGCATCTGCAAGCAAAACCGAGTGGGCATGAGGCCTGAATCACTTGTTTCACTCTTGTCAGCACTTGCTGTTTGTTCCCATTTACTTTCTACTGTCTGATCAGAACATAAACAATTCACTGCAGTCATGCAGCCGCCCTACCGTGTTCATTCGTAGCCTGGAATCATTAGATGTTTTGATTCTGGCTGGCTGCTTGCTGAACAAGCAAAGTGAAAAGCGGCTTTTAAAAACAGTGAGCCTTTTTGAAAACTGTTGAAAAATGATTACTTCGGAGTTTTGGCGCAAGGTTAAGACAAGTTCCCAACTTGTCAGCCCACTGAAAGCGTCGATAAGTTGTTTATGTGAATAGTGATGATGTCTCAGTCTGACCACATGACAATGTTTGTGGCTCGGGAGCAGGAGTGGATCCTCATCACGTAAACAAAACACATACATTTTTCCTTTACAACAATTCTATCTGCATATTATTTCATGTACGTCTGTCTTTAAGTTGTCTGTATGTTTGAGTATTAGAGCTTTTTGTTCTCGTCCAATAGATCAGTGTCTCCCAACCTGGGGTCCGGGCCCCCCCTGGGGGGGCGCCAGAGATCTCTGGGGGGGGTGCGAAACTTTGTCTGCTTTGAAATTATGCAGTTGTAAAAATTATATTTGCAAATGTTAAATAAATAAAAAAATCACAATAACACACCTAATGGAATACAGTAATACAAGTCTGTATAAACCCACTTAGAGATATATTTTGGTCGTTTTAAAATACTAAGTTATTTATCAGGATAAAAACTTAATAACTTATTATTATATCATTATTCAACATTTAATCATACTACTACTCCGACAGTTTGTTAAAGGAAAAATGTTAAAAACTTTTGCTCTCATATTAAAAGAGACATTTTTTAGAAATATTTTTATGTCCTTGCAATTATGTTTTGTGTTTATTTTATACATTGGTGACACAAAAGGAAGGTGAGAAAAACAAAGTACAGGGTAAACCAAACAGAAATGTATAAAAAAAAACATAATTAATGTTAATTTTTTCGATTAAAGATTTGTAACAAATAACTTTACTCTTTTGGTGCTAGTACGTACGGGTCGGGGGGCCCGGCTGGTCTTAGACACAAGTTGGGGGTCTCCAAGGAAAAAAGGTTGGGAACCACTGCAATAGATGACTCTTATTCAACTGTGTGACATTTGTTTTTTTTGGCATCTGACTTATTTCACACAGGATTAATCAAAGTTGTAGCAGCAGCAGCATTTAGCTTTCTAGTTGCAGTGTTTGCTGGTGTCCCTGAAAGCTGCTGCAGCGAGGGCAGCGAGACGGATAACCGCTATGCACATCCCCGGAACGGTGAAGCCAAGGCAGCTACTTCAGCCCTCATTAACTTTACGTCTTCATCTCGGAGGTAACGGCCTCCCACAATTAGAAAATCGAGCGTTCGACTTTGCAGAAGAGATTAGAAATATCCCTTCCAACGCGTGTGAGGTCGTATCTGCAGGTTGTTGGGGAGGCTCTCGCTTTGCAGCAGTCTGTGTTGATGAAGAGCGAGGGGGGCCTGCAGGATCCTGTGTGTCAGCAGCCTGCATGTTACATTGCCTAGTGGAAGTGCATCGCTGGCAGATATCCAACAACCAACCCCCCCCCAGCCCTCTTTTCCCTTCCTGGTCTATCTTCCTCTTTTGTCTCACAGCACAGAGAACACAGAGTCCCTTTTAGATAGTCACTGGAAAACCATATGGAGCTGTTGCCTTGAAGGCCACTGTTCTTCCTGTAAGCCTGTCCAGTTGAGAATGCACTGTTGTTCTTGGTTTGACACCAGCGTTTAACAATGTGCTTGCTTTATCACTATTGAAGCAGGTACCTTTGCTGCCTCTCTTGCAGCAGCGACAAAAAAGATGATTGTTTTATATCGTGAGACAGAAAGGGGTTGAATCTGATTTGGGCCAAAAAACGTATCGCGTACCTTTTTATTTTCCTGAGGCAGGAGGAGGCTGCGGTCTCTTAATAAAGCTGTCATGGAGGAGTGCTGCTTCTCTTCGCTCAGAGAGGGATATCTGCACAGGAAATACGTTGGGAGGGAGTAAACACCTGCTGCAGCCGGCCTCCCCCCCCACCTTCCCCTCAGCCGCCAACATGTACACAAACCGCACACGACCACATGTGTGCTCAAATAAGCAGACTTTTCCTTGTGAATCTTGTTTGTTCAACAGTTGGCACCACAACTGGAGTCCAGCTGTTAGTTGGTTAACGCGGTAACATTTCACCTCTCATGCAGTAAGATACTAAACTGAACCACAGTTCCTAAGTTAGAAAGGTTTGGAGTTACTTAAAAAAAAAAAATGAAAAACTAAAAAGTATGTTCTATTAACATAGACATTTTTCTTCTTTTTTTTTTTGTAATTACGTTTCATCATCAGGTATTCTCTTTCCTTTTGACTTGTAGGCGTGGAAGAAGCGATGGTTTATCCTTCGCAGCGGCCGTATGAGCGGGGACCCTGACGTCCTGGAGTACTACAAGAACGACCACTCCAAGAAGCCCATCCGGGTCATCGACCTGCAGGCCTGCGAGCAGGTGGACGCCGGCCTGACCTTTAAGAGGAAGGAGTTCCAGGACAGCTTCGTGTTTGACATCAAGACCTCCGACCGCACTTTCTACCTTGTTGCCGAGACCGAGGAAGAGATGAACAAGTGGGTCCGCTCCATCTGCCAGCTGTGCGGCTTCAACCAGTCGGACGACAGTCACGGTAAAGGAATCTGACCGGCACTCTCTTTCTCTTTCTGTCTCTTCCATCCTACGCTTCTTAATCTTGAAGCTATATAACTGATATAAAAGAAACATCTCTTTTTTTTCATCACTATTAGCCCAGAAATGTGTAAAAATTAAACTTGTAGAAACATTTTGATTCTCTCAAGAGTTTTAGAACCAACCTGAAATCAATAAATGCAATTTCTCTGCATCTTTGGCACTTAATTGTGCTTTTATCTGTTATCCTTATTGGCTTTTTTAATTAAAAAAAAAGTTATTTTCTAAAAAACTGGGATCATTACCTTAAACTATCGTAAATACTTCCCTAAAATGTTGCGGACTACGTGACCCCTCCTATACACACTACATGTTGTGCACTGTGTTGTGGGAAAATGTCCTCCAGACTAAACTAGGAAGGACTGAAGGAAGAAAGACCCAGATAACCGATCTGACTGGTGTCTAACTTGACCTCGTGGATGTGAAAAACACCTGATCTCCACTCAGGCTGCAGCCTGCAGCCGGATTGTGGACAATTCTGTCAGTGTGTAGAGTTATACTAATCACGTAATATCTAATATTTTGATAATTCCATACTGTGCACTACTTTTTTTATTTACTATTTCACAATACCAAAATAAAAACTCTTTATTATTAGTCTCCCGCTTTTTCATTTTATTTGGAGCAGAACAAATCTCAGCGTTTAGTAAACAGAGGTTCAGCAGTTCTACGCTTTTTCCATCTTTGTTATTTGAGAGAGTGCTTGCTAAATAAATGGGCACAGTGACTGGAGCCATTATTGATTTTCCTCTTGGTTTGTTTTGTTAAAGCAGCTCCTGATCTCTGCCTCTTATGTGCAGCAGGATGGAAATGATTGCTCAGGACAATCTAAAAGTTAATTTGGTGAAACTCATCTTCACTTTTATATTCTTGTTGCAGCTTCTCTCATTGATCTTAAGTGCATCGGAGTGGTTTGTTTTGCTCCGTATCAGACGAGACACGGTCGTGATAGTATTTCCATGCAGTAATGTTTTCATGTGGAACTGCTTACACTTTAAATCTGTTGCTTTAGGAAAAACATAAACGATTTCACACACAAAATGAGTCCTATTTAAAAGATGAAACTCTCAACTGTCTGCAGAAGCATTGAGTGAACTCGTCTACAGTCTCGTATGAGCCTTGAACTCGAGGATATATATTTAGTAACATATAGTCTGTGAAAAACCTCCACTCACACTCTCAGTCCCACCCATCCAGACTGCATTCGCTCTGTTTTCCCACCATCTGGCAGCTCGTGGACGTTAATCTTTGTGCACATGGCTGATCATCTGTAACATGCGATATGTCCAGGTGTGGAGTTAACGAAAAACAAAACAACATGTGGATAGTGTAATAATCCTCACATAATGACAAGACCCCATGGGTCCACAGTCAGTAATTAGCAAGGTCTTGTAATAGATCTGAAGCTGCACTGATGCTGGCTGGCGGGTGTGGCTGTGAGGATGGGTTATAGGGAAAAAGGCTCAAGTCATGACAGCTGCATTCGTAACAGTCTGCCAGCCTCTCTCTTTTGGTCATAGTTTTGTTTTCACAGAATTATTATTATTTAATTCCTCTTTCTGAGAAGGTTGACACTGGGGCCCGGAGCTCTGTCCACACTGAAATGCATTTTCATAACCTTTTTTTTTGTTTTTTTTTGGCTGATCTCAAATGATGAGAGGAAGTGTAGAATTTAGGGGCGGAGCTAAAGTGTAATTAAAGCTGCAAGCAGCGATGAACGGGCCCTCGCACCCTTGTGCACGTTCAGGCGTGCTGCAGTGGAAGCGCTTGTATGACTTGCATGTAGATTCTTCAGGCCTGGACATTAAGTGGGTGACACCACCCACAACTCTAGGTCAAACCATTCAAAAGTTATGGCAGAAAATAGGGATTATAAAATATCGACCAATCAGAAGAAGG
The DNA here is from genome assembly GCF_033807715.1 of Cololabis saira. NCBI lineage: Eukaryota > Metazoa > Chordata > Actinopteri > Beloniformes > Belonidae > Cololabis > Cololabis saira. The sequence goes on from NC_084590.1 coordinate 40,387,446, forward strand.
GGCGGGGCTAATGCATGCCAATGAAGGTCAAGTACTCAATACCGAGTCCGATGACACCACCCACGAGTCTTTATGTCAAACCATACAAAAGTTCTGGCAGAAAGTAGGAACTATGGAAATATGGACCAACCAGATGAAGGATGGGCGCGCTTTTTGGCATCTATCGTCGCCACGGTAACTCTTTTGAATGAGAAAAATAATGCGCGTCGTTGCAGGATCGAGATGCACATTTTGATGTATAACACACCTGGGTGCCGATACGGTTCAGGCCGCATTAACTGCCGAAGGAATGGCATAAATTGTCATAGTTTTGTTTTCACAGAATTATTATTATTTAATTCCTCTTTCTGAGAAGGTTGACACTGGGGCCCGGAGCTCTGTCCCCACTGAAATGCATTTTCATAACCTTTTTTTTTTATTTTTTTTTGGCTGATCTCAAATGATGAGAGGAAGTGTAGAATTTAGCTCCAGCCCTCTTGGAGTAAAGATACTTTTCTGTGAAGATCAAACAAGCATCATCTGTGCAGCCTTCAGTCATCACTCTCTGAGGACGCTCATTTCTCAGATAACCCATGTCTAACTTTGATTACCGTTACAAACCTAAGCAAATACCTTCTCAAGTGCGCCAATGTTCTGCGCATTCGTGGAAATGCTTTTAAAGAAAATTCAACATCACTCTTCATATGAGGGGAGAAAATTGACTCCTGTTTTGCTTTTTTTCCATTGCCATCGTAGTGATCTTTTTGGGCGAAAAAGATCATTTTCTCCCATCCTGCGCCGTCCTGCTTAGTCAGAAGTGACCTCCTGTGTAATCGAAATAACAGAACCGCCAGCCTAATCTCTCTATTTGAGTCTTCTTCCTGGTGTCTGTTCCATTTCCTACTTCTAATAGCCACACAAACAGGACGCACATCTTAGGAACACTCCAAATAACATGCATCTTCCTTGTAAAACCTGCTTTGCACAATAGGCTTTTAATGTCAGTGTTCCAAGGAGTGCACTGTTGGCTTTTATGCAGATCCAATCTACTCTTCATCAGAACAGTTTCTGCTTACACTCATGTGTACTCTCCGTTTTTTTTGGTTTGTTGTTGTCATTATGGAAGCGAAAGCGCATGCTAACCTCCCGTTGAGTGTTTTCAGTAATGCTGGCGTACTCTAGATCAATACTTTCGAGTTTTCTCGCGTCGAATATGTAGTTTTATATGACTGGTAAACGTTGACTGCTTGGCTGAAACTACTATGTGTGTATATTGATGCAAAAACCAACAAAAACTATGTTAAGAACCAGGCGGGAGGAGCTGCTCACACCAAGAATGAAAACCATAACAACAGCTTTAAAGATAAAAAGGAGATAATCAGTGCTACTGAGTGATAATGATCTTCAGTGACCTCAAACATGCGTTACGAACTCCAGAGACACCCAGGCCTCCAAAAAGGCGTTTTGACACGAAGGATGGGGCGATTCAGCTCTTTGTTAAGACCTACCGTCTTTCAAAAGCTAAGAGTTGTAAGAGTTGAAAATTATCTTGACAATTCCCAGGATTCCATCCGATTAAGACATCAATAAAAAGCAAACTTTAATATAATGTCTTGGTTTTAATATCTGTGGTGAATAGTTATTTAAGCAATACAACAATGGAGATGGACAACAGTAAAGTGGAATTAAAGCTGCAAGCAGCGATGAACGGGCCCTCGCACCCTTGTATGTATGACTTGCATGTAGATTCTTCAGGCCTGGACATTTAGCGGATGACACCACTCACGACTCTCTATATCAAATCATTCAAAAGTTATGGCAGAAATTAGGGATTATAAAATATCGACCAATCAGAAGAAGGGGCGGGGCTAATTCATGCCAATGAAGGTCAAGTACTCAATACCGAGTCCGATGACACCACCCACGAGTCTTTATGTCAAACCATTCAAAAGTTCTGGCAGAAAGTAGGAACTATCAAATATGGACCAACCAGATGAAGGGGGGGCGCCCTTTTTGGCATCTATGGTCGCCACGGTAACGCTTTTGACTGAGAAAAAAATGCGCATCGTCGCAAGATGGAGACGCACATTTTGATGTATAACACACCTGGGTTCACGTTACAGTTCGGGCCGCATTAACTGCCGAAGGAATGGCATAAATTGCGCCAAAATTACACGATTAATTCAAAATGGCCGACTTCCTGTTCGGTTTTCGGCCATGGCGCCAAGAGACGTTTCTTTAAGTTGCGACATGATACACATGTTTTTAGTGCATGTACGTCAAACCGTATTGTGGGGCTTGAGGCACAAAGTTTTCTAGGGGGTGCTGTTGAGCAATTTTGCCACGCCCATTAATGAAAACCATTAAATATCAAATTTTTTCGCCAGGCCTGGCTTGCGTGCAAAATTTGGTGACTTTTGGGGCACGTTTAGGGGGGCAAAAAGCCCCTCCTTTCGTCGGAAAAATAAAAAGGATAATAAAAAAGGAAAATTCCTACAGATACAATAGAGCCTTTTCACTGTAAGTGCTCGGGCCCTAATTAGTGTCTTAATATCATTTAAGTGCCAAGATGTTGTAAATAAGTGTAAAGCACAGAAACCAAGAGTCAGGTCCTCTAGACGTTTGTTAAATGGGTGCACTCTTGTGACTAGAAAGCTTTCTGGTTAAGACAATCATGTGGCAACAAATCCTATATTTAGCAACATAATCTTGCAGTGTGGAAATTCTCAGCACATTCGGAAAATGCATCAGCCCACGCCAGCTACCTTTCAGCGGCTGTGTGTTTTTGAAGCTCAAAGTGCGAGTCTGTTTCGATCTCTGATGTTGCGCTTGTTGCAGTACACGCCAACAACACGTTAGTATTTTACTCGTTTAGGAGTTTGTGTTTGTGACCGTAGTTACATGTGGCTGGAAGATGTTGAAACGTGTTAAACATTTTGTGGCAGTGAAGATGTTTTGGAGTGTTTTCTCTTCTCCCGGCTGCAGATCTGAGTCATCCAACAGACCGGGAATTCCCTCTCTAGAAGAAAACAAGCAAGACTTTGAAACAATATGAGGGGTTTGTTCCTCTTATGGAAATTACATAAGGTAATTGAGGTAGAAGAGCACGCATGGGGTTATGGAGATGGTGTGTTTGTTTTCAGACAGAAGTAGAGAGAAGCTGTAAACCAGGCGGAAGCACATCGGCCTGGGTTTCACCCCATACAGCCGCAGCGCCAATGGGAAGTCTGAAATAGTAGTAAATGGGATTAACAGTGTTTAGCCAGACAACGGCACACCGTGAGGAGTGCTGAAGTGTTTCTCAGAGGATTTTGTTGGGATTTCTGCCAGCATCAGATAGGCTGTATCAGCAGCTTGATCTGAACTTGCGTTTTCTCAGTCAGTTTGTCTGATCTAACGTTAGTAAGACGCGTCTCACAACTGTGAGAAAGAATGGCCAGGGGCATTACATGACCGTTAATTGTTGCACAATTGACTCTCTGTCAGCCCAACCTTCATGGTGCCTCCTGTAGTTTCTCTCTCCCCTTCAAGGGCTCACACCCCATCACGACATGCAGTCATGAGGTTTGTTTCAGATTTGGTCCAATCTATGCTAATATTGTTTTTTGTGCTTTTCGTCTTTATAATTCTTCCAGTATTCTAATAATTTTTTTTAGATATATACATTTTATTCACTATATTGTGTTTTTAGAAAGCTTTAAATGTTGTACTCCAATCATTACAAATGGAAAGACACCTCAGACTGATAATTTATTAAAGTAAAAATGTGTTCTTTTTATAGAAAAAAAAGAAAAAAGTCCAAAGTTCCAAAGTGGAAGTGCTTTCATGAATTTGAAACTATGGTACGATTACGGAAGCGTAGAGCTGCCACCTCAGTGAAAGAAAAATAGTCATATCACGATATATCGTGATCATTTATTGCATAAACAATATCTTTTTCAAGTTTGTACAATATGTTATCACTTAATTACAATTTTGTTTTTCATGTTTGAACCATATGACATCAAGTTATTACAATATACATGTTTAACTTCCCGACCTTTATAGAATATAAATATTGTAAGAACGTAATAATGTTATATATATATATATATATATATATATATATATATATATATATATATATATATATATATATATATATAGTACAAATGTAAAGAATATATTGTTAGAACATTAACATTTCACATTTTCACGTGATACGGCTCTAATTTTCTTCTAAAGATCTGAGAAAAATCTGAGAAATCTGAGAAAAACCTCCTGAGATGCGAGAGTTACAGCTGCTGATGTGGCAGCTAGTGATCATTTTCTTAAGTATTTTTTGCAAATCCTGGGCTGGCAACACTCATAATCCTCTTACAAATTTGGCAGTCTGCACCAAGGTAACAGAACCCACAAGACAACAGCGCAGCGGAGTAGGATTAATTGCAGTTGGTAGTTTTTTGCCAGTTCTGTGCTGGATGGGATGAGCTTTTGTTGCTGCCCGCAGTGAGTCTCTGTCTGGGAGGATTCAGATCCCCACTGACCGGTGACTCAGCTCCTCAGCTTCAAAATAAATAAATAAATTAAAGACTAGACTCATCTGTATTAGAAAAGTGTTGTGAGAATCGAGGAAAATAAATGGAATTTTCCGAAAGTAGCACAAAGTTTAGTTAGCAGGGTCAAGATTAGAAGTTTGTTGGGAACTTGGGTAAAGTTGTATGCGAAGCGTTTACTTAAGACTTCCTCTGGTTAAGTTGATGTTCTTGTACAACTACATACAAATGCTTACTCATATCTACGGCAGCTGTCCTTCCATGCAAGTCAGTCAGGACTTTTCTTTTCAAATGAGACACTGCCTCTTCTTAAATTGCATGGATAAGGAATTGCTATGGAAGTGATTACTTGGCCAGCCTTGAGTCCCGTCCTGAGCCCTACAGAGCAAACTCTTAACAACTGATGACAAAGTCATGGCCGAGGCACCAAGTAAAGCAGCCAAACTGTAGAAGACGCTGAAGGAAGCCTGAAACAAGAAGAAATGAGTCATGTAGGTCTGAGAAACTATGGATACCCTGCTGAAGGAGCTGAACTATGTAAAATACACACGTGCATTTGTTCCCAAATATTGTTTAGGTGCATCTAACATTTGGCTTCTTACCCTCTTTTTAAAAGCTTGTCTTTTCAGTGACCAAAGTGCCCTTTATGTGCATTGATTTTTGTTGAAATAATGACTCCATGGCACTGGAAGGTCAGGTTTCTGCAGCCATGGAGCCATCTGAGAACAGATTTCTGTTGCTGCAACTTCCATACATCGCATAGAGCTACCGGCAGAATATGAATAATTGCAGGAAATACACTCTGCACGTCTCCTGCCTGATAGAATAGATTTGAAGTCAGCAGCTGAACGGTTGAACAGTGCAGGAACAGCAGGAGGTAAACATACCCTGATGCACCTCTGATTAAAAGTAACCAGGTTTGTGGTTACAGTTTTTGGTCGGTACTGTTTTTGTCAGACAGCATAAGACCAACCCCTGAGCGCAGTTTAATGAATAAAGCATCATTTGATCAATCACAGGCTTTGTTCTGTTTTTCTGCTGGCTGTTTGAACTCAAAGACAGGGATGGAGCCCTTGTTTTTTGACTTTTGCCTAACAGCTCCCACTGTTTGGATTTCCTCCTACTTCTGTCTGTTTTTGTATCTGCTCCTCGGGAAAAGACAATAAATAAAAGTTTTCACTGTTGCCTTTTAAGATGGTGAGAAATTTGGAAGGCAAAACTGCGCCTGCAGTGGTTTTCTTTGTGAAATGGGTATTAACAAGCTTTGTTTTGCTTGAACAATGCTACTTTTGTCTGCTGCAGATCTGCATTATATTGCATTTTTTGAATATGTGCATTAATTTTCTATTTTCTTTATTAAAGTAAATAAAAATGTAAAAAAGAATCACTTGGACGATGATCAAGAAAGGTTGTCGGTGTTTAAAATAATGAAAGTGTTTCTGTTCCTGGAATATAATTCTCCACTCCAAACATTCACTTTTGCCTACTCATGAACAAGAAATGCAGAGATTTGAACTCAATGTGACATTTAAACTCACACTTACTGAAAAGCAACTTTCCTCCAAGTTAGTGAAGCTGTGGCTATTTTTTCTCTCTCTTTCTCTCTTTTGTGGTTACTGTTCCTAAGAGATGTCAGTTAAAATGTGACTGCTGGTTGCAAAACATAAACTTTTCTTAACAAAACAGAAATTTCACCAAGTACAATAAACGCGAAGAAGCCAGCAGTTGTTTCAGTTTTGAAATCGCTGTAATGTTTACAATATCCTCTAACTGTCATAAAGGATGTGCTGGAAAGACAAACTATCTTCAAATAAAACTAAACTACTTGGTTGATTTAACATTTTAGCAAACAGTAGCCTCTGCTACAAAAAAAACCCCTCTGCTGTCAGCAATTTGTCTTTCATCCTGTCTTATATCCTTAGGTTTGCATCTGCTTAGTTGCTCAAGGAATCTCAACTAATCTAACCTATTTAAAACGTGTGTCTTATTTAGACGTCACTTTTTATTTTATTTTATTGTGTTTTTTCACACCAGACTTATGAATTGTACTTTCAAAGTGTCTGTTTCTTTTGATTTATCTTTTTAAGGATAATAAATACAATCATACTTAATTTATCCACAAAGAGAAGTTATATTATTCCAGTGTAGAGAATAAAAAAACTGAAAATGAAGGACAAATAGTTGGAAGTAGAGGAGAGAGTCAGGGGTGGAGTTGAAATCTCCAGCAATCACCATGACTGCACGGGTTGTTAAGATTGTTGCCTGGTAACAAACGAGCTGATGTCACATGCAGCCTCTGAAGATAACCCAGATCAACTGGTTTGGTAGAAAACATGGACGGAAACTCGAAGGCAACAGTTAAATATCCAGTTGTAGTGATGCTCCTTCACAGTGAGTAACACTTTCCAGATTACATCGTTTGTTGTCAACAAACGTGGAGTCCTCCTTTAACTCATCGACCACCTTTCTCCGGTCTCTATCTGCATGTGCTGATTGAGGGGGTGTGTGGCCGTGTTGGCAGCGATGAAATAAGATGTGTCATCGGAAGCAAGAAGATCAGTTAAGGTTCTTTTGTTGTCATTGTACAAGATGAACGGCAAAGGTCAAGCGCACTGACGAACCGGAGCTCAATCATAACCCAGAAGCCCAGAAAAACTAAACATAAAAACAGGGGAAATAAAGATCGGTTTACGAGACAAGTTATCAGTGTTGGGTGTAACGCGGTACAAAGTAACGCGTTACTGTAACGAGATTACATTCGCCAGTAACGCAGTAATGTAACGCGTTACAGTTGTAATTTGGGTAATCCTGTTATAGTTACTCTAAGACAAAAAAAATACGTTACTTTAGTTACTCTTAGCTTTTCAGCTACATGTAGAACGGGAGAACAGAAAGGTTCCAACTACAGGACTGTCTCAGAAAATTAGAATATTGTGATAAAGTTCTTTATTTTCTGTAATGCAATTAAAAAAAAACTAAAATGTCATACATTCTGCGTTCATTACAAATCAACTGAAATATTGCAAGCCTTTTATTATTTTAATATTGCTGATTATGGCTTACAGTTTAAGATTAAGATTCCTAGAATATTCTAATTTTTTGAGATAGGATATTTGAGTTTTCTTAAGGTGTAAGCCATGATCAGCAATATTAAAATAATAAAAGGCTTGCAATATTTCAGTTGATTTGTAATGAATCCAGAATGTTTGACATTTTTGTTTTTGTAATTGCATTACAGAAAATCACAATATTCTAATTTTCTGAGACAGTCCTGTACATGTTGTTCATTGGCAATCGAGTTATGGGGCAGCTCAGGTGATATTGTGGAGTAATCCAAAAGTAATGTAACTAGTAATGTAACTAGTTACTTTCAGCAACCAGTAACTAAGGAGTGTAAGGGATTACTTTTTTTTTTAAAGTAACTAGTAATATGTAATGGATTACTTTTTTTGAGTAACTACCCCAACACTGCAAGTTATCAACTGCAGCGAAACAGCGTAACTGGGAAAAGTTGGACCTTTTATTTTGGTTAAGCGTCTCACCTGTTACCTCCGCTGAGATGCTGATGTCTTCCCATATGTCCGGTGTGAATAGCTAAGCCGCTGGAGAGCTGCAGATCTCCTGAGACGTGTGCAGTTTACAGATGGGTCTTGATCTGTGCATGTATTAAGCATCTGCTCTTACAGTCCTGCAGAGCTGGACTCCAAGAAAATTGTACACAAAGACAGAAATCAAAGCAAAGATCATGACAAAATCATAGGTCCAGTTTTCAAACTCATAACATTGTTCTGCAGAAAGTCTTCAAGTCCACATGATAAACAAACTAAACAAAGGGCAGGGTTAGTGCAGTAGTTTACCGTAAGTAAGAAAGGTAAACAGGCACAGAGGGCACTAAAATGCATTGTTGTACATATTTATATTTGCATGCGCCAGAGAGGGAAGCCGTGAAAAGATATCCCATTGTCTTGTCTCCTTAAATTGCAGCAATGTGAAGCACTGCTGGATTTAGCCACAAAACCGCATCTAACCACAATCGTGTCCGTTATACAGCTAAATACAACAAAAGTGTAAAAAAGACATCAAAAGACCTTTAGCAACATCTCATTGGGAGAAGAGATGGTTTAAACTTCCTCCTCCCTGCTCTTCATTTTACTACACCCATTACTTTATCACCATTTCCTCTTCAGCTCATCTGTATTTGATACCCTGGGATTTATTCTAGCATTACTTGCTCCTTTCTTCTCCCATATTGAAGAGATTTTCCCGTTGTTGTAGTTACTCATCATAAAGGATGTTAAAAAGTCCCCAAATTACCAGAAGTAACCCTTTTTTTTTTCTTTCAAAGAGAGAATAAAAATCAATAATTCACCTTCCCTGGAAATCCACCCACCTCCTCCCGCCCCGCCGGTCGGGGCTCAACGGCTGAGCAACACTTGTACTTAGAATACTGCCGTTTTAGAATTTGCCGAGACTCTGTTATGCATTGTTCCCGACATGCCTGACCCTTTTAGGTGATTGATTAGTACAGTGTGTTGAGGCAGACTGATGTTGCAGTGTGATGGAGTGGCGGGGCTCACATGATGCTCTGGAGCAGGAACGGGGAGTAATGTGATCTGGAGTGTTTGCTGCGCTGCATTCATATGAAAATGATGCATCCTTGCAACTTTTTTTTTTTTTGTCACTTAAGGAAAATTAAAGGCCCGGGACTCTTTCTGTGAAGTGAAGTGCCTCCACTCCGACAGCGGTAACAACTCCAGCCATTGTGGGCTGACGTATCTCAGCAACAGTCCAGCATCTTCTTTATCTGGTTATGTCAGTCTCATGGAAAACTCCCATCCCCCACTAACCACACATGCAAATGGACCCACTATGTGGCCCTCTGGGACGCGCTGTTGTTTTGTAGTCGGGCCCAGCAGATCCATTTAGGATAACTTATAATGTATGTGTATGCCTACACTTGGGATCACAAATGAGTTTTAATAGTCAGGTCATGAAGGTGGTACACGTTTAGAGATTAACATACAAAACTAGAGTGCCTCTTCATCTTTTTCTATTCTTTTTCTTTTCAAGGATACTTCACATTAATTATATTACCCCTTTTTCACAGGATGTCCTCTTGCTCTTACCATATGGCCCCTCTGTGGAGCCTTAACCCAACTAAGATTCGTCTGCAGTTCTCAGCGCAGCCGTTTGAGCCCTGCGGTTTAATGCCTAAATGCAACCATTCACAATATTGCATTGTTGCTGCAATCAGATTAAAAGCAGGTGGACATCATGTACCTTCTAATTCTTATCTGTAATGGGATATCTAAGTGAATCAGCTCTGGTGCTGATGTGGAAAAAAAACAGTGCCGAATTGAGAAAATTCAGATACCAACCCTTTCAACAGATCGGTGCCACTTTTTCTGTTTTTTTTCTATTTTTACATACAATTTGAGATCAAATTATCGTATGTTCTCGTCTAATTCTGGCCGGTCCAGGAGGAAATGAGGGCACTACAAAGAAGTTCTTGTCGTGAGTGATGCAGCGTGGTTCTAATTTTGGCCCCCCGAGACCAGCAGCCAGTTTCTATTAGATTACGTCTTCAGAGCCAATGAGACAGTAGGTGATGTATTATAGAACATAATTGGAAAATTGCTCATGAAGTTAGGAGCTCTCTGACCCGGAATAACCATGTGTCGTTCACCCATCAAAAGGCTCTTTTGATGCATCGATAGGCTCTTATGTTGACTCCAAGCTGAGGGGAGGTCATGGACAAAAAATTCCCGGTTCCTTTAGTTTATCATTTATTTCATAAGGAGCATTACTTTAAGTGTTTTTTGGGAATGCTTCGGTGTTGTTATATTTATATATTCATATATATAATGCACTTATCTTGCAAATATGCTTCCAAGTACTTTCAAAGATTTTTTTAAGACCAATTCGCAAATTCATAACTATAATACCAGACAATTTGAAGATCTCCATTCTTCATTCAGTCGTACCAATAGCAGTCAATTCTCCATCAAAGACAGAGGTGCCTAACTCTGGAATTCTCATATACTTATCGCAAAATCTTCACTGTCTATTAATAGTTTTAAACAGAGATTGAAGACCAGCCTTATTGATCAAGCGTCTAGAAGTGCTTCCACTTAATGTGGACTCACTTCTGCACGTGCACACCGAGAAATTGTCTGTTTATATCCATCTTTTTTGAACGCTGTTTTTTTTTGTTTTTTTTGTTTTTTTGTTCTTGCTATTATTTCAATACAATGTATTTTTCCTGGTGAGAACTTTGAATAAGCCCATTTAGGGCTTCCTTTCTCACCTGCACATATTTTCATGCTTTTTATGTTCATTTAAACTTTTGTACCGTTTTTTTATGTTGTGCAAATAAACAAATCAAATCAAATCAAATTGTTATATTTAGCCCCCTTTTCCTCTGTTTCTGTATCGTGGTCCTCCTGCGCCAGTGCAAGTGTTCCAGCGCTGACATACATCACCAGGCTCATTAGTGTCAGTGATGAGCCACATATTGTAGGCTGTTCCATCAGCAGGCGGCCCCAGCCATCTTTCATCTCACTGGCATCTGTGTACTTAATCAAAAAATCTTTTAGAGAGCCGGCATTACCTCTGGTGCTCACGCACCCTGCAAATTAGCAAGATTACATTTTGCCTTTTAGTTGATTGTTTGTTTGTTTTGTTTTTTCCTCTCTCCACACCAGGGCACGTTGTGGGAGATCTGTGTGTTCACAACAAATCAATACGTCCGCCTATAATAGGGGACCTAGTACTTACTGGCCTGGATGAAAGCTTTTGCAAAGCTTTTTGTGGAGAGCAGAGATGATGGCTAACTAACCATCCTAGGGAGAATGAAATCACTTAGAACAATGGTGTAATTGAGGATGTGTGAGGGGGGAGTCCCCGCCTGTGTCACTGTGGTCCCGGCCATCTCACTGGTGTCCAGTGGCCAGCAGTCCTCGGAGCAGAGCCCCTTTCCCCCCCTCAGGCGTGCATGTGACCTCATTCAGCAAACTGGACTCCAGAATCCAGCCCTCCTACTGCCCGACACGCACACATGTGTTCACATGCTCACGCAGTACATTTGTATGTGCTTTCCCGCTCATTCCTGGACTGCAGTCATCTTCTTGGAGGACGAGCAGATGCATATTATTCTTTCTAAGTCTTGTGCGGAGGTGTGGATTGGTCCTTTTCACGGGAAAAAAAACACTTAATTGCCAAATATGTATTTGTGTTGATGTTCAGTTTGAATATCTTTTGGTTTCAGATGGTCTTTGAAATTGTTCTGACCATTTTCTGTGTTGTTTTTTTTTTGATTAAATGGCCCTAAGCTTTAGATTGATTATAATAAGTGAAATGAAGCTCACTGTTCCTGCAATAACACTTTGATGCAATACTTGGATTTACTGTACAGTGAAAAGGAAAAAAAATGGCATGAGCAGTATCCTTTTTATTTATTTTTTTTCATTCCCTCTCTGGCTCAGCCACTGTTGCACACAGCACCACGGGTCGATGGATCAGTCGACCGCCCACTCTCTACTCCGGCAGCTCAGTCTGTGCAGCTCCTCGTTTTTGGCTTCCCGCCCAGTTTGTTTCCAACATCCCCATCTCGGATTTGTCTTTTCTTTGTAGTCGATGGAAAAATCAGGGATGTCACAGAAAAACAATAAGACTGCCGGACCATGTTGTTCACACTGTCCCACTGTGCAAAACAATAGTCGGCTCAATAAAATCAAACAAAGCACACTGACCCTGGTTTAAAGGGGGGATAACTTGGATCATGTGCTGTCCAGCCATTTGTTCTCTGTTGCTCAAAAAAAAAAAGTGGGGGGATGCTACTCTCTCCCCTCCCTTGAGACAGATCCCTCATCCGTATTGATTAGAGGGCAGACTGAAAGCTACTGACTACAAGACCACACCAGCGTTATAACGTCACTGTTGGTTAATTTCTGTTACGTAAAATGACATTGTATATCGAGTCTGTCGAAAAATGAGCCTGGGGTTAGCTGGAATTAAAGAATGATTTTTCTGCTTTAAATAATCAATGACTCCAATGTATTCTCCCGCCTGCAGATGGGAGGCCGCAGCACATGCCTCGTTCTGTTGGAGCGGATGTCGGCGGCTCGACGGTTCCTCTGAGCGGGGAGCGCAAGTCCTCGGCGCCAATCCACTCCAGCCAGCCCGTGCTCTTCACCTTTGATGTGCCGGTGCGCCACTCGCACCACAACTCCCTGTCCAACAGTGCACCTCAGGATTACCTCCTCCTCCACCAGTGCATGAGCAGGAAGACAGAGAGTGCACGGTAAAGGTCACAACCCTCAGACGTCCTGTGTCAGTTTCCTGTTTTCCGTTAATGCAGGTCAACATACAGGTTTATGGCGCTTCCTCAGCTGAGAGTCCCCCGGGACTAAAAGACACTGTTGTGGGGCAGGAATGAGTGTGTGTGTGTGTGTGTTTACAGGGGGGATGTGATTGAGCATTATGGACAGATATGAAGACGTTGACTTGAAGTCAATATCTGAGTGTCAAAATTAATCTAAATAACAAAAAGGGTAAAAGGGATAAACGCCATCGATTACTCTCTGCAGCAATGTATGCACATTTTCTTTGATGCTGATCAGTTCTCTCTTGTGTACATGCTTTTGTTGAGCCCTAAAGTCACTCAAAGTAAAATGATTTCATATTCTTAATGCAAGAAAGCGGAGGAAAAAAAGCTTTTATTCAGATTTTATTTGCAAGTCAAGTGTTTGAATACTTGTGCTGAGACATCATTTCAACTCTGGCAAAAATGCACGGGTCAAATATGTTTTCAAAAGTACCCGTTTCACCTAAATGATGAGTACATAACAAAATGCCCCGATTCAGTGGCTGCTGGGTTTTTATTCACATTTTCATCACGCCTTGCCATCACAAGGCAGCTTTAGCGGCGATGCCAGTCACGAGATAGCCAGCGCCGTGGATGATCAATGAGGCCGTAGAAGCAATTCATCACTCCTGCAGGTTTAGACGCCGGTAGAACTGCCCCGTCAGCAACACGCTTTGCACATAAATCTGTGTTTTTGGACCTTTCTGAAACCAAAGAAATCAAACCTCCCGGTCCACATCCTCGGCTTTATGCACGTATTTCTCTGTAGCTAATGCCTCATGAGCTTCCTAATTAGGCCAGGCATCTGGTGGCGGGCTCCTGACGCACGTCAGAGTGAAAGTCGTCAGGTCTGATGACCTATGCTATGTATTCATTTATTCAAAAAGCCCCCTTGCAACCACATTGAAGAAAGATGATGCAATAATCAATGTTAATTATCCACAAATGAAAAGTAGTTGATGAAACGCTACACAAAAATGAGATCTATGACAAAAATTGAGTTTTTATTTTAAGCTGTTGTATTTGTAATGCAGATATGAGATCAATTCGAGACCTTCAGACATCTATCCGTGATCTTCTGAGCAGCGATTAGTTCCAAAGGAACTGTGATATCTTGCGTCTGCATTGGCCATTTAAAAATCGAGCCATTGCTCAGCTAACTGTCCAGAAATGTTGAAGCTGTGGGGCTGCTGTTGTCGGTGCTCAAGGTCAAGTCTCATGGTAAATGAGCCATGTCCCCAGTGTGCTTAACTGAATCTGAGAAACTCTGGGAACGTCAGAGCATTCACCCTTTTAACGTGGATCCTCTGTCCTTGTCAGCATGTTGAAAGTATATTTAAAAAAAGAAAAAGCTTTTCAATTAATTAAAATTATTAATATTACTGTCTGAACAAACCTGCTCAGCAGCCGCATAGAGATGCTTTATGTTCCCTCTGAAGTGCTATGCTGCCATCTAGTGTCTGCTTGGATAATTACTTAGACAATACAGTGAAGTCCTGGCATTAGGTGTGAATTTTATGAGAATGTATGTTGGCATCATGGAAATTGTCAACAGTAAAAACAAATGCCAATGTCTGTATATCTTTATCTCATGTTGCAGGAGTGCCAGTTTCTCCCAGGCCACACGAAGCAATATGTTAGTGGGGAGCAACTCTCCAGTGCAGAAACTTTCCTACGGCCTTTCCCACTGTCTGAATGGCACGGGGGCTCAGCTGCACGGCTTCTACAGCCTTCCCAAGCCAGGAAAACATCAGCTACCCATGCATGATGGCTCACCCCAAGAGGCCTGCTATGTCCTTCCGCGGGGTTACAGCTCTGAAGCGCCGGCTCACAGCAGTCTGGGCGACCCCGATCTCGAGAACGAGGATGTGTATACCTTCAAAACGCCTTGCAATACCCCGGCCACAGCGCACAATAATGACCGGTCGCCTGAACATTACGACTTTCCTACGACGCCCGGCTCCTTCTACCAGATCCCCAGGACTTTTGATAAGAATCACAATGCTTTGACGCCCTCCAGCTCTGAATCCTCCTGCGCTCCTCCTCCCAGGCCTCCCAAACCTACCCAGGGCTCGGAGGGACAGTGGGGGAGTCCCCATTCAGTCGGGAGCCAGAACGGTGACATTACATCTGCGGTGTCAGTCATCCCACGCAGGAATACTCTCCCCGCCGTCGAGAACATCAGGCTGCACAGAGGTACGTCAACTAGGGATGGGCGGTATGGACTAAAAAATGTATCACGATCATTTCTGGCATTTATCCCGATAACGATAAAGATTACGATAAAAAAAATACCAATTCAACTCCACCTTTTTAACTATAAATCTATCTCGCTCTCAGATCCGCCATGTTTGTTACACAAAAACGTCATCAACGGGAATTTATCTTCGTTCGTTCGTTCGTTCGTTCGTTCGTTCGTTCGTTCGTTCGTTCGTTCGTTCGTTCGTTCGTTCGTTCGTTCGTTCGTTCGTTCGTTCGTTCGTTCGTTCGTTCGTTCGTTCGTTCGTTCGTTCGTTCGTTCGTTCGTTCGTTCGTTCGTTCTCTCTCTCTCTCTCTCTCTCTCTCTTTCTTTCTTTCTTTCTTTCTTTCTTTCTTTCTTTCTTTCTTTCTTTCTTTCTTTCTTTCTGGCTCATTTCTTTCTTTCTTTCTGGCTCATTTCTTTCTTTCTTTCTGGCTCATTTCTTTCTTTCTTTCTTTCTGGCTCATTTCTTTCTTTCTTTCTTTCTTTCTTTCTTTCTTTTTTTTCAGGCTCATTTCCTTCCTTCCTTCCTTCCTTCCTTCCTTCCTTCCTTCCTTCCTTCCTTCCTTCCTTCCTTCCTTCCTTCCTTCCTTCCTTCCTTCCTTCCTTCCTTCCTTCCTTCCTTCCTTCCTTCCTTCCTTCCTTCGTTCTGCACCGATTTATAAAATAAATATAAATCAGCTTTACACAAAAACGTCATCAACGGGAATTTATCGTTTTTACCGCGAGATGAGAAATTCTTATTGTGGGGAATTTTTTTGACGGTTTATCGTGAACGTCAACTCCACTAAGTACTTTAACTGCTTTTCCACAACATTTTCTCTTGTCATAAATGCTGCCTGTTTCTTTGAACACAACTGCATCCGTCTGACACACATCCTTTTGAAGTCGTGTTTTTCACCTGTTTCCTGTCTTCAGTCAAGTCTGACTCGATCAATCCACGCTCTTTTGGTATCGCAATGACGTTGCCCCGGCTCTCACTTCATCTATCTCTCACTTTTCTGATTAAACACCCGCAGCTGAGCAGAAACAAAGAGCCCAGTGTAGCAGACGCCGCTCGGTTTAGACTCTAATGACATTCAAGTCATACAGCCTGATCCGAAATGGCTCGTTCCAGGCAGATAAGCAAGTTTTGTTGTTGTTGGTTTTTTTTCTTCCTCTTTTCCTTAAAAAGAATCTGCAGACACAGCGCGTGGCTTCTTAGTTTGCTTGGTTTGTTACTTGGCCAAGTCTCTGCTAAGGCTTCGTATAACCAGACAGAACAATTGATTTGGGACCGTCGTTAGTGAGTCCACAAGCTGTTTACACACCTGCACAGCAAAGGGGTCCAGTGTAGCATTTAATGGACTTTCACTTCCGTTATGTTACGTAGTTTTGTTAGGAAAGAAGCAAGTTTGCATATTTTAATATCAGAGATCTTGGTGTTAATTGACCTCTGTTGTGATTATTGTACGGTGTCTTAATTATACGTGTTTGTCATTGAACTACTTCACCTGAGGAATAGGGCTGGGCGATATGGACCAAAAGTCATATCTCAATATTTTCTAGCTGAATGGCGATACTCGATATATATCGATATTTTTTCTGTGCCTTAATTGGGGTTTCCCCCAAAGCATTATAGCATAGCATCTCTGTTAGCTTCATCTTTTTCTGAGGCAAACCCTTATAAAAACAGTCAGTTTTAATACAAAGCCTCGTGCCAAATGTCACACAGGTTCCTTTATTAACAGAGGTCTGCACAATATCAAAATGTACAAAACAAATGAAATTAAAATAAACTTCCTGCATATATAGAATAAAAATGCTTCTTGAATAAAATAAAACAAATATTCCTTTCCTGCATAACAATTAAATTAAAATACACTGTGCAATGAATACAATGTAGACAGTAACAGGCAGACTTTTCCACTGAGGTTGACAGTTGTGCAAATGACAAAACATTTGTGCAAATCTCAAATAAAACATTCAAGGCAATTTGTCACAAAATAAGCTATATCAAAATCATAAA
Organism: Cololabis saira; assembly: GCF_033807715.1. Taxonomy (NCBI): domain Eukaryota; kingdom Metazoa; phylum Chordata; class Actinopteri; order Beloniformes; family Belonidae; genus Cololabis; species Cololabis saira. The sequence continues at coordinate 40,404,572 of NC_084590.1, forward strand.
AAGAAAAAAACAATTTTAATAATCGATATAAACGATATTGTCTCGTACCATAGTGCGTTTGAAAATATATCGATATATATTAAAATCTCGATATATCGCCCAGCCCTACTGAGGAATATGTTTGCCTTCTAGTATTTGTTGCCCCGGTAAACATTGATTTTCTTCCTCACCTCTTTCCTCAGGCTCGTCCTTTGAAACCAACAGCCATCGTCTCTTCCATTTCAACAACTCAGGCCAATCCGTGGAGTCTGTCAACGATGGCTTCAGCTCCTACCTGGTCAGTATTCGGATAGATCCACCGTCAGATTCACCGTAGTGACAGAAAAAATACATTTCTATAGCAGTTATTCCACCTGAATGTTACAGTTGGGACCCCTTTCCTCTTTTTTCTTTGTATGCCAGAGAGCCCAAACCCCCTTGACCCGCTCGGACAGCGGTAATTCAGATGACAACTATGTGCCTATGAATCCTGGGTCCTCGCCACTCAGCGCCGCCCAGGCCGACAGCCCCAAGAATATCTACATTCCCATGAGTCCGGGGCCACATCACTTTGATTTCCCAGGATTCTCTGCAACGTTACCGGCCCGTAAGGGGAGCAGCGCCTCCCTGTGTCACAGGCCCACTCGTTTCAGTGACGTGACGCCACCACCCATCAACCGCAACCTCAAACCAAACAGGAAATGTGAGTTTTTCACAAAAGAATTTTGACTGACGTAAATGCTTGTTGTTGTTTTTTTAAGAATCTGCCTGAACTGTTTTAATAGTTGACAGTGTTTTCTCTTCTTTGATTTTCTTCAGCAAAGCCAACACCTCTTGATTTGAAAAACAGTGGGATCATTGATGAGCTGCCTTTTAAGAGTCCCGTCACTATGTCTTGGACACGACCAATGTGAGCCGGTTATCCAGGGTCATTCACATACTTGCAGACTGTTTGATTGCAAACGTTTGCAGCATTTCGTTTTTGCCCAAGGTCATTCACACGGTCCCGTTTTTTTTTTGCTTCAGGCCCGCCGTAAACTCCATGTCCTCCCAGCAATGTCGACCCATCTCTACTCAGAGCATCACCAGCACGGACTCTGCAGACAGTGAGGAGAACTACGTGGCAATGGTAAGTTGCAGTACCTGGAGGGAGAAATAGGGAGTTTGTTGTGGGGTTTCAACTTGGTTTGCATGCCTTGATTCCCTACTATGTCCTGTGTGAATGAAACCTCTGTCTTCCCCTGATAGCAAAACCCAGCGTCTACCTCCCCAGCTGTGAGTAGCACCAGCAGCCCAGCCCCTAGGAAGTCTGGCAATGTGGACTATTTAGCACTGGACTTCCAGCCCGGCTCACCCAGTCCACACAGAAAAGTAAGTACATGTTTTGTTTTTCTTTTAATACAGTGCAGTCCTCCCCTAATTTGTAATTTGTAATTTATTTATTTCAAAACAGGGACAGTGCACAATAAGACATTAATCTTATACAAAGTTGTACAAGAGAATATGCATTGTGCCAGGTTGTAGCAGCTTGCTATTTTCCACCTGTAGTCCCTGGGCCGGTTGATTTAGTTGTTTTTTTTTTTTAGTTAATATTTATTTCTGTCAATCACAAACATAAAAATCAACAAACAAGATAACACAGGTTTTTCCCTGGTCAACATTGTGATTATTTTGACCGAAAAGGTCTGGGCTTGAAGCATAAAGCTTATCTTGCCCACCTTTTAACAGAATAGAATATACAAAAAGAACAAATTAAGTATCATAAGTCTACACAAAATAATAATAATACTAATAATAATAACAATAATCACAATGATGATAATAGTAATAATAATAATAATAGCAATAATAATAATAATAATGATATCTCTGAAAACAGAAAGTGAAAAGATGCTAAGGAAACCGACAAAACCAATTTAAGTTGTCATTTTATCTCTTAAATTGGTTTTGATGGAATACTACATAAAAATTAGTAGCCAGAACTTCAGCTGAACCTTTTGTTTTTCCCTTTTTCACAGCCTTCTACGTCGTCTGTGACATCTGATGAGAAGGTGGACTACGTGCAGGTCGACAAAGAGAAGACGCGGGCTCTGCAAAGCACGATGCAGGAGTGGACTGATGTGCGGCAGTCCGCCGAACCTGCCAAGGGCGTCAAGTCCTGACACTGATCAGGCAAAAATAACCAAAAACACCCCACTGAAGTCATCAGTAATGTAAATGCTGATTGGTTTGGTTTGAGACTGACACGTTTGAGCAAAAAGCCATAACTTATTCTATGCCTGTTCACTCCAATGATTATTGCTGCAGTGCACTGCTAGCGTGCAGGATCCAAGGCCATACAGAAAAAAGTGCCCTGTCCACGCTCCTGATCCAGACTGTTAGTGTATAAAAGGTTCATCACAATCAGTTCACCATCCACGAATACATGTTTTGATCCAAGCTGTCCCACCATCCCTCGTCAACATTTCCGTTTGTTTTCGTCCGGTTGGTCATTTACTCAACTCCTGCACAGAGCAGCATTGTCTGACTTAAGTAATAGACTGTGAGAGTACACTTATTGGTCTCAGGAATGCCAAGATACACTCCAATTTTGGCACACAGGCTGAAAATCCCCCCCCAACCCCCCTTTCCCCCACACACTTCAATCTGTCATTTGTGCTGAGTCATGCAAAAGGAGTGCAGAGATGGTTTTCACTGCAGGCAATATTTTCAGCTTCACAGTGCGTGTCCAGTAAAGAGAGCGAGTACGGGGTGTTATAGCCATACAAATATGCAAAAGGTTGTGTCAGACATCTTAATGACCACTGCACGTGACTGCTGCCTTTAATACAATTATGTATGAGCCCAAATCAGCTCTAAGAACAGTCAGGCTGGTTGTTAGGCCAATTATTTCACTGCAGCTTCCATGTCAGTCAGTCAGTCAGTCAGTCAGTCAGTCAGTCAGTCAGTCAGATGGGGGGGGGGCAGTGTGTGTCTTTGTGTGACCGAAGATGTCGACTCTCTTCCGGTAAAGATTCTGATACATTTCATCGTAAATGTGCACTGACCAAGAAAACGAGGTTGGTGGAAGCAAAAATAAAGACGGAGGTGTGCTTTCCAAATACTCTTATCTCTCCAGAGGCCGTGAATACGAGGTTAGTAGACGGAGGGTCGCGTATTTCTGTATTTCCGGAATTCAACCATCCACAGACTCTTTTTTTATTTCCAACCGTTCCTCACACTACAGCTATCTCTGAAGAATAATGATTTTCTTTGTCTAAACTATTGATAGACTGACACATATTGAAGTGCATTTTGTTTATTGTGAGAAATGTGATGCACGTCTGAGACAAATGTGCACTACGGTTATGTAACTTGACAATGTGCTCTACTGAAGATAAGCCACTGATCATATTGAGTCAAAATAGCTGGAGAAAATTTGAGGTTTTGTTTCTCTTTTTTTTTTTTCCTAAATTCTTCTATTTCTTTAATTTGCCATGTGTTTTTATGTGAGTTTAGACTGTGGATTTTTGTTTGAAGAATTATTTACAATACGGATCATGTTGTGTTTAAAAACAGCTGAACGATCGGTTTCTGGTTCGAGTCAAGTCCAGCGTTTGGTTGTGGGCTGGAACCACTCAAAGGTGAACCCCAGATTGATCTTAAAAGTACGGCCATGCAGCACTGGATGGTGTTATCAATGATTTGCTTCCTAATGTTTTTTCTACAATTTTTACAGCTTTTTGTATTCTTTTTAAATCATTATTTTTTACTGAAGCATGGAAGCGAGTGTTAAACGTGAGGACGGGAATCAGATAAAATATGGCGACGTCTGTTTTTCTGAGTGCATTTTCATTCAGTTTTGAATTCCCAAATATATTTCGATGAGCTTTTCATAAGATGCAATGGCTTTCGGTTTGAGATGCACTGACATAACCATTCCCAGCGTGAACTGTGATCCACAAAGAGCAAACCGAGAGGGAAGAAAAGATTGAAGAGCTTGTCTACCTGTCATTCTCTGAAGTGAAATGGATGTGTAATTTATTATCTAGAGCGATGTGCTGTAAGCAGGAGAGCTGTGTACGTGTTGTGCTAGTTTAGAGTTGTGTATTAAATGACAGTCTGACTCTATGAGACCAAAATCACTGCTCAGACCTGCTGTCACTCTGTCACTGGGTTGATGTACTGTACTTGTAGAGATCCTTTTTTTTAACCACTGTTACTGCTACTACTGTAAAGCATTTGCAGATTGCTTGTGTGTTTATTTATTAATTTATTGTGTTTTGCAGATGATGTTTGTAAAAAAAAAAAAAAAAAAAAGAAAGAAAAGAAAAAACACAAGGAAACTTTCTCTCTACTAACATAGATGTATGCAAATGTCTTCATTTTTTTTGAAGCAATATGAGAAGCAATGCTAGTGTGGTGGTAATGTGGTACAGTAAATTTGAGACATACAAGAATGAAAGTCTTGTTATTCCTGTATTATTATTGACTTAAACTGTGGTCATAGAATAAATCAGAAAGTGAACATTCTGCAAGTTCCTCTTTAGATATAAATTAAAATCATTTTATTTATTCTAACCCTTTAAGCTGTAATCTATACAATTCAATTTTATTTATATAGCATCTTTTACCACACATGTTGTCTCTAGGCGCTTTCGGGAGACCCAGAACATGACCCCTGAGCAGTTATTACATATGACAGGTAAGAATTCCCCTAGTGGGAGAAAAACCTTAAGCCAAACAGTGGCAAGAAAACTTCCCCTTCAGGAGGGAAGAAACCGTGAGCAGGACCTGGATCATAAGGGGGGACCCTCCTGCTGGAGACCAGCCGGGTAGAGCAGGAAAAGAGAATGAAAAACAGTGAGAGGAGAGACACAGACACACTGTCAAAGGTACAAAAGACAAGATATATTAGTCGTAACTGTCCGTGAGCCGGAGAACTAAGACTTATATGACTGATACACGGTTAGGTGATGTACTACAGGGACGACTATATAAACAGATGTAGCAGACAGCAGCTCTGGTCAGCAGCTCTGGAAGCTCTGGCCTGCAAACATGTACAGAAGAGAAAAAGAGGGGCACACCAGCACAACAACCTACAAGAATAATGGAGCGCAATTATGGTTATGAGATACTTTAATTAATAACTGTGGATTGAGCTGAAGAAAGGAAACAGAAGGAGAGGAGGAGGGGGAGGGGCAGCACTGAGCAGATCATGTTGGTTCCCCCTGCAGTGAAGCTCTATAGAAGCATACAGGGCGAAGCTACGTTTAAGACGAGCTGCTCTAGTCTTGTCCTGTAGCTGCAGTTGTGACTACTGGAAACTAAAACAGTAACACTACAAAACAGTACACTAACTAAAGGATTTACCGACCAGGGATATCAGCCTCTTTAACCCAAACTGGAAGTTGGTTCCATAGTAATGGTTCCTGATAGCAGAAGACCCGTCTAGATTTGGATACTCTAGGAACTACGAGTAAACCCTATTAGGAACATAAGGAAATATCAGTTCTTGCAAATATTACGGAGCTAAGCCGTTTAGGACTTTATACACTAGTAATAAAATTCTGAATTGGATTCTGAGTTTAACAGGGAGCCAATGGAGGGACAGGGTTCATTTCTTAAAGCTACAATCGTGATTCCCATAAAGTTGGTACACTGTGTAAAATATATATATATATATATATATATATATATATATATATATATATATATATATATATATATATATATATACATATATATATATATATATATATATATATATATATATATATATATATATATATTTTTTTTTTTTTAAAGAATGCAGTGATTTGTCAATCTCATAAACCCACATTTTCTTTCCAACAGACCATAAAGAGCATATACAGTATGTCGAAACTTTTCAACATCTCATGGAAAATAGCTAGTTTTGAATTCGTGGCTGCAACTTTGACATTTAATTAGGCTGAATTTCAACCGGTCAGTGGCATCACTGGATATAAAAGGAGAATTTCAGAGCATCTCAGATCCGACGGAGGACAGACGTTCACCAATCTGTGAGAAACTACGCCAAGAAATTGTGGAATTATTTCAGGAAACTTCCCCAAAATTAACTTGAAAAGACTTTGAAGATCCCACCATCTTCATTGTATAATACCATTAAAATACTCAGAGAATCAGGAGGAGTCTCTGTGTGAAGGGGACGAGGCTGAGGTTCAGAACTGGATGCTTGGGATTTCCATGCCCTCAGGCTCCGCTGCATTAAAAACAGGTATGATCGTCTTCTAGAAGTCATTGCAGGGGCTCAGGAACACTTCCAGAGATCACGTCTGTAAACACGGCTCACTGCATTATCCACTAATGCAGATGGCTCTGTCATGTAAAGAAGAAACCACACTTAAACATGACCGAGAAACACTGCCATCTTCTCTTGGGCAAAGCTCGATCAAATAGGAGGTTTCAGAGTCACATATGCTACCACCCAGAAAATATCTCTTTCAGGGAAGGCCTTGCATATTTCAGCAAGGCAGTGCTAAATCACCTACCGCATCCATCACAGCAGCGTGGTTTTGCAGGAGAAGAGTCCGGGTGCTGAACTGACTCGCCTGCATTCCAGACCTTTCACGGACAGAAAATATTTGGCGCATGATGAAACCAAAAATCTGGCAACGAAGGCTGAGGACTATTGAGCAGCTAAAATCCTTTATCAAACAAGAATGGGACAAACATTCCTCTCTTAAACTCCTGCAACTGGTCTCCTCACTTCCCAGACACCTACAGACAGTTGTTGAAAGGAGAGCGGATGCTACACAACATTTCCCCGTTCCAACTTTTTTGAGATGTGTTTCTGCCGTCAAATTCAAAGTGAGCTCATATTTTCCATAAAACAGCAAATGATCTGTTTCATCATGTCGTTTGCATTCTATTGTGAATAAAATGGGGGTTAATAACAATCTGAATAATTGCATTCTTTACATACTGCATATATATAAATATATATTCACACAGCATTGTGGTTGCATGACTCTAAAAATATTAAATGGATTTTCACACTTGCATTTCGACTAATCAGAATATTTGCAAATAATAATATTACCTGGATGGTGAATTCAATCATGTTCATTGGGCGATGCTGCGTAGTGTTTTCCTTTACTTACATTCAGTCCTGAATGACTTTCACGTCAATGCAGAACAAATACTGGTAATTTCTTTTTATTTTTTTATTTTTTTAAGGACATGGCTCTAAAACCCATTGGAGCGCTACTTCCTCTTTGCCGTTCCCCTGCTGTTTTAGACAGTAGCTGCACCAGCTGGCATTAATAAAGTACTACATGAGATGCATGCTTATGGCGTCTTCAGACTGATAACAGGGGATATGATAAGATAGCAAGTATGTCTGATGGTACAACGTAATTATGTTAATGCCAAAATATTGCAAATATCTTTCACTATTGATATCTGTTGCTAAAAAAAAGAATTAGATCCACACTACAAATATTTTATATCGCATATATCCCTCTACACTGATCTGTTCCTGCGAACAATGGGAAAAATCCTACTTGATTACAGTACTTGAAGATTACCTCTGATAAGGAGTTTTCATGACCCATATGCACATCCATGCAAACTCTGTTCTAGTTCCTTTTTTTTTCTTTTAAGGCAATAATGCAACTCAGCATTCCACTGGTTTATTCTTGGACTCTTACCATGTTCTCTCTGCCGTTTATGTGGTTTTCCTATCACTATTTCCTTCTGCTTTACAGAACATGCTTCCTGTTAGATTCAGTGTGATTCAATAGCTGTGCACCTTCCCGTGCCCTGACTCTCCTACAAATGTTCAAATTTGTCTACATAAATCTCTGCCGACTGCGAAACCTCCGTTAGATTAAGATATGGATGAAAGATTGAAAACATTTCTATTACAGTGATTTGCCTAACAAGAGATCAACATTTATAGTTAGAAAGAGTAGCCTAGTAAGAAGCCTCCAGTTACTCCCCACGCTGTCTCTCAATGTGTTAATGCACAGAAATATATGTATATGTATGTATAATAAATGGCAAAGTGTTAAGTTCAAATTTAAATACAGTTTTGATCATTTGAGGCCAGACGGTGACCTATCTCAGTTGTTTAGGCCTACGACAAAGAAATCAAATTAAATGTGATAGCCTCCGGGTGTGTACAATCTTAGAGCCTATGTCCCTTCATTGGAAACATAGTATGAGTATCTATTTATTTTATTTTATTGAATCCGGCAACAAAGTCATAGGACTGTTGAGGAGCTAGAATCCTTTATCAAACAATAATGGGACAAACATTCCTCTCTTAAACTCCTGCAACTGGTCTCCTCACTTCCCAGACACTGACAGACAGTTGTTGAAAGGAGAGCGGATGCTACACAACATTTCCCCGTTCCAACTTTTTTGTATATGTGTTGCTGCTGTCAAATTCAAAGTGAGCTCATATGTTCCATAAAACAGCAAAATGTCTGTTTCATCATCTGATATGTTGTTTGTTTTCTATTGGGAATAAAATATGGGTTTATGACATTTGCTAAGGGCAGCATGGTGGCTTGGTGGTTAGCACTGTTGCCTCACAGCAAGAAGGTCCCCGGTTCGACTCCCAGGCTCGGCAGGGTCTTTCTGTGTGGAGTTTGCATGTTCTCCCCGTGCTTGCGTGGGTTCCCTCCAGTTATTCCGGCTTCCTCCCACAGTTGAAAAACATGCATATTAGGTTAATTGGTGGTTCTAAATTGCTCGTAGGTGTGAATGTGAGTGTGTCTTGTGTGCATATATGTGGCCCTGTGATGGACTGGCGACCTGTCCAGGGTGAACCCCCAGCCTCTCGCTTGAAAATTCACTGGGATAGGCTCCAGCAGACCCCCGTGACCCTGCAAAGGATAAAGCGGGTATAGATAATGGATGGACATTTGCTTATATATATATATATATATATATATATATATATATATATATATATATATATATATGTACAGACCAATACAGTATACAGTACATTTGTTTGAATGAGAAGGTGTGTGTGTCCAAACTTTTGGTCTGTAGCCTACTGTATGTATATATATATGTTTTTTTTTTGTTTTTTTTACCAACATTTATTTTTCTTGAGGTTTTATGACTCTTTTATGACTATAACAATATCAAATGGGTTTTTATACTTGCATTTCAACTAATCAGAATATTTGCCAAAACTTTTTTGAGAGTTGTTGCTGATAGCCTCTGGGTGTGTCAAATCTTAGAGCCTATGTCCCTTCATTGGAAAACTAGTATGAGTATCTTTTTATGCAATGTAAATGCAATGTCTTCTAATTAGTCATGCGAGCATATGAAGTGAAATTGTTGCCCCCCTCTCAGTTCACCTTTAACTCCACTAGAGTGCGCCGTTGAGCCCGCCTCCGTCTAAACGAGTGCATCATGTCAAAAGGAGGAATGTTCATACAATGAAGGTCTGTGTAAAGCAGCTCCGCCGCTGCTCGCTGTACCACTCGGACAAATGATTGTCAATGGACTACTTGAGACGGATCTGCAACAGCTTCCCCGCGTTCCAGCCGCATGTTTTCTCGCCAAATGATATGTATCTATTCGTTTTTTTTTTATCTGAATGGAGATGGAGAAACATAGAGAAGATGGACTAATTTCCGAGCGAAAATACCGTGAGTCTTGAAGTTGAGCGGATTTTGCGTGTTTGCAGATTCTTTGGGCGCTGGAGAGGAATCGCTCCCCTTCCAGTTTTAGGGTCGGCAACACGGCTGGGACTAAATGAAATGAAAATGTTCCGTGGATCGGTCCCGACCATCACGCGTGCCGTGGTTCAGAATCATCCACGGCATTTCTGTTGAGTCTCGCCTGGTTATTTGTGCGCAGAGGTTGAGTCGCTGAGGAAGAGTGGATCAAATCCAGCAGCAACTCCATTTATAGCCTATTTGTAAGACAAATCTTTGCACATTTAATTACAAGTTGCCACAAGCCCACAATCACCCACGATGAATAACATGATTCTTTAACTTTGGGAGTTTTTATTGACGACTTGAAAACAGTTGGGGTTTATAATAACTTGATTTGGTTTTACTACTGACTATATAATTTCTAAGTAGTTTAAACAGATCATAAACATCTCAGTTCATAGCCCGGCATAGGCCACAGTGCGTGCTTCTCTTCAGTGACTCGGACCGTGGGGTTAAGAGGTTTTATTTCCCACATGGGATCCTAGGTCCGTGCGTCTTGCGGTGCGTCAGAAACCTTTCCAAGTTGGACCTTTCAGCCTTCTCTCAACTTGTGTTATGGGCGAGGCGACCCCCGCCCAGTCTGCCGCGGGGACCTTCGTGCCCATGTTGGGGGTCGGCTTGGGGGCCATGCCGGGCCCGGTGGTGGGGGCCCCCTCCAGGGGTTCGGCGGTGCCGCAGCTGCACAACGCCATCGTGGAGCGCCTGCGCGCCCGCATCGAGCTGTGCAGGCGGCACCACTCCACCTGCGAGAGCCGCTACCAGAGAGGGCAGGCCGAGAGCTCGGACCGGGAGCACGAGAGCACGCTCCACCTGCTCAACATCGTCCAGCAAGGGCCCGGGACCCGCAAGACTAAAGGCAGCCGGGGGTCGAACCAGCAGCAACCCCCAGAGTACAGCAGGACCAACGGGGAGCAGAAGGTCACGGAGGGCGAGCAGAAGATCTCCACCCGCATAGCGGTGAGTTTTGTCACTCTGTGGGGTGTTGGTGGATGGGGGGGCAATGGATGATCTGATTAGGGATCATCATTAAAAGATGAAAAGCATCACCAGTGTTGGTCAGGACACCACCAAGCAAGAACCTTTCTGTCCCCTGTCCTCATGTCTGTGACTGTTTTGTTGAAACGCTCAATCACTATAACCAGAATCGAGGCATGTTTGTGTGAATGCTGAGTAAGCGTCTTTCTCTTTGTGGAAAATACCTCACTATATATAAATAAACTTAATAAACAATCAAAACTAATATCTTTCTCATGCTGTTCAAAGTGGAAAATGTACATTGTCACTGTTAGCCAGTGTTTCCGCTAGAAAAAATTGGCACCGGACAATGTGACCGGCAGGGTTTCAATTTACCGGACAAATGTTTGAAATTCCGGTCACATAGGCTATATGAATTTATTGAGGTTAAAAATAAATCATATGCAGTAGTACGATATCAATGCAAGTCATTTAATAGTATTTTTATTGAAAAACGGTATTTGAAATAAAATAAGTCCCGTCAATTGACTCGCGAGCGTAACTTCAAAAAATAAATAAATATTGCAGAAGCTTGCGCGTAACCTACGGCGTAAGGTACGCGGCGATGCGTACTCTACGCCGTAGGCTCTGCCTCGGTGCGACGCGGAACCATAAATCAACGCACACGTGGATGTCGGCGCCGCAGCTCCGCTTCCTCCCGGCTCCCGGCACCGAGGCTCGGCGTGTCCCTCCGCCGGGGCTCGGCGTGTCCATCCGCAGTACTCCCGGGGACTCTAGTCCCATAGCACCAGTGAGTATTTTCACCGGACATTTTGACCGGAGAGATTATAAAATACCGGACTTCGGCATATTTTACCGGACAAAGTCCGGCAATTACCGGACAACGGAAACCCTGCTGTTAGCATGATCAGAATAAACTCAGTGATTGAATACTCACATGCTGCCAAATACCTTCAACATATTGAATAGATTAGAATAAAAAAGTAATGTAATGTAGTTGCCACATCCTTTCTTGGGGAGCAGGTGCTAGTTCCTGTTTTGATGGTGTTTTTCTTTCAAATATCCATAGAAGTGATGTCATCCAGAAATTCCTTACCCTGCCTTTAAAGCAACACAAAGGAACTCTTAAGCTCACAGAGGTTCAGTCGCTTTTGGGAAAATGTTGTACATTTACTCTTGTTTGGTCACTCTCTCATCTCTCTCGAGGTTTGAGTTGCCTCTGTGGTGATGTTCACTGTAGCTCAGGGAGTTAGCGGCATCGTCGTTGATACATGACACAGTGGTGTCAAGTGTTAAGCTCTTGTCACAAGAGACAACCGGGACTGGGAGTCCAAAGTTACTGCGGATAGTTTTTGCCATAATCGTAGGGACTGAAGAACGTGGGTGAGATGAAAAGGCTTCATAATAACCCAGTGAAATTGAAAAAGACATTTTTAACATGGGAAAAAACAACTCATTGGTGTCACTTAAGTACTAAACATGTAGATATTTCTTTCACTTTCATTGTCCTTTTATTTTAGTGGTTGCCATAACTGCTGGCAGGGATAAAGCTTCCTTTCACTTTGTAGGACAGCCAGTCACTGGCCCACGAACTGGCACGACGATGGATCGTAACAACACACTGTCACAACAATTTACTAAAACAATAGTAATGAGTACAGATTCCTGAAAAAGATACCCTTGAAGTTGATGCCACGATGCCGGATTGCAAAGTTTATTTGCAAAGCAATCCAGAGTGAGGAAATAGTTTTGGGGTCACTGGGCCATAGGGAGGTTTTGCATTTCCTGCACGCCATCTCAACATCTCCGCTGTGCAGCTGATCCAAACGGAGGGATCGAGATGCATAATGTGCCTTATATTTAATCCATTTATTATCCACCGTTATCAAGTTTTGCAGTAAAGAAAATCCAATTTCCTTTGCTTTTACATGACTTAAGGAATCCTCTCGAGGAGGCTGCCTGTCGAGGCTTTCTTTAGTGTCTATATCCGCATCTCCAGTGTAAAGGATACATTTAAATGATAATCCTAATGATAATAATAATAATAATAATAATCAGAAGAAGAAGAAGAAGAAGAAGAAGAAGAAGAAGAAGAAGAAGAAGAAGAAGAAGAAGAAGGGAAAAAACGACAATAATGCACAAAGGTTACACCAAATAGGGAACTTGGATGGTTATTTTCGTTCGCTTGGTAGTGCTGTTAGGACTAACTTCCTGTATGGCATCTGTTGAGGGAGCAGTCAGTGAGATGTGAGATTTATTCTGTTTTTTTCTCTCTTTTTTTTATTTCATTGGGCATGAGGGAGTTCAGCATCTAGACTACGAATTATTTCCCAAGCAGCATTTCAATATAATGTCAAAAGGGTGAAAGCTTGCAGATGTTCCTCCTCTCGATGTGCTGGAGATGCTGAATGGAAAAACAAACAATGAGATATTTTTTTCCAGTGAAGCCATAAAAGGGCAGCAATAATTATTCCATAATTTTATTTATTTTCTTCGCTGGGATTGACCAAGGGATGACTTTTTCTACATGCCGTGTACGCTGTAGTATGCCTTGCTCAAAACATTAACATGCAAGAGAAAAAAACAGATGGTAGATGATCCATAATGACAATATAAAATGCATTTGTCTCTCTCACCTTCTCAAATAAGTGCTAAGTGTTACGTACAGTTCAGCAGCGGAACATAATGGGAGACAAAACAACAACAACGCGGACAATATTGACTACGTAAAAGAGGTCAGGGAACATAATTATCTTGTACTCTTTCAGTTTTACTGATGTTGACTCTGGAGTAGTGTGTTCCATATAAAACTGATGAGAGCAGCAAGATGTGAGGAGGAAATGAAGTCCTGCTGTACACGTTCGTATCAACCCCGAGGTTAATGTTTTTCACAGCTCGTGATGATTGGATGAAACAGAACAGCAGCCTTTGCAGAAATCATCCACATGTACTCTGCATCTACTCAGCATTTATACTGCAGAGTTACTGTTTTCTTTCTCTTTTTTTCTCAACGAGTGTGGAACAACTTTAACAACCAAATGATGTCTTTTATTATTATTGGTTTATATCTCTGGCTAAAAAGAGTAGAAGTGGGATGCGTAGTAGCTTGTAGTACAACATAGATTCTTCTAAATTACAAAGTTAGTCATCTACAGTGCCCACACGTGTGCTTGTTATTGACTGTTCACATTGGAATTTGGGATGGAAATATATACCAAGTAAGATGGATTATAACTGGCTCCGAGCAGCGCGTAACAACGCTGCTCATTGAGACCAGATTAACAAAGGATATTATTTTAGATGAAATTGATGAATTTTGAAAGGCGAGATGAGAGCGATTAGAGCGGCTGCAGAAAACGAACGAGTGAGATGAGAGCGAGCTCATCGACTCGGAGAGGTGGTTTTCCACAATGTTTGCACAAACTCACTGAAAGCTTTTGGATAGTCATATTTTCGGTTGTTTTTCAATTTGTCAATTTTTCCCCTCGTACCTGTATCAGTAAATGCATTCATCACAGAAATGGGTCACGCAGATGAGCCTTCAAAAACATCGGCCCCATATTACCAGGCACAGACATTTGTTTTCATCAGATCAGGATGGAGCATTGTTGAGCCTTCGTCTTTCAGCGAGATAGATAGTGAGTATGGAAACTACGAGCTTAAAGATACATCCCTCCTGCATGCCGTGTATTGTCATATTCTATTATCATGTCTTTAACAAATGGCCCTCTAAGCACCTTCTTGAATGATTTGTGGACCATGAAACTGTTTGAAACACAACCCCCCCCACACAGCCACACATAAATGTTTGGAGCCACTGAATACATTTCCTGCACATGTTTACTTAAAGTCAAACGGGCCTTGAAAAAGCAGTAGGCGAGGATGCCTGGTGATTAACAGTCCTGTGTGTGCCTGGAGGATTTTGTTATTACGCAGCAACAAATCTGGGAACTATAGTCATCGAACAGAACGCAGCACCTGACTGCTGGACTGTTGTCATGTTATGGCTTCCCTTTTGGAGGATGAGGCACGCTGGTCAGCTGGCGGTGTGAAGAATCGATATGACCTCATAATTTCAAATTTGGAGACTTACCACCCCCCCCTTTCCCCTTACAGTAAATCATCCTCCTCACCACCAAAAAATTCAGTGCCAGCATGTTCTTCAAGGTTTTGGTGACAGTTCTGGCACAAATCCAAGGTTTTGGATTAACTGTTAAAAGTTGGCGACTGCAGTCAAACCCGAAGTAAAGGAAAGATGTGCGGTGAGACTGTGGGCACCTCAGGGAATACACTTTTACATTACAACAAGCTGACACTTTCACAAGGAAAGCCATGGTTATTCTTTTTAAGCTATTGTTGGAAGATCTTTCAGGTGTGATTAAGAAAACAAATAGTTAGAACTGTGTCGGAGTTTCTCGCAGCAGATTACGGTTGAATAAGGTGCAACCTTGTGAATATTTGAAAATAAAACAATCAACTATACTCCATCGAAAGATTGGTGTCCCTTCTGATCGTTGCCACATAAAGCTGCATGGTGGAATATATGTAAAAAAAAAATAATATATATATATATATATATATATATATATATATGTATATTTATATGTATTTGCAGATAAAGCAAGGGTTGCTGGTCTTGGTGGTTTCTGTGAATGTGCTTTTTTGCTTCTTGTTTTTAATTCAGCCTTTTTTTCAGTTCTGCAGGGTTCATGTGCCCTGTATTCAGGGCTTTGATCACTTTATCTACTTTTTTATATATTCAAAAGTTGAATTTTTGTTTGTGATTCCAATATATCAAGACAACCTGCTTTTCTCAACAAGTGTCTCAGTTTCATAATCAGTGAAAATGAAAATGTGCTTCATCTTTAGTATTGCTTTCATTTTCATGTCCTTTTTTTTCTTCACTTGGGGTTGTAAACAGCGTTTTTATAACTGAACCGATAAGTAGGGGGATGTCCCCGCACGCTAGTAACTTAAACTGGAAGCGGAAATGAGGCATGTGTAAACAGTTATGTGAATAATTTCACAATGATTGGTGTGTGGAGGAGAGCCGTAAAAGATAGCTGCCACATTCGCGCCATATCTGGGCTACTTATGGCTCAATTACAACACTGTGGCAAGGGTTACGTGGGACTTAGGTGACCCAGAGGTCAGGAGCTGGGGCTGACTGGGGTTATTGCATGCTTTGCATGACCCACATGATGCCCCAAATGCCGTGAGCCAACGTTGACATTGAAAGCTTCTGAGGCTCAAAGAAAAAGACACATTTTGGACATGTCTGATGAATACGTGGAAGCCGCAGTCGCAATGACTCAATTGCATCCTTCAAGGCCAGATGTGGGACAGGGAAAACTCCAAATGTGAAGCATGTTTGGGCCAAACATTCCTTGTTATCTGGGATACATGCTCTCTGCTTCAGAAATCTGGTGAAAAGAATGTGTTCGCACATTTTTTTGCCCCCATGTGCAAACGGAGATTTAGTCAAGAAACTGCACAGCACTTCTTGTGTCTGACTCCTCACGTTCCCAAGCAGAAGATTAACATGGTAGCAAAATTAATCTGGGCGCTTGTAGAGCAACCTCTCCATTTTTTTTTATCAGTGGAGTAAATTCAATTTCCAGCTGACTACTGGAATGACAGCTTAGTCAAATAGCATGGAGGGAAAAGAAAATCCTTCAAGTCTCTGGTGGTCATGTATTGTGCATTAGCAGGGTTTTGCCTGTGGATGTGTGCGAGGTGGGGTGTGTACTGTAAGTGTTTCCTGGCATATCGACTTAAGCCGTTGAGCAGTCTGAATCAGAGCTGCCGGTGGCCTGATCTCAGCCTGTTTCGGCTGTGATGTGAAACAATTAGCCCAGGTCCACGGAGACCACCCACCGTGAGGCTCACAGCCCCACCCAACCCTATAGAAGCAGAAAAGGATCCATATTTGACCAAAAAAATCACTTCCACGGTCTCAAGGATGGGCTTAAACCTCTTCCGTTCAGGAATAGCTGGCTGGTTGTGCTTCTAAAGGATTCTCCCCCTTTTCTTTATGGCGAGGAAGAGGGGTCGGAGTGCTGCTGGTGCTTTTACTCACTGATTAGTTACATCGTAAATCTGACGTGAAGCTTTACTGTAGAGACGGTGGTAAAATGAGTTGAGATTAAGATATCGCTCATTATACTGTAGTGAGGCCATTTGCAGATCTCTTTCTTCTCTTTGGAGTGACAGGTCTTCCAAAGACGTGGTTCATCCATCCGTTTGCCATTCCCGCTTATTCCTACTCAGGGTTACGGGAATCTGCTGGAGCCTATCCCAGATGTCTTTGGGTGAAAGTAAGGGGTACACCCTGGACAGATGTCCAGTCCATCGCAGGGCAGATGTGTTTCATATTAGATCAACTTATGTAATGTAGTTTTTTCTTTGTTTTTGCACCAAGAAACCTAAAAAAATGTAAATGTGTAAAAGTCAAATTATTTGGATAATTATCTTTTTTATGTTGTCGGGGTGTTTATTAATACTTATCGATATTTATATACAAGATTTTTTATTTTATTTTACGCTTTGGATTGTTATGAATTAGTGTATAAGATCGTTTCAACTGAACAGAAGCTTGTCAGGGAATAATACTAAACTCTGTTTGCTTAAATGTTTTCAAATTCACTTAAGGCCATAACATATTTGAAAAAATATGACCCCTGAGCTTATGAATCTCTGTGATTTACATTCCATAAGGAGGAGAGAACACAGTTACATTTTCATCGGGAAAAAAACAAAACAGCAGTTCTTTTTATTGATACACATTAACAAGATTTACTGACTTGTCTCATGAAAATCGAGGTCATGTAACATTTTGTTCTGGACATTCCAGAGTCATAAACGAGGGCAGTTTGTCTTTTTTTTTTGCACCAAATAGTCGTAAATAAGTACAACTTGTCTAAAAGGAAAATGAACGAGTGAACATCTTAAAGAATTATAATGTAAAGTTGTTGTTTTTTCCCTGAGACAGGAGTCTGTTTGTTTGGAAACTCGTAGTGATAGCTACCGTGTCATCCCCTGGCTTAACACGGCTCAGGAAATGAAGTTCTTTATTTCCCCGTAAACATAGTTTCATGACGACATCTGCAAACACGTTGTCTTTTACATAATTCGGGAATCATGATAGCTATATCCTCGAGGGAGACTGCCCCGCAAGCTTTAACAAGTTTCTCTTCCAGGAGCCAAATCCAGAAAGCAGATTTCTCACTGGAGCCTCATTTTCTCAACTCTTTTGACCTTATAACTCCGTTTTCTGATGTTGTAAACTGTGTTTTTCTCTTTCTGATCCTCATAATCCAGTAACTTGGAGAGTGGACCTCTACTTGTAGCAGTAACTTGACTTAGTCGTGTTTTGTATGAGTTCGTCGCCCATTTTGGAGGGAGATATTTCTGCCTATTCCTCTTTACAGCGGTAGTTTAACTCATTGAGTGTTTCAGGGATTTGCTCCTTCTCTCCTCTCTCATGGTCCCAGCACCATTTCCATAGCGTTGAGTAGGAATGGGTGATATTTTACCGTTCACGATAAACCGCCAAAAAAATTCCCCACGGTAAGAATTTGTCATCTCACGGTAAAAATGATAAATTCCCGTTGATGACGTTTTTGTGTAAAGCTGATTTATGGTTCTGCGATAAATCCACGCACAACGTAAAAGGAAGGAAGGAAGGAAGGAAGGAAGGAAGGAAGGAAGGAAGGAAGGAAGGAAGGAAGGAAGGAAGGAAGGAAGGAAGGAAGGAAGGAAGGAAGGAAGGAGAGAAAGAAGGAAGGAAGGAAGGAAGGAAGGAAGGAAGGAGAGAAAGAAGGAAGGAAGGAAGGAAGGAAGGAAATGAGCCAGAAAGAAAGAAAGAAAGAAAGAAAGAAAGAAAGAAAGAAAGAAAGAAAGAAAGAAAGAAAGAAAGAAAGAAAGAAAGAAAGAAAGAAAGAAAGAAAGAAAGAAAGAAAGAAAGAAAGAAAGAAAGAAAGATCTGAGAGCGAGGAGTCATTCCAGTTTTGCAGTACATGTGTACCAATTTAATTGTTTTTTATCAATTCAATTTAATTGGTGTAGTTTAGTAGTATTTAGTATCTTTTAGAGCAGTGATTTGGCTCCAAAGACTGAATGTGGTGATAGATTTATAGTTACAAAGGTGGAGTTGAATTGGTATTTTTTTTATCGTCTTATCATTATCGGGATAAATGCCAGAAATGATCGTGATAAATGTTTTAGTCCATACCGCCCATCCCTAGCGTTGAGGTCTTGACTTTGACGAAGCCAATGCCAAACCTTGATCAGGACGCTGGTTCACAGAGGAGTTGGTGTTGAACTCGGTGACTGCATGGCGCCCGATTCCCGTGGCTGCAAAACAACACCTGAACGTTCCACGACAAACTGCCAAAACGTCTGCTTTTATAGAGCTCTGTACACCTGCTGACGATCAGGTCATCAAAGCTAATGATTAGCAGCACCTGGCTACGACTTACCCTCATAAATGCTATAAAAGCAGTAAGGGGTCTTTAGTATTACCCACATGGTTTTTCTATTTTGGGTTCATCTTTGTTGAATAAACAATACAAATTCTATTGGTGTTGTTTGTCCGAGCTTGTAATTGCTGTATTAGTCTAATATTAAATTCCATTATGATTGATGATTTTTAATTTTTAAGTATTTTAAAAATTGTTGTTTTGTGCTTTTATTTCCGAAGAAATTGGATGAAGAGAGGGTACAATTTACTGTTTATTATTGCTTCCAGGATATAAAGTTCTACATTATGTTTTTAATACCTTTAATTTCCCTGTGTGTGGAGCCGTATTTCACTATTCAGCTGCACACATTCTTGCCAATACCAGTGGAATTTTACCACAAAAGATCTATGCAACACTTTTTCCTTTTAAGAGCAGATGCAGTCAAAGAATTCAGGTGTTGAGTAATGAGTTCAAGGAGGAGGGAAAAAAATAACCACGATGCCTAAAGCTGTTCAGAGCAATCAGGGTTTAGTGCAAATAAAAATGGAAACACCGTGTGCAAGCAGCATATGTTTCGCGGAGCACAGCAGAGTACAGGGTAGATAGAGGATGAAGATCTGCTGATTGTGCTGTTGCAATCTTTCCAAAGATGTGCCTGTTTGATGCATTGGATCCTTCACTTCTTTGTAAACTGAATTATTATATTCTACTAAGGCTTTATTTTTCAGTTTTGTCCTACAGCTAAGTGCTCATTTCAGTTTTAAACAATCACACGTTGACATTATTATTATCTATATAGTCAATATTAACAGAAATAGATGAAACATTTCAGGTGGTTTGAATGTTAAAACAGATTAACCCTATATGTAGTCAGCTTTAAGGAAACTGGGTGTAATGCAGCATCAGCAGCTGCAGCTGGGTGTTGGAAACGGTGCTCTCTAAATCTGGGACATCTCTGTACCTGGCAGGATTTGCATAGCCTTGTCCTCCTGAAATGAGCACACTTTTATTCTTTTCTGGGCTAATTCAGATTTTCTTAACAAGCTCCACAGTATACCACGGAAGGAAAGAAAGAAAGAAAGAAAGAAAGAAAGAAAGAAAGAAAGAAAGAAAGAAAGAAAGAAAGAAAGAAAGAAAGAAAGAAAGAAAGAAAGAAAGAAAGAAAGAAAGAAAGAAAGAAAGAAAGAAAGAAAGAAAGAAAGAAAGAAAGAAAACAAAGAACGTATGAATCAAGACAGAAGTTTCCAGACACCCACCGGGGCAGTGAGGATGTGTGTCACATCAAAGGCATTTATGGATCATGCGTTATACAGTATCTCCAGCAGTGTCGTAAGAACCCCCTCACCCTCCCTCTCCCTTCACATTGCCCCAGTCCTACACTTTTTCACTCAGGCATGCTCCCGCTGTTCCTGTCTCTCTCTCTCACACACACACACGCACACACATGCACACGCACTCACACACACACACACACATAGACAAAACCACCCTGCTTCACACTCCTCATGTTTTATTCAGCAGCCTATGGGAAGGCTGTATCTGTCTTTGAAGCGTGCTGCAGAGATCGTGTAGTAAACCCGTCTCATCCTCAGTCTTCAAGGCCCCATACAACCTAAGTGGTGTATGCTCAGAAAAACATGATCTTCTGACAGTCCAGGTGGACCAGGTCCACCCGGCTAGTTTGGGAGGTCACACGGAGAGAATGAAGACCTTCTATCACTTCCAAGGTTACGATCAGGGCTAGACCTGTAAAATGAATATTTCCAACAACCACAACCCATTATTTGTAAATGTAATCTTTTTTTTTGTTTTGATTAATTGAAATTTAAACTATGCTGCATTTCAGTGTACTAGCTGACCGCCTTTGAACAAGTTGCACTGTTGACTATAGACATATAAAAAACAGCTTATTTACAAAAGGCAAGGCAAGTTTATTTATATAGCACAATTCAACAACAACAAGTGCTTATAGGAAAATCGTATTGGAACTAATGCTTGCAGGCGGAGGCTGCCAACAGACGCTATTGGATTACTCAGTGTTTAGATGGACCGGGGTTCCAGTAATGTGACTGTAAAACTCAGTGTAGTGTCTTAGAAATGGAAATGAAGACACAATTGGTACAAATTTCAGTCTAAGTCTCGGTGCAGACAGTGGCTGCACACAAGGCTGCAGTGGGGACACGCAACCACGGTAAGCTGCGTTTTCTACAGTATGAAAGAACTTGATACTACACAGTTCCTCAAACAGTGGTGTTGGTTTCCTAGAGGTGTGTGCTTTTTGTTTTGTTTGTGATTTTTCCTCATCTAACCATTATGTGCACAGCACAGTCACTGCCATAGATAACAGTACTGGTTTGATGTGTCTGGCATGTGATGTATACATGTATATGTTGTTGTTGTTAATAGCTTAAAAAATGCCAATTGAAAGAATGAAAATCAAGTTCTTCTCCCATATTTGTCTGGTAGTTGGTGATCAGTGCGGTTGTTAACTTTCTGCTGCAGGAAGCACGAGCTCAGTCCCCTGGCTTATGAACAGTTTTTTGAGTGAGTGGTGCAAAACCATTGGAGCTGTTAATGTTTTAGTTGTGGCCTTCAATTTAGCAGTATTTTGAATGAAAACTGCTTTTTATTGATATAAAAGAATGACATAGTACTCACTTAAATGATTGTGGTTTCACTTGTCAATCACTACCCATTCTGAATAATCAAAATAAAAATCATTTGGTCTTTCAGTTAGGTAAAGATTTTTGAAAGAAGAACAATACACATATTATGTCATGTGAGCTCTTTTTTTTTTTTACAAGACTAAACCCCAAATACAGAAGCAGTGTGCAGTTAATATGATAAGAAACAGCAGCAAACTACGTATCAAATGCACCATATGAATTGATCATCAGCAGCAGAGGTTTTGCCTGTTTGCTGACAAACACAATGCAGAGAAGGAAACACAACAGAAATTATCTCAGAGATGCAAATGTTGCTGCATCGAGGAGGAGGACTCCAATGATGACAACAAACCCTCAGAAAAGGACTGGAATTTGTCAAAATGCATATCAACGAGCCACAAAGCTTCTAGGAGAATGTCCTTTGGACAGACGGGACAAAACTGTAGCTTCTTGGCAAGTTATATAACCTCTATGTTCACAAATGCAAAAATGAAGTCCAGAAAGCAAAGAAGGTTATGTCGTGGAGATGCTTTGTCTTTACAGGATAGGATGAAATCTCAAGACCGTTGAGGCATTCTCAAGTGAAACGTGCTGCCCAGTGTCAGAGAGCTAGGATAATGACCTAACACACAGCTAAAAACAACCAATAATGACTAGAAACTAGGGCTGGGCGATATGGACCAAAAGTCATATCTCGATATTTTCTAGCTGAATGGCGATACTCGATATATATCGATATTTTTTCTGTGCCATAATTGGGGTTTCCCCCAAAGCATTATAGCATAGCATCTCTGTTAGCTTCATCTTTTTCTGAGGCAAACCCTTAAAAAAACAGTCAGTTTTAATACAAAGCCTCGTGCCAAATGTCACACAGGTTCCTTTATTAACAGAGGTCTGCACAATATCAAAATGTATAAAACAAATGAAATAAAAATAAACTGCCTGCATATGTAAAATAAAAATGCTTCTTGAATAAAATAAAACAAATATCCCTTTCCTGCATAACAAGTAAATTACACTGTGCAATTAATACAATGTAGACAGTAACAGGCAGACTTTTCCACTGAGGTTGACAGTTGTGCAAATCTCAAATAAAACATTCAAATAAATTTTTCACAAAGTAAGCTATATCAAAATCATAAAAAAAAACAAAAACATTTTAAATCGACATAAACGATATTGTCTCGTACCATATCGCGTTTGAAAATATATCGATATATATTAAAATCTCGGTATATCGCCCAGCCCTACTAGAAACAAAATGCAGCAGTCTTCTATTACGCCTTTTCCACCAAACTGGTTGCAGGGCTGCTGGACCGGTGCTTGTGCTGGTTCACAACTTGTTCAACTTGCGAACCAGCTGAAAACCGATTCGCTTTTTCATAGCTCAGGTGCTAAGCGGGAGCACGTCATTACGTCGCTGTAAATGTAAGTTACGTCACCGCAAACGTCAGTTATGTTGCTGCGTTTGCATTGGCGCCAAAGTTGAAGCAACAACAACGTATTTGCTCTAATACGGACTTGGTCCATGTAGCACCTCCGTGGACCATATCACTAAAAGACAGGTTGTTTCCTCCTCAAACCACTGCTGCTTTGCTGCATCCATATTAATTTGTCGCTTATTTGAAAATTTCACCATTGTTTCTATTGCCGTTGGTCTTGATAACTCCGCCCCCTCCGCTTACGTAAGCGGTTCTTTCCTCTAGACCAGCAAAGAGTTGGTGCTACCTTGGAACCGCTTTTTCTGGTCCAGAACCAGTTCTTTGTCCGTGGAAACAGAAGCCCGGTTCCAAACTCAGCACTGGCCCAGAACCAGCCCTGGAAGCAGTTTGGTGGAAAAGGGGTATCTGAGTCCTGATCTAAATCCTATTGAGCATCTGTGGAAAGAGCTGCGTGCAGTCTTGAGATGAAACCCTTCAAACGTGAGACAAGTGGAGCAGTTTACGCATGAGTAGTGGACCAAAATATCTGTCAACAGATGCAGAAGTCTCAATTAGATAACTTAAACTGCTTGATTGCAGTGATTACCTAGAAAGGTTGTGCAATGACATGTTAAGTTGAATGCCTCGTCATCTTTTTGTCTGACTATTTCATTAGTCAGACCTTTTAAACAACTCTGTTGAACCACGATTCAAAAACAATGTCTGATTTTCTTTAGTCCCTGTTAATGGAATTGTTTTCAGTTTCAAATTATTTCATTGACCATTGTAGATGTGTCTTCCTTTAATGTAAGTGTACCAACACATCTTTTCATGTGGGTATTTGTCACAGAGTAGCTAAGGTCTGTATTTCGGCTTAATTTTCATTAATTGAATGACGACACTATACTATTCTTATACTTGGCTGTATCTACAGTCTGAGACCCGGTTAGGAAGTGATGACTTTAGAAATCCTTTTGTTAAATCTTGATACTTGACATTCACAAGGGTGTACTTTCTTTTTCACACGCCTCTTTATATCAGCCAGATCTTTAGGGTGAATATAGGCTTTAGTTTTATTGCAGCCACAGCCTTTTCATTGTTTGAAGCTTTTGTTCCACAGACATTTCGCAGCTGTCCTTGGCTGCAGTCCCCAGCTCCACGCAGGGTTTGCAAGGCAACAGCTTTACCTTCAGATGCTAACAGGGTAGAAAATGTACACCATCAGCATCCGCTTCGCAAAATATTCCCCCAGGTGGTCCAGCTATTGTTATTTTTGTGTCAAATGGGCAAATTTCAAGTTGGGTGAAATAATGAATTATGAGAAATATATATAATTTAGTATATTTGCACATGATATGAGCAGTTATGCAGTTACGATGTGGAGTTTGCAGCTTTCAGTCAGTTATTAGACAGAAAGTCAAGACAACAGCTTGAAGTGATTTGATGATAAATCATCTGAAACACTTTCCTCCAGCATTTGATACATCTGTAACATATTCTTGTTATAATAAGAGTCATTGCTTCCAATGTTATAAGAGGAACCCCTACATCTGTGTGCAGGGGGTAAAAACGTTATGCATTCATTAGGAATGGGCGATATTTTACCGTTCATGATAAACCGTCAAAAAAAATTCCCCACGGTAAGAATTTGTCATCTCACGGTAAAAATGATAAATTCCCCTTGAAGTTTTTGTGTAAAACTGATTTATGGTTCTGTGTTAAATCCACGCACAACATACAGGAAGGAAGGAAGGAAGGAAGGAAGGAAGGAAGGAAGGAAGGAAGGAAGGAAGGAAGGAAGGAAGGAAGGGAGGGAGGGAGGGAGGGAGGGAGGGAGGGAGGGAGGGAGGGAGGAAGGAAGGAAGGAAGGAAGGAAGGAAGGAAGGAAGGAAGGAAGGGAGGGAGGGAGGGAGGAAGGAAGGAAGGAAGGAAGGAAGGAAGGAAGGAAGGAAGGAAGGAAGGAAGGAAGGAAGGAAGGAAAGGAGGGAGGAAGGGAGAAAAGAGGAAGGGAAGAAGGAAGGAAGGAAGGAAGGAAGGAAGGAAGGAAGGAAGGAAGGAAAGGAGGAAGGAAGGGAGAAAAGAGGAAGGGAAGAAGGAAGGAAGGAAGGAAGGAAGGAAGGAAGGAAGGAAGGAAGGAAGGAAGGAAGGAAGGAAAGGAGGAAGGAAGGGAGAAAAGAGGAAGGGAAGAAGGAAGGAAGGAAGGAAGGAAGGAAGGAAGGAAGGAAGGAAGGGAGGGAGGGAGGGAGGGAGGGAGGAAGGAAGGAAGGAAGGAAGGAAGGAAGGAAGGAAAGGAGGAAGGAAGGGAGGGAGAAAACAAGGAAAGGAGGAAGGAAGGGAGAAAACAAGGAAAGGAGGAAAGAAGGGAGAAAAGAGGAAGGGAAGAAGGAAGGAGAGAGCAGGAGGAAGGAAGGAAGGAAGGAAGGAAGGAAGGAAGGAAGGAAGGAAGGAAGGAAGGAAGGAAGGAAATGAGCCAGAAAGAAAGAAAGAAAGAAAGAAAGAAAGAAAGAAAGAAAGAAAGAAAGAAAGAAAGAAAGAAAGAAAGAAAGAAAGAAAGAAAGAAAGAAAGAAAGAAAGAAAGAAAGAAAGAAAGAAAGAAAGAAAGAAAAATTCCCATTGATGACGTTTTTGTGTAACAAACATGGCGGATCTGAGAGCTTAGATTTATAGTTACAAAGGTGGAGTTGAATTGGTATTTTTTTAATCGTCATTTTTATCGTTATCGGGATAAATGCCAGAAATGATCGTGATACATTTTTTAGTCCATACCGCCCATCCCTAGCATTCATTCAGTATTGACTTACACACAGGGAAGCCTTTATAATATGTCACCAGACTGCATCTTGATCCTCTCCGCTTGTATGAAGAGGATTTTATCAGTTAAGGTTGGTAGTTGTATGCATTGCATTTTGTACTGTAGTCCACAATTAAACACATAAAATAAAAAGACCATATTCAGGCCTAAAACTAGAAGGATATGGGGTCATGATGAGAAAGGACGGTAAACACAAGATGATAAAGTAATCTAACTTTACTGTGAAAATGAGCTTTAATATGCTGTGTAATTGTTTAAATGCCCTAGTTGGTACTCCAATTGTGAAATAGACTCTACAATAGACTCCAGTGAATAATGTGTAGACACTTGTTTCATGGTTTGAATATAAATTAACCTGGCACTCACTGTTTCCATGCAAGTGAACATTTTGCCGGGTGTTTCACTGAAATACTTCTATTCCCCAAAGGGTTTGGATTAGAGTCCCATCTGCATTCATATGTTGTTGATTTGGGCTGTCAGCGGGACCCCTGTTGTTACAGGCACCTCGTTGAAATTTCAAGTATTATGTGGACTGTCAGATTACAAAATAAAAAGCAAAAACAAATCTTAGCTATGACATTGAAGTTCCTGGGGACTTTAAGGACAAGTAATGAAATTTGTCCTCCTGGTGGTGCTTTTTAATCCACTTTACAGAGAAAATAAGCGTTTCAGGGCTTTTCATCATTTGGAATATTGACATAAGAATATATATATATATATATATGAAGTTAAGGACAATCACAGAAAAGGGATTAAGTTTATGTACTTTTTTACTTTTAGAGGGAACTTGCCGAGGTATCAGTTCATGCCTGAAGTGATTTATTCTGCTGAGAGAGCTCTTTAAGGGTTTGTCTAGTTTTTCCTGCTTGACTTAATTGAAGAGAGGGTAAGGCTGTGTGTGTATGTGTGTGTGTGTGTGTGTGAGAGAGAGAGAGAGAGAGGGAAAAAGGGAGGGAGGTGGAGAGAAATGCCTTGAAGTGTCTTTCCACGAGTGCTTTGCTACCAAGTGTTGAAACTGGAACCCTGTGGGAAGAAGCATGTTCAGTTGTTCGGGTGCAGCGCGCTGAAGGTGGAGTGAGGGGACAGATCAGAGTATTTATCTATTTATTTGGCCTTATTTATGAGAAACAATGCAAAAGCTGAGAAAAACACACCTTTAGCCCAGTATTAAAAGTGTGTATTTGGTTTTGTAAACTAATTTGACAACTTTTTTCTTCTTTTTCTTTTTTCCAGAGCTGACAGTTGTGCGCTTGAATGAACAGGAGATTATCTAGCACTGTTCTCACACTTATCTTACAATCAGTTACCTGATATGTCGGGCCTTCCTGGACTCCTTGTAGCCACTGTAAACAGATCAGATTATCACAGCTGTGGCTGCTGAACAGGGCGCGGTTGTCCATTTATGTCGCTACGTTAACACAGTACGCCTGTCTTCACCTCGCTGCACTTTACTCCAGCTTTACAAAGCTTTAGAGTTTTACAATACAAAATGTTTGATAAAAAAGAATACGTGTGAAGCTCAAAATAAACTTGTCTTGGTAACGAGTAGGAATGGGTGATATTTTACCGTTCAAGATAAACCGTCAAAAAAATTCCCCACGGTAAGAATTTGTCATCTCACGGTAAAAACGATAAATTGAGGAAATGAGCCTGAAAGAAAGAAAGAAAGAAAGAAATAAATAAATAAAGAAAGAAAGAAATGAGCCGGAAAGAAAGAAAGAAGAAAGAAATGAGCCTGAAAGAAAGAAAGAAAGAAAGAAAGAAAGAAAGAAGAAATGAGCCTCAAAGAAAGAAAGAAAGAAAGAAAGAAAGAAAGAAAGAAAGAAAGAAAGAAAGAAAGAAAGAAAGAAAGGAAGAAAGGAAGAAAGGAAGAAAGAAAGAAATGAGCCTGAAAGAAAGAAAGAAAGAAAGAAAGAAAGAAAGAAGAAAGAAAGAAAGAAAGAAAGAAAGAAAGAAAGAAAGAAGAAAGAAATGAGCCTGAAAGAAAGAAAGAAAGAAGAAAGAAAGAAAGAAAGAAAGAAAGAAAGAAAGAAAGAAAGAAAGAAAGAAAGAAAGAAAGAAAGAAAGAAAAGAAAGAAAGAAAGAAAGAAAGAAATGAGCATGAAAGAAAGAAAGAAGAAAGAAATGAGCCTGAAAGAAAGAAAGAAAGAAAGAAAGAAAGAAAGAAAGAAGAAAGAAATGAGCCTGAAAGAAAGAAAGAAAGAAAGAAAGAAATGAGCCTGAAAGAAAGAAAGAAAGAAAGAAAGAAAGAAAGAAAGAAAGAAAGAAAGAAAGAAAGAAGAGAAAGAAAGAAAGAAAGAAAGAAAGAAAGAAAGAAAGAAAGAAAGAAAGAAAGAAAGAAATATTCCCGTTGATGACACTTTTTGTATTGGTATTTTTTTATCGTTATTGGGATAAATGCCAGAAATTATCGTGATAAATGTTTTTGTCCATACCGCCCATCCCTAGTAACGAGCAATCGGGTTCGGAGCAAAACAGCTTAATTTGCAGCGAGGCTTCAAACAGCCTGCCCTCCTCAGGGTCATTACCGTCCTCAGGAAAGGAGAACGAGGGCTCCTGATGTCACCGACACAGCCCTTGAGCAGAACCCTGGGTTCAGCTGGGAGGAGTGGGGGGGGGTTAGGAGAGCCTGCTACATCGGAGTTCAGTCATGTTTACATTACAGCTCAGGATATTTCTCAGAGCCTGTCCAAGCTGCTGAAGTTCCCAGGCTCCGGAGTTCCAGAGTGCTGAAAAGAGGCACAAGCATTCATTTATTCTCCTCTTCTCTCCCTCGCTCTCCTGTGCTCTGGGATCTAAGTCATAGTTCAATACATTTGCATTGTGGTAATGTTCAGCTCTTTGCAGCGATCAAACCTCGGGGAGTTTTAGTAGAAGTGAAATGTATGTAAAGTGAAACCCACAAAGCCAGCTGACACAGGCATACATGCATGTTGCAAGTTTGCAGGCCTGGGCCAAAGTTACTGGAATGGTTGTGGAAATAAATACTGGAACCACAGTGATGGCAAATTCAACAACTGTAAGAGATATTGTGCAGTTTTCTATGTATATTTATCTCTTCCTTTCTTCCTTTCTTTCTTTCTTTTTTGTTTAGGAGAGGAATAGTTTAATTTTCACTGGTTTATTAGCAGGGGTGTAACAATATATCGTGCCACGAAATTTCGCGATACAAAAACGTCACAATACGTGTCGTGGAGGTGACAAAGTGTATCGCGATATTGGGTTATTAAGAAAGAAACTATTCAGTTTGTGGCAAAATATTATTACTTGTATGAAACTGAAGATTCATAATGCATACCATGACATTTACTTTTAGTTCAGTTTGTGGAAAATGGTTGGCCTGGCTTTCTCTTTAAAACTTAAACAGTTATAAAGCATTACAAACTGTAACAATAGGGCAAATGCACAGCATTGTTTTGTATTTTGTGTCTTTAAAAAAAAAGACAATTTTTTCCAGTCATATGTTCCTCATTCAAGGTTCTTAAAAAAATACTGCTATAATATCGTATCGTATCGTTATCGTGACCTCAATATCGTGTATCGTACCGTATCGTGAGATTAGTGTATCATTACACCCCTATTTATTAGTGACAATAACAGTGTAAAACACAGGAAAAACGTGTACTTATTTGGTATATCTGACTGAAAGCAACAGATAGCCATTATCAGTATTAGTAATATTATTTTAACACACATTCTCAGATGAGTATGGCCGACAATTGTATTTTCAAGTTTGCACACATGGTTCCAGTGATGCTGAGTGGAGGACTTTCATGACTGACCAGGTTGAGGGGTGCCAGCTTGTTTAAGCAATATAATTAGTTCTGGTTTCAGTGGAGACTTTGGAGTATGGTAAGTACAGCGTGGGCCTCGTGTCTTGGTTTTGATATTTGATTTATCTTGGAATGTGACAACAGGGCTAAAAGGAATCACACTGGCCAAGACAAATAAAGGCCAAGGCACTGGACGAAACTCGACCGAAGACTGACTAAGCTGATTTGGAGAAGGAAACAAAGCAATGCAAACAGCTTGTTGTAAATATCTGTCACATGTTTGACATTTTGTGCTCAGTTTCCTATCAGTTAAGTGCGTTTCATAACCCCCAAGTGTGGGGTTTTATCGAATGTAATCTCTTTGGCTTGTTGAATCATGCCAAATCTTCCCATTGTGGACTTGAGTTGTGCAAGAACAAAGCATTGATCTAGGAGGAGTGCTCCGTTAGTGCCCTTCGTTTTTTGCAATGAAGTGGTAATAACCAGGAATTGTTGCTGAATGGTCATAATTGAAGAGGCTTGTCTTCTCATCTGAAAGTAGAAATCTCAGTCTTTGGAAAATCAAGAGCTCTTGTTAAAGTGCCTTGAGATCAGTTTCTCAAGATTCAAAATATACTGTTTGTAGAATATTCAAGTAATCATTTTTTTAGATAAAAAAAAAAGGATTAAACTCAAAATAGAAATGTGGAGAGTAGGAATGGGCGATATTTTACCGTTCACGATAAACCGTCAAAAAAATTCCCCACGGTAAGAATTTGTCATTTTGCGGTAAAAGCGATAAATTCCTGTTGGTGACGTTTTTGTGTAAAGATGATTTATGGAAGGAAGGAAGGAAGGAAGGAAGGAAGGAAGGAAGGAAGGAAGGAAGGAAGGAAGGAAGGAAGGAAGGAAGGAAGGAAGGAAGGAAGGAAGGAAGGAAGGAAGGAAGGAAGGAAGGAAGGAAGGAAGGAAGGAAGGAAGGAAGGAAATGAGCCAGAAAGAAAGAAAGAAATGAGCTTGAAAGAAAGACTGAATGTGGTGATAGATTTATAGTTACAAAGGTGGAGTTGAATTGGTATTTTTTTTATCGTCATTTTTATCGTTATTGGGATAAATGCCAGAAATTATCGTGATACATTTTTTGGTCCACACCGCCCATCCCTAGTGGAAAGTTGTTACACTTCAGACTTAATTCTGATTCCTTGATTTTCCAAAAGTAGCGCAGGCAGCAGAGCCCGCAGATATCAGCCTCCGGGTTTGATAAACCACCTCCCCGTTTGGATTCACGTTTACTCTGATAGATCTTATAGTTAGGACCCTAAGCCATTACTTTTGCAGGCTGCTCTAGACCGCAGCTGCTGGAGACCTGCCATGATGCTCTGAGCACTTTTTCTAACTTAACTTAATAATAGAGTGCGTGCAGTGTATTAGTATTTCTGTGAGTATTTAGTGTATATTCTAATCACAATAAAAACTTCAGGGCGGTGATATTCTACTGTCTTAGCTTAGGGGTTTCTTTTCTACCTCCTTCATGCAGTAAAGTGACATAATACAATAGGTTTTCTAAAATTATATTTGTTTTTCACCTTCTTTCACCTTTTCCCAAAAAAAATCTATTATGTTTAATCCCTCTGGTAAGGACAAGTAATTAACATTGGCTGCAGAAAAAAGGTGTTGAGTAGAAGTCTTGCGCCATTTAAAGTGTATCCTACTACATGCAAGCCGTTTTTAAACTGGATTGCAGAGTAAATTCCGATAAGACATCTTTATCAAATAACTAAGCCCTTAAAATGTTGCAAAGTGGGGTGAAGTCCAGTTCAAACATTAAGTCAGCCGCTTTACAACCAGCATGAGCGATCGCCTCAAGCGTTCACTCTGATTAAACATTTAATGAAGTGCATCCTTAAAACAAACGGGTCATTTTTGATGGTATTGGGCACTAATATGGAAATACAGTATAGAGGTCAAGTGCTGGCTCACCATGATTATTGAACAATTAATTATTAAAAACCTCTGCATTACATTTCCCCTGCGCCTGTCAGCGACACGATTGCAGTGATACTGCACGAAGCAGATTAGAGCATGACATTCTATTGAAAGAAAAGAAAAGCATTGATACTCAATACAGAGCAAACGGCCCCTTTAATTCAGCCTCTACATTTTTTCTGCTTACTTTTCTTGTAAATTAAGATGACAAATGATCATTAAACAAGTGAAGACTCATTCTTTTGCCCTTCTGCTTGCAGTGGAAAACCTTGATGCTGCATTCTTCTCATAGCTATTAGTGAGAACGTGGGGTTATTATGTGTGCGTATGCACGATAACACGAAAGAGAGAGTGAAGAGAACATTCCTTTCTCACTCCCACTCTCCACCACCACACCCCCATTGCTACTCACTGCCACCCCACCCCCAGTTTCCTTCCTGTGCTTTTTTTAGAGTCTATTGGATGTTTTTCCCACATCCGGCAACAAAGCCAGCCTTTTCAGCCATAATCTAACAGCGTGGTGTTCTGTGTTGCAGCGTGGTCACTTGTGATAAATTATCTGATCAACTGACTCTAAATGAACTAGTCTTTCTCAACGCTACGCCCTCATTTGCCTTTGACGCATAGTTTGGATTGCAAGTCTCTTTTGAAGAGCAGAAATTGTTTGATGTGTTCAATGTCCTGCACCGTTGAGGGTGGGGTGGGGGTGGGTGGCCTTGAGCGAGTGTTTTTGTGGTGCTGTCATGTTATATGCATCAAAAGTGCGAATCGTGCATTTACTTTTTCGAGAATGATGGATTGAAACTTAATCATGCTTTTTGTGTTTTCTTTTTTCCTTTAGAGTATTATAACTTTTTGTTTGCCTCAAATACCTTCCAAAGATGTAAATATTTCCTTTAAAATAGATAATTAACAAATGTGTCTAATCATTACTGTCAAACCATATTATGTTGCATTTTGCCACATTCACAACCAAAACTCATCAGTTCAGTTATGTTATGTAAAGTCTAGTTTTACCATTTTGACAACAATATATTTGTTTATCCTTATTCAACAATTATATATTATTTTATGTAATTATTTATCAATTTATATGTCTCATGTCTTTGTATAACCACATACATTCATGCATTTCAGCATTTTTCACCGTTGTCTTTCCCCGTGAATGAATTCCTTGTTATGCAGTCTTGCCTGGCTTTGAATCACCAGGCCTTCTGTTTGGCCTGAAGTAATCAAAGTAGCCACTGAAACACACACAAAAAAAATGGAAATAAAAAATACAGCAGTCTAGTATGATAAGGGACGCCTTGTCAGATGAGTTAAATCCATACGAGTAAGCAGGATAATCCCCTCAGCCAGTGCTGTACCACACACTGGAAGTACTAGTTCCTTTGCAGTGCAGCCTCCACTTACCAGGCTGTATTTTAATGTGACTGCAGCCGTTCAACATATGGACAGAAAATGACATTGTGAATATCATCAGTTTTCATTGATGTCTTTTGGTTGAATGGCATTTTTACAGACAGCATACTCACAGCATTTAAAAAACATCACGCCAAAATTGGTTCCTTGTGGCCCTGACTGCAGCAAGAACTACCAAGAAGGCAGTTTTGATGGTTTTAGCGAAGATTCATGCTAAAACAGGGTCGACCCCCTCCTCAGCTCCTTCAGCTGGCATGTCCCCATTACACGGTAGCACCACACAAGAACCACTGACCGAATAAATAATACAGCTGACCACATTTTGCTGTTCGCAAATAGCCAACGGCATGGCATGAAAAAGAAGAATGCACTAAAAGACTTAGGTAATAGAAGAAAAAACACAAGGGAGTCTACTTGCATTTATTGGTACTGTATTTTAAAATACACCACAGTAGTAGCGATTGAGATGAAAAGAAAAACACCGGTTGGACCCCCACATTGGCTCACTATGTCAACAAGGCCTGAAGCGACTCGTCGGTCGATTAATCTCCATTTTCATCAAATTGACCGTATTTTCAGCACTTAAAATAAGATGCACTTAAAATCCTTAATTTTTCTCGAAAATCGGCAGCGTCCCCTATAATCAGGTGCGCTCAAAAATCTGTCAAAATGTTTTAGTGTGACTAGTGTGTGAGCGCTTGACTGTCGGACCATTCTCAACTGACACATTAGTCGGTCCTTGGTTGGATATGGGTTGCAACATCAATCGACCTTAGATAGCTAATTATAGCTGGCAAGCAACCATCATCCAACATTTAGTCAATGTTACCTTACTATAATTACACGTCAATCTAGGGCTGGGCGATTTTGGACAAAAATAAAATCCCGATTTTTTTTCTCTGAAAACCCGATTTTCGATTTCGATTTCGATTTTTTTGGTAAAACTACAAAAGACAATGGAATAAATTGTTTCAAATATTTTATCTTTGTTTTTAAAGAAAAATAGCAAACAAATGTCCTTATTGGGAATGAAGTGCAATTGAAAGATACTGTAAATCCCCCTTGAGTTTAGTAAAGTGACAACATTTACAATTTTCTTGACCAAACAAAGATGACTAGACGAGCTCTGTCTGTAATGCAGCCAGCTGCAAAAAAGGAAAATCGATTTTCCGATTTTCCTTTTTTAACATCGTCTTGATGAATAAATCCGATTTAGATTTAAAATCGATTAATCGCACAGCCCTATGTCAAGCCAACATTAGCTTTTTAGCGTAAACACAATTTTCAAATCTACATCATAATCCAATTATAATCAAATGTCAACCTCACACTAACTTCAGGTGTTTGCTATCGCTGGCAACCAATCACAGAGCAGGACATAGTACTACACTTCCCTCCTCCACTATTTATTTGTGGATTGGTGGAAGACAAATAATTTAAAATGTGTTATTTTTCTGTATTAGTTACAACTGAACGATATTCGGACTTATTGTGAATGAGTTGAATAAAGTTCGACTGACCAGACTGTTTTGTTTCGCTTCATATATGTTTTATCCTGCGCCTTATAACCCGGTGTGCCTTATGTATGAAAATAGACCCGTTCATTGGTATTCCGCCTGATAATGCGGTGCACCTAAACGTCTGCAAAATACTGTACTCACAGCAAAATGTTTCCGGTCCCTATTGTTCAAATAAGTTGCGTTCACCCTATTTCTGTTCATGTGAATGGGCGGAACATAATGTAGAATACCAGATCAACACTGACCCCTCGCCACGTCGTCTTGTAGGCCAATCCGATTACCTCTCCTACTGCAGGAACGTTATTTACCCCATGAAGGTTCCTGAAGGCCACTTTTGCACGGCCGTTCCTGGTAATGGAGACGTGCTTCCACGATCCGGCCTCGGAAAAACTACCGGGAACCCCCACTAACAGAAACACACCTTTCGTCGGTATACAGTAGTTATACAACCATCCAACCTGAAGTCACATTGTGATGTCACAAATGGAGCATTGTGCAATGAATGACACAACTGTTGTCACTTTTGGTGACTTCAGTGTTGCCTTTTGGTTTTAGATGTTTGAATCACTATCATTAAACGTCTTAGGGAGAGGTATCCAAATGTTTTCTTTCCCGCCATGAAAGCTGAATAAACAAATAAGATACATGCAGAAAAATAGTGTGATGTCTTCTATGGTCACACTGCTTCTGTTTTGCTCTGTCACAGTTTGGCTGCGGACTCATAGCTTCTCCACACACAAGCAGACACTGTGACAGTAAACCAGTATTGAATCTTGTCATTCAGTACAAGTTTGCATCAATATAATATGATTTTTTTTTTTTAATCTGAAGGGGGGCTGAACCCCAGCCAGTCAAGCATGACTCCGCCTACTCGCCGCATACATATAACGCCTCATACTGTATGAAACTCAAAACATCACATCATGGGAAAGTTGTTCCGTTCCACTTGAGCAAATTACCTGAGAGCACACTCTGTCTCCTTCTCCCTCACCAGCTGCAACATGTAAAATAGACCTAAAGTTTTGGTTTACAAGGCCCAATACACACACACACACACACACACACACACACACACACACACACACACACACACTAGCAGCTTGCATGCAGAAACTTGCTCAGAGATATAGGCTTTGCTGCAACCTTGAACTCTCTCTGCCACAGTTAGTCACCGTTCCAGACTGTGGTGGGTGCAGCACATGCAAGGCCATGTGGGAAAGCAAGCCATCAATGAAAACCTGCTGTTTGAAAGCACATACTGATACGATGATATGCCACCTATTTTGTTGCTTTGACCGAGCACCAGCAGAAAAACACATTTAAAATTATTTTTTTTTGTGGTTTTAAATCACAAACTCTGAGTGAAAGCGTCTGTGGGTTTTCATTCTGTATCTTGTTTCTGGCTATATAGTAAGTTTGAATGGATTTTTGAGTCTACTTCCTAAAGAAACTGCCCTACTATTACACTCTTCAATAGTTTGCCCATTTCTGTAACTATTTTCTCACTCTGGAGCATTTTTTCTTTATAATGTTGTGCTTGTATTATCAAATCAATGAAGATGTTTTCTTAAATTTCTGTTATGGGAAGTGTCCTAAAACATTTGTACTAGGCAAGCCAGCAAGAACATTTTATTTAATTTATTTAACACTTTACAAATCATAGTTCACTTCACAGAAAAAAAGCAAACAAAAGAGCAACAACTCTGATGTTCACAAGATTGCCTGTGTCCAGCCCTGGCCGCAGTGATCCATCACCAGGCTTTTGTATGTATGTATGTATGTATGCGTATATATATGTATATATATTAAATATAGTAATAATGCACATATATATGCCTTTTGTTTTTACCGGCATGGTATCAATCATTAATATGTGTGCAGACAAGGTAAAAAAAATAAAAAATAAGACCTTCTGCAGGACACAATCCTGTTTACTCTACCATTCATTTGGCAATGTGGGCTAGCACGGTAACCTCAGTCTTATCTCTTAGTTTAGTAGCAGGAAACTAAAGCCACTGAGGCCTTTGTGCCATTTTAGTCCCACTAATAGATTGGCTCCTATGTCTACATTGGTAAGTATAGCCAAGTGTCATCTGCATATTTCTTATGACAGAATTTCTTGTTAATAAGACCTGTTTCAACCAGATATAAAATGAAAAGTAATGGTGAAAGTACAGCACCCTGTGGAATACCATGACTAACTGTACTGTATGAGGAAGACAGCACAGTTTTAATTTTATATCTGTTTTTATGTTGTTGTTTTTTAAGTGAAGGCTTAATTGGAGCAGTTTTAAGAACATGAAGTTCATAGATGACCAGTAAAGATATGTTTATAAGTTCCAGTATGGCAGTATGAAAAGATAAGTTGAGAGTTAGATATAGTGGTTGCAGAAAGTAGTTGTCAGCTCAGAGAGTTGTTTGTAAAGCAGCATTACTGGATGATGTGAGAATGATGTCATACATATTCCCTCTAATAGAAACCAGATTATTTGTAAAGAGGGTCATGAGTTCATCACTGGTTGGAGTTCAAAGAATATGCAACACAATAGCTCTTATTCTTAGTCAGCCAGACTAAGAGTCAGGTTTACAGTGCTGGAAAGTTCCTTAAGTCTTATCTTAAGTTCCTTAAGTCTGAGGTTAAACATCGTTCCCATCTAAGTAAGATTCTTCTAAACAAGTAGAACTGCACTTTCTTTTCCAGCTTTCTCAAAGTCTGTTTCAAAGAACGCCACTGTGAATCAAGCCAAGGAGCCAGTTTCCTCCGACTGTTTAATTTCTTTTTCAGATGGGCAACATGTGCACATTGACTCTGTAGCACTGTTGACAACATAATCAACTTGTGTGGGAATAAAGTTTGAGCAGCTTTCCACTGTTGTTTCTGTTGCACATGACACTGAAGAAAAAGAGAAAGTTGATTTTTTTTTTTCATTTTCCTACAGAAATCTGAAATCCTATGACGAAATGTCATTTAGGTGCTGAAGAGTGAGAGGAACTGAGAGAAAAGGCTGAATGAATGGAAAAAAAAGGAAGTGAAGAAACTGTTAGAGTGTGGTAGTCATGATCTGGATTCCCACAGTCTTAAATGCTGCATGCGATGACTCCATTCACCCTCCCTCCTTCCTCCTTACTCAGACTTAGTGGCTTGTTGAAGTAAACACTTTATAATTACGTTTACTCTGTTGATATGGTTGGGTGACAAAGCCTGCTAGCAGGCAGGCGAGGTAGGTACGCACTGATTCAAAAGTACAGCAACAGAGTTAATAACGCTTAGAGGATGGTTTGACAACAAAAAATAGTTGTGGGTAAAGTATCTTTTTAGGCTACTGCTATACTCAGTTAAATCAACCATCTCATCCTGAATAAATTTCATTTCATTTCATTTCATTTTTATTTATTCCATATCATGGAAATAGTTCACATATGTTCCATTCCATGATGGAAAAGGGGCAAGAAGAAGAAAGCCTTATATACCAAGCCCCTTTCTCAAAAAAAAAAAAAAAAATTCATATGAAGATGGTCTGTCCGTCTGTTCAACAATCACTACTTATATAATACCAAAAAAAAAGAAATAATGAAAAAACAAAACCAAAAAATAAGAAAACATACACACTAACTCACCAACAATATAAAAACAAACACAACAAAATATATTTTACCCGTTAAATTCATATTGTCTGATTGTGTGGTCTTTATACAATTTCTTGAACTGGTGAATATTTTTACAATCCTTTAAATCAGTTGTTAGGGAGTTCCATAATTTTACACCACATACTGAAATACACATTTGTTTTAAAGTGGTGCGTGCAAACGGATGTTTAAAATCAAATTTCCTCCTATGGTTCTTATCTTCTGAACTAAACACAAAAAAACGTATATTTTCAGGCAATATTCTGCTTTTTGCCTTGAACATAACCAATAAAGTCTGTAACTCAATAATAAATGAACCAGCTTCCTGATGTACACACGTTTTCATGTGTAACGGTATCTAACTACTGAGATAACAGCATTGTGTGATATTTGTTTTTTGTGTTCCTGGGAAAATGTTGGGCTGATGATAAATTTATATAGAGGTCACGTATTTTTTGCACCATTATCCCCCAGTACCCCACATACACAGTTTTTCCTCGGTAGGAGTCAGCGAGCCTCTGTGTCCGTTTGCGTCCGTGCCGGGCTGCGCAGACCTTATTTGGAATGTCAGGGCTGATAGGAGTGGGAGTCAAACAAAGCTTCCCACTCGTTTCTTTTTCTTCCTGCTTTATACCTGCAACAGCCTTTTTTTTTTTTCAACCAGCATAGTGGAGGATGAGTGCAGATTAATTTCACAGCGTGACTGTCGTGATGCACGGTCATGTTATTTTAGTGAAAGCCGAGTGAGACGGCAAAAACTCGAAAAAGTGTACTCTTTTTCAGCTGCTGTATTTTTTCAGAGCTTCCTCCACTGAAGCGGTTTAAAACACTAAATGTTACCGCACCCCTCCCCTAAAAGCATGAGGCTTATCAAGACCTGGCTGAGTGAGGCAGTATTAGCACAGCGTTAACCACTCAGCCCAGGTTTCCCATGGGATATAAAATGGATCCTTGTTTCACAAGCCAATTGCCACAGCAATGCTGCTGAAGAGCACTTTGCCATAACCACATCAGATATTGACAAATACTGTTTCCTGCATGGGAACTGCAGCCACTGCACTTCAAATGGAGCATCAAGGAATTTACAATCTAAATAACTGGATGATAGGGCATGAAAAAGGACAAAGAGGGACTAAACGCGGTGCAGATTGTCACGCTTAAACTTGTTCTTAAGTTTCCATCATTGTTAGTTAATGAAAGTGCGTGATGGGTTTTCTTAGTTGTTTCCAGATAGATGACTGGAATGTCTCAGGACAGTCTTGCTCAACTGAGCAGTGGCACTTTTGGCTCTCACCGTGGTGCAGCTGCTTGCTGAAGAGCAGCCAGATGTTTGAGGTGGTGAATTGAGCCTCGTGAACAGGAAACAGTTCTGCATGCCATAGGAATCGTCTTTGAAAACAGGAAGGGAACTTGTTCCCTACTTATGTGCCTTTTCCTGTGGCATGACCGGAGGCAGGCCTTGTGTTTGGCGGTTGCTGGGAAAAAGGTACTTGAGGTTATGCGGTAATGGCCTTTTAAGGGTACAAAGCTTCGAAGAAAGGCTTTAAACCTGCACAGCAAGGGACTTGCTTTCAGAGAAGGTCAAATTATTCAAATTTAAACATTTTCATCTCTCAGATTCTTAAGTTTTATTTTTATTTAGCTAATAGTTGTACATGAAAGTTGTGTGAATCCATTCCAGTGATTTCAATACTCTGCTCCCCCCCCACACAAACTGTTACCGATTGCCTAAAACTTTCCATTTAGATTTTTTTTTTTTTTAATGAAAAAAACACCTTCCCTTGGTTATGACTACAACTTTTTACTCATTCAGCAAATGCACATTTATAAATGTCTTTGTTTTTGGCTCTGCGCATATCTAACCTGGTGGTCTGTGATGTCTCATCCAGTTCTTAATTTGATGCAGTTCAGCTGTTCATGTAGGAAGAAGGAACTTTCAAGAATATGAAGTTAAAACAAGCTGGATTGTATGCAGGTGGAAGTGTCACATTAAATACTTTGTTAAATTCTTAGCTAAATGTAATGCCTTTGGTTTAACAATATTCTCAGCTGATAATTTGATGCTTTTGTTAGTTAAACCCTTTTTCAGCTCTGAGAAACTTGTTAACTCATCTGAGAAAAAACAGGAACTACATGCAAGTTGATAGAGACTCATGGGCCAGGCAGGTGAGGTTAAAGGAGCTTGAGGCCGGATTGAGGCAGGATTTATGAAAAAAATCTGTATACATTTTAAGTTTTCTAGTAATAATGTCAGATGAAGCGTTCCAACCCCAAAAGAATGAGCCCTCTAGTGTATCTCTCCTTTGCCTTGAAAAGGCTGTGTGCTGCAAAATGTGCTGCAATTCGGTCCCGAATTTCCCGCGCTGCCCTGCGGATGTGACGTCACATGACGCTGCATGTGCGTTCTCCCCGTTCTCCCGTGCCGGCTTCACTGTTGGCTGCAGTACCCCCAACGGCCGTCGTGGTGAAGGGTGGCGCTAGAGAGTTTCATTTCTTAAAAGGAGCCTCATGCTCCTTTAAGTGGTTGGGTAAAAGGGGTGGGCAAAAATGTGGATATCGCAATATCGTATCGTGACTCAAGTATTGCGATGTGTATCGTATCGTGAGGTCCTTGGCAATACCCAGCCCTGCTGGGTAACCAAATGGAGCTGCTTCTTGGTCACCCTCCTCGCTGGTCATTGTGTTCGGGTGCACAGGTTTCAGAGAAGACCAGGACTGAAAATAAAAAGACATAAACGTGATCGACACACTCACCCATTCTTGTCTTATCCGCCAGATAAATCATCAGAACGGTGTTAGACAGTGATGAATCCCAGTAGCGCTCGAGTCAAGTTTGTGAAGAAGCAAAATCCATAAATGTCCACTGGAAACCGTTCCCTCTCTCTTATCTTAAGTCATATGTAGTTTAACCCGACTGATACTGCCAGTAGTTTCTCATTCCTTTAAGAACATGTCCAAAGACCCATCTCACGGTCATGGAAGAGAGTAAAGTAATTGGTCTGCATCAAGGAAACAATTTGAACCTACTAAAAATGGGTCAAGAATTGCCCCATGAATTATTCAAACCTGCTGAAGCATCAGGGGGAGAAATCTTGAACGATCACAACTGGCGATCTCTTAAATGTATTGAGAACTATAATAAAAAAGAAAATCAATAATATTGGTAGATGAACGGTATATTTTTAGCTGTGTAGTTTTAAGAAAACTGCTTGACACTGAGGCTAA
This sequence comes from Cololabis saira, assembly GCF_033807715.1. Lineage (NCBI taxonomy): Eukaryota > Metazoa > Chordata > Actinopteri > Beloniformes > Belonidae > Cololabis > Cololabis saira. The sequence continues at coordinate 40,446,126 of NC_084590.1, forward strand.
TCAAATTACAAAGGAGGCTGACATTTGGGCAAAGATTCTACTCTAGAGCACGGAGGGAAAAAAAGGGTCATATGGTTTAGTGAATCCAGATTTATCCAGTTTCAGAGTGACGGGCGCATCAGGAAGAAGGGTGGTGGCAGATGTTACGCACCCAAGGTGCGTAGTGCACGGCTGCTTTACTGTTACCGTATTTACTGTTTTCTATTGTTTCTGTTACCATATTTGTTTTTTATTCATGTTCTTACGCTTTAACACATGCATTTCTTTTTTTTTTATTTGTGGCATTCCATACAGTGGCTCTCTTGACTGAAATAAAGTTGACAAACAAACAGCCACAGGTTTCCTCTATCATTTGCATAATGCGCATCAACAAAGAGATTTTACTAGAAAAATAGTATTGGGCTTAAAGGGGACCTATTATGGCATCTAATACCTATTTTAAACAGGCCTTGGATGTCTTAAAAACAAGCTTTTGATTGTTTTTTGCTAAATAAATGAGAAATTCAGCCTCTGAGCCATGTCTTTATCATCCCAGTCTCTAACCTCATTATCTATGCTGGATTCTGAGTGGGCGGGGCTATGATAATGAGGCACTGTGCTGATTGGCTGCCTGAATGACGCGATACACCGCTACGAAAAAATGGCGGAAGCTCCGGCCGGCGGAGTTTACACCATGTCCTAACTGCATGCGATGCGAGCGAGCGTCAGCGACAAAATCAACTCCATTTGCTTTATTTTCTATTGGACTGTCCTAACTGGCCGCGAGCGACGCAGCGCGCCGTTTTGAGCTGAACATTTGTTTGTCGCCCTGCTTCTATTTTCTTCCTGTCGCTCGCGTTAAAAGCCGGTTGAAAGCGCTGTAGGAAACAGTCATGGATGAGGAACGGCTGATCCAGTTAGTTGAAATGAGAAGTTATCTCTATGATTCCTCCTCATTTCACTACAAAAACCTCAATAAAGTGGCAGCTGCTGGAGGGAGATGGACAGAGAGCATCATGTCACGCAGTGCTACGCGATATTCAGACGCTCTCATGCAGTTACACGGTTTTATAGTTGTGGGCGTGGTTTGCATTTTGGTTACCTAACGAAAATGCACAGAATCTGACCAGCTCGTAGAAGTCACATGACACTGGATGGCTCATCCGGGCGGCTGTACAGACACTGCAGAATTTGGTTGCTTTCCTCCTTCTCTGAGTTGGCAGGCTGAGGGGAGACCACTTTATATATGTTAAAGCAAGAGAAAACTTGTTTTTCATAATAGGTCCCCTTTAAGTTTGCGATCAGGTTGCAACAGTTATCTTTAAAAATATTTTTTTCTGGCTTTAAAGTGCTTATTGGAAGGTGTCCTTTTACTGGAAAGAACTGTGGTATGTGTTGCATGGGAGCGCTCCTGAGCGGGAAGCCCTCAGTCCTCCCCAGCCCTCCTCAGTAAATGTCTTTGTGGTTAAGAATGACATGTAGATGAGAGGTGACAGCAGTGTCAGGAGCTCTGTGAGCCACATGGCAACGGGTGATATGATGTGACAGCTTGTCACTGCGATGTTGTTGACCCATGGTATATCTGCGGTGGCTTGGCCTGGCTGGTGCTGCCCTCATGCTCCGACAGAGTCGCAGCCTATAGACTCTTATCTTTGTACCTTAGTACATATAAGACACAATAGCCTTTCAAACTACCATGATAGGCCAAAGATGATCTTTCTGTTTAAACCATAAAAAAGGGTTTCAGTTGATTTGAACTAGGGCTGTGCGATTAATCGATTTTAAATCTAAATCGGATTTATTCATCAAGACGATGTTAAAAAAAGGAAAATTGGAAAATCGATTTTCCCTCTTTGCAGCTGGCTGCATTACAGACAGAGCTCGTCTAGTCATCTTTGTTTGGTCAAGAAAATTGTAAATGTTGTCACTTTACTAAACTCAAGGAGGATTTACAGTATCTTTCAATTGCACTTCATTCCCAATAGGGAAATTTGTTTGCTATTTTTCTTTAAAAATAAAGATAAAATATTTGAAACAATTTATTCCATTGTCTTTTGTAGTTTTACCAAAAAAAATCGAAATCGAAAATCGGGTTTTCAGAGAAAAAAATCTGGATTTTATTTTTGTCCAAAATCGCCCAGCCCTAATTTGAACCATCCGAGAAGAGCTCTACTTACACCTTGTCCTCTCGCTCTCAGTTGAAGTCATCACCGTTAAGGACGTGGCCAGTAACTGCAAAGGCAGCAACAGCGCACTTTTGTAAGTGGGCTCACCACGCTTCTTCGGTGTCTTTTAGCCGTGGGGATATCATATTAAACATGTCCGGGTTCTGAGCGAGCAAGTACTGATTGGATTGTTGGCTTTTAGTCTTTGCATTTGGATAATAGAGAGTCACTAATGTCTGTAACGAGATTGTTATTGTGCATACAAATTGTTTTTTTTTTTTGTTTTTTTTGTCATGAAATATTAGAGCAGAGCTTCAGTAACTGTTAAAAAAACTGCCTTCAGTAAACATAATGGATGATTTTTTCTTCAAAGGAGCTCTTATCATCTCTTCCCATTTCCCAGCGGCTGCCACAAAGCTGCCTTTCTCTTTTCTTTCCTGCTGCTGCACTTCATCTTTCTCTTCTGCCTGCTCTCTGGAGGGCAGCCTCAATCTAATACAACTGTGTCAGGAAGTGTGGGGATGCAAAGTGCTGATGAGCCAAAAGTAGCCCACCTCTGCAGTGTGCTCCTTTGTCCCAACACACACCAGCCTTTTTTTAGGGAAGCATGCCGTGAACATGAGCCGGGGCGGTGGATGTGATGAGCTCCGTTCCAAGAGCTCTGCTTCAGGGAGGAATAATCTGTCATTTACCGCGATAAAAGAAATTAAGAATTATACTCAGTGATATTATTTTGCAGCTGATGTATCCTACGTGATATAAAATAGAGCCGTCAAGATTGGTTAAGTGAAGCGAGACGCAACCGTGTGGCTTCTCTCCGAATTGTTGCTGCAGTAGATTTTCCATAGAAAGTCAGTTATAATTGCTTGTTTTTGTCTCATTGCTTCCATCAAAGGTAGATTCCCTTTATTAGTACCGTTATGCAAATCTTTTCCTTAAATTAGATCCACTGAGGTTTGAAGTCACGTAGTTATCTTCAGTGCAGTTATCACAGAATTACTGAAAACGTACAAGCAAAATGTATGTCCTGTTTTTAGCATCAAATGATGGTTAACCTGGAATATTTTAAGAGTATTAGATACGTCGTGCACACATTAATGTGTGTTGATTAATAACAGACCCTCAGCAAACAAGGATTAAGAAACAGAATGTAATATTATGCTCTGACCTGATTTGATTATAAATGTACGTACTGAATCTTAGTCATAGCCTTTAAATGATTCCCAAAATTCAGCTTATCCAGGATGTTTTTTGGCTTTATTATCACGACTTCACAACTCGAGACAGCTTGTACAAATTCCATCATTCATTTGAGCTCTCCACACTTCCAAGCAGATGAATTTTGCATGAAAGCTGATCACTGGCACTGGTCTGGGGGGCTCTTGTTTCTTATCTGGCAATAAATGAGCTGAAATTCCCTCTTGCAACACCATGCAACCTGCAGAACCACATAAATATTATGTCTCCCTAGGAACACAATAGTTGTATTTATTCCTTTATTTCTGTTATTTTTCCATGTCATATTCCGAGAGAGCAGGCTCTCTTTCTTTCAGGAAAGATTGCAACATGTTAAGGCTTTGGTGAAAACACTGAAGGCTGGTGAGCTCAGTTTTTTTCTCTCTCTCTCTCTGTCTCTTTCTGTCTATTTTTTCGAGCCACAGTCTTGCTGTCAAACAGAGACAAACAAAAGCTCTGCGCGATTTCAAACCTATACCCTTACCCTTAAAACATTTTTTTTTTTTGTGTGTTGAGCTCTGAGCACTTTGCCAGCAGACTGGCAGATGGTACCAAGAGGTCTGGTGTTGCGTCCCTGTGATGGCTCACCCGGAGCCCCATCCACAGCGCTCAGCATCACCACACTGCTCATCTTGACACTGAAGCGACCAGCCTCCCAGCTCCCAGTGAATAGACTGTCTCTTTTGACGTGGTCAAGGTCAGGTTCCTTCGCCGCCGCGGTCAAGGAGCATCAAAACTGGCTGCGCCGAAAAGACGTTTATCGCATCCACTGACCTCGTCATCTCTTTTTGTCAGCAGAGAAAAGTAAATGCAAGCGTTTGGTCATTTATTACTAAGATGATCAGTATGTAAAACATACGTGTTACATACTGCCTCTCATGTATCAGGAGTCACTTTCAAAAGTGATTCAGGGCTTCTGAGAGCTCATTAAATGTTAATCAAAAAATCTATTTTCAGATCACTGGGAGATCAGTCATGTGGATTTCAGGCCATCTCAGAGGCCAGAGCTTCTGAGAGCTGAGTGGAAATGATGGTCCTTTTCTTAGGAAAAGGTTCAAAAAAAGGTTGTATTTTATAACCACCTCATTTAAATGATATCAGGATATGCACAAGAGTGATCTAACCTTGAAGAAAATCTTAAACTGTCCAAAGATGATACATCTTCAGATTTTAAATTCAAATCCATTCTTGTCTAGAGTCCTTTTTTTTTTCTTTTTTTTTTCTTACAGCCGCCGAGGCAGGAGGGAAACGAGCCTTCCTCAAAATGGTTTTGTTTTTAGTTTTTTTGCAACATGTGCACTGTACTTTCCATTATTCACGATGTGTTTTTGAAGGTAGTGCTTGGAACCACGAGGAACAGTCTTGTCTGTCATCTCCTGAAAGAGCACAGGTTGCTCACCTGAGGGCCTGTTTACGTCTGCATTTGCAGATGTCCAGTAATGCTTGTTAGTGTGCCTTTCAGGGAAAACAGAGAGAGTTTGTAGTGTGCTAACTGTTATCACACTTTGCTCGTTCCTGAAGGTTTTGCATACAGTTTTGCTTTTTATAACCCAATTCTAATATCCAACTTCTTTTAGATTGATAAAATGCCATGGCTCCTCATAGAAGGTTGGATTTCACCGCACTGAATGTTTTAACCCTGATACACTCTGATTTCATCATTACGTGTTGCTGTACAGCTTATTACTATAGTTTTTTTATGGATGGATGGATGGATGGATGGATGGATGGATGGTAGGAATGGGCGATATTTTACCGTTCACGATATACCGCCAAAAAAATTCTCCACGGTAAGAATTTGTCATCTCGCGGTAAAAACGATAAATTCCCGTTGATGACGTTTTTGTGTAAAGCTGATTTATGGTTCTGTGTTAAATACACGCACAATGTGAAGGAAGGAAGGAAGGAAGGAAGGAAGGAAGGAAGGAAGGAAGGAAGGAAGGAAGGAAGGAAGGAAGGAAGGAAGGAAGGAAGGAAGGAAGGAAGGAAGGAAGGAAGGAAGGAAGGAAGGGAAGAAGGAAGGGAAGAAGGAAGGAGAGAGCAAGAGGAAGGAAGGAAGGAAGGAAGGAAGGAAGGAAGGAAGGAAGGAAGGAAGGAAGGAAGGAAGGAAGGAAGGAAGGAAGGAAGGAAGGAAGGAAATGAGCCAGAAAGAAAGAAAGAAAGAAAGAAAGAAAGAAAGAAAGAAAGAAAGAAAGAAAGAAAGAAAGAAAGAAAGAAAGAAAGAAAGAAAGAAAGAAAGAAAGAAATGAGCCAGAAAGAAAGAAAGAAAAAAAAAGGATAAATTCCCGTGGTGACGTTTTTGTGTAACAAACATGGTGGATCTGAGAGCGAGATAGATTTATAGTTAAAAAGGTGGAGTTGAATTGGTATTTTTTTTTGTCATTATTATATTAATAATATTATAATATTGTCATTTTTATCGTTATCGGGATAAATGCCAGAAATTATCGTGATACATTTTTTAGGCTATACCGCCCATCCCTAATGGATGGATGGATGGATGGATGGATGGATGGATGGATGGATGGATGGATGGATGGATGGATGGATGGATGGATGGATGGATGGATGGATGGATGGATGGATGGATGGATGATGGATGGATGGATGGATGGATGGATGGATGGATGGATGGATGGATGGATGGATGGATGGATGGATGGATGATTTATTTGTATTACATTTCTGAATATCTTTGTCGGTCACAAAATGACACAAAAGAAAAAGTGAATTCATCCACATTAGACTCACTGAACCCTCAGGCGATAGCAATAATACCATTTATGGCTACAATATATAATCTGGCGTGTGATATTTTGTGTGTAATTCTGGACTAAAACAGTCTAGTGCAGAAAATATGATATTATTGATATAACACCAGCAGTGTATGTTTATTCAACACACACATATATATATATATATATATATATATATATATATATATATATATATATATATATATATATATATATATATATATATATATATATATATACTGTATATATATATAATATATAGTCATATGTTTAACATGCATCACTTTATAGAGGGTAAGATTGGCAACATGTTCCACCTTTAGTAAAAACCTTTGATAAATAAACTAGTGTGAATCTCTCAACACGTCCATCTGGTTAGGTAACACTGACCACAAGGCCTTGCAGTACCGGGGAAAAGTCTGCCAAGATATATTACAGAATAAATCACATCACTCTTTCCGTCAAGCTTCAAGGTTCCGTGTTTCTCATATGAGGTGTGATATTATGAAGTACTTTAAAAAAAATAGTTATACCGTATTAAAATCTTAAATTTGAGCAGGTGCAATTTTCAAGTACACAGCTGACACCGGTAATATGTTGGAATGGTTTTCGGTAACACAACAGAGAAAAAGAAAATAAGGACTTTTCAGTTTGAGTAAAGTAAATTATTTGGCAGGTAAATAAATAACATGTTCTACTTTACTAAAACAGTAAAAGATAAACATCTGTGTATGCTGTCGTGCATACAAGTACATCCATAGTACACACTCAAGTGATGCAGGTGCTGTTGTTGCTCTTCCTGTGTGCTCTTCAGGGAAAACGTGACGTTTTGCACACATTTGCTTTTCAAATCACAATTTTGCTCACCGTGGCGGTCGGCTTCTTCATGTAACGCTCAGACGGGCCACTTGAACCCAGATAAAATGTGGTATTGCAGTGTGAGACATGATGAGGCTCCGTTTCAACGGTGTGGCTGCCTTCTCTATGCAGATGTGCTGTCTGAGGTGAGAGTTTACAGCCAGGGAGCCGTTAACAAGGCTCATTTGCCTTAATGAGCCACTTAAGTATGACAGTTGTGACCATCCTCGCTTGCACCTCGCGTTTGGCAGTAGGGCTGGGCGATATGGACCAAAAGTCATATCTCGATATTTTCTAGCTGAATGGCGATACTCGATATATATCGATATTTTTTCTGTGCTATATTTGGGGTTTCCTCCAAAGAGCATTATAGCATAGCATCTCTGTTAGCTTAATTTTTTTTGAGGCAAACCCTTAAAAAAACAGTTTTAAAAATCAGTTTTAATACAAAGCCTCGTGCTAAATGTCACACAGGTTCCTTTATTAAACAGAGGTCTGCACAATATCAAAATGTATGAAACAAATGAAATAAAAATAAACTGCCTGCATATATAGAATAAAAATGCTTCTTGAATAAAATAAAACAAATATCCCTTTCCTGCATAACAATTAAATTAAAATACACTGTGCAATTTAATACAATGTAGACAGTAACAGGCAGACTTTTCCACTGAGGTTGACAGTTGTGCAAATAACAAAACATTTGTGCAAATCTCAAATAAAACATTCAAGTCAATTTGTCACAAAATAAGCTATATCAAAATCATAAAAAAAAAAAAAAAAAAAAAAAAAAATTAAATCGATATAACACAGACATATATAAGACATATTGTCTTGTTACCATATCGCGTTTGAAAATGTATCGATATATATTAAAATCTCGATATATCGCCCAGCCCTATTTGCAGTATTTGTTTTTTATTTTACATCGGCCACTTCTGCCATTGTCGTGTCTGTAGCCTATTACTCGCTGTGGTGGTGTCATGTTGGTAGTGTCTAGGGGACTACCATCACTTCTCTGTTTTTTTTTTTTTGTCCTGACTGTGCAATCTGAGATACTTATTTTTAACAACTTCCTCATTTTTCCAGCCTCGGGCCGTGGTCCGTTAGAGGCTCGAGTTTTCATCAACTGTTTCTGTCGTCCATTTTCTCTTTTATCTAATGAGGATTCTCTGCAGTAGTGCAAATATTAGCATGTGTGCAGGATGGTACTTGTACAATAAGGCATTTTTAGATGCTGTGCACACAGGGACACTGGATACTGGTAGTGGGTTGTGCAGTGTGCAGCCGTACGTGGAAGTCAGCCATGTGATCATGGTCTCTGGCTTCTGCTGTAATGGCTCTTTGCATTTTCCACGGTCAGTTGCACACTATAACGTTGCAATTGTTGTTGTTTTTTTAACGGCGTCCTACAGTTTTTTTGCAAAGTCAGCATGTGTTAGACGTTTCAGTTTCAAAAACCCCCCTGATATTCTTTCCCTTTTGGCTGCAACGTCTATCCACATGATTGGTTTCAGCGCGGGCTGGCGGTATCTTTGTTGGTCTCTGCTGTTCTGTTGACATTGTATCAACCACTTCATATGTTCATGTTGCAGAAAAGTTATTCGATAATGATCAATTTTAGCATTGCATAGCCTTCGCCTAAAAGGCCATGACACGTTTTTTTTTTTTTTGCGTGGAGGGGGTCCGCAGTTGGCAGTCATAGCTTTGCAGCAATGTAGAAATAGAATTCTTTATATTGATATTTTATGACATTATGTCTGAATGCAAATGTTTAGTATGTGCTGAAATGAGCAGAACAAAGCATACATTTTTCCCCTGCACAAAAATATACAGTGGCTGTTTTTGTCATCTCTCTATAGTATAAAGTAACAGTTTAAACTAATCTTTAATGTTACATACAATAGATCCATTTTAATGCCATCATCCACTCACACACACACTTACATTTAATAGGTCTTATAAAGGAGGCTTTGTGAGCCTCAAACATATTTGCGCCGTGATTAAAACGTATCTTTGAACTGTTGTTAAAGCATTCGCAGCGGTAACACAGACACGAACGGAGTAGGAATGCGGCGAGGTGCAGGATTTGCTCCAACCCTCGGGGTGTGAATCACATTTAATGTACCGTTTGCCAGCAGGTTGAAGTGACTCAAATGTGTTCCCACAGAGGGATAGACAACACACTGATACTGCTTTCATGTTTTCAGGTCGGAGCGCTACTCGAGCCATTTTGTTTCCATGCAGGGTCCAAATAAAAATGTGGTCAGAAAATCAGACTTTTTATGTGTCTGCGTGTGTGTTTGCAAGGCTGTGAATGATTCCCATCATGTATTTCTCACTCTGATGTTTTTAATCACTCATAGGCTCAAACGGAAAGATAATCTCTAATGTTAAGTTACCGCACTTCTAAAGAATTGATTAAATTGATTTGGAATTTTTGACATTTGTGGGTTTTTTCCTGGGCCGATTCGTGCTTGGAGTCGGGGCCGTGTGGATACCTAAACGCAGGCATTAGAGTAGGACAAAAGGCAACCAGATATCTGCACCGGCATGTTAAGCAGAATCTCAGCCACAAAGGAGAAACTCTGCTATCTAACGAAGCACAATGGAGGAAAATATAATGTATGCAAATGAGGGAAACAGACAAAGACCCTATTGTTCCCTCTGCGGTCTGTCGACTGTATCAGATTCCTAACTATCTTCTCTTTCCATCCACTGCAATCAGACTACATTATATCAGAAAACATTTCCATCGCCTCACCGCTGCACTGCAAGTGTTTAAATAAAACTGTTAAGTTTTGCATTTGTTAGCTGAATTCATTTGCATGGTCTTACGTAGTGATGCGACCGGATGGATTAACTACTGTACGCCAGAAAAACGGACTTTAGACGTCATTGCAGTTGTGTATTGGTTCTAGTGATTGAGATTTCTCAATAATAAAGGCTTTTTTTTCTCAATTTCACAAATAATAAGTCTTCGACTTAACGTGTAAATGGAATTTTTATGTGTAAATAAACATTTTGTGGAATGAAATCGAACCTTTTCAGAAATGTTGCCTTGACTCAAATTGACATAAAAGAAGTCTTTGAATCAAAATCTCTTTTTTCTGAGGTTTTTTTCTTTTCCAGATTACATAAATATTGGAGTTTGCTGTTCTTATTTTCAACATAGTTACGCTGTAAATGATAATCAAACGAAATAAGAGGGAGGCGGAGGTCAAAAAAATGATGTTTTTATGTATATTTTCAAAGGGTAACTCCATTGTGTTGTATGTTTCAGCTCCAAGGATCTCTGCGAAGGAAGATCGAAGGAAATACACCTGGACATGGGCTCAAGCAGAACGGCCTCTCCTGCGGTTTCGCCGGATCGGACTTTAAACGCGTCCGCGTGGACCCCGGAGGTCTGGACCACGTCACGTGCAGCCATAACGTAGGCCAGGCCCATTCGCTGCAGCTGTCTTCGGCCATCGGCATGCAGAGGAAGAGTTACATGATGCCCCACGCGTTGGGCTCAGACATATTCAACATGACTCTGAAAGAAATGAAAAAGGAGCCCATGGAGATCCAGTCTTGTGGGCAGTCCAACTCAGAGATGATTTTTGATTTCAAGGATGAAGGTGGGGGTCAGATTGACCCGGAGCTGCAGGATCTGTTTGATGAACTGACCAAGTCAGTGCCCCCGCTGAACGATCCCGAGTTTGAGAAGATGCTCAAGCAGGATGATCCATTTAGTTTAGATCTAGGTCGGCCGAGCTCAGCGGGAGCGGCCGCCAATCTGTGCTCCCTCATGGAGAAGCCGATAAAGACGGAGAACTCTCCGGATTTTGGCCAGCTTCACTGTGGCTCGTCACAGCTTCGTCCAGCCTCAGCAGGTCCCTCTTTCACACTGACCAGCACCTCCTCTACCAACACATCACAGAAAGCTAACGCCCAGGCCGGACACCCCAGAGCCATGCCCTGCTGGCCAGAAATATCCCACGCACAGCAACTCAAGCAGATGGCGGCCAACCAGCAACAGCCGAGTCCCCTCCTCCATCACCACCACCAGACGCCACCCGTGGGGATGACGAACTGGGCCTCTGCCGTGAGCGGCCACTCCACCACCAGCACCTTTCCCCAGGAAAAGGTTTCCAGCTCCAACCCACTGAGCCAGCAGAGGATGGGCTCCGGCAACAAGGGGCTCGGCAACTGCCTGTTGAAGTCCAACAGCCACAACGGATCCCAGCAGTTTGAAATGAAGAGTCTCAGCAACAAGCCCACGTTGCACTTCAGCCCTAAGACTCCCCATCCTGCGGGCCAGCCCATGTCTCTGAAAACAGAGCAGCAACAGCCGTCGCCGTCGCCGGGTCAGAACCAGCCACATTCGGCTCTGCACTTCCAGAACCAGCAGATCTCGTCATCAGCGGGTCTCTGTCTCCAAACCAAGGCCGGTCCCGGGGGGCTGCCATTCAGACTGCCCCAGCAGCAGCAGGTAAAAACCGAACTGTTAAAACTGAATTTGACTGTTTGACTGCAGCACCTGTAGGGCTGGGCGATATGGACCAAAAGTCATATCTCGATATTTTCTAGCTAAATGGCGATACTCGATATATATCGATATTTTTTCTGTGCCATAATTGGGGTTTCCCCCAAAGCATTATAGCATAGCATCTCTGTTAGCATCTCTGTTAGCATCTCTGTTAGCTTCATTTTTTCTGAGGGAAACCCTTAAAAAAACTGTCAGTTTTAATACAAAGCCTCGTGCCAAATGTCACACAGGTTCCTTTATTAACAGAGGTCTGCACAATATCAAAATGTATAAAACAAATGAAATAAAAATAAACTGCCTGCATATATAGAATAAAAATGCTTCTTGAATAAAATAAAACAAATATCCCTTTCCTGCATAACAATTAAATTAAAATACACTGTGCAATTAATACAATGTAGACAGTAACAGGCAGACTTTTCCACTGTGGAAAGTGACTGGGGAAGGGCGGGAGGAGGGAGCGAGTTTCACAAACACTGAAGTAAACAAGGTGGGATGACAAACAATCAATCACTGCACGTAGATTAAATGGGTCAGTTTTACACCCAAACCATTTGAATTCTGCACCATATAAGGAGTAAAACATCTAGTCCTAATGAAAGTGCAACTAATTAAAATGATCTCTTTCATATGTAGCACCAAAATATCATATTGTTGAGGGATATTTGTTGTTTTAAAAAATCCCTTTAAAATGTTTCTTTATCAGGTTTTTTTCGTTCATATTCGTGGCTGAAAAATAAAAACATGTCCAAATACTTTTCTTGGCTACAAATGAAGACATAACGCATCGATGGAGCTGATCAGGAGTGGAATAGGTAACTTTGGTAGTATATGCATGAGTATTAATTAGTATAAATGACATTAAACAGCTTCATACGTAGGGATGGGAATCAAGAGCCGGTTCTTGTTCAGAACCGGTTCCCAGTGTTTCAATTCCTGTACACTGTGCAATTAATACAATGTAGACAGTAACAGGCAGACTTTTCCACTGAGGTTGACAGTTGTGCAAATAACAAAACATTTGTGCAAATCTCAAATAAAACATTCAAGTCAATGAAAATAAGCTATATCAAAATCATAAAAAAAAAAAAAATTAAAAAAAATGTTTTTTTTTTAAAATCGATATAAACGATATTGTCTCGTACCATATCGCGTTTGTAAATATATCGATATATATTAAAATCTTGATATATCGCCCAGCCCTAAGCACCTGGTACTTCTGCTTCGATAGCATGTATTTAAAGTGCGCAATTGACCCTTTGTCAAGTCCCGCCCCCGTTGCCAGGTCGGACAAAACTGTCATCTCTCCTGTCACTTCCATTGTAAAAACGGGGTTTTACATCACTTTATTTCCAATTATTGGACCAAAGAAAATCAACAGCAACTAGATATAAATAAAAAAGAACACTTCAGGTACCGTGTAGTGAGTTTAAAAAACTGAGGTTTTCGGCAAAAACGAGATATTTTGATTGGTTTAAAGGAGCTTGAGGCAAGAATAAGAAATGAGAGTCATTAGTGCCACGACGGCCGTCGGGGGTACTGCAGCCAACAGTGAAGCCGGCACGGGAGAACGGGGAGAACGTGCATGCAGCGTCATGTGACGTCACATCCACAGCCCAGCGCGGGAAATTCGGGACCGAATTGCAGCACATTTTGCAGCACACAGCCTGTTCAAGGCAAAGGAGAGATACACTAGAGGGCTCATTCTTTTGGGTTTGGAACGCTTCATCTGACATTATTACTAGAAAACTTAAAATGTATACAAATTTTTTTCATAAATCCTGCCTCAATCCTGCCTCATGCTCCTTTAAGTGACAGCATGGTGGAAGGGTTGAACTGCGAGTCTGGCCGTCCACATAGCTTTATCCAACGCAGACATTTTTCGTAATTTACTGTTGGTTTTGGGATGAGATGTATTCCTGTGGTTCCCTCTGGGTAGCAGGTGTCACTTTTACAAGTGCCCCGAGCACACTGCGTAACCATTTTAAGATAAATAAATAAACGCGTTAGCGGTTGTAGCTATACGTTGTAGCCTGCTGCCGAGCCGACTTATGTTTTGGCATTACGGATCGGATTTCGGCAAGTAACAACTAGGATTTTTCCATTGATGCGAACGAGACACACGGGTGTGTTGTCCAACCGGATAGTCGGAGAATTATTTTTCTGATTGGTCAGTCAGGGACCAATCAGAAGGCTAAGAAAGGGTCAATTATCCCCGCGGAGCCGCTGGGTTTTTTATTGAAATGTTTATTACTACGTAGAAGACAGAATTTAACACAGATAATGCCATGATGATATAAGCTAATTCGAGCCAAACGCCCCTGATTATATTTGAATGAAAACAATACATTTAGTAATATATATATATATATATATATATATATATATATATATATATATATATATATATATATATATATATATATCAAATAAAACTATTTTTGTTGATAATCCTGCACTACGGACCAATGTCTTCCTGTTGGCACCGATGGTGCCGTTGGCAGCTGCTGAGTAGGGATGGGCGGTATGGACTAAAAAATGTATCACGATAATTTCTGGCATTTATCCCGATTAAAACGACAATAAAAAAAATACCAATTCAACTCCACCTTATTAACTATAAATTTATCTCGCTCTCAGATCCGCCATGTTTGTTACATAAAAACGTAATCAACGGGAAATGATCCTTCTTTCTTTCTTTCTTTCTTTCTTTCTTTCTTTCTTTCTTTCTTTCTTTCTTTCTTTCTTTCTTTCTTTCTTTCTTTCTTTCTTTCTTTCTTTCTTTCTTTCTTTCTTTCTTTCTTTCTTTCTTTCTTTTTGGCTCATTTCTTTCTTTCTTTCTTTTTGCCTCATTTCTTTCTTTCATTCTTTTTTCAGGCTCATTTCATTCTTTTTTTCAGGCTCATTTAATTCTTCCTTCCTTCCTTCCTTCCTTCCTTCCTTCCTTCCTTCCTTCCTTCCTTCCTTCCTTCCTTCCTTCCTTCCTTCCTTCCTTCCTTCCTTCCTTCCTTCCTTCCTTCCTTCCTTCCTTCCTTCCTTCCTTCTGCGTGGATTTAACACAGAACCATAAATCAACTTAACCCCAAAACGTCATCAACGGGAATTTATCGTTTTTACCGCGAGATGAGAAATTTTTATCGTGGGGAATTTTTTTGACGGTTTATCGTGAACGGTAAAATATCGCCCATCCCTACTAGTTCTCATTGCGTCAGAAAGTGATGGTAAAAGCCGTACCCAGTGGGTTAAAGACCGATGTGCAGAGCTGCTGCCCAAGTGTCAATATGTGACACACCGGGATTTAAAAATGTGTTGAAGTAAAGCAATAATGCAACACCTTTTGTTGGAGGACTGCATTGTTCGTGTTAATGTTGCTGTTGTCAGCCCCCTTCAGGATGCATTTCCCCTGAAAGTGTTTTGACGATGACACAGATTGCCAGAGCACGGTAAATTAACATGCAGGACTTATAATTTCTCTGCTTGTCATGGTGGCTCCCTGTCAGGGCACAGATATGCACAGCAGGATTTGCTAATTGGAGGTTGTTCGCTACAAGGGACAAGTGGTGGAAAATGACAGTAATCTGCTTAGCCTGGTGCCGGAGGTTGAAATACTGATTTGTTATGATTGGGGAGATTTAGACCGTCCCTTCTTTCATTTTTTTTTTCTTGCAACCAACAGTATCTGTAGCTCTCTTTGTGTGAAATGATAATGTGAACCGCACAAGAGAGCTCTCGTAAACTCTGCAGATCAAGGGAAGTGCTTTAGTGACTGGGGAAGGGCGGGAGGAGGGAGCGAGTTTCACAAACACTGAAGTAAACAAGGTGGGATGACAAACAATCAATCACTGCACGTAGATTAAATGGGTCAGTTTTACACCCAAACCATTTGAATTCTGCACCATATAAGGAGTAAGACATGTAGTCCTAATGAAAGTGCAACTAATTAAAATGATCTCTTTCATATGTAGCACCAAAATATCATATCGTTGAGCGATATTTGTTGTTTTAAAAAATCCCTTTAAAATGTTCTTTATCAGGTTTTTTTCGTTCATATTCGAGACTGAAAAATAAAAACATTTCCAAATACTTTTGTTGGCTACAAACATAACGCATCGATGGAGCTGATCAGGAGTGGAAGTAGTAACTTTGGTAGTATATGCATGAGTATTAGTTAATATAAATGACATTAAACAGCTTCATACGTCGGGATGGGAATCAAGAGCGGGTTCTTGTTCAGAACCGGTTCCCAGTGTTTCAATTCCTTGAAATTTGCAAACGATTGGCATGAATGACGTAATCAGCTTACACACATTGCTAAGCAACATGTTTAAGCCCACAGTCAATAGTAAACATGGAGCCCAAACGATACAGACACTCGAAAGTCCGGTTACATTTCAGTAAAAAAGATGACAAAAGGGCAACTTGCAATACTTTTAAAGTGAATATTTCGTCAAAGGGAGGAAATACTACCAAATACAAAATCATTTGCACACACAGCATGGAATAACAATCAGTGAATGTCGTGTTTTCAATCCACTCCGGACCAACATCAGTAATTCTCAATCCAGCAGCAGCAGCAGCAACGTTAGCATGTCTTTGGCTTAATAATACTGCAGGTAACTAATTAACTAACGAACACTGCCTCTCATATTAACGCCATTTGCCGCCAATATAAATTGTTGTCCTTTTTTTCCAAATGAGAATCGATAAAAAAACCGAATCGGCAAGCAGAATCAAAAATGGAATTGGAATCGTAGAAATCTTATCAATTCCCATCCCTGTTCATAAGTAGACAAAATCTTTCTGGTTCTTTAAATGTTGTAGGCCTATGATGTTTAAAGGTAAATTAACAGATGGTGGCATGTTAGTAGAGGAAAGATAAAGAGGCGGCCCAGATATCAAATAATTACAATGACTTCAGTAGATTTTGATAAATTGATTTAAACAAGCAAACTTACAAAACTTACAAAAGCAAAGAAATCCAGATGATCTTCTGGATTTCACTCACCTCGAATCGTTAAACTGCTGAGGACACGGTCTTGCGGTTTAGCTCCTGAAGAGCAAAGGTTTGAGACGAGTTTCTAAGTGACCTTGAATTTTAATGAGCATTTTGGTTTTGAGCAAATGTTATATACACACACGATGCTCGGGGTGCGATGGTGTAAAAGTTATTTAAAGGACACAGCAGCTACCTTTTTTTATTTAAGATCATGTGTGTAGAAAAAAAAAAGAAAAATGCAGACAACGGTGTTTGTATTTTTTCAGTCAGCAGGGACGGGGTTAAAATTCCAGCTAATGAGGAAGGGATGGCTCAGGGAGAAGAAAAAAAGAGCAAAGTCTCTTCCCCACAGCGAACTGAATTAGTAATGCAGGAGAAATAAGGGTCCTCAAAGAATCCCTTGATCCCCCGTGTAACACTTGCTACGAGCAGTGGGCTCCTTCCCAACGACTGGAGCTGCAAACCTGTTTTTAAAACGGTGAAATATATTTTTTTTTGTTTTTTTTTGCTTTTGTTCAAAGCTGCTGGTGGATTCATTAACAGACGCTGAATTAATTTCCCCAAAACTCATACCCACCACTGTGAGACCGTGTAACTTCGAGGTCACAAACAAAAAAATGTCATCATCCCCTTTAGAGCAGCACCGGGGTCTATTTACAGGGAGCTGTTTCAGTCTCAGGACTTGCAGTCGCCTCTGGGAGCGGGGGGTCAGGGGAGCTGCAGCCTCATAACTAAAGTCTGCATCGGGGTAGTTTTATTTAGTTTTCTTTGTTTGTTTTTAATTCTAATGTCTTTGCCAGGCTCCAATTTTTTTTTGCAGTGTCACTTGTGAAAATGTACATCTTTTGGTACACGACATCCCACAAGTCATTTCTCAAGTCACTTTACAGCATTCGTAAGTTGAGTTCAGATCAGAGCCCTTTCCATGAACTCTAATACATTGAGGTTGGAGATCGTGCCATGAGTTGCTGTAAATATTTGTTTTCAGTCAGAATAATTACACATAAAAATAAAAAAAAAACAATAAAAAATATAAATCGTTTCATTTCCACATTTCCTAATCGGTACTATACTTGCTGAAACTTGAAAAAAATGATCTTTTTACCTACATTAGGGTGGAGATGATTATTTAATCGGTTTAGTTTAATCCATTGCACCCTCCAGGTAAACTGCGGGATGTTTTCAGGGCACTGCGATCAAGAGAGAGTGAAACGGGTTTCTATTGTAGACTCTTTATCTAAGAAGGTTCACCTACAGGGATGAAGGTGCACTTGCTTTTACAACACTGTCTAGAGGCGGGCAAAAATATCGATATGGCAATATATCGCGATACTTTGTCGGCCAATTCGATATATCCAAAATTTGAATATCAATTCTATTCTTTTTTTTTTCAAATAATTGTTTCAGATGGGTTGTAAATCCAGTAGGATATATATATATATATATATATATATATATATATATATATATATATATATATATATATATTATAATATTATATAATACTGTTAATATTATGTAAATAATATGAAAACATATGCAGATATGTTGTAACCTCAGCTTGTATGGTTGCAATAAAACGGCATGGATAATTTGATGGTGCTATAAATTATTCCTTGGAGTGGTGAAAGGAATTCCTTTAATTGAAACCGAAACTCCGTCACGCTGCTTTACGTACGGCTTGGTCCAGGGGGGCAAGGATGCTGAAGCATTAACAAACTTTGTGTTGACAGAAAAAAATGTGAAAAATACAGAAAATGGTATTTATAACAGAAGAATGTACCATTTGAGTCATTTAAGTGAAGTAATTTAACCAAATGTGTGCAATAGTTATGTCTGATTTTGTTTCTCATTAAGTGCTGTGTATAATCTTATTTAATCGTGAATGCCATTAAATAGCTGCAGCTGTGCGCAGCGCTCATGGATGGACTGTGGTCCATTGTGATGACAGTTGGCTCAAGAGCCGCTTTAGGTTCGCGAAGGCTGTTATTTCCAAGAAAACTGCCAAGATACTACACTCCATCCATACAAATCTGCATCTCCCTCCCGATCATCTCCACGCACAGCTGACCTTAAATACTGTAGAGGCTATGCGTTATGTTTTTCTTCTGCTGGGGCCCTTTCTGTGGTTCTGCTACTGTCACTGTGAAACGATGCGCTTCTTGACCTCTGTCCTACTGAACTTACACATTTCATCGCTAATTTTAGTTGGTTTTTTTTCCCCCACTCATCATTCCAGAACTGAAACCCCAGATAAAACACATTTTCTCTACCCTCCTTCACTGATAACTCTCTTGAGTTTCGTGTTTAGTAAAATTATATTTTCTTCTTTTCTGTCGCATTATTGACCTACTTTCATTTCATCCATTTAGATTTGGCACAACTAAATGGATGTGAGTGGAGATTAGGCTTACAAATCCTGCAAAAAAAAAGGCCTATGCACACACATCTCTGCCTTTGTGTGGCGTGTTTTCTGCGTCACCTTGACTGCTGTCGTTAGAGGGCGGTGCTGTTTCAAGGAAAACACTTGGCATTGCAATAATGACGTCTGTAATGTAACCATTGCAAGTGAGCAAGGATGGCCCTGTGATACACTGTCCTCGTCTGTGTCACAACATATCCTTCCCCGATTTGCCAATAGTTACAGTCATAATGTAACTATTGCCATGCATAGTGAAATATTTTAACATTTTGCATTCAAACATCTGCCTCACCCTTTGTTAAAAGTTAACGGGTAGGTTGCGGGTTACATCCTCGCTAATACCTTTTGTTTCTGTTACGGCTGGCAGTCACAGTTCTCCGGCAATTTCAGCCCTTGAATGCAGAAACCCTTTGATGTGCTGCAGACCCTGTTTCATTTTGTAAATGCAGCTGGTGCAGTGTCATGTGGACGAAACCAGAATCAGTTGGAAACAATGACATAATTGCACGGATTTGCTTCTGGGTCACGTCACCCCCCTCCCCTCTCCAAACACACACACACACACACACACTCACCAATTCACCGAGCCTTCATCACGCAGCAGCCGTCACCAGAAAGAGATCACACAGGTGTACCTACACAACGTGCAACAACAACTTGGAGGCAGAAACAGTAGGCGCCGCCGACTTTGTTGTCTTTTGTTTCTGCTATTATGAATACAAAGTCTGGATTTAATAGTGAAGCAACTGGCTACATGTGTGGGAGTAAAAGGCATTATGAGGTATTACAGAAACGATCCGCAGCAAAGGTTGTTTCCAGGGGTGTTTTGCGGCGGCGCACATGCCCACTGAGCACGGATGGCTGTGTGACGAACGTTTACAATGGAAATCAAATGAAATAAAATGCTGGCGTGGAACTGATACTGACTGGCGTTAGATGAGACGGAGTCATCGGACCGCATTTGTTTTCACTACCAGAACTTTGCTCTTTACCTGACAACATACAGTCCTTGCAAAAATGGCATGAAAATGGCAGTTACAATAAATGTCACATAAAAAGAAAAACCCCATCCGTGCTTTTAATCTGGGTGCAGACATGTGATGCAAAGAGATAAAAGAATAGAAATGAACTAAAGATGCAGAGTTCTGTTTCTTCTCTTTAATAAAGTCTCCTCGGCTTTTGTTGATACATCGTGCGGTACCACTGACTTCCTTCACTGGGGATGAGAGCAGAACCGCAGTCAGAGCTTAAACTTACCAGGTCACTCTGGCAGTTCTGCGGAGGGAGTGCTTGTTTCCTGGGAAAGGGATCCGCTGCCAAGTCCAGATGCCGAGGCTGCTCCCCGGGGGCAGCATCCTGAGACCAGACAGGGGAAGTGTAGTGTGAGAGCCGGCGAGGCCGGGCCTGGAACACTGTCAGCTGCCTGCACTGCCGCGGGATGGGAGACTAAATCACTCTGCTCCCTCTCTGCCGAGCTCCAACCACATGTGGTATTCATTTACAACGAGCTTGTGAAGAATGAGAGTGAGGGGAAAACATGGAAAACAGCTCTATGACACATCGGGATGAGGGGGATTACTCAGTTGTGTGCGCTCAGACGCCCCTCGTTGGGCTTTTGTTCGCCTGCGATTGTCGGCGGGTCTTCCAACCGCTAACTGGGTACAATGAATCAAAGTCGCTCCACTTTCTAGGCGTAACAGGAGAAACCTGCTTTGATGTTTCGCTCGCTGGGTAACCTCGCGGCCAGGTTGGGTCTCATGTGAGGGTGAGAGATGGCAAATATTAGCTTTCATGAAATAACCTGTAACTTGCGGTGACTTTCAAACTCCTTTATTCTCTAATCCTCCCCTTTACATCTCGCAATTTTTGTCCATTTATCATCATCCCCTCAGATCCACACATGTTTTGTTCACATATATATCACTTTCCTGTAGATATGCATGCTTTAAAAACTGTCTGTCCTCAAATAGCTTCTCCTAAATGCACCGTCGGATGCTGGCGAAACATTTTAAGTCATCATAATGAGTGATGCTGTATTATGTTTGCGTTGACTTGGACTGGGAGTAAACGAAGCTCCTTCATGACAAAAATGCGAGCACTTGGGAGAAGCCGGAGCATTGCGAGGGTGTCCTCAAGTCTACGTGAAGGACGAGTTTTACTCGGAGTGCTTGCACTGCTGCCGGAAAGACATTAGGCATTAAGACAACACGCAGCGCGAGATATGTAACATCTCAGACACCCGTGAAATCTTATCTGCAAAGCATGCGATGAGGACAAGACTTCAAACAAGGAGCCGGTGTTGATGTCTCAGTTAAATTTGAGCGCCACCGACTACATTTTAATCAGCGGCAGTGTCATGAGCCAACTGGGGTTTCCAGAAGATGGAATGCTTCTTTGCCAAACACAACATAGTGATCAGTCGAGGAGAGCTTATTAAATGTAGGTAGTCATGGTGCTGGCGCTGAACTTCCCATCGGCACACATTTCCTGCTGTCTCAGGGATTCTTTCCACTCTCTTTAGGCACAATTATCAAGGGAGAGGCAGGCCTTGAGGACAACTCGCTCTCCCCCCCTTCCAAAAAAAGCCTTTCTTCAAGTCTCCCTTTTTCATCTGCAGAGGGAGTAGCCTTGACCACATTTCTGGAGGCTGAATAGCATCTTTGACACAGATAGGTGATGACTAGTGGTGTTTTGCCCTCTAGTGGCCAACCTACGTAATTGCATTTTTATTTCTTCTCTTCCATGATAACTTTTCATGGCTCTTAGCAAAGATGAGGAAAATGAAGTCGTTAAAATAAAATGTAAAAGAGCTGACACTGATGTAAGAACATGCTGTTTTTCTCCTTCAAAGGGTGTTCCTAACGGGCCGAGGCTGTCCTCCAATGGAAACGCGGGAGTCATGTCAGCGCAGTCGCAGCTGCGACCCTCAGCGCCCGCCAGCCAGCAGAAAGGTCCCGCCAAACACCTGGCCATCCAGAGGCAGCTCAACCAGCAGCAGCAGCAGCAGCAGCAGCAGCACGCCATCAGCAACACGGTACGCTCAGGAAGTTCACACCCTGAACGCCGTTCAAAGTGATAACGTTAAAATTGTTGAAATTTCATGAACTAGTAGACTAGTTCTGCAAATTATGTTTAAAGCTCATAAAAAAACTTTACCAATCAACATTCAGAAAAGATTTGAAAAAAGAGAAAGCAAGTATAACTTAAAAGGAACAGGGATTTTTTAAAAACCAAGATGCAGGACTAAATTGATGGAACGTTGTGTTTCTGTGAAAGGAATCAGTTTATGGAACAATCTGAATAAAGAAAACAAAGAATCCAAATCAAACATTACATTCAAAAGAACAATTAAAGCCTGTATGTTAAGTAAATATAATGAAATATGTTAGTTTAAGTTTGATTGACATACCCATAGACAGCGGTAATTTTATTTAGTTTTTTAGTTTTTTATTTCACTTAGTTGTTGTTGTTTTTTTTAATTTTTAATTTATGTTATTTGTGAAGTTATTTCTTGGAAAAAGGGGCAGATCAGATAAGATTCTTCTTCTTTCTGCTCCCTTTTCATTCACAATTGAAAAACATTTGTATTTGTATTGAATTGTTTTATTTTTTTGAATGAAATAAAGAATAAAATAAAAATAAATAAAAAATAAAATTAAGTCATATAATCCATCGTCATTTTATATCTTCCTTTAGGACAAAGACAATGCACATGATCAGTTTAGCAGACATCTTACAAGACCTCCGCCTGATTACAAACAGACGAGAAGCATGGCGGGAATTCAGCAAGGAAACATCTTCACAGGTACGTCACTATGTTTGTTTTTTCTTTTTCTTTTAATCTTGTCAATCATCCCAGTGTTAATGCATTTTGTTTGGCATCTCTCCAGGTCAGAACTCCTCCCACTCTCCCAGCAGTGGTCCTGAGAATAACCTCCAGTCCCTCCCCTGTCACCTCCCCGGTGGGTCCGCGCCAAAGATGAGCTCTTCGTCGCTGGAGCGCAGATTTTGTCTGGGAACGGACTCCCACCAGAGTCCGTGCATCGGCCAGTTCCAGCAGCAGCAGAACAGTCACGGCCGTATCGGCCTGAATCAAAGCCAGCCCCGGTTCCTGGAGCCCAGCACGCAAGGGAAGTCCTTCGGGATGAACAATCTGACAGGTGTGCAGCAGCACCAGAGGGCGGCAGCTGACCTGCATTCCTCCGGGCTGCCGGGGCAGGCTCTCGCAGGACTCATGACAAATGCCAGCGTTGGCTGGGGTTCGGCCAATAAGCAAGTGACAACTGGACTCGGCGTGAGGCGTCTCCCCAACGCGCTGCAGTCGCAGGGCGTGCAGGACATGCCGAGCCACCCGTACCAGCAGAGGCACGTCGGGCCCCCTAACCAGGTGGCGCCGGACATCGGGAGGCTCCCGCTGAGCGCTGGGATTAGAGATGCAGGCCCGAGGTCCAACCAGGCCATGATGGGCTCCCCGTCGCCGGTGGGGAGCCTGAGCCAGGCGTCTCCTGAGCAGCGAGTCCCGGCGGGGAAGTTCCCCGACGCCAGTCCCACCTCCAGCAGTTACCAGAACAACAGGCCCACCCGGCTCACCTTCGACTTCCTCCCCGAGGGGGACAACACCGTCCCGGGAATCAACGCAGACTCGGACTTCATTGACTCGCTGCTCAAGTCCGGATCCGGGAACGACGACTGGATGAAAGACATAAATCTGGACGAGATCCTGGGCAGCCACTCGTGAATTCGATGAATCCGCATCTTAAATTATCAAGGCCATTTACGCTAGGTGAAAGGGATGACGTTTGTCAAAATAGACATTTTATAAACTCCTTCATTATCCAAGTATACTGAACTGTTTTGTATCGTATTTACTGTGAAAAGAATGCCGCGTTTCATTGTCACAACTCTGCATATTTGTTCATGGTTTGTAAACCAAGAAACTGCCTTTTCCTTTGCAGTCACTGTTTTTGTGGGTTTTATTTCATGCTTCGGTGCCGTCGTTTTAGGGTTTCAAACCAAATTCACACTGTGAAAACAAAACATTGCTGTGCTGCTTTTAAAGTCGCTTTAAGTTTCTAAATCTTCATGCACAGTTGAGCATGGCGTGGTAAATATCTTCTGAAGTATTGTCACCACACACACACACACACACACAGACTCTCGCTTCAGTAGATGTTTCCTCCTGAGTGTTTCAATGTTTTCATCTGTGGTAGTTTTCAATGCAGTTTGAAAAATGTAACCATTATTTTTTCTCATGTGATATTTAATAATATTTGGGATAGCAATTAGACATTATAATACGTGTAATTAATAAAAATTATTTGAATAAAGTGGGAATTTTGTTTTCTTCACAAGGCATAAATAAAGTTTTACTAAAATATTGTAAAAGAAAACCACATGTACCGTGTTGTAGTTAATCATACCAGTAGTTTCCTGAAACTTAGAAGATACAAACCAAAAGACTACATACCCATACGTAAAGTACCTTAATTTCACTGTGTTTTTTAAACATTTTATAAGTCTCTCAGTTAATTAAAACCATCAAAAACATAAAACTTTATTCTGAATTGCAGATTTTTACCTGATAAATTTCTTTAAGAAGCCTCTGAGTGCAATTCTCTTTAACTGAGATTTTCTGAATTGGCCCTTTCATGTTTCAGGATATATTTTTTTTATAGAAACATGACAAAGCTGTGCGATGAATATCCAGTCACTATTCATGAACAAAGGTAAGAGAAGTGTGAATCATACTGGCCGCATCTTTCTTTCGCAGAGGGATTAAAACCGGCCCCAACTTGCACCGCTGGCAAAGTTGTCTCAGAGTTCAAATCTTTTGACTAACTTCTAACAATATCTTTTTAACAACGTTAGGAAATCTGCAAACGGTCTGTTGATGAGGAGACATTTTATAGGCGATGAGGATTTTTCTTACTGGTTCCAGCTGGAGAAAGATTGGGGAGGTCCTTGTTTTGAGGCGTGATGCTGCACATAAGATACATGTTGTTACAACCAAAAACGTAATAACGGCCAATAACGTAATAACTGCCAATAATGTAATAATTTTGGCCATTTCAAATGTAATAAAGCCAATAGTGTAATAATGTGCCAATAATGTAATAAAACTTTTGAGCCAATAACGTAATAACTTTTTGCAGATAATGTAATAAGGCATTACATTATTGGCTGGTTATTACGTTATTGGCCTGGTATTAAAAAAAACTTTCATAATGTAATGCCTTATTACATTATCGGCAAAAGGTTATTACGTTATTGACTCAAAAGTTTTATTACATTATTGGCACATTATTACACTATTGGCTTTATTCCATTTGAAATGGCCAAAATTATTACATTATTGGCAGTTATTACGTTATTGGCCGTTATTACATTTTTGGTTGTAACACATAAGATGCATGGACAAATTAGCCTGCACCCTTCCATTAAAGGAAGAAATGGTCAGTGAATTAAATTGACAAAAGAAACCAAATAAATTAAATCAGACATTTCTTACTTAAGAAAAAAAATCTAAATGATAAAACTGACCTGCGCAAAACTGATGGGACTCTTCACTTAATATTGCATTGCGCAACCTTGAGAGCCAATCAATGCAGTCAAGTGACTTGTGTAACTCAGACTCTCAGGTTTGAAGGGTTCCTTCTCCACACTGCATGCTCGGTTTGGTTTCTTTCCTGGGATGTCCAATAAGATTTGGCTGATAGGACACTTCAGAATAGTCCAGAGCCTTGTTCTTGGGTTTTTTTTAGCTGTGTGTTTTGGATCATTACCCTATTGGAGGATCCATGACTAACAACTGAGACCAAGCGTTCTCGTACAGGGCAGCACATTTCCCTCCAGCATGCCTTGATGGTCTCGGGATTTAATTGTACCCTGCACAGATTCAAGGCAACCTCTGCCAGGAGCAGCGAAGCGTTTCCCGGAACATCAGCGAGCCTCGTCCATGTTTCACAGTAGGAACACTGTTCTTTTCTCTGAACGCTCCGTGCAGGAGGAGAGACACCACACAAACGCCACCCCTTGTCCGATTTTCTTCCACGAAAAAAAGCCTTACTAAGGAGAAAAAAGCAATGGAAACCTTTTTATATCAGTGTTTTGACATACAAGATATAGCCTGCGTTAGTACATATACACACAAAGAAGGGTGACGGTATTCAAGATATGAACTGTATAGTGCCATCTGGTGGCCATAAGGAGGAACTGGCGCGTGGATTAAAAAAAAATATGTTGGAGAAAAGAAATGTCCATATTTATATACGTATAGGATATACATGTGTATATTTACTGCTCAAAAACAATAAAGGGAACACTTAAACAACACAGTGGAACTCAAGTCAATCACACCCTATTTGCACAGATATTTGGAGGACACACACACAACTGAGCCTTATTTTGATGGGTTTGAAGGACATTACAACAAACTGCCTGTAGTGTTTTTCCACTTTCATTTTGAGTATGACTCCAAATCAGACCTAAATTTGATTTCCATTGATCATTTTTGTGTGATTTTGTTTTCAGCACATTCAACAATGTAAAGAAAAAAATATTTTATTAATATTTAATTCATTCAGATCTGGGATTTTGTGTTCCCTTTATTATTTTTAGGGTTAGGGTTTTACACACACACACACACACACACACACACACACACACACACACACACACACACACACACACACACACACACACACACACACACACACACACACACACACACACACACACACACACACACACACACACACACACACACACACACACACACACACACACACACACACACACACACACAAATACATAAATAAATGGAAATATGTACTCGTGTGACACTATAATTTGCAGTATGTGAGAAAATAACATCAATTCTACATAATAAAAAAACATTTTTTTAATCCTTGAAAAAACACAAGTAAAACTATTACCACAAAGTATATACTTTATTTGAGGCCAATTTAAAAGTATCATATGAAGAAAGATATAATGTAACAGAATTTATTGTTCTAAAACACATGCACATATCTATCAAAAATGAACACATTACTGAATATAAATTCATTTCATGTGCATTTAGAAAAACTCTAAATACAAAATCCTTTAACTTCTGATTAGTTCTACTGCTACAATGAGTCAACAGGTGATAATGCTCTGACAATTACACGCTATGTAAGAATAAAAATCAGTTTTGTGACAAAATGCATCATTGTATTAAAATGAAAACTCTAGCCGTGCAATACAAGCACAGTGGTGTACCACTTACTTTAGTTGCATTGTTCTCACCAACACTGTTCATCTTTTCAATCCTTTATCAATGTATGATTTCATGATCAGTTAAAAAAAAAATGTTTTTCACACAGAATTAAAGAAAAATTGTTCATGTCCTCTATTCTAACTTACATACATGTATATATGCGTAGTGTTCCATCGAGTTAATGCTACCAGTTTACTATTTCGTTGGCAACAGAATCAGTGTGACATCTTGCAAGGCCTAAAAACCAAGGGCATGCACAGCAGGCTGATTATTCAAAGGTTACTGCAGTAATGCACAGATGTAGTCATTGTGTAAACATCAACATAACACGACTTTGAGAGTGTTTTCAGTGTGTCGTCTCCACTGCGGCTGTAGCAGTTTCCCCAAAGTATGTAAACATGCGAGTGCTTATGGGAGAATCGCTTGCTTCTCTGTTTGCAAAACCTCATCTTAAAAAAAAAAAGAAAAAAAAAAATGAAAAGGGTTAGTCACTCAAAATAACCATCTAAAAAAAAAATTAAAAAAAAAATGGAGGAGAAATAAAACATCTCAGCTAGAACTATTCAGACGTTTCCATTAGACACTTAAAAACATACATAAATCATCTCATTAGCTTATAAAGTTTGTTCATACGGAGGCTGATTAACAAATCACACGCTTTCTGGACTCTGAAGATGGAAGTAAAAACTGTGTGAGTTCATGAGTGTCATGACAAGAAAACATCTTTGGAATATGCCACAATAATTCCTGACTCGTGTCTGATTGTTTCTGAAAATTTTCCAGAAGAAAAGGAAAAGAAAAAAAACTAAAAACGTGTTAAACTCTCAGCCGTTAGTCAAACCCCGGACCCTTGTCGCTACCCTTGACAACCTGCTTAATCTCGTCCAAACTACAGTCTTAAAAACCTCACTTTTTTTAAAAAAACCACCCGACACAGCATCGCACAGAGGCTACAGCTCCCTCTGCAGGGAGACGTCTCCAACGCTAACTCGCGTGTTCTGGATCAAGCTTGTCGTAAAGATTGATCGAAGGCCTCTAGTTTCTGCTGAGCCGAGAGATCCTCCTTTTTTGGTTAATGTTCAGCAGAGATGGTAAAAGCTGCTTGTGATCAATGAAAAATACACCAAAAACTAAATAAATCGGTAAAATCTATGTTCTGGCAGACTGAAGCTTTTAGTGACATTGCTGCGAGAAAAGTTGACCCTGTTAAAAAGGTTTAAACTCGTCTATGAAAGTAAAATACAAGCAAAATGCCATTTGATCTAAGCTACATATGTGATAAACTAAAGATAATATGAAAAAGGTCAAACACATGGTGAGTTAGGCATGGATAAGACTGAGATACAAAGAAGCTAGGGTTTAAAAAAAAATTTAATTAAAAAAAAAACAAAAAAAAAAAAATCCCCAAATCACCTTATTGTTTATAAAATAAAATACAATTGTGATAACTGAGCATCAGAGGAATACGTGGCTGGCGGTTATGATCGCAGCCTGAACTGAAACTGGGTAATTGTTTGCTTTGCTCGCGGCTTAAAAAATACAACTGAAGGCACTTGATCTATCAAAAGGTTTTAACTTAGATTTGCTGGCACAGCCAAGCAGCGATGTGGTCGGTCCCCAGCCCACCCCCCCCCAAAAAAAAACACCCCACCCATCCAAAAATTTCAAACCAACTTGTCCAAAACTGGGCCTCGCGTCACCTTTACTCCAAATCAGTATTGTTCATCATGCTTCGAATACATCATTTTTGGTTTCTCAGGCTTGTAAGAAAAGAAAGAATACGTTTCGAGGCCAAATATAAAGCTACTTAACTAAATGCAACAGTCCCAAACACAATTATGCAGTGCGGCTTCATGCTATGCTGCAAGGAAGAGGGGCTCCGGGGAGGTGGTAATGAGCTAGCGTGGCAGTCCGCGCAGAAGAGCGCATGTATCTGTCCAGTCCGGCTTTGCTCTGGCTGAATAAGCCCCTAGATTCACTGACAGGACCTGTAAGGGGGGACCCTTGCATAATTGTCTGCTCATAGGCCAGCCTTGAAGACACAGACAAAATTAACAGATAAAACACCAGTGAAAAAGAACAGAACAATACTGCCTGAAGGGGAGGTGGGGCCTTACACGCCGAGGGATGCAGAAGTCCAGAGAGGCTCGCTGAAATGTCCTGTAAAAAGCATGTATGAATCCTTCACAGATTCGAGCAGGCAGAAGTTCAGAGTGTACGGGCGAGGAGCGCGGGAGGCGGGAGGCGTCCTCTATAACCAAGTCAGGAAGCTCTCCTTGTCGATCTTGGTAGCTGCCAGCACGGACTCCATGTCGTTGAGGATGTCGGAGCTCAGGGCCTCCTGCAGGCTGGGCATCAGCTCCTCGCCCTCCACCGCCATGCTCTCGCCCTCCAGGGTGCCCAGATCCACGTCTGTTCCTGGGATGGCGTCCAGGTAGTCAGGGAAACGGCTGGGCTGCGTTGCCATGGAGGGAGCGAGAGGGTCCCCTTGATGAACAAAAGGAAAGAAGTTCAGTGTAAAGAAAAAAAACAAAAACAAACACCACCCACCTAGGGCTGGGCGATATATCGAGATTTTAATAAATATCGATATATTTTCAAACGCGATATAGTACGAGACAATATCGTCTATATCGATTTTTAAACTTTTTTTTTTTTTTTTTTTTTTTTTATGATTTTGATATAGCTTATTTTGTGACAAATTGACTTGAATGTTTTATTTGAGATTTGCACAAATGTTTTGTTATTTGCACAACTGTCAACCTCAGTGGAAAAATCTGCCTGTTACTGTCTACATTGTATTAATTGCACAGTGTATTTTAATTTAATTGTTATGCAGGAAAGGGATATTTGTTTTATTTTATTCAAGAAGCATTTTTATTCTATATATGCAGGCAGTTTATTTTTATTTCATTTGTTTTATACATTTTGATATTGTGCAGACCTCTGTTAATAAATGAACCTGTGTGACATTTGGCACGAGGCTTTGTATTAAAACTGACAGTTTTTTTAAGGGTTTGCCTCAGAAAAAAATGAAGCTAACAGAGATGCTATGCTATAATGCTTTGGGGGAAACCCCAATTATGGCACAGAAAAAATATCGATATATATCGAGTATTGCCATTCAGCTAGAAAATATCGAGATATGACTTTTGGTCCATATAGCCCAGCCCTACTTCAATCCTTTTTATCCCAACAGATACTGAGCTTAGAGATTCTCGCACTAACTCACCTGTGTCCATCTCGTCCACGCTGTTGAGGAAATCATCTGGAGTGCGAGGGACGCTGTAGCTGCTCATGCTCAAGCCGCTGTCTGTGCTCTCATCCCTGGAGTGGTAGGTCCCGCTGTAAAACAAAATAAAAAAAAAAAGGGTGGATCCGGGTTACAGACTCTCAACAACAATTTAAATCAATCAGAAAGCTCTAAGAATCCCTTCATCCCAGTTTAATGGCTTTCACTCAGCTGTGGATTTAATTAGACGATATATAGCAAACTCAGTTATTTAAAGCCCACAAGGTGAAAAGTACAAGTGTGTCCTTAGTTTCCTTCAGGACCGTTTACACAGGCGCACATTCAGAAACGTATTCTGATTTGGGACGAATCTTCCACAAATGTGACGCTGAGCTCTACTTTTTACCCTATACTGTGGATTATAGGGGGGGTAACAATGAACAGCACAACAGTGACAAAAGGAAAAAAAGAAGACTTTTGACAAGCCTATAGTAATTAGCAGAAAAATATGTAGGCAGAGTATGGCAGAGGCAGCATGAATGAGGCCTTTGTGAGAGCAGGGGAGTGAAAGCAGCCGAGGGGGGAGGAGGGGAGTTTAGGTCGGCCTGTCTACTGACTGGACCACATGTTCTCATGGCCTGCTTGCTATTCAGCTCTTTCCTCATTTTGTCTCCTCACAGAAGGACTACAGCTGGGAACTACATCCCAGAAGGCCACGGGGCTGCGTTCACAGTCCGACGACCATCTCGTCCGTTCATCGTGGCGGTTGCTTCTGATCTAGTTTCAGGCCAAAATGTCACAACTTGTCGACTTAAATCATGAAAGACTGCACGAATTCGAGTTTAAATATTAATATTTTTTTTACAACTTGCATCACCATTTTAGTTCTGAGGAAAGTTGCAGCCCCGTTTTATTCCCGCCGCCGTCCACCAGAGGTCGTCATCGCCACCCAGATCTGCTCCTCTGCATGAGTCATTGCCATGTGAGGAGGGTTAAGCCCACAGACTGGCCTTCTGTTTTTATAACTTGTGTAATTCAGAGAGCCATCGACAGAGCTCAAACCCCAGCAGAAAGCACACGGCGTCCCGTTAAAGCAGGCCCGGTTCTGTCTGCTTGGCTGAACCAGAGAGGGAGCTCATGACATGAACCGGACCGGGATGGAGGACTATCCCCCCCAGAGGAGTCAAGTAACGAAGTACAAATAGTTCGTTACCTTACTTAAGTAGAAATTTTGGTTATCTATACTTCACTGGAGTAATTATTTTTCAGACGACTTTTTACTTTTACTCCTTACATTTTCACACAATTATCTGTACTTTTTACTCCTTACTAGGAATGGGCGATATTTTACCGTTCAAGATAAACCGTCCAAAAAATTCCTCCCGATAAGAATTTGTCATCTCGCGGTAAAAACGATAAATTCCCTTTGATAAAGTTTTTGTGTAAAAATTATTTATGGTTCTGCGTTAAATCCACAACGTACGGGAAGGAAGGAAGGAAGGAAGGAAGGAAGGAAGGAAGGAAGGAAGGAAGGAAGGAAGGAAGGAAGGAAGGAAGGAAGGAAGGAAGGAGCAGGAGGAAGGAAGGAAGGAAGGAAGGAAGGAAGGAAGGAAGGAAGGAAGGAAGGAAGGGAGAAAAGAAGGAAGGAAGGAAGGAAGGAAGGAAGGAAGGAAGGAAGGAAGGAAGGAAAGAAGGAAGGAGAGAGCAGGAGGAAGGAAGGAAGGAAGGAAGGAAGGAAGGAAAGAAAGAGGAAGAAAAGAAGGAAGGAGAGAGCAGGAGGAAGGAAGGAAGGAAGGAAGGAAGGAAAGAAAGAAAGAGGAAGAAAAGAAGGAAGGAGAGAGCAGGAGGAAGGAAGGAAGGAAGGAAGGGAGAAAAGGGGAGAAGGGAGAAAACAAGGAAAGGAGGAAGGAAGGGAGAAAAGAGGAAGGAGAGAGCAGGAGGAAAGAAGGAAGGAAGGAAGGAAGAAAGGAAGGAAATGAGCCTGAAAAAAAGAAAGAAAGAAAGAAAGAAAGAAAGAAAGAAAGAAAGAAAGAAAGAAAGAAAGAAAGAAAGAAAGAAAGAAAGAAAGAAAGAAAGAAAGAAAGAAAGAAAGAAAGAAAGAAAGAAAGAAAGAAAGAAAGAAGGATAAATTCCCGTTGATGACGTTTTGTGTAACAAACATGGCGGATCTGAGAGTGAGATAGATTTATAGTTACAAAGATGGAGTTGAATTGGTATTTTTTAATCGTTATCGGGAAAGGATACTTTAAGTAGTTTTGAAACCAGTACTTTTATACTTATACTTTTATACTTTTACTTGAGTAAAAAACTTGAGTTGATACTTCAACTTCTACAGGAGTATTTTTAAACTCTAGTATCTATACTTCTACCTGAGTAATGAATGTGAATACTTTTGACTCTGACCCCCCCACCCGTCTGCTCCAACATGTCTGCACCAACCTGTTGAGGAATGGGTCGGAGCTGTTGGCGGTCATGGTCCGGGCGTCTTGAGCCATGGGGGAGGACACGGGGTTGGTGCCATCGTGATCCATACTGGTGGGCAGCTGGTTCCTTAAAGCCAGCTCCTGTGGATGATGAGCAGAACGCAGAACTTAAAGCAACTTCACAAACTGGTTAGACACACCTGCAGAATCCTAAAAAACGTTCTGAAACGGTCCGACTCCGCTGCGGCCACAATGCAGAATAAAGGGAAGATGCACACAGTGGAAAAGAAGTTGCTCTCCATTTTCCCTGGAGAGGGTGTCGTATTACATGAAGGACAGCTACAGTTGGAGACAATTGTTTTCTACATATGCTGCATCAGATAAGGTTGAGGATATGAAGTCATGTTGTTCTTCGTCACCTCCTTCCCTCGCTACGTCTTGAAGGGGAACGACAAATGACCTGACCAGTGCCACTTGTTGAGACGTCATTTAACGACAGGAAAAGTGGAACATTTAAGGCAAGTTCTTGTTATGCTGAAGTTAATTCTTGGCACTGCAGAGCTCCAGTCTTGTCACTCAAGATCTGCTTGTTTTAATAGCTCCAAATAAAAGGTTGCAGAGGCGTATATCGCAATCGTGACCAACTAGATCTGATCAAAATAAACACACGACTGGGAAAACCGGTTGTCCGATGCAGTCGTGAGGAGGAATCTGGTAGAACAGCGACTCTTCCGCTTCCGCAGCTGTACTTCTTCATGCATTTTTCCCAGTTGCTTTGTTTTTCGTAGACTGGAAATTTCCAATTTGCCACCAGATGTTGGATTTCCTGCACACTGATGGGTACGATTTTTTCCAGCCCACCACTTTTGTTTGAATTATATGTCACTTTCCTGAACTGACATGATGCGCTTCATGATTTAACTTCACAGAAACGTGAACTCATCTGTTCAAACCAGAAAAAAGATGTACAAGATGTTTATCGGTCCAAACTTTTGTGCTTCAACCACAAATGAAGAGTTCCTTAAGGTTTCAGTACGTCTGAAAACGGTAACTTCCATGTGTGATAATTCCAGCCTATTTACGCTTCAGCATTGAACCGACGGCGTATTATGTCACAGCCTCGCCCTAAACTACGCATCGCGTAGTCTCGCGACAAATAATGTGATTAGTCTGTTTGGTAGCGTTCGTCTTTTTCTTTGTATGAGCTGTAACTGTTTTCTTTTCCTTTTTTGTCGTTTTTTTTCAAGCCAGATTTCTGCAATGGCAATTAAGTTACCGATACATCATCTCCAACCCACATGAGATTTTTGCATTTTATTTGTTCCGTAGCCACGTCTGAGGTTGATACGGGAGGTAAACAAACCAAAATGTCCCTTTGGGGATTAATAATCAAACCGATATCGCCCCCTGGCGTTTGTAATGTGATTACAGAGCGACACAGCCGACTACAGACGAGCAGAAACGCCAACAATAACAGGCAGAAGCATAAATCAGGGTTTAGTTGTAACAGATAATATCTCTCAGTACTTCCTTTGTAGTATGTTTGCCACTTTGTTTGCTCACAAGCAACCGAGGAATCTGTTTCAAATACCTGTGACGTGTCTGACATCACACATTCATATTTTGTGCCATGTTTGCCAAATTCAACAAAAAAAGAGACTGGAAATGACCTAAATTGAACATTTTGAAACTAAGACGTTCTCATTATACATCCATCTATTATCTACACCTGCCTGTTCCTATTCAGGATCACAAGGATCTGCTGGAGACTTTCCCAGACCTGTTCAGGTAGAGATACACCCTGGACAGGTCACCGTCACAGGGCTACATATTAACAACCACACTCACTTTCTTGGCTAGTTTAGAATTGTTTTTAACCTAACTTACAAGTTTTTGGACTCTGGGAGGAAGTCGAAGTACCTGGCTAAAACCCACAATAGCACGGAGGGAAAATGCAACTCGACGTGCCAGGAACCTTTTTTACTTCCTTCACAGAAAAGTTGCAGTTTTCTGATTTAACAGAATCCAGCCGATAAACGGAGAAACTGCTATTTAAATGCCAACACCCTGCTCAACGGAGCTTCTTCCAAATGTAAATTTTCCATCTCCGTGTCCTCTTACTTTTTGTGCATAATTAACGTCCTCTACCCAGAATCGTGCTTACACGCACGCGAAACCCTGCGAGAAACCAAACAGAATACACGCAGTGCAATAAGTTGTTTACATGCTTTCGTGATGAATGTGCATGCGAAGTCTTTGAAAAAAACCAAAACATCTGTTCAAGGTTCTGAAAATGGCCAAGAAAAACTGGAGCTCCGCAGGAACCAGGCTCCCCCGAGCACATGAAAGTCTGGAAACGCCGACAACAAACCTGGTTGCTTAAGCCCGCAGCGCATAATCTCTGTGGACTTTCAGTGAAAAGGTCACGCAGTCATTTTCTCCTGGCAGTCTGGTGCGCTGTACATACACGGGTCACTTCCTACACCGTGAACTTTAAACAACCCGTGTGAACAGTATGGTAAACAAAGTCTCCAGCGCTCTCATTCATAATCATAAAGCACTGGTTTCTGGTGTTATGACACAACCTTGAGTAAACTAGTACAGGCTGCTGTACCACCCTGTGTAGGCGGCACTGACACGTCACTGTTAGGAAGTGATAAACCTACCGCGGGGTGACTCACAAGACTTCATGGCTCGGTGGTTGTACAATAAAGAGCGATGAAAGCACCTTGAGATCCACCACTACACTTATGACTCATCCAAGGGGCTATTGAAGTATCGCATGCTTTATTATTAAAAAGAACAAGACTCATTGCTGTTGTCTTCCTCGGGAATGTGAACGGTTTGGGGGCCCCGCGTCTCGATTTAGTACAGACCCGGCTCATGCTGAAAGAATTTTCTTTTCTGCGAGGCTACAGATTCGAGCGAGAGACAGTGGAAAGCGAGCGCCGGCTCCTGACCTGTGGTCTCTGTCGGAGGAGTTCCTGCTGCTTCAGGCGGAGTCGCTCCTTCTCGATCTGCTGCAGCCTCATCTGGTTGTTGCCTCCCATGACTCCGCCGAGGGTGCTGGGGGGCATCGGCCCTCCCTGCTTCACCGGGGCACTCTGGGTGATCCTCTGCTGGTTCAGCGCTGCCAAAAGAAACACAGTTTTAATGCCACACCTGCATGGAAAACGGTGCAGTGAACTCACAGAGCAGTGATTTGAGCTGCTGAGACGCTAAGACGGAAATAAACAATCACAACAAGGGAGGCACTTCTGTCTGTTGGACTTCAGGTTATGAGATAGGGCTGGGCAATATGGACCAAAAGTCATATCTCGATATTTTCTAGCTGAATGTTGATACTCGATATATATCGATATTTTTTCTGTGCCATAATTGGGGTTTCCCCCAAAGCATTATAGCATAGCATCTCTGTTAGCAACTCTGTTAGCTTCATTTCTTTCTGAGGCAAACCCTTAAAAAACAGTCAGTTTTAATACAAAGCCTCGTGCCAAATGTCACACAGGTTCCTTTATTAACAGAGGTCTGCACATATCAAAATGTATAAAACAAATGAAATAAAAATAAACTGCCTGCATATATAGAATAAAAATGCTTCTTGAATAAAATAAAACAAATATCCCTTTCCTGCATAACAATTAAATTAAAATACACTGTGCAATTAATACAATGTAGACAGTAACAGGCAGACTTTTCCAGAGGTTGACAGTTGTGCAAATAACAAAACATTTGTGCAAATCTCAAATAAAACATTCAAGTCAATTTGTCACAAAATAAGTTATATAAAAATCATAAAAAAAAATTTAAAAAAATCGATATAAACGATATTGTCTCGTACCATATCGTGTTTGAAAATATATCGATATATATTAAAATCTCGATATATCGCCCAGCCCTATTATGAGATAAACATTGCTTTGACAATGTCAGTCTTTATTAACTCCAAGTTAAAACAGAGGATTTCTCTCAAACCACGAACACACGTGCATCCTGTTTCTTTTAAATGCTCGGTTGCATTTAAAAGGTGACTGAACAAGACGGGTGACTTCTGATGACGAGGCAGACGATAGGAGAGACAATCCAGCGCGGCAGGTTGTGTAAAACAAGGAGTCCCGGCACAAGTTTTTCTATCCAGCCTCTGAAACAGCTATTCCTGTAAGACCTGATCTCCTCCCACTCACTGACTAAGACAGGCTTTGTTAGCTTTTGTACATTGCATCAGTCACGACTTATCCTTTCATTGTGTGTTTCGTTTCCTTCAAAACAAATCACAGCTTATCCCTCAAGACCGGCGGCCTCCTTCCCTTCAGCCCGATGGGTCCGCGTTGGCTGATTTATTACATGCAACGTGAGCATATTGTTCTCGGCATGGCAAATATATACCTAGATGTGTAAACACGGCTTTACTACTAAGTTAAGATTCCGTCAGACAAGTATATATTTGCATTTTGCACATGCAAGCTAAATGCGTGTTTATAATATCGGTACAAATGTGTTTGTAGTGAAGACACAGCTGTTCCCTGGTGAAATGTTTGTTATTCTTGGTTGTAGTGGGGGGTGGGGTCGGATAAACATTAAAAAAAAAGCAGCCAAGTAGTAGTGCATCGTATGCATGCGAAGTAGGTCACTTGTTTTTATCCCGGTGGTGGAGAGAGGGGTGTTACGGTAACGGAGCCAATGAAAAGTGCCGTTAGTGGGTTAAGTAGCGACCACAACAAAGCCTCGATGGTGGCACAATTTTCATGCGGGGGCTGCGTCTCTGCGGCGTCCTGCCCGCCCCGGCACCTTTCCCATCACCATTCAATCACTGTCTGTTTACACTATCGCGGGAGTTGAATGAACCCCGGCTGAGGGCTCTCCCTGGGAAGCTCTGGTGGCCCCACCCTGCCCTGCCTCCCACCTATCCCCCTCTCTCCCTCTCCACACATCCCCCCACCACCAACCCCACCCCAAACACACACACAGTCCCGGAGCCACCTACTCCCTCACCCTGAGACATCAACACGAATCCACAAGGGAGCGTGTTACTTCTTATCTTTCTGCAGATAGCGAGGCCTTTTGGAGGCTGGATCTCAGCCGCCATCAGGACATCATTAGCTGTCCTTCTCATGACGAGAGTTTTTGCTCCATGGGCCACGCTTTGAAGGAGTCGTATTAAATTATGGATTTCAGAAAAACTACTTTTGAGGAGAAAGAAAACACTCAACAGAGCTGTTGAACATCCTGACCTCTGCGGGCATTTACAGACACGCATCATCAAAAGTTCAACCTCTGCAGTATCCGCCCCTAGGGCTGTGCGATTAATCGATTTTAAATCTAAATCGGATTTATTAATAAAGACGATGTTAAAAAAAGGAAAATCGATTTTCCTTTTTTGCATTACAGACAGAGCTCGTCTAGTCATCTTTGTTTGGTCAAGAAAATTGTAAATGTTGTCACTTTACTAAACTCAAGGAGGATTTACAGTATCTTTCAATTGCACTTCATTCCCAATAGGGACATTTGTTTGCTATTTTTCATTAAAAATAAAGATAAAATATTTGAAACAATTTATTACATTGTTTTTTGCAGTTTTACCAAAAAAATTTAAATCGAAAATCAGGTATACAAAAAAAAAAAAAAAAAAAAAATTCAGGATTTTATTTTTGTCCAAAATCGCCCAGCCCTATCCGCCCCATATGAGGTGTTTGATTTGGCTAATCTGGAAAGTGCAATATTATCAACAAAAAGAATGACTGCGTTTACATGCAGTCAATAACCCTTTTAAAACCCGAATATTAGCAATAACCCGGTTTTGGACGGCCATGTAAACACCAATAACCCCTTTGAATAACCCGAATTTGCTCATATTCAGGTTTTTAAAAACCCGAATATTACCCCTGGGTTACTCCTTTTAAAACCCGAATATTTGGTCATGTAAACGCCAAACGGAATATCCCCATCAAAACGGAACATTAATTTGTTTTCTGGGCATGCTCTGTTCACAAGGAATCCTGGTCTTTTGAGTCCAGGACGTACTTATAAACACAGAGAAACGCAAGACCAGGAGGAAACTAATCACTTTACAAATACCAAAATGTTCATATCCTTCATTACATTTATAGACGGTAGAAAGTACCGGGATAGTGAGATTTACAAAAAGGTGAGCGAAAAGTTGCGCGAAGCAGCATTTGATTTGAATTTGGATACAGGAAGAAGAAGCAGAAATGACGGGAATTGCATCATCACGTTCTCCGTGCGTCGCTGGTTTGATCCAGATATCCCAAATGATTAATTACCATGTAAACGGAATATTCCGAATGTTTCAGTAACTGGAATATTAGCAAGAACCCGAATTTTGACTGCATGTAAACGTAGTCAGTAAAAGAAAAAGGAAAAAAAAGTCTGCAGAGTTGGAGTTAAATGGAATTTTCCTTTCGGGGGGAGCCGGGTTTCTGCTGCACCAGCGAGTCAAGGCCTCCCTCTCAGACCAAACAGCAAATAACCAGCGTTACTGGAGGAACCGTGCACAAACGCTGGCGCTAGAACGTCTGGGAGAGAGGGACGGGTTCACTGCAGGGCCAGAGGGATGGTTCAAGAAAGGAAGCCACTCCACGTTTTAAAAAGAAGTGTGTGTGTGTGCACGTATCTGTGGTTTGGGAGGGGCTCCAGTCAGCAGCACATACAGGTGCTGACTGCTGGTGGGCCACGCAGATAAGAGACAAGTTAATGCCGTCTGCCTTTTGTCTTCTTCACGCACTCCCGGATCACAGCGAGCCCGCAACAGAAGCCCTTTATCTGGCCGTCACGCCGAGAGATCACCTGGGGCAGGTAGAGCCGGGGGCGTGGCCGCGGCGGGAAGCTCTCAGCGTGACCAGGCCACGGAGCCTTTCAGGGCTCTGCAAATATTTGCCTTTCCTAAGATTTAACAGGTTTAAAAAAAAAAAATCTCTCTTGGGGAAGGTGTTGTGTTTGTTGCATCAAGATAAGTACAGTGGAGAAACAGTCTGGCTGTGATTGAAGAGCGGCGTTATCACCTCCTCCTCCTCCGAGCGCAGAGTAAAATCTGACATTAGCACGGCTGCTAATACGCAACAGCTGCACATTTTAATTCATCTGATTCATTTAATGTCAGTTTTTAAGGTCAAACTGAAACAGAAACTGTTTTTTTTTTTTTTAATAATTTATTTTCAAATATAACACCGTTTAACAGTTTCATTTGGTTAAATTTAATTGGATCTAGTTCCATCAAAACTATTCAAAAGCACACTTTTATTCTAATGCCACTATTAGCTTTGAAACTTTCCTGTTCAGGAAGGCTTTCCCTGGTCTTTTTTAGATGTTTTTATTATTTTTATCCTTTTTTACTTCTAGTCTTTTATGTGTCTTGATTTTTTTTCCCTTGTTTATGTAAGCACTTTGAGATTATTCATGAAAAGTGCTCTACAAATAAAATGTATTATTATTATTATTATTATTATTATTATTAGACTGTAATAATGACCAAAAGTCTTCAGATCCTGAAACCTTATAGAAAATAAAACCAAAAATAAATAAACAAACAGCACATCCACACCAGTATCTTAAAGAGTATCTTAAAACAGTGTGATTGTTACTGTGCTAACCTTCCTGGTTGAGTATTGCTGACAGCAGGGGCAGAAAAACATCACATGACAAACAGCTTTAAATAAAAAGACTTCCAAACAAAACTCCCAGAGGGAATCTGTCTTTGTCGAGCATCTCGCATGTTTTCTCCTCGCGGCTCACCCCAAGCCCGTTTCCAAGCGGAAAATAACATATGGTCATTAGCCAGTCCCCCCTTTTTGAACTCCGTCACTGTACACTTCTGGCTTGTTCGCTGCTCGCCACCTCTCCGGGCCGTAGAAAAAGGAGGAATACTTATCCCATCGGCATTTCTTTTTCCTTTTTTTCCCCCCCTCCCTCCTCTCTCTGTTCCTCCGTTTTTCTTTCTTCCCCTTTTTTCGCCTTGCTCACCTCCCACCCGCCCGCCCCCCTCCGCCCTGCCCCATCCCTTCACACTGGAGTTCTTTGACTGAAAAGGTCTGGAACAGATTAAGAGTTGGACCGCAGAATAAAGAGGCCTGGCACGGATTCAAGTCTGTCTGGAGCGAGAGCGAAATGGGGCCGAGCCTGCGCTGGGCCTCACACGGGGGAAGAGCCAGCCAGCAAGCAGCCCTTTAGTTAAAGGCACTCTGCTGCTTTTCTTCCCAACGCTCAAATTAGCCTCCATTATCAAAGCAGCTGGCTTATAATTGGAGACCTGCATGTCGGAGAAGACGATTTCCACGCAAAAAAAAATGAAAAATAGAAGCTCGAGCCAAAAGTCTGACAAAAACAGGACGAGGTTTTTCCTCTATCGACCATTTGAAACAAAACCCTGCAACTCAAAAGGCACGGCTCGTAAAAAAACAGATTAATTCATAAAAGATAGGCTACTAACGACCCAAAAAGGCCGTAAAAGGTGAAGCTGCGAGTCGTTGGATATGTCAGAGACCACAAACATCTTCCACTTCATGCGGATCAAAATGATGTTTATGGCACGTAATGAGTTAACAGTCTCTCTTTCCTCCCTTTCACTTGATTTCAGGGGCCCAGTCTGTGTGTTCAAGACTTATAAATCTTCAAAGAGCTTTGCCGATCGCGGCCGCCATCTCTTCCCAGCTGCCCCCCCCCTCCCTCCCTTCCCCTCGCAGCTCAGCTCTGTTTTGAACTTTCCAGTCTGCCCTCGGCGCGCAACAACACGATTGTTTGCAGGGGGAAAAAACTGCAATGTTAAGTGCCTTTGCCGGATAAAAATGCTGAAATGAAGTGGGATAACAGGCCACATGTCAACTCTCACACACACACACGCGTACACACATGCACACATGTTGCCTTTGTGAACTGGGGTGCGTTTCCCAGGGGAACACTGCCGCGCTGAAAGGATGGCACCTGAAGCAGAAATGAGCCAGAGTGACATAAGCAGGAGCCTTGATCTTTCGGGGATGGGGATGGGGGTGGGGGGGGGTCGTGTCGCTGGTCGCCATGGCCACGGAGGAGTCTCTCAGCACATGTACCTGGGCCTGTCACTAATTCACCAACCCGGGGCCTGCAAGCCCAGACAGCCAACTGTCAAACTTTAGCCCGGCCCGAGGGATTAATGGCTAACTCAGCTGTTGCGCCAACGCCGAATTGGCTGACAAAAGGTTAAGTGAGAATTTCTAGGGTGTGGGGGGTGGGGGGGGTGTTGGAGAAAACTGATTTCAGCCACCATTTGTATGCCCAGACAGTCAAAGACAATAAAGGGAAAGTGAGAAGAAATCAATCTAAATTATAATGATCAGATTCAGACAAACGAAGTGCCGACGAACCAGAAAAAACAAATCCACAGGAACCAAATACTTGTCAAAAATCAACTTTCCACCACTTTAAAGCCCTATAGACTTTCATCAAGTCTGGTAACCGCTGTCGACCACAAATAAAAACAAAATGATGAAGAAGACGCCACAGACAAATATATTAACAAGCACTTCTAGAAGGCTGTAACAAATTACTGAGATTATTTTTGGAGTCCTAAAAGTTGTTCTTTTTAAAAAAAAAAAAAAAAAAAAGTTATGTGTAAGGTATATGTTTGAGTAAGAAGAAAATACATGGTGTTTGACTAGAATTAATAAAATGAGGAAAAACAAAGTCCCAGTCTAAAGCAAACTCACCATAGCGGGGCTCGAGTCGCGGGTCTAGCCAGGATGTGGTCTTGTTCTTATGATTGATATAGTAAATTTCACCCTCTGATGTAATAGCTTGTTCCCAGCCTTCAGGAAGGGGTCCTGTGGGTTGACAGATGAAAATAGGGTTGAAGCCAATTCAGTGGTGATTCACTCACTACAAGGATTCGTCTATGACGATTACTTTTTTAAATCAAACAAGATTACATAGCAACGCTCAGCTGACAGCAGGGGGAGAAGTCCGGCCTGCCATATGTTTTCATTAAACCAGCGTCTGTGTTTGTGATGGCCAGCGCTAACGCGTCTCTGTTATAGTACTTTTTTCGATGCAACGAGCAGTGTAATTAACCACAGAACAGAATCTCAGCAATATTTCTGCTACCACAACATGAAATAACTCGTTGCTGCAGGATTATTACTTGAGTTTTGTTTGCACAGCGATGATGACATGAGTTAAAGTGCGCATGTGCACTTTGATTTAGCCGAGGAACGAGGATGACGGGGAGCGTTGTTGCCACACGTTAACAGTGTTTACGAACCAAGACCCTTCATGGGACTACAACAGCTGATTCCTTGGTTAACCTTGTTAACCTCATCCAGGTCATTAACCCATTCACACAAACACACTTACACTACGGCACTTTTATTAGGAGTAATTTTACATACAGCAGTGGGGGTTTTTTTTTATACCCCACTGTGCATATGGGGGGGGTAATGCAGGGTTTCCTGTCCTGCCCAAGAACACCTCACATGTGACAGGGCTGGGGACCGGATGACCGTCAAGCCTCGAGCACAACCGGCTCTAACCGCTGATCCACGGGGAGGACATTTCATCGGATTTACAACATGTGAACTGTGGGAAAAAAAATAAATCAGCTGTGATGTGCAAATGCATCAGAACCTCCTACGGCGTTGTGCCACAGATCCGTAAGTGGACTTTCTGACCAAGAGATGCCCGCTGTCACCGGTGATTAGGGCCCCGAGGGGGAGATGCAGCGCTGGGGATGAGGAGGTAACATCGACGGACATGGCGTCTCAGAACATGAAAACCCAGATGAAAACTGCCACCTCCCACCTCACCAGAGACGCGCGCCGCGCACCGGCTGTGCATTTCCGTGGCGGTGGGAGAAAAAAACAGCCGTGCAAAGCCTGAAGTCCTATTCCAGCAGGACCCGTGTTAGCATATGGGCAGCGCTGTTCTCATTATAGCTGGAGCTGCAAACAGCTGTTCCCGTAATCCTTACACGTTACGGAAAGTCACAGGTTATAATGCTCGTCTGTTGCACTTCCACAGCCATCAAGGCAAGACACAATTATCTGTTTTCAGAGGTGAAGAGGAAAGTAAACTAATAAATAAAAAAATGCAGCAAATTACTTTGGGAGAGGATTATTAAATAAAGCAATAGTAGTGCTTTTGCCAAGACCAACAAGTCACAAGAACTAGATATACAGGACTGTCTCAGAAAATTAGAATATTGTGATAAAGTTCTTTATTTTCTGTAATGCAATTAAAAAAACAAAAATGTCATACATTCTGGATTCATTACAAATCAACTG
This sequence comes from Cololabis saira, assembly GCF_033807715.1. Classification (NCBI taxonomy): domain Eukaryota; kingdom Metazoa; phylum Chordata; class Actinopteri; order Beloniformes; family Belonidae; genus Cololabis; species Cololabis saira. The sequence goes on from NC_084590.1 coordinate 40,490,248, forward strand.
AAATATTGCAAGCTTTTTATTATTTTAATATTGCTGATTATGGCTTACAGTTTAAGATTAAGATTCCCAGAATATTCTAATTTTTTTAGATAGGATATTTGAGTTTTCTTAAGCTGTAAACCATGATCAGCAATATTAAAATAATAAAAGGCTTGCAATATTTCAGTTGATTTGTAATGAATCCAGAATGTATGACATTTTTGCATTACAGAAAATAAAAAGGACTTTATCACAATATTCTAATTTTCTGAGACAGTCCTGTATATATTTTGTAGATAATAACCCCAAGAACAACGATGACTGCCACCCACCTGGTTTAGTTTGTCATGTAGCTGAAAGCTCACAAATTAACACTAAGCCTCAATGATGCAGAATATGAGGTTATCAGAAGAGGCAATGCAGACAAACATGATGGGATATCTATTGCCCTCCACTTAGGGACCATAAATAACATCTCAGACAGCAGCAAACGTCACTTTTTCTGCCACGTAGTTCACAAAAAAAATAAAAAATAACCTCCTTTACCATTCACTGGTTCCATCATGCAAATGCCCCGTAGCGGGATCTCCCACAGCAGGTATGACACACAGGTAAGAGCGTGGATTAGTGATGCTGCACCGGAGCCCGTATCGACAAAGGTTAAAAAGCAACTATACTCTCAGCCAAATGAGGAAATACAGTGTCAGGCCACAGAGTCTGCAGAGGCCCAGGGAAAAGATCGGCTCCATTTCGCATCTTTGGGTACCTCAAGTCTGTAAACGCTTGAGGCTATTTTAATAAGTACTAACAAGTTTAAAAAGAAGAAAAAGTCAACTGGAGAACACAAAGATATTTGCAAACTCTAATCTGTAGGTCACAGAAGCTCCAAAACACGTCAGATAAGATGTGTAACGTTACACCTCGGTCTTACCTCACCTGGGGCAAATTCCAACTGCACGGCCAAAACTGACATGCACCAAGTAGTGACATGCAAAAGCTCGACTTTACCCGAGTTCTACCGTGTGCTCTGTGAAAGTAAATGTCCATCACTTGCTGAGAAGCAATTTAGGGCTTTGCGTTGCACGCCACGAGCTGCTGCCATGGAGAGGCTAAGTTTACCGGAATGAGCATTAATACACACCGCTTGTTGGGCTCATGAGGTTCTGCTGCTGCACTGGCAAGGAACTGGGAGGGGCAGCCTGGTTCATCTGGAGCAAGGCCTTGCGAGGATCCTGCCAAGTGGTGGTTTGATCAATGTGGCTGCAAGAATGCAAAGAAGAAAAAAAAAAAGACAAAAAAAAGGTTAAGAAAAATTAACACCATTCAATTCAAATCACGTGCAGGACGTTACGTCAATCCAACCCCCCGAGTAAAAGATGACGCTTCACGTGCTGTAACTAAATACAAACTAATAAAACTAAAAAAGCTAAAAGCACCTGACGGCACAAAAGGGAAACACAAGTGAAGCAGAAAACAATTTGGATGCTTTCAAGAGGCTGCAACTGCTTTCAAAATAGCCTTTGTGGTGTCAAACAATGTTGCTTCATCTATTTTCTGACCATCTTTGGCCAGACGGGACCGAGGAATTAGGGAGGGAGCAATCTGTGCACTCTGTGAAAGCGCTGATAATTAGTGCTTTGTTGGCACTTGTTGCTTGATTAAGATGGAAAGCTAATACAGGAAACCTTCCTCTCCCGAGCGGCACCCTCTCTATTGAGGGAGGGTCAGTCCCAGGGCTCAACGCAGGGGGTCCTTTTTTTTTTTTTTTTTTTTCCTGGAAGCGGCTCGGACGCCGCGCCGTGTCAGAGGCTTTAACAATCTGGCGCCACATTTACAAAAGCTTTCACCTGCTTGACAAAAGCACAGGCAGAGCTGCGGTCTGCGGTCACTATTCTCTTGTTTTTGTGTTGTTGTTGTCGTTTTTTTTACCCTTCTTATTAATTCTGACTCAGACTAAAAGAAATGCACCCATCTTAAACAAACAGGCATGAAACTCTTTTTACTGTTGTTGGTGCGCACAACAGACGTCATTTGTTTTCCTCCTCCGCGTAATGGCATTAAATATTCCATCGAGTGATCTTTTAAACTCCGTGTTATGGATGCTTTTTTTTTTTTTTTTTTTTTTTTTTTCTTCTTTTTCCGCCCACTGCATTTCTTTACAGCTCGCTGTTAAATTCGATCCCGGAGCACCATTAGGCCAGATTTTTGGAACAGCTGGTTGAAGTGAGAGATTCAGAGAGTTTCTCTTGGCCTGTGCAGTAATCCCAGCCTGCCTGTCTGCTCTCTATCACAGGACAGAGAGTGAGAGGGCCTGACTCAGCACTCCTCCCCCTGACACAATGAAACCCATTTTGAAGCCCCCTCGTTTATGCTTTATTGATCAAAGGAGCTGCCAAATCCCCCTCGCCGAACCCTCCCCCAGCCCTCACACACACACACACACACACACACACACACATCACAAATAGCCGGAGCTGCTCCCAAGTGGAGGCCGTCTTTGAGCAAAAAGCGAGTTGCACGGGGGACAAAGATGAAAACAGTTAAAAACCAAACAACAAACTTTTTCAGAAGCTATCCTGAATTCCACTGGCTACATGAGCCGCTGTGGTTCTGTTACAGTCGGAGCGCCCGCCCTGCCCCCTTCCCACTCTGGAAACTATGACATTTATTATAGAGAAGAGAGAGAGATCAGGGGGCTGGGGGGGAGGAGACTGGGAGAGCAGAACTTGGATAAGGAAGGGAGGGTTTATATTAAATGAGAGGACTGCACATCCTGGCACACCAACGCCAGGCACAAACCCTACAAGATAAAAAAAAAAAAAAAACATGGAGGAAAATGTTTTTTCCCCCCTCAACGCTTCCGAGACATCGCTTTCCAAGCTGTGCACGGAACGATAGCGCAAACACTTGCTCAGATACTATCCCCTTTTGTTGCCTAAATCTGTCAAAAACAGATGTAAACAAAATCTGGGCTCGAAACAGAGGAAACGATAATCCTGACAACTGATGAACTCCACATGCTGCGAGACTTCACTGCTCAGAGCTTGGGAAGGAAAAGAAAAGAGGTTAATGAGTTACCAGGAGCCAGTAATTCATCACCGGCTTTTAAAAACTAAAAGATAATCCATTCACTAAAGCTGCTTTGATCCCTATATTGCCAACTATACCCTGCTTCTTGTGGGCTAAACATAAAACAAAACAATGTCATGGCAACTGCCGAGACGGCTGGAGGTCACCAGTTGCTGTCAGGAATTGCTGATGATACGCGAGCTCCACAGTCACAACTGCTGTGTGTTGTCTTTACATGTTTCTGACGCCGTCACAAGCTCGGCGAGGCAGCCGCTAGCCCCCCCACACCCCCCCATACACATCCATAGGCAAGACATGAGAGGAAAATGCTTGTGGTTATGATTTTTGCGATACTCTTTCAAAGCTGGCAAGCCAAAACATGAAGTACGAACTGCTGTAGGGGGGAAATATTAAGAATGGAGAGCGGAATAAAACATTATATTGTCATCTTGTTTTATTTTTTACCAACTGCTTTCCGTTAGGCTACTAAAACCAGTCCGCATAGGCGTGGAAAAGATCTCACCTGCGGCGGGTTTTTGCTTACTGTGGTTTGGCTCTTGTTAGGGCTGGGCGATATATCGAGATTTTAATATATGTCAATATATTTTCAAACGCAATATGGTACGAGACAATATCGTTTATATCGATTAGTCATTTTTTTTATTTTATGATTTTGGTATAGCTTATTTTGTGACAAATTGACTTGAATGTTTTATTTGAGATTTGCAGAAATGTTTTGTTATTTGTTAACTGTCAACCTCAGTGGAAAAGTCTGCCTGTTACTGTCTACATTGTATTGTATTGTATTAATTGCATGTATTTTCATTTAATTGTTATGCAGGAAAAGGATATTTGTTTTATTTATTCAAGAAGCATTTTTTTTCTATATATGCAGGCAGTTTATTTTTATTTCATTTGTTTTATACATTGTGATATTGTGCAGACCTCTGTTAATAAAGGAACCTGTGTGACATTTGGCACGAGGCTTTGTATTAAAACTGACTGTTTTTTTAAGGGTTTGCCTCAGAAAAAATGAAGCTAACAGAGATGCTATGCTACAATGCTTTGGGGGAAACCCCAATTATGGCACAGAAAAAATATCGATATATATCGAGTATCGCCATTCAGCTAGAAAATATCGAGATATGACTTTTGGTCCATATCGCCCAGCCCTATGTCCACACCGCGCCGCAATAAACGCATAACACCTCACCTGCGGCGGGTTTTTGCTCACTGTGGTTTGGCTTGGCTCTTGTGCCTGTCGGCAGTTTTATTGTTCGTAAACGCAGAAATGATCTGCACCGAGGTTGATAACAAGGACAGAAAAAGTCAGCAATGCTTGTTGTTCCTTCATCATGTTGTTGTTTTACACCATCTTTAAACGTACTGATATCTATCAGTGGTGGTCCTACGACGCAGCTTTGGGGGGAAAGCTGTTGGAGGGACCCAAAACAGCAAATCATTAAGTCAACGTGTTTGATTGGATCAGCTTTTCTAAATGGTTTTGATCTCTTCCTTCCGTCTTTGACTCCAACAGCTGCTTTAACAGCTGAAAAAGGCGTCTTAGCAGATCAAAATCCACCTTTTTTAAGCTTTATATGACCAATGCAACATAGACGTCGGGCGTCGTTTTCGGGGATATCTCAATCCACGACTGGTTTGAATAATACGTATGAAGGCCAGAGGGAAATATGACTTTTGACAAAAGGAAAAACCCGTAGTGTGGATCTGCACCAGTTTCTGTTGGCGTCATCGCGGCTAATCTAGCAGAGCAGCAGTGGGAGTCGTGTTCAGCCCTTCACAGATAGCCGAGCTGTCAAGTGGGTGTTAATTGAGCCAGCTTTATTTATAATACCTCATGGTGAAGAGGACAGAAGAGGGACATTTCATTTAAATGCGTAATCGAGGTTCTTTGCATGTTTTAGTTTGCGATAATTCAATTCTACACCAATCCCAACGATGGCACCCCCATGGAAATGTAGTTTTCTATGCCGTGGTCTGAGCATTTTTCTCTGTGACTGAATCCCTGATTGATCTTTTAGTTTTCCTCTCTTTCATGAGATCCAAGAGAGAGCATGAGCATGAGAAACAACTTAAATTGTACCATTCATGTCTGGCTTTAGAGATAATAATGCCATACCCTAAAAAACATAAACTGTAAAAGAAGAAGAAAAAGAAAAAAAAGAAGCTGTGCTACCTGCAAAACAGCCGTTCAAAGCTTGATTTAAAGCCAGACTTACTGGAACTGTTCTTTTTCAAAAGCAGATGTCACACGCTGCGTTTCACTGCTCTAAAAACAGGGGAGTGAGTGAGGCTGGGAGCAGCGCAGCCGTGATGAAACACTCCCACAGCTGAGTTGTCAAAATGTTAAAAATGGGCTCCTCAGGCCACAAGGGCTCCACCCAGGGAGTATATGCTTGGAAGGTGGCTGGGGCTGATGAGTAAAGAGCGCACGGAGGGAGGCCAGATGTAATCAGCCCTCTCAGATGAGAAACGCCACCTCCTCTGGGGTTGACTGGGGATGCCTGGCTGCCTCTCTATCAACAGGACATTATCAAGAGAGATTATTGGGGTGACCTTTCTGACCCCTTTTGTTGCTTTAAGTTTCTCTTTGAAGGAGGGGTTTTATCATCATACTCGTGACGGAATAAAGTCATTCCCAAACTACTATGGCCGAGGAAAGCTCTGCTTTTACCGCCACATAAAAAAATAAAGGCGGAAAAATAAAGCAAAAAAAAAAAGTAAAGTATAAGGTTCTGTTTTGGGAACTAACACGTACCATTAATCAGTCAGGGCATTCACGCCTTTGACACTGTCAAGTGCTTAAATGCATATTTTTAGATGGGAAAATGTTTTTTTTTATGCATTCTGCACCTACAAACAGTACTGGAGTTAAGGGGGGATAAGGGGGGATGGCATCCCCCCTGAAATAAAAACGGTCAAAATCATCCCCCCCTGTAAAACTGCCATCCCCCCTTTCCATCCCTTATGTCATTTCATCAATGAATGTGGTTTTACTGCTATTTCAACATTTAGAGTCATCACCAGAAAAATATCTTATTTGACAATTTTCACCTGTTTCAAGTAGATTTTCACTTGAAATAAGTAGAAAAATCTGCCAGTGGGACAAGATTTATCTTCTCATTACAAGCAAAGAAATCTTGTTCCACTGGCAGATTTTTCTACTTATTTTAAGTGAAAATCTACTTGAAACATGTGAAAATTGTTGTTTTTTCCAGTGATGAGTCTTGTTTTAAGTGTAATTAGATTTTTTTTACTAAAATGAGACATTTTAACTAGAAATAAGACAAATATTCTTGTTAAGATTGTGAGTTTTTGCAGTGATCCATTTTACGTATCCTGTGAAGGACAGAGTCATATTGATAAGTTCAGAAAACTGTTTTTTATTGTTGTGTTTTGATGTATTTGATGTAAGTCCAGTGGATATTTCAAGCTTACAGAAGGCTGCATTTAACTGCTGCTATGTCATTCCTGCAGTATTTCTGCAGGTGTTTTGGTCACTGCTATTATTTGTAATATATTATATTATTTGTAATCAGCACAAATTATCTGTCCCCATATGATAAAATCCACCATCCCCCCTGATTTTGTTTTACAACTCGAGTACTGCCTACAAACATATATAAAACTTTATCCGAGTGCCCAATCGCCATGAATCCGAGCATGTGTGAGAAGGACGAAGCCCACCTGAGCGGGCCTGCTTCCCAGAGACTACGTCTCTGTGGAGATGCCCCCTGTGACAGTGGAGGCATTGATGTCTGAAACAGAGGTGTTACATCAGGACTTCGGTAAACACTCGCCTGACTTTCTCACAGTCCCGTTTGTGTACTGAGCCGACAGGCCACAGCTGAACAGGAAGGTTCTTGTCTGTGTGTGTGGTCAATAAACCAAAAGTTTGTCAAACACAAAGTTGCTCCCAACGAGGGGGCTCCGAGCTTTCGGGCCAGGTCTTCCCAGCAGCACTTGGGTCTGGACGAGCGGGCTTCAAAACTGTTCAGGATGGAAGTCACTGTGTGGAATTATCGCCTTTTATAGAAAGTCCAGGTCACTTTTATCATTTTTAAACAACAAAGTAGCTTATTTTAATATTTTTAAAAAGAAAAAAACAAGGGTAAACAAAAAAGAAGCTAATTACATCCTTTTCTATTGTCGGATGCAGCATGTGTTTCCCCACTGCTCTCCGAGAGCTTCACAAGACTGGAGTTACGTCCACCGTTTCCCAGCATGGGGCGAGCTGGAAGGATTCTACGACATGAAGGAACGGCGTGACAAATGTTTCCTGCAGGCTGGGGGGGGTGGGGCACAATTTCACTATTTTCACTATTTCTAGAAGTCAGCCCAGTGAACTAGATTGAGAGTAACCAGCTGTCTTTCAGACAAGTTACCTCTTTAATCCTCCTGAGCTTCAAAGCCTCCATGTAAGACTTCACAGTTAGCCATTACGACAGTGGAGTAACTGGATGACTAATCGAACCTTTAAAGTACACCCATACAGGAACGGCAACACGTAATGGTGGGTGTTTCTGACGCTTTGGGTTGTTCCTTAGCTCCCACCTTTGTCTTACCAATATACAACCAGTCGGATTTGTTCCTGCTACACAACAAAGTCAAACCCGGCTATCTTGGGCGACAGGAAGAAATTTGATTGGCGATGATTCGGTTGGCTAGAACTAAGCTGCGTTGCCACATTTCTATTGGCTGACAGTCACAACAATAATGTTTCCAACGTGACTCAACAAACCGACAATTCACTTAGGACACTTCCGATGTGAAACCTTTGACCTGATTACCATTTTGAGGGCTCCAGAGCTTCGGTAATTGATTACAACTGATAGTCAAAGCGGCATTAGCGTGAGGGTTTCGGCGTTATATGACGTGTGAAACCAGTGCAGCCCACATACACCGAAGCAGTGTGGTTCACACGCACGTTAGGGATGGGCGATATATCGAGATTTTAATATATATCGATATATTTTCAAACGCGATATGGTACCAGACAATATCGTTTATATCAATTTAAAAAAAAAAAAAAATGTATGATTTTGATATAGCTTATTTTGTGACAAATTGACTTGAATGTTTTATTTGAGATTTGCACAAATGTTTTGTTATTTGCACAACTGTTAACCTCAGTGGAAAAGTCTGCCTGTTACTGTCTACTTTGTATTAATTGCACAGTGTATTTTAATTTAATTGTTATGCAGGAAAGGAATATTTGTTTTATTTTATTCAAGAAGCATTTTTATTCTATATATGCAGGCAGTTTATTTTTATTTCATTTGTTTTATACATTTTGATATTGTGCAGACCTCTGTTAATAAAGGTACCTGTGTGACATTTGGCACGAGGCTTTGTATTAAAACTGACTGTTTTTTTAAGGGTTTGCCTCAGAAAAAATGAAGCTAACAGAGATGCTATGCTCTAATGCTTTGGGGGAAACCCCAATTATGTCACAGAAAAAATATCGATATATATCGAGTATCGCCATTCAGCTAGAAAATATCGAGATATGACTTTTGGTCCATATCGCCCAGCCCTAACGCACGTAACCAAATAAGTCTTCACAGTGAAGCCCCGTTTACACTGAGCCGTTCAGTAAGGTCCAGTTATTTTATGTGTTTCCATTATAAAACGGTGCCATTCATCGGAACCGTCCAGTACCATTTCTGGGCCCCCGTTGTCCATAGGTCCATAGAAAAATGGCACAATAAGGGCAGAGCTACTGCCATCACAATCCGTTGATTAGCGGATAGAAAACGTCCCTACCCACGACAAAGCAAGCGCAAACCAGCACAAGAGTTTGTAAACGCTCTTCTCCACCTGAATTCTTCTCTCAAACAACGTGGCATGGATTGTACAGAGGAAGTACCACACCTTGCATGTGCAATGGCCGTCTGACTCTCAGTGGAAACGCTCACCTGAACCGACTGGACCATCCTGAAGCGTCCTGAACCGTACCGGGCCGTAGCGAACCGCTCATTATCCCTTTCTCATCCACAATCCTGATGCTACCATGCTTAGTACTAACCCAGCATCGACTACACACAGAAGCAACTTTGATTTCGCCATTGAACCAACATGTGAAACAGGATATTCTGCTGTAAACATCCGGTGGCAGCTCTGCAGCTATATTGGTGGGAATCGGCAGAAGGAGCTGGTTGCCACAGCTAACTTTGACATAACGGTGGCCGTGGTACCATCACCATCTCGAGCAACAAAAAATTGAGGCTTGGAAACCCCCGGCGCTGATGGAGAACAGTTCTGTGCAGCAGGTAGATGGTGTCGTAGAGTGCTGTGCTGTGGTGCAGGAGCACGTGCATATATAATTTAAATTCTACAAAAAGTTTCAGACTGCAGGTCCCACTGCATGTCACATATCCACATATCATTTGATTGGCCCGCTTCCGTGTCTCTGCCTCCTGTGCCAATAGTTACTGTGATTTCCTTATAAAAAGATAAATAAAAATACCCCCCCTCGGTGGGTTGCACTCAGATTCCGTCATCAACTACCGGTAATCCCACCCAGGTCCTGCCGCCATTCTGTTTATATTAGACCAAACCCACAACTAAGCGTTTACCCTACGAGGCAAGTTATGGTGGGGGCCGGCTCGACACGTGGCCCCGTCTCAGTTAACATAAGAACAGGCAACGCGCTAGATCGGGGTATCGAACACGGGGTATCCGTCATCGTAAAAGGGGCTTATGAGGGACTTCAACACGGACAGTTAGCGCCAGCACTTGCAGCTGGATATAAAGCTCAACAGTCAAAAAATAATAAAGCTCAACAGTCAAAAAATAATACTAAATAAAATAAAGTAAAATTATTCAAACTTGAAATCATGACGTCCACATAATCAACGAACATCCGCAGTTCCGAGTATTTGAGCACGTGTTTGTTATATATTTCTCTTTTTTCCTCCCCATGAAAAATACAACACTTCGAATATTTTGGTATTAGATGTGCTACTTTAATATGTGTTTTAGATCAGTGTATATCATACTAACGTACTTTAATAAATTTAATAGTAAACATCAGACGCACTCAAGAATATTCATTCCTAGGAATTAATAGTTTAAAATTAAAACGTGTAAAAATAGTTAAATAAAACTGTAAATACTAAATATGTCAGCATGTTAGCAGACACTCGCTGCTAATGTACGCAGATCAAGTATACATATAAAGGTTTTTCCACTTTCTGTATATTACTCAGGGGTGTATTATGGTTGTGCTTGGTGTGGGAGAGTGTGTGTCCACCCCAACGATGTTTAAATGGATATAAATGCAACAATCTTACAGTAGTTTTTAATTCAGTAGGACAAATAATTGATTTTAAAATAGAACCAAATTATTGTGTTTTATTAAAGTCTGCTGAGACCAAAATGACAATGAAATGTGACAGTCTAAAAGGAGAGTTCTGCAGGTTCAGGCTGCACAGAAAAAGAGCACCAGATCCGAGTAAACATGTATCTTTCCTGCTTAAATAAGGGGTTTGTGGCTTGTATTTAGCGCAGCAGATGTTCAGGAAACTCTATATTGGATATAGTGAAGCGAGACTTGTGAACTAGTTATCCATTACTGGATGATCCACGAGCCGTTACAGTGTCAAAAATGTCTTAAACAGTACTATCAAATAATGAGTTGGTTAAGTTAAATTAGAGGGGGAAAAAAGGGCCAAGTGGGTTACTCTTCGTGGGAGACGGGCTCTTGAAAACATTTAGAAATCTAACTGTGAAAAGACAAAAGTGCCCATCATCAACACTGAGCCGTATCTGCCCCCGGGGGCAGACAATGGCTCGTCCCTCAAAGCTTTCCTCAGCTTAGGGCTGACTTCCCACGAACTAAGAGCCCTTTCAAAGCTGCATTTAATAAGGGCCCGGAAACAGTGATTACCCCTCCTAGTTCACCGGTGTGTCTAAATTAGAAACCTTCATTAGTTTATGACCCAGCCCTGGAGACCAACCCTGCCCACCCCCCCCCCCCCTCTCTCATCCCAGCACCAGGCAAGGTGACCCAACCTCCGTGCCCCCGCTGCCATAAATCAAAGGCCACAGCAAACTGCTGGAATAAAGAGGAGGAAAGGTCAACAGACTTTGTTGACAGTCTTTGTTTTTATGTAACAGACAACACACACACACATACACACACACACATACACAAAAATAGATTACACTTGTTTGCAGAGGAGCTTATATATTCACTCTGAGTTTCTTCACGATGGAAACTAATCATAATTAGTATAGATTATGTTGTTTTGGTTTTTTTTTTTTTACAGTTTTTCCCTAGTAAATGCATTACATTTATATAACAACACTAATATAAGTTCCTGCACCGATAAACTACTTGTAGCTCGATCACATATAATCATTTGACTCATTTTTACACAAACTAGCTGGACGAGCGTTGAACATTTCAGGTGCGAGGAACATTTTTAACAAAGCCGCCGCCGCTCTTCAGCCACCATCTTTAAAACTTCATGTCAGCCATTTGTCTATTTCGGGAAAGGCTCACATGAGTCTCAACAGGCCTGTGGTCTGAATAAAGATCACTGTTACACTGCCGGGGACAAAGGGAGGGCCAGAGTTTCTTTTGGCCCCTCTTCTAGTCATCTCCACATGGCTGCCATTTAACTCCACTGACACAAAGGAGGCACCATCACAGAGCCACAGCTCCATTCATCCCAAAACCCGGGGCCGACTTTTTAAAAGGGGAGCGGGACATCGGCGTCTCCAGCGCTGCTCGGACTCGCAGAGATCCGATCAGTCTCTGAGAAGGAAGGGAAAAGTGTATCTTCAAAAAACTTTCACCCCTCCATGATATATCTCTAAGGACAACAGCGGTCACCGGAGTGAAATGTGAGCACCCCCCCCCCCACTCCCTCCCTCAAATCTCTGCTCAGCTTTGCTCTTCTAGCTAGTGACCCACTCCCAACCCCCCACCAGTCCACACACACCCACATACACTGGTTCTGACTCACTCACTCACTCACTCGCTCGCTCGCTCGCCCCCCCACCACCACCTTCCAATCCCTGTTTATAAATAGGGGAGTGTCTTTTCCAGCAGCTCTGCCGAGGCAGCCTTTATTCCAGATCAAGTATCTACACTTTGATGTGGAGCATTTTTGCAATGTCTCCTTTGCATTTGCCTCGAACCAAACACACACCCAGCATGCAACTGTTACTTTAGTAGCATAAACAGTAGTAAATATTTCGGTAGAAATGTGCAGTATTCACAAATTAATCCAACTGCTTGTACACCTCTATTTAGGAAGCGGGTTTGTCCGCTTCTGGTTGAGACCCGCCTGTATTTTCGGGGGCATTTTAACATTTATTTTGACAGGAAACTTATCTGCAGTCCTGTTTTTGTTTCAATAGAAAAGGCTAATCAAACATGATCAGTTACACAGTTGCTAGATAACAAGGAAAACTGCATCACACGTGAACAATGTTCAAACTATTGAAGCATTTTCTACACAAATGGAACAGTCTCGTAAGTCTTGAAGAACAGTGTTTTCACTACTCAAGCCTCAAGTCCTTTTTTTTTTCTTTTCTTTGTACAATTTTAGAAGAACCTCCTCAAAATGAACCAGATGTTCTCCATGTGTGTGACCTTAAAACATCTGGTAATAAAAGCACTCTTTTGATCCAAATAAATCTGAAGCCATCACATTTGTTCAGACTCTGTTAAAAAAAAAAAAAAAGGTAACATCTCACAGAAATAGCAACATTTTTGCCATTTCTATGCAAGAAATAAGAATCCAGACTGGCAAGGTCCAATGTCAAACCTGCTCCAAACACGAGTTACTGAGAGTTTCAAGAACGTTGCAACATTTCACAAAGAGCGGATTACATTAACATAAATTGTTTACAAGGACGGCAGTTTTTTATGAATAATTCAAACCGTCTTTTACCCAGAGCTGCACGGGGAGAAGGCCTGAAACAACAGATGAATAATGAGCAAGCACTAAAGAATAAAAAAAACAACCCACAGAGATCGATAAAATCTGTGAAGTGACTGTGGCACACACAGGCTACCTGCAAGTTCAGCGTGGACCACTGTGGAGAAGATCTGCTGGTTAGCAAATGAGTTTAGCAGAAGTGTCTGTCCTTTGCTGTCTGGGGGCCAGCAACAGTGGCTCATTGTTTCTACTGAAACCTGAGACCAAGAAAAAGGAATACTACATACAGCAAAAGTCCCTCAAGACTTCTCTTCTTTGCAGATGCCACCAAATTTAATAACCTGCAATCTCACTATTGCAATTGTCTCTTTACGAGCACACAAGCCACTATTGTGCACTGGAGTAGATTTGAAATGTATCAGAATACCTTCTGAACAGAAATGTAGTATGGGAAAAAAAAATGATCATGGGGAATATTTTCTGGTAGCCTCAACTTGTGTGAGCTTGTTAAAAAGTTATTACTCTTTTTTTTCCCTTCTCTCTAACAAATTGAGACTAAGTTTGGACAGTGTGCTTGTCAAGCCCGACGTGCTGCAAAATGACAGCTTTCCTTACATCTCCATTTAACATCAAAAACAAACTGAAGAATAATTATGGTTTATTTTCTTTAATATCATAAAAATGAATGTTTTAAGCCGTTTATCAGTCATATATGGATTAGTCAAGGTGGAATGACTCCGCTTAGATGCCAAATTTTAAAACATCCTTCTCCGAGTCACATTAAGATTACACCACGATCCTCTGATGATTAATAAAGTATTGGTAAATTGAGCAAGAAATATTGTCAAATGATTAACATGACCAACATGTGAACATTTGTAATCTAAATGATCTGTTTTATCTTTCTTAATATTAAAAAAAAAAAGGAATTGGTGTTCAATATTCTTCGCTTAAGTCCCCAGCTGATAATTTTCAAACACATATTCCTTCAAACATCTCAGGTTGTTTGCAGGACTTTCATAACACAAGGCACTTGCTGCTAGCATCAGCTACTTACTTGAGAAAGTATCTCTGGCCAGAGGTGGTCTTGGCCATCTCCCACCCTGGGGGCAGGGGCACATCGTCAGGAATCTCATAAGAAGATTGACGGAGATGCTGAGGAGAGGCCCCCGCTGAGGCCATCCCAGACAGGGAGCCACCAGAAACTGCTCCCAACTGCAGGGAGGCCGGGGACGAGTGTGCACGGACGTGCTGGGGGGTGAGCACCCCTCCACTACCGCCATCAGTACTGGCCTGTGATGGGGAGACAAAATAGAGGGTTTTTTAATCCCTAAATCATGGATTTCATTGTTTATTTAATGTATATACTAGTACTAGTGAGGATTGAAACTACAGAAAATGCACAACTGATTTAGTTCTTGTTTATAATCTTTACATCAGTTTAATCTTTCAGTCAAATATCTAACCTTATGATCACTTATATGTAATGTATTTAATTCTATCTATCATTTGGATGTGCAGGAAAAGTTTTAAATGTTTAAGGCCCAGGGAGCTGATCCGAGGCCTGTGTGGGACGGAGAAGAGCGCACACTGCGCATGCGCACCAATTACAAAACTTCAGACCCTTCAGAGGGAGGTAAGAAGTGAAGAAAGATGGGACATACCCAGCTATCATTTCAACATCAAACATAATCTGTTTAGAACAAATGTACTCTTTTTGAAGAATCGATTTAATTATAATTGTAGTTATTATTATTGTTAATCATAAACATTTAAAAAGGACCAAAGAATACATGGAAATAAACAGATTTAAGAACATTTTCTTGATAAAACACAGCCATAATGGCTTTTTTTGTTTTTATAAGTTAAGACAATGCTAGATGAAAAGATTTAAATCCATCTAACCTGGTTAAGAGTCAAAATAACAACTTAGGGAAGGCCCTACAGAATTAACACCATGAAAATTGCGATATTCTCAAGGTCGGTATAAATGTATTTATATGAGAATGACTAATAAACAAATAAAAAGAGAGAGAGAGAGAGAAAGATCTTGGAGTAGATAAAGTAATTCTTAAGTAAGGTTTTGTAGGCCTCACAGGATGGGCCCAGACTCAAGGCTGATTTATGGTTCCGCGTTACACCGACGCAGACCCTACGGCGTAGGCTCTGCGTCGGTGTAACGCGGGACCATAAATCAGCCTTCAGGCTTCAGTCGTGATTTGCAGAAGGAGGTGAAATGGTCTTACTTGTCTGGAATGGGATTTGGGCTCTGGGGGGTGGAAGAAGGACTGGGGCAGCTTCCTCATCCTCATGGGCACGGACGGGGGCACGATGGTGCCCTTGGGGTTCATCACGGCGTTGAAGAGCGCCTCCAGGTCCGTCTCAGAGTCGCCCCGGACGTGGACGATCTGGTGTCCCGCAGGGGGGTTGTGCTGGCTCGGATCCATCGCTCCGCAAAAAGTCTGACAACTTTTCAAAAGTGTCCCAAAATAATAAAAAAAAAAAAAAAAAAGTTGCGTTGAGAAACTTTGAAAATAAAAAAAGAGAGCTGAGCCAAATCCCAGACCCCTGACACGCAGCAGGAAATCTGAGAGAACTCAACAACACTCAGAAAAAGTTATCCCGAGTCATTCTAAGTGTGCGGCTCGATGACTTTTCTTCTCTTTCAAGGTGTGTTAGCTGTCAAAATATGCAATAAAAGGCAGCTTTTCCTCGTATTTCCCTGCCTGCATACTTGTAAATGTAACAAAGCGCATATCTCCACACAGGAATCTATGTTGTCGTCCGGCCTCGACTCCCCCCGTTCCCAAAAAAAACAACACAAAAAAGAGGGAGAGAAAAATCACCGCAAGCAAGCGCTTGCTTGGGAAAAGTCCAACTTTTCTGAAGGTGTTGACAATAACCTTTAAGGAAGTTTCATAGTAGAACAAATCTCCGCAGCTCACTGTCCTGAGGAAGAAAAAAAAAAAAAAAACTTTCCTCCTGTCGGGTCGAAACTTTGGGCAGGACGTGAAACTTTACTGCTCATGGGACGCTCGGCGGGGGGCGGGGCCAGCGGGACGGGGGCGGGGCCAGATGGGTGGGGGCGGGGCCTGCTCCAGTTGGGACAAGGAGGCTTTAAAGGAACAGTTGGGCTGAAGTTATATGGAGGTAGATTTGTGTCTTAATTATTCAATCAAAAAAAAGATTGCTTCAATCAAAAAATATATTTGCAATTTAAAAAAAAAAATCACTTCAATCAAAAAAAAATTATTTATATTATTTATATTTATATTTATTTTTATTTATATCATTTAATCAAAAAAGAAGTTGCTTCAAAAAGAAAAAAATATTTTCAATTAAAAAAAAATGTCACTTCTATCAAAAAAACATTTTTCAATCAAAGAAAAAAAGTGTTTGAATGCAAAAAAATATTTGAGACTCAAAAAAATGTATTTGAACACTGTTTTTCTTTGATTGAAAATGTTTTCTTTGATAGAAGTTAAGTTTTTGTTGTTTGAAGCAACTTTTTTGATTGAAGTAGGTTTGTTTGTGTTTGGGCATAGTATGGGTAGGACATTTGTGTCTTTATCATTTTTAATCAAAAAATAAGTTGACACTTGTCACTCAAACATGTCTGACTAATGGGGAAGCATCCGCCCACTGCGGGATGTTTGTGTCAAAATGATTCAATCAAAAAAAGACTTTAAAACTTTTTTCACCTCAATCAAAAAAAAATCACTTCAAATTGAAAAAAACATTTTCAATAAAAAAAAAAGTGTTCAAATGCAATTTTTTGGGTCTCAAATATTTTTTTTGCATTCAAACACTTTTTTTTCTTTGATTGAAAACGTTTTTTTTATTGAAGTGATTTTTTTTAATTGAAAATATGTTTTTCTTTTTGAAGCAACTTCTTTTTTGATTAAATGATAAAGACACAAATGTCCTACCCATAATATGGCCCAAACACCAAAAATATTACTTCAATCAAAAAAGTTGCTTCAAATAAAAAAACTTCACATCTATCAAAGAAAACATTTCCAATCAAAGAAAAAAAGTGTTCAAATGCATTTTTTGTCTCAAATATTTTTTTGTATTCAAACACTTTTTTTCCTTGATTGAAATTTTTTTTTTTGATTGAAGTGACATTTTTTTTTATTGAAAATATATTTTTTGATTGAAGCATTTTTTTTTTTGAATAATTAAGACACAAATCTACCTCCATAAAGTTAGACCCTAGTTTGGTTACATAAAACCATGAACACGAATAAAATGAACCAAAAAGACCTTAATTATGTATATGTGAGTATTTATACATATATACATACAGTACATACACAAAAATATATATATACATGGGGTAAGTAGTGACATGTTTTATTTTAAGTGCCTTTAAAGCAAGGGGATTACAGCAAAGCCTCCAACTAAAATTGGTACGTATAGTTTAGGATGTTGTGCATCTCTGGGAACAATCACTTTGAATTTAAAGTAAACTGTATGAGAAATATAGCTAGAATATAGCTAGAACTGTTTTCTAAGTTGTGTATAATTGTTCAAACACTGCAATCAAAGAACCTTGATCGTAGAAATTTGACTTTGGAGGGCATAAAATAGTTTTTTGAACTTAAATGTATGTGCTTACCTCTCAAGCCATGTGTCTCCCTTCTTTGCAGATATATATGTATACTGTATGTATATATATATGTATATGTGTGTGTGTATATATATTTATATATATATATATATATATATATATATATATATATATATATATATATATATATATATATATATATATATATATATATATATATATATATATATATAGTATATATACACACATATATATGGGTATGTGTGTATATAATTTATTCACCTCAAACACTCATTTCATTGTTGATTCTCTGTATTGCCTTATAATTATTATTATGATTATTATTATATCTTTGTTGGACAACACTTTCCATATGCTGACAACTTGGGCTAGTATATCTCAATTAAGAAGCCCATTCTTAGTTTTATTTATGATGCGTGAATATTACTTGGGAAGTGTTCTAAATAATTTAAATATGCCTGTAAAATCCAAATTTTCATTCATAGGATAGCACAGGACAACCTGCTACCAGAACTAGTATAACGATGGGATTACTTGTACAAAATATATATTAAGTGAGTCATCAAATTAAAAATTATATGTTTATTTAGTGGATCATCTTTCTTGTTTTGTGTGGTAAGTGGTAAGTACTCATGAAGTCTTTTATTAAAACTTGTTTTATTTGTGTTGAATAAAGTGCTCCTGTAGGTTAGCTTTTGAGCACGAAAGTACCACATTCAACCAAGAATCTTATAAAAATATTTCTCAACCATTTTCCTCTCATCAGTATGTGTAATGGATATATTTATTCTCTCCCACTTTTATACAGCGCTTATGAAAAGTAGACCCATGCAGTTCCCACAATTGTCATGCTAATGAGACCCCTCTTCCATTGAGAAATCATTTTGTCAAGACCCTCCCTCTCGAGATACAGAGGCTCTGTTTCATCATTTCCCATACATCTACTGAATAAACGATTATGAAGCTCTATTAAATACCCACAGACATGCTAAAGTTCTGAAAAGATTAAAGCGCTTCCCTTGTCCACCATAGTTTCAGCTGACAGTTCATGTTTCTAAACTGATGCACACCTCAAGTTTGATTTGTTAATTCAGCTAAACAATAATAAGTAGACTACATATTCCTTTTTAATTTCAACTGAACTTGAACATAGAAAAGTTTGGAAATAAATAAGCCTTCTAGTAACTCACCCGCAGACTCTATACCCTACTTTAATGTGGGTTATCTAATTAATACAGCTATATAAGTTTCCCCAGATTTATTTGGTCACTTCTGAGCCCATTCACGGCGGATTAAAGGATTAATAGGCTATTATAAAAATCACAGTTACTTTGAATGTCAATGACTGTACAACAAGCTCGCATGTTTTCACAAATGAAAGGAACCACCCTTGCACACATACTGTCAGTCAAGAAATTGCCATTGTATGGGTGAAAACGGTTATTTTCTCCTGCACTCAGGCATACCGAGGGATGGGCCCCAGTGTCCCTGCAGCTCTGAGGAGACCACCCACTCAGTCAAGCTTGACCACTTCTGCTCAACATCTTTTCATGTTTCCCAGACGCGTCTCATGCTCTTTGAAATGTTGCAGGATATCTGGAGAAGGAGGGTTTTACTGAGCTCTATTTATCAGAATCATTTTTCAAGCACGAAAAGGAATTGCTGGCATTTCAGTTCACCTTGTTTAAAACTTTTCTATCTGGTGTTAAGGCTGATTTATGGTTCCGCGTTAAGCCAACGCAGAACCTACGCCGAACCCTACGGCGTAGGCTCTGCGTCGATTTAACGCGGAACCATAAATCAGGCTTTATTGTCGGACAACATGACGTACTTTTCCACAGGCTCATTGGGTTTATGAGCAGACGTGAGCTGGGGCGCCCCCTACTGCGCTTAAGGCGCAATTACAAGCTGCAGGAACAGATACCCACTCCTGAAGTGCGTCTTTCTCTCTTTTTTTCGGTCTTATTTTTGTTTTCTTAAGTGTATTAGACATGCAAGATCGTCAATATGATGGTAACGAGTAAGTTAGCCTCCAGAGTTTCCATCCTATACTTTCCCAGTTTCATGAATACATATGTTTTTGTTAAAACATTCCTATACTCTCGTAGACTAATGTTTGCAAATCTGTATTTATTACATATGAACAGATTTTTTTTTCAGATAAAAAACTAACCGAAAAAAGTTCAAAATCACCCTAAATGCATTTGAATTAAATAGAGACACGATTCCTTGTCTTGTAACTGGACTGTTGACAAAACAAGACTTGGGAGATTAACCTTTTCCAACAGACCAGGCTTGAAACTGCATCTTTGAAAATCTCTTCCCTTATTCTCCGTACGCTTGTCCTTTCTTGTCGAGTTTCTGGGTGTTGTGCTGGTTACGGCTTAAATGTCATTATGTGCACCACTGTGTGAAGACTCAGAACATTCATGGAAGCTGGCCAACAGGAAGCGATTTCAGGGCAACCGTCCAAAGTTTTCTGACTAAGGGTTTAGTCATTGCTTTTCATGTACAGTGTTTAAACAGATGAGCACTTACTGAGCATGATCTTATAGTTTTATGAGTCTTCACATCTATTTACTCACCACTTATTGAAATTACTTAACTCATGTTTTCTGATTGTTATTTGTTTAAATACAGTGCATTTGTTGTGAAATCCGGTTCTACTGGATAATTTTTAATTTCAATACTTATCTACCAGGCTAAAGCTTAACGCTGTATCCTTGTGTTCATCATTGCGTCAGTGTCCCTTCGCAAACAGCCACAGCGGAAGCCATTTACCCCTTTTTTCCTAATCTCTTTACACACGTCATCTTGTCAAAGTGCTTCTGACTTCATCATTCACCAAAGCCGAAAAAGGAATGCATCCTCTCTTTGTGTCCTTTCTCAGCTGTGCTTTGAGATACAAAGGAAGGAAACGTACATGGCAGTGAGACACCACTGTCACGTCATTGTTTGTGGCTCATTCTTGGAGCATTCAAAAAAGACAAAAAAAGACAAACTGCAGTTAGACCAGAAAAAGTTTCATCGCCGTGTAAATGAGCTGGAGCTTCCTCCACCTCTCCGAGCAAGTTGTAACAGGCTCGCGAAGAGGCAAAACCAGACATGCAGCTGAAGGAGGGGCAACCGATCCCACATCAATAATCCCTGCAGCTTTTCCCCCCTGATGCTTCTATTGTTTGGCAAGGGAGCAAGCAAAGCTTTTAATTTAAAGCATTAAAAAAAGTACTTTTTAAAAATGTCTCTAGAAACAGTGTCTTGTTAAAGGATAAAAAAAAACACTGCAAAACATACTGCACCCAATCACTCAACAGTATGTTGACAAAAGGTTTTATTCACTTTACTGCTAGGTCACAGAATCATTTTATTTAAGTTATAGTTTAATTTTACAAAACAAAATAAATAAAGAATTACGCAGCTTTGCAAAACTGCAAAAAAAAATAGTAATATCAATATATAACATCTTCACATTTAGCAGGCAATGCCAGACAGGTTTAACATGTAAAAAAAAGGGCATTTGCAGTTATGAAATTGCAGTCTGGTTGGTTGTGAATCCACAAATCCCCCTTTTTTTGTTGCTTTGGTGCTAAATGTGCTGATGCTGCTTAACTCCAATATTTACAAAACTCTAAAAAGGCAGAATTTGCTAAAAAAAACAAAATTTTTGGAAATTAAGAGCTTAGATACTAAGTATGATGCAACACAATGTGCACTGGCCGGCATGAAGAACAGCGTGGACTAAACTTTACGTCAGAATTTCTTCTGGGATTGCATGCGCTGAGCTGAGGATGTGCGGCGTTTGCGATCATCTCTGACGTTCACTTCTCTTGTCTGAAAACACAGGAGGAATGTGCAGAATAAAACACTTAAAGTAGTATGGTTTTGTAAGGAGGATAGCAGAGAATGCTTCACTTATACTTACAGAGGAACCCTGTGTGCCAGCATCAGCCCCAACATGTCCCTGCAAATCTGAAAAGAATAAACGAGCAAGAGTGATGATCCTGCACTAATGTAACATCTTATCCTTCCTGTTAAACACAGATCCTGACCACTCAGTTGATCAACCGAGGCCGCAGCGAAACGCTCACAGTGCAGCTGGTGGTTGAGTTTGTCCAGAGAGAGGAGTATTTTCTTCTCCTCAAAGGAAATGGTGGCGAGCCCCTGCTGTTGGCTGGGCCGCCTCGCTGTTCCAGACGTATGTGTTTGAGCCGTGTCCATGGCAGCCGCGGTGTGATTCCCCTCCAACAAGCCCCCAGCATGCACTTCAGCTGGGTGTAACTGGCCCGAACCCTTCAAACCTGGAAACACACATAATTATATTAAAAAAATTATAAAAGCATGTACTCTCACTTTAAAATGTAGTTTAATGTGGCAGGTTTTTGCTGTTGGAACACGTTTATGTGCATGTTTAAGATGATGTCGAACTAATATTGCTGTAAACCTGTCAAAATAAGAAATAAAAAGTTTGTTTCAGCTGCGACCACACAGGTGCCACAATACCTTCATTTGGAAAGGCCCCGTCGGTTGTGGCTGAACGTGGTCTGACCAGCGCAGTTTTCTTTGTAGGCTGCACAACACAAAATAACACAAACAGAACTATTCAAAGGATGGGCTTTCCATTAGAATAATGCCGCCTGTATTTTTCTGTAAAATGTTTGGTGATATGGATAAAGCATAACAGAGAGTCAAACCCAAATTCTTCTACAATGTCCTGAGGGGAATACATTATTGCAACCGATCCATTTCACCAATATGGACAGCGTGAAAGAAACTGACCTGCAAAATTAAAGGGGACCTATTATGAAAAACATGTTTTTTCTTGCTTTAACATATATAAAGTGGTCTCCCCTCAGCCATTCGCCATTTTTCCGCCATTTTTTCGTAGCGGTGTATCGCGTCAGGCAGCCAATCAGCACAGAGCCTCATTATCATAGCCCACTCAGAATCCCTCATAGATAATGAGCTTAGAGACTGGGATGCTAAAGACATGGCTCAGAGGCTGAATTTCTAATTTATTTAGCAAAAACAATCAAAAGCTTGTTTTTAAAGGTATTGTGACATCATTTTTAACATGCTTTTAACACTATTAAAAGTCTTGGCCAACATCCCTCAAATGTGTCTAAAAGAGTGTAACAAGAAAAACTTCACTCTAGTAATCTTTTCCTGGCTTTTTATTACAGTGTTTTTTTGCGCCGTGAAAAATGCTTCCTTTCCCCCCTTTCCTGTCAATCATTGCTCCGCTCCTCCTCCAAACCTCCTCCTCCTCCAGCCATACGCTCACAGCGGCGTCGGAGCGACAGGCGAAGCATGCACGGAAAAGCAGGAGGGCGAACCACAGCAAACAATCATAAAAATAAAGGCATGCAAGCAGCACTGTCCCCTTATCTTAAGTCCAGTCAGTGGCCGCGGGTCTTCTTAGCAGTTTTCCTCCGGTGATTAGAACAAAAGAGGCTCTAAACAGCTCCATGTTAAGCCTCATTTATGGTTCCGCGTTAAATCGACGCAGAGCCTACGCCGTAGGGTTCAGCGTATGGTGCGCGTCGCCGCGTAACCCTACGCCGTACGCTCTGCGTCGGTGTAACGCGGAACCATAAATCAGCCTTTATGGTGCGCTGAAGAGGAGAGGAGACAGGGAGCTGGGTGGAGGGGGCGGTGATTTAGCGGATCGTTACGTAACGATCCGCCACCAAACCACATGCGCCGTTTTTGCACAGTTATGCGGAAAATCCCAGAAAGCACACAATACACTGAATGTTAAAAATTTGTTGTTTTTTGGGTGTAATTGATGTCAAGACACCCAACAAAACACAAAAAATCAAGAAAAATTTGTTTTTCATGTCACAATCCCTTTAAGACATTCAAGGCCTGTTTAAAATAGGTATTAGATGCCATAATAGGTCCCCTTTAAGTTCAAACACCCCCTTTGAACAGTTTAGTACCGGAACTATGCCTTCTCTCCGTCCTACAATGCAGCTGCACAGCTGTGCACCAACGTACCTGAGAACTCAGAGGAGGCCTTCTGGTCCCCGAGCCAGGGGATTGTTGGCTCTGCTCAGCACAGGGTTTCCTTAAAACGGGCCCACTCTGCAGAGTCTGGCGTTTAAGGAGGCTTTCCGCTGAAAGCAGACATTTTATGGGAGTCATAAATCCATCAATAAGCAAACTTGTGAGAGGACGTGTAAAGACAGAGCTACCGCTTTTATGAGTTTTGATAGCGAAGCTAAATTGAATGTTTCGTCTGTACCGCACAAGGTGTTCTGTTCACGTCAGCGTGTCACAGACTGCTGCTGATTCATCAGACTATTATTATGAGGGAGGAAGTGTTTTGGGTCGAGTCCACTTTTCCACATATTAATGCAATAACTTTGTGCAATATTACACAACACCTTTTCTATGCATAAAATTATTTTTATGGCACTTTACTTTTTATTGTTATTTTTGTTTTTAACTTTTATTTCTATTTTTATCTTTATTTTTTATTTTTTCTATCTTTTTATCTTTATATGGGTGTTTCTTGGCTTTTGGGGTGTTTGATTTGTAAATGACAGTGCTGTGTGTGTGAGATGGAGATGTCAATTTCTCCGAGGGAACCTCCTAAAGGGATTAATAAAGTCATCTGAATCTGAATCTGAATCTGAATTAGTATTTCCTACATTTCAGTCTCAGGAAATTAGTTCAACAATACATATAATGCTATCATATATTCAATAAATTTATAACAATGGCACATAAAACAAATAATATTGATGTGAATAGTGAAATGCAGCTTTCCAGTGGAAATTCCCTTTTGCAAAAATGATATGCAAGTCTGGAAAATGGCTGTGACTCAAACATCGTGGAGCTGATGCACTAAATGTCCCTGTTGCTCTTATTTTATGCAAATGTGAAAGGAAGAGTCACTGGAACCTAACTGTTTTACAGTTTACTGGGATTGTTGTCCTGCTGTTCACAATTGAGATTCATAATTTGGATGCTAAAAGCTGCAAATAACTAATGCTGCATGTAAATGTGGATGACATCTAATCCAGGCATGTTATGTGAGGGGGGCGGCAGCCCTGTACATTACCATCCTTTGTGGTTAAGGCGCTGCGCACACCATGCCAGAGCTGGGAAATCTCCTCATCAGTGGGAGTGCAAGCTAAACAGAGGCCCTTTTCACTCTTCACCACCCCTCTTCGTCTGCTCTCGGTCTCCTGACGACCTGAAACGGGCGTGCTTTTGCTGTTGTCCTCGGAGGATGGGGGGCGGCTGCACGAGGGAGGCAGAGCAGAGGAGATAGCAGTGCTATCTGTGTTGATCACATGATAAGTGTTTGGTGAGAAAAACCTCTCCGAGTGGTTCTTGTGCAGGACCTTCTCCGTAACGCAGGCCTGTTTGCAGCCGACGCCAGCGCGGCTCACGCCATATGTGGTATCTCTGGTGGTACAAGGCGTCTTTTCTTCAACGAACTCCGTCCGAGGAGGTGGGCGGGGCTCCATGACCTTCCCCTGGGTTTTAGCAATCTGACGTACGCCGGCAGCAGATTGGGCTCGTATGACGGTGCCCCTTCTTCTAGCCGTTGAGGGGACGGGACCCGGTCCGACTTTGCCGGAGCTTTCTCTCCGAGGGACTTTGGGACCAGTGGACCGAGTGATGCTCTGGGGAACCTTGACCTCGTCTTCTTGTTCCTGGGGCAAGTTGACTTGAACCCCAACATCTGTCCATGCTTCTCTTGTAAACTGATAACCAGTGGAGGCTGCAGGGGTCACGCTGGGTCCGGCCATTGGAGACCCAGAGTCTGCAGTGAGTCTTAGCTGGTGGTCCTTTGAATTGTCTTTCGGATGAGAAGGACTGGAACACTTGTCTTTCACTTGTTTCAATATATTCTGCTGCTTTGCCTTTTTTTCCTCACATACCTCATCAAACCAACGCAGCTTCTTTTTGATGGGGTTATTTACCTTCACATATTTGGTTTTTGCTCTTGTTAATTCAACACTATCCCTTATGGTTAAGGCTACTTGTTTAGCAAAAATAAAATGCCCTAAACCCTGCACGGACGTGGCATCTGCCGATATATACTTGTGCTGCTTTTTAAGGATTCCTTTATTGAATCTGACTTCACACGCTGAACGAGATGTTGCCACTGAAAGGGGTAATTTCTGTTCTTCCTCGTCAGTAGAGTCAAAGTGATCTGACTGAATGTTAGACAAGCTCCTGTGTGGCAGCGGTTCTGCATTTATGGGATTTTCAGTTTTGCACTCCAAGTTTGAAATCTTATTGAGGTTATTTATGGAATCATAGGGTTCTTTCTGTAATGACAGACAAGGGTTTCCTTCTCCGATTTCCCGGACAGATTTGTCATCCGACAAATTATCAGTTTTGCTATCCTTTAAGGAATGATCCGGCTTCGGAGGAGCTCCATACAAAATGTCTTTGCTGCTCCAATTTTTGGAAGGTAAAGGAATACCTGTGGCTGATAGATAACGTAATAGTTTGTGATCCTTAATACGCTGTTGCATGAGATCCAAATCAGCTTCTTGATATGCATGTGAAGACTCAACTTGTGCGGCGCCAAGAACGACTCTGTTTATAAAACTGATGCCGTCCCTTGGATTGTTTTGTGAGGATTTCACCTCCAAGTGTCCTGACTCTCCAGTAGTAATTTCACAAAGAGTTAATAAATCACAGTCGTGCCGAGCAGGCTGACTCTCTGTTTTAGGTGTTTGCTGAAATAATGTGAAACCCCAAGTCCTTGGAGAGTCCTCTTGTTTTTCCGCCTTGGCTTCATGCAGTTCACTGGACTGGGCCACGTTTTCATCAGGAGAGATCACCGAGGAAGAAGTTAGGCCCCGCGCTGGACACAAATCATCACGCTTTCTCAGGTCTGAATGGGATTTCTCATAGCGAAGAAAAAAGGATGAGTGAGAGCACTGTGGATTTATTGTGCTGTGGTTCGGGTCTTCATTCTCCAAGCTGTCCTCACTTGAAAGGCTTTCAGACCGTCGGCTGCCCTGAAATATGGGAGCACAAAGGAGCAGATAAGTCATAAAAATAAAACCTGACAGAAGAGAGAGACAGTGAAGGCAGTGAAACAATTTATGAACAGATGACACAATTGTTTGGATTTTCTACTTCTTCTTTTTTGTGGTTGGTCTCAGTACAACCACAAAAAAAAGTGCTTTTACTTCTTCATTGTGGTGTAATTGAAGTTTAAAAGTTTTCAGCATTAACTCCTGCAGAGATAAATGTAACTTGTTGTGGCAGAACCAACAGATCAAACCACAGGCCACCTGTATGCACCAGTAGACTAGACCAGTGGTTCCCAACCTTTTTTCCTTTGAGCCCCCCCTACTTGTGTCTAAGACCAGCCAGGCCCCCCGACCCGTACGTACTAGCACCAAAATAGTCTTAAATTGAAAAAATGAACATTAATTATGTTTTTTTGACACATTTCTCTTTGGTTTACTCTGTATACATATGATTTCGTTTTTCTCCAATGTCACCAATGTATAAAATACGCACAAAAGAACATAAAAGGACATAAAAATATTTCTGAAAAATGTCTTTTTTAATATGAGACCAACATTTTTTTTAACATTTTTCCTTTAACAACCTGTTGGAGTAGATTAAATGTTGAGTAATGATATAATAATAAGGAATGAAATCATTTCCTGTGTTTGTCACCAGTGTATAAAAAACACAAAAAATATTCAAGACATTCATAAATTATTCCTAACAATGTCTTATGAATGACTCATTCGGAAATATAATTTTTACAACTGCATCATTTTAAAGCAGACAAAGTTTCGGACTAGACCAATGCCGTGTCTTTCAGTAGAATACATGCAGACCAACGGGCCTGACGGCCTGAAGATTTCCGTTGGCTTTCAGTGTAAAATGACAGAAAATTAGTCACCAAGTTAAGAACTGATTCAAGTTTCCACATTCCACATTTTATTTTAGCTCTGAAAAACTTATGACCGAAGCTATCAGTCCTCTCCCCTCTCCTATTCTCTCTCCATATTTGCAAATGTTGGCCACTTTCTGAATTTGAGCTTTGAACATTAACTTAATTAATTGCTACATTACAGCCTGGCTTCAAAGCGGGTAATATGATGCAGATTTCATAAGTGATCTTTAAGAAGAGGACAAAAGTCTCTGCTGGATTTTTGCTTGGAAAGTACAGAAAGGTCCAAATAGTATCTGGCAGCAGAAGCGTCCTTATAAAAATTTAAATATAACAAGGTTTTGTACCAATTATAACCTTATGAATGAAAATAAAAATAATACATCTTTGTCACAACACGAGAAAGAAAAAAAGGTGTAAGCATTCAGAGAAAATAACCAAAATACCTGTGAACTGGTAGCTCGATACATGTCTGACCTGCTCTCCTTCTGGAGCAGTTTAGTGTAGGACTCTGCAGCAGAGAGCGCTTGGCGGTTTGAGGGGTTTGAAACTGTTGAAGAAGTGCTGCTTCTTGAAAGAAAAACAGTAAAATATTACTGGAATTCTTCCAGTAATTCTTCACACAGTCATAAAAGAGTAAAAAAAATAAAACAAATTCAAAAATCAATATCTTTAAAATATAAATTACATTATGGGATTTTGATTTAACAACAGCAAGAGGGCTGCTTTTGGCACGTTGTCCATATTTTACAAGAATAATATAATTGATTATAGGCGCTTTTTACCTGCTAATGTTAGTGTTACTGGACAAGAGGGAGGACTGCCGGGTGTATGAGCCCAAAGTGCCTTGAATTTGACTGAGTGCATCTTCCATATTTGCAGGATTTCTTCTAATAGCTAACACCATAAAAGGAAAATGAGACTGTGTCAAGACTCGTGCTAGATTATTTCTTGCTTCTAAGCAGCGTAGGTAAAAACACAACACTAACATGGTCTGTATCTCTGAGACGGAGGCAGATGGGCTCTTTGGAACCGCTCGGTTGCCTCTTGTACTTGCTGTCTACGTTGCTGTAGGGCGATCTCCCTCAGGCGTTGCTCCTGCATGTCCCACTGCTTTCGTCTTTCGTGCAGAGCTCTGAGGCGTGAAAGAGAGTAAAGGATGAACCCGCACCAAATTTGAAGTTTTATAAATACAGTCAGGTCACGTTTTTGATACAGGAACCTGACTCTGTTCCTCGACATATGTTTTCAACTTACTCATTAATAAATAAAACAACTGAGCAAGCCACTAACAATAACATCATCATCAATTAAGTTAAAAAGGTGATAATCAAGGTCAACAAGTGCAGTGGGCTTTTTCTGTTTTAAACAATGTTGAAAGAACAAACAAAAAGAATCCTAAAATAGGTTAACTTTTTGTTCAGTTAAAAATGAACAGAATCCTTGTAACTTATGTTACTTACAGAATATGATTTATTTATATCTTTTTATTTTCATGTTATTGATAAATGTATTTATTTTAAAGACCTGAAAATTTAAACTTTATTTAGTTTAAACTTGAAGGTCATTATTTAAATTTTGTGGCCACTACATTACTTTTCTGTACTAAAGTGCACTGTCAGCATTTTCTTAGCAGCACTGATTTCAATTTGATCATGTCCATTTTTATTTTTAAGCTGTAATTTTGTATATTGTTTATAGGACAATATTTTATTTGTCCTATAATTTGCTATTATTCACTGTTATTTTTTTGTTTTGACTATACAGATATGCTCTTCAACTACCTCACTCATAGTAAATAACAAGTTACCGTATCATCCTTTACTGATGGATTTATCATATTTGGTACATGCATTTTTGAGATGACTGCAAGACTCCATTTAAAAAAAAAGTTTTATGCGATAAAATAAATAAATAAATAACGTTTTTAATTTCAATATACAATTAACACTTCAAATAAGGAACAACAAAGGATTTTCTGTATATCATTTTACACGTCAGACTTGTTCGGTTTAGTCACCATCATAAATCTGTGGACAGGTTTAAGCCAGTCTGGGTTAAAAATGGTTTAAAGTAAAATAAAACAGAAAAAAGACTGACCTTTGGCGTCGATTGGTTTCCAGAGAAAATTTGTGAGCTCGAGCTTTGCATAACTTCTGCTTTTCAGCCAGATGCTGCCTCTCAGTTTCCAGATCACCATCTGCTCCTAACCTTGACTTTCTGGAGGCGACTTGCTTAGGAGAGAAACATTATTGATGCATGCACTGCTTCCAGACTTCTGCCATACTGAGTTTTAACCCGTTGTTACTGTTTTAACCCAGATGTACATGTGTGACGTACACTAATAGATGGACAGATAGCATAAATAAATAAATAAATAAATAAATAAATAAATAAATAAATACAATACGTGAAGGATACGAGTAGTGGAAATCGTTGTCCCGGGGAACTTGCATCCTTTTTCAGGACAAAAGGAAACTTGTGAAAACATATGTTTGAAGTCACGGATAAGAAAAGTTCAATGGACCTTGGAGCTGAAAGCGTCAACAGGTCATGTATGTTGGAGACGGAGGACGCGTTGCCATGACAACCAGTAGCCACCCGCCTCGTCCAGCAGAGGGCATAGCGCGTGCTGCCTTCAGGAGCGCCTGCGAGTGTCGTAAAATATAAAGATGCACGGTGCTCGAGTCAAATCGAAGTGTATCTCTTTTATTTTGGGAGTTTTCGGGGAGGGTGAATTTCCCCCCGGGATTTGCCGTAGAAGAGGCACGACTGACTAGGTTCTGCTGGGTTTTGTAGTTCAAAATAATAATAAAGAAGAGGCGCGGAACCGCTGAATGGCGAACTGGCGGACCTGTCTCTGTTTATTGTTGTTTCGTAGCCTTTTTTTAGTTTGGCGAACCCCCATAGCGCGGTTAAAATAGACTACAAAGTATAAGAAAATAAATAAAATACGTCCAAATAAATAAAAAAAAAAAAAATTCACATCGCAGTAGCGTTGTCAGAACTGCGTCTCTAATCTGCGTTTAAAATAATTTAATTGCATTAAATGCAAGCGTCTTTGGGACCGCGGTTGAATTGGTTTGATATTGAATATTGGATATTCGACATTCAAATTCAACACCCATAAAACTTGTGATACAACATACCACTGATTTTGGTCAAACCACTTGTGATGTGTTCATGGTCATCTAGACCAAGGGTTCCCAACCTTTTTTGTGCCAAGGACCAGCAGAAGTATAAACAAAAAGCTCAGGGACCGGTTGACAATTTATGTCAATTTTAATAAACATTTTAGAAAAAAACAATGCATTTTAAAATGCAGGCTATCATCAGCGACGTTAGCTGATGTTGTGGCCTTTAAAACTTGCTTCTGCAAATCTAAGTCACGTTTTTTCCTTCCACTGGTTTGTCTTTGAGAGAAGGATGTTTTGTATTTAAGTGTCTTTGAAGCTTGGATGGCTTCTTTTGCTTCGTTGCCGAGCGTTTCTCCACATAAAATACAAAGTGTGTTTGGCGCCTCCAAATCGCCCGTTGTAACAAATCCGTATTTTATATACATAATGTCGTACTTGCGATTAAAGCTTTTGCTTTTCTTTTTGGTAGGATTGTCCACTTGTTCATCACTTTTTCTTTTACTCGAACAACTAGTAAAGAAACGGCTCATGGAGGTTTGCTGAGGTCCGCTCATCTCTGCAGCTGACTGTACCTAACCTGCATACAGCACCTGTGCATGGCGCTGTTCAGTCTGGTCGGGTACCAGAACTTATTGTCCGCCAAGCCATGACAGGGCTGCCACTCAAAGAAACACATTTCGACAAGTTTTGGATGATATTATATGACAAAAAAATGCAAAAATTGTTTTCTTAAATTTAGTATGAGGTTGCTTTAATTATGTGGCAAATGATAATAAACACGAGAAAGATGGGTACTTCAATAAAAAAATAGATATTTTATTCAACTTTGCTGCTGTCATTCATGCAGGGAGACACCTAAAACATGCTGGATAGGTCTTTCCAGGACCGGAGTTGGAGACCCCTGTATTATGCTCTTATTTATTATTATTTATTATTATATGTAATAATATACAGGTGGAGGTCGGAAAATTTGAATATATTGCAAAACTTCATTCGTAGTAAATTCAACTTAAGGTGAAACAAATATTATTTCCCACTACATGCAAAGTGAGATATTTCAAGCCTTTGTTATAATTTTGGTGATTATGGCTCACAGTTTATGAAACCCCAAATAAAAAATCTCAAAAAATTTGAATATATTATGAAATCATTAAACAATTCAATCATCAAAATTATAACAAATAAAGGATTAACACATATTGCTTTGCCTGTAATGAGACTATGTACTGTAATGTACATGTATTACGTGGTCTGATAACCATATCCCGACGAATATTTAATTCTCTGCGCATAAATTCTGCACCTTCATCAATTGTGTCTTCATCAAAAGGACATGCCATGTTCGTGACAATGGACTTCTAAAATACTGACTCTGTTTTTAGTGACAGACGGCAGAACTTCGCCAAAACTCGTCTGCTGACTGAATGAATGAGGAAATCAAATGTGCGTGCGGCTCTGAAAGAGGCGGAGACGCAGAGAAACTCGAGGTTCATTGATATAAACCTGGTCCAGGTTAGGTTCAGAGAGTCTGTTACTGCAGTAACTGACCGAGAGCTTAAGTTACCTCTCTTTGTGAAACAGGCTAGAGTTACCTCTCTTTCTCTGGTTTGAGTTACCTCCCTTTGTGAAACGGAAAACTCAGAGTTTCCCTCATTTCAGGGTTAACAGACTCAGAGTTTTCACTAAACCTGCTTTGTGAAACGGACCCCTGCTCATCATTGATCAGCATCTGCAGTATTGATCAGTGAGCGCAGTCGTCTGGTGCGGGGAGACGCAAAAAAAAAAAAAAAAAAAAAGCTGCGCTGACACGCGGCTCTGGGCAGAGATTGTATGAGCTAAAGTGAAGTGAGATGCCTCACTCCATTGGGAAAAAACCGTCTGGTGACAATTGCCGACGATTTTGATTATCGCTTTTTGTCGACAACGTCGTTGCAGCCCTAATTATGATCGGAACACAAGCCATTCCACGGCCCGGTAGTAACGGCTCTACGGACCGGTACCGGTCCGGGGACCGGGGGTTGGGAATCACGGATCTAGACTATATATCACAAAACAGTAATTATTAAAAAAATCATATATATGGGCTGATTTAAAAATCATATATATGGGCTGATTTATGGGCTGATTTAAAAATCATATATGGGCTGATTTAATGTGGTTTAATGAATTCAACACACATAAAACTTGTTATACATACCACTGATTTTGGTCATATTGCTTGTGATGTGTTCATGGTCATCCTAAACCTCATTAAATCAGCCCATAATATGATTTTATAATAATTACTCTCTTGTGATAGGCCTATAGTCTAGATGACCATGAACACATCACAAGCCAAATGACCAAAATCAGTGGTATGTATCACAAGTTTTATGGGTGTTGAATTTGAATGTCCAATATCCAATATCCAATATCCAATATCAAACCAATTCAACCGCGGTGTCTTTGGGTACCTTGAAAAGTGCTATATAAAATGTATGTATGTATTATCATTATTATTATTATTATTAATATTAATATTAATATAATATAATAATGCATCATGCCAACCAATGACTTCTACAGTATATCATCCATCTATAAATAGATGCCACTGTTTGACATGCTTTATAATGCAGTTTAATTAGCCAGCGACGTTGTAGTGAAACAAGAAAGAGTCATATTGAATACGTATAAACTGTTGTAGGTTGATCCACTTAATTATTACATATTTTAAGTAATTAATTATGAGTTTAAAAAAATGTAACAGGTAAGCCCCTTTTTAATGATTAAAGAGCCATAACAGTTCTAAGTTGTAATTGTAGGGTATATTAGTGGGGGAAGCCTTGAAAAATATGAAAGTGTGCTAGTGTTTAATATTTGATCCATTTGATCAAGTGGAGTAAAGAGGATTTGAGAAAATCCTCTTTTGCCCAATTGCTGACCTTCAGTCAAAGAAATGTTGCATAAGCTGCATCCAGTGTTAAATATAGGCCTATATGGACTTCAGTGGGTATAAGAGAGGCCCTGTGTAGTCTGCACTTTGAAAGTTAAAACAATATCTAGATGAGTTTATCTAGATAAAAAAAAAAAAAAAATCACTTAGCACCCACAGTTTGTGGAACAGCCACTTATTAGTATGCGTTTGAATCCTCTTTTATAGAGTGCTTCACATTTATTAATTTATTTTTATGTAGAGGCTTAGAGGCACAGCTATTGAAAGTCAAGGAAATTAAACCTAATCCCCATTCCAGGACACACCTTAAAAGCTATCTAAAAAACCGCCCACTACGGGCGCCAGCTCCCAGAGCATGAAACCCCAAGCTGGGAGGCATTGTGAGTCAGGTGGACGGAGGCAGGTGGTCCTGAGGCAAACATCACTTGGGGATAATAGAACATACGGTGCAGCTGATCCTGCCTGGACGTCGTTTTTGGCTCCTGATGGTCCAGGACTTAAATGTTTCTGAAGTTATTAGGTGGATGAGGCTTTGAGGTAAGTGAAATGCTCTTATGGTTCCTGAAAAGACATTGCTTTAAACCTAGGATGTTTTTTTTTTTATTTCCAGAAACTAATCCTATTATACAGTTCAAGATAAAAGTGAAGTAAGTGTTTCTGTTAAAGGAAGTTTTGCAAATGCAACATTTTCTTTATTCTTTCAGTCATCACTGATGCATCACTTTCTCTGACTGACATCCCGGTCGCATCATGATGCAGAGATGCAAAATATCAAGGCGTTCTCAGAAATCCAGGCATGTTTTCTGTCTTTCTTTCTGATCATGTTTGCAATCATCTTAATTATATCAATTCTGTTTTTAATTCAGGGCACCATCTGTAGTTTACATTGTCCCAGATGAAAGAGACTACATGCTACAGATGAATAATTTAACTAAACTAGAACGAATTCTAGTTTTCCTTCATGCGCTCATCAAATAGTTAATTATGCATAATCTTGTTAAACTGATCATGACTGAATAAAGGGGCATTGGTATAATTTTAAATCATCATACATCATCTGTGCAAAAGCAATTAGCTCCTAAGATAACCATGTTATTCAAACTTCATTAGTGAACAGAAAGAAGATGTACTCATTTGACGGTAACAGAAGATATGATTAGAGGGGTGGAAAAAAGCCGCTGTCAGTATGATTCCTGTCTGATGTACGTATTTGACGCAGCACTTCAAAAGTCTTACATGATAAAACAGTAATGTGTCATGTTTCAGACAGCATTCGCCTGTTACGACCCAAACAGGCAATATAAATTTGACTTTGAGGCAGAGCCTGAGTGGATAGACAGCGCGATGCCATGGAAGGAGCAGGAGCAGATGATGAATCTGTGGGGGGCGTCACACATGTAGCCATGTGCCAGATATGACTCAGCTGACACCCAGTGTGCATTTAAATTTGTTTTCCATTCATTTCTTGGGTCCCTGCTGTCCTCTTTAATCTCCAAGGGTTTTTCCTCCTTCTTCTGGAAATAAAGACGAACTGACCTCATAAATGACTGAACTAATGAACATGTCTGCTGAGTGGGATTAAATAGGAAATATATCTTACTATAACAATGATCATTTTATAGAGTTATAATCTGTTGGCAGCAGAGGTGTCAAGTAACAAAGTACAAATACTTCGTTACCTTACTTAAGTACAAATTTTGGTTATCTATACTTCACTGGAGTAATTATTTTTCAGACGACTTTTTACTTTTACTCCTTACATTTTCACGCAATTATCTGTACTTTTTACTCCTTACATTTTAAAAACAGCCTCGTTACTCTATTTCATTTCGGCCTTTAATAAAAACTATCCAGTTAAATTGCTCCATCTGGATAGAGTGAATTTGGTTGTGGTTGTTTCAGATGTTCTTGTCCAGTTTTGTTCTTACATCCGTTCCCTCAGATTCCTGCAACTAAACTTGGATGTACATTCCAATAAAGGTTAGGATAAATGATAACATGCCTCTGAAGTTTGACTTTTTGCACCATTACAATACTTATAGGCAACTAGTCATCATATCTCCTGCTCTCTGAAACACATGTTAATGCTCAATAGTACACATATATGGTTCTTTAATATATTTGCATTATACTAAGATGCATTCATTTTCAATGGCTTTTGTCCTTAATGGCTTTTTCCCCCCTTACATTACTTTTACTTTTATACTTTAAGTAGTTTTGAAACCAGTACTTTTATACTTTTACTTGAGTAAAAAACTTGAGTTGTTACTTCAACTTCTACAGGAGTATTTTTAAACTCTAGTATCTATACTTCTACCTGAGTAGTGAATGTGAATACTTTTGACACCTCTGGTTGGCAGTCCTGTAAGAATGGAGTTATGACTAAACCATATTTATCTGTGTTTAGATGGTCCGGTGAAGTGAACACCATGATGCCGGGGCAGATTCCAGCCAAGTCCCGGAGACAAGCTGCGCGGGGAGCTGGCTACCTGTTCGAAGCTCAGTCGTCCTCCTCTCTCTCTGTAACCGAGGAGTATTTTCTTGAAGCTGCAGAGTATGGCAATGTTCCCGAAGTGAGGCGGATGCTGGAGGAGCTTCCTCAGCTCAACGTCAACTGTGTAAACTACATGGGCCAGAACGCCCTGCAGCTGGCGGTCGCCAGCGAGCATTTGGAAGTCACCAAGCTGCTACTGAAGCAGAGAGACCTCGCTCGAATAGGGGACGCTTTGCTGTTAGCCATCAGTAAAGGCTACATCCGGATAGTAGAGACCATATTGAGCCACGAGGCCTTTGCAGACGGCCAGAGACTGACTAACAGCCCCGGCCAGGCAGAGACACAGGATGACTTTTTTTCTTTCGATGAGAATGGCACCCGTTTTTCCCACGACATCACTCCCGTCATACTGGCTTCGCAGTGCCACGCGTATGAAATAGTGCATATACTTTTTCTGAAAGGGGCCCGTATAGAGCGGCCCCATGATTTCTTCTGCCAGTGCAGGCCCTGCAGCGAGCAGCAGAGGCAGGACTCTTTCAGCCTTTCACAATCCCGCATCAATGCATACAAAGGTCTGGCCAGTCCAGCATATCTGTGCCTTTCCAACGAAGACGCGGTGATGGCAGCTTTGGAGCTGAGCAACGAGCTGGCAGTTCTGGCCAACACTGAAAAGGAGTTCAAGGTGCAATATTTCAATGAAAATGTGCATTTTTTTTTTTTTTTTGTAAAAACATAAACATTGACAGGATTTTTTCCCCTCTAAAGTGTCATTAAAGTATAGCAGGGATGTCCTGCGCTCTGTATGTTGCCTCTGTGCAGAGGTGTCAAAAGTATTCACATTCATTACTCAGGTAGAAGTATAGATACTAGAGTTTAAAAATACTCCTGTAGAAGTTAAAGTATCAACTCAAGTTTTTTACTCAAGTAAAAGTATAAAAGTACTGGTTTCAAAACTACTTAAAGTATAAAAGTTAAAGTAATGTAAGGGGGAAAAAAGCCATTAAGGACAAACGCCATTGAAAATGAATGCATCTTAGTATAATGCAAATATATTAAAGAACCATATGTGTACTATTGAGCATTAACATGTGGGTAACACTTTACAATAAGGGTCCCTTAATTAACGTTAGTTAATGCATTATTAAGCATTAATTAACAGTTTAATAACAGTTAAATAACCATTATTATGTGTTACTTAACATTAATTAACATATTAGTTAATGCATTAACAAACAGTTAATTAATGTCTACTGCTCAGGGTTAATTAATACATTAGTAAGCATTAATAAGCGTTACATTATGTAATTATTTATCCTTATGTATGCATTACTTAGTATTAATTATTACATTAGTTAATATATAAGTAAAACGTTAATAATGCCCCTAGTAATCATTTACTAATGGGGTTTATTTGGAGTGAATAAGCATTAAGTAACAGCTAGGTGTCAAAAGTATTCACATTCATTACTCAGGTAGAAGTATAGATACTAGAGTTTAAAAATACTCCTGTAGAAGTTGAAGTATCAACTCGAGTTTTTTACTCAAGTAAAAGTATAAAAGTACTGGTTTCAAAACTACTTAAAGTATAAAAGTAAAAGTAACGTAATGCGTAATGCATAATGCAAATATATTAAAGAACCATATATGTGTACTATTGAGCATGATGAAGCATTTTGACCATTTGGCCCCCCTGCAGGGACACAACGACGCCTTGCAGATTGCTCAAGCCCCCCCTTATGCTCATAGACATGCGGGTCCCAGTTCCTGGGGACCCCTGCCGGGACATTGTCACGCAAGGTCCGGCGTTCTGCATCCCTGCCGAGACTTCCAGCCCCCACAGAGACAAAGAACATATACGGACTTCCTGATTACTCAGGGGTGGTCCCAAAGCTAAAAGTCCCACCTCTCACTGGGCTGGTTTATTCCTGTAACTTTTGTATAAAAACCCTTTGGACAAAGCAATTGGGGTCGACACACCAAATACAGACTCGATCTGCGATGGTTATGTCGACCGCCGGCTGAACTGATTAAAACCTCTCTATACCACGAGCGGACTTCTGAACTGGTTTTTGATAAATTCCACAACAAAAGCAAACATGAAGTGGACTCCTTGATGTGGGTCAGCAACGACGGCCGCGTTGTTGCACCCACATCCTTGTACACGTGAATAGTTGATCACAGTTGGCAATCACAGATGAGAAAAAAGGGGAATGTGTCAGATAGTGTTGAAAGACTGATAAGCTCCAAGATTTGCATCCTATAAAAATATTGCAAACATTATCAACACTTCCCCCCACCGTGATTTTTTTTGAAGCTCTGCAAATAGACATTATGTGAGGGATATGAAATTATTCTTGTATGAAAATGTTCATGTATGAAAATGTTTTTGTATGTGCAGAGAATTTTAAACTGGACTTAAATGGACAATGTTGACACCTGTTAACACCCATTAGGAAGCACAAAACTCACGCTTCATGAAAGGATTATGGGTAGACCTATGACCATACCAAGCAATTCAGTTCTGTATATATGAAGAAGATGGACTTCCATGCCATGGATGAATCCATGATATCATTCTGTTGTACTCTAAACTTTTGCTGTCCAGTCAATCCACAGACAAGTAAAAGCTGTCCAGTCTCCTCCTAGTCACAAACCGTGCCATAACCTCCAACCCGGCAACTGGGTCTGTGTCAGGGAGTTCCGACGGAAAAACGCCCTGAAACCTCGCTGGTCTAAACCTCAACACGTCCTGCTCACCACCAACACCGCCGTCAAGTGTGAGGGGCGTCTAACCTGGTTCCACGCATCCCACTGCAAGAACACAACTCCTCGACCATGCAGCGGAAACCAGCCGATTCCTTCTTCTTCCTGCCCAGAAGTAGCTGAGCTCCAGCACCTGGGACCTCTGCAGAGGAGCAGGGGAGCAGGGGAGCAGGGGAGCAAAGGAGCAAAGGAGCAGCACAGGCCAAACTGTGACTCCACATGCTCTCCTTCTGAAGAACCGCTTGTTAAGCCTAAAACCAGCCAAAATCCACTATTATAGCTACCTTGCTACAATGGTTAATCGCTGTTCCATACCTCTACCAAAGGATGTTTACTGGATTTGTGGCGTGAAGGCTTGTGAATATCTTCCAAA
This sequence comes from Cololabis saira, assembly GCF_033807715.1. NCBI lineage: Eukaryota > Metazoa > Chordata > Actinopteri > Beloniformes > Belonidae > Cololabis > Cololabis saira. Next base: position 40,529,395 of record NC_084590.1, read on the forward strand.
CGGTTGGTCTGGAATATGTGGTCTGGGCCATGCGGTACCAGCCATGAGAATCGTTCACATTGTTAGAAGAGAATTGTACACACACACACAAACACCATGGACAAGATTTTTTGGTGCCCTCGTTCCAAATTACGGAGTCATGGCAGCTTTGGAACAGATAAGATATTTATCCCATGCAGTTGAAGATTAGCCAACACCACTGCAAAAGACATGCCTATGCTCTCACAAGAAATGACTGCTTTAGGGATGATGGATTTATTAGCTTCTCAAGGGGGAACTTGTGCTGTCATTAAAACTGAATGTTGTACATTTATACCCGCAATGCCACAGTCCAAGAAATAACGCATCACTTGAAAGATATTGCCAAAATGTTACATACACCTGTCATAAGTAGTTTGTTTCATTGGTTTAAAGAACAGTTAGGACACGTTGGTTACTTGATTTTTGAATTTGCTTTGTTGGCTTGTTGTTATTTGGTTTCCGACCACATGTCTAAGGTTTACTTGCAAACATATGTATCACTCAAACTATTACTAAAATGATGTACTCCACTGTAAAAAAAAAAAAAAAAAAATTGTGAATTGATGAAGCATTTTGACCATTTGGCCCCCCTGCAGGGACACAACGACGCCTTGCAGATTGCTCAAGCCCCCCCTTATGCTCATAGACATGCGGGTCCCAGTTCCTGGGGACCCCTGCCGGGACATTGTCACGCAAGGTCCGGCGTTCTGCATCCCTGCCGAGACTTCCAGCCCCCACAGAGACAAAGAACATATACGGACTTCCTGATTACTCAGGGGTGGTCCCAAAGCTAAAAGTCCCACCTCTCACTGGGCTGGTTTATTCCTGTAACTTTTGTATAAAAACCCTTTGGACAAAGCAATTGGGGTCGACACACCAAATACAGACTCGATCTGCGATGGTTATGTCGACCGCCGGCTGAACTGATTAAAACCTCTCTATACCACGAGCGGACTTCTGAACTGGTTTTTGATAAATTCCACAACAAGCATTAACATGTGTTTCAGGGAGCAGAAGATTTGATGACTAGTTGCCTATAAGTATTGTAATGGTGCAAAAAGTCAAACTTCAGAGGCATGTTATCATTTATCCTAATCTTTATTGGAATGTACATCCAAGTTTAGTTGCAGGAATCTGAGGGAACGGATGTAAGAACAAAACTGGACAAGAACATCTGAAACAACCACAACCAAATTCACTCTATCCGGATGGAGCAATTTAACTGGATAGTTTTTATTTAAAGGCCAAAATGAATTAGAGTAACAAGGCTGTTTTTAAAATGTAAGGAGTAAAAAGTTCAGATAATTGCGTGAAAATGTAAGGAGTAAAAGTAAAAAGTCGTCTGAAAAATAATTACTCCAGTGAAGTATAGATAACCAAAATTTCTACTTAAGTAAGGTAACAAAGTATTTGTACTTCGTTACTTGACACCTCTGCCTCTGTGTTACAGAACGATTACAAGAAACTGTCTCTGGAGTGTAAAGACTTCGTGGTGGGACTCCTGGACTTGTGTCGGAACACAGAGGAGGTGGAGGCGATCTTAAACGGGGACGGTGAATCATGCACCAACTCTGAATTCTTTGGCAGACAAAACCTCATCAGGTTAAAACTGGCAATAAAATATGAAGTAAAAAAGGTGAGCACGTGATCACAATTACCCACAATGCTCTCATCTCTAACAGGTACTGTTGCCTGTGTCGTGCGTTACTCCTCTCAGTCTTCCTCTCTGTCCATTTCTCTCTCTGTCAAACAAACACACATACCAAACCCTCATCTCTTGTGAGCAGTTTGTGGCACATCCAAACTGCCAGCAGCAACTGCGCTCCATCTGGTACCAGAACTTGTCCGGACTGCAACAGCAAACAATGGCAGTAAAGATTCTTCTTGTCCTCGGCGTAGCCGTCGGGCTGCCCATCCTGGCTGTCATCTACTGGATGGCCCCGTCAAGTAAGGTTAGTTGTACATCCTTTTAACCAAATAAACATTACTCATAGGCAGTACTCGAGTTGAGGGGGGATGGCATCCCCCCTGAAATAAAAACGGTCAAAATCATCCCCCCTGTAAAACTGCCATCCCCCCTTTCCATCCCTAATTTCATCAATGAATGTGGTTTTACTGATATTTCAACATTTAGAGTCATCACCAGAAAAATAACACCAGAAAAATAACTTATTTGACAATTTTCACCTGTTTCAAGTAAATTTTCACTTGAAATAAGTAGAAAAATCTGCCAGTGGGACAAGATTTATCTTCTCATTACAAGCAAAAAAATCTTGTTCCACTGGCAGATTTTTCTACTTATTTTAAGTGAAAATCTACTTGAAACAGGTGAAAATTGTTGTTTTTTCCAGTGATGAGTCTTGTTTTAAGTGTAATGAGATTTTTTCACTAAAATGAGACATTTTAACTAGAAATAAGACAAATATTCTTGTTAAGATTGAGTTTTTGCAGTGATCCATTTTACTTACCCTGTGAAGGACAGGGTCATATTGATAAGTTCAGAAAACTGTTTTTTATTTTTGTGTTTTGATGTATTTGATGTAAGCCCAGTGGATATTTAAAGCTTACAGAAGGCTGCATTTAACTGCTGCTATGTCATTCCTGCAGTATTTCTGCAGGTGTTTTGGTCAGTGCTATTATTTGTAATATATTATATTATTTGTAATCAGTACAAATTATCTGTCCCCATATGATAAAATCCACCATCCCCCCTGATTTCTTTTTACAACTTGAGTACTGCTCATAGGAAGCAGTTAATGCTTTCTTAGTAGATTGAAAAGAATGTATATTGGGATTATAGTTAATAGTAACACACACTACCAACATGCTTACTGGTTAAATAGATCAATACACTTAACATCTTATTAACGAAAACTTAAAATGCAAATATTAGAAAGAGTCTGCACCCACTGTATCTGAAAATACGGTTGGAGGCATCACACAATCAAAATAACATTTGTCTTTTTCTGTCACTTTTCACGTCAGTTAGGGAAACTTATGTGCGGACCCTTCCTGAAGTTTGTGGCCCATGCAGCTTCCTTTGTGATATTTCTTGGTCTGCTGGTCCTGAACGCAGCGGACCGCTTCGCAGGAACGTCGCTTCTGCCCAACATGACCACCCACGATTATCCTTCACAGCTCTTCCGGATGAAGACCACTCCCTTCACCTGGATGGAGATCCTCATCATTTCCTGGGTCATAGGTCACGAGTATAAACACACCTTTCCTCTCTCCCGTTTTCCAACACAAATCAAATCCATCCCTCCCTCCCTCCATCCATCCATCCATCCATCCATCCATCCATCCATCCATCCATCATCCATCCATCCATCCATCCATCCATCCATCCATCCATCCATCCATCCATCCATCCATCCATCCATCCATCCATCCATCCATCCATCCATCCATCCATCCCCAGGTTCAGGTTTCCGGGGTAGCAGCCTCTGCAGAGAGGTATGCATCCTCCGAACCATCAGTTGGCTCTTCGTTGTGAAGGAGAAGCGATCAGAGGTGTCAAAAGTATTCACATTCATTACTCAGGTAGAAGTATAGATACTAGAGTTTAAAAATACTCCTGTAGAAGTTGAAGTATCAACTCAAGTTTTTTACTCAAGTAAAAGTATAAAAGTACTGGTTTCAAAACTACTTAAAGTATAAAAGTAAAAGTAATGTAAGGGGGGAAAAAAGCCATTAAGGCTAAAAGCCATTGAAAATGAATGCATCTTAGTATAATGCAAATATATTAAAGAACCATATGTGTACTATTGAGCATTAACATGTGTTTCAGAGAGCAGAAGATATGATGACTAGTTGCCTATAAGTATTGTAATGGTGCAAAAAGTCAAACTTCATGTTCATGTTATCATTTATCCTAACCTTTATTGGAATGTACATCCAAGTTTAGTTGCAGGAATCTGAGGGAACGGATGTAAGAACAAAACTGGACAAGAACATCTGAAACAACCACAACCAAATTCACTCTATCCGGATGGAGCAATTTAACTGGATAGTTTTATTTTAAAGGCAGAAATGAAATAGAGTAACGAGGCTGTTTTTAAAATGTAAGGAATAAAAAGTACAGATAATTGCGTGAAAATGTAAGGAGTAAAAGTAAAAAGTCGTCTGAAAAATAATTACTCCAGTAAAGTATAGATAACCAAAATTTCTACTTAAGTAAGGTAACAAAGTATTTGTACTTCGTTACTTGACACCTCTGGAAGCGATTCTACTCCAAGTCCCTCTTGGATGACTGAACGTCTCATCCTATCTCTAAGGGAGAGTCCAGCCATCCTGGGGAGGATACTCCTGTTAGTCACTTGCATCCATGGTCTTGTTCTTTCAGTCGTCACCCACAATCTGTAACCGGATGTGCGGGTAAGAGCAAAGATCAACCGATGAACAACCTACCGAATCACGTCCCAACAAGTTGGCATACGTTTGCATGCTGTTACTTTATTTTATTTAAATTGCAATACACAGCTGTATGTGTTGAATGATGGATATCAGAAACCAAAAGTAGAAAAATCAGACCTGTAATTATATTTTCAATGGGAAAACAGCAAGGTAACACTTGAATTTGTAAAGCTTTGTATCTATATTACGTCACGTTTGTAAGTCAGTCCTCAGTGATTGGATCATCGGTTCAAGTCTGTTTTGGGATATTCATACATCATATCAGCCATTCTTCATCGCAACGACAAACAGTGTGACTGACTGTCAACGTTTTTTGATAATAATTACATTTTTCTTCCTTACAGGGAAGATTTGGGAAGAATGTAAGGATATTTGGTCACAAGACATCCGAGAATACCTGTCAGAACCCTGGAATCTCCTGGACTTTAGTATTTTGTCCATTTTCATGACCTCTTTCATTGCCAGGCTAATGGCTTTCTGGCATGCACATGCTGCTCAGTGTTACATTGACAAGCACTACGATGGCCTGTCCAACATGACCTTGCCCTTCGAGATACGGTACTACCAGCTTGGTAAGTGTGGACCAAAGGTTTCAGTGACTGTTTTCAGGGATTTGAATTATTGTAGCAAATTATAAAATACCATCAATTATGTTAGTGAAAGCAATCACATGCACTTTTACACTGAATATTGATTTTAATTGGATGATGATCAATAGGAACAGTATATGATTTACTTTATTTGACGTGGATAACAGTAGAGCTTCTCTGGTTACTTGATTTTTTCTAGTTTATTAATTACACAAAACACTTAGATTGTTCGGTTTTTTAGATTAGAATACCTAGCACAGGAAGGGATATTCACAGATTCAGGGTTTCCTACACTCAGCATTTCTGTGTTTTCAGCGAGAATCCACTGGATTCCCTCAGACCCACAGCTCATCTCCGAAGGCCTCTATGCGATCGCTGTCGTGCTGAGTTTTTCTCGCATCGCTTACATCTTGCCTGCCAACGAGAGATTCGGGCCTTTGCAGATCTCTCTGGGAAGAACGGTGAAGGACATCTTTAAGTTCATGGTGATTTTCATGACCGTCTTTGTGGCGTTCATGGTGGGAATGTTCAACCTGTACTCGTACTACCTTGGAGCCAAGCACAACGACGCCTTCACGACGTAAGTGTTGCAGTGATGCGGCCTTTGCGCTGGGACACAATCTGCAAAACATGTCCATCTTTTTGTGCCTCAACTAGGGCTGGGCGATATGGACCAAAAGTCATATCTCGATATTTTCTAGCTAAATGGCGATACTCGATATATATCGATATTTTTTCTGTGACATAATTGGGGTTTCCCCCAAAGCATTATAGCATAGCATCTCTGTTAGCTTCATTTTTTTCAGTCAGTTTTAATACAAAGCCTCGTGCCAAATGTCACACAGGTACCTTTATTAACAGAGGTCTGCACAATATCAAAATGTATAAAACACATGAAATAAAAATAAACTGCCTGCATATATAGAATAAAAATGCTTCTTGAATAAAATAAAACAAATATCCCTTTCCTGCATAACAATTAAATTAAAATACACTGTGCAATTAATACAATGTAGACAGTAACAGGCAGACTTTTCCACTGAGGTTGACAGTTGTGCAAATAACAAAACATTTGTGCAAATCTCAAATAAAACATTCAAGTCAATTTGTCACAAAATAAGCTATATCAAAATCATTAAAAAAAATTAATTTTTTTTTTTTAAATCGATATAAGCGATATTGTCTCGTACCATATCACGTCTGATAATATATCGATATATTTTAAAATCTCGATATATCGCCCAGCCCCAGCCTCAACTAACGTAGTTATTTTGTTTTTCATTCTTACAGTGTTGAGGAAAGTTTTAAAACACTATTCTGGGCCATCTTTGGACTGTCAGAAGTCAAATCCGTGGTCATTAACATCAACCATAAGTTTATAGAAAATATAGGCTATGTTCTGTACGGGGTGTACAACATCATCATGGTGATTGTCTTGTTGAATATGCTCATAGCCATGTTCAACAGCTCCTTCCAAGAAATTGAGGTACGGCTTAACCTTCCACATTTGATTGCCTCGTGTGCTATCCAGGAATACAGATCCTTGCTCATCAAAGGCTTCCTCTGTTTCCGTTTCACCTGTCTTGTCTGTCGGCGCAGGATGACGCCGATGTTGAGTGGAAATTCGCCAGAGCCAAACTGTGGTTCTCTTACTTTGAGCACGGCAGCACACTGCCCGTCCCCTTCAACCTCGTACCCAGCCCCAAGTTCGTAGTGTCCCTCTTGCTTGGAATGAAGAGATTACTCTGGGATGTCCTCGCGTGCAAAAACAGAGACAATTCAAATGATGAGATGGAACTTAATAACGTAAGTCATCAGAAATATTTCCTTCATGGAAAACAGTGATTCTCATTCAGTTACAATCAGTACTGGAGTTGAGGGGGGATGAGGGGGGATGGCATCCCCTCTGAAATAAAAACGGTCAAAATCATCCCCCCTGTAAAACTGCCATCCCCCCTTTACATCCCTTATGTCTTTTCATCAATGAATGTGGTTTTACTGCTTTTTCAAAATTTAGAGTCATCACCAGTGTTGTGCGACTCGGGTAGCTTGGCTGTCCAGTTATCAAGGCTAATGATAATTCTATTAAAGAATTATTAATAATTAATAAAGTGGACTATTTATCAAATCATATTATCAAAATGATAATTCTCGGGGCACCACCGCCGGGCCTTACTTCCGGTGGGATTCGATAACTAAAACAGCAGAAAATCAGTCTCATATGATTATGGTTTATCCTGCAGAACAGCAAATCTTACAGAATAACAGTGAAGGCGTGATGTCCGAACACTAGGCTCTGCTTAAACAAATCAATTTGTGACCAAATCTTGCATGAAATAACAACCACTCATAAAGAAATCAATCAGAATTTATTTACATACGGGTATCAAAAGGGATGTAAATAAGTACCCGAATAAATCTGATGGCACACGACATTATTATAAAACCATTAACTAACAAGAAAAACAACAATCAATAAAATGAAACATAAACGTTAAATGCATGGAATGGAAACAAAAAAAGAAATCAAGCAATAATAACGAAGATACAGAACATCTACAGTTCAAACGGGGCTCCTGTGGTCTTTTAAAGATGGACGCGCCCTCTGGGCCACGTGCAATCGGACCGGATGGCGAACGCAGCATTTAAAACGTGCCTACGGCAGAAAACAACGACTACCAAATAATCAAACATGATAATGATAACAATGATGATGTAATCTCAGCTCTGAACACAGATTTAGCTCTGTAACACTCTTAAGTTACTGATAACCCAGGTCTCACAATCTCACACACAGTTCTGAACACTCTTAAATCCTACTGATCACAGCTACGCGGGCTCACGTCTCCTCTGGGATCCGGAATCGGGTGCCTGCGGGTTTGTCGACTGGGTTCGCGGTCCTGCTGGGGTTTCGCAGTCAGGCTATCGCGTCCCGTCCCTTCCCCTGAAACGGATTAGACAGCGGCGGGGCCGCCTCGTGCCGGGCCGTGGTTCCGGACCAAAACGGAGGCTCACACGCATTCCTAGGCGCGGCGGGGGGACCGGTCTCTCCGCCGTGCTTCCCTCTCTGCGCCGGTCGCCGACGCGCGGCCGTCCGGGCCCCGGGAGAGCTCACGCCGGGCGAGACGCCGGCCGTCCGTCCCCGATCCCTGCGCCGGTTGGCAGACAGGGGCTCGGAGCGGGGAGGGGGGTTCAGTCTGAGTCGCAGCTGTGTCCCGATCTGGTTGCCGGGAGCGCGTGGGCGTCGGAAGCTTGGATCTGTGAACTTAAAGAGGAACAGAGTTTAGTGAGAAATCGGAGCCTCCCGGGGGACCGCGGCTTCAACGGCCGGACCCCGCAGGGCCCGGTACGGTGCGGGCCTCCTGCCTCCCCCCAGCCCGGGGGGAGAGAGAGGTGGGATCTTTGGCCCAGAGCCAAGAAGATCCAGCCGTTCCAGGACGAGATGTAGTTGAGAAGAGAGGAGAAGAGAGCAGCGGCAGGGGTTTTGATCCTACGCGCGCTGCGGTGACGTCATCGGTGCCTCGTTTGTGATTGGATGCGCGTCGCTTGTAGGCGCCGCCCCATCCCGCAAGGCATGCTGGGGGGGTTGCTGGTAGATTTTGTGTCTGTCCAAAGAGGCCTGGTTTTAGGGCTCCGCTGCGTCCCGACCCCTGCTTAGGTGTCATAAAACCCCAAGGAAGTCTGTTTTCCCTGGCAGAAACCCTGCTGGGTCCTTGTTTTGATCTCCGGCCATGCAGTGGGGGTCGTAAACGGACTATCTCGACCCAGGCCGAGATAACCAGGAGTTAGCAGCAGGGGGTCGCAGGACTTCAGGAAGAAGGGGCAAAGTCTGGTTTTACAGGTCCTCATAATCACAAAATATATATACATTTATAAAAGTCCACATGATCACTGGGTGCGGCCCAACACCAGAAAAATAACTTATTTGACAATTTTCACCTGTTTCAAGTAAATTTTCACTTGAAATAAGTAGGAAAATCTGCCAGTGGGACAAGATTTATCTTCTTATTACAAGCAAAAAAATCTTGTTCCACTGGCAGATTTTTCTTCTTATTTCAAGTGAAAATCTACTTGAAACAGGTGAAAATTGTTGTTTTTTCCAGTGATGAGTCTTGTTTTAAGTGTAATGAGATTTTTTTTACTAAAATGAGACATTTCAACTAGAAATAAGACAAATATTCTTGTTAAGATTGTGAGTTTTTGCAGTGATCCATGTTACTTATCCTGTGAAGGACAGAGTCATATTGATAAGGTCAGAAAAGTGTTTTTTATTGTTGTGTTTTGATGTATTTGATGTAAGCCCAGTGGATATTTAAAGCTTACAGAAGGCTGCATTTAACTGCTGCTATGTCATTCCTGCAGTATTTCTGCAGGTGTTTTGGTCAGTGCTATTATTTGTAATATATGATATTATTTGTAATCAGCACAAATTATCTGTCCCCATATGATAAAATCCACCATCCCCCCTGATTTGTTTTTACAACTCGAGTACTGGTTACAATCCACGTTTTAGTCTCAAACAACAAATATTCACCAGGTCTTTCTCTCCTCTTATTCTAAAGTTAAGGCAACACGAAGGACTGAAGGGGGACTCATCTCTTCACCCAACTCGTCACCAAGTACAGCCATTTTCACTTCCTTATACCCATTAACAACTGAGATGTTTGGATGAGCACAAACTGTTTATTTTAGTTCAGGTTTTGTGTGTGGAACTTATTTTAAGACTAAAACCATCCATTCCTCATTACAGAAGGTAATGAAGTGTCTCATCAAAAGATACATATTAAAAGCGCAGACAGATAAAGAGAACAGTGAAGTAAATGAAGGTGCGTTCAGCTATCGTCCCCAAATGTCCTGCTTGAAATGTTGGGATTACAAAATCAATACAATAAATATGTGATTTTTGTTCACTCGCTGTCCCACAGGGGAGCTGAAAGAGATCAAACAGGACATCTCCAGTCTTCGCTTCGAGCTGCTGGAGAGGGGGAACCACGACATGACGACGCTGACGGAGCTCCTGAGGCAGCTGGGAGACGTCGTCAGCGTTAGGCAGAAAGCAGAGCAGAAGCACGAGCTTAAAAAGCACTAAACCTGAGAGAATCATTTCCTTCACATAATGTAATCATCTCATCAATGAGGCATACAGTCAGAGGATGCTTTGGTCAGACTTAAAACACAGTTTTATCTAAAATCATACTCATCCAGAGTAGATATTCTGACTTTGTTACAAACATACAGGACTGTCTCAGAAAATTAGAATATTGTGATAAAGTTCTGTATTTTCTGTAATGCAATTAAAAAAAACAAAAATGTCATACATTCTGGATTCATTACAAATCAACTGAAATATTGCAAGCCTTTTATTATTTTAATATTGCTGATTATGGCTTACAGTTTAAGATTAAGATTCCCAGAATATTCTAATTTTTTGAGATAGAATATTTGAGTTTTCTTAAGCTGTAAGCCATGATCAGCAATATTAAAATAATAAAAGGCTTGCAATATTTCAGTTGATTTGTAATGAATCCAGAATGTATGACATTTTTGCATTACAGAAAATAAAGGACTTTATCACAATATTCAAATTTTCTGAGACAGTCCTGTATATATTTAATGATGCATACAGTCAGAGGATCCTTTGGTCAGACTTAAAACACAGTTTTATCTAAAATCATACTCATCCAGAGTAGATATTCTGACTTTGTTACAAACATATACATAACCGACAACTCATTAAATTCTCTGTGATCCGGTTCTTGTATTTGTAAAGTTAACCACATGGTGGCGCTGACGTGTGTGTGTGTGTGTGTTTACTTTTTCCTTGTTGCTCAGGCCATGTTACACTGCTGTGCACATCTTCCTGCTTCCATTGAATGGGTCTGCCTGATGCCACCCAGTTCTGGAGTTTTAAAAAAAATCAGGGGGGATGGTGGATTTTATCATATGGGGACAGATAATTTGTGCTGATTACAAATAATATAATATATTACAAATAATAGCACTGACCAAAACACCTGCAGAAATACTGCAGGAATGACATAGCAGCAGTTAAATGCAGCCTTCTGTAAGCTTTAAATATCCACTGGGCTTACATCAAATACATCAAAACACAACAATAAAAAACAGTTTTCTGAACTTATCAATATGACTCTGTCCTTCACAGGATAAGTAAAATGGATCACTGCAAAAACTCATATTTGTCCTATTTCTAGTTAAAATGTCTCATTTTAGTAAAAAAATCTTATTACACTTAAAACAAGACTCATCACTGGAAAAAACAACAATTTTCACCTGTTTCACGTAGATTTTCACTTGAAATAAGTAGAAAAATCTGCCAGTGGAACAAGATTTTATTGCTTGTAATGAGAAGATAAATCTTGTCCCACTGGCAGATTTTCCTACTTATTTCAAGTGAAAATTTACTTGAAACAGGTGAAAATTGTCAAATAATTTATTTTTCTGGTTATTTTTCTGGTGATGACTCTAAATGTTGAAATAGCAGTAAAACCACATTCATTGATGAAATGACATAAGAGATGGAAAGGGGGGATGGCAGTTTTACAGGGGGGTGATTTTGACCGTTTTTATTTCAGGGATGCCATCACCCCTCATCCCCCCTCAACTCCAGTACTGCTGCCACCTGTTTATAATGTCTCATTCAGGGAGGATTCATCCACGTAGAGGACAAAAGCAAGATGTGGTTCCGCTGAATACAAGAACATATTCTCTTAACATGTCAGTGGTAGATTTGAAATGAAATCAAACCTTTACGCTACATTTACTGCCCTTTCCTTTTTACTAAGAGGTCATCTTAGACTCAATGAGCGTCACTTTGGGTTAGATGTTCAAAACAAGACATTAACCCATGTTCGCTCCCTCGTTCTGTGCGTCAGTAAAATGAAGATTACTGGAGTATGATGTTTAATTGATGTAATTAAAACCAATGCTGGTTGTCTTTCCTTCTTGGAATATGAGGTTTATATGCAGCAGATGTCACCGAGCTCTGACACAGTTGAAAGTGAAAAGGTCTGAGAACCATTTGGCCCCCTTGAGTACAAAAAAAAAAGCTCACTATGGTTAGACAAAGCAACAAATGACACATGTAAGTGGTAGTAATACAGAAAAATAATGTAAAAGGTTTTGAATGAAGTGAAAAAATATGAGATGTATAAAGTGCCTTTGATTAAACTAAAGTAGAAGGTGTTGCACAGGGATTTCAGGGTTGCCGTTGGTTGTTGCCATATCAATATGGCAACATTTGCAGACTGAAGTCTCGTGAAAAAACTGGGCCATTGGAGCACTTGGAGAACACATCATCCAGATATGAACGTGCGATTGTTATAATATGTAGGCCACAGCATGAGAATCCCTCCCGATGCTGTCAAAAACATGACGCAAGGAGATAGAGCCAAGGACTGCGTGTGCATCATGACTGCACGCATCAGCAACATCCATACTCCACTGATTAGCTCGGATATTAAAACCAGTTCCCATATCTGACGGGGATAACACAAGTAAATGAGATGAGTCAAAGGAGCTAAGAGGCACCACAACATGAAGGCCTTGAGAATCAGATAACCACCATGGAGAGGATATTCCTGACATGATCAGTCTCATCCCAGTCTCTGAGTTATACTGGTTTAGTACTGGTTTAATAGGAATCTCTAGTTTTATGTAGCACTACATAGTTGTAAGCAGTACTCGAGTTGAGGGGGGATGAGGGGGGATGACATCCCTCCTGAAATAAAAACGGTCAAAATCATCCCCCCTGTAAAACTGCCATCCCCCCTTTCCATCTCTTATGTAATTTCATCAATGAATGTGGTTTTACTGCTATTTCAACATTTAGAGTCATCACCAGAAAAATAACACCAGAAAAATTACTTATTTGACAATTTTCACCTATTTCAAGTAAATTTTCACTTGAAATAAGTAGAAAGATCTGCCAGTGGAACAAGATTTATCTTCACAAGCAAATAAATCTTGTTCCACTGGCAGATTTTTCTACTTATTTTAAGTGAAAATCTACTTGAAACAGGAGAAAATTGTTGTTTTTTCCAATGATGAGTCTTGTTTTAAGTATAATTAGATTTTTGTTTAACTAAAATTATACATTTTAACTAGAAATAAGACAAATATTCTTGTTAAGACTTTGAGTTTTTGCAGTGATCCATGTTACTTATCCTGTGAAGGACAGAGTCATATTGATAAGTTCAGAAAACTGTTTCTTATTGTTGTGTTTTGATGTATTTGATGTAAGCCCAGTGGATATTTAAAGCTTACAGAAGGCTGCATTTAACTGCTGCTATGTCATTCCTGCAGTATTTCTGCAGGTGTTTTGGTCACTGCTATTATTTGTAATATATTATATTATTTGTAATCAGCACAAATTATCTGTCCCCATATGATAAAATCCCCCCCCCCCCCCTTTTTTTTTCTTTTTTTTTTTTTACAACTCGAGTACTGGATGTAAGAGTATGAAATGATAAGGTCTGAAAAGTTGATAATTATATTTGAAATATGAGAGATTTAATTTATAACCAGTAACTTTTTTTTTCTCCGTTTAACATCTTACATAACACCTCCTGAGTTCACCTGAAGAGCTCACTGATCATCCAGAATAGATGAGGTCCCAAATGATCACAGCTTCAAAGCACATGATTAGAACTGATTTCTATCCCTACTTTTCTGCATTAATTCACATGGCTGTACAAAATTAGAATCCATTTTTATAGAGGGAAGTTTTGTAGGATGTCATTTAGCATCAGTTAGTCAGTTGGACGCCGTGTGCTCTCCATCCATTGCATTGGCACCGTATTTACAACACTTTAACTACACTAAGATTAGCATGGTTTCTGGTTTTTGTTTTCTTATTGGTGGACTGTAGGGCGGAGACTTACAGTCTTTGACATTGAAATTCTCCTCACTAAAAAGCTACTCTGCAGGGCTGCAGGGAGGACAGTGTCAGACTGCTCCAAACTTATCACCGGACTGGGCTCACACTCTCCTTAACTTCTCTGGATGTTTGATAAGAATGAGGATTGTTGCATTGGAATATCTGAAGGGACAAGAAGCTTCATCAAACTTTTAAAAATGACATTGACCAACATAAGGACATATCGGTTCTGTAAATGTTGCTGGTTTCACTTTGGAAATAGATCATAAATGCGCTCCAACTAGTATACAGTCCTTCCTAAAAGCTTGTTTTCTCGGTTTTTTTTTATTTATTAATAGGGGAAGATTTTATTTTCTAAAAGCCTTGGTCCATGTGACAGACAAGAGAGTCACAGAGCATCTCGAGAAAGGGGAGGATTGCAGGAAGGTCTCTCAGCTGAAACTTATCAAACATCTCCAGCCTCCTCCAGTCCCCGCTGTGCGCCTCAGGCTTTAAAAAAAAAAAGATGGAAAATAAAATAAACGGTAAGGTGAGCGCCATGGGTGCCACTTTGATTTCCGAAGCAGTTGATTCAAGAGTAGGCGACTTGAGTGAAGCAGGCTACGGCAGGTCCACCTCTAAGTTATCCGTGAGCTGCATGTCGTCCGCGCGTAACTTTGGCACCGCTGGCGCGCAGATCCGCGCTCTGAACCCGGGCGGCGGAGACTGCGCAGTTTTCAAAGACTGTAACGTTGTCGATGCCCCACTGGCCGGGAAGCCGTTTTACGACCGCAATAGCGAATATTTGAAGAGTGAAAACGTCCAGTGGGACGATTTTGTTAAAGTTCAGCGGACTGTTGCTGCCAGTGCCACCACGTCCGAAAGTTCCCCAGGCTGCGCCAGTCTGAGCCTGCGCTCCACGCCCGCGCCCTGCAAGTTGATCAAGGATGAGAAGGAGTCCTCTATGATCATGGACAACCCCGGTTCCAGTTTCGATCCATCCTCTGAGATATCTAGTCTCGAAATCTGCTGCGACGCTGACAGGAAGCTGCATCAGGGGCTTGGCGAAAGCGAAGCGGCGAGTTTCCCTCCGGCCTCGGCTGTTCCTCCTCGACCTGCTGCTGGGATGGAGGGCTCTCCAAACTTTCTCATCGACCTGAACCAGCCGGAGCCGCCGCTGGTGAACGCGACCCGGGCGGACTCCAGGTGCACCATTCCCGGGAAAGCCCTGCTCAGCTTCGATGCCAATAACGCGCAGCCGGGAGCGCAACAGCAGGCGATGTACAAGACTGAAGCGTCTCGTTGGCAGATTTCTCCGGCCGAACCCCAGTTCTGGTGCCAGCCAGCCGGGGGGAGCGAGGACCCCTTCACATCCGGCAGCTACGATGGCATCCAGACCCAGAGCCTGCAGAGGAACCCCTCACCTTTCCCCACGTTTCCAGGGTAAGTAGGAATTACGCACAACTCAATCACTAATTAAGGCTGGTTTATGGTTCCGCGTTACACCGACGCAGAGCCTACGGCGTAAGGTACGCGGCCGTACGCCGTAGGCTACGCCGTCGATTTAACGCGGAACCATGAACAAGCTTTTACGCACAACTCCATCGCTGATTACTGCACTAGAACGTTTTATAATAGGGACAATACGCTACACGCAGGGGCGAAAATCCCGGGGGGGACAGAGGGGGGACAAGTCCCCCCCATTAGTAAAGCTGTCCCCCCCTAGAATAATTTGAGACAGAATTAATAATGTTGGAACAATGCAGTAGTATTTAGTAGTGATGCACCAAAATGAAAATTTGTGGCCGAAACCGAAATCGAAAATAATAATAAACAGTAAAATCTCATCATTCAAGTAAATTTTCACTTGAAATAAGTAGAAACATCTGCCAGTGGAACAAGATTTATCTTCTCATTACAAGCAAAAAAATCTTGTTCCACTGGCAGATTTTTACACTTATTTTAAGTGAAAATCTACTTGAAACAGGTGAAAATTGTTGTTTTTTTCCAGTGATGAGTCTTGTTTTAAGTGTAATGAGATTTTTTTTACTAAAAATGAGACATTTTAACTAGAAATAAGACAAATATTCTTGTTAAGATTTTGGGTTTTTGCAGTGTATTATGTCAGATGTGCTGTATTATTGCCACCTTCCACCTAATACCATTGTTTTGTATTGCTCTAAGAAAGGTCTTCTGCCTGTTTGTGAGATAGAGATGAGAATGTCAAAATGCTGTATTAAAGGAAGGCTAAAACTTTTATTCCTTGTCCCCCCCTGGATTTATTCTCTAAAATGTTACTGTTTATTGTCCCCCCCAACTATGAAACGGGATTTTCGCCCCTGGCTACACGCAATTTTAATTTGCCATACGTCATAAGTCTACATATGTGTTCATTAACTAATTACAATGCTGGCAAGTTGAGGAAAGTGACTCTTATTTTCTTGAAGAGGCGCCTCTGCTTAATTAATGCTGTTTCATTTGGGTCTGGCTTTGAAAAGAAAAGAAAAACATTAAAGAAAATATCAGCCTGCAAGTTTCCCTTTCCCAGATGACTTCAGCCTCGAGTGATTCTGTTTGTTTTTCTCCCCCTAGTATGCAACCCCAAAGACTGTGCGTGATCTGCGGGGATGAGGCATCTGGATGCCACTATGGGGTCTTAACCTGCGGAAGCTGTAAAGTCTTTTTCAAAAGGGCAGTTGAAGGTGAGCAAATAAACTTTCAAGTTTCCAGATATGTGTTCACGCAACTGTGGACCTATAGTTTCCTTTTGTCAAATACTGACTGGGCCATCTGTTTGTATGGGATAGCTAAAAAAAAAAATCAAGCAGTTTAGCTTTAAGACTTATTTCTTTGCTTCAGGAAAGAATCTTGATTCATTACTTCTTTTAACTTTTTAAATGAATACATTGCATTTTTAAATGATTTGTACTCATAAATCTTTTGGCATGATAAGACTTGGAAGACTTGGTCATGGATCAACCTTTTTGTGTTTTATTTTCTTAGGAAAGATATTTTGCAAAAAGAAATTTTAAAATATTTGCTTCAACTGTCAAGTTAATTCTATCTTATGACATCTTATCTTCGTGATTTTGATGATAAAGTTTTGTTTTTATGAATTAAACAAAATACAAAGCGAATGCATCCGTCAAACATAATATTTTTTATGAACTTGGGTAAGCTATAGATAAACCTGAAGCCTACTTGCACAACCAGCCTCCATCTAACACAATATAACCGTATAAAATGAGAAAAAAAAGTAGTTTGAACTTCCTAAACTTTAGATCCCTCTCATTGATGGCCATGATGTTGAATCTGAAGTCATACTCCTCCTCACTTCTTTGTTTAGTTGACCTACTTTCCCTGAATATGATAGTGGGTTATTTGGCAACATTGCTGCCTCATTGAAGGCTGTAGCAACGCTCAAGTTGTTTAGCAACTGAATCCACTTAGAGGGACGAATCTTGACTTCACACTAGTTTACATGACCTGGTTGACTTTACTGCGGCTCTGGTCTGGTCTGGTCTGCTGCGTCAAAAACTGGCATGTGATCTATTATGTTCAGCTTGGTTCAATAATGTTGAAGAATAGGTGATTTAGCTTTTCATACAACACTGATGCTGAGCTCAAAACTGCTTCTGTTTGACTGTCTTCAGTCATGAAGTCAGTTACTCATTATTCTAATGAATAATTATTTGTGTAACACCTTTATTGTTAAATGCATTAGTTTACCTATGCCTCTTCTAATGTTCTTTCTTTCTGCATTTTCCTTTGGTAACTTGGGTCATTAGCAGATATCACATTTTGTGGAGAGTGAAAGGTCCCAAGAAAGTACAGATTCTTATATGTATATTACAGAAAACTTCAATTCAGGTATAAATCCTTGCAAACAAAAAAAAACAATCCACTCCTGCTGCCCCTCCCCTCCAGACATCCAGGCTGATAACTGACTGTACAACTGTGTTTTACATCACATATCTGCATAAAATATGATATTTTTTTATCTCTTTTCTGATTTCTTTTTGTTAATCTGTGTCCACTGTATCCGACAAATAACTTCAAAGTAGAGTGACGTCGCAATCACACTCTCACGGACACAAACACACACACACACACAACTCTCCCTGACCTTCTTTGGTAGTCGTTAAGGGCTATTAGTAACAGTATCACATTGACCAGTGTACAACATGTTCTTCATCTTGGACTTTTTTTTTTCCTTCTCGTTATCTTGTGATGTGAGATATATGAGAGCCACTATGTCTCACCAGGGCCGTGTCACTCTGTCCTCACAGCCTTGCCTCTATCTAATTTGCCTCTTTGGATCTTTCAGAATGCTGCCTCGGTGTGGAGTGGAGTAGCCACGCTAATAGTCGAGAGCCCTCTCTCCTTCTCAATTTTTTCTCCCCCTCTTCGTCATACGTTTGGAAATCAAGCACTGTTCAAATTGTGTGCATTGTCTGTACCCACTCGCTCAACAGGCCATCACAGCTATCTCTGCGCCGGACGGAATGACTGCATTGTGGACAAAATACGGAGGAAAAATTGCCCCGCGTGTCGTCTGCGAAAGTGCTATCAAGCGGGAATGATGCTTGGAGGTACTATTTGCTTGGATTTCTACTTGGACAGAACTACGGCCAGGCATCCACATGGCAGACGATACATTGATTTGTTATGTCGTAATAAGTAACCCTACTAAATCAGTCTGAAAGTCAAGTGAAATACTCCCGGTACCTGGATGAAAAAGACAGTACTGAGTTAAAATTAAGCAGGAACCGTTATTCAAGAAGACGTTTTTAAACTCTTCCAAATCTGTTTTAGCCATGTCAACGTTCAAGTTAAATCTGCATCAAAGAAAAAGAGTGATGACTAGAGCTTTCCCTAACTGGATCACTCCATGCATTTGTGTTCCAGGCAGGAAACTGAAGCGTTTCGGGGCCTTGAAAGCTTTGGGTCTGGCCCCGTCCCTCATGTTCCAGTCCCACTTGAGCATGTCCAATGACAGTCAGGCCTTGGCCCCCATGTCTTGCATTCCGAGCATCCACGAGATACAGGTCTCTCAACAAATTATGAACATCCTGGAAAACATTGAGCCCGAGATCGTGTACTCGGGATACGACAGCCAGCAGCCCGAAGTTCCCCATCTTCTGCTGAACAGTCTCAACAGGCTGTGTGAGAAACAGCTGCTGTGGATAGTCAAGTGGTCCAAGGCCCTGCCAGGTAACACCCCTCTGCATCTCAGGGTCAACACATTGGTTGCCAAGGAGATCCACTGGCAGGCCTCCTGAAGGTTTCAGCCTAAAAGACAGGATGACATATAAGCCTTGATCATGCTGTAAATATATTTAATATAAGAGAAGTGGTCCCCATTGGTATATGGGTCAATGACGAATAAGGATTTTCAACAGGTCAATTTTAAAATAATAAAAAAAAGAATATCTATTGCAGTAGTTCAAACATTAAGAATGTTGTGTACACATACATTTATATAAAAATTTTAAATTAAGTGATTTCAGAGTTTTTTGTCAAGCTGAATTGGCACTAGCCTTAAAAAAAGTCATGTGGTGCAACCATGATTCATATTAAAATAAATTAATTTCCTTAACACCTTGACATCTTTTTTTTTTACAAGTTTTCAGTATTATACAAAAATTGTTGTTTTTTTAATGGTTGCGCCACATGATATTTCATAAAATGGACATCATCAGTCAAACTCTGTTTGTATATTATGATGGAAATATAAATACAAATGTGTTACAATCTTACACACTACAAGACATTTCGGAAATCATGCCAGATAGGGCAGAAGATTGATACATTTAGAGTGATTTCAAAAAAAGTTTTCAAAACAAGACTCATGGTCGGATGGTGGCATCACATGACATTTTGACGCTTAAAACATCAACAAAATCCCAAATAACTAGTATTTTTAGTAAAATTCAAGTGAGTCCATATGTGGGACAGGTAGTTCATATATATGTTTTTTTTTATCCATTTAAAACTTTTTTGAATTGAAAAAAAATCTGTTTTTTAGAAAATATAGGCGTCACGTCATTGACCCATATAACATTTTTGAACTAAAATACTTCATAATATTAAATATAATATAAAAATAAATATATAATATAAAAATATCACTGGAAATGTAATTAATGTGCTGTTATGACACAGGTTATCACCAAAAGGGAGACAGAAGCTGCTAAATTCTTTTGTTTCCCCCCCAAAGGGTTTCGTAATCTGCACATAAATGACCAGATGACCCTAATCCAGTACTCGTGGATGAACCTGATGGTGTTCTCACTTGGGTGGCGCTCATTTCAGAATGTCACCAGTGAATATTTATACTTTGCACCTGATCTGATTCTTAGTCAGTAAGTAACTGCACTCAAATAGGCAATCTAAGCCGGCTTTTAAAGCGTTATAACTTATTATTAAGCAGTTAAACGTGTTTTTTTTTCTCCCCGTGTGTCTCTTCACCAGAGAACAAATGAGAAGATCTCCAATTTATGACCTCTGCCTGGCGATACAGTTTATCCCACAGGAGTTTTCAAATCTTCAAGTGACCCGTGATGAATTCCTTTGCATGAAGGCCATAATATTACTGAACACAGGTAAGATTGTTGATTAGGGGTGGGCAAAAATATCAATATGGCAATATATCGCAATATTTTTCCAGCCGATTTGATATTCAAAATTATTTTAAAATATTGATTTTTTTTCAAACAATAAATCATGTTTCAGACCAGTTGTCAAGTATGACTTTGTTGTATACATGGGCTTAAATAGTTAATGTTAATTTCATATTATGTAAATAATATGAAAAACATGCAAATATGTTGTAACTTTAGCTAGTAGTTACAATAAAACGTCATGTATTATTTGAATTACATTGTTTTGATTCAGTTTTTTCCATGGATTATAACTATAATCTGATGTACGTGCAACTCAGATTTTAAGATGCATGACTTTTACAGTTTTCAGCTAACTATGTATGACATTGCAATATATCCCAACATTTGGATATCGCAATATCGTATTGTATAGTGATTCAAGTATCGCGATGTGTATCGTATTGTGAGGTCCTTGGCAATACCCACCCCTATAGTGGAGCGGCTAAGAGTGGATTTTAGGCAGAATCGTGCATTTGGTGATACAAGCATGAAAATTGGCATGAGCAGTCTCCATGGGTCACTTGACAAGAAAATTGGTCGGGCCACTTGAAATTTCAAGCTGGCGGCCATTTTTCAAGATGGCCGCCACCTTGGTCGATCAATTAAGTGATGTAATTGTTTGGTTGGTGATATAGACATGAAAATTGGCATGAGCAGTCTCCATGGGTCACTTGACCAGAAAATTGGTCGGGCCACTTGAAAATTTCAAGCTGGCGGCCATTTTTCAAGATGGCCGCCACCTTGGTCGATCAATTAAGTGATGTAATTGTTTGGTTGGTGATATAGGCATGGAAATTGGCATGAGCAGTCTCCACTGTATTTTGTCTAACTCCTCACCCTTGACCTGTCCGATGTGGTAAAACCTGCCAGGAGTTCCCTCCTAACGGCATAGCTCTCAGGGTTCAGTGAAGTGCACAAGCTCCCTTACCACAACAAGGTAACAGTCACAAGGGAGGTTTTTATTTTTTTTGTTTTTTTATTTTTTATTTTTTTTACCTAAATGAACAGACAGTAACGTTGTCAAATAAATAGTAAGGAATGGAGAAACAAAAAGGAAGATTATTAAAATGGCCAGCTTTGGCGCTGAATGGATAGCGCTCAAAAAATAATTGAACAATTATTTACTGAATGGCAATATGGGCAGATCTAGAGGCAACAGCAGCTCTGACTGACATAGCCGTGGAACCATGATAAACTGAAAATATCCCTCACAAATAAAAGGTAGAGGTGCTGACATTACAAAGTATCTCCTCAACTAAAAATATCTCTCACTGGTAATTAGCCAGTGGAAAAAAATACTAAAGAACTAAACTAAAAATGCGATTAACTGGTAAAACTGAAGACAAACTGATGTGGCCATGGGGAGCCGAGCCATAGGTCTACACCTGAAAACACAGGTGCCAAGGGGGAGTAACCCTGGCAAAAAGAATATGCAGATAGGATCTAGCAGGGGCAACTAAACAGACATGTACAAGTGAGTCCATATCTGAAGCACTTACACCTTCCAGTACATGCCTTGGTGCACCCGCATTTGGTCAACTCCCAACAACTCTCTGCAATAGGTGGAAAGGGAGTCCAAAAGATTTTCCATTCCTCATCTTATTTTATCCATCCCCAGTCAGATGGGCTTGGCATTTGTGGTTGTGGCTTTAATGCCTGTCCCCACACGTATCCAGCCTCATAAGATGCACGTTTGGCATGCTCTTTGAGTGCTGCTTGAGTTGGTGGGATCAGGTCATATGGTCTTTGCTTTCTCGCAAAGAGATCAAGCCTCGCCTCATTCACAGTTGTGACATCGCTGGATCTGTCATACATTAGCACAACAAATCTCTCCAAAACTTGCAGGTCGCTGTCATCTACTGCAGAGGGTTCTGTTTCGCAAGAGCATAGAGTGGCTGGTCAGCAGTTATGACAGGCGTTTGTCTTGGATTCAGGAATGCCGCTGTATCACTAACTTTGTCCATGACATGCTTTACTGTTGCAACAGAGTGGGCTTGGTCTCGGAGGAGGGGGAGCAGTGATGTAATGCTGACTTTAAAATCCAGTCTCCTCCGTTGGGATGCATGGTGGGCTGACCATGTTATATTGGCAGAAGCATCGACTGCTTGGGTTAGGCTAACTTTCTCCAACCAGTCAAACTCGGGTGCCAAGTTTCTGTTGAATACAGTGAGGTCTGGTAAAGGTAGGTTGGCTACAGGATGGGGCTCTGGGTTTTTCTTTCTGAAGAAAACTGGTTGGATATTCGAGAAGGATTCAGGAATTTCAGAAACTTTGCTTGGTCTGTCATCTGAAAGTTGGAGTGGTGGCCTTATCTCACCCTCATTGTTAAGACCTGGATGTTGGAACATGGAAATACTTGTACCATGAAAGGATGTATGGGCCGTTGTTGCTGTGGGATTATGGTCAATGTTGTCCATAGCAGATGTGGTGAAGAGTCCCTTTCTCAGAATCGGTGGGCCGACAACTAATTTACTAACTAATTTACCCGTAATCATCAAATCAACACAAATGTACTTTAATGCCTCAGTGTTAGAGGTTTTTTCATGGCATAAAATTGTTTTGGCATCATCCAAAACTTAAAAAATAATGACTCTAAGTCCTCTCTAACTCTAAGGAGTTTGCATGTTCTCCCCGTGCTTGCGTGGGTTTTCTCCGGGTACTCCGGCTTCCTCCCACAGTCCAAAAACATGCATATTAGGTTAATTGGTGATTCTAAATTGCCCGTAGGTGTGAGCATGAGTGTGGTTGTGAGCATGGTTTATGTGTTTTTATGTGGCCCTGTGATGGACTGGTGACCTGTCCAGGGTGTAACCCCTGCCTCTCATCTGAAATGAGCTGGGATAGGCTCCAGCAGACCCCCGTGACCCCGCAAGGGATAAAGCAGGTATAGGTAATGGATGGATGGATGGATGGGTGGACTCTAAGTCCTCTTTACTGAAAAAAAAAATGTATATGGGAAAATTGATTTTGAGGATCCAGTGGCGGCTCACAGCAGTTTCCATGCTTGTATTTGCCTAAATGCTCCAATAAGGTGGTGGCCATCTTGAAAAAATGTCCGCCATCTTGAAATCCCAATTGGCTGTGAGCAGTTTCTTGTCAGGGGAACAATGAGACCGCTCATGCCAATTCTCATGCTTGTATAACCAACTTTACATCACTTAACTGCTCCAATAAGGTGGTGGCCATCTTGAAAAATGGCTGCCATCAAGTGGCTCGTAGCATTTTCTTGATAAGTGACTCATGGAGACTGCTCAAGCCAATTTTCATGCCTATATCACCAACCAAACAATTACATCACTTAATTGATCGACCAAGGTGGCGGCCATCTTGAAAAATGGCCGCCAACTTGAAATTTCAAGTGGCCCGGACAATTTTCTTGTCAAGTGACCCATGGAGACTGCTCATGCCAATTTTCATGCCTATATCACCAACCAAACAATTACATCACTTAATTGATCGACCAAGGTGGCGGCCATCTTGAAAAATGGCCGCCAACTTGAAATTTCAAGTGGCCCGGACAATTTTCTTGTCAAGTGACTCATGGAGACTGCTCATGCCAATTTTCATGTCTATATCACCAACCAAACAATTACATCACTTAATTGATCGACCAAGGTGGCGGCCATCTTGAAAAATGGCCGCCAACTTGAAATTTCAAGTGGCCCGACCAATTTTCTTGTCAAGTGACCCATGGAGACTGCTCATGCCAATTTTCATGCTTGTATCACCAAATGCACGATTATGTGACTTATCTGCTCCGCTACTATGGTTGATGTTAGTTTTGTTTTAATTGGGAAGGGTCATTATAGAGTGTCGCATTAACTGACGAAGGAATGGCATAAATTTTGCCAAAATGACACGATTAATTCAAAATGGCCGACTTCCTGTTCAGTTTCGGCCATGGCGCCAAGAGACTTTTCTTTAAGTTGTGACATGATACAGATGTGTACCGATTTACGTGCATGTACATCAAACCGTATTGTGGGGCTTGAGGCACAAAGTTTTCTAGGGGGCGCTGTTGAGCCATTTTGCCACACCCATTAATGCAAACCATTAAATATCACATTTTTTGGTTCTTGGTGCAAAATTTGGTGACTTTTGGGGCACGTTTAGGGGGGCAAAAAGGCCCTCCTTTCGTCGGAAAAATAAGGAAAAGGAAAAAAAGGAAAAAAAAACATCCTACAGATACAATAGGGCCTTCGCAATGTCAGGGCTCGGGCCCTAATAACAGCAGCACGGTGGATAATGAACAGCCCAGTAGAAGTCGTTTTGTTTCTCGACCCTGTAGTTCGCCTTTTTCAGCGTATTCCAGTGGTGCTTGATCTGGTTTGGCATTCGTACAAATCCTGCTTCCCGCAACAAATGACAAAATGTTCATATCTTTCATTACATTTATGAAGTGATTAGTCTACTCCTGGTCTTGCATTTCTCCATGTTTATAAGAACTTCCTGGACTCAAAAGACCAAGATTCCTTGCGATAAGAACATGCGCAGAAAACAAATTAATGTTCCGTTTGATGGGGATATTCCGTTTGGCGTTTACATGACCCAATATTCGAGTTTGAAAAGGATGGAGTAACCCAGGGGTCATATTCAGGTTTTTAAAAACCGGAATATGAGCACATTCCGGTTATTCAAAGGAGTTATTGGTGTTTACATGGTCGTGCAAAACCGGGTTATTGCTAATATACCGGTTTTAAAAGGGTTATTGACTGCATGTAAATGCAGTCACTGACTGACAAATATATACATTTTTCAAACAGGAGAATATTTCCTCTAAAAAAGTTGGGATTGAATGGCACTTCTGGAACGTCCCCCATGTCCTTTAAAGTGGAGTTGTATTTTTGCATGCATTATGTTTGTAAATGTTTTCAGGAATTTAAAGCAAGGGTTTTGTTTGCTCTTAGTGCCTCTTGAGGGACTCAAAAGTCAGGCGGCGTTTGAGGAAATGAGACAAAGCTACATCCGAGAGCTTACCAAGGCCATCCACATGAAGGAGAAGGGCGTGGTGGCCTGCTCCCAGCGCTTCTACCATCTCACCAAACTGATGGACGCCATGCACGATGTAGGCTCCTTCAAAGATCTGAGTACAGCACTATCAACTTGAGCTTCCTTAATGAGAACCAAAACAAACATAAATGCCTTTTTCCTTACAGATAGTGAAGAAGATCAACCTGTACTGTCTGAGTACCTTCATCCAAGCTGACGCCATGAAAGTGGAGTTTCCTGAGATGATGTCCGAGGTCATTGCCTCCCAACTTCCCAAGGTTCTGGCGGGCATGGTGAGACCCTTGTTATTCCACACCAAGTGATGACATCGGCACAGACACTGCAAATCCACGGAGGCAGCTTGTGACTGGATCGTTTTACTGCAGAATACTGGATTCTTTAAGCCTTTGTAACGTAATCAGGAGTTTGCACTTTGTTACATGCCTTTGGTTCCCTTGAGGTGAAACAGAATGAACAGGTTTCTTTCAAAAAAAAAAATTACCAGAGCCATATCGTGAATATTACAAATTAAGAAGCATCAACTAATAAAGTTCCCCTGTTTTATTCTTGTTTATCAAACATTTCAGATCCTACAACATGTGTGTACATGTTCATTACTACCAGATACATGGTGGTTTTTGAAAACCAAACAGAAAGACTATTATTTTTGTATTGCATCTGATAAAAAGTGAAATGTATAAAAGGTCTAATTAACCTAATATTCCTAGTGAAAGAGATGTGAAAAATATATTGAAAACTACTGCTATTCATGGAATTCATTTAGCATATCAGCAGAATGACTCAGTTCCTCCCGGGAGGAGAAGCTGGCAAGATATTTATCTACTAAAATATTTGAGAGAGAGGAAGAAAAAAAAAAAAGAAGTTGACTGTGATCCTAAGTTAAAGAAAAACGACTGAACACAAATCTGAACCCTGTCTGTGAACTGCCTTCAGTGGTTTATTTCCAAAAAACGGAAACTATTTCATAAGTTTCATCTGCGTCCAGATCTAGACAGAAATAAATAATGACTGACGTTAATGGGATGCGTGTCACACATTTTATCTAAGTCACTCGTTTTATATAGAAAAAGTCCAAAACGTTGCATTTATATAAATCTGTTCACATAAAGACGCATTTACATTAAGAATCACATGACACTCCCAGCTTTTCACCCGACTGTCTTTAGAGACGGTCGGACCTGACCGTCTAACAGCTAACAGCTAACAGGTGGAGCAGATGGGAGTAATAAAACATGCCTCAAAAAGTAAATAAGAACTCATTTTCCGAATAGACCATTTCATTAAATAACTAGGAAAACCACGTACGCCATACCACATTTAACTATCAGTAGCTGTATAATCACTCAGCAAACATAAAGGGATTTGGACAACAGGTTTAATGAATCACTCTGTTTATTTACCAACCTGTTTATGTACAGATACAGTAGATGATTGCGAGGGATCAAACTGTCATTATATATATATATATGGAAAAAAAAAGTTTTACATGTTCAGGATATGGATATAATTTCCGTGACATGCCCCTGCAGATTCCGACAGTAAGGGAGTGCTAGTCCAGCATCCCCGGTCAAGGCCGCCTTGCGTTCTCAGAAACATAAATGGAAAAGAACACCCTGATCTTGGCAGCAGCGCAATGTCAAATACGTATACTCCCAAACGCCATTCAGTCAACAAGAGAAAGTTTAACTTTGGAGTTTCCTCTCAGCTTGTAATAAGTGAAAAAAAGCCAAACTGTCATTGACACTTCTGACTTTAATTTAATTTTAGTTTTCCTGAAACAGAATGATTAAGTTAACTGTTTGAGCTAAGTTCTGACTCTGCTGTATAAAAATATTGTGACAAAAAAGAGTAAATTAATTATTAAATCTCATGTTCAAAGACAGTATAATCTGATAATTGTCTGCTTGTCATTCCGAGAACTCCAGCGTCCTGGCGACGGCCAAACACCGCAGACACTCCAGGCAGAGGCTTCATCTTCCAACATCTCATACATTATAATAGAAAAACATATTTTACATGAAGCGCATACTTAATGTGACAAGGCATTGTAATTACAGTTATGAGAAGTGAATATCTTTTAATGCAAGTAAAACCTAGTAGCAGTAATGTACAGTACAGTACCGTGTAGCTGCGACAGTGAGCAGGTTCAGGACCAGCGACGATCAGAGTGCATAAACAAAATTGCAAAGGTGCAAATCTATTTTGCTTTCTCTTATATTCATATATAGATTAGATGTTTCTCTTTGAAATCACAGCTTGTTTTTGACAGTTAAAAACAAAGTGGCGACGAAGCAACAGCTGTCCATTAATTTGATGAATATTTTATGTTGACATTGAAGAGGTGATATATTTGTGAGAATAAACTGTCTGAAAAGAAAGAGGAGATCGTTTTTATGATTCCAGTGCAGTCGATGGGTTACACATTTATGTTGAACAGCAATGCCACAATTGCCTTTTCTGAATCTCTACAGATCCTCCGAACCACATCTTAATTTCAGAAACGGAGGTATACTTTTCTATTGCTAAAAAAAAAAGAAGTATAAAAAAATGCATAAAAATGCAGAAATGGCAGTTTATAACACAATAAGAACATAACAACAATAAACAATAAGGTTTTGGGTTTTTTTTTTGTTTTGTTTTTTCTTTTCTTTTCTTCCATGGATACCATGAAGGAGACGGCAAGTTTATGACCTGTTACAGGAAAACGACGTAATTCTCTGGGATTAAGCCTGTTCTCCCCTCGTATGTTGCTTGGAGCCAGCCTGGTTCAACAGATGGGTAGACTGAAGGGCAAAGCAGAGAAAAACATGTTTAAGTCTAACAGCAACGAGAGTCAGACTCCTGGATGATTAAAATCATCAAGCTTGTGTTCTATTGCATTATTTCCAAAAGCTTATTGGCAATTTCGAAGTCACACTGACTCCTTCAAGTCTTTTTTTTTTCTTCCCACTTTTGGCAAATTTTGTATCAAGCTTAAAAGCAACACAAAGACCGTATACAGTACATGTATATGCGTGTAAAACAGGACAACATACAGTACAAAGCAAGCTTCCTCAGATATGCTGAATAAGGATGTGGAGAGAAAATGCCCCGTTAATTTGCAGAGGAATAAAAGTGGCCCGCCTGCTTGTAAATGGTGGGAAGCATTTGTTGACGTTTTTTGCATTTGGCTGCCGGCTGTGTTAACAGGGAACAGGCACCAGTCCCTTCCATCACTAGGTTACCGTGACCTGACTGCACCGGTTATGGGCCAAGCCATCTCTTCTTGGAAAAAAGCAAGAAGCAAAAAAAAAAAAGAAAAGAAAATCCTCAGACTCTCTGGATTTTAGCTACATTTAGGGGGTGTCACGCTTGAAGGAAAATAATTTCCTTCCTCGACCTAACACCAGGAATTTGCCAGGTCCTTTGCAATGAGCTGTCAATATAATACAGACGCATCGCCCCCTCTGTGTACTCTGTCAAATGTCCAGTCGGCCCGGGCTAGGAGGCAAGTGTGCTGATGTGAACACTTCTGCAAAAAAAAAAAATGAAAAACTCATCCAAGCAATAAAGTAGTCTTTGACATCTCTTTACTCACCGTTTGAGAATTGCGCCCCCTGGGGGAAGCTCAGCTCGTTGCTGTGTTCCGCCTCGCAGGAATACATAGCCTTGGCATCTCTATAAATGACAAAAAATCAACAAAGGAAGCAGAGTCAGGGCACATAGGAAGGAGAATGCTAGTATTAAGTGTTGATGGTGCTGTGTTCACGTCACCTTGCGACTGATGCAGACTGCGAGGATGAAGCATTTTCAAAAAGCATTGCTCTGGCAGCAACCCTAAAACAATAAGAAAAAACGATAAAGTTCACTGCGTAGTGGCTGAGAGCCACTTATAACATGTAATCTGACTCTAACTCTAAGGTTATGTCACCTACAGTTTCATTCCAAGTTCATAAATTCAGCAGCCTTTCCTCAATGAGGAAGTTAATCCTGTCTGACCTTTTCTGACCAACAGGTTTGCCCACTTAGCCTCGCTGAGTGTTACTCATTGTTTGGAGTGAAGTAAAAGGCATGACGACAAAATAAGGGGAGTCTTCCTTCCTGCAGGCAGATGCTGCTGCAACACAGTTAAATTATATAACGCGGTGACAACTTGACTCTTGAGTACAACGGCCTCGGAGTCGAGGGCACCACCGAGCCCGGGGGCGACGGGGGCCGGTTGTTATACGGGGGAACATCTCCAGGGACTGAGTGACTGGCTCCTCAGACATGACAGCTAAAACAATCAATTTGTCCCCGAGGGAACGAGCGCAGGCTGCTCGCTGGGTCACATCAACCCCGGAGCCGGCAGAGCGTAATTAAAGCCAGCTCTCCCACCAGCGCAGCGAAGACATAAATCTCCAAACACATACTCATCTGATTTTAGAAACCTCTCAGTGCTCATAAATAGAGCGAGGGAGGAGAGAGGCAGAGAAAGGGAGGAAGGAAAGACAGAAAGAAATGCTGCTATTTTATCGTGCTGTGTAAAACGATGAGGTCAACAATATGCTGAATAGATTCAAAGAACGGCCCACCATTTCACTTTATTTATGTTTTGCAGTTGGCTAATCATTTACTGTACGCGCTCAGGTTCATAATAAAGCGATAAAGCAATGAATACAATGTCCCCGAAGATAAGATTGAAGGAATGAAACCAGATTGGATATCTTGACTGGCTGCGTTTTAAATGTGAGTCATTACACTGAGCCGGGCCTCTGGTAGCCGTTGCTGACGGAGGTGTCCGTCCTGCGGCGGACCACCTGCTTCGGCGGGAGGTCTGGGTTCGCAGCAGACTTGACACTCTCTTTGGACTCCCGTGTTGACAAACTCTGGGCGGATCCGGAGCAGCTCCTGTGGCCTTGGGGGCGACATAAACATAACAACTTTTGTCTCCTCGTAGATGACACAAAGAAGCCAAAGTCTGATACTGAAGCAGCAGGCACCAAAAAGTACAGAAGATTATTAGGGCCATGCAGGAGAAAAAATATTTGAGAGGGGAAGATTTTTCTTTTATTATGCACTTCGAGAAAAAAGTCGAAATGTTGAGATTAAAGGAGCTGTATGTAAGAGCAATAATAAAACAAATCATAAAATGACCCCGATATGTCAACAGACATTTAAAAATCATGTTCATTTCAAATACTTATGTCACTGACAACAGAACTCAAGCCAGGATATTCCAGTTTAAAAAGAGGAGTTGCAGCCCTCAACTGATGTTTATGTTGTCATTTTTTGTTTTGGCCTGAAGTTCCACCCTCCACCTATCTCCCAATCACCAAGTCAGTATTGTTTCTGAAGCTCCACCCTCCACCTATCTCCCAATCACCAAGTCAGTATTGTTTCTGAAGCTCCACCCTCCACCTATCTCCCAATCACCAAGTCAGTATTGTTTCTGAAGCTCCACCCTCCACCTATCTCCCAATCACCAAGTCAGTATTGTTTCTGAAGCTCCACCCTCCACCTATCTCCCAATCACCAAGTCAGTATTGTTTCTGAAGCTCCACCCTCCACCTATCTCCCAATCACCAAGTCAGTATTGTTTCGGCATCCGGGTTGCCAGCTCGGCTCTAATTATCACAGCCATGGCAGCTTACGTTCCTGCTGCATTCTGCAGCCTACCTGGCAACCTCTGGCCGGGGGGAGGAGGGGGAGGGTACACGCCGCTCAACAATATTTGGAAAGTGACTGCAGTACCAGTTTTGGACATTTCTTACAGACGGCTCCTTTAATGTTGAAATACAATTTCGAGAAAAAAGTCGGAATGTCGAGATTAATGTTGAAATATAATTTCGAGAGAAAAGTCGTTTTCACATCTCTTTTTTACGGAAGAGTATTAGGGCCAGGCAGGAGAAAAATATTTTAGAAGAGGAAGATTTTTTTTTTTCATTATGTACTTCGAGAAAAAGGTCAAAATGTTGAGAAAAAGGTTGAAATGTCGAGATTAATGATAAAATATAATTTCGTGAATAAAGTCAAAATGTCTCCTCTGGCCCATCAAATCCAGTTAGGGGAGCGAATGACAGCTCTGCAGAAGCAGCCGTAACTAACTAACTTACATCCTTGGAGTGTAACGTTAAGGGTACATATCTGAAGTTATGCAACTGCATATGTATAATTCAAGAAATTGTGACTTTTTTCTCAACATTTTGACTTTTTTCTCGAAATTGTACTTCAACATTAATCTCGACATTTCAACCTTTTTCTCAACATTTTGACCTTTTTCTCGAAGTACATAATGAAAAAAAAAAATCTTCCTCCTCTAAAATATTTTTCTCCTGCCTGGCCCTAATACTCTTCCGTAAAAAAGAGATGTGAAAACGATATTTTTCTACTGTGCAGACTGTGTTTGTGCCAACTGGGGGCCGTCAGGTTAGAAGATTTCATCTCAACAACAGTAAGGTTCACACTACGACACTTCTGTACACGTGATTACAGCAGAAGGAGACAAAGCCAATGGTCCCACCGTCAGATGCCTGCAGCGACCTCGCTGAGGGCGAGGTGGAGCGCTGCATCAGCGCCGGCCTGAGGTCGGCGTAGCAGTGGGGGGCCTTTTTGGGCGCGGGAGACATCCTGGGCGTGGAGCTGAGCGAGGACAGGCTGAGCGCGTCCTCCGACTCCCCGTCCGTCCGCCCCGCGTCCTCCCTGGAGCTGGAGTCAGGGCTGCTGACGCACGCCGCGCTCCTGGGGCCGTTGGAGTGCTGCGACGGCGTCCGGCGGAGGTCGGTGAGAGACCGGCCCTGGTTCGCCCCCACCTGCCCGGACGGAGCCGCTTTGGAGGAGGAGTTCTGCTCCGAGGAGTGGGACGACAAGGACTCCATGCTGCCCATGGGGGTGCTGCTGGGGCTGCTGCTGAAGGTGTCGCCTATGCAGGGACCAGGGGGGAGGCACGCAGAGCCCTCATTAAAACCTGCTTCATTAGTAAATAATTAATGAGCTGCTACTTTTGAAGCTATAAAAGCTTTCATGACGAATGACTCTTCAATAGACGAGTCGCGTCCACAGGTTTTTTGGCAGACTGCCGTGTGCGATGACCCGTGGCAGTAATTAAGCAGTAATGCATTTGGTACTCACTTTCTGCATCTGCCAGGCACAGAGTCGGGGTGTAAAGGCTACGGGGTTTCCGGGGTCCTTTGGACAGGCAGATGGCTCTGCTCCTGCGGGAGCCGGGCCGGCTCTGCGGCTGCGGCAGCGGCACGTTGGGGTCCGGAGGCTGGTGGAAGATCTGTAGGGGCCAGGGAGACTCAACACAGCTGCTCGACACGCCGCGTGGAATTCAGGTCGGAATTCCCACCGTGTTTGTGCAGTTAATTAGAAATATGACAGTGAATGAAAGTAATAATAATCTCAAGGTGACACCGTTTTTTCAGACTTTATGGAAGAAATAGCTTCAACAGCAGCCGTGCAGGTGTAATAAAGCCATCAAGAGGAATGGGATGTTCAGCATCCTCCCCATGGAAACAGCGCTTTAGAAACGGCTTCCTGTTTTGCTAGAGAAGAGATCCCAACTGTTTGAGACAGACAGCTACTCTCCATTGAATACGATCGAGCCGGAAGTTTCTCCCTGTCAAACTTAGATTTAGTTTTTTATTTTCTCGCCCCTGTTCCCAAGCTATTGCATAAAGCAGTGGTTCCCAACGTTTTTTCCTTGGAGCCCCCCCCACTTGTGTCTAAGACCAGCCGGGCCCCCCGGCCCGTACGTACTAGCAGCAAAAGAGTAAAGTTATTCGTTACAAACCTTTAATTGAAAAAATTAACATTAATTATGTTTTTTTGATACATTTCTCTTTGGTTTACCCTGTACTTTGTTTTTCTCACCTTCCTTTTGTGTCACCAATGTATAAAATAAAATATAATATAAAATACACACAAAAAATAATTGCAAGGACATAAAAATATTTCTGAAAAATGTCTCTTTTAATATGAGAGCAACATCTTTTTTTTTTAC
Source organism: Cololabis saira (assembly GCF_033807715.1). Taxonomy (NCBI): domain Eukaryota; kingdom Metazoa; phylum Chordata; class Actinopteri; order Beloniformes; family Belonidae; genus Cololabis; species Cololabis saira. The sequence goes on from NC_084590.1 coordinate 40,562,935, forward strand.
ATTTTTCCTTTAACAACCTGTCGGAGTAGTAGTATGATTAAATGTTGAATAATGATATAATAATACGTTTTTAAGTTTTTATCCTGATAAATAACTTAGTATTTTAAAATGACCAAAATATATTTTCAAGTGGGTTTATACAGACTTGGATTACTGTATTCCATTAGGTGTGTTATTATGATTTTTTATTTATTTAACATGTCTAAATATAATTTTTACAACTGCATATCCTCAAAGCAGACAAAGTTTCTCGCCCCCCCCAGAGATCTCAGGCGCCGCCTCAGGGGGGGCCCGGACCCCAGGTTGGGAAACACTGGCATAAAGGAAATGTTTGGATCCTGACCATATTAACCTAACTGGTGCTACAAAAGTAAAACTGAGGTGAATTGAACTCCAGATGTCCTAAAGAAGACCATTAAAGCTGTTTGCATGCATCCACAGTGCGGCGACATGAAAGGAAAACAATGTCTCACCTTGTTGAAGTTTTCGATGAGTATCTCAACTACGATGTTCTGGAACTTTATGTTCATCATGGCTGCAACGGTTTCCTCTTGCGACCGCATCAGAGTGGGCCCGAAGATCACCCCCAGGTTGGACACGGTCATCAGGTTGGACTGGTTTTGTGCAGAAACCCTACATGCAAAGGAACGCTCCCATTATTCATGATATAAACTATGTGATGCGTTCATGGTCCAACAGATACTGACGGCCGTGGTGACGCCTTCAAGTGCACTTTGGTGCTCCAGAACTCGAAAGAGATTTTAATTAGTCGGAGCACCTTTTATCTCCTCCTAGGGACCACTTTTCTTGTTTGTTTGCCCCCCCCCCAAGGCTACAGTGTAAGCGATTGATTACAGAAACATACGTGACAAGGTGTTGTATTAGTAACTCCAGCATCTCCCTGTTCTTCTCGGGCATTTTGTGAACCAAAGCATGGACGGCACACACTCTGTAGTTCTGGTCATCGGACTCTGAGAAAAGAAACGAGCATTAAAATAATCAGAAAGGTGCCCTACTAAAATTAAACCATCAGAAAAGTCAGTTTAGTTCAACTTTATTGTACCCGAAGGTAAATTCGACAGAGGTGTCAAAAGTATTCACATTCATTACTCAGGTAGAAGTATAGATACTAGAGTTTAAAAATACTCCTGTAGAAGTTGAAGTATCAACTCAAGTTTTTTACTCAAGTAAAAGTATAAAAGTACTGGTTTCAAAACTACTTAAAGTATAAAAGTAAAAGTAATGTAAGGGGGAAAAAAGCCATTAAGGACAAAAGCCATTGAAAATGAATGCATCTTAGTATAATGCAAATATATTAAAGAACCATATATGTGTACTATTGAGCATTAACATGTGTTTCAGAGAGCAGACGCGTACAAACCAATAGGGTGTCGGAATGGTATTATGTTTATACTTCTCATCCAACCACAACCAAATTCACTCTATCCGGATGGAGCAATTTAACTGGATAGTTTTTTTTTAAAGGCCGAAATGAAATACGAGGCTGTTTTTAAAATGTAAGGAGTAAAAAGTACAGATAATTGCGTGAAAATGTAAGAAGTAAAAAGTCGTCTGAAAAATAATTACTCCAGTGAAGTATAGATAACCAAAATTTGTACTTAAGTAAGGTAACAAAGTATTTGTACTTTGTTACTTGACACCTCTGAAATTCGACTTGCAATAAGGTGGTCTAGCGAGTCCAGCAATATTAAGGATGTCTATATTCTGGGGCCATGGAAATAACATGTCAATGACTGTGGCAAGAGAAAATCAATATTTTTATTCTAATAAAGATTATTTACAGACGTCATTCAAATAAAACCTTCCAAGATAAATAAGACAAAATCATCTTTAACTTGTTCCCAGATCAGTTTTTCACACTCACACTTGAGAGGCTGCTCAGACATGCGGAAAGATGCAAATTAGCCCAAATTAAACCTATTTAACTTGTGAGTTTGATTTGATACGAGGGAGATGAGATGCACACAGCATGGAGGCATTTTCTGAGACAGAAGCTGTTTAACCGCCTCGGCTCTTGTTTATGTGATTTTCCAACCATCGGGGCTTGGATGTGGTGCCTCGAAAGCAATCTCGCCGCTAGAAACAAATTCACATTATGTTTGATAAAATTGTTAGTCTGGTTCAAACAGGATAACTGCATAAATGCAATGTCGCCACACACCTCGAAAAACAAAAACACATTTCAGGGATTGGTGCAGAACCTGGAGCCCTATTACATGTATGATGATAAAAGATAACAGCAGCTGCTAAAACATCAATTATAAACTGTATATTTCTTTAACTTACTAACAGCCATGATGAAATCTTTGTGGAGCTTGAACGTCATCAGAGGCTCAGAGAGACACCTGAAGGGGAAAAGAAAAGTCCTAATTTACTGTTATTTGGTGATAAGGCTCCTCTGAGGGAAGCCACGGTCTCATCGCTGGCGCTGAACGCACGACTAGCAGCAGGGAGGTTGCAAAAAGGCATTATGGGAGCAATTATGAGTCCTGACAGTTACAGACAGGCGGCCCGCGGGGCAAGCTGACCTGAGGTAGTTCTTCAGACCGCTGGTGATGGTTTTGTTGTCCCACATCTCCGGATCCACGTCCATGTCCACTGGTGCCTTCGTAGCTGTCGGAAACAACTCCGTTTTATGTCACCGCAGCAATTAATTCCAACCATAATCCAATACAAGCACAGCTGGGCACAACACGTGTCGATGAGCATTACAAAAGTTTACATTTTTATGTGAAAGCTGAAGAGCTGAATCTAGACGAAATCTGATCCCGCGACATCCCACAGAGGTGGAGCTCAGGCTTTGGAAGTGGCTCCGGTAATTCCCTTTGACATTTCCTCTTAAGAGATATTTAGTGTATGTAAACAAGAGGACAAGGTATTATGAAGGCAGATGGCTTTTACACGGTCACACCACAGAGAGGAGCTCTTTCCTCACCCTGAAGCATCACATCATGTTTACAAAGGAACAAGACCAACAGTAAGAACTGGATGGTTCATTTTTATCTAAAACACAAAATCATTTCAATACGTTTGTTTTCTTGTCCTCGCATTCATTGTTTGGGAGTCGTCCTTGTATACAATCAATGTTTGTTCTTTTATGTCCTGTTTTGTTTAATGGGAAAGTAGAGGGACCAAGTGATGCGTTCAGGGACCAGGTGATGCGTTCAGGGACCAGGTGATGCGTTCAAGGACCAGGTAAGAGGTTCAGGGACCAGGTGATGCGTTCAAGGACCAGGTGATGCGTTCAGGGACAAGGTGATGCGTTCAAGGACCAGGTGAGAGGTTCAGGGACCAGGTGATGCGTTCAGGGACCAGGTGATGCGTTCAAGGACCAGGTGAGAGGTTCAGGGACCAGGTGATGCGTTCAGGGACCAGGTGATGCGTTCAGGGACCAGGTGATGCGTTCAAGGACCAGGTGAGAGGTTCAGGGACCAGGTGATGCGTTCAGGGACCAGGTGATGCGTTCAGGGACCAGGTGATGCGTTCAGGGACCAGGTGATGCGTTCAGGGACCAGGTGATGCGTTCAGGGACCAGGTGATGCATTCAGGGACCAGGTGATGCGTTCAAGGACCAGGTGATGCGTTCAGGGACCAGGTGATGCGTTCAGGGACCAGGTGATGTGTTCAGGGACAAGGTGATGCGTTCAGGGACCAGGTGATGCGTTCAGGGACAAGGTGATGCGTTCAGGGACCAGGGGATGCGTTCAGGGACAAGGTGAGAGGTTCAGGGACCAGATGAGAGGTTCAGGGACCAGGTGATGCGTTCAGGGGCCATCTCTAGTGTTTTGTGGTTTATTCAAATCTGTTTTCCTATCTTTAGTTCATTTGAGCTGTTGTTGGAGCAGTGATGGGGATAAATGTGATGTCACAGGGGAATCTCATTCTTCTTTGTCGGGTATGTTAAGTTGTGATGATCAGACATTATGTGCACTTTAACTTCCTGTTTGTAAGAGGGGGCTGAATTAAAAGGAACTGGGGGACGTTAAAGAGAAATGTGATTGTGATTTAGTCAGAAACGAATGAGAATGGACCCCCACGATGGTCGGAGTCTGTCATTTCTACCACACAACACGGCGAGCCATCGCTGGTCAAACGTAGAAAGAGAAATCACTCTCGAAGAACAGTGATAATGAAATTGGCAGTCTGCCTCGATACATGACGTATAAGAACGTCCACAAAAGATACTTTAAATCTCAGTTACTTACAAAAGAAAGTGGCCATCAGCTTCTGTACTTTGGAGTTAACTCCTCCGATTCTGTACAGTCCCATCGTGCTTATGCCTGCGTGGCGACGGGGGGGAGAAAGACAAATAAGACAAAGGCCTTGGAACAAGAGCAAAAGATTTTCATTTCTCTTAGAACGTGCTTTGTTGCGCTGAGTCGTACACTAATTAATAAAGTGCACTGATAATCGTTATCGGGTTGCGTTCAAGTAATCTGAGGCGAGAAAGCTGAGCGGGTCAAAAGCCTTACCTCTCGTCTCGACCAGGTTAATGCATTTCCTTACGAAGTTAAAACCTGCCTCATTAAGATAAGCTGTAATGCAACACAAGAGCAGAGATCACAGGTCAATTACGTCCCGGGTTAACTACACATCGTGTGGGAATAATCAGCCTTCCCTGATGCATGTACTCAGACTAATAAGATTAATAAGATACAACCCATGTGCTGGAAGGCTCCGCTATGTCAGCCGAGTGGGCGCGTGTCAAATAATTGTGTTAATGAGCAGAGATAGATAAAGGTAACAATGCAGCCTGTTTGACAGTCTTGATATTTCTGTGCTGATAACTCGTGAAATTAATGTGAACAATATAGGATATGATGAAAGTGACTTACTCTCCTCCTTTTTGCTTAATATGGCTGGCAGGTTGTAAATCTGGAGAAAGTTTGGAAGGAATATTATTGTTTTTCTTCAAAGTGCAAGAAATTGACAGGTTTTATATTTATTTTAGTTTTTCATTTCCCTCAACTGTGCATATGCTTTAAGTGGTTGTACTATTTTTAGCAATGGTGAGATCTAGTATTTTTTGTTTTTCCATTTTTCCATTAACATCTAACCACCACAAGGGGGTGCCATGGACAAATAATACAGATATCCTTTTCTATGCAGATAAAAAGCAAAAAAAAAAACCAGCCTGGCCAGTGCAAAACTATTAACTTAAATTGACAAAGTCAGACAGCCTCACCGGCTCCTTGCCATCCATGGCCTCGAGCCACAATCTCCGGTTGGACTCCGACTGTGCCTGCAGCGTCATAACGCCATGCCTGGAAAGATGCAAGAGAAACGCTGGTCTGAGTCTGTCTCGTTGCCCCGGGCCCCCTAGACACATCACGTCTACGCCGGCGCAAACCACTTTCAAAGGACTAAATGTAACTGAAATTGCTTGTGTGCAAAATGCTACACTTCAAACGGTGGCCTCGTTTGCCGCTGTGCTCCGCATTCACTCCCAAATAAAAGCTGGATGTGCTTAATGGTATTAGAGTGAATCAAACTTTGCACTCCACATGCATATCCCTCTGTAATCTCACACCTAAGCATTAAATCTGGTCTTAGCTTTATTTGCACTACACCTTCAGCTGGCTTCGACATGAAACATACACAATAACTGAGCAAAACAAACGAAAGGAGAAACCAAAACTTCCCCCCTTTCCAGTAGCGACAGTTAGTACTAGCGTGAAGCTGTATCAGTTTGCATTTGTTACAATCAGAGGTCATTTCAACCAAATTACAACGCCAACCCCCCCACGTGTTTGAAAGTTGACCCGAGAAGACTGTTTCACGTTTGCTCCAATTCAGGGCTTTCAAATGTCCCATTCTCCAGTTTCACACATTTGATGTGAAAGTATTCACCTTTCTGATGTTCAAACATTAGAAACATCAAAAAAATATTTAACAGCAGCATCTATTTCCAGAAATGCTCAGTTTGCTGCTGTGACACATACTGATTCTTTTTTTTTTACTGATACTTGTGTAAACTGTGGACATGTTGCACCTCATTTTCTTTTTACTCGCATCATTTTGTTGGACTGTTTCAAATTATTCCAATTAAGTCACTGGCTATCTCAAAATCTTGGCTAATAAAAAGCATTTACATCGAACGAAAACCCCTTTTAAGTAATTTGGAAGAATGAACCCTTAGGAAATGAGAGGGTGGCTTGATTATGGCTGGGCGATAGGCGGAACAGCACATTTGTCTCGTACTGAGGATAAATGGATGAGCTTGAAGCTGACTGGAGCTCGGCCCACATGGTATCCCTGTGGTCTGAAGATAGCCTGCGGGACTGGGTAGTATATGATAAATGAGTCGCCCTGCACATAAACTGCAGTCGTTGTCCAATCGCTGCAACTCTCGACAAGCATGAGCAGGAAGTTGGCTGGGCCTGCTGCTGCTCCTGATTCATACGTGAGTCGCCATGATGAGCTTGTATCAAGTCTGGACAGCTTGGTTACTTCAGCTCCTGATGTTCAGTACATTTTGACAGGTTCCTTATTCTATTTTTGGGCATGTTTTATTGGAAACTAGGCTAGAATATTGGCCTAATAGATACAAATCAACAATGAATCTCCCCATATGGTTAGGTGATTTCAACAGAGGTGTCAAAAGTATTCACATTCATTACTCAGGTAGAAGTATAGATACTAGAGTTTAAAAATACTCCTGTAGAAGTTGAAGTATCAACTCAAGTTTTTTACTCAAGTAAAAGTATAAAAGTACTGTTTTCAAAACTACTTAAAGTATAAAAGTAAAAGTAATGTAAGGGGGGACTCAGACTCACCCGGCACTTTAAAACCTCATTTTGTACATTTCCGGTCTACATTTTATTTTACTGTTTATACTTTTTATTGTTTATACATTTCATTTCATTTTATCTCTTACATATTGCTTTTATAATTGTATTGTGTTGCACCAATCACCATAACAAATTCCTCGTGTGAAAACTTGGCAATAAACCCTGTTACAACCAAAAACGTAATAACGGCCAATAACGTAATAACTGCCAATAACTTAATAATTTTGTCCATTTCAAATGTAATAAAGCCAATAGTGTAATAATGTGCCAATAATGTAATAAAACTTTTGAGTCAATAATGTAATAACTTTTTGCCGATAATGTAATAATTTTGTAATGATTTTTTAATACCAGGCCAATAACGTAATAACCAGCCAATAATGTAATGCCTTATTACATTATCGGCAAAAAGTTATTACGTTATTGGCTCAAAAGTTTTATTACATTATTGGCACATTATTACACTATTGGCTTTATTACATTTGAAATGGCCAAAATTATTACGTTATTGGCAGTTATTACGTTATTGGCCGTTATTACGTTTTTGGTTGTAACAAACCCTTTTCTGATTCTGATTCTGAAAAAAGCCATTAAGGACAAAAGCCATTGAAAATTAATGCAAATATATTAAAGAACCATATATGTGTACTATTGACATTAACATGTGTTTCAGAGAGCAGGAGATATGATGACTAGTTGCCTATAAGTATTGTAATGGTGCAAAAAGTCAAACTTCAGAGGCATGTTATCATTTATCCTAACCTTTATTGGAATGTACATCCAAGTTTAGTTGCAGGAATCTGAGGGAACGGATGTAAGAACAAAACTGGACAAGAACATCTGAAACAACCACAACCAAATTCACTCTATCCGGATGGAGCAATTTAACTGGATAGTTTTTATTTAAAGGCCGAAATGAAATAGAGTAACGAGGCTGTTTTTAAAATGTAAGGAGTAAAAAGTACAGATAATTGCGTGGAAATGTAAGGAGTAAAAGTAAAAAGTCGTCTGAAAAATAATTACTCCAGTGAATATAAATAACCAAAATTTCTACTTAAGTAAGGTAACGAAGTATTTGTACTTTGTTACTTGACACCTCTGGATTTCAAACGCTTTTTTTTTTTCCAGCTAAACGTCTGTATCCTTTAGCCCACTTTGACAAAGTTATGTCTGATTTTGTGAAGCGGTAAGACGGCGAGAGCTTAGGCTGGATTGGAGATTGAGTGGATAGTATGATTAGCAGCAACGCATGCAGCACATGCAACTCCACTGACGGGGCAGCACTGATCAGTTCACATACCGGACTTTACAGAAAAACTGAAGCGGTCTGAAAAGAGTTCCACGATAGATGTCATTTCTACAATGACATGAAGACACAGAAAAAGAAGGAATGGGTTCAAAAAAATAGAATAAATATTGACGTTGCAGACATACAGCAAAAAATACGGGCTTTGATAGGGAGGGGGACATGAGGAACATGCGGGACACAAACAGAGCGGAGGACTTCTAACACCGAGTCTTTGAAGATGTTAATCCAACCTGAACCGCTCTCGCAATTTGAAATGTTTGTGTATCAGCTGGGTTCACGACATCACAGTACATGTGAACAAAAACATTCCACATGCAGTTCATCAATCTTAGGAAGTTAGTCGTAATTGGAGGAAAAAGACTATTTTCCTCAAGCCGGCATACGATACGATTTATTAATATCATTGAGAGGAAAAAAACAAACAAATCATACTGAGCTTGATGTTGATATCGCATTAAATATTACATTTTGTTTATACCAGATGATGCAAGTCAAAAAGACATGTTGGGGATTATGAATCACAGACCTCTCCACCACTTCAATATCAAAGCAGAAACGCTTGTCGATGGAGTCCGTTTTCCTTCGAATGCACGACTTGAGCCTGAACATCTCTGGCTGATTCAGGACAAGTCCATTCTTACAAAAACAAAGACACAAACAAACAAAAACAAGGAAATGTTTAATGCCTAATCATACATCACAAAAAAAGGTAGTAAATAGCATTAGATATGAATTAACACGTTACGGTTTTCATTTCTAACTCTGTGTAAACAAGACCAGGAACCTAAAACATTAATAAGTTCTTCATTTATTGAGTGCAGAAATACTAGGATTGCTACAAGTGAAATAATTAATGATAATGATGTATTATTTCTTAAAAAACACAAACTTGTACCATGGATCATATACAGTCAAGTAAGAAAAAAACAAATATCTCAATTTTGGAGTTTTACACATCAGTATATAGATTTGAAAAAAAGCCTCTTAAAATTAAGCAAACAGAGCAATAACATAAGACACCATATCATTATATAACAAAACTAAAGAAAAAAGAGAAAGCAGTGTGTGGAAAAACTAAACACAGACAATTTCAACAGAGCCTGTCGAGGCATCCTGATTCTTTTCCTCTTAGACACCAAAAAATGAGTCTACTTCCTATGAATTTGACTCTGATTTCCAGGGGTCGGTACCAACGGACCCAAGACAAAGTGTGGATTTAGATCACCAATCAGGGCAACGAAGCATCTGACATAGGCAGAGCCACGACGGGACGAGTGTCAACAAAAGACATAAAATCGAACAGTAAAGTCAATCGGGAATGTCTGCAACTGGTTTTACAGTAAAAACTTGCTGATCCATGATGTTACTAGTAATTCTGTTTTGACTCTTGGATGGTCCTGTATGAGTCAGCCCCGGCCCCGCCGTGACTGGTTCGGTATCTTCTGTGACCGAAGTAAATTACTGTGATTAGGAGGGGCACCGGACATATTTCACTGGAGAGAGCCTTGACACAATTCCTGGTGCTGACTTTTGTTTTATTCACCGTTGGCAAGCAGCTCATTGTGAAAACTGCAAAAAACTAAACAAAAGTGAGTTACAATAACTTAAAATAACCTAAAGAAATATGTAATATGTAAAAACAATTGCACTGGGCCCCATAGCTATGGTACGACGGAGTATTAGGGCCAAACTAAGACAAAAAAAATTGGAAATTACGAGAATAAAGTCGTAAAATTACGAGAATAAAGTCATAGCCTAATGTTACGAGAATAAAGTCCTAATATTACGACTTTATTCTCGCAACATTTTAAGAATCCTGCCGGGCCCGCGAGCCGAGCAGGAACCTGCTTGCTGTGAGGCGACAGTGCTAACCACCAAGTTGCCGTAACAGTGAACAATTGTGATTGCATATATGCACAGAACGTCTTCAAAACAGTTTCCAACGCCTTATACATGGTACGTCCCATACTTCATATTCACAAGCACCAGAACTCTGCCCCTTCCTGGCCTACCCGAGGAACAACACTGCAATCAACACATTGTACTGAGCCCTTGTTACGAGCCCACATTAGTAATACCCCCCCTGTAAAACTGCCATCCCCCCTTTCCATCCCTTATGTCATTTCATCAATGAATGTGGTTTTACTGCTATTTCAACATTTAGAGTCATCACCAGAAAAATAACTTATTTGACAATTTTCACCTGTTTCAAGTAAATTTTCACTTGAAATAAGTAGAAAAATCTGCCAGTGGGACAAGATTTATCTTCTCATTACAAGCAAAAAAATCTTGTTCCACTGGCAGATTTTTCTACTTATTTCAAGTGAAAATTTACTTGAAACAGGTGAAAATTGTTGTTGTGTTGTTGTGAATATTTGTCTTGTTGAAAAAAGACAAATATTCTTGTTAATATTTTGAGTTTTTGCAGTGATCCATGTTACTTATCCTGTGAAGGACAGAGTCATATTGATAAGTTCAGAAAAGTGTTTTTTATTGTTGTGTTTTGATGTATTTGATGTAAGCCCAGTGGATATTTAAAGCTTACAGAAGGCTGCATTTAACTGCTGCTATGTCATTCCTGCAGTATTTCTGCTGTTTTGGTCACTGCTATTATTTGTAATATATTATATTATTTGTAATCAGCACAAATTATCTGTCCCCATATGAAAAAATCCACCATCCCCCCTGGTTTTCTTTTACAACTCGAGTACTGGTAATACTAGTCACATAGGAAGCTGAGTGACTTAGCAGTTGGGTATCTTTTACTTCCACTAGTAGTATTAATGATCATTTCTGGAGTAGTGCAATACAATAAGGACAACACAACACAAATAACACAATTCCATAGCCAGATACAAATATGAGATCTGTATGTATATGTGTCTGCAAACTGTGTGTACTTGACAAAAAAGGCATGGGCTATCCCACGATGAACTGATCAGCAGAACATGTGGGCATGAAAGCAGAAATTTGTCCCGTTTGCTGGTCTGGAGCATTCAGGTGTGTATTAACATAATGCCAATGAGGCAATGCATCAGCAATGATCTTAGAGAAGCAGCTGTGCTTGTCAGTACAGGAGAAGTTATAAGGTCTCTCCGAAAAACGTGGAGCACATCTTTCTGCAGTGAGAAAGATTATTTAGACGTGGAAACCACTCGACACAGGTGCCAGTCTTATCCACGTCACTGGAATCCTCAAAGGCTTGATTCAGCACAATTGGATTTCTCGATTCTTGAAGAAGACTCACAAAGCGGCTTCAAATCTCCTAAACAGGCAGTTTTATAACCACTCACATCCTCATGTGACCAAAACCAAGTATGTATCCATAGGAGTGGTGAAGAAATCCTCTGGATGGAAGGTCAAACGTCTTCAAGTGACAAGAAAGGAAGTGCAGTTGTTTTTGTTCAAGCCTTTGAGGATATTACCGCCATCTGACCCTCAGTTATCAGTTTAAATGCTAAAGTTCATGCGGCTACTGTTAACATGAATATGCACAGGTTTGGATTGTTTCTTTTCCTAGAGAGAACAAGACAGCACTGATTTAGTTATTTACTTTTCTAAGTTGCGTTTTTGCATTTGTGCACAGACAAGAGCAAAGTTCGGTGAAGATGCAGAGCACCACATTATCTCTGGTTTTAGGCATGTTTGTAAAAACCAACACACAACCCAACAGAGCTACGACCAGCCTATCATGAGCGAATACGATAGTGGCGGTGGTAGGGCTGGGCGATATATCGAGATTTTAATATATCGATATATTTTCAAACCCGATGTGGTATGAGACAATATCGTTTATATCGATTTAAAAAAAAATAAAAAAATATGATTTTGATATAGCTTATTTTGTGACAAATTGACTTGAATGTTTTATTTGAGATTTGCACAAATGTTTTGTTATTTGCACAACTGTCAACCTCAGTGGAAAAGTCTGCCTGTTACTGTCTACATTGTATTAATTGCACAGTGTATTTTAATTTAATTGTTATGCAGGAAAGGGATATTTGTTTTATTTTATTCAAGAAGCATTTTTATTCTATATATGCAAGCAGTTTATTTTTATTTCATTTGTTTTATACATTTTGATATTGTGCAGACCTCTGTTGATAAAGGTACCTGTGTGACATTTGGCACGAGGCTTTGTATTAAAACTGACTGTTTTTTTAAGGGTTTGCCTCAGAAAAAAATGAAGCTAACAGAGATGCTATGCTATTGTGCTTTGGGGGAAACCCCAATTATGGCACAGAAAAAATATCGATATATATTGAGTATCGCCATTCAGCTAGAAAATATCGAGATATGACTTTTGGTCCATATCTCCCAGCCCTAGGCGGTGGAGAGGCGATCCTTTAGTCTTGGCGCCACTGAACGTCAGAATTCATCTGAATACCAAATGTCCTACAGTCAAACCTGAGGTGTTCGCCCGACAGCTAAAGCTCGGCTGAAATTCAATCGTATAAAGTGGGCACTGATCTCAGGCACATCGGCAAAGCTATGACAGAAGGGGTCAAAAAAGACAAGAAATGTGGCGTCAACCTGACGCGACCTTCGGCAAATGTCTCCAACAGAGAGGAGTGGGCCTACACTGCTCCACAACTAGGGGAGAGGCTGACTGTTTAATGCATAAAACAATTACTTCAAGTTATTGCCACTAAAAGTGCTTCTACAATCTCAAGACATGAGATATACTTCGTTTTCCACACATTTATTTGTGAAATAAATCCCGACTAAGTGTATTAGCTGAGGTCATATTCACCTCAATTTAAGTTTTTTTTTTCATCGTGTTCTGATACATAAAACCTTGGAATTAAAAGAGGTGACACTTTTGACGATGCAAAACAAATCTGCCAAAAGTCTGTTCAAACAGCAGTTTCATTCCTTGAGCTTGCCTTTCCTGTTATTTGGAGATTTTATCTTTAAAAATATTCAGTCTGCCTCGAGCTAACAAATCTTTTGTTTTCTGTGCCAGTTCAGTGACTTTGACAGTTTTCCTTTTTTTTGTTTTCGTCCCTTGAGGGGGTTAAGCATTTATAAACGGGCTCTCGGTTTCACCCTCACAGATTACCCCTCGCCCTCATCTTCTATCGTGTATACACAGCCAAACTAAAGTAAACTGAACCAAACTACCTGCTTCCCAGCTGACTTGTTTTCCGTGTTGATCATGGCGAAGGTCTTGTTGCTTTTGTCGTATGTGCAGTAGTGACGTGTCCAAGTGCATCCCAGAGGACCTGCGACAGAAGAACGAGGAAGAAAATAGTAGTCGAGCCAAAACTGTTTTGCTCTGAATCACAGGCTTCTGGAAAGACTTCTGAAAATCAATGCACGATTAAATGTTGTGATAAATCAAAAGTTGTTTATTACTGCTGATAAAAATCTACTATTTGTGGTAACACCCGCTACACACACACACACACACACATACACATACATGCATATGTTTGAGAACAGATCAAAGTGAATCTGTAAACAGGATGAATTATGAGCTTTGTGTGAGAGGATCTCCTCTGCAGAGGCCTGGGAGAGCTGGAGACATGTTTATAGTGATGGATGTAGAGCCATGCACACATAAATGAGGTGGGGGGGAGGGGGTGTCGGAGGGCCGGGGGCGCTGCTAAGAAGACTCACGTTTCTCCTGCACGTACAGGAAGCCCTCCATCGTCCACAGGCCCGGAGGTTTATAGTCCTGGTCTGCAGACCTTATCCTGTTCATCAGCTTCTCCACTTCCTGCTTGGTACTGACAAAGTTGTTTCGAGTCTATGCAACAACAACAACAACACCAACAAAAGATGCAGGAATTAACTTTCCATTAACAGTGTACCATCAAGTAACATCATTTTTTTCAACAATTTATCACCTTAAAAACTTTAAAGCGGTGACCGATGCTTAAAATTGGTGTAGCTGATAGAACGAAATGATAATTTACAACCCTTCAACCACATCAATATTGTATTGGAAAAGTATAATTACCATATTTTCCGCACTATAAGGTGCACCTTCAATGAATGACGTATTTTAAAACGTTTCCATATATAAGGCGCACTGCATTATAAGGCGCACTAAATATATGGTAAAATACCGTACTATAGTGGCTGGGATTGAGTTACGTATCTACCTGATGGAGCTGCGCTACAGGAAATGCTACAAAATCCTACAGCAAATGCAAAAAAAAAACCAAGAAGAAAAGTACCGTATGTCAAACTTTATTAACAAAATAAAAACCAGCTTTGCTCCGTCTCGTCAAAGTCGCCATTATGCGAGTCAGCGTCGCTGCTGTTGTCTTGAACGTCTGTGACGATTCCTGACGTTTTTAGCGCCATTACTTCGGCGACACCAACTACAGTAGCTACAATCCCCCTGACTACAGTAACAGAAATTACTGTAATGATCATATATAAGGCGCACTGCATTATAAGGCGCACTGCCAGTCTTTTAGAAAATTAAAGGCTTTTAGGTGCGCCTCATAGTGCGGAAAATACGGTAGGTCCAAATTTCCGATGTTAATTTTCTCTAACGTATCGCTGAGACAGCCTCATCTTCTCCTGCGCGTGTTAGTGCTCTTTGCATCCGAGGACACGGAGAGAGCGTTGTAGAGCCCAAACTGTCAGAGCACTGGCATTTACATTGAGCCCGACTGAAATTTGTACCCTCAAGCTGAGAGGATTGAAATCATAGAGATGGAGGTAAGGGCCACGGCAGCAACTGCAGATTTACTCCAGAGTCTTAAGTGTTTTTTGACACAGTGCCATTAAATGGCTTGTAGTAACCGCCTCCAACGCGACACTGAAAATATCAGTCCTGAGAGCAGTCGCGCAGCTGCCCGCCTGGGAAAACTCTGCCTGCTGTTTCAGGAGATGATGGGCTGCAGGATCTGATTACGTGCCTGGTTGCCTTTGTCTACAGTCCTTGATGTAATGAGACTTACGTTTTGTAGGTTGAACTGGAGTTGTTGTTTGTATGGATCAAATTCATGAGCCAGCTCGTATCCTTCGTGGTAGAATGTAAACAAACCCTGAAGAAAGGCCAGGAGCTGGAAAAAAACACCATTTATTAATGATTTAAGGCATTAATCATTACAAACATGAATACAAATTCACATCAGAGAACAATCACCTTTAAAATTTAAAGATTATAGTTTTAATCTATTCATGAAAGGAATCCTGAATGCAGTGAATTTGCATATTTCAACTACCCCCTTAATTATAATGCTGCTACGTAAAGGCTACATTATTTATTTTAGCTGTACACCACCAGTCATTTTATCATCACAAATGCCACTCTGCGGATATCCATGCTTTCAGTCAAACTTTTAATGCACTTAAAGTGCAATGCATTAAAACAAATGATGTTGTCCTCATCGTTCATGAATACATTTGTTGAAACGAAACACTTTCTTGTTGATGCACAAGATCAGAGAAAAAAGGGAAGTTTCAGAAAGTTGTAGCTATTGTAGCAGACAGATATTGATCTTATTTTCCGTTTAACACGCAGACATCCTTGACCACTGCAAGGGGGAAAAAAATGATAATACTGGAAGTGCATCCGGAGGAAAAAGTGATCTCAACTCTAGCATGGAGGATCCAACAAACACAGAGTCCTCTCTGTCAAATCCTCCGGCACGACCGCTGATTTCATTTCTGTGCTAAGGCTCCTTATATCAAACGTTCAAGGATGAACTGCCTTATCTCTGCCTAGATTAATCACAGACAAGGCTGAGCCTTGTCATTTTTCCCACCACTACCTGCGGTCTTGAGATTTGCATTTCGGGCATGGGACACGGGTGACTTGCCTGTAGATGTAATCAAATGGAAACAGTTTTCAAACACTTCACTCCCATCTCACGTTCTTCTAAGCTCAGGTCTGCGCTCAAAAATCTCGGATCTGACCCAACACATCTGTACGATGGAGGATTTATTCAAACTTTCCCTGAGTGGATCGAGGGTTATAATCATCACTCAATGTATGATGAAGATGACACATTTTGTGAGATGCAGCAGTGAAAACATGAGATTTTGTTCTTGCCTTCAATCATTCTCATTTAAAAAAGGCCACTTGTAGTTGAAGTAGGTTCAAAGATCCATTGCTGGACTATTTCCTATATAAACAAAAGCAAAATACTTATACAGATATGTCTAGGGATGATGCATTTTCTTACCGGCTCAACAAACTCAAACTTCTTCTTTTCTTGTACTTCCTGTATCTTGAAAATATACTCGAGGGACGCATCGTAAAAGAGTTGTCTCTCCTTATCAATCTGCGCATCAGCCTGAGAATGAACAAACAAAAAACGAAGGGGTCGGCGCTGTGACAAAGACAGGGGTCAACCTGGTACAGCGCTGCGTTAATGCCTGCATTACCACAAGGAAACAGTGTGTGCTTAAACAAGTGAGGATCAAAGAGTCATGCACAAGCACAAGAGCTTCAGAAGACGCTCAGCCAACCGTAAAACAGCATTATTCTAACGCGAGCGTGAGGGATGAGGAAATTTCTTCCTGGCTTTACCTCTTGCAGATACGCCTCCTTCTTCTTGGATGACAGGTTGAGGTGTCTCTCGAGCGTGGAGTAGTATTTCTCCGTTTCCTTGTCAAATTTCTTCTTCACCTCCTAAAAACATGAAAGGCATATACATTAGATGAAATGTGACGCTCATCCCTGAGCTGGGGCCGCCACTAGGTGGAGGTCTAACTGCATTTTCAGATGCCGTTTGGTATTTAAAAAGTCTCCCAATAGATCACCTTGGATCATAAATGTGGTGTATGTGACGAGCAAACAGCATCAGCATGACTGTGCATCATCAATAGGGCTTCGGGGGAGGAAAAATGCCCCGGTATTTTTTGTGTTGCCCCAGCTGAGCGCACGCGTTCAAAGCAAAAAATTCGAAACACTGTAAATCACAAACGGCCTAATGCATCTGGCACAGTCACAGACGGGACTGGCTGGTCGCTGTTTGCATTCCCCCCCCTCATTGATATGCTCTGCTGTCCACCTGCAGAGATAAGTCCAGCTCAACAGTCACAAGTTTCCAGGATTCAGAAAGCCACAGGAAATGGACTTTTCATGCCAGATGCCCATCGAAGAAGCTGACCATTCCGCCAAAGAAAAACATCAATTTTACGGGGCCTTAATCAAACTCTTTCGCGGCTGGAGAGAAACCGACCCAGATGAGGAGCATTCGAGTGTCTCATCGGAAAGTCTGACCTCTGAGCCGAGCTTTGCCCGCTTCACGCCCAACTCGCTGCACATATATGGATGGCCGGGCTGGGGAACAGACGCAAAAGAGGCTGGGGGGTGGGGGGGGGGGGGGTAAAGTGTGAGCAGAGAGACCACTGAAACCAGATCCTGCTTGTTTGTTTTCATTCCCATGGCCCTGAAATTTAGCAAGTCTAATCTAGCAGCGACTGATGTGACCTAGAAGAGTATTTCGTTTCGACAAGTCCCACAGTAGTTAATAGAGGAGTTTAACACAAATCACAATAATGCTCCCACATAACTACTGCAAGTACAGGAGAAAATCAATACATAATTTCATGTTGTGGCATCTTATTTCCATCCTTCTTATGATTTCTGGCCCAGGAATGATTTTTTTCTGGGGGGTGGGGGAAAAAAAGAAAATAAAAAATCAATTCCATATATAGGGCTTCTTTTTCCAAAACAAAGAAAAAATAAACGTGGGCAGCAAAACAAACATATGATTAAGAATGAAAACAGCTGACCGGAAGCAAATTTCCCAAAGGGATCTTTCTTTTTTTTTCTTTTAAACATATATCACTAAAGTACCAAGGTGACTGTCTGTGCTGCCACTGTGAGTGCCGGCGACGGGCGCTATTTTCCAGACACGTTCAACAACCGAAGCCCTGGGGAAAACACTAACGCGCACAGGCACACACACACACACACACCAGAGATCACGTTATATTAAAAGCTTTAGGTTTTGCAGAGACCCACAGTCACAGCAGGAAACTCCCAGCGCCGCTGACCAGTACGAGCATGCCGGTAAAACTCTCCACGTCTGGAGAAAGTCTTTCCTCCTTCCAAACAGCAGCCAGTGACTCAGTGCTGCGGTGCATTTGTGAGTCAGCCTGATTAAGTCACCTGAAGTGGGATGCTTTGTTTTGAACCTGGCGGGATGTGCACAGACTCGTAACAACTGTAATGATCTCCTCGCAGGACAGTAGGTGTTTCGTGTGTCTCTCACCCCAAACACCGCCCCAAACATAACCCTGTGATCAGACTGAAACATTCTTGAAAAAAGATCGTAAAAAAAAAAGAGAGATCTAAAGAAAGCCGGTGCAGAGAAAGGCAAAGGCTTTGAAGCCCAACATGTGAGGACAGAAGATATCAGTTCAGATGGATGTATATACCCTGAAGTGCACGTTAGGTGAGGGGTTTCTGACACAAACTAATGCCAGCACCAGTCAGAGCACCAGCCAACACTCTGCAGTGCACAGAACACACATGAACCTATCACTCGGCAGGTTTTGTCATCTGATTGCTTTGTTCACACTCATGAATAAATCAGATAGAACAGGACGACATTCTGATGCAGATTGCTTTGTCGTGGAGTTCCTATCTGGTGACGTGTCATGAAGCTGGCGTCATGCTTTTATGGCAGCCGAACCGCTCGCTAATATGCGTACCAGGAAGGGAGATTAATGAGAAGAAGGGGAAAAAAAGTGCAGCAAGCTTTTCCTCTGGTCATCATGACATTTTTAACTTTTTTCTTTTAACTTTTCTTTCCCTCCATCCCCAGACGGACGCTGATAACAGACATGACAACTGCAGGAGTATTTTTTGGACACTGGTGCTACGTTGCCAGTGTTGCCAGTGGCCCTAACGAGCCTTAGGGCCATCATTTCTGAGTCTCCAATCACCATGGTAACAGATGTAAGCGGGAATAGATGTCAAGGCCGTCTGCGTGTGTGAATATATATAAATATATATGTATTTAAAATAATAATAAGGAGAGAGATGCAAACATCAATGGACAGTCTGGCGTCACGTGAAGCATATTTCATCACATTATCACGCTAAACTCATCCTTTGAGCAATGACATGAAAAGGATATCATTGCAACCTATCTCTGGAAGCTCATTAGGGACAGCTAATTGGAGTATGGGTCCGGAGTGGCAATTAAATAGTAATGGCTGCACTGTTATGATGCGTCGCCGTGCGAAAGCTGGTCTTAGATGAACAAGAGATTCAGGAAGGACAGAAGACTTCAGGTTGAGATCTGTTACTTTTCTACCAAACCAAAAATGTCTCATTCCTTCCCTGAAATCTTACTCATCCAGGAGACGTAAAGAGACAGCAATCAGCTGAAAATGTAACCCAAAAAAAGAAGACAAAAATCTTCCTTTGAATAATTCAAGAACAAAATATTGGGGTTACCCAACACACTGTATTTTGCCAACCTGCAAATGTCACTGCGAATCCTTAGTTTGGGAATAAACATTTATCACCGCTGGCGTGACATATGATTTCATAAAAGGAGAGGAATTTAAATACCAAATATCTTCACATTTGATCTTCAGTGGACTCTAAAGGTCTGAGTGTAGCTACAGAAAGAAAAAAAAAACTGGTATTAACCTTCAAAACTCTCACTGTTATATTGCCAAAAAGTCTTGAAAAGTTTGTGTAAACCTCTATACTGTATAGGGATGCCTTTTACTTTCCCCTCTCAATCTAATCACAAAGTAACACCTTGAATTGGCTGGAAGTTTGTAACTCTGAGTTAAATCAAAAACTCTGATGAGTGTTTCCAACCGTACCAGTCAGGGCTGATTCAGACCACGTCCATGACTGAGCTTTCTCAAAAAACCCCAATGTGCTAAGTTTCTCTGACTATCCACCCGATACATCCAGACTTAACAGTGAAGATGAGAAAAATGTGCTTTTGTTCTACGTTTCATCTCAGTTTCCAACTCTGAAGGTCAAAGATTGCCGTTCTTAGTGAACCTGTGAGTCGCGAGTTTATTTTTTTGACCATTATAAATGTTTTCACAGCAATTTAGCTTTATTAAACCAAGAGGCACTGGGGGACAGCCAGATAAAGTTCATTATGAGGAGGGACTGAGAGGGAAAACAAGAAAAGGCACTCCATTCTGTATACAGAGTCACAAAGAGGAGTGAATACAAGTAAAGGCAATAGCTTTCAAAATGATTCCCTGAAGACATAGTGCAGACATTATTGTTAGTTAGATAACAGCGACTAAATCTGACTTACAACCGCCAATCTGGACCAAGCTGTAACACTGGATGTGCAGGGACCGGACAGCCCATATAAGGAATTCCTGCACCCCGTTGTCCCCTAGACCCCAACAGGAGTCCCTGAGGGACACAGTCCCTCTCCAAGTCCATAGAGCACTTGCAGACTGGTTGGGCGACTCCAACGCCCTCTTCAGGACCGCACTGAGGGCGTGGAGCTGGTCCGCCGTTCCAGTGGCCAGTGCAAAAACCCACACTTCTCCTCTTGAATCTGAGGTGTGACTAGGCCTGTGTTGAAAACATTGATTTCCCAATTCTAAATCGATTCTCATATTAATTCCTAAAAATCGATTCATATGTCTAAAGATCCATTTTTTTTATTTTTAGTTTTTTTTTTTCTTTTATTTATTTATGTATTTTTTATTTCGTCATTACATTACAACTTTTGGTTATTTTTTTGTTTATCCCCAAAAAAGGAATGTTTTGTTGGACACGAGAATAACTGGGGCCATGTTTTTGCCTTTAAATATGTTTAAAGGTATGAAAACATTAAAGTGTTAGGTTATAATTGCATAAATTGTCTATATTTCATTACTTTATATACTGTCTTGGGGTTACATTTGCAAAAAATGCTAAAAACCAAATGCTCAAAAATTAAAAACCAAAATAGACCGAAAATGGAACAAATAAAAATGGAATGTGGGAAAAAATAAAACCGATTTCATCCGTCTCTGTTTGCTGCCCTGGATCTGTTTGGTAATTCCTACCATGATGTTTCTGAAAGCAGTTCTATCAGCATTCTGGGAGCTGATTGGTCCTTACAGCATCATTAGCTGCAATACTTGCTGTTTAATCTCAATATAATACTAGTAGTAATATTTTGCATAACTACAGTCATATAATTAATGCAACAGCTCAAATAACTGTTTAAATAACACTAACCCAAATCAATATCAGAATCGAATCGAATCGGATCGAATCAAATCTTGATAATCGATTCTGAATCTTAAGAATCGGAATCAAATCGATTCTTGACATTTGAATCGATCCCCAGCCCTAGTGTGACCATCCGACGGACAGCCCCTATCCAGCACTGCTGAACAGACCTTACCAGGGAGGCTGCAGAGAAAATTAGCTCATAGCTAAATCGTGTACAATATGTCTCTTCAGTCTCCCTCACAAATAAATCAACAACACCTACACCCCAGGTTCAAAGCTGAGGGAGATAAGTCACCCACAAGAACCTCGTGTCAGTTTCACACATAATGTCAGAACGTTTCCAACCATGACATCAGACGATGAGAAATGAGAATATGATGTAATGTAATTCAGTTTGTGGTAAACTGCCCATTTACGGGGGCAGGCTCCAGTGTTCAAACAGGTAAAAAGTAGCATCTACAAGTCCACTTAAAAATGCCTTGTGAAGTTCAGGCAAAACACATTCACTTTCTGAAAGGTTGCTCTAAAGGCCACGGATGTCACGATATGAGATGAACACACAGAGATGCATTTAATGGGTTGGAACCATCTGGGGTGCTGTCATTAGATGAGCCTATTACATTTCTGTTTCTTTATCAATGCAAATGTATATGATATGTGTGTGTATGTTGAGACAGCTCCAATACATCACCTGGTGAATCGTATTTCATTACAGGTCTATTTGTGTGAGTACAATTCAAGCTAATGTAAACTTCAACTCTAAGTAGTTGATAGGTTGATTCATTTAAAAAGATAGGTTGGTTTTTACAACTAAAGTCACCAAGATTGGTAGATTTCTTACTTTCCCATCATTTTCTGGTATTATTTAGCCCCCTCTGAATTTGTCATGGTATTTGTGCTTGGGGGAACATAATTACATAGCTGCTGGAGACCAGAGCACTCTTCACAAATTGTTCTGTTGACAAAGAAAAGATAAGATTGTCCTTTTTTTTCTTCTTCTAAGTTTGCTCCCAAATGCGGGCTTTTGTAGTTTTATGATTAATTTAAATACCAGTCCTTGAACGATTGGAAACTTACTTTCACAAACACAACTACTCTGTGAAAACATAAAATATAGCATCATTGAAAATTTGCATTTGCTCGTTCAGTAAATAGCATTAAGTGGTTACACATTTAAAAATAAATATATCACATTTTTTATTTTACAATGAGGTATGATGCACAATTTTTCTGTAATTCCAAAGATTTGCTGTTTGAATGACATCAAAAACACATCTTCAAAACAGCCTGGAGGGGATCTTATCATTCTTCAAGTTTGGAGGAAAATTACCACAATGTAAACAAATGAAAATGAGCACTTCCCAAGACATAATTGCCACTATCTTTTGACAGCGTCACTTATGAGAGACGCATAGAAGCATATTTTCTGTCATGTGCATAAAAGAAACGGATCATAACCTCCAAGGTTTAACAAAGTAAAAGCACGTTCTTCTCTGTAGAACAGCTAAAGCTTTACAAACAGCTTGAAAGCAGTTCCCTTCACTGATGAGTTCACAAATGACAAAAACTAACATTTATAGACAAAATATATATAATTTTAGAAACACAAATGAGTAGTGCAGAGCAAAAACAGCAGGGCTAGGGTTGTCACTTAGAAATTGAATATGTGTACAGTAGACTGCAGGTTATTCTGATTGACAGCAAACAGTTTAACTTCTGAAAGTATTGCTTGATTCCTAGGAAGATATCAACTTTCAAAAAAAGAAATGCAACAACAATTTCAGACCTACATCTCAGTTTGGCATATGGAGTTCCGGTGAAAATAGCCTACGCAGTTTGTGCAGTTTGAAAGGCTTTGTTCCAAAGCATTTGCTGGAGACTTGTGTAAAGCAGACTGTGCCTAATATGTCCTGTAGAGCTGCAGTCAATCTGCTGGCGCGTCTTGGCCACGGAAGTGTTGTGCTTGTGCCTTGGAAGTTGATACACTGGTACGTAACCTCGGTGGGATTACTCCCAGTATACCCATAAAAGGCAAAAGCTCCCGGTTTTGTCCATCTGATGTTCTCAGACATGGCGAAGTGCAGTAACTGGAAGGGTCAGACAGCCTGCAGATCCTCCAGATTCTTAGAACTGTGGAAAGTTGCTCAGCCACTCGTTGCGTCTGCCTTTTATCTCACTCTAGTTGGGCTAATGCCTAGTGGGGGGGGTGGGGGGTGGGCTGGAGGAGGACAGAGCCATTAGAAGGAAGTGGTCGGAGGAAATGAGAGGTAGTGGGAGTGATGGGATCTGTGGCTTTTAAGAAACCATTTTATAAACATAGATGGTCGGAGCAATAACACTGAGCACGTTGATATAGGAGTGTGAAAGGAAGAAATGGCAGCAATGTGCTATTTCATTATGGCAGATGCGTGTGATGGTTGGGGTAGGCAGCAACGGCGGTTAGTCAGTCTGATCAGACACGGAGATGCTGTTCACACCTCAGCACGGAGAAGAGAAATGGCTCCATTATGTTGCAGGTTGGCTTGTGAGGGGACCAATGAAGTGCATCAAGATGACTATTTCTGGAGACCAGTGGCTGTCAAAGTCATGTAAAATAAATCAAAATGAGAGAGCGTGACTTTGAGGCGGAGAAGTCCCTCACAGGGGTAAGGGCCATGTTAAGATGTGCAAATGATTCATGGTGGAGGGTCGAGCTTGCTAGTGGAGTCACAAACTCAGTGGGAGGGTTTTGAAAGAGGCTTCAGTTATACCAGCTTGCTCATGTGTGTTCTCACCGAGGGAGTGACCACAGACAAGCTGCAGCACTTTCATATCACGCCTTTGTGTTGGCCAGAAATGAAAGCATGGCTTGTAGCAAGAAAAACCCACACTGTTCTTTACAGTCATCTCCACCCTCAACAACATGTCCACTGTGAAACCGGGATGCCTTCAAGCAACACCGTGCAGAACTCCAGCTGGCATCAATCTCCCCGTGCCCAGTAAGTAACAGAGAACCGCACAGGATTACAGTAATCTGATTACAAATGTGCCCCGGCTTCAGAGTTCACTTTGAAGAAGGAGCACTTGGGGAAGGTGACATTTAACATCGTCTTTGCATATTTTTCAAAGAAAATAACGAGTGAAATAGTGTACCAGAGTCATTAATGTGGTAATGTGTATTATGCCAAAAATATAAATTGTGTCAAATTACTTTGGAAAATAACGCAGAGACCATAAATCATGAAAAATGCCTCTGTCAAAGACAGTTTAGTGCAATGTTCAATATGCCACCTGTAATTAACTAAACATAAGTTAAAAAAAGGGAACCAGGAGGTCCTAATATCTTTTTTATATCAAAACAGAAACTGGTGTGTTTGTGCACCCCCTACTAAGCTGATTAATTAAGGAAAAAGTCCTTTCTCTTGGCAGTGTGAGGATTTACATTTAATTAATGATTTACATACGGTAGGACAGACAAAAAGGGGTGGAGAGAGAGAGAAGGTGAGGGTGTCAGAGCACATGAAATCTCCAACGCCGCTCAGCTGCTAATTGCGTACGTGGGTGGTCTCTTACCTTTGCCGCACCAATTTGCTCCTTTCGAAATTTTTCCAAGGGAGTAATCAAGACATCATCTGCATTCTGAATCTGAAAAAGAAATCAAAGAAAACAGAGAGGGAGAGACGCACGTCAGCCCGACTGAATGATGCCATCCAAGTCATTGTTACCATCTAAATGACTCATAAGAAAAAAGAAATATATCACAAAAAGCCAATCCGGTAGTCACTCAGTTTGATTACAAATGTGTCACGGAGGAAATCATGACAAAGAAAAATCTAAAAGCTCCAGTCAAAGAGGCTCAGAGACACATTGGATCCAAACAGAGGTGGAGGCTAAATTAATCACATTCATTAGCATCTCTCACACCAGTGACAACCAACCCCATTGTCAGAATCGGAGAGACAGAAAGCATTCAACAATAGTCCTGCCAGGCAGATGAAAATGGGACCTTTTTTACGTGATCTGTGAAGCAACAGTGTTGTTAAACCTCCTTGAAATATGACAGAGTGCTACAGACGAGGCAGCTTTACAAGTACGGCCTGTGTTGCATTTTAATTTTGGAGCTTGTGTATTTCTCTATATTTCTCTAGAGACCTCTCCAGTGTCACGACTGGAGTAAAAGGTCTCTCCAAAAGCCCCACCCGCCCCTTTTTTTTATTTATTTTTTATTCAATACCAGACAGAAACTGATAGGATGAGATATATTGTGCCAATTACAGCCCATGCTCAATCCTTGCGGGTGAGCGGTTCAAAGAGGTGCCATTAAGGTGCTCTGAATTTCATGTGGATGGGCTTTCATCCATCGGGATCAGACGACACCAGGCTGGCGGAGCCGCTCAACGGGAGACTCCGTCACCGACGACATGGCTCTTAGCTTGATTTAAGGTGTGATTCTGTGTAGTGAGTGCATGCGATAAACTGTCGGCCAAGCTCTAATACATCCGTGATACATGCACTAATTTAGCCGCGTCGGCTCAGATAGGCTATCGGCTCCCGAACACACCTTTCCTCTCATGACGGAGTTTTCATATTTTGAACCATTAATCAAAATGCATTTTCTTGTCTTTTTTTTTTCTTCCAAAAATAACCTTGTCAGTTCCATCCCACGAGCACAAAGAGTTGCTTCAAAAGGGAGCTAACATCTCTCAGAGCCTGCATTGTTTTTTTTTTTTCTTCCTCCCTCTTCATGGCAGGGATGAGGGATGCTCTAAGCTCGTGGTTAAAAATCAGTAGATTTGCTGTAATGAAGTACATTTGTATATTGTATAAAGTATATTTGTTGTCCTTCAGAGACAGACATTCACACACTCATAACCACAATCTTCCTCAGACTGTAATGGCTGTATTCGATTATAATTCCAAATATTTGCAGTCTGCAATGCTACAAGCACTGACTCTCAAGTACCAGCGAGCAAATTACGGATAGATAACGCTGGTTATGTTGTAACAGTGACAACCCCTCTCTGGCACGGAGACACACACACACACACACAGTGAACATTTGGTTCTTGTGCCTGTGGTAGAAAATGGGCAGGTGGGGCAATCTGTTATTGCCAGACTACTGGGAGCGTCTCAGAAATGTCAAGGACAGACGAAGAACTGGCAGTAGGGAGTTGGGGGGGGGGGTGTGCTGCTGGAAGAAGCGTGGTGTCCGGCTGCTCCGGCGACTCCGCCACGCATCTCACAGGGCTGAGAGGTTCTGCTGCCGTGGTGTGAGACAGGACACCGAGCAGCGCCGACGTCAATTATTCGGCAAGACGGCGTTCAATCTCTGCCTTGATTAAGATAGTTCATCTTTACGACGAAGGAAACGTCACAGCCAGGGCCGCCGCAAGGGGTGTGCGAACCGTGCGACCGCACGGGGCCTCGCGCTATGGGCCGTTTTTGAAAAAAAAAATAAAAAAATTTGAATTTTTTTCCCCGTTTTTTTTTCTTCCTTTTTTCCCTTATAAATATCAACAGTCACGTTCCATTACAGACCTAAATGTGTAATAGTCTGTGCATATCAATAAATATATGTGCAATGATGCGCGTGTCTGTTGTTCAATACAACTGATCAGACCAAGCGCAGACACAAGCTGCTCTGATCCAGACGGGTGGAGTTGGAACAAACTGTCACACAATGTCGAGAGAACGAGACAGAATCAGGAAATTTCCATCAGGGGATGAAAAAAGAAAAAAACTAAAGAAAATGGAAGAGTTTAATGCCTCTCTGAAAGGCTCGTTTGATAAATTTGTTAGAAAAATCACAGATCCGACCGGGTCTCAAGCAGCCGCGTCGAGGCAAGTCAAATGATGATGAGGCAGGGGAAGGTATCCAGTATTTTGCAAATTGGAGAGTTAAAATTGCGCATATAGACACCCGATCCGACCCGAAAAACAAAAATTTTGCGCGCGTGAGCATAGCGAGCGCGCGAGGGCCCCCCCCAGCCATTTCGCACAGGGCCTCGCAAATCTCCCAGACGGCTCTGGTCACAGCACACCATAAAGTTGTTTGCAGTTGGAAGTGAAGCGATAAGTCAGACTCCTATGGATTTTAAATTTCACTGGCAAGTGCAATAATGGCTAACTTTTATTAATGTGTCTGTTAAGGACACAGCAACAACTGGACAAACAAAAACATATTTTGTCCCCCTTAGTTCCTGTGGGGACTTTTGTTTTACCTAAATTGTACAAAGAATTAAACAAAAGTCAATAAAAAATAGAAGTACAAAAGAAAATATTTGGTAATTACTGGTATTTGAATAGTAAACAGATTGGAGTCGAATTAAGGCGATACACATCAGGCAGAAAGGCGAGCAAGCAGAGTATTTCTCTTTTTAATCTTTAAACGTTTAAAAATTATGCAGCAAATACTAATTATAAAGCCGGCCCGCTGTTAATATTGCTCTGTAATGAAGTGTTACAGTACATTTACACAAGCCTACAGAGAAAAAACAACGCTAACCGAGACGAGAATCTGGAAACGATGATTTTTCACATGTATGTTGACACTCCGCTCTCAGTTCTCCACAATAAAAGAATTACAAATTTAGATAAAATAAGATCAACGCTTTCATCAGCGCGAGATGACACGTTCAGCTTTTACCGCAGAGGCCCTGAAACGAAACACCTGACTGAAAAGTATCAAGGGACAATGACAAAATCATTTGAAATTAAAATAATTACAGGTTGTGTTTAAACGGGTATGTGTAACCTTCATTTATAATCAGCTGCTTGTTAGAAATTTGAATGTAGATTGCTTTATTACCACTCCTAACCCGTGGTATGATCCATCACTAAATGAGCTTTGGAAATGAGTACTTCTGGAAAATAAATGAAGGTAATTTGGTTGCAAGTGACACTCGAACACTGGACGAGTGGAGGACATTTGATGGTCATCAAAACTAGATGTTATCATCCTCCAATCATATCAAAGTCATTAGGTTATCTGCCGTGTCAACAGCAAGACTCATAATACTGCATCACCGTGGTAACGTTATATTCTCCGTCCCTCTCAGCCTGACTGAGCGTACTATTATCGCGCCTTAAACATAGATTTCTAATGTCATGCGTGTTTTTTTTTTCCAATTTGAGCTAAATGGACAATGCATTTGAATATAAAGCACTCAAGGATTTGAAGATTATGGTCTGATAATCAAAAGTGAGTGAAAGCAAAACAATGAAAAGATAAGAAAAGATGGCATCCATTGGTAAAAATATAATCAGCATATCAACACTTAACCCCCTCCCCACACAAGTTATCAGATTATTAATATCCAATACGTTGATACAGATATTCATACTTGAAAGCAGCCAACTTATTTAATACTCGATGGATTACTTTCAGGCTGGCATTGTGCCGAATGCCCTCAGCAACAGCCTCTCTCAACAGGATTAAATCCATATGAGCGAGCACAGTGTGATGCTTGAAAGGATGCAATAGCGCTAAGCAATTTCATTACCAGATAGGGGGAGGAATGTCAATGTGCTGCATTTCCCTTGCTCCCGATTTCACCCGGTCCAAATATCAAGCGGATCAAAAGTGTTACTCTGAGGTTAATTTGCAGAGAGAGATCAGAATGCCACCAAGGCCAGATCAAACTGAAAAGTGCAGCGTCTGCCAGGCGAAATTTACCGCTGTCAGAAATAACTTTGGATCTGCTTTAAAGGTGACTCATCTGGATAGTTGAGAAACATACCTGTTCTTCTTTGAAACATTCATCTGCAGAGCCACAAAGATGTCCTTATGATAACAGTAGCAAAGGTGCTTCATTTGTTTTGCAGATGCACAGCAGATCCACTGTGTTTTCTTTCCACTGAACGGCTGAGGTGCTTCGGCTGAAGTCACATTGATTTCTGTGGGTGTGTGTTTGTGTATTTCTGTTCTAACATGCCATTGCTTTTAATCACTGAAGCATTAAAGTGTGAAATGCTCAGTCTCATAATGTGCAAGTCTATAACTGGGTGGTAAATAATTTTTACCAGCTTTTTGTCTGTTCTGCTTTGATGGTGTCCCCTCAACGAAAGGCCAACTTAACACAAGTAAAAGTCCAGCATCTTTGCAGCAAATCAACTGAATAACACGCACAAGCACACCCACAAACACACGCAGCAAGAAGCGGGGCCATGTTTGCAGGCTGAGGAGGAACCATAAAAGCCTGCTCGGTCGTGGCGCCACGCTATCGTTCAAAAGAAAAAAAGCATATTTTTGTTTGCCGTCTTGCTTTTTCACCCTTGCAAACACATTTCAAGCAAACGTGGCTCCGGGCAGAGAAAAGAGCTGCCGAAGAAAGAAAAGACACCTGGGCTTTGACAAGTGTGCTTTTTTATCAGGCCCCGCTTGCCAGTTTAAATCTGCAGGGTGGGACAATTTAGCAAATGTGTCTGACAGAAACGGGTCAGAATTTTAACACTCGGACAGGAGAATATATATTTAAATAAACATGCCTAATTATGATTGATGCGAACTACACAAATGTTTTTTAACACACCTGTTAAAACTAAGTGAGTTTTAATGCAAAATGTGCGTCATCCATGAAAATAAACAACTATCTCACATTTTGGGATGTCGGCCAAGACTTATTGATTTTCTTCTTTTTCCATGTTTCTTGGTCAGCACGAAGAAAATAGATGATAATGAAGACTTAGAGCTCCAAGATGGCAAGACAGCAACATTAAACATCTGCACCTACAGCCGCCGACATGTGGTTCAGATGGTTAAAGCACTACTGAACAGATCGATTATGATCAATAGATCAGAGTTAAAAGCAGGATAAAAGGTTTGCTGTTTAAATTTGTCAATCTGTTTAGTAAAAGCTATTCTCACTTTGAAATCATGAAAAATGTGCCTTTTATTGTTGAAAGTGTTGTTTTTTCACATCACGTCAGTTTAGTTATCGTGTTAAAACTACAGCGTAGAACTTTAATGAGTGATATTTATCAAAGTATTGCGTGTGAAATCAAGCAGCTATATTGTTGTCAGGGGGAATATTCATCGCTGCTTCCCGAGTAACAGTGAAGCAACACGAAACAGACATAAAGAGCCTGACGTCTGCACTTCTAGGGCCTGGGCTGTGTAACAGCTAGTAAAAGCCAGCAGCGGCGAATGAAAATAGCAGCAACGCTCACATCATTAATAACAGCAACAGCAGGAGCGACCAAAAGGAATTAAGCTAACTCATTAACGTAGGTGTAAGCATCGCCCCGCAGAACAAATTACTGCGTTGAATACATAATAAATGTTCTCGTGATCATCCTGACAGAGCTGAACCTCCTATTTCATGCCGGTGCTGCGATGTGACCCGTGTAACATGAAGAAAACAACACTTGTGTGTTTCTGCTTCCTGTTTGCTGTATGTGTTGGAGGAGAATTGTGTGTGTCATCATCGCAGATATAATAAATCTTTCTGTGCTGCAGAAGCATCTCCTCTAACTTTTATGACTGTCAAATGGAAACAAAGAGAGAGAGAGAGCTGTTAAGTGGGGACGTGAAGAAGCTGCTAAAACAGATACAGCAGCTGCTTTTTAGGATTTTCCTGTTTACTTTATGTATCGCCTGGCTGCTGGTGATTTAACGTTGTCTTAACTGATATCTGAATTTGAGGATGGCATACATCTGCTTTTATATTTGTGTGTTAAATGTCTCAACTAATAAAAATCTCCATAATTACAGTAGACTGTTTTTTTCACATAGAAACGTATGTTCGCATTGGATGAAAATGACCTCTGGACCCAGACATCTGCATTTAGTTCAGCGTATTCGCGCTGGATAAATGAATATTTACCGACATCCATCCCTGGAATGGACGTACAGGTCTGGCCTTTTATTTAACATTCTCTCTGAATATTGAGTTACAAATGTCTGATCAGAGTTCAGTGACAACGCGTCATATTTTGACAAGTGACAAAATCAGCCTACGTGCTTAAAGGTGACCTATTATGGCATTTAATGTATATTTTAAACAGGCCTTGAATGTCTTAAAAACAATCTAAAGCTTGTTTTTTCTACATAAATCATAAATCCAGCCTGTGGGCCCTGTCACTAGTTTTACCGCTTCTAACCTCTTTTTCTGCGCCTCATTTTTAGGGAAGGGGGGGGTATGATAATGAGGCTCTGTGCTGATTGGCTCCCTGAATGACGTGTAGCAGGGGAGGAGCATAAACCTTGCTCCGCCACAGCAGCCCGAGCCTGTAAATGATCACAACACTGAATTTTCACAAATGGCAACTTTATTGTTAAAAAAATAAAATATGAGTTGTATATAAATAACATTTATGCACTATTTAAGCCGGATCTACCCGGCGGATGCTGAACGCTGGCCCGGAGCCACGCCGGGCGCCCGGGAACAGCGCTGCTGGAGCAGCGCGCATCACCGCGGCTTTAACGGGGAATCTGACCGGTTCCGACCGGCCGGGACCGCAGGAACCGGCCTGGACTGGTAGCAGGGACTCCCGGGGACCGACCAGCGGAATTTCAGCCGGATCTGCCCGGCGGATGCTGCGCGACGGGCGCTGCAACCCCACGGCGGGCGCACAGATCGGCTCCGGAGCGCATCCGCGGCGCATCGCCCGTTACCGGGGATCAAACCGACAGATTTGCCTGAAAATCTCGGAGGGTGAAGCTGGTCCAGCCTGGGACGGACCCCCGAGGACCCAGCTCCCAAACCACCCGGGAACCTGGATGATTTAACCCGGATCCGCTCCGCCGCGGCGCCGCTTCCGACTGGCTGAAGGATGGAGCGCTCCAGCAGCGGAGAGAGCTGGTTGTGGGCGTGGTTTCAGCAGCGGAGGCTGAACCTATGGAAATCTGCTCCTGTCATTACGTAACGACAGGAGCAGATTCTAATCGGCTCAAAAAAAACCACGTGACACTGGGGGACTCTGTCCGGCGGGGTCAGAGACCTTGCAGAAATTCATGGTATTTTGTCTCCCCTGTGCTGGCAGGGTGAGGGGAGACCACTTTATATATGTTAAAACAAGAAAAAACGTGTTTTTCATAATAGGTCCCCTTTAAGTTGCCATGGTAATGTAATTAATGGTACACATAACCGGAGCTTTCATTGAAGCCGTAAAGGTTTGGTGCGGTCGAGAGGGTTAGTGCTTGATGAAAGACAAAAGTTCCTCACAGCGTGAAGCAGCAACACGCGTCATCATCTCGCCGCGGTTCTTCTGCTGATCTGGACTTCCTGTTTTATAAATCTCAGCGTGAAGTTGATTCATTTCTTTCTGTTCATTATACTACATGTGGTGGATATAAAGTTGTAATATAATATCACACTATGTACCGCATGAGACATGATTACGGCGGGGAAGAGGCAGAAAAGGCATCGAGAGGAACGTTTTAAAAATCGATTGCCGCCGCACGTCATCGATTTACTGTATGAACGAGCACCGGATTAAAATGATCTCATGACTCTGGTGTTTGCTGGAACAAGGAAGTTCATTGGTGGTGGAATCTTTTTCTTTACACATCAGGGAAATTGCACATTTGAACTGGATTTAAACCACAGATGTCCCCTCTAACTTTTACACAGGTCGCCAGATCATTTTAATCCACTGCTAATCAAATCCTACCAAATGTAGGAAACATTTAAAAAAAAAAACGACTTTAGCAGGAAAAATACGGGACTGATTTTCCATCTCAGGACCAGGAAACCTGTTTACATCCGAGTCTTTAAAAGGAAGGAGGACGTTGTACCTGGCCTTTGTCAAGCAAGTCAACATCTTGATGACGCTGCTTTGCTTTGCTGCTTGTGCGGTCGTAGCGTTTGCTGGGTGATTCAGACATAGCTTTCCTTGGAAGAATACCTGCGTGCTGGAAGCCAGTCAGGTGTGAAAGCGCTGCGGGCTCCATAATTCAGTCTGGACGCACTGGAAATGCACTTACAGCCCTCAACAACATGCCGCCCTCACATATAAAGAAAGATCCTTAGAACAAAGTCATAGCTGTCAGGAAGTAATAAAGTTTACAGTTTGTGTAAGTGGGAGAATTTGCTTTATGTCACGTACAGTTGGGTCATGCATGCATGGTGAAATGCCAGGATGACACATGAGGATGAAAACTGCTGCAGAGGCATATTTCCATCATCTTAGGGGGTGGTTACAGAGGTGGGCCAAGGTGAACCACTTTGGGCCCCTGAGCAAGGCCCTTAACCCTAACTGCTCCGTGGGTGCTGTAAAAATAGCAGCCCACTGCTCCTAGTGGATTGAATAAAGGCTAATAAAAAAAATAAATAAATAAAATACAATTTTTAATTCCTTACCACTGACTAGCAGAAGAAAATAAAAGAAAAAGCCTTGACATTTGTGTCATTAAACAACTCTGCTCTCCATACTTCCTCACCAGCAGCAGGCTGCCTTCTATCAGAAAAATCAGCGCTCTCCTTTTACCGACGCGACAAGTAAAACGGTCAAAGCACAAAGACAACAAGAGCCGGAGTAAGCACCGACGTCACGTGCGATCGGGCTTCCTTCATCAGCTCCACTGAGCTTATTTCTCCCAGGTTGGTCTCTGCGTGATCCGACTTCGCTCCCCGAAACGCAGAGATATCAATCAATGTGGCTCACTGTGCCGAAAGTTAATTTTGGAAGATATATTTATAACGCAGGACATGTTTTACTTTTAACTGAAGGTTGTATCATTTTAAGGGGGAGGGCGAGAGAAGAGTGAAGTCTCGATCCGTACTTCAGACACATAAACGCTGCTCTTTGATTTGAAATCTGCGTCCACAGAATTGCAATTCGCGCCCACAGACCTATGAATTTTTGAGGGACTCATCCTTCAACAAGAAAGATGGATGGAGCATTTAAGGGTACGCTCAGATCGTGCTTCAACGATGGATCCGGTTGTAAAATGTTTCATTTCCTTTCCTGTGAAGAAGGAACTAGTTTGCAAAGTAGTTTATGACTGGAGGAACAAATCAATGATCGCGGGAAGAAGGAGCCTCAGCCTGGCGGAAACTTTTGGATTCTCTTGTGAATTTCTCGTGTTTTTGTAAATCTTCTAACAAACTAGATGAAAGGGAATATTTTACATTAGTTATATTTACTTTATAAGTTTGAAGAAAGAAGTAAATTCTTGGACAATTATGTTTTTTAAAGCATTAATCGTCGTGAACCTTAGATTTAGACACATATGACACATTATGTGTGCTGTCTTGGCCAGGACTCCCTGGAAGGCAAGGCAAGTTTATTTATATAGCACAATTCAACACAAGGTAATTCAAAGTGCTTTATATCAACTTTAAAAGCGGCAAGACACAATTAAACAGTAAATAACAAACAAAATTAAAGCTGCAAGCAGCGATGAACGGGCCCTCACACTCACGGCCACCGCCCCCCATAAGCATATCAGAAATGACACCACCCACGACTTCCTATGTCAAACCATTCAAAAGTTATAGCAGAAAAAAGGGACAACCAATCAGAAGAAGGGGCGGGGCTAATTTTCACCAATTATGGTCAAGGACTCAATACCGAGTCCGATGACACCACCCACGACTCTTTATGTCAAACCATTCAAAAGTTATGGCAGAGAAAAGTTTTCTAGGGGGCGCTGTTGAGCCGTTAGGCCACGGCCATTAATGCAAACCATGAAATATCAAATTTATCGCCAGGCCTGGCTTGCATGCAAAATTTGGTGACTTTTGGGGAACTATCAAATATGGACCAATCAGATGAAGGGGGGGCACGCTTTTTGGCGTCTAGCGTCGCCACGGTAACACTTTTGAAAGAGAAAAGTAATGCACGTAGTCGCAGGATGGAGACGCACATTTTGATGTATAACACACCTGGGTGCACGTTACGGTTCGGGCCGTATTAATTGCTGAAGGAATGGCATACATTGCGCCAAAATTACACAATTAATTCAAAATGGCCGACTTCCTGTTCGGTTTGGGCCATGGCGCCAAGAGACTTTTCTTTAAGTTGAGACATGATACAGGTGTGTACCGATTTTCGTGCATGTACGTCAAACCGTATTGTGGGGCTTGAGGCACAAAGATTTCCGGGGGGCGCTGTTGAGCCATTAGGCCACGCCCATTAATGCAAACCATGAAATATCACATTTTTCGCCAGGCCTGACTTGCGTGCAAAATTTGGTGACTTTTTGGGCACGTTTAGGGGGGCAAAAAGGCCCTCCTTTCGTCAGAAGAAAGAAAAAGAAAAAGAAAGAAAGAAAAATTCCTACAGATACAATAGGGCCTTCGCACTGTAAGTGCTCGGGCCCTAATGAAATAAAATGATAAAATGAAGAAAAGAGGTAAAATAATAAAAAGCACAAGTTGTTAAAAAGTAAGGGCAGTAGAGTACAGCAGGTACACATCTCATTCTTAAAATGGCAAGAATTACATTTCTGTACGGTCAAAACGTACAAAGACCGGGTCAAATACAGTATTACAAAGTAATCTGTGCTGGAAGAAAAGACCCTGTATCTCAATGGGACATTTCCTGGATAAATAAAGGCTAAATAATAAAAATATATATATTTTTCCAGCTGGAACCTGGTATTTCACACAAGATCTATCGAAAACCAGTAGGAACAGCTTCTGTGGCGGTTCAGCTCACTCGTGTTCACGTGTTAACAAGTACCCTTCTTTGCATGAGTTTAATGTTCTGATTTCACGGCATGTGATAGAGGTGAATAATGATGGACTCAGTGGAATCTGGTGTCATGCCAACTGCGGTTTGCTTTAGCGGCGGGGCAGATAGCACAAAAGCTCTGATAATGCTCATTCCAGATACCCACCAGACTTTCATTAAACCAGCCACCGCGGACGTTCGCGAGGAACAATGAGGGCCTTTATTTCACAGTGCTGTTTCAGGGTCAACGGGACATTCCTCAGTTCACAGGCCGGCACACAAGGTACCCGCAGAGCAACGTTCCCGTGCTGTTAAATCCTGGGAAAAGGGCAGCAGCGCACGCCGCTCCGCAAACACCGCTTTCAGCTTTATTGCAAGCAGTAAAATTATATGTAATTGAGAGTGTTTAAGGAAGATGTAAACCAGAAACTGCTCAACATGAGAAATAAATGCAGCAGCCAGTCAGCACTCGTGGGAGCGAGAGAGAGTTTTGTTGCAAAGAACAGAATTGAAAGATGTATCTTTCCCTCATTACAGAGAAAAATAAGGATGCAATTACGGCGCGGTGAATATTCCTCTGCTGTCTGAGAGCTGAACGATAGCTCTGAAGAAGGCTCCAAAGCTTCCTCGCATTGTTTCTTCTCTCTTATTCAAAACAAAAATGAAAGGAAAAATAGGGAATTCCAAAAGTACTGTATTACTTTGCTGAGACTTCATTAGATAAGATCCATTTCATTCGATTTTTTCCTATGACGATGCTTTTTAATGTTTGTAAATACTCACAGTAGCTCTTTAATGCTCCTCAAATGAAGTGAAAACTCTCTCAGAAGCCACATCCTTCTTTTTTTTCATAAATGTGTCTCAGCGGGCCCATGTAACCACTGTTATCAACAATAACAATTGCTTTCTAATGTGAATATTAATAATATACATTAGGACTAGATTTTCTTCATAAGTCAATGGTAGTATATGAAGCTGCTGTACATGGCAGCTTTTCTTTCTCTGCACTCCCTTTTCAGAAAGAACAACAAAAACAACGGCAAAACTCTATCTGATTCTGACTGCAGCCATAAAAGGCTCCCTCCCAGGGGGACACGATCATCTCTCTAAAAGCCACAACATCAGGGCACTGCCCTTCCACTCCTAAATGCCATCCACGCTCAGCCGTGCTGAACCGGCGCAAACCATGCAGAACTTCAACCACTTTCACTCCTTTATGCAGCCGAAAAGGGTGACGAACGGGGGAATTAAAAGGTGGAATCTATTTTCATTTATTTTTAGAAAATGGGGTTTAAGACGTATTCGGGTGGAATAAGAGACGTGGGTAGTCGGCAAAGCCAGCCGCAAGCCGCCGAGTCGAAAGCAAAAAGATTTGAGGCTCGACAACCCACCAGGCCAAAAGACAATATAATGCTTCATGCTCGACAGGCCCTGAGAAATTCCACTTTGTGGCTTAGACACCTTAAACCGCGTGGTGGTTAACATGCTCTTAAAAACAGCGAGCTGTATCTGGGATGCACAGCTTTCATCTCTGTCTAATTGGTTTCAAGTGTTTCTCATCACTAAGTGTCCAAACAGATTCAGAGAAAAGCAGGTTTTGTCTTCAGAGAACAGTTTCTGAAAGTTGACACCTACTCATAATGAGCCCTTAGTAACAAACACCCCATTAAAATATATATATATATATCTGGATGCAAATGCACCTCACTGCACATACAGTAGACACACACAGATGTTCGTTGATTTTGAATATCTCAGATTTTTTCAATTAAACCGGCACCGTGGAGACGCAACTATACTATATACAGTATTTCAAACCCTGACAGCATTTCCACTCCAGTATTTGCACTTTGATTGAATAATTACAGAGCCTAATTTGCACCGTGAAACCATTATGCAGCTCTTGACACCGCTGGATCTCCCTTTGCAAACATGATTTGCAGAACATGGAAATTACATGGCACGTCAACTGTGCGTAGGTCACTGAGACGTAGCGGCTGCTTCCCTCGGCGAATCGGCGCTTTTATAAATCGAGCGGTACGTTAGAAAACTCAGAAAGTGAGCACAAGCGATACGCTGGGAATACGGATTAGGTAAACGCTTCGGGCCCTTTCATGAACGTAAAAAAGGTATACGACGGTTGTGCTGCAGAACATTTCAGAGCAGCTCCAAATGTGTGTGAAGCCTGTTAAGTAATCTTGTTCCGGTTAAATATAAATAAAACATACATGATAACGAGATAAACAAAGCAGGACATCAAGAGACGAAGAGGAGGGCGTCTGCGTCTGACAGTAAGATGCAGGGATGTGGAACAACAAACATATTCCAGCTAATCACATGTCATATGTTTTCAGCAGGGAAGCTGTGTAATAATTAAAGGAGACACGTGCTCTTGTTTGAAAAGTTGACTTCATTTCCTGATGTCTTAAGGAAATATGTAAAGTAGCTAAACATATCACAGGGATACAGTACAAGAGCTGCCTTTTCCATCCATGAAACTAGACCTCTGTTTAGTGTTGTGTATGTCAGCCTGTTTCAATTTTATTTTTCGTCTACTCTTTGGGTCGAGCTATCATTTTAGTTTTTATTAATTTTAGTCACGTTTATACTCCTTTTAGTCTTGTCAAGTTTCAGTCGACTAAAGTTCTGAGCATTTTAGTCTTATTTTAATCAGAATTGTCCATGACCATTTTAGTCTGGTTTTAGTCGACGAAAACTGATGACATTTTAGTCTAGTTTTAGTCAAAGATTGTTTTTAGCCAAACTCGACCACAAGACTCTAATTTGAGTTAACAACATATTTATTTTTCCGCATTTCTCTCTTTTTCGCATTTCTTTTTCTTTTTCGACGACTCATTCGCATCATATATTTAAATATCGTTATCGTCACATGACCAGCATTTTCGTTGCATCCCGTCTCATTTTCCTCCGGTGATAAAGGTTCGTTGATGACGATATTTATTCATAATTTCCATTGACGAAAGCAACTTTACATCTGTTGCCTCAACTCCACTTCACCCCCATTCCCTGGGGCGTGCCTCATTTGAAATCGGTGTCGCAGCTTTGCGCTACTCCTTCCTGAAGTGGGAGTGGAGTTGTCGATGGAGACTTTACGTGGAGACCAAGTTGGAGAATTCTACTCCAAGCTGCATCTGTGTCGTTGCAGGACTCACTTCCTTGAGAGTGCGCTCAAGCACGGGAAAAAATCATGCCGTTTGGATCTCCAGTCTGCAAAGTGAACATTGACAGGTCAAGGAATGTACTGGGAGCTACGTATGGTCCTGCGTGTTGCTCATGGAAACTGGGCACTGAACCACCGACGCTCCGAGTGCAAGAAAACGGCCTCCAAGAAGCTCCCACATGGACGAGAATGAAAGAACATTAACACAGAAATCTTATTTGTACATCATTGGTTTTAGTTCATGGAAAACTGCTAAACCTGCTATCGCAACACAGCGCTTATGGCCCCGATTACACGTGGTTTTTAATATTTAAAGGGTAATGGTGTTTCACAGCTGCTGAACTGTGTTCATGTCAAACGTTTTCTTTTAAAAAACGGGTATTAAGAAGTGAAAAAGCGAGCGGGGTTACACTCTCGTGCTTATTTAACATATACTCAAACTAGGTTTGGTGATTTAACAACTCAGGTCTTCATTGGAACCAGTTCTCAACTTTTAGTCCAACGTTTAACGGCCATAATAACTAACAGAAGTAGAATAGAGCTGAACATTCCTACTGGACTGATTTCCTACAGAAGCCCTAAAGGGTCATACATACATACATATATTTTATTTCCTCCGTTTTCACATGATAACGAGATACATTTCCTTTTTTTTCCCATGATAACGAGAAAATGTTCCCGTGATATAGAGATAATTCCTCCTTTTCCACGGGAAAACGGGAGAAACGAAAATGTATGTATGTATGACCCTTTAGGGCTTCCGTAGATTTCCCTCCTCACCTTTGGGAAATTAAACTTCTACAGCAGGAATACGGTGGATTTAATGGCCAAAAAACTTTATTCATTATGCTTTAAGAAACAGATGAGCATTTTGAATAATTTATCTTGGACCTCATTTGGACCGACGAGGTACTGCTGCGAGGAAAAGATGGCGGTAGTAACCGCGGTCCTGGCACCGCGCCGAACAATACACTCGGCGGATCCGGCTCGTCCCCGTATAGCTGAGCACCAGAATGAGGGCAGCATTTGCTGGAGCTCGTCAAGCAATGTCAGTGACAGCTTAAAACCCCCAAGTCATGTAAGTCACAAGCAGTGCACAGTTAATTTATAGGAGCGGCGGAGAAAAAAAAAAAGAAGAAGAAGAAAAGGATGCTTTGATTTCAAAGCAGGCACCATCCTATTACAGTCTTTGTTGGAAAACTATATCAAAAAGTCATTTTTCTTATCATGGGGATTTAAAAGATGCTAGGTTTACATATGACAAATTGCTGGCACTTGTATCCCCGGAGATTTAAAAATGCACGCACGTAGAGAATAATATATTCTCTGTGCATCACCAACATTACGATGAGAGTGCAGAGATCAGAGCCATGTATCTTGCATATTCCAGAGATCTGATGAGACGCAGGCTGCTAGGTGAAGAGAAAAAAGATGATGCAAAGTGGATGCTTTTCAAGTAAGTAGAGATGAGGGGGAGTGTGGGAGTAAGGGATAGAATTTTTCATTAAAAACTTATCATAGATGAATGAAGCTCTGCATCCCATAGCTTCTGTGAGTAGCCATAGCCGCTTTGATTTATTAAAACTTTTTTTTTCTTTTATTACTTAGCAATCATGCATTTTATTGTCACAGCTCTCTTCCTTCAAGAGTGAACGGCTGCATTTAATTCCTCTTATTCAGCTCGCCCTCTCCTTGCTCGTCATCTTGACTTGTTTTTGTTTCCTGCCTCTTTGAAGAGAGTTGAACAAAAATAAATAAACCTGCAAACGCGCACGGTAATGTGTATCCGGCTCCTTTCTTTTGTTTCTGTTACGTGGGCACGCGGTGAACACATGAAGCTGTAAACTTCTGTTTTCCTCTTTGTGCCAAGCACATTTCTGACTCCGCTTGGTGATTCTCCTTTGGGACATGCACTCGGAAAAAAAAAGAAAAGAAACACTACAAAAGCTCGGTGCGCCTAAATCTGCCCTGATTATCCGTGACAGCCATCAGATGAGTCACAACAGCATGTCAGAATATTGTTTGAGGCCCCAAACAATAGCAACCAACATTTAAACAAATAGTTTGCTACTTCTTTATTTCTTCAGCCGAAGAAGTTTCACAACAGGTACAAAACCTAATCTAAGGGTAATATAATATCACCGCTTCGTAAAAGAATCACACTGATCTATTACACAAAAAGCATTTCTGTTGGAAGTAATGAAGTGCCTGTAAAGCTTTATTTTCCTGTTTTTGGCATTGGGCTGCTGTCTTGGACAAAAAACCCCAACAACTAAACTCTCTCTCGTCCTCTGGCTCCATCACCGGCCAGATGCAAGATCAGATTCATTGGCACTGCAGCCCTGGTTATCAATCCTGCCACTCAACTTCCAACTCTGGCTTTGACTGCAGTCCTGCTGTTACCACTCATCGGGGGCCACCCGCCCCGATGAGCCACAACACACTCGGATCAGGACTGTAATCCTAAACAAATAAAACTGCAATCCGGGGCAACAACAACAACATTGTTATGAAGCCAGGATGGAAAAAAAGAAAAATGCAGACAATGTCAAAGCATGAATAAACAGACTAATGACAATCAGATTATAAATCACAATTTTAAAGGCTATTTAAAGGAGCATGAGGCAGGATTGAGGCAGGATTTATGAAAAAATGTCATATACGTTTTAAGTTTTCTAGTAATAATGTCAGATGAAGCGTTCCAAACCAAAAAGAATGAGCCCTCTAGTGTATCTCTCCGTTGCCTTGAACAGGCTGTGTGCTGCAAAATGTGCTGCAATTGTGACCGGAATTTCCCGCGCTGTCCTGCGGATGTGACGTCAAATGACGCTGCATGCGCGTTCTCCCCGTTCTCCCGTGCCGGCGGCGGGAAATTCGGCCCCCGAATTGCAGCACATTTTGCAGCACACAGCCTGTTCAAGGCAACGGAGAGATACACTAGAGGGCTCATTCTTTTTGGTTTGGAACGCTTCATCTGACATTATTACTAGAAAACTTAAAACGTATACGAATTTTTTTCATAAATCCTGCCTCAATCCTGCCTCAAGCTCCTTTAAAGGGGACCTATTGTGGCATCTAATACCTATCTTAAACAGGCCTTGAATGTCTCAAAAACAAGCTTTTGTTTTTGCTAAATAAATTGTAATCAATCAAATGTTGGTGTTTCTGGCACTTTTAACCTGATATCTGCCACAGAACAGAAAGAGAGAGGGAGAGAGAAACAGAAACGTGACTGAAAACAATAAGTTTCTTTTCCCAGGGTGAAACTTGTGAAACTTTCTTGAATTGTACTGTGATTTTAGTAAATCTTTTAAACGTCACTTGCAAATCTTATGAGGTCAACAAGTAAAAAGCTTTAGCGCTTTAATCCATCTTTGTTGCAGATAAGCAGTTCCCTCCGCTGAGATTTGAAGATTTCAGATTCTCATCGGGGGGGAAGCTGAAGCATTACGAACGAGATCCTCTCACAACACCCCCACTGCCCCCACCCCAGCTTGTTTGTTTTCTTGTAGTTTTTTTTCTTCCCCTTTCCTTTCCGTCCGAGGAAACTGAAAACTCTCCCTCCCTTGATAATTCACAGCTTAATAGGCAGTGCTTTTACGCCTGTTTATCCCTAATTTCAAACAAAGCCTGCTGCAAGCAGTTTTGGTCTGCAGCGGAGGTTACTAGGTGGAAGCAAATCACCTTTATGAAACTAGAAAAACTAGGATTTAACCTTTCAACTACTGAGCAATTATTCCTGCTTCGTTGTACAGGCCATGGGAATTCCACTTTTACGCTACCAAAAGTCTTCATATCCATAAATGTCGCTCGCACATTTTGCAGTATTTTATTTGTTCATTAAATGCTGACCACGTACATAACTGTACATGTCTGAGCGCCTGCATCATTTGCTCAATTACCCTGATATAAGGCTGCAGAATAGAATATGCTGCATCAGCAATAATGTATAAGCATCACAGAATTTAGAAAAAAAGAAGGAAAAAAAAAAACCCATCCGTGAGAGAGCTAAATTCATCATTGCTATCTTTCTGCTTGTAAAAGATTAGCATGACCCAATATTCAATAGAGCAACACTGTCTTCACAGGGGTGACCTCATCTTAAAAGGGCAAGTCTTTCCATCATAAAACTTTGGTGCACTTTGAATGTCAGGAGATAAATGCTCACACCGAGGTGTCAACCGCGTGATCCTGCTCTGTTTAAGCAGCTAATACTGTTGTAGGGCTGCGA
The DNA here is from genome assembly GCF_033807715.1 of Cololabis saira. Lineage (NCBI taxonomy): Eukaryota > Metazoa > Chordata > Actinopteri > Beloniformes > Belonidae > Cololabis > Cololabis saira. The sequence goes on from NC_084590.1 coordinate 40,606,204, forward strand.
TGCAACCTCAACCTCATAATCACCCCTAAACTTCATAGAGTTTTATCCACTTTTTAGAATTGGTTGAATCTGTGTATTTTCTGTATCTGACACTCGTTTTCTTTAGTGCTGCAAGTGGTGGCAAAAGAATCCTGTTTGGATAAAAATGTCCCAGGGGTTTTCATAAAATGCCTCAGGAAGTTAATGAAAGCTAAGATTTCACATCAGGAGCAGATCTAAATTGAACTCTTGGCATATCTGATGCACCTTGGACGAAGCTCATTTCTGCCGTCAGATACCTCTCGGTACCACTCCGAAATCCATTTCCTCTTACAATTTAAATATCAATTGCTGGGCTATCATTTTTGCTTTTCTTGCAGAAAGCAGGAAAACAAACTGTAACTGGGGGAGTTGCATCAGTGAAATTTAAACAAGAGTTCTGGTTGAAAACACTGTAATATAAAACTTGTGTATATTAGTTACAAAGGAGTATTTGCTCCTTCACTGGAAATATTTAGCAAATGCAAAAAGGACGATTGTTGCAGCAAAAACATATACGTGGTGGTCTTCAGTCTTTTGAAATTCCAGGACAGCAGGTGCTCTAAACTCATCTTCCCTCTGCATATTGCTGTATGGGCTGCGGTCGTTTGTAGGGGAACGGTTTCCAGGGCGATTTTAAAAAACACTCACACTCACTGGGACATACTGTTTCCCGCACCTCCGTTGCCCTTGCCCTTTACGTCACGCCTAGTTTGTCTTCAGACATTCAGCCTCGTTGGAGGCTTGTTTTCCGACCTTTAGACCAGCCGGCTGGAGCTCCGACTGCCACTTTCCGTGCGACACGGAAGACAACATCCACCGCTTTAAAATCATCGCCAAAAACGTGAGATCGTCAGTGGCTTTGTTGAAGTTTCCCTCTTGCAGTGCTATTTTAATTTTATTTTAAATAATATTTTCACATCACTGGGGACTGTTTATCATGCCATGCTCCATTTGCTGTCAGTCATCTGAAACGCACAGGAAGAAATTACTCTGAAGAGGAGAAAAATGTCCTGTAAAGTGAAGGATGTGAGGGTCTATGCTTATTTTAATGTTGTGCAATTAGTCTTGGTGACCTTCTGCCATCCAGAAAGTCAAAAGCACTTTTTTTCTCTCTTTTCTTTTCTTTTCCGAAATGGTATTCAGTCAAAAGTTAATAGCATCCCTTTCTGCAAACAGAGCTCCATTGTATTTTTGGTCATTTTCCTAATTTCCTGTTAAAATTCATCCCCCCCAAAAAAACCTTTTTACAGCCATAATTCTTTGACTTTATGAACTCCAAACAATTTTAAAGTCACTGTAATTACAACTTTATTTGAAACTATTGGAGAAAAGTAAAGTAAGTAATAGGCAATGTGTGCTTTTGTGATTGAGATTTTTGTGTACATGTTGTGCATCAAATTATTAGCAGCGCTGTCAATCAAAGGACACAATAAAAACACTTTCTGTTGTCGTCCAATTGTTCTGCTTTCTTTCTTCAAAAAAAAAAAAAAAAAGGCACTTACCAAACGTCTTCTTTCCTCTTCAACCGTGTTCAACAACTGGGAGAACTCTTTAAACGACTGGGCTGGAACACAAAATAAAAAGATAATTTGAGAAATATTGAGCGTTTGGTCAATAAGTGCCCCAAAAGTGTAGGATGCACAGCATCCACAATATGTTCAGCGCTGACCGAGTTGACACAGTTAACCACAGTGTTGCGGCAAAACCATAACGGAAAACGCTGAGAGAAAGAAAAAGAAGAAAACATGCCATAATTGTTAAAGATCAGATGTTCTATAAACCCCACGAGCACAATAGTCTGGTGCTAAAATGTTTATTTGCTTTGCAGCTTTGGACCCTTCAGTGCAGCACATTTTCGAATGTAATAAAGGCATGCAGCTGTCCAATTTAAACCCAAGACTAGCTGTAAGAAACAATACTTCAACCCAATGGATTCCACTGATTGCTTCCCCTTAATTTCTCTCCCTGCTAGGCTTTACAATTTACTGTCACAATGTAGAGGAGACTGATGTGGGTGAAGCCTTGTTCACACCATCTGGGCTGTACTTCAGCAGCCTATATTACATTCTGCATGGCCAGATGAAAACAACCGACGAGACATCCTATCTTATCTGCCAAAAGATGGGACCTTGATAGCTTCACAGCTTCATTAAATAGAAGGGCAGTTACAATTTGGCCTCTGCTGGTCAGCCCCTGCGTCGCCCCATGTCCAGCCATTTATTGGTGGTCGGGCTGCTCTGCTTGCCAACTCAGTAACATCATTATCAGCCCTGACAGCCTGCCATGTGGAGCCATGCATCATCTTAGACACTTTGGTCCATTTACAACACCAAAGCTTTAAAAAAAAACAACCAGGCAGCAACGATTTTGTGCCAGTGATTCCTGCAGGCTGGCCGGCCTTCTATTAACGCTTCCAGCTCCTTTATCAACAGTGGAAACCTCTCAGGGGGTAAAGGGCACAGCAGGAGCGGCTGATGGGACAAGATTAGAAAGAAAATGGGAGTCAAAGTGGGGTTAGGGCTTGCATATAATTCACTAGTAAATGGGGGGAAAGGCAATAGACCAGATGAATCACAGGATGAAATGAAATTTAGTACATCAAGGATAGATGATAGAGGGCGATAAGAATATACAAAAATAACATCCCTGCAAGCTTCATCTTTGTTGCACACAATTGTGAGTTGTATATTTTTCGATTTTTCTTTTTTCAGGTGTTCAAGTATCACTTTGTGCTTGAAATTTAAGTCTTATCTAGATTTGTGCTTATCTGATTTGTTTTTTGTGTTTTTTTTCCTCTAAAAACGCTCCTGAACAGCTCCTGGAGACAAAAGGATTGACCTTCTGAGTGAAGGGCCTCCAACTTTTTGAAAAATTTAAATTTCTATAGCCACATCAATCTTTTGGCCTGATTGATTCCTAGATAACCGACATGGAATGTTGAATGTCACTGCAGGAAGTCACAGAGAGAAATCAATAAAAGGTCAGGTGAACCCGTCTGGCAGCACACACAAGATCCCAGTGTTATGTGGGAGGCTGGGAGCATCAAAGTGAACTGTGCCAATACCGCATCAAGATCATGGATGGCATTCACTCAAGGGTCTAGCTATGTCAGTCAGAAAGCTTGCTTTCATTGATGAAGAGATTGATTTCAACAGCATGTTTCATTTTTCCCCTCTAATAGTTATCATGGCCTTTTCTCTAAGAGACAGTGAGCGGACACAGCAGTAAAGCTGAGAGTGCAAGGAAAATATTTTAGAATTGCCTTTAGCAGTAATAACATGAGGAAATCATTTTCTGTATGCCAATGTCAGTCCTTCACATTCTTGAGGAGGAATTTGGACCCACTCTTTTTCACACCGATGCTTCACTTCATTAAGACTGAGAAGGCAGATGTTTATGCGCAGCTCTCTTAAGGTCCTGCCAGGACACTTCCGTCATGTTAAGCCCTGGACTTTTGCCCAAGCTATAGACATCAGGTACTTTAGGCGTCAGACGGACTCAGATTACACTTCTTTAATATACAAAGGAGTTATAGTTAGATCATTGATTGCAAGGTACCCAGGTCCAGCTGCATAACAAAACCCTGTGTAAAAATCTCTGTCACTGAACGTTAGTATCAGGCATTTGCTTTTCGGTAAACCCAATGGGCTTTGCAATATAACTACTTACCGTACATCTTAAGAAGTCTTGTGGTTTGTTGTGATACAAGTTTGTGATGTAAACCATGTTGCCATTTCCTCAGAGAGAAGAGTCATACTTGTTGAGTCTTTTTTCCTAATTTTACTGGCTTGACCTATAACATTTAACATGCTAACTAAAGCCTGTAAAGTACGAGATGTAGTTGTTGTTTTTGTTTTCTTCCTTTTACAATTCCCTCTGAGCGCTGAATGATGTGAACTTGGGGTGAACTTGCTGGGACTCCTGGGAAGACTGTCAAATGTTTTGAATGCTTTCCACTTGTGAATAATCTTTCTCACTACATAATCCTCCTTGGCGTTGTGTTGACACACATGCCAAGCAAACTGCATTAACTCATGCTTTTAAAGAGCTGCTCACACCTGCTGATAAGTCAAGTATATAGCTAAAATTCAGAATTAATATGTTAGAAACTAGGTTTCTGTTAAATAAAAATCCAAGGTGTGACATTTCACAGTGTTGTTATTCATCTTATGCCCAATTCATATGGAATTAAAATGATCTGGGGACCTTTTGTAATTTGTAAAATTATGGAGGTCATCTATGGTGATTTATTTTCTATGTTATTATTTATTTTAATCTTTGATCATGATTTATCATTGAAGGGATCAGGGTCGGACGGGGGGGGGGGGGGAGATCAGGGCTGCCGCAAGGGGTGTGTGAACCGTGGGGCCTCGCGCTATGGGCCAAATTTCTTTTCCGTTTTTTCCCTTATAAATATCAACAGTCACGTTCCATTACAGGCCTAAATGTGTACTAGTCTGTGCATATCAATAAATATATGTGCAATGATGCGCGTGTCTGTTGTTCAATACAACTGCGTCAGACCAAACGCAGACACAAGCTGCTCTGATCGAGACGGGTGGAGTGTGTAACAAACTGTCACACAATGTCGAGAGAACGAGACAGATTCAGGAAATTTCCATTAGGGGATGAAAAAAGAAAAAAACTAAAGAAAATGGAAGAGTTTAATGCCTCTCTGAAAGGCTCGTTTGATACATTTGTTACAAAAATCACCGATCCCACCGGGTCTCAAGCAGCCGTGGGGCCCCACGTTGAGGCAAGCTGAGATGATGATGAGGCAGGGGAAGGTATCCAGTATTTTGCTAATTGGAGAGTTAAAATTGCGCATATAGACACCCGATCTGACCCGAAAAACCCAAAAATTTTGCGCGCGTGAGCGTAGCGAGCACGCGAGGGCCCCCCCCAGCCATTTCGCACAGGGCCTCGCAAATCTCCCAGACGGCTCTGGGTGAGATCCATTTATTTTTTAGCACTTTGTCCATAATTTTATTGAATGAAAAGTGCTGTTTAAATAAAGTTTGATTTGATTAGATATGATTCTTACCGGATGTTCCGTTTAACTGTGAGGCTAGGGAAAAATATCTTTGTTACATCACCTCCCCATGGGGGTGCCCCAAGGCTCTGTACTTGGGCCTCTTGTCTTTGCCATATACACCACCTCTCTGGGCCAGATTATTAATAACACGGCTTCTTATTCCTCTGTTATGCAGATGATACACAACTTTACCTGTTATTCTTACCGGACAAGTCCACAATCTCTGCACAAATCTAAGGTTGCCTCTCTGACTGGTCTAAATGGATCAAGGATCACCACCTTCAATTTAACCCATCAAAGACTGAAGTTGTGGTTATCTCTGCGCATCATCTCCTTCGTCCCCTGTGCCATCAAACTGTTGAACTCTTCACTGGAGGGGACGAGGGCAAAGAAGAACTGAAGAACAGAGGGACTGTGGGGTGTCAGTCAGTCAGTCTGACCAACAACAAACCGGACTGTGCAATAACCAGGACAGTGCGATAACTTTGTGCATAACACTTTTTCTTTTTTATCCATATAATTTTATTTATGGCAGTGCACTTTTATTGTTATTTTTTTATTTCTATTTTTGTTTTTATCTTTATTTTTAATTTTTTTATCTTTTCATCTTGATATGGGTCTTTGGTTTCTGGGATGTTTGATTTGTATATGACAGTGCTGTGTGTGTGTGAGATGGAGATGTCAATTTCCCTGAGGGAACCTCCCAAAGGGATTAATAAATTCGTCTGAATCTGAATCTGAATCATTCGTTCAGCCTTGATATAAATATTGGTTCTACTACTGTCCCTTCCATGAAGGTTACAAAGAACCTGGGTGTTATGTTTGATGACCTGTTAAAATAAATAACTTTTCCAGTTGAAGTAAAAATTGTCCAGTTGTGGATGTAATTCTGTTCATGCCCAATCTGTTTAACAGAAAGTGAGGAAAAGACATAACAGTGAAACAAAAATATAATACAGTAATACTGAAGTTATCCGGTTGTTGGTGTGAGTTATTAAGGGAAGGATTATAGTGATTTAATTTACTTTACTGCTCCATTGTATGCCTATCTCCTCTTAGAACCTAGACCTTAGATATACCTGCAAGTTGGTGATACACACACCAGTGGCCCTTTTCCACTAGTACCCTACGCCGTAGGTTCTGCGTTGGTGTAACACGGAACCATAAATCAGCCTTCAGCTGCTGCCGCGAGCGGATGGGAAGTGACAGAGAGCTTGGTAGATCTGGTCGTTCCTTATCGCCCGTCTAGATCCCTTTTTAATTCTCTCCTCAGCCACCAGGTTTATGAACATCTGCACCTCAGAGTTGGATCACCAAACAGACTTTTGCGCTGCCATTGCCTGTCGGATAAAATGAGGAAGCCGCGGGCTGTTCTCGTGCTGACTCCCGCTTCCTGATTCAAACGTCTGACGGCCCCGCCCCCCGACCAATTGGTGGCGTGGAGGGTGATGACGTCAGATCCAGGGCCGACTCAGCACGCTTAGAACCTCGGCAGAATAGGTACAGAAAAAGTATCTACTTGGCCAGCCTCTACCCGTCTCGGCCCGTAGTGGAAAAGCGCAAGACGGGGGCGTGGCGGGTAGAAGCGCGCTGAGTAGGTACTAGTGGAAAAGGGCCACAGGTAAGTTACACATGCAACAACATTCAAAAATAAGAGTGTACCTGACTTAATATGTGCATCAACTACTGGTACAGGCCATTGTTGTATACTGCCTCGATTATGGCAATGCCCTCCTATCCAGCCCTCCGGATTTTGCGATCAAACTGCTACAAAAGGTCCAGGATGTGGTGCAGCGTCTGGTCTTTATTCAAACCAAATAGACACACATCACACCTCTGTTCCTTGAGCTTCACTGGCTAACTGTGCCTGTTAAAAAAAAACTAAAGTCCCTGTCACTTTCCCGAAAGGTGATCTTGAGGTCCGCACCGTACCTAAAGATACAAAAATTAATCAACATTAAGCTTCACACAGATGAATACACATATGAAATAAGGAGGCCAGTTCAGCAGAAGATGAACAAAAGTGACATGATGACATGTGTGGGTTTATCATGCAGAATAAAACTTTTTATCTTTCATCAAGCTCAAAGCTTCTCTGACAGCAAAATACCTTTCGGGCTTCAGCGAAAGTTCTGATTACATTTACCATTAAGTTTGCTGTTACTATGGCAACTTAAACACATAGGCCAATACGACATTTTCTGATTTTTTTCATTTGTTAAAATGTGATGTGTAGTCACTGTAATCTTACAGTGTCTGGTCAGATGCTTTAAATTCAGTATTCAGAGTAAATGTTAAATAAAGGGAATTTTTTAAGAAAACATAAGGCCTCAATGTCTCTTCTAGGATAAATGTCAGTAAATTAAGGTATGGTATGATACAGACTTTGCTTATCCAGTGAGAATTGGCTGAACTAAATAGATATTTTTGGGTGTAATTTTACTGCAGGTTCAGAGGTCATTTTAGTGGGAATGCTACATAAGACTGTATTTATCCAATTTAAGACCTACTAAAAACTAGTTCTTTCCTTATTTTTATTTTCTGATACGAAAAGCCTTAGGAATGAAAGAGGGTGTATTTTCATTTTCCATAACTGTATGTGTTGGCATGGCTGTGTTGCGAATGCTCCCTTGATTGCAAGAATTGACGTGATCTTTTATTTTTAGATTAATAATGATTTTAGATTCAAAATTCCCAATATAAACCATTGACCCATGATTTTACCTGTCGCTATTGAGCTGGGTTTTTATATAACACATAATTACCTGTTAAAATACAGGTAAGCTGCTAAAACCCTACATTTGCAATGTATGATGAACACCCTTAATTGTAGACTTGTGGAAGTAAGCATTGCCTCAAATTACAGTCGCTGTGCTTTATTCTAATGCAGTTTGGATTTGAGTGTGGATTTTTCCATTAGACGTACTTAGTAATTATCCTCGTGGTCACCATACAGCCACAGCAGGGAAAACAAAGGGCATATTTAGTGAGCATTTTGATGAACATTGAAGACTTGTGAATAGGAGGTCAATATCCAGTATATCCTTCACCTATAGACAGCAATTCAGCAGTCTGCGGCTCAGCACCGAGCAAAAGATGTAAGATGAGGATAATGAGTGTAGTGCAAAACAAGAAGATAGAGAAGAGGCCAGACCGGCAGTCCTGCCCATTAGAGCCAACGCGGCCCTCTGCACGGCTGCTTTCATATCCCTCTCAGAGGCTCAAAGGTTCCCGCCTCCATTAATCTCTCACACTGATCACAATTAGTCCCTTTGATCTCCTACAGATTTGAAAAGATACAGGAGTAGGCATCATAAGCAAATCAATTGCATTAATTATACAAGAAAGGACTAGTAGACGACTATAAGATCTATAAGCCTACTTGGATCAGAATTTGTATGATTCTAGTGAACCATCTTTCATTATCATTTTCTTTGATAATGCTATATGCTCAAGTTATTTCATAAGTGGAAGGCATGTGTTTTCTTGAGACCCTGTCGAAGGTCAGAGATTGTTCAGAAAACAGTGTAACTGACAATTACTTGTAATTTTCCAGACTTTATTTTTTGTGAGCTATCAGAACACATTTTGTGTGTACACAAGGATCTGTTTTAATTCAGTCCTCCAAAGCTGTACTTGGATCAAGCACATTCTCTGAATGCCCAAACTGTCCGTGTGAATGTCCTAAAGTGGACATAATCGACAAGTGATGGCAAACTTGGCAGTTTGATCCCTGGCTCCTCCGCAATTTACAAGGTCCTTTGGCAGGACACAGATCCAGAAGTTTACTCCTGATGGCAGACGAGGGCCTCTGTACGGGGCCTCCGCCACCACTAGTGTATCAAGTTGTTTGCCAACGGTTGAATGAAAAGGACATTGCAGGATCCAAATACAAGTCGAAAGTGGCACCACTCAACTGCGAGCACAACTGGGAGTATTTCCAGAGTTGACTGTATCCAGATGGAGACAACAAGAAAAAGCCTACATGTCATGCAAATTGTCTTCCTCCATTAATTTAATATCATCAAGATGTTTCAAGTCACTTATAGCACAAGACACTTCCGATATCTGGTGCTCTGATTGAATTTATTGAGAAGAGTCTACGAGTACTAAAGGAATGGCACAAAAAGGTACTGCTAATGTTTGTAAAAGCATTTATAGGCACGTCACCTAAGGCCACAACCTTTGTTAAGAGAGCACACAGCTTTAGTAAACTATGGTGAGTCTGTCATTCATCTGGTGTGGGAGAAGTTGAACGTATCAAAGACATGATGAAACCTAAGACTGCTAAAATGTTTTAGAGGAAACGTGTTAGGCAGCGTCAGAAACCCAGGTTTGAGGTGGAGATCTGGGATCTCTCCGCAGAAAAGAGACCTGTCTGTCCATCCAAGTGCACAAAAGAATGTTTGAAGAGGAAAAGATTGACTGTTTCTAACATGTCAGAAAAGAGTCCCATCTTGAATCCCATTGAAATCCTTTGAAGCGAGATGACATCTGCCACTGCATAAAGAACTCTTTACTGCATGACCTTGCACGCATGATAACAGAAGAGTGGCAAAATCTACCAGTAGTTAGTTTGGAAAAGTTTCGAAAGGGCTAAAAGAAACTAAAAATCTTTCACTGAGATGATTTTTCAGCCACTCAGGCACTAATCATTAACAGAAATTTCAGAAGCAGCTCTGACTCATGGGAGTAAGCAGAGGAAGAGATGCATCCTCATGCCGTGCTGAAACTGACTTACCAATGTTCACCTCATCGTCCGTCTCTGCATCACCTATGCACTCAAACTGGAACTCCTGCAGGGACTGGGAGAACTTCTGGACAGCAGCAGAAAGACCTGGAGAACGATCACATGATCAGAGCATTAGATAGACATTATCAAAAGTGAACCAGACACGGACAGCAGAGTGTTGCGGACTGTTGGTTTAATGCACCCTTCCTGGTCTGTGCACATACAGCACAGCCAACAATTAAGTACTTATTAACATATGACACATTTCCACCACAGGAGCCCATTAATGTTTAATCTCACATTTTCCAACCAGGAACTTCTCGGCAAAAGCCGTTTGTTGTGTTTATCAAGCCGTATAGGATCTATGGACTTTATGGTGAAAGGACACCCTGATTCAAACAAAATAAAATTAACTATGTTCATAATTTGACTTTAAATGTATATACAGATTCAAACATTTCCAAAACCTTCCCTTAGCATCTGACTCATCATGTTGCCCAAATTAATCTTGGGCCAAAAATAGGAATCATTAAAGCCCCTCCTGAATAAAAAATAAAAGGAAATACTGATATAGAACTCTTGAACATACAACATATTTGTGTTTTTCCCAACATTTCAACACCTGCAGTGGACTGTAATAATCAGAGGATGCTGGTGTAAACGTGGTTATGCCAAAAGGCTTGAATCAAGCCAACTGTACATCCTTGTCTTGATTCTCGAGGATGTTTCACCTTACATCCAGGATGATTCTGCACCACACATTAAACATTAAACAGAAAGGGGGGGGCTTTAGGTTTCACATTGATTAAAATGACCAGAACCAGGTGATGGGAGGGCCAATGACTGACGAGCACACAAAGACCTAGTTTCACAAATTTGTAGGAATCCTTCCAGGAACAGCTTATTTAGCAATATATGTGAAAAAAGTGTATTTAAAAAAAACAAACAAAAACAAAAGACATAAATGAGATATAAAAGCATTTTAATAATAGCATCATGATCATTTTTCCTGTTACAGCCTGTCCTAACTGCACGCGAGCGTCCGACTATCGCGTCGCACTGCGTGGCATCGGACGCTCTCTGTCCACACTGAATCCGTTATGGGCCCCCACGTTATTTTGATTGACAGCTGAAACTCGCTTTTTATGGTTCTGCGTTACACCAACGCAGACCTTACGGCGTAGGCTACGCCGTCGATTTTACGCGGAACCATAAATCAGCAGAACCATAATTCAGCCTTTATTCACCGAACTACCCGCCCGTGCGCTCCTGAAAGAAACTCCTAAAATAACTCCTAAAAGAGTAAAGACACAAGTAAAAGATGGGTGAGTACTTGTAATCTTCCTACGTTTGTACTTTCTAAACAGAAAACAAGCTTGATATTTTGATATTTAAATGTTCTTCTATTTTCTTCCTGCCGCTCGCATTGAAAGCGCTGTAGGAAACGGTCATGGATGAAGAACGGCTGAAATGAGAAGTTATCTCTATGATTCCTCCTCATTTCACTACAAAAATCTCAATAAAGTGGCAGAAAGAAATATTATCCTATTATTAGTGTTCAGTTTGGACAGTCCAATAGAAAATACAGCAATGGAATTGTTTTTGTCGCTGACGCTCGCTCGCGTCGCATGCAGTTAGGACACTGTGTTAGATCATGATGTTTACAAGGACCTACAGTAAGAACACTTCTGATAAATATAAACTAAATTGCATCCCTGGAGGTTTTTGCTGCTGGGGTGAAATCTGTGACGTGATGGTAACCTATCCTGTTACTGTACATTAAAACTGTACACATTTCCCATATTTTTCCAACAAAAACAGTTTTTGTTCGTCTCAATGTCTCAACTTTAACTACATGATGACTGACGTGGTTATCACTGTGATTTGTGTCTTATATGATCACGAGTATTTTAAGAAATGGAAGAGCTCAATTTGGGACCCGTCACACATTTAGTTTTCTACAGTCTTTTCACATTTCTTTGTAGCTCTTAATTGCAATTCCTCACTTTTTTCTCTCTAGCAATAGTTTGAGTCAGTGGTTCATAATATTGAATGATGATTGTATTTAGAATACTGCATATTTTTGGGTTTAGATGTTTAAAAAAAAAGATGTTTAAGGGTAACACTTTTTATTATTCATGAGTCTTGGTTCATCTCTCTGCCATGAGGATGGCCCCATACACACACGCACACACAAACTACCTAGGAATAGGTTGTCATCTCAGAATTTCGAACCACAGATTGTGACACTACTAGGAGATGTGTGACAAATGTTCTGTTACACATTTTAGACCCGTCTCAGGGTGGCAAACACAAATTAAAATGCATGAGTCGTGTGAAAACCTGGCTTGCAAACATTTTGTTAAATTGGGAACGCTTCTTACAGTATATTATGTACGATTTTAGGCGCCAAGGTCCACAACACGGAGCAGCGGCACACGCCTGACTAATCAAGCGAGGGCTAAAAATGTGCCGTCGACGCTGCTCCACAAGTCAGAGGCAGAGGAGAACGAAGGGGAAATGTTCAGTGGTGGGTCTCAAACACGACTGAAAAGACACATTTCATTAAGTATGTTTTTTGTTTACTTCAGTATAAATAAGAGGTTTTGACTGATCTTACTCATACATGTAAATGCAGCAACGCATGCTAATGGAGTCATTTTGAAGGAAGATAGTGAGATGCATCTCAACATGCATCAACAAACAGTAAGGCTTGTTATGATTACCAACTTTAAGTGCATATAAATAACACATTCAGGGCCCGATTTACTAAGATCCTAAATAAACAGTACTAAATTGCGTGTGCACTGAAAAAGTTTGCGCGTGCTGTTTGCGTGTGGTTTGCGGGTGATCAACTAAGATTGCGTGCGCAATTGATAACAGGTGCAAACAGCAGTATTTCAATGAGGTGTTGCGCGTCTTAAGGTTTGCGAGCGCAGATCTGCGCCATGGAGAGTCTGGATGGAAAGCACAGTCACAAGTCACAAGCGCAAAATGAAATTTGACGAGTTGGAGTTAGAGATATTAGTGGAAGAGGCAAATAAACACATTCATGAACTACAGCAAAGAAATTTAAACATTACCAAAAGAAACGCAATATCGGAGAAAACCTGCGATAGAATAAATGCAGTTGGTAACACAAAAAACGGAAAAACGTCTGGTTTTTCATATTTCAATTTTTGGCACAGATCAAAAATACGAAATAGAAAAACGGGTCACAGGACTGAATTTGATTTTAATATTTAATTGGTCGGGTTTACGTGAGCCCGCGGTGCTCGGCATGATCTGAGGAGAAAAAGACAATCAGACGCAGAGCTGGAGAGCGCTTTGATTCATCTATTTATGAGTTAAGTTTTTATTCAGATGTCCACAGTATATTGCAAATATTATATATTATATAGCAAACACTGACAGTAAATGTGTGACAGACGGGACCATCATATGGCAAGAAGAGAAGAGAAGTGTTCAGAACAGCGCACAGAGCGCACACTAAAGGCTGATTTATGGTTCCGCGTCACACCAACGCAGAAACGAGGGCGTAGGCTACGCGGCGACGCACACCGCACCGCGACCCTACGCCGTCGGCTACGCCGTCGATTTAACACAGAAGCATAATTCAGGCGAAGCTGCAGTCTCTGCGCTGATCCTGACACAGCGGGTCGGAGCGGATTTGGTCATGATGTTTAACCTGTGTTTTGTGATTAATAAGCACGGGTTTTAATTAAATGTAATTTACGAAGGATGATTTCACGTTCAATAAGATAAGTAATCAATAAAATACAAAGTTTTGGCACAAAGGCTTGGCCTGCTTGTGGGCGAGTGGAGGGGGGCACAATAAGAGAAGGTGGCAAATATATAAGGCGAAGAACTAAAGAAAAAGTGGCCTTTAATAAAACTTGTGCAACCATTTTTAAAATAGCATGCAGCAGAATAAAGACTCTCTCTCTGCATATTCTTTGATTTTGGATGTCGCCTCCTTGCCACAATAACAGCAGCAGCAGATTAGCACCTTCCTTTCGAACGTATTAAATACAGACGCAATCCCAATACGCGCAACTACTTTCAGGCTTGGTAAATCTCATTGCGCGTGGTAAATGGAGTAATTTGCATCTTCCCCTCCCAGTATTTAGTATTTCTGCCGGGTACGCCCCATATTGATTATTCATCAGGGCAAAAGTACTAAATGGATTGTGTGTGCAATTTTGCGCATTTGAGAGACGCAGTCCTCTTTGCACGCTGTTAGTAGATCAGCTGGCACTTTGGTTTGCGGGTGCTGTCAAGTTTGCACACGTTTTAACACACGCAAACCTTTAGTAAATCGGGCCCTCAGTCCTTTATAATGAGCACTGGTGGGTTCAAGTAAGCTAGATAAAAATAGAAAACACAGTAAAAGTTAATAAACCTTTTAAAAAAATGCTCTGCTCTCCATCAATCAACCGGTAGGTTAATTTCTATCTGCCATGTCTCAATGAGTAAATTGGCGGCTTCATGCACATCACGCTTTACAAAGTTTCCTACTCCACTGTTTTACCTGCCTCGCTTAGCCGTAGCACCTAGTCATTTTTTTCTCAACTCTGACAGCCGCTAAAACCTAACATCTGCACTTTGTCTGCACTGAAGGCCGAGGACAGTCTGATAGTAGCTAGAAGCACAACTGCAGAAACAATAAAACTAAAACTTTCCAAGACTCTTGCTTGACAATCTCTCAGAGTAGAGGAGCAAAATGTAGCCTTTTAACAATCCACTGGCTGTCAGACTCCACGCCTACTGACATTGATCCAGCAACAGCTAGCGTTGGTGACTGTAATATGGGATATATTTCCCTTTTCAGTAGTCCATTCATCATAACACCCCAATCTGTCAAGAAAACTCAAGTCCAGATGAGCAACCCAGGACGGGTGTCAAAAGTAATGTACAACAATAAGGAGTGAAAATCTTTAAGAAATGTCCATCATAAATCTTTGATGTTTATTGGATTCCAGGAGTTTAGTTGTAATGAAATGTCTTTTATTTTCCAGACTGACATTATAAAACCTTGATAATATATGAAAACCTTACTCCTCCCATAAATTATAACTAGTGATGTCTGTGGGGGAAAAAATAGCCTCATCAATAGTTTTCCAGTTGTACATTTTTTCCTTTCACAAAAAAGCCAACAAGAAAAACAACATTTGACAGTATGAGTTAATACTACAGCAGTTCTACATTATACCTAAGGATGCATGTAGAGATCAGCTTTTATTTGGATATCTGAACATGTGCAAAGTCACCTCTGCAAGGTGACTCTGAAAGATGTAGAGCAGCAAGAAAAAAATAAAATAAAAATACACTTTTTTTAAAAACATAATAAGGGGTGTGATGTCTCTAGGTGGTGGATGGATGAGCTCGCAGCGCTGCGTGGAGACAGTTGGAGTGGCTGCGGGAGCATGGACTGGTCTCCAGTATCTGTCTACATGGATTTCAGAGGACTCAGGTGGAGCGAAGGCTTCAGACACACGGATGGAAGTGGGGTACGAGTGCATGCAGTGATTTTTCACAGCAGGTGGTGTAATCCTGGGCGAGTGACCGAAAAGCAGCACCTCCACATCCCAGATGTTCAACTGTTGGAGACAAGCGTCCATCCAAGTCGTCTACTGGGACAGCTTACCTGCCAACGCTGCATGGGGTACCATCATTACAGTTGTTGCCAAGACACGAAACACAACTCTCCAATGGATCCATGAAGTATTATTCAATTCACTTAAAAAACTAAAAACTAAAAATGTGTCATTTGTATGGTAATGTAATTCATGTATTTTCTTGCATTTCGTGCATTTGCACTCATGTTTGCTCCACTCTCGCTCAGGCTTCGTCCGTACCCATCAAAGAACGTCTACAAAGCTACAATGAAGCAATCACAAGCAAATCTGCCACGCAGCTAACTGGCCCACATGAGATTGGAATTCACAAAGGGAATCAAATCAAGTGGTTCCTTAACAAGTCATACAAGAAAGTTTGACCTCTGGCCTCATCCTGCTGTTCGAGCCCCAGGCAGCAGCGCCGCGAGCGCTGCGTCTGTGAAATACAAAGATCCTTGTGAGCTGTTGTTGACTTGTCTTGTAAAGCTTTCTTATGTACACAGTCTTGCACCTTTGACTTATCTGCAACCAGCCACAAATGGCCGAGAGCAGCTGCTCATTGTTTGTATTGATGATTGCAGCATGACCACTTAAGAATTAGAGCAGCTTTAACAGTGTGATGCTCCGCGAGTAAAAAAAAGACAAGTTTATCTTAGCCGGCACACTGCCTGTCCAAATACAACCCCCCCCCCCCCTATTATTTCTCTTTTAGTCCTGCAATGAAGGGAACCGGAACATAAAACAATGAAGCAAACCACGATATGTCAGGCTCCTCACCATAGTCAGTAATAAGAATGATGCCAGCATAAAACCCCATTTATTGTGATATTAAACATCGGGGGTTGTTCAGTTTGAACTGAACAGAATAAATTAGGAAGCAACTTTCACCTATCGGCTACATCCACTGAGAAGCTGAACTGTAGGGCTGGGTTTAAAAAAATCGATTAATCCGTCAATCGATTTTCCTTTGAATGATCAGATATCGATTCATAAAATCCCCAAATCGATCATTTAATGTCTTTTCTACCGTGTTTAATGCAGCCTAAGAGCGCTTAAGAGAGTTGTTCGACATCATGGCGGGAGCACTGAAGGCACCACCAACAAAGTTGAAAGCAGATGTTTGGATTCATTTTGGATTAAAAAAAGACACGAAGCCAGCCATTTTTGATAAAGTACCAAGTTAGAGTTTCTACAATTTACAGCAGTCCCAGAAGAAGAGCGGATTTGTCCTTACTGTGATATTAACGATATTGAAAATGAGTTCCATTTTGTATTTTATTGTCCTCTGTATCATGAGTTGCGTCAGAAATTATTGGATAGGTGTAAGAATTTGGATTTGATGTGGGTAAGTGATGCTGAGAGACTCAAATGGATTTTTGATTATAAAGTATTTGCACTTGCTGGCTATTTAGAGAAAGCATGGGATAAACGAAGAAAAGTAACATATATGTGAAAATATCCATTCTGGTTTTTGTAGTATTTTTATTTTATTTATTTATTTTTTAATTTTGATTTATTTATTTAGTTTTTCCGGTGTACATTGTGCAGCTCCCAATTAAGTGCGTGTGATATTGTATATTGATGATTTTCTGTTTCTGGTGTCTTATAATCCTGTAAGGGATGGGTCTTCGGACATGACACAAAAATAAAATTCATTCATTCATTCATTCATTCATTCATTCATTCATTCATTCATTCATTCATTCATTCATTCATTCATTCATACAGCATTAGTTCTCTGAGAATCTCTTCCATATTCAAGTAAAATTGGCATTGTCTCGATATCCTTACCCGAATCGGAAATTTAATCAAATCAAATATAATCGTGAATCAAATCGAATTGATTTTGGAAATCTGAATCGATACCCAGCTTTACTGACCTGTACTCATGTTCAGACTTTTCCAGCAATCCGTCCGTGAAGTGAACAGGAGAGATGATAGCAATAAAGCTCACTTTGGCTTACCATTAAACTTTGCTGGTTCTTTTATCTCAGACAAGGGTTTTTTAGGTTGTTGTTTAGGTCTTGAGTGGTAACGCTGCCATACATAAGAGAAGTCACAGAACGCAATGAAAAAATACAACATCAAACCACCCGTCAAACCACACACGACACTCGGTCAGATATTGGTTCATCCTGAGAACAAAATATACCCAGAAAACAAAAGCAACAACCATATATGAAATACCATCGGGGAGACAGTATGAGGTGCCGTGAGGGACATAATTCTGAATTAGTGTTCATAAACACATATGAAATCCAAAACCTTTTATACACACAGGTGAAATGCTCTTACACATACAACTGGAAATGTTCATAAACACATATGAAATCCAAAACCTTTTACACACTATACTGAAAACCTCTCACACTCACTTGTGAAATCTCTCATACACACAGGTGAAATGCTCTTATACATACAACTGGAAATGTATCCACTCACATATACAACTGAAATGTGCTCACAGATACTACTGAAACGCTCTTACACAAACTAGTGAAATCCTTTCATACAAACTAGTGAAATCCTCTTATTCTCACTAGTGAAATCCTTTCATACAAACTAGTGAAATCCTCTTATTCTCACTAGTGAAATCCTTTCATACAAACTAGTGAAATCCTCTTATTCTCACTAGTGAAATCCTTTCATACAAACTACTGAAAATTTCAGTAGAAACGTAAGTCATTTCAGTAGAAACGGAAGTCATTTCAGTAGAAACGGACGTCATTTTTATTTTTTTTTTCCCGGGAGTTATTTTGATTGCTTGATAGAGCAATCAAAATAACTGCAGAAGCCAAAAACAACTGACTGAAGCAACAACTTTACTCAATAATATATTAGTTTCAGCAGAGACTACAACCCCCCCGGTGACTGCTGGATGAGCCTCAAGTCACTTTTCCCATCACGGTGTTATGTTTGATGCTACCCGTTGGGAAATGCTACTTTGTGGTTCTGCGCCATGATTGATTCACATGAGCAAGATTAAGTCTAATAAAGTTCCTAAATGTCGGTTTCCATTATTTTTATATTAATTGTCCAGCCATAGTGCTTTGTATTGTATTATTAATTTAAATGAATGTATATCTTTAATTTGTTTGTAGGTGCAGTGCGAGTCCTGCAGTAGGTGGGCACATTTTGAATGTATCCACTATGACAGAGTCTCACATAAGTGCCAGAAATGTGGCTGAACTACTCTGTTTGGCATTTTGTTGTTGTTTGTGTTCATTAACTTTTATTTATTATTGTTATTATGTTATTAAATGTAGGCTAATTTTCTGAACTTAGCAGACTCTTCTTTTGAAACAAGAAATTGAGACTGTTTGTGTGCCTTTACTTTTATTTCTTATTATTTTATACTTATTATCAATCCAAAAATAGTGATCACAAAATGGATAAATTGGGGGGTGTAAGTATGCTGACATTCATCCTGCAGTGGCAGTGAGGTGATTAGTATCTTACCTGAATGCATTAAGTGACGGGAGCATTATTTGATAGGATGTTACTGGACTATCAAATTATGCTACCATTAAATAGATTTAACATGGATGATATGGGATGTTGAGTATTTGATCCTTCAAAATACACTACCCATGACATGAATTGCATTAGACTTTGTGAACATTATATGATAAAGAGAAAAAAAAACTATGTTATCACTTTATTTGATATCCATTTCGTTATTGGCCTTTATTTAACCAGGCAGGTCATTAAGAACACATTTTTATTTACAATGACGGCCTGGCAAGAGACAAGGACCACTTGGGGGAAAAGGACGTGGGCTAGGGAGTAAAACACAGTAAAATTGTAGCTCTACAAAGGTAGAAAACCATTAGGTAGCATTTTTTGATAGGGTAGCAAAAATCAATAGACAGGCGCTTTCGGTTTATGCGGTGGTAGCATTTTCCGACGAAGCAGCAGAAATCGACAGAACATCGGCAGCCGCGTGATAGCTTTCTGCCAGTATATATCCATGTGCAAAAACACTTTTGGGTTTGATAACGTGGTGTGTATCCTCTCAAAACTGTAGTTGTTGCCGTTGCTAACGGGATGCTCTGACGCAGCTGCCGGGATGGGAAAAGTGACGTGAGGCTCATCCAGCACACCTGCACCGATCTGCACTCGCAGTCACCGGGGGGGCGGGGCTGTAGGCCCGCAGTTGGAACACCTGACACGGTCCTTATAGTCTCTGCTGAAGCTAATATATTATTGAGTAAAGTTGTTGCTTCAGTCAGTTGTTTTTGGCTGCTGCAGTTATTTTGATTGCTCTATCAAGCAATCAAAATAACTCCTGGGAAAAAAAAAAAAAAATGACGTCCGTTTCTACTGAAATGACTTCCGTTTCTACTGAAATTTTCAGTAGTTTGTATGAAAGGATTTCACTAGTGAGAATAAGAGGATTTCACTAGTTTGTATGAAAAGATTTCACTAGTGAGAATAAGAGGATTTCACTAGTTTGTATGAAAGGATTTCACTAGTGAGA
Source organism: Cololabis saira (assembly GCF_033807715.1). Classification (NCBI taxonomy): domain Eukaryota; kingdom Metazoa; phylum Chordata; class Actinopteri; order Beloniformes; family Belonidae; genus Cololabis; species Cololabis saira. Next base: position 40,626,090 of record NC_084590.1, read on the forward strand.
ATAAGAGGATTTCACTAGTTTGTATGAAAGGATTTCACGAGTGAGAATAAGAGGATTTCACTAGTTTGTATGAAAGGATTTCACTAGTGAGAATAAGAGGATTTCACTAGTTTGTATGAAAGGATTTCACTAGTGAGAATAAGAGGATTTCACTAGTTTGTGTAAAAGCGTTTCAGTAGTATCTGTGAGCACATTTCAGTTGTGAGTGGATACATTTCCAGTTGTATGTATAAGAGCATTTCACCTGTGTGTATAAAAGGTTTTGGATTTCATATGTGTTTATGAACACTAATTCAGAATTATGTCCCTCACGGCACCTCATAAGACAGAGTGACGCTTTATTACAAGAAAGAAAGAACATAAAACATAGCATCAAATCTGACAGGTGAGTCACGCCTTGCAGTGCTCATAAAACATCAGCTGATAAAGATGCGTCACACGCCATCATGTGACACTCCGATGAAGGCTAAAGACTTCCGCCGGAACGGGTCTGAGATAAAAGACCCAACGAAGTTTGATCTGATTCCAGTTATCTGCACGGGAAAAGAAACTGAACCGCTTTTTTAAAACAAGAGCCAAAGTTCACACAGTTGTAGTGTATTTGCATCTGACCGAGTGCACGAGTCATTTGTAATTTTCTTCCTTTATTCTCTCACATATGTCAAACAGTTTCATGCCTCAATTACATGAAGGTCGGCGTGCGGACCTGCCGGGGTGAAAGTGGTCCCTGTCCACGGGAAGTCTTAATGGGGTGAAGCCTCGGCACGTGAGAAAGGCCTTTAACATTTCATAACTCAGCCGCATTCATTATTAAAGGAAACTCAAGATGGAGTTTCTTAATACCTTGACATTTTAGTTTTCCGCCAGCACGAATTAAATGTACACTTTTTTTCATGTCCACAATGAGCCACTAATTGCTTCTCATCCACCTTCTCCTCTCATCAGGAGCCATATCTTCATTTCAAACAAGGGGAACATAACAGTCCCTTTCCTGCGAGGAAACTGTCTTTTAGAGAAAAAAACAACACACACTGATGCAGTGTAAACAGCAGACTCTGTTTTCATGTGATAAAACACTCATTAGTTAGTGTACATGAAAAACGGAGCTGGAGATCGTTATCTGTAGTCATTTGCATGTCTGACTCAAACCTGTGGAAATCGTTTGCCGTATGGATGTTTGTAGTTACGTAATTTTCTCCATGCATTTTTAATAGCATTTTTTATTTATTTTTTTTTACCTCCCTATGTTTAATTCCCTTTATTATATTGAGCAAGAAAAAGTAGAGCATCAAAATAAAAGTGTTTTCCTTGGCAAACATATCAAAGCCCATTGTGACTTTAGACATAACTGATTAGTTTTAACTATAACAATATAAAAAGAGCCGCAATGAACTTATAAAAAAAATAACCTCTGATTTCAACTGTTGTTTTTAACCTGGAGGTGCGTGCAAGCGTGCTCCTCAATCCTCTTGTGCTGATAAAACTATCCAGCTCTAATTGCGACAAAAGTAAAATGAAGATTTTATCAACTCAAGCGAGCACACATACTGAAAGGGTTTTGAGGACTCGATGCCATAATAGTCTGATGCATTATCTTCGGTAAGTCAGACCGGCTGAAAATGGTGCTGAGGCTGCCCTGAGTGCCAAAGAGAGGAACTCTTCCAGAAGATGTATCGTGTCATTGATGTGCTCCTATCAGAAGCTGCAGATTTCAGATCAATACAGAGATGCAGTTGTCTGGCTTCCCTCACATCAATAATGGATGATTTCTTTTCCTTTTTTTTAGCTCTGTCGTTCAAACAAGCTGCACCTTCACCAATCAAATCAAATCAAGTTGTGTGCTCCCACGTTTCCCAAAGAGTCGCAGCAACTTAAGTTTTTGTTAATCATACACGGATGAAATCTATTTTTCTAAATCTCTTTATTAACTAAAGATAAAGTGAAGCGGTCCAACTTCTTTTATTTCTTTTTAGTCAAACACCTCTGGGCTTGTTTTTGGGAAAGATTCACAGTCTATTCTCTGGAGTGTGCAGCTCTTTTTTTCTCGACACAATCACACAGGGGAGCCTATCAGGACCTACTGTACGTGGAGGGCCAGTGTCTTTCCAGACACATGGCCAACACACCTAGCAGCAGAAACACGAGCTTACTGATCCAAACTACTGAGCCAAACTGAGCTGCACCGTAGCAGAAATGTGGTTTAAGGAGAAAAGTCGACTGGTTGAGTCTCTGCCTCCCCTGATACACATTATTAGTTTTAGAGATTACTGAGGCCTACAGATCTGGCAAAATAAAAGGCTACCCTGATTATTTAACATGGCTTTATTATGTTTTGCCATGTTTTCTGACTTATCTACACTGCTGTTCTGATAAATTATAATCTTCAAAGAAAGTAAAGTAAGCATATGTTGTAATATTCTGAGCCAAGAAGCAAACAAATTTATCAGTTTTCACACAGGACTGTTGCATGAATGCAGCTCAGCGGGGTGCTGAATTTGCAGAGAAACTAAAACTGAGAGCCTGTGCTGCTCCAACACCAGGGGAAATGAGTTCCCGAGAATCCATCTCCCACAAATAGTGATGAATTCAGCTATCGCACCAGCACAGCCTTGATGGATGGCAACTACGGCACCAGTCGTTTGGACGCAGCATCATTAGCCTCTATAGTCTGGCTGCAGATGTTTTCTGAGTCAGCTCGCATTTTTTGCACGGTTTCCCACATGTGCACCTACAGATGAAGGCGGGAAAAAGACACGCACAGACGGTGAGTGACTGACATCATTTGTTATGATATACTACAGCAGGTAATGATCACATGACGGGTTAGGCAGTTAAACAAAAATGAAATAAAACAATATTCAGAACCTGTAATCAATGTAATACTGCCCACCTCAGTCATCTCAATGTATTTCTCTATAATTGTTTGTCCATTGTAAATGTTCATGCACAGTTCACTTAAAGGAGCTGTATGTAAGAGCAATAATAAAACGAATCATAAAATTACCCCGATATGTCAACAGACATTTAAAAATCATGTTCATTTCAAATACTTATGTCACTGACAACAGCACTCAAGCCAGGATATTCCAGTTTAAAAAGAGGAGTTGCAGCCCTCAACTGATGTTTATGTTGTCATTTTTTGTTTTGGCCTGAAGCTCCACCCTCCACCTATCTCCCAATCACCAAGTCAGTATTGTTTCTGAAGCTCCACCCTCCACCTATCTCCCAATCACCAAGTCAGTATTGTTTCTGAAGCTCCACCCTCCACCTATCTCCCAATCACCAAGTCAGTATTGTTTCTGAAGCTCCACCCTCCACCTATCTCCCAATCACCAAGTCAGTATTGTTTCTGAAGCTCCACCCTCCACCTATCTCCCAATCACCAAGTCAGTATTGTTTCTGAAGCTCCACCCTCCACCTATCTCCCAATCACCAAGTCAGTATTGTTTCGGCATCCGGGTTGCCAGCTCGGCTCTAATTATCGCAGCCATGGCAGCCTACGTTCCTGCTGCATTCTGCAGCCTACCTGGCAACCTCTGGTCGGGGGGAGGAGGGGGAGGGTACACGCCGCTCAACAATATTTTGAAAGTGACTGCAGTACCAGTTTTGGCCATTTCTTACAGACGGCTCCTTTAAAACACCCCAGTCCACATCTAGTCCCATGACATCTCATCCAGCCCGATACATGGGAGCAAAATTGCAATCATCAGCTGTCCAAATGTGCAGTGAGAAGTTATTTCCTTCTTCTTTAGCTTGTCAGCTTTCTTTTTTACAACAAAACTAAAGTGTGAACTTGTTCATAAGACGGTTCAACTGAGCTTTTCGGCTTCAGTTGTTGGGAATATTCATCAAATGAGGGTCAATAGCTCAAGTATGCGGTTCCCTTCGCCAACTTTCCACCCAGTAAACATACTATTCATTAGAAAAAAATATGCTATAATCGTTGAGCTTATGATCAGCAAAAACCTTGATCTATAAGGCAAAAATGAAAACAAAACTTATATAATGGCTCATTAATCACAATCGAGGTGAAATGTTCAATTAATCTTGATATTGATATAACTTTATATCATCTCGACGTCCTGCTGTCACCTTTGATGTCTTGCTGCCCTGTCAACTTTCTAACTCTGAATCCATTTCTGGCTCGTACTGAATGCGTTTGGAAGAATTCTAGGTGTTGTGCTCCTGCACAAGAATGAAGCATTATTGATAACGTGTTGTTGATGTAATGTAAAATGTAATGTGCCTTATTTATACAGCACTTTACGACAGCCTTTCGGTGTGCCAAAGCGCTTTACAGCAAGTAACAGATAATTAGTAATAATAGTTAAGACTGGCAACAGGAGCAGCGTATGTTCATGAGCTGTTAGCTGCCCATCAGCAACCTCTCCAGGCGTCCAACCCGTCAGAAAACACTCCAGTCAAAGCTGCTTGTTTTCAGGCAGAACATCTTGTAAATCTTGGTCGTTGTCATTCAGGCATAATTAAATGCTTCCGGCGGTATACTTGATGCAAAACGACTCTACAGATGCCGGAGATTAAACTTAGATAACTAATAACGAGCATAATGGTATCCTTAACTTTTCAGCTGCCGGGTGACCTTCAAAAATGTTAAAAGAATGAATAGAGTGCTGTGGTTAGTAATATCTGCAAAATATCAGTTATAAGGGAAACATAACTCTACGCCACAGCTGAAAAGTGCAGTATATGTTTTTATAGCAGCTCATAATAACAAATACTGCCTGCATTATGAGTCTAGTTCATAAAATGTTTTAGCTGCTGTACTTAATTGTGCGTATCCGTACATCTGCCATTCTCTAATGGGAGCAATGCTATGGGAAGACCTGGTGCAACCAGTTTGCATTTAATTTTCTATTTATATGCATTATTTACTAAGTTTGAGATTCAACACAAATGATGTCAGACCTCTGCGCATTAATTGGGAGCTGCAGAAAACCTTGCTCAAGCATTTACAAAGGACCCGCCTCACTTAGAGCGATCACATGGCCAAGCAGCAAAGACAAATGGACGGAGAATGAGGATAAAGGAAGATAAATGGACGGCTTAATTTCTTTCAAAAATCTTAGGGCAATGCGGAGTCGACAAAACAAAGTTAACACATTCTTGGTTGTGCATTTAAAATTTCTACTGAGAACAATGCAAAGAAAAAACATTGGATAAGAGTATTGCTTGTTTAAATGTCATAACGTAACCTTGTAATCCAGTTACTGCTGGCGATGAGGATTGTGTGGTTACATAATATTGCTTAGCAAATCCAAGTAGATAACTTCATAAGGTAGGTCTGTTAAGCCATCACATTACACTCAAAACTATACTGACAATGTTTCATCTTGATTACACTTTTAAGGTGGTGTAATATTATGACGGAGAACAGCATTTTGGATTAGCCCAGGTTTAATCTCGTTTCCATGCCTCTCCTGACTTTTGATCTTGCTTCTCTCACAGAAGCAGGAATTTGGGAGATTCTGCTTTCAGTTTGTGAAATGTGCATTGAAAGCGACCGCTGCTCTTCTGGGGAGTAATTAGAGGGAAATGATAAAAGTTCAGAATGTATGAGTCCGTAGATGTTAACACATGAAAGGGCAACAGAGAAAGAGCTAACACAACACATGCAGCCAAGGTTACATAAGATATTTTGTAAATGCTGCTATACAATTAGGGCTGTTCGATTTTGCCCAAAAATAAAATCTGGATTATTTTCTCTCAAAATCCAATTTTCGATTACGATTACGATTATTTTGTGAATTGACAAAAGGCAAAGAAATGATTTCAAATATGCAGTTTTTTTATTGAACATTTGCCCCATTGGGCTTTAAGTGCAAACTTTGCTCTTATTAAACCAAAAATGAATGAATAAAGTGCAAAACTCTGCAAAATAAGTCGAAAAAAAGTTTTAAAAAATATAATAAAATATAAAGTTTTATCTCTGAAAACAAAAATCAGCAAATCAGCACTTGCAAACATACAGTAAGTTATATTTCCAATTAAATAAAACAAGACATTTTCTAATTAAACTAAACTGGTTGCATGCTAAATAATAATGCAACCCATGAAGGAGGTAGAGGTGTGTAATGTCAGTCATTACATTTGCTATTCACATTTGCAAGTTTTTTGCAAGGCATGTTACAACGCCCCCTCCTACACTAAAGAGCCTCTCCCATGGGGCACTTGTCGCAGGTATTGAGAGGTATTTCCATCAATCATTAATATGATATCAATCATTAATATGGTATCAATCATTAATATGTGTGCTGACAAGGTAAAAAAAAAAAAAGTGAAAAATCGATTTTACGAGTTTCACGTTTTAACATCGTTCTAATTACATAATCGCGATTACGATTTAAAATCGATTAATCGAACAGCCCTATATACAATAAACCTTTTTTATGTAGCTATATCTTAAAAGACTGCTTTCACCACACTCAGCAAGCTCGACTCACTCTGCGTGTAATTTCTCTAATATGTTTTGAGCTGCTGTAATGATTCTTCTCACAGCAGAAAATTAGGTAACTGAATATCAGAAGGATGCGGTCCCATCCTGCTGTGCAGGGTTTCATGAAAGAGCGGCGCTCTGACCACCCAGGAAAGGCATGACTGGCTGCAGGAGCTCCCCCAGCTGTTACCCTGCGAAAGAGATATGAGAGAGGACTACGGCTGTCAGTCACCATACAGAAAACCCCCTTGGGTACAACTTTTATCTCATCTCCAAGGCAACTGCATACTACCAAATTCCATCTGCTGACAACCCAGCACAAGACACAGACGAGGCTGCAGGAAAGTCTGCAGGCGTCCTGCGAGAAGATAAGGTGACTGCTTATTTCTCTTAGAACATTAACCATGGGGAGGGTTCAAGTTATCTTTTTTATTTTTATTTTTATGGGGGAGTACGTCTTTGGAATTACTAAACAGCATCCAAATGGGGGCACTTTCCACGGTAGACAGAGATGTGTTAGATACAAAGGTAGCATGTGCCTTAACAGAAGATCTACTGATATCTGTCATGCTGTCAAGTGTATTTCAGTTCACTTAAAAGGCTTTTTTTCTTACTTCCAAGGTTTGTAAACCATGTCAGCAGCAACTTCAACTTTTTTAATCAACATTTTTCAAGTTTACTCTCATACTTAAAGATTTGTTCTGGAGTTAAATCAACCCTCAGTCTACTATTAGATGATAAGCAAAGTAAACTTTTGTCAGGGACCAGAATGACCAGAATGAAGCAGATGGCAGCAAGCTGGCAATTAATGTTAGCACTCTGGGCAATCGACTGACGTCAGAATAAATTACCACGGTCTGTCTGTAGGGACCCAATCCACGCTATCACTTAAATGGAATGACATTTCTGAGTATTTTCAGAGGCTAAAAAAAATAGCAATTTATTCTGATGTATGCCAACTGCCCCCGGTGCTAACTTTAACTGCCATTCTGGTGCAAACAAATAATTAATTCTAACTTAAAACTGATTCGATTCAAGTTGCTCAGTCCCTAACAAAGGTTTAAACTGCGAACCACCTAATGATAGACAGAGAGAAGATTAAATTCTGACATTTTCCTTACTTTTGTTACACAGAGCTAATGTGTGCTAATGTATATAGTGATTTATACTTTGTCATAAGATCATGTTTAATTATATGTTTTTGCAAAATACAGCAATACAGTGTAACAGTAATAAAAGGCACTATAGTCACATAACAACAAGATGGGTTGCACCCCATGGGGCCCCTGTACTGGGCCCCTCTGTGGAGCTTTATATGTTCCCCTTGTACTCTCCCTCCTCAGTCTAAAGTGTTGAAATACAAATTAAAAACTGACAGCTCGTGTCCATGTACACGCTTGTCTGCGTTTCCTTTAGCCCTGGATTGATCAGCGACATGTCCAGTGTACTTTGTGATTCGCAAAATGTCAACTGGAAGAATTTCAAATGCTCAATGAAGCATTAAAAAAAAAAAGAAAAGATAAAAAGGTGGTTAAAGTCACTGCCACTGAGACTACTTTGTTAAAAGGAAAATTAACTGATCTACAAAGGGTCAAATTTGAAAGACAACACATTATTCTTAGTATGAATGTTTGTGATTTAATTCCATGTTGCATCATTTTAGATTAAAAAAAAAAAAGGGCACCAAGTAACACACTTCTTCAGCTGCTCAACAGCACGGAGGCGGTTCGATTATGATTTTGCAGTTTTGATGTTTTGATGATTTTCAAAGATGTTTGCGTTCCAGTTGGCAAAACAGGGGCTTGTTTCACAAATGAGGTTCAACAAACTGAGGCCCTGTTTACACGGAGCAAAAACGGTGGCGTTTTCATGCGTTTTGGCCGTTCGTTTACACGAAAACGAAGCTCAAAGTCACCAAAAAATATCATTTCTGGAAACTCTGGCCAAAGTGGAGATTTTTAAAAACTCAGTTTTCACGTTTGCGTCTAAACAGAGGAAAACAGAGATTTAGGCTACAGAACGTCACATTATGCAACAGAAACGTCACCAGCATCATTTGTGCGACCTATGTTTACAATTTGTTTGGCCACCGTCAATATTTTCTTGTATTTTACCTGTTTTATATTCTAAAGTCACACTTAAAAGTAACTCCACTTCTCTGTCACTCCAAACAAAAGACTCTCGTTCCGTTTTGGAAGAACTGGCAGTCAAGGCTGATTTATGGTTTATGGCGTTACACCAACGCAGAGCCTACGGCGTAGGGTACGCGGCGACGCCCACCGTACGTAGACTACGCCGTTGATTTAACGCGGAACCATATTATTGAGGCTTCACATGTGTCATTTGTTGATGTTTTTTTCCAGGATTCTGATTGGCTAGCATGACTTTACACTTCTCGTTACACTGCCCCCTGCAGGTTTGGATGCTCATAGCACCTTAACAGCATATTTATGCGGGTTCGTGTAAACAAGGATATTTTTCAAAACGTAGAGGAGGAAATATCCGTTTTTGTAAATATGTGTAAATATAATATGTGTAAACGTGGCCTCAGAGTCAACAAGTGAGTTGAGTTGAGTTGAGAAAGTGAATTTTCGGTTTCAAGAAAGGTGTTCAGACTCTGAGTATAGTGAGTCTGGGTTACCGCGGGAACCATCATCAATGGGGAACCGATACCGTGATGCACCGTGGGAACATGTAGTAAGTGGAAGTGATTTCAGTGCAGTCATATAATGAACACACGTACATATTCAGACAAAAGTGCTACAAGACTGTTGCAGCAAAGGAAAGAGAGTTGACGGAGAAAACAGCAGAATGAGTGAACGTGTAGACGAATTAAAATTTTTAACAACTGTTTCATATAAATGACAAAATGAATGTACTAAGCTAGATGATACTGTTCTCAATATTCATTGTTGAACTGGCTTCGTGAAGGGGAGGAGACCCAAAATAACTAGGCTATTCTTGAGTTTGTCTGAGTCAGTTACCATGGTAACAGACTATGATTTTTTTTTTGCTTTCTGAAACAGGAACACTGAACCCTTTCGTTCAGGGTTAAGTAACGTTGCCTTGTGAACAAGAAGCTCAGTTCCTTCAGTTTTTGAGTTCAGGTTCCCCTTTCTCAGAGTTTCAACACAACCTGCATTGTGAAACAGAACCCAGGATTCAGAAATTAAAACCACTGGTTCACAGCTTTGTTTTGCTTTAACTTTCCAAACATTTCGAGATGAATATGACCAAAAACCATTGTTAGTGTCCAAAGTATGCAAACATTTGCTTTCAACATCTGTTGTGATAAGCTTGTTGCAACAATTAAAGCTAAACCTTCCAGCAAACTTTGCTGGGTTCTGGAGATCGTCTTTGACAAACTCTTGGTCTGTTCCTCTGCACACAACAGCCCAACCTCTGCTATGGTGTCGGGCTTTCTCACACTAACCGCTTGTTTCAGACCGTTCCACAACATCTCTATTGAATTAAGATCTCATGACTTTGATTTGCCTGTTGAAGTACATTAACTTCATGTCTCCGAAACCTTTATGGCTCAGACTATTTTACACCCAGGTGGAAGTACTGATGCGTAGGCTATTTACACCCTGCTACCAATATCAATGTATGCTATTGTAGGTTAAATACCCCAGTGCTTTAAGTGGGAAAAAATAAGTGCCGGTACTCTCCCCCTCCAGTCATACAAATATGGGACTATGTAAATTTGTATAAACTCTCCCACTCTGTTAAAAACCTCCTGTGTTTACCCTCATATTTCCGTTTGGCCGTGCATTTTGTCCCTCCAAGTTATTTCCGTCACAACCACGAGCGCGCCCGTATAGCTCAACGGGATGGGCAGGCGACTTGCGTACAGCGAACGCGGGTTCGATTCCAGTCGCGGCATATTTTGCACCCACTTCCTACGAGTCTGTCTTTCACTGCACCTATCAAATAAAGTTGCAAGAGCCGCATGACACCGGCAAAAGAGCCGCATGCGGCTCGCGAGCCGCGGGTTGGCCAAGCGCGCCTTTACGTCTGTACGGCAAGCTTTGAGCATCAAAACACCTTAATCAACAAATCCAACCTGTAGATTTTGGGGAGATCGGGGGGAGTTACTGACTGATGGGGAATCTGGGAAGAACAGTACCGGTACGCGCCGCACACAGTAAATAATTTCCGGTACGCTGATGGGTACAATTTAGAAGTGCCGGTACTGCGTACCGCTCCGTACCGGCCTACTTAAAGCACTGAAATACCCCATGTAATGCCACATGGAATGGCGTCAAACCTACAAGCAGCTCAACAGTGATTGGCAGGTATTCACACCACTTTTGATAAACTTAATTTAATCTCTTCAAAATATCTTACAATGACATAAGAGCAAAAATTGTTCACAGAAAAGTGTGAGAGCAGATGTTTGCCTGGCTCTATAGTTTGAAATGGTTTCAATTTTAGAGTGGTGCACATGCGCATGGGCAAGTGAAAAAGCACCCTCTGTTGCAGACACGTTGGTGCACATGCGCATGGGCAACGCATTTGTTTTCATATGTCAACAGGGTGTGAATAGCTCAGCTGGTGGGGGCTTGCTATTTGTACCCTGGTGCAAATAGTCACTCCAAACCTTTATTTTAGTGGAATGCCATCTGCACTTAATTTCATTGTCTCGTTGAATTGTCCACTTTCTGGTGAGATTCAGTTGACAGTCATACGCCCTGACAGTTTCCCTCCAGCGCCTGATTTTGTAACAGAAGTGCTATAGTTTAAAAAATTACTGTTGCTGGGCAAACCTATAAATTCATCAGTAACCAGCTTCCACCACCGTGCTTTCAGATGGGATAAGGTTCCTGTACTGGAGTGTAAAATGTTGTTCTATTTTGGACATACTATTTTATTTATTTTTTGGTCACATTTGCTCAAACTGGCCCTGTGTTCCCATACGCATACGTCAGACAATCTTTCAATAAAAACTAAGAGCCCATCACCCCTGGGTGAACATAACCAGTGAGAGTCAGGAAGGGTCTCTGACTGGTGTCAAATAACTTCCTGTTACCATGGCTACCAGGCTGCATAAACACCACTGCCTCCACTGCAGAGAGGACCTCTGGAGGCAGGGTTGAGTTTTAACACTGACCCCACCACCTACTTTTGATTACCTTACACATTAAACCAGGGAGGTCTATAATCTGGACGTTTTTTCCAACATGCTCGTAGTTTCCCCCGCTTGGTCTCAAAAGCGGACAGGAGAGCTGCTGCTGCCTCCTTGGTCCTGCCATGGATTAATACTCATAATAACGAATACCAACCAATCCTAGCAAGGCCTTTAGATCTTTAGAGGATTCCACCAGCCTCTTTCTCACACGTTTTCTTGGAACGATCTTTACTCCAACTTTCAGGAAAACCATAACAATTGCTGAAGGTTTTTTGTTGGCCTGTTTGATATTCAGTGAAGCCCAAACTCACATTCTTACTCTTTTTCCGAACGGAGAATAATTTATGTGCAAAGATACCAAGGCTTACATAAGACGCCCAGGTGAAAACACCTGAACTGCATTTTACCCTCAAATCATCAACAATATGCAATGTTTTTTTTAAATTAGAACATATTGTTAGGACTTGAGTAAAAATACAGTTTTTAATCATATATCTGAAGAAATAAGAAACTAGTTTAAAAACTTCACACTTACTGTTAAGTACTAAATTCTTATGAAATAAACAACAAAGTATGTCAAAAACAGCCCGTTTAATTGCTCCACCGTCTTCGTGCAGCACTTCAAGTCTTTTTTTAACCGACAAAGCCGTTGTGATAAATTGTGGCATAATTGTTGTTCTTTCACTCTTTTAAATATTACTTAGTTTCTTTAATGGAGTCTCTTGACACAGACTAGTAAAAGAAAAAAAAAAGAGAGAGAAATTTTAAACTAATTCATGAGCATAAAGACATTCTTCTAAAAAGCTGCACTTTGCTTGCTTAAGTATTCATATTCAGCTTTTGACAGCCGCAGATTTCCACCTCCACACCGAGGCGTTCTCTGAGTGATGTACGTTTCTCCAAACTCTTTAAACTACCTTTGTAATTTAGTGAAGCAAATAAAAAGATACTGCACTTCTTCAGCTGGCACATCAACACTGCGATGAGAAACGCCAGAGCTACTTTATATTGTCAGCGAGACACAGCTGACTTCAGATGAGAAGCTCTTTAAAGGGGAGCGCTTCTATGCCCCCAGATTAATGAGAGGAGGGGAGATTTCTTTGATGCAACAGTAGGGTGCATTGTGCCACTTTGATTCCATTTGGAGGGATTGTAACTGGGCAGGGGCCCTTCAGGTGAGGCTTCTCCTGCCTGCGCACTACCGCGATTGCCTGTCAGCTGCCCAGCAGGCGAGGAAGAGCTGGGGGAGCGCCGCTTTGTGAGAAGAGCCAGAAGAAAGACCCTCGCACTCAAAGAGCATTCACAGTTTTCAACTTCCAGCAACAAAGCCTCGTGTCTCCACCTCTGCTGCCGTATAGCAGACAGCAACTTTCACTGGCAGCTGGTCAACCGCGAAACTATATCTTCCAATGGCATCTTAACGTGACAGGATAAAAATGCAAATGGAGGAGAATGTAAAAAATTGAAATCTGCAGGCTGTAGAGGCACAGCACACATTCAGATTCATTTAGCTATCTGGTAGACGGACGATCAGACGATGACAGCGAGGGGATACATCTTTAACTCCCATAGTATAAATCGCTATTTTGAATTACAGGGTATCGTAATCCTGAGAAATAAAAAGTTTTTGAAGTTCCTGACCTGGGGTCTTTGAAACGAGACTGATGCAATGCTACAGTCTTATTCTAAAGCTTTAAAGAAAAGATCAGAGTTATTACCGCTGCTAGTCTGCTTTGAGAGGGGGAAAAAAATGCCAGGCATGCCAGCCTCAGCAATTTATCACAGTCTACAGCCTTTAAAGTGAGTTCAGAAAACACACGGATGACAGAGCTAACAAAACCTCAGACAGAGAAGAACCTCCATCGACCCATTTTAAGTAATTCCTTTATGCTGTTCAGGGTCGCAGGTGCACACACAGCCATGCACATTCACACCTATTATCAACGTAGACCCACCAGTAAACCGAAAGAATGATCTGCATCTACTCAGAGCTGGTACAAATACTTACTACGCCATAGCTGGCATTTATATTTGTGCAGAGATTACTTTTGGATTACTTTATAATAAGAATGGGTGATATTTTACAGTTCACGATAAACCGTCAAAAAAATTCCCCACGGTAAGAATTTGTCATCTCACGGTAAAAACGATAAATTCCTGTTGATGACGTTTTTGTGTAAAGCTGATTTATAGTTCTGTGTTAAATCCACGCACAACGTACGTGAAGGAAAGAGGGAAGGAAGGAAGGAAGGAAGGAAGGAAGGAAGGAAGGAAGGAAGGAAGGAAGGAAGGAAGGAAGGAAGGAAGGAAGGAAGGAAGGAAGGAAGGAAGGAAGGAAGGAAGGAAGGAAATGAGCCAGAAAGAAAGATAGATATGAGCCTGAAAGAAAGAAAGAAAGAAAGAAAGAAAGAAAGAAAGAAAGTTATGAGCAAGAAAGAAAGAAAGAAAGAAAGAAAGAAAGAAAGAAAGAAAGAAAGATAGATATGAGCCCGAAAGAAAGAAAGAAAGAAAGAAAGAAAGATATGAGCCTGAAGAAAGAAAGAAAGAAAGAAAGAAAGAAAGAAAGAAAGAAAGAAAGAAAGAAAGAAAGAAAGAAAGAAAGAAAGAAAGAAAGAAAGAAAGAGCGAGCAGTGTTTTGGGGGCTCCAAAGACTGAATGTGATAGATTTATAGTTAAAAAGGTGGAGTTGAATTGGTATTTTTTTTTATCATCATTTTTATCATTACCGGGATAAATGCCAGAAATGATCGTGATACATTTTTTAGTCCATACCGCCCATCCCTACTTTATAATTATAGCAGAAAGTACTAGTTGATGGTGCAGGTTCTTTTTCTGCAGCATTAGCTGTTATTCCAGCTAGGCCGAAGCATATGCGTTATTGCCCCTGCGAGGGCAGCAATCGGGGGCCAGGGAAGTGTGGATTGGCTCTATTAGGCACTGGACGTGACAACACGTCTGACTCGGCCCCAGCACACCCAGCTTTGGCTTTATAGGGAAAGTGGTTATTGCAGCTCGCACTGCTGAGCTTTCTTTTGTCTCTTTCCTTCTTCAGACGTGGTGACTAAAACAGGGCAGCTGTAAGTGGAGTTAATAGATGTTACTTAAATTACGGTAATATATCTACCTGGCAGGAAAATAGCAGAGAAGTAGTAGTACCTGGAAACAAGTATCAGTGCCAACGCTACCCGGTGGTTCATGTCAACTTGATGGAGAGCTTTACATCAGAGCTTTACATCAGGCTAAACCTTAGGATCCACAGCTACAGCACAGATTTGACACAGAGAGCATGAAATCCGTGCACCCAGAGAAAGCCCACAAGGGCCCCAGGAATAACGGGCAAACTCCACACAACAAGACATTGGCAAGTATTTGGATCAGAAACCCTTTTACAGGGAGGTAACCACGGCAACGATCATTCAACCCTAAATCCCAAAACACAAAAGACAGAACCAACAAAACAGACAAAAACAATCCTTGTGGCCAAGATATTTAATACTTTATTTTTGTTTTGCTCAGATCATTTTTCAGCAACATATGAATCAGATGCCGTGAGAAACGCAGAGCACATGCAGGTGCTGGTGAATGTCACGGCTGAGGGACTAGTCTGCATGTTCACCCCAGAAATGTGGAAGATATTGATGCAAAAGGGAGAGGAAATCATTTAAAAATATGGTTGATGTTATTGTCCAAAGCCTTTGCTGCCCAAACGTAACTTAGCAGTTTTAGTGCCAAATAAAGCAACAGAAAATGACAAATGTAAAATAAAACCATAGTGGTTTCAATTCAGGAGGGGGTCATAAGCTCAAGTCTTTTGGTTGAAAGTACAACCTTTAGTTCTCCACTGACCTGCCAATCATTAAATTCAGAATCCTCTTTTTTTTTCTCTTTTTTTTTAGATGCATTTTCACCAGAAATGTTGTGATGTGCATCACTTTACTGAACATCCAAACATTTTACATAGTAGTAGTGACACCAAGGGCTCCTGATCAGCCTTCACTATGAGTGTCAGTCAGTACATTTACATGCACTGACAGAAAGTAGAATTTTTGCCTTAAAGGAGCTTGAGGCAGGATTGAGGCAGGATTTATGAAAAAATCCGTATACATTTTAAGTTTTCTAGAAATAATGTCAGATGAAGCGTTCCAAACCCAAAAGAATTAGCCCTCTAGTGTATCTCTCCGTTGCCTTGAACAGGCTGTGTGCTGCAAAATGTGCTGCAATTCGGAGGCCGAATTTCCCGCGCTGTCCTGCGGATGTGACGTCACATGACGCTGCATGCACGTTCTCCCCGTTCTCCCGTGCCGGCTTCGCTGTTGGCTGCAGTACCCCCAACGGCCGTCGTGGCGAAGGGTGGCGCTAGAGAGTCTCATTTCTTAAAAGGAGCCTCATGCTCCTTTAATCCAACCGATATTGAATTTTTAAAAGCCATGTACAGTATACACCTTAGCCGGGCTGTAGTCGAACCAAACTGAAGCTCTTGAGATCGAGCTTTTAGTGCCAGTCAGATAATCCTAATCCGATTTATTCCGGCATGTATATGCAACCCACGCTTAGCCGAGCAACTGACTGCACGGGGACTCCCCCATTCTGGAAGTGACGACACCACGAAAGCCAGAATATCAACAAAGTAGGAGAAGAAGAAGACGAACAACAAAGAAGGAACCAGAAGAACGCCAACGCAAAAGTGCATGTGGCTCCACCTAGCATCACGGAGTCAAACGCACCTCACTCAATAATCGATTTTCATGCAAGAATACTTGGATTCATCAGAAACTCCAGTTTAATCCTTAGCTAGATTGTTGTCAGAGCTTGATTTAGATGTGCATGTAACTGCACTGACTGAGAATGTGTCACTGGATTCATTGAAATCATATTATAAAACAAATTCAACAATAACTGAGTAAGTGATTCCAGCTAAAGAAAAAAAAAAGTGTATAGCCTACCACTTAACACCGCTCAGCCTGAAAAGGGGACCAGGGTCGGTTTGCAATGCCAGTTTGAGAGCAATATGCTCGGTTTGGGAATCATTTTAACCGACTTCTTTAACCTCAAACTGAAGTTATACAAATGTCCCTGCCCAGTTTGAGGGGAAAGCAGCTTTTAGGAATATGACGTCTAATCCTTTTATCAAAATCTGTCCACAAAAATACCCCGGCCCCTCGCAGAGCCGCGTGATCCGCGCTTCCCATTTCACTCAGCTTTATTGTTAAACAAATCACATAACGTGTCAGTGCATTTCATTTCCATTACACGAGTTAAAATTCATCAAAGTAGTCAAAGCAGCGGCGATACGTTAATAAGGGTATAATCCTGCAATACGCAGCGTGCCTTAGTCACAGTCCGACGGGTGCAGACACTGAGAAAACACACACACACACACACACACACACACACACGGCGAAGCAGAATGATGTCAGGCCAAATGCTATCTGAGGGAGGATGGGGGGATGGTTATACAAGCATGTTTACAGGACATTTCCTGTGGCTGAGCCTTGGGAGCATCATCTGTATTCAGACAAACAAACACAAGAGTTCCCAAAGCCAAATGCTATTGTGAAAAAAAAAGGAAAAAAAAAGAAACCACAACTAAACGTCATCTTGTTATTCATTAAAATAACAGCCACTAATTGCCAGTGTATTAAATTGCATAAATACGTCCGAATCATGCAGTCACACTTGGACCAAGGAAAGATGCTGCCTAGGGACCTGCTAAATACGGTAGTTATATAATTTCAGTTTATAATAACAAGCCCATGCGTGTCAGCCATTCATTACCGCGCGTTTCCCAGGAGGGAAGCGTCCTTCCGCAGCGGGTCAACAGGCGTGGGCCCGGTGTAGTGGCAGAGACGGCGTCAGGTAGCGCGACACTGGATTCATCTAATGCATATTCAGACTGAGAAGTCTTTCTAAGAAGGCAAGCTGCACTTGATTCTGGTTATTTGAATTTACAGGAACTGTATGATCCAGATTGTGAATGGTAAATATCTGTTAAAAGTTACGATGACACAAGTACTCCCGACCTGCGTAGCGCACGTGTGCAGATCAAGCAGCTGGCTCACTGTTTTACAAATATGTACAAATTATCCATGAAGGACACGAGTGTCACCGAAAGGCTCAGGTTTAAGCAGGTCTCCAGGGATACCACTCAGAGAGGATAGCGACAGACCCTGAGAAAAAGTTTGTACCATCTTTTCCATACACATTTATCACTGTCATGAGATTATCAAATACAATCTTGTACATTCCAGAGCCTAAATGGAATTTGCAAAATTGTAATAGTTTGTGGTTCGCTGCTTCATTTTTTTTTCTTTCTTTCTTTCTTTCCAGGAACTCAGTTTGAACCCATTCAGGAGCAACCACTTCACTTACAGCCTTCGGAAAATTATTTCCGATTGTCTCCAGAATAAAACAGCTCTGCGCATTGCCGCTGTCAGGACACAAACCCTGCAGGGCCAGCAGCCCACTCACAACATGGATTCATAACAGCCAAATAAATACTTGTTTAGTGAATGAGGTCAAACATTTCAAAACAGCTTGATATTTCCTTTCCTTTGATTGTCTTTAAAGCAAACTGCTCAAATTCTGCTTTAAGGTAAATCAAACTGGATGCACCGTTTGGAGGCAAGTCTGCAGACTGGATTTAATCAGCCGGATGGTTTTGATTGATTGTTCTGCCATATTAATGCCATGATTGACAAGTCGAGAATCTTCAATCAACTTGTTCACCATCATGAAAATACGTTTGCCTGCTTTATTGCAGAATATTTCAAAAACTTTGATGGTGTTTGCAGAAAATAAAACCATTAAGCAGCTTTAACCATTTCATCCAACCTGACCTCATCAGAAACACAATAATACCTGTCGACCGTTGATCACCGCACTTAAGTGGCTTTCATTACTCGCAGGGGTCAACCGGGCATCATCTCCGCACCGGCAGTTCAACTCCAGCATAAAACCCCCTTTCAACACTGGTGTTTCCATGACAATAACAAGTCCTGTTGTAGAGCAAGACCTTCACCTGAGGAGTGGTGAGAAACACCCCGTCACATGTTTAACGGAAGAATGGCGCTTTTGTAGCGCTGATCTGTCTAAATCGAGTTTCCTCCACAACGTGAGAACAGTGTAATCTAAAAATCTCTCCTTCGCCAAAGTGGAAACTCTATGCACACGGGATGTCACCACAATCACAGCGTTCCATTGATTGCACCCTTTAAAAACGAGACCCTCTTTCTTCATTGCTACAAAGTACAGCTTATTCAATGGAGTTTAAACATAGACGTCCAGCATAAATGTAATGTGATTTTTGTTGAGATAAGGAGGAAAAGAGTGAATGTTGTCATGAATTCATCACAACCTGGTGCCCATTCACCCTCCAATTCAAGGTTACGGCCCAGAAACTTCCTGTAAACAGTTAAATAAGAAATAAATAAATAAATGGTCTGAGCCGTTAACCTTTTTGTTTTTAAGACTTCCTGCAGAATACGCCTCAAAGAGATACTTCCTATACAAACACAGGCTTTCATTTTTCCCCGTTACATATAATATCATCTGCATCCCTGCTGAAGGCAGCTCATATCATTATACATTTGTTTAAGGTATAACTTGGGTATAATGGTATAAAGGTATAATGTAAATCAACTCAATACGGCAAAAGAAAAATCTAAAGTTTACTCTTGGACCGACATTTTCAGCATCGTACACATATACAGTATGCACTAGTCATTTACCCTCATTCTCCCACCATTTAAATGTTACCGCAAGGATTCATGTTTAAAACATTACCTAGGATAATGCCTTTTGGCTTTATGTCCATATAGTGCTCTGCTGAAAAACTGACCAGCCAACGAAATAACTCCGTTGTAGTCTCTCCAGGCGGTACGGTGATGTACTTTTATTAGCACTCACCGCACAGGAGGAAGGTTTTTCTGTGTGGAGTTGCAGGCACTCTGGCTTCTTCTCACGGTCCAGAATCATGCACATTACATCGAGTGGTTATTCTAAAGAGTGAGCGTGAACATGGATTGTAGCTGTTCTCTCCATGTCGCCCCGTGGACTGGCAACTTATGCGGGCGTATCCCACCTCTCGCATTATCACAGCTGGGACGGACTAGAACCCCTGTGACCCTACGCAGGACAGAAAAAAATGGATTTGGACAATGAAATGTGTTTTTTCTCTACCCTACTCACAATAGGGTTGGAGAGTGGCATTATCAACACTTTTAGTGTATTCAATTGTTGCAGTCAAGCAGGGGGATTAATGGAAATCAGTAGTTGTTATCAACACTGGGTAACAGCGGGGAAGGCCTCCAGTAGATATGGGAAGCCAACTTGAAGCAACTACTGCAAAACATTACTTCCAAATGGCCAACAAATGATCCATCCATCCATTTTTTATATACCCGCTTCATCTGGTTCAGGGTTGTGGGTAAGCTTATCCCTGCTAGCATCAGGTGGGAGGCAGAGTCAACCCTGGGCAGGTCACTAGTCTATCAAAGATCAGCAACATATAAGTACCGGTATGTGCTAAAAGCATTGTTATATGGGAACTTTAACACCTCAGTCATCACTGAGTAAATCCTGAATGTATGAAAGCATCAATGTTTACCCATCATAGGGGCAAAAATATACAACATATTGCACAGTTTCTGAATCCTGTGCAACAGAGATGATGCATATACTATTAAATCAGGGGTCTGCAACCCAAAATGTTGAAAGAGCCATATTGGACCAAAAACACAAAAAACAAATACCGTAGATGACCAAATAGTCGCCCGCGCGCAAATACGCGCCTGTGCTCTAATAGCCGCCGGGGGTCCGAGCCCATTTGGCATAATAAACGCCGGTTCAATTAAACGCCCGGGCGACTACCGGTAATAACCTGGTAATAACACTGTATTTGCATTGTATTGTGTACAGTATCGTTCATACTGCTCTGATCAGCTCCGTGTGTCGCCGTTACACAGACAAACTGTCTTTGTGTATCAGAGCATGTGAGCGGAGTGGAGCGGCGAGAATTTCCGCTCCTCGCTCACAAAGGTTGTCACCGCTCTGCTCCTCCTTCTTTATTATTTATAATTAAAATTTTTTATATATTAAAATCCCAAAATATCTGTACCGTTTCTGATTGGGTGTGTGCACTGCGAATCATTTCAAGTTGTGTCTCGGCGGAGGAACCCGACGTCCCAGCAAAATGAGAAGAGAAAAAAAGAGTTCAGCAGACAGCGCACACACTAAAGGCTGATTTATGGTTCCGCGTTACACCAACGCAGAGCCTACGGTGCAGGTTACGCCGTAAGGTTGATTTATGGCCTACGGCGTAGGGTTCGCGGCGGCTGGTGCTGCTCATTGCAAAAATAAATTGTAGCCTGGTGCAAATACCCGCCTGGTTCTTATAAACGCCTGGGGTCCAAGTGGATTTAGCATATTAAACGCCCGGGCTACTAAATGGTCATCTACGGTATGTCTGGAGCCGCAAAAAGGGAAAAGTCTTGTATAAGCCTTAGAATGAAGGCAAATGGCGAAAGGCGAAGTGTCGAGAAAAAAGTCGAAATGTTGAGAAAAAAGTCAAAATGTTGAGAAAAAAGTCGAAATGTCGAGAAAAAAGTCGAAATTTCGAGATTAATGTTGAAGTACAATCTCGAGAAAAAAGTCGAAATGTCGAGAAAAAAGTCAAAATTTCGAGAAAAAAGTCGAAATGTCGAGATTAATGTTGAAGTACAATTTCGAGAAAAAAGTCGAAATGTTGTGAAAAAAGTCGAAATGTCGAGATTAAAAAGGAAAGGAAAAAAGGAGAAAAAAAAGAAGAAAGAAGAAAAAAAGAGAAAAAAAGAAGAAAAAAGGAAAAAAAAGGTAAAACATTTTTGAAAAATCTCCAGGGAGCCACTAGGGCGGCGCTACAGAGCCGCATGCGGCTCTAGAGATGTGGGTTGCCAACCCCTGTATTAAATTAAGGTTGCTTTGAATCATTAGGAATAGAGTTTACCCATTAACTGACTTCCAACAACAGACTCTAGTCAGCAGCAGGTAAGGTGAGTCAAGTATCTTGCAGGATTTGCCACAATTCCTCTATCTCAGAGCCTTCTGTTGCTTCTTCTTTCAAACTGACTGCACACACATAAAGGTCATAATTCTAAGAGAGCCGTGCCATCTGTTGTGCAGCCTCTTGCTCTGCCTCTGGCTGTAGATACTTCTCTCTGACTGTGGGTTCACGCCTGCCGCTACTGTCGTGCTGCGGAAGCAGTTTGGGACCAATCAGGTGTCTGGGTGGAGAGTTTACAAAATTGATATTGACTTTAATATCTAAAAGGGCTCAGAGGCACTGTACTGTGGGAACAAGGAGAAAAAGGGCACATTCGCATCGGTGGAAAGTTTGATTCCATTATTTTTCCATCACCAGCTCAACTAGTTATCAGTTATCAGTAATATCACCAATAAAAATTATATATATATATATATATATATATATATATATATATATATATATATATATATATATATATATATATATATATATATATATATGTACACACACATATACACACATATATATACATATATATAGCAATCCCACAATGCTGCTAAAAAGCAAGGCAACATTTCTAAAGCACGTAATTGTCTTTACATAAATCCATACCAAATCACTTATCCTTATTACACACGTGCAGGATTAAAGTTACATGCAAGAAGCCGTGTGATTCAGCAGATTTAGACTACTTGGCGAGTGAGGTTTAAACATGGCTCAATACTACTCAATATGGGTTTCCATCCTGTGGCAAAGTGAATTTGAAGCAAAGTCCAAAAATACACTTCACAGAAAATATGCTTCAGGCTTGTTTTTACTGTGTCCTTTGGAGGAGGGAGACTGGGCCGCCTAGTATTATCAGCAGGGCCGCAAGTGGTGGAAAATTTTCTGATAAATTAACAGAAACTTTCCGTGAGAAGTGAAGCTGTGGAATTTGGAAAATATTCCACTTCGGACTTATGTGACAAATGTGGCCTTGTTATGTGGAATAATGTCACGGATAGCTATAATAATGACCAAATAGCTGGAATACCCTTAAGTGATTGAAATAATAGAAATTACATTAAAAAAATAACAATTGATGGTGGAAAATGAACAGAAATAGACTCTTTGATTAGGATTTTATATTAAACAATGTTCCGGGGAATCAGATAACTCACCCTATTTACCAAATCCCAGGATATGACCCTTTGCTCCATGGGAAGTTTCCAATTATGAAAAGTCCAGGAATTTAGCAACCCCAAGCCGACAGCTGTGTAGGCTAATTTGTGCATGTTTTTAAATAAGACTTGCCACTGGAAATGTCTTGATTCAAAGATGGACCAAAGCAGATGTGAATGATTCTGCATCGTCATCAAGGCCACATGAAACTGATGTGAAATGCAAAACAGAGAGCAATTTCAGAGTTCAGCAACAAGATATTAAACAACACCAAGCGTTTTAAAAGTGGATATCTTTACATTTTTTGAAGAGATTCGTCAGAAAGCACATAATTGATTAGGTGGTGCAATAAATCTACCTTGAAAATATTTCAAGGTAGATCCATCAAGGTAGATGGTACTTGTAATACACTTATATAAAGGAGCCACACGAGCTGTTTTCACTCTGGCCAAACACTGCTACTCCACAGAAAAAGCAGCCAGCCAGCTTAATGAGCTATGAATTAACAATCTGCTGTTATCTTAATTTTTCCAACTCTGGCAGAGGGAAGGGAATAGCTAAATCTATGTCAGTGACCAGTTATTCGATAGAAAACCAGGGTTTGCCAACCATTGAAAGACAAAGTCATGGTATGAACTCCCATAACTAATTTCAGCTGTATTTCATAGCCAAACTAAATCCCCAAGTAAGATACTTTAGCGCATTAGTCAACAGTTGTAAAGCAATCAGGGTTAATGAAAATCTGTGTTTTAAATAGCAATATGCACGTTCAGTCAACCGTACATCGCTGACTCAAACACGGCCCAGTAATGTCTGAACATTAACACATTTCTTCTTTTTCTTGCAAAGTAAAACATCAGTATGATATAGGGGACTGAAGTAGCCAGTAGTGGCAATTAACCAGTGAATAACAGACAAGAGCAACTGTTTTTATCCTCAAGGAAAAAAGGAAAAAGAAACTGACTAAAGATATATAGTGAAAATGCAGACAGACGCCCAGTTGGTGTGGCCATATCTCAAAATGATTTAGTGTACAACCCAACATGCTCATTCATCACTGATTAATCCCCAACACCGGTGTTGCATGAGCTGAGGTCCCAGGTGAGGCACAAACTGAAGGGTGGGATCCAGCAGAGGTTTAGCTACGCAGTTCAATAATCAAAATCAATAATCCAATTAGAGACAATCAAAGGCCCAAATCCCTTGCTCATGTCTCAAACGTTCAGTACAACCTGGGTCGCTACGGTTTTATTTGGTATCAAACCCTTTGCACAGGCCTTTAACATCCTGATGCTAAGCATGCTCCCAGCCTTTAATAAAACATTCAGCAGGGTGTTCCTGTCCAGCAGCAGCGCCGTACTCGCTGACAGAACAGTTTCTCTGCAAAAAAGATGTACGTTGCACTCAGGAATAACACAATCGGCGGTACAGTGGTTGAGCAAGATGACCCAAATGGAAAAGGCTCTTCAATATTTCACAAATTTACAGGATCGTGGTTCACCACAAGAGGCTTTAGTTTCATTAAAGTAACTTCAGTAGAGAAAATGTTCGCTGTAATAGAATTTATATTCTTGTCATCTTTTTATTGTGCTACATGGCACAGTTGATACAGTCATCCTGTTTCTGATATACCTTTACTTAGGTGAGCTTTACCAGTACAAAACGGCTGTTCAGACGGGTATGAGACGGGACCAGCTACACTTTGACAGTTGTTCAAGAGTGGTCCTTTAAGCAGATGAGGCAGCAATGTATAAATAATTAAAATAAATCAAAAGAGCCTCAAAAAATAAAATATGGATTAAACCTGCCTGTCTCTGTTTAATTTTTTGGTTTTGATATTCCTCAGGAGTTTTTCAGCTTCACATTTGCTGAAAAATGATGGAAACTTTCTTCCTTTTCTTTTCCTCCAAGTGATGAGAGTATAGCGTATAGACTGAGCCTGGTGTAGAGTCTATGTATTAGTCATTCATCAGGGGAAATTCTCTCCAGCCTTACAAAGTAAGTCAGGTCAGTCTTATGATTTTTATTCTTAATTTTTCAGCAGTGGAAGACAGTTTCAAAAGGCTCAGATGACACATACACTAGACGAAAACTTTGAAAACACACCTGCAGAACATCTTCTTTCCAAACTGTCCACTGTGATTTTCACATGATCACATTCATATCACTTGGGCTGATGTAAAAGCAATGAAGAAATATCCCACTGTTAATGCTCCTCGTTAACAGATGGCAGGCTGTAACTTCTGATTATTGGTACTAATTTGGTGGTTATTCATGATTTATTCAGATTTTTAGACAATAATCTGTGAATCCAAAGAACAAATCCCAATTAATGAAGAAGGGATTCAAATCTGGTTCCATCACTTGGTACTTTAGATGAACGTTGACTTAAAGGTATAGTCTGTAATCGTATTCAAAAACATTTATTGTTATACTGGGTGAAATGGTCCTTCCATCCTGAGAGTAGCCAGTGAATAATGTGTTCAGAAAAAGGAAAGAAAAAAATCTGACCTCTCTGACAGCTTTAATCCTGTAAAAACTCTGACCAATCTGTTTTTTGCGCACCGAGTGGCACGGATTGGTCAGAGGACCAGAGGATTGTGACACTCGAGTCACGTTTGCTGAAGAATGGCGCAGAAAACGAGAAAACGCAGCCAAAAATACCACCTCCCATACTGGGGGTCCGTGGAGATGGAGGCGTCTCCATCCCGGCAGGGCTGAGAGGGCCGGTGCGGGTGGCGGTGCGCTGCGGTGCCGTGCAGACTCTGTTGCCACGGCAACGCCGTAGGGTACGCCGTAGCCTACGGCGTAGGGTACGCGGCGATGCGCACCATTCTGCATTGGTGTAACGCGGAACCATAAATCAGCCTTCAGTGTGTGCTCTGTGTGCTGTTCTGAACTTCTCTGTTCATTTTGCTGGGACGTCGGGTCCCTCCGCCGAGACACAACTTTTGCGGTATGCGTTCATTGTTGTGTCTAAAAATGATGCGCAGTGCCCACCCAATCAGAAACGGTACAGATATTCTGCGATATTTTTTTTTATATAAAAAAAATAAAATTATAAAAAAATAAAGGATCCCCATAACTTTGATTGGGTGGGCAGGACACACGTTTGGGTGGGCACAGCCCACCCCTGCCCCCCCCCTAAAACCGGCCTCGCTTACAGGTGAATGAGACATGGGGTAGTTTTGTTGAAAATGTGCTGTCCAAAATGCCCTGAAAACTCGACGGAGCGCTGACTTGAGGGGGAGGAGGGGGCGGGGCTTAGAGGAGGTCCCACTTTCAAATCTTGCTATCTCTCCAACATTACAGACTATACCTTTAAATATGTAAGATAGTTTTTACAAGGTGAAGTGAAACCAAGCAATTTAGCTCTGTATAACATTTCAGCTTTAAAGGCCTTTCATAAGCTCCAAACTTCCTGTATGACAAAATAACAGGGAAATGGTTATGGAAAAATTGGAAATGAACTGGAGGCTAAAGGTGAGGGATACATGAAGGGAGGTAAAGAGAGCAATATTAAACTGAGTAGAAGAGTTGAGGGAACTGTGGCAAAGCATGTATTTATTTATTTAATTATCTATTGGAGCACATTAACTTCTCTTTCCAAATTCTTCAGCTAAATTATTGTAATAATAAATGTACAGACACAAAGAGCAAAAGTGAAAAGTTAAATATCTAGAAAAAAAAGGAATATTTAAGTATTTGATATGTCTTCCTGTCTCTTAGATGACAGCAAATATCAAGAAAGCGTGTAACCCAAACACTGTCACAACATTCACAAAGGAATGATTGGCTTTGCCAGCCTTCAAAAAGTCCTCTTTTAGGCTGATTTCAGGCAACTGTCAAGGAAAGTCCACGTCAGTCAGCGCTCAGGTGTCTTCTTTGTTCTCAGATACATCTTCAAAGCTTTGAGCTGTGTTTGGGCTCATTATCGGTTCTCCATGCAGATGCAAACCAGAGGGTGCAGAACGCCTCGGAAAAAATACAGCGCTTCTCATCCTGGGTCAGGTTGGAGTCCATTTAGCCCAAGTCGCTAACTCCAGAGCAGGAACCCCTCCAGACCTGAGTCTTCACACCATGATACACTCCTGTGCCATATGATACTCCACAGCATCTCTCTTTATCTATAAACAGTCTTAATACTGCCATAAAACGTATCCTTGGATTCATCAGGGGATAGGTCTTCTTTCCATCATCCACCATGAAACGCTAACAAGTCTTGGATCGCACAAGATTTGTATCAGCCTCCGAGAGAGACTTACTCGTCCTCAGAGATGTTTCTTTCGCTCATCGATGGCTTGTGCACTTTATATAGCAACTAGGCCTGTGTTGAAAAAATTGATTTGCCAATTCTAAATCGATTCTCATATTAATTCCTAAAAATCGATTCATATGTCTAAAGATCGATTTTTTTATATTTTTGGGGGTTTTTTTTGTTGTTTTTTTTCCTTTTATTTATTTATGTATTGCATAAATTGTCTATATTTCATTACTTTATATACTGTCTTGGGGTTACATTTGAAAAAACCAAATGCTCAAAAATTAAAAACCAAAATGGACCGAAAATGGAACAAATAAAAACGTAATGTGGGAAAAAATAAAACCGATTTCATCCTTCTCTGTTTGCTGCCCTGGATCTGTTATAGGTAGTAGGTAATTCTGACCCACACGATGTTTCTGAAAGCAGTTCTATCAGCATTCTGGGAGCATCATTAGCTGCAATACTTGCTGTTGAATCTCAATATAATACTAGTAGTAATATTTTACATAACTACATATAATTCATGCAACAGCTCAAAAAACAGTTTAAATAACACTAACCCAAATCAAATCGAATCGGATCGAATCAAATCTTGATAATCAATTCTGAATCTTAAGAATCGGAATCGAATCGATTCTTGACATTTGAATCGATCCCCAGCCCTAATAGCAACTTCTGCACCTGAATAAAACAGTTTTTTTTTTTTAAAGCACTCTCTTTAAATTACTTCTTCAGTTGTCTCCCAACTTCTTTTAAACTTTTTTGGTCACATTTGTCTAGGTTATTGCCGGTGACTTTTTTAAAGCTGTGCCATCTCTTGACTTCTGCTCTTATTTCCTGCCGTGCCATTACCGCCGTCATTCCGGAGGACTACTGTTGCCAGGCAACTGCACGCTCACTGTGTTTACGCCGGGGACCAGCTGATCATGCTGAAGATGGCTAACATGGCGACATCAGAAATCCAATATACAATGCGAACATAAATCAGGAAGATGACGCACATCAGATGCAACGGAGGATCAAAGCAATAAGAGAAAAGAGACAGTTCTAGATGAGGAAGGCTAATGAAGAAGAGGAGATATAAGCTCTATATCCTTTCTATCATGATGGGCAATGTGGAAATGTCTGGACGACGTGACAGACAGCCTTGGCTGTTCACCACATACCAGCCATAATGAAGACACACATGCAGCACGGTGCATTCAGAGACACAGCCAAGCTGCAACAGGAAATTACTCTGGCTCCCATCACTAAATAGCCTTCCAGAGGGTTCAGGCGGACAAAGAAATCAGAGAGGCATGGAAAAGGGTAGATGTGGCAACTTTAGTTAATAAGAAATCACACCACCAGGATCACATAACAAGGGAACATTCCTATAGCACTTATATTTAACTTTTAGCTCTGGGGCCATCTATAAACTGTGGGTTTTTAAATACGACATTTGTTATTATTTATATCCATTTTCCACCAACTCTGTAACAAAGCAGTTTCCCCATGAGGATTAGTACTCCAGTTTTTTATGTTTGCATTACTCTGAACTAGGAATGGGCGATATTTTACCGTTCAAGATATACCGTCAAAACAATTCCCCACGGTAAGAATTTGTCATCTCGTGGTAAAAACGATAAATTCCCTTTGATGACGTTTTTGTGTAAAACTGATTTATGGTTCTGTGTTAAATCCACGCACAACGTAAGGAAGGAAGGAAGGAAGGAAGGAAGGAAGGAAGGAAGGAAGGAAGGAAGGAAGGAAGGAAGGAAGGAAGGAAGGAAGGAAGGAAGGAAGGAAGGAAGGAAGGAAGATGGAGGAAGGAAGGAAGGAAGGAAGGAAGGAAGGAAGGAAGGAAGGAAGGAAGGAAGGAAGGAAGGAAGGAAGGAAGGAAGGAAGGAAGGAAGGAAGGAAGGAAGGAAGGAAGGAAGGAAGATTGAGGGAGGAAGGAAGGAAGGAAGGAAGATTGAGGAAGGAAGGAAGGAAGGAAGGAAGGAAGGAAGGAAGGAAGGAAGGAAGGAAGGAAGGAAGGAAGGAAGGAAGGAAGGAAGGAAGGAAGGAAGGAAGGAAGGAAGGAAGGAAGGAAGATGGAAGAAGGAAAGAAGGAAGATGGAGGAAGGAAGGAAGGAAAGAAGGAAGATGGAGGAAGGAAGGAAGGAAGGAAGATGGAGGAAGGAAGGAAGGAAGGAAGGAAGGAAGGAAGGAAGGAAGGAAGGAAGGAAGGAAGGAAGGTGGAGGAAGGAAGGAAGGAAGGAAGGAAGGAAGGAAGGAAGGAAGGAAGGAAGGAAGGAAGGAAGGAAGGAAGGAAGGAAGGAAGGTGGAGGAAGGAAGGAAGGAAGGAAGGAAGGAAAGAAGGAAGGAAGGAAGGAAGATTGAGGAAGGAAGGAAGATTGAGGGAGGGAGGAAGGAAGGAAGGAAGGAAGGAAGGAAGGAAGGAAGGAAGGAAGGAAGGAAGGAAGGAAGGAAGGAAGGAAGGAAGGAAGGAAGGAAGGAAGGAAGGAAGGAAGGAAGATGGAGGAAGATGGAGGAAGGAAGGAAGGAAGGAAGGAAGGAAGGAAGGAAGGAAGGAAGGAAGGAAGGAAGATTGAGGGAGGAAGGAAGGAAGGAAGGAAGGAAGGAAGGAAGGAAGGAAGATGGAGGAAGGAAAGAAGGAAGATGGAGGAAGGAAGGAAGGAAGGAAGGAAGGAAGGAAGGAAGGAAGGAAGGAAGGAAGGAAGGAAGGAAGGAAGGATGGAAGGAAGGAAGGAAGGAAGGAAGGAAGGAAGGAAGGAAGATTGAGGAAGGAAGGAAGATTGAGGGAGGGAGGAAGGAAGGAAGGAAGGAAGGAAGGAAGGAAGGAAGGAAGGAAGGAAGGAAGGAAGGAAGGAAGGAAGGAAGGAAGGAAGGAAGGAAGGAAGGAAGGAAGGAAGGAAGGAAGGAAGGAAGGAAGGAAGGAAGGAAGGAAGGAAGGAAGGAAGGAAGGAAGGAAGGAAGGAAGGAAGGAAGGAAGGAAGGAAGGAAGGAAGGAAGGAAGGAAGGAAGGAAGGAAGAAAGAAAGAAAGAAGGATAAATTCTCGTTGATGACGTTTTTGTGTAACAAACATGGCGGATCTGAGAGCGAGATAGATTTATAGTTAAAAAGATGGAGTTGAATTGGTATTTTTTTTAATCGTCATTTTTATTGTTATCGGGATAAATGCCAGAAATGATCGTGATACATTTTTTAGTCCATACCGCCCATCTCTACTCTGAACAAAGCCTCCTGTTCTGACGATGTGACCTCCTTTGGCCTGTCTTAGATGTGTTCTGGTGTCATGGCCGTGCAAGCTGCTCCTGCATACCTTCAGCTAGATTCCTGACTCCGCTGCTCAGTTAGTGAGTTGAAGCAAATTTAATTTCACTGTAATTCTGCTGCATGTGACTATAAAGCATCTCTAAATTCTTTGTTGAAGTTTGGATGTAACTGGTCCGCTGTCTGGGGAGCATCACAGGCTGCACGCTTCGAAATATTTAATCTACCTGTTAGTAAATTGACTTCTGACACTTTCACGGTTGCTAATGCCATGTTTCTCACCAACACAGTGCTTATCAAAGTGCTTGCATGAAGATAATTGTGGAGAAATGGAAAAATGTTTGATCGTAGACCCAAAATGGTGGCGCTACATCAATCTGAGGGAGCGTTTCATCGATTCGTAACATTCGTAGTCACATATGTACTGCAGTCTCTGAAGTCTTTCACTGCAGATAACGTCTGGTGAAAGTGCATGTAGGAACACAAACGTTCACATCGGTCGGACTGAACTCTGCGGAAACTTTCCCCTGACAGCGCCCTCGTATAACGTCTGGAAAAACATCAGAGAGCTCACTGTCAATGCAAATCCACGCTAATGGATCTTATTTCTTCCTTCTTTTGACTGCATGCTGTTTCTTCACTTTTCACTGATGTCTGGAAAACACCGAAATACATACACTGTTGACATCAACTTAATTAGTCAGTATAAAAAAAATAATCATCAGCTTCATTTTCCATCTTTGAACTGTTGTAAACAAAATACTTCCTTTTCCGCAGGCTCATTTTTGCATCAATCATGCACCACTCTGTTAAACAAAGTCCTGCTGTCTTTTACATGCTCCAACTGGCAACTACACTCTGTATCCACAACTGATTCCCCAGAAACTGTCAGGGAGAAAAAGGCTTAAGTCAAATTTGTGGCCATTTTTCACAATGTTACTGCTATTACAATCTAAAAAGAAAGAAAAAATCAACAGAAATTCACTATGAAATGAGACACTGATGAGCAGAGGAGAAAATCTATCTCCATTGTCTTTAATTTGTTTTTGATTTATTATAATTGCAATAATTAGGATCTGGAAAGACATAAAATATATATGTCAGAGGAGAGAAAACCATGTTTCACAGATCACTATTATGAAGGTGTCATCAACGTACAATTAGTGAGTGAATAAATAAAACAGCATAATGTTCAATTATATGCTGGGAACACAAGGAGAAGCAGATTTGTCCAAGGTTGTATTGTCACACAAAAACAGCCAAAGTTATAGCAAAGTTTTGCAAAAAAAATGACTTTGAAAGTTCTAGCTAGTAATAAATATTGACCAAATTCTTAGTGAATGCATAAAATTAACAGTCCAGTGCAATCCTGCGGACTGGAATAAACTCACAGGATTGCTGATATTTACGAGTCTGCTATCCGCTTTGCAGAATTAATAAAATGAGACCAAATTTGATTTAATCTCTCAGAAAAAGTTCAGAATGTAAAATGTGTCTACATTACTTTACATGTTATAACTTATTGCGTAGTGGAATGTTTGTAAAACAAAAAAAAGTCCCTTCTGTGTAATATGTTAATGATTAATGTGTAAGAATTACAGTATTAATGGGATTACGCCATCAATGTCTTGACAAAAGAGCAGTAAATAGTGATAACGTGTACAGCAGGCCAGATTTAAGGTGTTGTGCTCCACAAGTTACTTTAAAAAGGTGAAAAGTTTGAAACGAAATATGCTTTTTGACCATGTTGGGTTGAACCGTGAGGAAAAATGAATGTTAAACTGACTGATGGGTTGGTGTTGGGCACCGGGGAGCCCCTGCCATTCTACCCCAATGTAGCTATTTTCCATATTCATAAGGTCTGTATTTCCAATCTTTCTCCATTTCACAGACACACTTCTGACATTAAGAGATCTAACTCCCTTCCCTGCAGGGCATGCAGCAGAGCAGGAAGTCCACTTTAACAAAGTGTTGGAATTGGAGACTGAACTTGGAATTAGAGGGAACAACGACCCGTGACAAAGTGACAGAACCATCATTCTGGGTTAAAGATGCCAAAGTGTCTATTTTCTCTATACTGCTGACGGGGACTCCGAGGGAAAGCATCTGCCATTAGGAATTGGAGTAACAACAATCCGGCTGTGCAGTAATGATATCCATATGTCTGGCTGTGTCCTTATGACTGGGTATTGGAACAGAGTTAATCCATTCATCTCACATGCTGGATCCTGACTCTGATCTTTACTCTGGGATCTGCGAAACGCGCATTTAGTGCAGGCAGGGAAGCAACGACCGCAGCGTAATGAATTATTTGTGGTTTGGGTATAGATGCCAGCTCTTTTGTTGCAACATCAATGTTATCCCACAGGAGACTCAAAGCTTATTCAAGTCTCCGGATCTTGGGCTCAAAGACATATATATATAGAGAGAGAGAGACCAGGGGCGTCAATTGGGTATGGCAAGGTATGGCAGCCGCCACACCTTTGCTTCAAGGGTTAAATGTAAATGTTTGTTTTTTTAAATACATTTATGGAATAACTACAAATGCAAATAAGAACAACATGATCGATTTCACTAGTTATTATACACTGCAAAAACTCAAAATCTTAACAAGAATATTTGTCTTATTTCTAGTTAAAATGTCTCTTTTTTTTTAATCTCATTACATTTAAGACAAGACTCAAAAACAACCGTTTTCACCTGTTTCAAGTAGATTTTCACTTAAAATAAGTAGAAAAATCTGCCAATGGAACAAGATTGTTTTGCTTGTAATGAGAAGATTTAATCTTGTCCCACTGGCAGATTTTTCTACTTATTTCAAGTGAAAATTTACTTGAAACAGGTGAAAATGGTCAAATAACAAGTTATTTTTCTGGTAATGACTCTTGTTTTAAGTGTAATGAGATTTTCTGACTAAAAATGAGACATTTTAACTAGAAATAAGACAAATATTCCTGGTAAGATTTTGAGTTTTTGCAGTGAGCGAGACTGCATTTGAAAAAGTTCCAATTTTCTTGACCACACAGATCAGCTCCATAGCAGACTTCTGTGATGAGTATTTGCTGGACGTGTTGATTGATACTCTAGTTAAGTTCTGTGACTCGTAACCTTGCCATACCTTAGCTTCCACTGAATTGACGCCACTGAGAGAGACCTTTCAGACAGCACAGAGCAGATTTAGGGGAAACGCGCTGAACGCATCTCTGCCGCAGCGTCCCGCTACGGATGAGGCGTTCAAGGACATACAGTACTTACTCTTGAGCGCAGTGATGAGCATGTTCCCATCCTTGATCAGATCCTTGATGAATTTATTTGTCCGCTCCAGCTCAATTTCATGGCATTTCAGACGCTCTCGGAAATCCGGACTGTCCAGGAAAGAGTCGCTGAACTCCAGAGTCGGGAGTCCCATCGTCCCTCGATAGTTTGCAAACTTTTTTTACTTCGGCTGGGAAAAGTTTTTCCTTTTCATCACGGAGCTCCGATGTTACACCGACTTCTCAAAGTTCCCCAAAAAAGGTTTTCCTGCTCCGTTTCGGTCCTAACTTCCGCTTTGAATGTCTTTTTTTTTCTTTTCTCCCCCTCCCAACTACTTATCCTAACAAATAGTGGTCTCATGACTCCTGCTGGTAACTTTTGGATACTTTACAACACCTGTACTCCCACCCGCCTCCACCACTCGCTGCCGGCGGTCTCGTGTTACGTTTACGTGTCTATAACTGAATATTTACAACATCAATTTTCAGTTTCAGCCACAAATAGGGTTGCCACCTTTCAGAAATAGAAATAAGGGACGCCCTGATTTCAGCAGCGCAGGAGCCAAAAAAAGCCCCAAAACTTATGAAAAAACAAAATGCTTTGATTTAAAGTTAAGCATTGAACTTGCATGACTGTACAGACAGACAACCATACTAGCAAGTGAAATATCCTCCTATGCTACTGTATGTCCACATCAGCCCAAATGTATAATATAGTTACAGGTGAAGAATATGGTGTAAAAGTTAATTTATTTCAATAATTCAACTAGAATATGGTGTAAAAGTTAACTCATTTCCATAATTCAACTAGAATATGGTGTAAAAGTTAACTCATTTCCATAATTCAACTAGAATATGGTGTAAAAGTTAATTTATTTCAATAATTCAACTAGAATATGGTGTAAAAGTTAACTCATTTCCATAATTCAACTAGAATATGGTGTAAAAGTTAATTTATTTCAATAATTCAACTAGAATATGGTGTAAAAGTTAATTTATTTCAATAATTCAACTAGAATATGGTGTAAAAGTTAATTTGTTTCAATAATTCAACTAGAATATGGTGTAAAAGTTAATTTATTTTAATAATTCAACTAGAATATGGTGTAAAAGTTAACTTATTTCAATAATTCAACTAGAATATAGTGTAAAAGTTAACTTATTTCAATAATTCAACTAGAATATGGTGTAAAAGTTAATGAAAATACGGTACAAATCGTGTCCCGTATTAATTCAATACGGGACGCAAAATTTTTTCTCAAATAAAGGACAATTCCGTATTTTACGGGACGGGTGGCAACCCTAGCCACAAATGACCAAAACTATTGATATCCAAACCATTTAAGCCTAAATTTCCTAATAAAATGTTGAAAGTTTTCGTGGATTATCATTTTTAAATGCAAACAGAACTCTGTAGTAGACTTTTACATACATTTCCAAAGTTATTGCACTGCAATAATAATGTGCTTGATTTATTATCATTGGCAGCACCACATATCTTTCTTTTTTAATCACATATGCATTTTAAGTTACTTACTGACTTAATCAAGTCTCATCTTGATGGTGAATGATGCAAGTTTACTTCCTAAAATTGTGAAATTTGTAGATATTTCACAACCTGATGGCAACGATCCATCATACTCAAATTAGTACTGGCTCCAGACGATGGATCTGGATTAATACCTTGGTAAATGGAAGTAATTATAGTCTGACTGAAGTCAGGAGTTTTTGACTTTCTCCTCTTGCATCGGGGAAGGACTGAAAATATTGTCACCCTCTTAAATATTCTGGTCGACACGAAGCAGCGCCTCTGTCACCAGTTGTGCTAAGTCTTTAGGATTATGCTTTGCACTTATGGTGCTTTGCAGCATCAAGGGGCCGAGAAGAGGCTTTATCATTGAGCAGACTGAAAAACAATCTCAGTGGAGAGGATGATGTTGCAGCTTTGGCTAGAACCAGCTCACGCACATGAAAATGCATTAATAGCTTAATGCCTCACAATAATGGCCAGGGAGGGAGTTTTGTTAGTCTGAACAGGCTTTTGCACAGATTTGTTTGGAAGGAAACCACAGGGACGTCTTGCAACTTATCATAACCATATACCTGATTTATATATTTTAAAGATGCACCCTCGGAGATAAAAAAAAAAAACATTCCTGACTACTGGGTTTTTGGTGTACCAAATTTCCCTGCCCTCCTTACCTGAACATATCACAACCTTTACATTACATTGCAAGTTAGAACTTCACTTCTGATGCTTGATTTTTTTGTTTTTTTCTCATAAAAAGACGTATATTTCCCTATTCCCTATACTTCCCTATACTGCAAAATGCTTATTCAGATGTTGTAGCAGTGAGCTCCAGTCAAACAGCTGTAAGGATGTGGAAGTGGAACAAAGACTGGCCTCTGGCTCCACTTGAAGAATCAGCTGCAGTGAGCAGCATCTGGCTGCTTACACATTTGCATTTACAGTGATGAAATCTCTAGTCTGGTAATGAAACTGAATGAAAACCCAGAGTGAGTGATTCATTCAGAAGCATAACCGTCACCGTGTTCTCCAATAAAATTATATTAAATTTGCATGTGACAAAGCAGGCCAGGGAGCCCAGTTTGCCTGAGGAGGTGTGATTTTTGCAGCTGCTATAATGCCCCTTGCATGCATTATGCACTTGCTGGAATATGACTGTGGGAAAATAAATTGTTCAGTGAACATGTTGTTACCCAAAAATAAAGCTGAATATGTTGCACATTCCATGCCATGTGCTGCATTCGAACAAATTTAGCAGAGAAGTAGTCTAAGATATTACCTTAGCAACGCACCAGCAGAGACATGACGAGTGGTTAGCTGTGTGAGGCATGGCTAATTGCAATCAGAAATAGCTGCCTGCAGAGTCTTTGAGGGAAATTTGGTTTAATTAAGATGATACTCTAAAGGAAACGGTGCCCCTGTTCTCCTCTTACAGGATGACACTCACACATTCATATCATTAATGCAAACATCAGCCCACTGAGAAGCACTGCATGAATATTTCTCTGCGACCGAACCTATGGGGACCGACCCAGAGCCATGGAGAAATTGCACTGGAACATTTGTGCAGGCACACGCACGAAATGCACACATCTTCCCCCCACACTTGTGTGTGTGTGCTTTTCACACACACTAAGTGAGTGACACATCTTTCACATATCATACAAGAGGGGGGAAAAATTGGATGTGAGACACACATCTTCCCACATCCTCACTCACATTAAACGCAACATTCTGGCCTTTGCTTGGTGTAAAATCAGCGACCGAGAAAAACAAAAACAAAAACGAACACCTAGACTTACAAAAAGACATCAATAATCCTCCCTGAACAGGCATCGATTAGCTCGGCGCTGAGTTATGCAGATGACAGGCAGCTTCTGATTAGTTTCCCCTGAAATCACTGCATCACACAGTGGGGCAGCTAATGGTTTGCAAAGATGTCTGGCCTCATTGTGGTGGAAGTGCTGGAGGGGGCAGGGGGTTGTTTGTTGGTCCCGAACATGCCCCCATCAGTTCCAGCTCGCGTGCCATCACTTTGCAGCATTGGCCCTCAGGGGGGCAGTTTGTTACACTGACACAGTGAGCAGGGAAACGTGATACATTAGTGGAAACCCTGTTGCTTTGAGTTAATTGATGTGTGAACTCTGCGATACCGAACTGGGTTATTGGGTGAAAGATGATTTAGATGGATTAAGAAAAAGACGTTTCTGCTCAACTCTCAATTTTTTAGCGGAACGTTCAGTGACTGTGGGAGACTGAGATTTTACACGTGACTTGCTCAGATTCAGGTGACACTTAGACATTTCTAGTGATATACCATACATTTTTTAAGCAATAAACACAGCATATGTAAATATGTACGACGGAGTATTAGGGCCAAACAAAAAAACAAAAAAAGGAAATTACGAGAATAAAGTCATAATGTAATGAGAATAAAGTCGTAAAATTATGAGAATAAAGTCATAATATTACGAGAATAAAGTCGTAATATTACGAGAATAAAGTTATAATATATTATAAATATATAAATATAACTTCACAAGATGCTCAATATTCTTCATTTTAACACAGGGAGAAGACTGCTCTTCCTGTTAGAGTTCTCATAAATTACCACTTTATTTTCATAATATTATGACTTTATTCTCATAAATTACCACTTTATTCATTACGACTTTATTCTCGTAATGTCACAACTTTATTCTCGGAATTTTACGACTTTATTCTCGGAATTTTACGACTTTATTCTCGTAATATTACGACTTTATTCTCATAATATTACGACTTTATTCTCATAATATTACAACTTTATTCTATTACGACTTTATTCTCGCA
The DNA here is from genome assembly GCF_033807715.1 of Cololabis saira. Lineage (NCBI taxonomy): Eukaryota > Metazoa > Chordata > Actinopteri > Beloniformes > Belonidae > Cololabis > Cololabis saira. The sequence continues at coordinate 40,663,994 of NC_084590.1, forward strand.
ACATTACGACTTTATTCTCGTAATATTATGACTTTATTCTCATAATATTACGACTTTATTCTCATAATATTACGACTTTATTCTCGCAACATTACGACTTTATTCTCGGAATTTTACGACTTTATTCTCGTAATATTATGACTTTATTCTCATAATATTACGACTTTATTCTCATAATATTACGACTTTATTCTATTACGACTTTATTCTCGCAACATAACGACTTTATTCTCGTAATTTTACGACTTTATTCTCGTAATATTACGACTTTATTCTCATAATATTATGACTTTATTCTATTACGACTTTATTCTCACAACATTACGACTTTATTCTCGTAATTTTACGACTTTATTCTCATTATATTATGACTTTATTCTCGTAATTTCCAATTTTTTTTGTCTTAGTTTGGCCCTAATACTCCGTCGTAAAATATGTGTCTGATAATTAAAAAAAAAAGAAAATAAAAATACAATTTATTGTCATGGCAAATCTCTCTTATGGTTTGCACTATTTTTCCAATTAACAGCTAACGTGACAATATATATTCTTCATTTAAATCAGGTACCAAGGCAACTGCACAGTTTCCAGGCAGCACTCAGCTTATTTCCAGAGGAGAGAACCAGATCTGTCTCCGTTTTGCTCGCTGATGATTAATGACCCTAATTTAGGATTTTTTTCCCCTTTTTTTTTTTAATCCAATCATGCTCTGACATTTCCTATCAGATGAGCCCTTCCTCATTGTGTCCATTGTTTACTCCCCGTCAGTGCAATCTGACAAAGAGGCGAGTGGTGGACTCACATTTATGACTTCTACGTCCGTCCGACGCTTGAGCAGTTATGCGTGATTACTTTCTTTTCACAGAACGAGGCATCTCTAAAGCATGGACTGTCCGTGGGGACTCCACTTATTGCTTTTCACTGCGCAGTGAAAATTGGGACGGTAAGCTTTTTTAGCCTGAAATGCCACGGCCACACATGTGGTGAATCCGGTGTCAGGTAAAGGACATCGTCTGAAAATGCTGGAGCTTGAGAGTAGAGAGAAAATGCAATCCTGTACACGCGAGAGGCTCGTCTGTATCTCAGCATCCATTGCTTTAGACTTACAAATCCTCTCAGCTCACATAGGAAAGGCAGTCCTCAGGAGTGGAGCGCTTTTTTTTTTTTTGCCTCATTGACCTTCATAAGGTGATACCTGTCCAGGCGTAGCTCGGGAAGAAGAAATGTAGGTCTGGCTGATAAATTACAAGAGCTGCTCCGCCACCTTTCGTAAGCAAACAGTTTGTGTGCTTTGCTGAGACTTCGTCTTTAATTTGGAGCAGCAGAAATTCAAAAAAGAGGCCTCTCAGCCACTGCATGCCCCTCTGGCTGAGAGGCCCCTCTGGAGTCGACTGCTCTCTGACGCCTTCATCTGCTGGCCCCACGCTGGGAGGACGCTCTTGTGCATCACCAGTTATTGGGCCCGGTGTGAAAATCCGTGGTTAAACTGTTCCACTACACTCGAGAGAAGCCTTTCTTCTTATTCAAAATCAGATGTATTACTCAAGGTTACAGCTCCAAGGCCTGGCATTGGTTTTGATTTCTTCTGAAACAGAACGCAGCTTTGATTCCATTTTAACTCAAAGTAAAAATATTACACATTGAATATGTCATTGAAATAGGAATTATTCAATGCTTTTATATTCCATTCACCTCGCCCTTTGACCATGAAAACCATCATTATGTTTGGGAGAATACATTTTTAGAAACATTTGATATGAAAATCAACCAAAAAGATGTTTTTTTCATTCCTCTCTTGCTGAGTTAATTTGTTACACAAACTCAGAACAGTGTTTGATCTTATCCAACCCAGCCGATGAGCTGCAAAACTGCATGCAAAACTGGATCAGTCTGTCTGCTTTTCAGCAAATATCAGAGTATTACTAGCTTATTTTGAGTGATTTTAACCCACTGAATCTGACAAACGTCACTCTTTAACCTTTTATTTATCAAATTGTTATTTAAAAACCATGTGTTTTCAGATATCACGCTTCTTCTGCTCTTTTGAGATCATTTTTAAAAGTTTCATCCATCTCCAAAATGTATACTTGGAAGTATTAATAACAATATGTACGAGCTTGAGACGTGGTGTAGGTCATGGTTCTCAACCGTGGAGGATCAGATGTTGGACCCTCAGATGATGCTGTTTGTAAAGCTCTGGTCCCGTTCATTTCTTTGCTGAATATGCCATCGTTGAACGGCTTTATTAGTATTCCTCGAGCAGACCAGGGAAGGCTGTTGAGACGCTCTTGATAAGATAAATCAGTGTTAAGAGTTTTCATCAGAGAGAGAATTACACAGGTCCTTCGATGCTTCAGACTAGTCCTCGGGGAGCCTGATTTGTAATTTTAGATCCTTCAGAAAGTTTTCCAATCATCTCTCTCCTCTCATGGTTAAATTTAGAGCCCATTACTTTCATATCACCTGAAGTTTCTCCATCCAATATATTTCTGCTCCTGACAGAGAGAATGGGGCCAAAGAGATTAACTTCCACAGCATATTCTGAAGGCAAACTCAAACAAACAATCCTTATAAAAAATTAAACTGCAGCACTGTGATACAGTAAGTTCTATCAGGCAGAGGTGCTCATTTAAAAAAAAATATATATTTATTGGTTTTTCTCTCAGCAAAACATTAAAATAAGCACTCCTGATGATAAGTGGCAGAAAGTTGATTACATTGGGTTTTTACCATGGATGTATTATAGAACTGGATGGAATACCAAAAATGGCCGCCCATTCATTTCAATGCATTTTGCTCAGCCAGCGCATGTGCCGAAAAAGTTCCTGACTTCCGGGTTTACTTCCGCGTTGTGCGGCCCATAGAGCATGCGCAGTTGAGTCACCTCCCATCATGCCCCGGGGCAATGACGCGAATATTAATATAATATGTATTAATATAATATATTAATTCATGTATATTATTCAATGTATAGTATTACATATATTATTAATGTATTAATATCATATAATTACATAATATATATTAATATAATACATCCGTGGAATGCACGGACACGGCTGTGACGTCAGCCGTGACGTCACGCCCAGAAAGAGACTTTTCTTTGACTTTTCTGGCCGTTATAAAACATTTTTGACGGATATAAAGTCCATGACTTAAAAATATAGAATACAAAGATTAGTAATTGCCGGTGATTACAGCTGGAGGTGTCCTGTGAACAGTTTTAGAGGCTTCTCTTTTACTATTGCGGTCTATGGGAAAAAAGCTTTCTGGGCCCCATGGGATTTTTTGTTGCAGTACCGCGGCTGGCCACTGGGAAAAATCGGCGTGCCTTCTGAGCGCGAGATTCGAGGGCTGGTTTTTACCCCCCAAAGTAGATAAACAAGTACTCTAATTTTTATCAAAAAAGTATGTTCCATAGTATAATTATTTGGGCAATTTCCTGCATTTACAAATACTAGTGAAACACAGGAGATACAACGTGCCACATTCAGCAGAGGCGATCTGTATCCACTGGCAATGAAACAAAGAGGACATCAGTGCTCAGGCTAAAAAACATATAGTGGATACTTCAAGTTTGGAAAAAAGAAATATCAGTAAGTTGAGGAAAGCTCCCTTTGAAGAGATCACTTTTCACCAAGATAAATGTGCTTTGGAGGAAGGGCTTAATAACTCTGAAGCTTTCAATTTTAAAGGCACACAAGTACATGCCTCCAGAGCTGGTGATTGACTGATAGAAGCTTTGTTTGCTCTCTCCGGGATCTTTACAGCTTTGTGCCAGGTAATTGAAGAGGGGTGGGGGGGGGGGGGGGGGTTCTTTGTGTGGGCTACACTTAAAAAGAACCCACAACTACAGTATGAGCAGCGTATCGCTGAAAGCAACACCCGTCACTACCATTCTTCTGCTCCGCGCCGATATTAATAAAGCCTACTTTTCCATGCCTATTATGCACTCCAATTAGCTGAAGATTTCCACAGTCCATCAGCACGGGGCATAGAATAGCATCTGACAGGTTAACTGCATCCACGGAGCAGAAACAGAGGCTAAACCCTGAGCACCGGCTCCGATGAGAGACAGCATGTCCATAATAGCACCAGCCTTGGCAGTTACATAATTCTGGAAGCGCTCAATAGGCTGATGTTTCACAGGCCGTTTTAAATGGGCCAGACTGCATCACAGCTGTGTCTTTCGATCAATCTGTGGACATTTTATGAAGAGATCCAGAAAGAAGAAATGTAATGGCAGGCAGGTAGATACCTTCCAAGGTCCTTTGTTGAGATACAGTACATTAGCTTTTTTTTTGTACCGGCAATAACAAACAGTAAAGAACAGGATTAAAGATAATTCAACACACTTTTTTTGTAGCCAAAGTTGCTAGTTGTAGTGTGAGTTGAGGCCTGTCCTGTCAGTTCTGGATTATGGGGATGTTATTTATCAACACGCATCTGCTTCCACCCTAAAATCACTTGATGCTGTTTATCATTCAGCTATAAGATTCATCACTGGTGACAGTTATTCTACTCATCACTGCATCTTATATGAAAAACATGGGTGGACTCCCCTTTCTGTCAGACGTGCATTGGTTTCTCTTTGTTTATAAAGCCCTAATTGGAAGGCTTCCTCATTACCTTAGCTCCTTACTGAGGTGGCATAATGGCAGATACTCAACCCGCTCCTCTGATTTTCTCATGCTGGAAGTTTCATGTCCACGGACTGAATTGGGAAAAACTGCATTTACACTGTAAATTTTTTTGTTGTGAACTTACAGTAAATAATTGGATAAATTTTGCATTACTTTCACAGTAAGGATTACAGCAATATACTGTGAAATATACTCACAGAAATTTACTGTAATTTATATCTGTGAGATTACAATGCATTGTTGTAATAGCACAACTGAATACTGTAACTTTACAGCTTCAATGACAAAGCAATTACTGTGATATTACAGTACATTACTGGAGAATTACAACCTTTTGCTGTACATCATTACAACAAGGCCCTGTACTTTTACATTGTGTACTGTGAAAGTAATGTACAAGTTGACAATAATTTACTGTGAATTTACAATGTATACTGTGGAAGTCATGCTAAAATTGTTCAGTAATTTACTGTAAAAGTAATGCAGAAGCTTCCATTTACTGTGAATTTACAAACATTGTAAACAAACAACTCTGAGGTAAAGTCAATGTTAGCCCAATGGCATATTTAATAATATTGTACAGACAGAACAATACTACAGAACAATATGTACAATATGAATACAGCAGATGAACTTTATTTTCTGCATTTTAAGATGGCTTTTATGACTAGAAAGTTGAATTTCTAGTCATAAAAGCCACCTTAAAATGCAGAAAATGCAGAGAAATTGTGCAAACTTGCAATTCAACTACCTGTCTCACAACTCAACTATTTAACTAGCTGTGTCACAAAAACAGTAATGGACAGGATGGGCATGAGGCCTTCATGGCAAGATAAGAGAAGAAGGGAGAGCGATGAAGGGATGTCGTAAAGGAGTCAGGTGCTCTTCTCAGTCTCAAACATTATAATGAGTCCACACGCAACAGCATTGTGTAAAAATCTTGTAGTGCAAAGTTGTCTTTTAAAAAAATTACATAAAGAACGAGGCTACTCAAAACTGAGCCTGACAACTACTGCTGCAAAAAATACTATGATGCCCACTCAAAGTCAACAAGTTTCCTCCAAAGGGTGCTCACATGAGGGTTCATTGTTGTCCGCTTCTTGGTCTTTGAGCCTCTTTCAGGATTGATGCCCAGGAAGCACCTGTTAATAAGCAAAGATAGTTTCAGTTTTAAAACAGACTTACAATATGTATTGCAGGCAACATTTATCAAGGTGTTCACCTGTGCCTTTTCCCACATCAAACCCTGGTAGATTTATAATCCAAACTTGTTAGACCTTCCTGTCACCATAATTTGTTGTAGCCAAGTGGTTGATGAGAGGCCATATCAACGTGCGCCGCCACTGAAATGCGTCTTCACGCAATTGACCAGTTAGTAAATTAAACTAAACCCTGTTCAAAGTATGACAAATACATCCTTGTCAATTAAGGGTCTGAGAGGATTTTGTTCTGCTTTTAAAGAAAATGTCCTCTACTTCATTCAATACATTCACATTTTGCAATAGACATTTCGAAATCACATAGCCTGCCCCAAAACAGAATAAACAGCTGTGATTGGACCAGCAGGTATTTGTCAGCATAACGTGTAGATACCCATACTGATCTGCAGAGCGAAACTGAATATGAGTTTGCGAGATCAGGATAGTCTCACCAGGCTAGCCTCAGGTACCTCGTTTGTCAGCATTTTAGACCTCAAGACAATCATTAAGTTGGAAGCCTGTACTATAATGTGAATTAGAAGATTAAATATGATCTTTATAAAATACCTTTGAATGAACTCCAGCGTCGATGATCCAGTGGCAGGATACTCAAGGTTGAAGACGTAATAGCTGCTGAAGAAACCAGCTACTCCGTGCAAAAAGAAAGGGTGTGGGCCCATCACGACATGTCCCTCGATGGATATAAGCCATCCAGAGGGCTTCATCGTGTCACCTGAAATGAACAGATACAACATTATGTGTTATGAGCACTTTGCGATCTGCTTCAGATAAAAAGGGCTATACAAATGTAATTCTTATAATAATTATTATTTATTGTGATCGTGTAGATTTCTAGAATGAAAACAAAATAATTTGTTAGAAATGTCGATACTACATGAAATTAACATTACCTTGAATGATCAAGCAGGGGGTATGCTGGGGAGCTCTGAAGTATTGACGTCCACAGAAGCGGCACATGGCTGTAACATAGTAACACACAATGGCATGGATTTAGGATAAAGGATGAATATTGTTCATTGGTCAGAAGTAGCATATCATACAAGGTAAATGTTGATAATGTAATCACTCATTTAGCATTTTAAATATTTGAATAAAAAATCTTACATCAACTTCAAGCATCAAACTCTCTTTCGGTTCTTTGAAGTACAACATTAGGAGCAGCAGGATGCAGGCAGCCTTGTCAGAGTCTGGATCATAGCAGGCCAGGACATCATGGATCTTGGGGTTGTCCAGTGTTGCACAGTAATCCAGGATGGTCTGTCCTCGTCGACTAATTTTCTCCTGTAGCTTCTGAAGGACATCGACGTCCATCAGGAGGCCAAAGTGTAAGAATAGGCATTTCTGAGAGAAGAGAAATGGCCACTCCTGTTTGATCTCAGACATTGCTGCAGCAGGCTCTTTGTTAAGGTATTTCCGCAGGATGATGTATGTCTTTTCCATCATTGGTTCTGCTCTCTCTGCCCCATTCATTCCTTCCTCTGTGTTTACAGACATACAAATGCATTGTTAGTACCCAAGTAACAATTTGGTCTTGTAGCCACCCAACACACACAATGTTCAGATCTTGACCAATTACTAAAGTCTAAACAAAATGACCCAAAAAGACAGTAGATGGCATGCCTGAGTAGATGTTCAGCATATCCCTCTTCATATTCTCCAACGTTGCCTCGGTCTCCCCCTCTGGCAAATCTGCTGGGCCCCACCTGACACACCTAGAAGTGGGCATCACAGGGTAACTAACAACGTTAGTACAACGTTGGTACAACGTACAACGTTGTAACTAAGATATCCGCTGGAAAAATATTTTTTCATGGACCGTTTGAATCACTAAGTCATTAAAGTTAAACAGCTAACTGTTAGCCCGGCTAATCTATGATAACCTTGACTAATTACAAAAATGTGCTCACATAACTAGTAATTTTTGTCCTATCATTGGTTTTATAAACTTTACAAACACTACATTTGTCTAAACGGTGATAGTGACATGAAAAATTATACCGAAACCCTCGTCATTACTAACCTTACTACTATTAGCAAATGCTGTAAGAGAACTTTAAACAATTTCGGGCCCTTGGTAACAAAATATGAACTGTGTCATGCAATAAACGTTCATTTGAAAGTAAATATTATTATCATATTAAAATAACATGGGTGTAAGTGCTGCAAACATGCATGCTGCTTACCTTCTCCATTCAGCCCAGAAGAGAAATGTGGGATATGGCGCCTTCAGTTCAAAATAGTAGTTCGGTTAGGTCATGTGACTTCCCAGGGTGCATTTCAACACAATATTTCACTGTAATAATACTGTTTAATGCTGTGAAATCCTTGCATTTTTTACTGTGTTGCTGTGATATTACAGACCTTGTTGTGATATAACAGCAGGTTTTAGATTGCAGGATTTTACTGTAAAACAAGAGTTAAATACTGTAAAATCCAAGGATACTGTACTTTTTACAGGTATTCATTGGGATATTACAGGGAAACCTAATTACAACAAGTTACTGTGAAATAATACTGTTAATTATTGTGAAATGCTGGTAAATTTTAACAGTGTAGCTACTGCGCGGCTCACAGTTGGAACATTTTGCAACATGCATTGAAGTTGGAAACGTTTGTGCAGCTTGGTCAATTCAAATCCTTAATTGCTGACCATTTTACCCATGTATGTAATTGTTTTTAATTTTTCTCTTTTATTTGTATTGTATTATTCTTTTTATAAGGCTGTTTTACATTCTGCATCATTGTAAATGAGGGCTTGCTCTCAATGATTTCTCCGAATTCAAATAAAGGTTGATGATGAATGTCATGCTCTTCCCAGAATTCTTTCACTTCAATTCTGAATTTTTAAATAGTGAATATGAGGTGTAAGAGTTACACAAAGGTTCAATTCATTTCAGGATTCAGGTGTAGAAGACCGAAATGCAGTGCTGCACATAGTAAATGGATCCCCAAAACCCAAATCTAGAGATTAAACTAAATAAAAATGACGAGAAGTTGAGCCCTCGGTGGCACAGTGGGTTAAGCAAGCAGTTCATATACTGAGGCTACAGTCCTCCTGCAGCAGTTGCAGGTTCGAATCCCGGCCTGCGCACCTTTGCTTCTTGTCATCCCCATTCTCTCTCTCTGAAACTTGAATAAAAGGCCACTAGAGCCACAAAAAATCTTAACATCTTAACGTGACAAGGCAGCAAAACAAAAGGACTGGCAGGGAAAAGAGACAAGACAAGACAGAGTATACTCAGGAGGGCGGACAAGAGACAGGTGTGAACAATCAGGAGAAATGAGAACAAAGGAGGCCCAAACCTGAACTTTACACAGGAGGACACAAACGTTCAACTTATAATACAGTAAAGAGAGCCAGCTCGCACAGAAAAGGAGAAACGGAGCCAAAGGAATACTTGAAAACAATTCAATTCACTTGTGTAGCTCTAAATTACAACCAATGCTGTCAGCAAGGTTGATGTATACTGTACTTATAAGGTCAGTATACACAGCAGAAGGCCCAGTGCATCATGGGTGGTCCTGCAGGAGCCCGGAACAATGGCATCATATAAAAGGGATGAATCGAGGTAACCCACGCCAGGCCTAACTACAAGTTTTAACAGATAGAAAAAGAGAGAGAGAGAGTCCCCTGACTCACGCTGGGATCCGGTTCCATGACAGATGGGCCGGATAACCGAAGGCGCTGCCGTTATTCTACTTTTGAAAACTTCTACCACAACGAAGCCTGCAGTCTCAGAGCCAAGTGGTTTGTTAGGAAAATAATCAAACAAAGGGGGGGTTCTAAGATATAATGGAAATTGGTCATTAAGTACTTTGTATAAAGAGATGAATTTTAACTTTTATTCTGGATTTTTACAGGGAACATGCCAAAACAAACTCAATTTGGAGAAATTAGATCTCTCTGTTGGAATGGGCGCCGGGGGATTTCTGTGAATGGGATTGTAGTGTAGCAGGGGCTAAAACCACCTGCCTCAGATCAGTGGATCGTTAACAGACTTGTGCTGACCTTAATGAGCAAGTGATGGTTCTGTTTCATCCCCTCCTGACTGCCGGTGGCAGTAAACAAAGTTGACATGTCCTCTCGCACATGGGAGGTCCAGTGATTAGGTAAACAGAGTCACGTATTTGACATGTTGGCTGCTGTCGCGCTTGCAGATATCAATCCCACGAGGTAGACAATGTCCGGTCTCGTAGATCTTCTCGTGCCAAGGAGGAACAGAGGGATTTGTGTGATTGACAGCCACCCAGGGAATCACAGAAACAGAGTCACCGTGTAGCTCTCATTATCGAGTCATGAGCCGGGTGATTGGGAAACATCAACAGCAAGGAAACATCCAAAGCATGCAGGCTTCGTAAGTCCTGAGGACCTGGATTAAAAACGGTGGTGTGTAAGATAATCAATACATGGATTAATGGGCTGTCTTGCTGATTCTTATCCAGCTAAAATGAATGAAAGCAAGCTTGGTTTAGGTCAAGAGGGTGTTTGCATCCTGAAGCCAAACAGGGACCTGGTTGCACAGTTGCTGAAGTTTCTAATTCCAGATCCATGAGGTCTTTAAGATATGATGGAGCTTCATCTGCTTCATTTCCTGTTTTATTCTTTCGTTGCTTGTTTCTGCTGTATGTGGTTCCTGCCTTTGTTTTAGGATTACTGCCACTTCAGCATTATGAGTTGTTTTTTCTTTTTTTGTAAATCCGCCTTTTGCAATATTCTTGGCAGCAGTGCCTGAAATCTGAACTTGCAGTAACTTTGGTTCGTTTCCTCCCATGAAAAATAAATCATATTCTGTCATGAAACACTTTTTTTCCCTGAGTTGATTTTTTCAACAAACCATTAAGGTGGTGTTTGGTATAACCACTCTGATCAATAGGCTGTTTGACTTTAATCTGATTCCATAATCAGATATCAATCTTCAGAGATGCATGTCTTTATACTGTCAGCTTTCAACACTCACCCTTTACCTCCATCTTCTTCTACTCCAGCTCCAAAAAGACCAAGGCCATGATGCTGCTCCTGAATGCAAATGGTGTTATCGAGGCAACACTGCTCACACGCCGTCGCCGGGACAAACAGATTTCCACCTGCCCAGTTAACGACTCGTGTGAGAGTTTGTCAGCAGTGCATGTGAAACACAAGACATCTTACATAGACTCAGTTCTGGACACGCACACTGACGACGAAGGATCAGGTCCAAACCTGTCCATGTGGAGGATGCTGTTCCAGATAAATTACATCTTAAAAGGAACCCTGGTTATTAAGACTTGTAGTCCCTAATTAGCCACAATTGTTCTCTTATACTTAAATATGTTGTTAGAAACACATACAATAATCTAATTGCTTTAAAAATCTACAATGTTTATCACATATTTTGACCTGCGGGAGGCGCCATGTTCTACCTGCGCAATGCATTCTGGGGGCGATGACGTAGAGTGGTGGCTCTGGGAAGATAAGCCGCGTTAGTTTAACTGGGACAGGTATCTAAAACATAGATGAGCAGCACTCTCCCGGCCGTGGAGGCTGACGAGGGAGCCCATAAGACGTCTCGGTTCAGGCAAACTGGATCAAAGTTCTCAGGCGTAGGCTACGGCGTAGGCTACGGCGTAGGCTACGGCGTAGACGGCGTAGGATACGGCGTAGCCGTGACTCTAGAGCCTGCAGCGCACCGCCACCCGCTCTCCGCTCTCCGCCCTCCGCCCTCCGCCCTCCAGTCTCGCCGGGATGGAGACGCCGGTGGGCAATATGCACGTTTGGGTGGGCATAGCCCACCCCTGCCCCCCCAAAACCGGCCTCGGTGCTGGGTGATGACAGACCAGAGGCTGAGGGGACTGGCCCGGGACTTTGACGAAACGGGAGGCGCAGACTTCGCGTCAAATAGGCAAGAACATCTTTATTTAATTTAATGTCGCCAGATCTGGCTGGGGTTTTTATTGTAGCATCGGCTATCTGCTAGTGCTGTACTTTTTTTTTTTTTTACTTTTTTGTAGGTGCGCCGTCACCTTAATGTTTTTAGCTGCATTTTCATCTGTGTTTCTGTTGCGCCGTCACCTGTTTAGCTGTGTTTTCATCTGTTTCTGGGTGTCAAAACAGTGGACGGTGGCTAGCAGGTGCCACCGTCTGACGTCACTACCCATAATGCATTGCGGTGTAAACAACAATGGCGACCTACGAGTTAAATTATATTTTCAAATTTTATAAAAACGAAGACATCAAAAAGGTTTTTTTTATCAAATTGTTATAATTGATACCAACATTTATCTTTTAAGACCTACATGTCTTAATAGCCAGGGTTCCTTTTAAGAGAGAGATTTGCTAAACATGTCACAAGAATCTTTAGGGTTAGGGTTACTCAGGTACAGCTTCACTCTTTTGTAAGAATGTTTACATCCTGCCCATTGGCAAGCATTTTACCCCTGATTTGTTGAAAACTTAAACATAGTTGTATATTTAGTTAAATAACGGTAAACTAACTTCTTTCCTGATTGACAAGTTTCATTGGTTAAATCATTAACATTTGACTCAATGCTTGATACAATTTTTTTTAATTAGTTTTATTTCTATATCTAGTTTATTCATTCATTTCTGTGTTATTTTTGTGTCATTATCAAACCCATGTTTACTATTTGATGAATTATGCCCTCTCCGCCGTCATAGAAACCAACAGGCAGCCATACGAGGGCCCAGATTCATTAGCGCATAGCCATGTTTTGTTAGATGAGTTAAAACAGCTTGGTATTCAAGTAAGTAAACTAGCCATGGTGACATTTGGACCAGCCATTTCTCACTGAGTCCAAAACACTTTGTCACATTCCCACATTTCTCATCAGTCCTAACTGTGCAGCAGGTGCTGCTTCCAAAATGCCAAGCCATTATTTTCCCTCTCACAAACATCATGCTTAACATTGCAATATAAATCCTCCCAGCATCCAAGCCAAGTAGGTGAGAACTAATGACTGTGTTGAGTGCCTGTAAAGACAGCTTCAAAATTGTCAGCTACTCCCTTCACTGAAACGTCCTTCCACAAACGCAATGCTGGTAAACAGGCAACAGGGAGTGGAGGACTGCAGTTGACAGAAGCTCAATAATCCAAGGTCACGGCACTTAACAGACAAAAACAAAAGGCTTACCTAACCACTTTTTGTTTGCCTTGCATCACCGGTAATGCCATTCAAACCAAATGAGTGACAGCCTCCACTTTTAAAGATTTATGCTAATCTTAAAAAACTCCCCTGTTGTCAGGTTTTATGAGCACATCATCATCAAAGATCATTGCTACAATTTTAAAAATAGCATTTTAGCCCAACTTTACCCTTCATGAAGCATGGATATTGTTAGATATATTGTGCATGCAGAATAAGCATCGTGGTAACGCTCTCGGACCCCATGAATTTATCTACTTCAAATAATACCCTTAGCTATGTTGTGTCATGTGTCGCTTTGCCAAACAGCTCTCGCTCTTAAAAGTGAAGCATTGTCGGAGGCAGCGGAGAAAGGACAGCTCACGCTCAGGTGTGACAAATCCTTTGGTGAATTTGTCAGAACACAGCTGCAGATTAGAAACAGACTGCTCGGAGAGGGATTTGACTGACACACCTGAGTGACACAAGAAGTCAAGGTATTTGATGTGATAATATTATTTACACCTTCTGGATGTGAGACACTTTCTGCAGTTTTGTTTTTATTGTATGAGCTATTGTTGGAGGCAATGGATGATGCTGTCAAAGGAATGTGTGTATCTACAGCAAAATTACTGTGAAATGATTATGCTGCAGGATTAAAACTGCAGTAAAATATAATTTGATTGTTGCTCAAATGTTTGCATGCATTTGCTTACACCAGTGGTTCCCAAACTTTTTTTGCCAGGCCCCCCACAGACACACACATCTTTTGCATTCAAATGTGACTGCAATTTATTTCATATATTGAACATATGTGCGAAAAAACTGTCCATTTCTGTAAGAATAGATTTTCAACCTGACCAGCTCACAGAGATTGAAACAACAACAATGCAAACAGGAGCCAAAATCTGAACATTTGCTCTACAAAAATTACACCTTTAATTCCCACACCTTTTCAGTGAGTGGGGTGGGCTTGCTTCATGTTACAGATCCTCTCAAACCGGGGTTGCAGGTGAGAGATTGCCACATGCATCTTCCCTCCAGTAGCAACGGGTAGTTGTGGGACCTGAAGCAGCAGGTCCCCGGTTAGATTCCTGCTGGCCAGACCATTACTTCATGTCATTCCCCTTCTCTCTTCCCCCTATTTCCTGTCTCTCTCACACTGCACATATGTGTTGAAGGCAAAATCTTAAAGAAATAAAAACATTTATTTATTTTTTTTTAATCTACCTTCCAACCTCGCTGCGCGCCCCCCAGTTTGGGAACCACTGGCTTACACTATTGAATCTAAGTGAGAATTAGCAGGAAAGCTTATATTACTCCAATTTTAATTTGTCTTCATCAGCTCCCTGTAAAATCCAGAATAAAATGCTAAATTCATCTCCTTAATCGCAAAGCTTTTAATGACCAAGTTCAGTATGATTACAGCAGAGGACTTTGTTCTCAGACTGCGGGGTTATTTGAGGTTCATGGGTTTTGCAGAAGTGGAATTAGGAGCAGAGCCTTGAGTGGGACTGTGAAGCTGCTTTCTTGTGGAACCAGCACTCAGTAAGAGTGTTGAAGTAGATACTTTCTCTACCTTTGAGATTCGGACGAACCCTTTCCTTTTAGATCTTAAGATTACAGTTACGTCTGGCCTGGATGATCCTGAGCCTTCCCTCTAGTTATGGTGCTGCAGATCTGCTCTGCTGAGACCTCCCATGATGCACTGGGTGCTTTTCCTCATTCTGGTGTCTTTACTCTATATCGGTTAGTGTTTCTGTGCTTTTCTCCTGTTATTGTATTCTTCTGCGCCGTCCTCTCTGCTTTGTTACCATTAATTAGGTTCTTTATAAGATTTTTTTTAATCCACTGGCGCATGAGCAAGGTTTATTTTAGGGGACTAAATTGTGTTACGATAAACGGGTCTCAACTGGAATAAAATCTAATTATTAAGAATTGGACCATATAGAAATTGACTTGAAAGACTGAAGCTGGGTAGGACAAATAAATGAATATGTTGATGTGATTATTTTCTACTACAATTTGTCCCGAGATTGCTGTGAAAATCTTTCTTTTTGTTTGTTTTTGTTTTGTTTCTTTTAATTTACTTCTGATAATCATTGCACCGCCTCACAGATTTAGCTGGTGCCCTTGTTCATAGTAAACCCCGCTAGTGTTGTCCTTTTCTAGGCAAGTGACACAGTAACACGCACACTGTTATCTAATGGTGTTATGAGGTATATCATAATGCACTTTTCATTCAAATCAAATTAGCATGTTTACGTCCATATTTTAACAAAGTTCTGCAACTCTTACGTATATGTTTAGTCAACCTTTTAAACGCAAATCAATGAAAATGTAAACAGAAATTGTTATAAACCTTCTTGGGTTATTGGCTAACATTACAAGACTCTTTTATAACTGTTTTTAGGACTAATCAGGACTTGCCATGTGTGAACGTTTTTGTTGTTTTATTTTTGTTTTACTCAATACAGTAAGTCTCATAATTCAGTGATCCATACTAGGGCTGTTCGATTAATCGATTTTAAATCGTAATCGCGATTATGTAATTAGAACGATGTTAAAACGTGAAACTCGTAAAATCGATTTTTCACTTTTTTTTTTACCTTGTCTGCACACATATTAATGATTGATGGAAATACCTCTCGATACCTGCGACAAGTGCCCCATGGGAGAGGCTCTTTAGTGTAGGAGGGGGCGTTGTAACATGCCACCGGGCATCCCTCAAGCCAGATGCGGTAGACCGGCTCGTGTTCCTTGCAAAAAACTTGCAAATGTGAATAGCAAATGTAATGACTTAGTTTAATTAGAAAATGTCTTGTTTTATTTAATTGGAAATATAACTTACTGTATGTTTGTAAGTGCTGATTTGCTGATTTTTTTTTCAGAGATAAAACTTTATATTTTATTATATTTTTTAAAACCTTTTTTCAACTTATTTTACAGAGTTTTGCACTTTATTCATTCATTTTTGGTTTAATAAGAGCAAAGTTTACACTTAAAGCCCAATGGGGCAAATGTTCAATAAAAAAACAGCATATTTGAAATCATTTCTTTGCCTTTTGTCAATTCACAAAATAATAATAATCGTAATCGTAATCGAAAATCGGATTTTGAGAGAAAAAAAAATCGAGATTTTATTTTTGGGCAAAATCGAACAGCCCTAATCCATACTGATTTCAGTGTGTTATTTTTCTTGTCAACAAACCTCTAAACACCCTTCCTGCTTCTTGTAGATGTTATAAATAGCTGTTAAAACAGAAATGTTCAAAACTCCTATACACATTATGAAGGTTAATTGTTAGACTCCTGTATTTATTTATTCATTCCTTTTTTTACAACTTTGCCTACTTCTTATAGTCGTACAAAGAACTGTATGTATCTGTAGTTCGACTTCTGGACAAGGTGAAGCACAAACACGAAGGCGCTCGAGCCAAAGGATCAAAGCCTGGGGGGAGCGTCCGCGGGGAACCGCTTGAGCTCCGGATTACATCCGCAAACTTCAATTTCCTAAAGATTCAAACTAAGGACGGCATGTCATTTTTTTTCCACGGACAGCTTGATCCGACGCATCAAGTGGTCTGCCATTGTTTGACCAACCACAAAGACGGCTTTTGTGTTGGAAATGCTAAACTGAGATTAACTCGGGCAGCCCAGCCGGCTGCACAGAGCCTGGAAGAGAGAGCTGTAATCACCCAGTTGCTCGTATGGTCCCGGAAACCCTGTAAAACCCTGTAACCAAACTGCTGAAAGCAAAGTATCCTGCTGCTCAGCAAGAAACCCAAAGGAAACATTTGAACTTTACTCATCAATTGCACCAGTCAAGACATGCAACAGGACATTATACGGTATATTACATAGATTCTGGTCCTGTGTGCAACAGAGTAAACATATCAGTGGCTCTATTGATTTCAGTGGTTATGTTTCTGTAGGATAAATGAAATCTTTTGATTTCGGGCTTGTTCCTATAAAAATCTTCATTATTTGATCTCAAGAATCCTCAACATTGGTTGAAAGAAGCCACACTATGGATCCACTTTATTACAGTCATTCATCAATAGATGAGCTTGTCGTTGGTGCTCCCATGCAGTATACTAATTTAAATTTCACCACAGTATCAGATTATTTAGACTTTGCTAACATACAGAGCATATCCATTCATCATTTTTTCCCTTCAGGAGTTAAATTGTTTTTCCCCACATATGAAAAGAATTCTCACTTGCTAAAAAAACGATTGCCAAATTGACAAATGGTCTCTCAACAACATGTTTATCTTCTCATGCACGGCATCAAGCATGCGGATGCCACTTTGAAATGAGAGGAATCTCATTTACTTTGAGGTGTTTGCATGCTGTGGTGCATGAAGATGACAACTTCCACATCATTTGATGATTTGTGTATTCTCTGACTGTGGGCATATGCTTTGTTGTCACATCTTCACTTCCCTGCTCCCTGTAGCTCCCTCCTGTTGAGTATTTTTGCATATGTCTTGTGACTGGCACAAAAGAGCTGTCCAATGATCTGAATTATCTGGAAAATGGTGTCAGTCCTGCAGCTTTTTTCCACCACCAAGGCTCTGGATGCTCGGCCCACCTGAACAGAGAGTGCTGCCAGATGTGGTCCAGCCCAGCTGCTTGCGTGTGGTTTTCCAAACTTGATGTTTGTTTTCAGGAGGAGGGATATCGGTCTGACAGATCTACACCCCCATGGAAACAAAATCCATGCATGCGACATACCGGCCTGAACGAAGGGCAAAGTGCCTGCTACTGAGAGAAATTTCCTAGAGTAAGCATTGAGTCAATAAGGTCAAGCGTGACACATTAATCATCGGAGCCAGAAAAAAGAGAATATCTCTACGACTGAGTAGAGCAAGATTTCCCGCCTACAGCTCATTAAAACTGAATTGAATGTTCTCCTCAGTTGCCCAGTTGTTGCAGATCTGCATTCACCTTGGGTAATAAACCTCTCCTGGTCTCCAATTAAAGGAAAACATTTACATGCACACCCAATTTAAATACACCACTATTAGAGCAGACATGCTCAATCACCTTTAAGTCGTTCTCATTTATCATGGTCTTACTTACAGCACCATATCAATCTATTATATTGATTCTCAGGCAAATGCGTATAGGCCTCTGTTCACTTAAGAGTCCGGAAGGACGGCGGAGCCTGATTGAGACCCCAGGTTGCTGTTGGTCTTGATGTGCCGCTTGTCGAGCGGGAGACAGCTCATTGTGTAAGACATCGGAGGTGACTGATTTAGGCCGTGAGCATTTTGGCAGTCAGAACAGTATTGATACAGTCGTTGAGTGTAACAAGTATCACTGCAGTATCCACCTTGTAGATTGAGATAGCCTGCTGGGCTTTTGAGTTCCACACTGAAACGGCTGATGCAGCCAAGTGCTTTCTCCTGTCAAGCCTCTCTCTTTTCAAAGGAAACGAGACTTGCAGTCAGCCGTTTAGGACTTTGGCTCATTTTCTAAAAGGAGGATTACAGTTTTCAAATAAACAATTTCTTTGCGTCTTTGTGAAAAGGTGTCTGACATGCTATTGTTAAAATACTACAAAGACACTGTACAACAGCTCCGTTTTCAACCTTTTTTTTAGAGATTTGTTCACAGCAGCTGGTTTTTAGAGGGTGGAGTCAGACACTAAACTATACCAGAGACGTTCAATAAACGAGACAGCCCACTACGGTTGTGTTTCTTGTATCTGTGTCACGTGACTGCCCCGCCCCCTTTAGGAGACAGGAAGTAGGTCCTGAGTCTATTGAGTCCTATGGGAAAAGTGAACGTGAGCACAGATTATTACCAATTCCTTCGCCCCATAGTAACCTAAGTAAATATGGGACCCATTTTTCAAAAGCCACAAACCTTCTGAACATTCTGACACCAAATGGCAATTTTCAGACCGACAGATTAGGAGAAAATGAACTTTGTTTGAGACCTGTCTCTGTCTGAGCAACACACTCTCGTGAGATTTGGCTCTCATCGTTTTCCCATCGGATAAAATGAAGTTTAAAACTAAAATAAAACTTGCTTCTTTGCTTAATAATACTGTTATTTTTATTATTTAAGTATTTTTGGAAGAAAGTTGTACTGTATCTAGTGTTGTATGTTCCAAAACGATGTGGGGAGAGGGGCGACCACGTCCACTTAGGAGACAGGAAGTGTATACCATTCCATACCATTGCCAGTAACGGCAATGCGCTCTTCTGTATAGAGGATCTTTGACTATACATAACCTCTTCTCTTCTGTGGGATGTGCATTCTTTAAAAATTGTTGTTATAGTTTTGCACATCAACTTCAAAGAGGTGTTGGAAGATGGGGACTGTGGATAATTCATAATAAATGTATTAATAATTAAGCTTGACTGACTTAGGCATCCCCAAACAATATTTCAGGGTTGTGTTATGTCAGAGGTTGAGTTGGTAATTATTTCAGACACCAAAATATATAATATATATATACAAAAAGAAAAATCTCTTTGTTCACCCCGAAGATATCTGTTTTAAGAAAACTATTCAAATCTATGAATTATTGAGACCAACCAGATGAATCTAAGTGATCTAGATAAACTGAGAACTCACTGATGAGATTATAAATATTCTAAAAATGGCAAACGAGAAGCCTCTCATCTCATGCATCATGAAGAACTGTTGAGTGCAGGAATCATATCTAGACAATCACCATTCCTGAACTAAATCTTTAAGTACGGCAGGCACTATACTGTATCTATCTTACGTAGTGTATTTTGAAGTAAAAAAAAAAACTGAGTACATTTAACTTATGTTAAATTAGCAGCATTCTTCATGCCGGCAGAAAATCCTTAAAATGTAATCGATCAGTGCCAGAAATCCCCTCATCTCTCCTATTGGACAATCTGAGTGAGTGAAAATGTGGCTCTCTGATGATCCAACCAATTTAAACTAAGCACACACACACACACACACACACACACACACACACACACACACACACACACACACACACACACACACACACACACACACACACACACACACACACACACACACACACACACACACACACACACACACACACACACACACACACACACACACACACTCTCAGAGTGTGTGGCCTCTGCACACTTTTATTACTTAGTTTCACTTTGAAGGAATTCTCAAATTGCCTCAACTGATCCAGGTTTTACTGAGGACTGCCACCCAGGGAATCTTTAAATCAGGCAATATGTCAGCTCCACCCAAGTTTCACTGCACTCAGCTTTACTATAAAGTAGGCAATGATGCTGTAAAAGGCCAAGCAATGAACTGGATGCTCCCTTGCACCGGCAGGCTCCAGACCAAGAATAAATCCAACATTTACCTTGCCCTCTTTCTACCGTGGAAAAATGGAAAATGCAGGCTGCACCAAGGTCTCCGTGACAGGTCAGGACGGTTCAATCTGGGAAGATGCTAGTGCATTAAAGGCACAGATGAGACTTTGATTCATCTGAATCTAAAGGCGATGAATAAAACATTGGGTATTATCTTCCAGATCCACTTCCTACTGAGATATTTAAAAAGTGAACACAGCCCAGATAAAGGAGTGGTGGTGGCGGACCGATCGAGTACAAAGTATTGGCAAAGGAAGAGAAAAACAGCAGAAACATTCATGTCACCTGTCATCACATATCCACAGAGCTGCAGAGAGTGATTTCTATTTTCTGTCAATCCAGTCACTTTTTTGTTGATGTTTCTCACACTTCATTCAGACACAAATGTGAAAGCGATGCAGAGACATGGTGCACTGAATTGGATGGTTCATTATGTGAAGTGCAGTCCAGAAGTCTTTGCAGAGTCATATGTATTTCTCAACATTACAACAGCTGTAAATATCCTTTTTCTACATATTTGTCTCGTAGCCTAGGGATGCCTCCTCATTTCCTTGCTCCTAGATGTTTTATCTCTAGATGTTTTATCTCTAGATGTTAGGAGACAGGTTTTGAATGCTTTGGTTTTGTCACAACTGGATTATTGTTTTGTAGTATGGTCAAATACTGCAGCTAAGAATGTGAAGAAATTACAAATGGCACAAAATAAAGCTGCACATTGTGCTCTATTGTGTCCTTATACTGTAGATCTAATGTGTCCAGCATGCATAAGAATCTAGGCTGGTTATCTATAAGACAAAGGTCTACTTATACTTTGTTAAATTTTCTGAGGAATATACTGGTGAACCTTTTTTTTACAGAGCCATGGTTGGCTGGAACTCTATACCAGTTCATATTTCTCATGTAGGTAACGAAGATTGGTTTAAGATTCAGTTGAAACAATATCTTTTAAAATGTAATCAATTATGATTCGCATTTGGAAAGAAATAGAATGAAGTTAGAATAGAATTACAGGTAGTGTAAACCCTATCACAATAAAGGTGAAAAATGGGCAAGAATTTTAAGATAAGCTCATTTCAGGCAGGTATTGTTTATGAAGGTGTTTTATTTGATTTAATTTCTATGTATTTATGTCTGAGAATGATGGTGATTTAGTTATCCTCCGTGTTGTTTGTGACTAAGGGGGTTGTGTCTATTATTGTTTTGTTTGTCATGTATGCAGAGGTGTCAAGTAACGAAGTACAAATACCGGTACTTCGTTACCTTACTTAAGTAGAAATTTTGGTTATCTATACTTCACTGGAGTAATTATCGACTTTTTACTTTTACTCCTTACATTTTCACGCAATTATCTGTACTTTTTACTCCTTACATTTTAAAAACAGCCTTGTTACTCTATTTCATTTCGGCCTTTAAATAAAAACTATCCAGTTAAATTGCTCCATCCGGATAGAGTGAATTTGGTTGTGGTTGTTTCAGATGTTCTTGTCCAGTTTTGTTCTTACATCCGTTCCCTCAGATTCCTGCAACTAAACTTGGATGTACATTCCAATAAAGGTTAGGATAAATGATAACATGCCTCTGAATTTTGACTTTTTGCACCATTACAATACTTATAGGCAACTAGTCATCATATCTTCTGCTCTCTGAAACACATGTTAATGCTCAATAGTACACATATATGGTTCTTTAATATATTTGCATTATACTAAGATACATTCATTTTCAATGGCCTTTGTCCTTAATGGCTTTTCCCCTCCTTACATTACTTTTATACTTTAAGTAGTTTTGAAAGCAGTACTTTTATACTTTTACTTGAGTAAAAAACTTGAGTTGATACTTCAACTTCTGCAGGAGTCTTTTTAAACTCTTCTACCTGAGTAATGAATGTGAATACTTTTGACACCTCTGCATGTATGTCTGTTTTGTATGTGTTAATTTGTGTGTTGTGTGTATGTCGGACCCCAGAAAGAATAGCTAATGCTGTTGCTAATGGGGATCCACTCTCTTCAACTCCAGCGGTTTATCTACCCCGGCTCTACATCCAGATCGTGTTTTCAGCTACCGTGGGCCACATCACCACCACCTGCCAGAAACCGGCCTTGCCTGCTCAACCACTATCCCCAGGCAGCCCACATCGCTTGCCTTTACTCGTCCCATCTACCCTCTGCTTCAGCTCTGCCGTTCCCTCCTCGTTGGCCGGTTCCCAGATCCCTGACTCCTATTCAATAAATCCCTCTGTTGGAATATCGCTGAGTCTGCTTTGGGGCCTGTTCTGTGGTTACTTAACAAGTTAGGATCATTAAACTGGAGGTTCGTAAAGACGACACTAAATAAAAAACACGGTGGGTTTCTCATTTAAAATGACTACAGTAACAGTGTTGTTTTTTTGCCAGCTGGAGGAAAACCTGATTTCTTTTTTCCCCTCCTTTTTTGGGGGGGGTGAAGAGACGCTTCTGTTTCATTGAGATGTTTCCCATCTGAGTCATTCCATCAGAATGAATATAAAGGGACATTAGTTACCATTATTGGTTGACATGAGCAAAGCTTAACTGCAGTAACCAGCCATACTTGTTCGTTTTGCTAAATTTCTCATTTTTGGAACAGTTGGGTGGCGCAGATGCTTCTCAACAGTTTTCTTTCCTTCATTAGTTACAGACATAGAAAACAAGAGAAGAAAACAAAACAGAAAGTGCTGCAGCCAATTATTGTAGGTAAAACCACGGGCGAGATCGATTTTTTTGATAAGGTGATTTGTCAGATTTTTTGGAGCACAGGATAAGACGTCAAAACAACCCACCGGCACGGTCAATTCGTGTGAATGCAGCGGCTCAGTCTTTTTGCAGATTGAAAAGGATACGTAGATGTTGATAACTTAAGTCTGCTCAGACGTCCTTTGTAAAAACTGATGGAGAAACTGCGGGGGGATTATTCAGATACAACATCAGCACATTCAGTTACCACCCGATTAGGGGAAAGCAGTGCATGTCTGATAGGGGCTCGTGACACACTACGACAATGACGGCTAACCGTGGAGATTATGAGGTTGTGGAACGGGTCTGCAACGAGCCGACGGTGCCTTTGGTTGAACTTTAAATCTCCCTCTTCAGCCTGCTCGCTCCTTATCCTCCAGATTTACACATACATCTCATTATATTTCCTCTCACAATGGATCTGGGGGAAAAGAAAAAAAAAAGGAGCTTTGGATCTCCAAATTTAATCACCACCTTCTCCAATCTAAAAGGGATTTGGATGAAATCCAAGATCTGTATAAACAAATTATCGCTTGTGAATTTTTAGTTTCTGACAGGAATTAAATATTCTTTTGTGCAGCATGACATATTAAATCATTTATTCTGAGGCTGATATTGTTAGTTTCTGGCAAGAGTCAAACATATAGCGATACTCTTAACTCAATACAAGGAACATATTAAGACTGTAATGCTTAATATGTTTAGTTGTCAGAGGTTTATTAGATTTTTTTTCCTTTTTAGTTGTCATCGGTGGAGCTTTGTGTAAACACAGCGGTGCAATGCAGTGCACAGCTAATTCTATCAATTATATTGGGTAACTGTAAATCAATTTTGAGGGGTAAAAACTGATTTACTCTTAAACATGCCTCCCTTATGAGCCCTCGCAGCAAGATGTTTGTGCTAATTTAATATGATAATTCAGAGTAATCAATTTAGCTGCCATTTGAAGATTTTTCCAGTGTGAAGTTCATCTGACACAAACTTCCTTCCATTAAATTTGGGGAACCTGAGAACCGCGAAACATCCCGTGGTTCGTGGTAGCACAGGGGGGTAGCAAACATGGGCGTTGCTCGTCTCAACTCAACAAACTGAAGAGTAGAAGAGGAGTTTACCAATCAACATGGCTTTCAGGAAATAAAGGAGAGAGACCCGAAGGCTGCGATGAAGCTGAATGTGAGTTCATAGGTGAAGTCAGCAAGAAAATGATAAATCTCAATGGGATGCGTGTGTGATTAAAAAAAAAAGATCTCAATCAAATGCCTCAGACTGACAACCTGAATCGGGATGGGAATTGATGAGATTGTTACGATTCCAATTCCATTTTCGATTCTGCTGAATGATTCGGTTCTTTATCGATTCCCTTATCGATTCTCTTTGGGGGGGAAGGAACAACAATGAGATAAATGGCGCTAATATGATAGGCAGTGTTCATTAGTTAATTAGTTACCTGCAGTATTATTGTCAGGAAGGTTGTATTAGGACCCAGATGCAGGAGAGCAGGAGGCAGGAGTTCTGAAAAACTGTGATTTATTTACTCAAAAACAAAAACGCTGCTAAGCAGGATAGAAAAACCAGACCGTGAACAAGAATCAAAAACTATGACAAAACTATGACAAAACCTGACGAGGAAAAACATGGAGGGAAGAGACCAGTACGGACCAGCCGGGAGCAAGGGAAAGACAGGACTAGATATACACAAGGGTTAATGAGACACAGGTGCAGACGATCAGGGCAGATAGGGACCAGGAAGGTCAAACCAGAACTTAAACACAAAGACACTTGGTGCGTCCGAAATACCATATTAAACAGTATATACTCAAAAAGTATACTTAAGTTCGGCACACTTTTGAGTAAATATCAGTAGTATGCATTAATTTGGACGTACTACTCAGAGCCACACAGCCGTTGGGGGGGGGGGTTGTTACCATGGTAACAACTCCTGTCACAGCAGCAGTAGCAGCTCCGCTCTTTCCCATTTATCCTGGCCCAAACAAGATGACATTATATAATATTATTATATACTAATATTATAATATTAATATTCATTCATTCATTCATTCATTCATTCATTCATTCATTATCTTACCCGCTTTATCCCTTGCGGGGTCACGGGGGTCTGCTGGAGCCTATCCCAGCTCATTTTAGGTGAGAGGCAAGGGGTTACACCTTGGACAGGTCACCAGTCCATCACAGGGCCACATATAGACACACAAACCATGCTCACAATCACACTCACGCTCACACCTACGGGCAATTTTAGAATCATCAATTAACCTAGTATGCATGTTTTTGGACTGTGGGAGGAAGCCGGAGTACCCGGAGAAAACCCACGCAAGCACGGGGAGAACATGCAAACTCCACACAGAAAGGCCCCTGCCGGGCCTGGGAGTCGAACCGGGGACCTTCTTGCTGTGAGGCAACAGTGCTAACCACTAAGCCACCCTGCTGCCTATAATATTAATATTATATAATAATATTATTATACTTAATATTATACTTATGACGTATACGTATCTGCGCAGCACTTAGCAACCAAACCCCGCTGCATTGCATTGTGGGAAGTTTCTGCTTAGCTAGTGTCGATCAATCCACACTAATACATTTCTCCGGAATGAGTATGGATAGTGCATACTATTGTGTACGTACTAATGTTTCGGACGCACTAAAATATCTCACATACTGTTTTTGCTACTCATTAGCGTGGAAGTATGCAATTTCGGACGCAGCTATGGGTTTCAAAATAAAACAGGAAATGTCAAACCCTGACAATTATTAGGTAAAGACATGCTAACGTTGCTGCTGCTGCTGGGTTGAGAATTACTGACGTTGGTACGGAGCGCATCGGAAACGCGACATTCATTGATTGTTATTGCATGCTGCGCAAATGCACTTGCATGTTGGTATTATTTCCTCCCTTCGATGAAATATTTACTTGGCAAGTATTACAAGTTTCCCTCTTGTCGTCTTTTTTACTGAAATGTAACCAGACTTCCGAGCGTCTGTATTGCTGGGCACCATGTTTATTACTGATTGCTGGCTTACGCACGTTGCTACGCACGTGCGTGATGACGTCTTCCGCAGCCAGCTGGAATCGAAAAGGAAATCGTTTGATTAAATTGAGTCAGAGACTATAATACACCTATTTTGCAACTGTCCCTCTCATATGGGTTTTGGAGGGATATGGAGAAATTTGTCAGCAATAAATTAAAATGCACTATCCAAATTACGCCTAAGGATGTCATAGTCAAGTTTAAATGTAATGATCAAGTTTTGACCTTCATAATAAATCTAATGCTCCTTTTAGGGAAATTTCTTATACATTAAGCAAGGACCTCCAAACCTCTCCCAAACTTCTGTGTTTTCTTCATTGACACCCATTTATATGTAAATACTATAAAGTTAACTGCAAATAAGAAAGCAGACCTGGCATTGCTCAAAATGTATTTCTGATTGATCCTGAATGATACGATTCACAATGTGCCTTTTGATTACTGTATCATCTTTACTTGCCACTTCTTGGTTGTACAATATTATTTATGTTGCTGCTGATGTCTGTGACAAAGATTGATTTTATGTTTGTGACAAAGATTGAACAAAACCTTTTGGGAAAATGTTGTATATATGTATTTGGTCACTGTTTGTCAGTGGACAGTATACTAGTACTACTAAAGTAGTATCCAGGATATCCAGTCTCATGTTTTGATATCAAGAGGATTGATTGGAAACCATAAGACACATAACAGGGCAAAAAAGAGGAGCTGATTATAATAATGTGTTTTTATGTGTTTAAATCAAGCTCAAAAACAGAGCATGTTTGTGCACTCGGGCTTTCTGATGTTAAGAGTTGGTTTTCGAGGCCAAGACACACTTAAACATCATTGAATTGTGGACTGCTGCAGCTCAGTGCTGGATGTTGAGTCTCCACGAGCCTCTCTTTTAATCCTTCTGTTCAGTCCTCAACAAAATGGATCACTTTCCTCATTTTCATTCTCCTCCATCGCTACCTTTCTGAATGCTCTGCACAGCAGGAAAGACTGGATTGGAAAAACTCCACAGAAGGTTTAGATGATGCCAAACCTTAAGTACACTCTGAATACAATACATGGGTTGGAAAAATTGTTGCAACACCTACATTGATTTTTTGATTCTTTTCTTTTTAAATACGCTGGTTTTTATGCTAAATTTATGCTCAAGTCAATTCCAAAGTCAGAAGTAAAAGGAAGAGCAGATCCTCTGAGGTTTGGCCGGCTACCAAGGGTTGCAGCATGCCCACAAGTTAAACAGGCCAGGGGTAAATGATACTTAATTTCATAGGGTCCAATGAAACTGTGAGCAAGATTGCTTAATTCTAATTTTAGAGGCAAGTCCTTTCTTTTGCTCAAGGATTTAGTCCCGTGAGCGAATGCAATGCGTAGAAAAGAGCTGTCATTGTTTATAGCGAGTTAGATACAACTGGAAAGAAGCGGATTGGAAGTGATTTAACAAATTGGATTAACTTGGAATATTACTGGATTATACTAGGATTGGATTGGACTATGTTTAAATAGATTTGCTCTGAATTTGTTTGCTGTCTCTGGAAGGGACACAGATTAATCTTATTGTAAAATGGAGCCACACAAACAAAGGTGATCGTTTAAAGAAATGCCATTTGCGATCCTTAAGTGCAGACACAACCATTTCCTGCTCTTGTAAAGAAACATCGGAGTTTGTGAGCCCAGACAGAGAGAGGATATTGAGACCAAGCAGACAATGAATGAATCACTGGGTTGTGGAAGTACTTGACCCACAACAGAAGCTCCAGGTACTGGAATTAGAGGCTGTGATGTGCTGGAAGGAAACAACTTCAATTTCTTGGTTAGTTTTCTCTTCTTGAACATTAGTCTGGAGCTGATAACCTTTTAGATCCTTGTCAGGCACAGAGGCAGGTGGTATTCTGTGGATTTCACAGCGGTAACTCTGCAGTCTCCTTATAGCTAAAGGAAATTTAGGTAGTCATAGGAAGTAGGAAGCTTTTCAGAAATGGTCAACAGTATTTAGGATGATTGTATTACTATCTGTAAGCAGTGGTGGACAGTAACAGAGTAAATTTACTTGAGTACTGTACTTAAGTACATATCCAGAGGATTTGTACTTTACTTGAGTATTAGATTTCTTTAGTACTTATTACTCTTACTTGAATACATTTCCAAGACAAATATTTTTACTTTTACTCGAGTAAATATCTAGGAAGGCGGAAAAGTACTCGTTACTTTCAGGTCTGCTCTTTTTTCTTCTTCCCTAAAATCCTATTGGACACAAGCTGTTTTTGTCAAAGGAGGAGACCTATCACAGTGCACGCTCTCCACTGGGATGTACGTAAAGCGGAAATACGTCAAGCCTCCTCAAAACGATACCGCCAAAGTAGCCTGCGTTTGTCAAGACAGAGCCACAACAAGTCAAGACATAGCTGCAACAATGGCTACGCCTGCGTCAGGAGAAGAAAGACAATCCGCTGAGTCGTCTGAGTCTGATAATGAGCCGGACTCGGAGCAGGGACTTTCACAAAATCCTTGGCCGTATCTTAACTCAATGTTTGAGTTCGACCGAGTAAAAAACGAGGGCACAGACAAACCACAGACATTTATTTTCAAATGTTTATTGTGTCTGCCGAAGCAGAACTACCTCTCTGCTTTCAACAACTCAACATCCAATTCTCAGAAACAAGAGTTAAAAGATCCTTAAATTAATTTAGAAAAAATATAGTAATTTACTGATGTGGAAAATAAGAAATTTACTCTTACTCTTACTCTCACTTTTACTTAAAGTAAATTTAAAAGCATTTACTTTTGGATACTTAAGTACCTTTAAAAGCAAGTACTTTTCTACTCTTACTCGAGTAATATTTTGACTGAGCTACTTTTACTTGTAACAGAGTAAATTTTGACCAGTAGTATTTGTACTCTTACTCAAGTACTGGGGTCGAGTACTCTGTCCACCTCTGCCTGTAAGTGGGATTCCAGTGATGTTGTCCAGGGATAGAGGAAAAAAAGCAGAAAAAAGCAGGAGTAGCACCTGGGAATGGGAAGAATCTTAAACAAAAAATGATTGAAGAGGCTCTGACGGACTCGACAATTGGAAATGTGGCTGATTTGGGTGATCAGTGAACCAGGGACTCAATTTCCCAAGTACCAAATCCATCAACACAAGATAGATTGAATAAATTAACCAAATAATAATTAATAAATAGTCATTTGTGTGTGTGTTAAGTGTTATTCTGGTCCTTCCAGGCAGCGCTACGTCTCCTCCACAGCGGGTTTCACCATCAAGACTTTTCTATTGTCAAGTCATGATCTGTTCTCTGCTGGGGTAAGCCTGCCAGATCCAAAGTCTGGTAATCCACAATGCCAGTTTTTTTGGCCAGGGTTCAGGAAAAGCAGGAGACGAGTCCAAGGACGGAGTCTTTTGTACTGACTTGGCAGCAGCCGGACACTGCTCTAGGGAGTCCAGCAAGAAACACAGAGAGACTGGTTCGTTAGTGCAGGCAGGAGCAACTATGAAACATATTGCAACTTCCCGGGAAGGAAGGTTAGTGCACTATCTAGCGATCAGTCTTCAGTCTGAGCCTGATCTCCGAACCTGATGGTGATTAGGGATGAGACGTGAGGCGAGGCGTAGCCCGGCCGCTTCTGCAATTATGCAGAATGAAGGGGGAGAGAGATGAGACGGAACGAGAACAAGCCAAGGTGGAAGGTCCACAGACGCTGACTGTGACAGCATGTTTGAGATCCAGAGAGGGAACTTCCATCATTTATTCAAATACTCACTGCTATTACAGCTTTAGGGAATGTACCGTAGCTTCTGAGGAAAGAGCAGATCTACTGTAAAAATGAAAATTAAAAGCTGCATGAACAGTTCCTCATTGTGTGAGATTACAGTTTACCTCTCACTGCTACAGAAGCATTTGTTAGAGGCCCCTTCCTTTCTGGCAATTTCAGCATGATTGTTAAACTGTGACCTGTCTGAGAAGCTAAGTCATAGCTCAGCTCTAAATCACAGTAGGAATCCCCACAGAGACAATTTAATACTGGGCTTTGTACGTTTTAGAAGGCTAAAGGACATCCGGGAATGCATGAGCGTGGCAGTACTATCAACTGTTACAGCTGAAGAGAATTACCCACATTGTGTATATAGTTTTCAATTTCGCAGAGTGCAAAGTCAGACTGAAGTAAAGAGGAACTTTACTTACCACTTTTTAAGCCTGGTCTCCAATCCTCTGACGTCTTTTAAAATGTTGAACTTCATAACTGTGGCTGTCAGGTGATTAGGTGCACAAGTCTGTCTTCATAATTACCATTAATTTATCATAGGTACTGTCATTTCATAGTTTACTCCCACCTCAATTATAAAATTATCCAACTGCACCACCTTCACGTCCACCCACAACCTCATGTCGAGTGGCAGTCACTGTAGCCTACCTGGGGAGTGGGAGGGGGAACTCTCTTGTTCTTGCTTTTGTGCTCTGCTGTTGACAGCAGTTACCACTTATCTGCAGTTATATTATTTAATAGCTAAAAAAAGACCTCTCTCGCTAACATGTCTGTTTTTATATACACTATATTTAAGTTAAGTCTCACAGCAGGTACTGTACAGCACGGAAACTGTTTCAACTTGCGAGTGAGGGGCATAATAGGCTTCCTTTAAACTGAGTAATAATAATGATGATAATCAGGTTTGGTCATTTCCATCATCAGCAAACCAGGGAGCGATGTATCTAAAAAGGTCAAATTGTGGCATTTTCCATTTGGAGCCACACTGTGCAGTCAAAAGAGCTCTCAGTCAGGGTGAAACTGGCGGCACAAACACAACGAATCCATCAGAGAGATCATTATGAGTGGCTAACGCAACAGTTTGGTACATTCTGACAATCGGAGAAGGGAAAAACAAACAATGCACCAGTGAGCGTAGCAACACAGAAAGACTTTGATTTCCACACAAGAGAGCTGCAGATGACCACAGGATGCTTTCCATGGTTTAACAAAAAAAAAAAAACACAAAAAAGGAAAGGAAAAACATAAACCTTCCACAACATTCAGCATAGTGGAAAACATTCCCAGGGAGGTAGGCATGCAGCACGATCATACAGGCCACCATAAAGAGAAGACTTCACAGGAACGAATACTCGCAGTTTAACACCAAGTCCAGCCCATTTATAAGCCTCAAGAACAGAACGACATTTCTATAAAAACAATAATAAAACATTCAGCATTGCTCTGAAGCAGAATTATTTTGGACGGATGGAATTTATACAAACCTGAAAGCAAGAAAGAAAGAAAGAAAGAAAGAAAGAAAAATACCATCGAGGCTTGCAGTGTTTTGAAATGGGAAGGATATGGCAATTATAAATAATAGTTCTTAAACACTTTCTCAAATTTCTCTGTGGATTCCTTCAAATTCATTCTGAAGGTCGACACTATAACTAAATGTTTATTTTTCAGTCACTTGTTGAATATCCTGCTCTTTTATACAGATTTTGTCTTAAATATATGTTGATTAAATTAAATAAAAAATTAAAAAATGATGTCATTGTCCAATTTTGAGGCTCCAAAGTTATAAAAAGCATTTAAATGTCAACAGCAACCTTTGAAATTGTTTGTTCTGCTTTTTTGCACATAATGTGCCATTGTAGATCAGATGTGACTAAATGTGGATAAAAAATAAAGTATATGATCTCGGACAGCTCAGGCTCAGTGTATGAAGTGAGAGTTACAGTACATCACACTCACATGCACAAACACACGCTGACATTAACCCAGGGGGAAAGTTCATGTTTTAATTGCTGACACTATAGGTCCGGGCTCTCTGAACCAAACAGATTTTCTTGCTGGATACATAATCCATTATCATAAATCAGATGCTCCAACACAGGCAGGTGCTGCATGAATAATTAAGGGTTGGTACATTAGCACTTGTGTCGAGGCATGTGTTTGAGCAGACGTCATCCAGCAGCCTAAGAGCACTGCGGAAACTCTCCATCCACATTAAACAGCTTAATGCTTTGCACCCGCAGACGGAAATTATACACAAGTCAGAAAGAGGAGCTCAACCTCACCCTCCTCCCGCTCCGAATGAAACCAAAAGAGAGAGGTCCTATACGGAAGAAAGCGTGGGATAGTCGCTCTTCGGAGCACTTTCGCTCCCCCCCCTTCTGCTGTGTGGTCCCATCCCCGGTGGTTTCACTGGTATTCCTGTCTGAGCCTGTGCTGGAGAGCCGGGTTACTCCGACGCTGTAATGGAGTCCTCGGAGCTGCAGGCGGTCCGAGCCAAAGGTCTGCTAAAGCCAGAAATCTTTAGGTCTACAGATTTCCATACTAACATTAATTGCACTTCAGGCAAATTCTTTTGGAGTTCTGCCCAGTGAGAGATAAGCGTGTATTGCAGACGGCGCTGGAGAGGAGCCTTAGAGAAGTAGAGATAGGCTTGAAACTGCCTGTGTTGGCCCTGCAGTGGCTCTTTTATTACAAAAAAGTTTTGTGATCTCCTTTTGTACGTGTCTGGAATTCAAAACTCAGTAGAGAGGCTCTTCATAGTTCAAAAACCTCTGACAAACACGTGACTTTATATTCACCGACAGCTGAAAAGCAAAATGATTCAATATGACTTAATAAGATTATCGTGAAATATCATAAATATTCTTTTTTTTTAACTTTAGAAATAACAAACAGCAAGCATTTAAAAAATATACATCACATTTATTTGTACTGACACCAGGAGTCCATACAGAGTTGTCTTTGTCTCTTGATGTGTTTGGGCACTACAGGTAGGTGCCTGTTTCCTATTTCCATACATCCAACGGTCAAACAGTTTCACCGAGCACTGCTGAACTGCTACCAAAAAACAGAGTTGGACATAGCTGACACACACCACTGTTGTTTTGTCTAAAGGTAACACAATGTACAAAAAGTAAGTCTGGAAATAGCAAGATTCTTGGGTCCATATAAAACTTTAAGTTTTCTTTTTCTTCTCGTCAATGTATGAATAAGAAAAAACAATGCACTTATCTCTACTGAGCTTCTGCTGCGATGCTTGTTAGGCAGCCGAGGGGTAAATTGATGCAGATAAGTAATGAAAAGAAACAGGCTGGCGGATCCCTGTATTACTACCACAGCAGCTTTCGAGGAATTGTTCATGCTCTGCGGATCCCCAGAGCTGCACAAGCCGTCCGTAAGTGGTTCGATGCCAGTCAATGGGAGGAACACAGAACGTTAAAAGTGATTAAATAAATCTTTCCACACAAAGCACACTACAGTACAACACTACTGTGATGTCCAAAAAGATCTGTGCAAATCAAACATCCAAGGCCTCAAACGAATAAAACAGGAAACTGAAAAAATAAGAAGTGTGAGGAGCTGCGCGTTGGCCGGCAGACTCAACCCCCCGTTGGCACGCCTCAGGCCCTTTGAGATGTGTGGCCGAAGCAAGCAGGCAGTCAGAGGGAGTGAGGGAGCAGAAGACTGGGGCCCCCCCTCCCCTTCGTAAAAAAGCGAGGATGGTCCAGTGGCCTCACCAGGAAGCTCAAGGCACCAGAAGAACCAGGAGCAGCGCCGACCACGTCAGGGTCCAGGGCAGGCAGTGCACCGAGCACTGGCTGCTCTTCGCCCGCACACCTAGGAGACGAGAGACGGACAGATATTCAGTAGGGGTGTAACAATATATCGTGCCATGAAATTTCGCGATACAAAAACGTCACGATACGTGTCGTGGAGGTGACAAAGTGTATCGCGATATTGGATTATTAATATTAATCTATTGTGTTGACTAGAAACGCGCATCTGACCGCGACCGCGCAGACCAAAATCTTACTCCGCTCAGGAGAAACTAGTCCCGTTTTGCAGTCCCATTTTGAGCTCTGAACTTTTACTTATGTAAGGCTGGTGTAGAGTTAAGCCTTACCTTATTAAATTAAACCTTTTTCGGGTCGTGAGTAGGATAAACACGGGGGCAACTTCTGCTGAGTTCCAGTGTACTTTAATGCCCGCTCAACAGCGTAGGATTTTAGAACATCAACACAGCACCTAGTGCTGTATCACTCCGCCTAATCTAAAACAACTACAGATAAACTGACTAGTGTAATTATAGTCCCTGATTTACAGAATATAAAGAATATATTTATAAAATAATGAACCCTGAATTACCAAAATAACCTTCTTAACAAAAATAAATCTCCTCTTACACTTATAAGATGATTATGAATCAATCTTTTTTATGATGTAAAATTGTATGTATTTATTTACTTTTATTTATTTATTTAATTTTAGTTGTTAAATTTCTGGAAAAGAAAAAAGTCAAATCATACATGAGAGAAACTATTCAGTTTGTGGCAAAATATTTGTACTTGTATGAAACTGAAGATGCATAATGCAAACCTGACATTTACTTTTAGTTCAGTTTGTGGAAAATGGTTGGCCTGGCTTTCTCTTTAAAACTTAAACAGTTATAAAGCATTACAAACTGGAACAATAGGGCAAACGCACAGCATTGTTTTGTATTTTGTGTCTTTCAAATAAATGACAATTTTTTCCAGTCATATGTTCCTCATTCAAGGTTGTTAAAAAAATACTGCTATAATATCGTATCGTTATCGTGACCTCAATATCGTGTATCGTATCGTATCGTGAGATTAGTGTATCGTTACACCCCTAATATTCAGCAAAGATGGGTTTATTTTTAATGCTATGCACCTCCGCTGATCTCGCGGAGCCTGAAGGTGTTGGAGAAATTGTAATTATCCTAAAGGACAGAAAGAGAACATTGAAAGAAAATAACAACTCGGAGGGGAAAACGGCAACCAATTGCCCCGCAAGGCTTCCTTGTCAAACACAGGGCTACAAACTGTCTGTTCATCCCGTTTCTTAGAAGTTAATTGGCTGTGCAGGAGTAGGAAGGTTTGTGTGGGCGAGGTAATTAAAGCCGTATTAACCAAAAGAAAAAACTTGGCTCCCGCAACAGATGTGGCGACTCCGAGGGAGGGAACAGCTTGTGCATAGAGATTTGATTTTAGAGGTCACGCGGCGGAGGCTCTGACTGAGTGTGAAGGCAGCTAACCAGCTTTGAGCTCACCGGAGGATGTGACAACTCGAACTTGGGAGCTGACTGCTCCCTCTCCGCCTTCACTCAGTGCCCGGACCTCGATGATGTAAGTGCCTCCCTCTGGCAGCGTGAGCATGGTGGACGGGTTGATGGTTCTTGTCACCTGGTTGTGGCCGCGGCCCTCCTGCTTCAGTAAAACCTGCAGGACATATGCAGGCAGCCACTTCAGGTCTGCATCCTATAGCCTACGTGCTTCACAATATCAACATTTGCTCTGGTAAGAAAGAGCTGCAACACAGAATGAGTGAGAAACCACATTCCTAGATTAAAAGTACGTAATCTACTTTTAATCCCGTTTTTTGCTGACCTTTAGTTGCACTGCATTATCAATGAACGGGTCTATTTTCCAGAGGTGTCTTCAGTATTCACATTCATTACTCAGGAAGAAGTATAGATACTAGAGTTTATAAATACTCCTGTAGAAGTTGAAGTATCAACTCAAGTTTTTTACTCAAGTATAAAAGTACTGGTTTCAAAACTACTTAAAGTATAAAAGTAAAAGTAATGTAAGGGGGAAAAAAGCCATTAAGGACAAAAGCCATTAAAAATGAATGCATCTTAGTATAATGCAAATATATTAAAGAAGCATATATGTGTACTATTGAGCATTAACATGTGTTTTAGAGAGCAGGAGATATGATGATTAGTTGCCTATAAGTATTGTAATGGTGCAAAAAGTCAAACTTCAGAGGCATGTTATCATTTATCCTAACCTTTATTGGAATGTACATCCAAGTTTAGTTGCAGGAATCTGAGGGAACGGATGCAAGAACAAAACTGGACAAGAACATCTGAAACAACCACAACCACATTCACTCTATCCGGATGGAGCAATTTAACTGAATAGTTTTTTTTTTAAAGGCCGAAATGAAATAGAGTAACAAGGCTGTTTTTAAAATGTAAGGAGTAAAAAGTACAGATAATTGCGTGAAAATGTAAGGAGTAAAAGTAAAAAGTCGTCTGAAAAATAATTACTCCAGTGAAGTATAGATAACCAAAATTTCTACTTAAGTAAGGTAACAAAGTATTTGTACTTTGTTACTTGACACCTCTGCTATTTTCATACATAAGGCGCATGATAAAACATATATACAGCAAAATAAAAAAACAGTCTGGTTAGTCGAACTTTATTCAACTCATTCACAAAAACTCAGAATATCGTTCAGTTGTAACTAAAACAGAAAAATACTTTCACATTTTCCACAAATCCACAAATAAAAAGTGGAGGCGGTAAACGTCACACTACGTCCTGTTCTCTGATTGGTTGACCGTTGCCAGTGATAGCAGACATCTGAAGTTAGTGTGAGGTTGGAACAACATTGTATTCCAACATTTGATTATAATTGGATTATGATGTAGATTTGGAAATTGGGTTTAGTCTAAAAACCTAACGTTGGCTTAACGTCTAATTATAGTAAGGTAACATGGACTAAATGTTGGATGATTGTTTGATTGCCAGCACTACATAATTAGTGATCTTACGTTGTCTGATGTTGCTTTAATGTGTCTGAACGGTCCGACCATCAATCAAGCGGAGCGGCTAGTCGCTACCAAAGTCTCACTAAAACTGCACTATTTTTGAGTGTAGAGTACCATATAACATTGTTTTGAGGTCAGTAAGCACAACAAAATTCATAAATAAGGCACCCCGGATTATAGGGCGCACTGCTGATTTTTGAAAAGATTTAAGGATTTTAAGTGAGCCTTATAGTGCAGAAAATACGGTAATACATGTCAAGGATGGCAAAACATTTTTTATGCAGATTAAACAAAGGATCATTACCATGTATCCGATGACGTCAGATTCATTGTCTTTTGCCTTCACTGGGTCCCAGTTCAATGAAATATTGTTGCCCTCTTGGATCCACATGAGGTTGTTTGGAGGCTGAGCAGGAGCTACGTAGGGAGCACAATAACCCGAGCGCTTAATTCAAACACTCTTCAACAGAGCTCCATCCAACTAGCTCTGGTTTTAGTCCAAATGTAATGACTAGCATGTATTCTGCAGGTGGTGTTACGCGACTCACGGTATTTCCTGGTCTTGACTGTGAAAGGAGCACTGGCAGGACCCTGGCCGATGCTGTTGAAGCCTTTCACAGAGATGAGATACTGACTGTCCCCCTCCAGTCCTGTCAACACCGTAGATGTTTCATTTTTCACAGTAAGCTGTTTTTTCCCAGACTCTTCCTTCTCCGTGTCCCTCCAGCAGCTGACCTGTTAAAAGACAATAAAGACTGAAATATTATCATTCTCAAACCTCATATAATGCAAAAAAGGTAAACATGCTTTTTGTACCCGCGCAAAAAAAAACTGTCATAAAGTTTATGTAAATACAGGAATGTACACAAAACCAACCTCATATCTTTTCGGCTTTCCAGGGCCGGGACTAGGGGGTTTCCAGGTCACCCTGATTTCTGAGGAAGAAATGCTATAAGCTTTCACATCAGACGGTGCTTCCCTTGGCTCTGTGGGACGAAAAAGGAAAAAAGAAAAATTGTTCTTATGACAAAATTCTTAAAAGCCAACCATCTAACCCTTAATACTGACTCACCTCCTTCAGCAGAGTGAATGATGACAACTTTGCTGAACGGCCCATCTCCCTTATTGTTGTACACACCGACCTTTACCTCGAATGGGGTGAGGGGAGGGAAGGTCTCGTCCCTGTACTTGTACGTGGTTGCATCCGCTGACGTCACCATCTTCTCCTTCCAACCTCTGGTCCCGTTGGCGCGAAATGCAACAATATATCCGAAGCCCTCGCCGTTCTGGAACTCCTCAGACACAGGCTGAAAATGTGGAAAATATAGAAAAGGAATAAAAAAAAAAGAAAGAAATCACCAAAGAGCCTCTGCCAGGCCTGAAAGTCCGAGAATAAAATGCCCACTTTTTCTTATCTGGGCAGCCCTTTGAGTAAAAGCAAGATTCTCAGCAAAGAAGAAAAAAAACAAGATTTTTTTCCCGTGATGACCCCAAATAACCACCTTTCCCTGTTCCCCGACCATTTACTGTAACTGCTTGCCTGTGTAAATAAAGATGCAGCCAGCCTTGAGTAATGGAAACAAATCATATTTGGCTCAGTTATGCCCATTATGTCGCTATTTATCTTTCCATTTCTGACAAGAGGGGTTTTTGCGACACAGGTTCCATGCACCGGCTTCTGAGTGATTATCTCTGGTTTTCCTGGAGTGGTGAAACTGGGAGCCGTCTTCCACAGCTGCTGTGTGCTTAATCAAATCAAATGCCAATTAATTAAGTAAGCGGGAATCTCATTTAAAAAATGAGCTGCAGGGATTAAATCTTTGGCTAGATTTAATAAATGAAAGACACCTGTACACCTGGTTTTGGCAAGAAGTCTGCTTGCTGATGCTATAATGTGTTAATTTGCATAAGCAACAGAGTAACATTGTCCCCTAAAGGCCTCGCCCATATTAGCCGTCCAGTCTACTGAGGAATCGCTAGAGGACTAGAAATGTAGTTCAAATTTCATTCAGCGAAGACCAATCCCCATGACTGCCTAATTACACGGGTGATCTGTGGAAATAAATGAGCTTCCATCAAAGTTGTCATCAGAGCAGGTGATGCTCTTTGAGAAATGTCAAGGAATGCGTTAGCCCAAACAAATTATGAAGCCGGCTTGAAAAAAAAAATACTCGCGGGTTTGGGGAGTCGGATAGTGCCAGATTAGTGTGGACAGAATGTCAAAGATCTGTTTTCTCATTGAAATGATTATTAGACCTCAGACCTCACCGATGGGTGCAGGGAGGGCGACTACGGGGGCAGCCCTGCAGGTCCCCCCCATCGCTCCTCCAGAAAAAGCAGTTCAACAGAAGACTCTAATGAGATGACTGAATAAGGCTGCAGAGACTGTTTAGTCATTCATCCTGCTTAATAACCTTGCCCACCATGCCCGTCTAGGCTCTGACAACTCTCCGCTGATGATTGGAAAGGCAGAACTGCCACGCGCTCACATGCCTTGACTGCCAAAAAGGGGCGAACGTTCCTCCACCGTCTCCTTTAATATCTATCTTCATTGATCACTGACAGACTCTTGATTTATTTCAAAAAGCATTTAGCAGAAAAAGAATAAATAGGGCAGAGCAAAACCAATTTAGAACGCCACATACCAAAAGGAGGCTAATGCATCTAAGAGGAGTATGTAAGCATTTTGCTCCGATTCTCTTTAAACTGACAGACTCATTCCTGCATCTGAAAACCGGCAGAGAGACGACACCATTGTTGGAGGGAATGTTTTACCACAGCGCACTTAAGAAGCAAGCTGATCACAATACAACACTATTTCAGTAAAAATAAATAAGTAGAAATGATAAAGAATACTGGGCTTTATACTGTGGCCCTTGGAAACGGAGAACCCATTTACCTTTTTCTGCAGTTCTACACAAGAAATGGTTTTCAAATAAATGAATCAGTCCCGCCTTGAGTGGACGCCTTCAGTAGGTTCCTTGTTTAACCAGACACTAGTTTTACTTGGCTTAACACTGGTGCAGGCAGTTTCCCTCCATT
The DNA here is from genome assembly GCF_033807715.1 of Cololabis saira. Lineage (NCBI taxonomy): Eukaryota > Metazoa > Chordata > Actinopteri > Beloniformes > Belonidae > Cololabis > Cololabis saira. The sequence goes on from NC_084590.1 coordinate 40,703,736, forward strand.
GTTCTTTCAACACTGGACTCGATATTACTTATGGAGAGGTTGTCGATGTGTTGTGCCGTCCAAGGTAATCACATTTTTGTGATTATAAATAGAAAATGGTTCCACTAGAAAACACCATCCCATCTGGAATGGACATTATCTCCCATAATGTGCCACCGAGGTGCACTTCCCATGATGTGAAGGTTATCTTCCCAGTGGCAGTTGGGCTGCGGTGCCTAATAACTACAAGAAAACCTGTCAGTTGCCTCCACATCTGTTCACTGCTCCCCTGTTAATAAATCCTCCAACCAATCTCAATTGCAAATGATCAACTTTGCACATAGCAATTCTATACATGCACGAGCCTCAGCCTGGCTGGAAGCCAAGCTCTCCTCTTGGATACGTCTCCCCCTAATGTCCAAGTAACTGGGTTTGAGATTTATTACACTTTATACATCCAACGTAGCTAGAGGTTATAAACACATATTTATGAAAGATCCCTGGATTTAGTGGGAGTGACTCTCGGAGTCAAGGTTAATCATCGCAGCGCCTCTCTGGTGGGACCGAATTTTAAATTTGCTGCCTCTTAATCACTCACAACGCTGATGCGGCTCTACAGCCCAGCTGGCCTTCTTCAAGCTTCATCAGCAGGTTTTGCAAATGTGGCCAAGTTGCGCCTCAACCTTTAACTTTAAAGTTCTAGATGGTCAAACGACTCTGGACATGAAGCGGACTCCTCTTTAAAAGGCAACACGCCGCGATCTGGAGCTACTGTCGCGGAGTTGTTAATAATAATGAAACAAGTTATATTCCCTGCTGGCAATATTTCCACAGCTTGCAGTACTCTGGAAAATACTCTATAAATCTCACAATGAGGAGAAAAATAAAAAGACAACTTTAACAACCTGCACAGGTGGCGGGAATAGGTGCATTCACTGGCGAACCATAAATAAGTCAGACGTAATTTAATTAACTTGAGTAAATATGGTTTGTACTGTTCACGAAAAACTAAATCAAGCTGCCTTTTTCTTTTTGCTTTTTTTTAAAAATCCATCAATTCTCTCTGTAATGACTTAAATTAATTATTTTTAGTCTGATATCACATCTTATCTCTTCCCCATTTGGAGAATAGCTACTTTAACTTCCAATCTTGTGAAAAACCATTTCATAGCAGCGGATTGTAGATTCTTCCTCAAGATTTGTTCCTTTTTTTATGAAATACCTGAAGTCCCTTCTCCAACCTCCTGAGAGTGTTTCACTTGGAATTACAATTCAATGAAAGCCAGTCAGATGATATCGTTCAGAACACCGCAGATGGGTTGACCATGTATCCTTTCTGAAATGGAAAAAGGTCACTTTACACTAATGATAAGCACTCACCTGAGCCCCGCAAGACAGCCTCAACCTTTCTGATATCATCTTGGATATAATGCGCACCTCACTTGCCTTTTTCTATCAAAAAGGTCATGACTTCCTGGGAGTTTCAGCATCATCACATGGGTTATTTTTTCCTGCCGCCGAGCTGTCGGGTATGTGGTGCAGACTCGTTTGTCTGTCTAAAAACACTCCCACTGCAGAGATACTGCTGCAGAAAGTCACACATTTACTGTCATTCTGACTTTTATTTCTTTGCAGACAGTCTCTGCACTAAATGCAAATAGACTGTGCATCAGTGTTTTGGGGGCATTTCGGGCCTGCAGTACACCTACCACTTTGTAATGCTATCATTTTCTTGTCAAATTAGTTAAAAGGTGATCTGATACTGAGGATGTGGTGTGATGAAGTGGTGTTTCAGACTTCCTGCTGTGTGCAATATAGTAGATGCTTACTATTGTTGTTTTTGTCTTTGTTTGCTTCATAAATCTGCATGCATCCTTTACTGAGGTCAAGTCAGGACTGTATGCCGGCTACTGTACTACTTCCTGTAGACCTGAGGTCTGCTCCAACTGTCAGCTCCTTTAAATCAGGGCTAAAAACATTACTTTTTTACTGAAGCGTACTTAAATTAAATACTTACCTGCTGTACTCTACTGCCCTTACTTTTTAACAACTTGTGCTTTTTATTATTTTACCTCTTTTCTTATCATTTTATTTGTTATTTACTGTTAAATTGTGTCTTGCTGCTTTCAATGTTGATGTCAAGCACTTTGAATTACCTTGTATTGAATTGAGCTATAGAAATAAACCTGCCTTGCCTTACCGTTGTACCAGTGGCCAATTCTTCCTAAGACGTGTGCAGAATATGGTTTTGCATTGTTGTAAAAACTTGGATGTCCCTGGAAGAGATGTTGTCTTGAAGCATATGCTGCTCTAAAACCCAATGTACTTTCCTACATTGATGCTGCCGTCACAGAAACGCGAATTATCTTTACCAAAAGGCCCAGATACAACCCGGTGTCATCACAGGCCGTGGCTTTTAGCCCGCTGCCGGATGGTCTTTTTCTGCTCTGGAGCACACAGAAGCCATTTCTTCCAAATAAGATGTGGAACACTGATTTGTCGGGCCACGATAAGCGTTTCATCTCGGAGGTGTTAACGCCACCCGTGGACAAGGTTAACATAAGGCTCCTTTTTTTGTGCAGTAAAGTTTTAAGTGAGTGTATCTTTGTATTGTGGTGCTTGGGGAGGCTTTCTCAGAGTAATCTTTGGCCCATGTGGTCCATTCATCAATAGTAAAGTGACAGTTCTTGATGCAGTGCATCTTGAGGGACTGAAGATCATCAATCTCGGGCTCAGGACTGCAATCTTTCCTTTTACACACTAACTTTACGCCAAATCCCTCGAATCGGTGGTGAAAGAGACATCTGTAAATCCCTTTTTTTCTCTCCTTGAGGAACATCACATTTAACCATTTCAAGGATTTTCTTATACATTTATTGACAAAGTGGAGCTCCTCTTTTCATCTTTGCCCTCTTTGGATTTTGGTTTTGTAAATAATCCTCATTACAATTACCTGTTGAAACCTCCTGTTTGAAATAAGGATGCTAATTTTCTTCCACTCTAGCGCTAAATTGCTGCGGTGCCTCCATATTTTGAAAGTGTGTAGGTATACGTCCATTTTTGAATTTCAGGACAAAAGAATGAAAAATACATGGAATATCTTAGGTTCATACAAGTGTCAAAATCACTGGGTGTATGCTCCTATTTTTAATCTGAATATTGTGTCTCTAAAGAACTTCTTATCACACTCGGAGCAACCTTTTAGAGACGTAGTAAGCACCTTGTTTTTGAGAGTGTGGCAGCGTATCCAGCCAGGCTGTTGTTGCTGTGCTTAGTGAACTTTGGGATCCTTTGACCAGCTCCTGGGGTGCACTTGACAAGGACGTCGGATCCAAACGAATTCATTATCATAAGTTATAAACCTGACACTAATTTGCTCAGTCACAGTTTGGGAATTTGGAGGTTTTATTTTCCTCTTTGAAGACATTCAGTGTTATTCATTTGGAGTTGATTTCAAAAATATTTGCATAGATGATGACATTAAAAAGGTTTGTCTTCTGCAACTCATAAAAACATATGATTTGAAAACGTCTGATACCAGGAGGCCGAAATCTGTAAGTAATAGCTTTAAAAAGAAAAGACAGTCACTGATATCAAGACAATGGAGCTCTTATTGATGCACAGAGGATTCCCTCCCAAGTCCAGCACCATGAAACTTTACACGAAGTGGAAAGAGGCTACAGATCAGTGGGGGTCAAGGCCACCGTCGAGGATGAAACAAAAAAGATCCAGGGTTCATCTAGAAGATGGCCCCCAAGGATATGCTGCTAAGTTAATGTCTCAGACACCAGAAATCCAGTAAGGAGGAAGATGTGGAGGAGGAAGCACCATGGAAAGAGAAGCCGATGCACTGCGTGTACCATCCACTGATTAAAGAAGTGGCTGACAGGCACAAATCCTACCGGTGGCTGGAAAAGGCTAAGACTGAAGGACAGGATGGAGACATTAATCATGACGGCACAAGAACAGGCCTTGGGGACAGGAGCGCTTGAGGGCAGGGTCTACCACACCGGAGAAGACCCCAGCTGCAGACTCTGCAAAGACGCCACAGAGACAAAGCAGCACATAATAATGAGATGCAAGATGCTGGCAGGCAAAGCAGACATGGAACGGCACAGCGGGGTGGTGGTTATAGTGTACAGGAGCATCTGCACTGGATATGGGTTGGAAGAGTCCCAAAGTCAAGGAGGGGGATACGTCCATGGGTGGTGGAGAATGAAAATGCAAAGATTCTGTGGGACCTCCAGATCCGGACTGATAAACTGGGGATGGGTAATAAACCGGAGATAGTGGTGCTCGATGAAGTCCAGGAGAGAGCAGTGGTGACTGACATGGCAATCCCAGCAATACCGAGAAGAAGGAACACGAGAAATTTGAAGAGTACTGGGGTTTTAAGGAGGAAATGGAGATCTGGAAAGGGGAAGAGCAGTGGTGCCGATAGTAGTTGGAGCACTTGGAGCTGCGTCCTCCAAGCTGGGCTGCAGCAGATCCCAGGAACAACGTCAGAGACCTCAGTCATATATACATATACAGTACGCGTGCATATAATCCCTCGCTATAACGCGGTTCACCTTTCACGGTTTCACTGCTTCACAGATTTGCATTGTGCGTTGTGTTCTGCATTCTGATTGGCTAAACAGTCTCCCCGCTTCTTCACTTCCTGTGTGTCAATAACATTACGGTTTAATATGTACTGTACATGTACGTGAAAAAGCTTGCCAAATTTAAGTTTGCACATTTTCTCCAAAACCCATAATGTTGACAAAACGTCCTGCACCGATTCTCCCGTTCAAATCCAATGACTCGGGTCGCGGTGCTGATCTCTGCAATTTGAAGCCTTGTATAATAATTGTAAAAAAAATAAAGGTTACTACTCCACGGATTTCACCTATCACGGGTTCTTTTATGAACGTAACCCCCGCTAAAAACGAGGGATTACTGTATAATCAAAAGGCTGACGATACATTTAAAACTATGCTGAAATAACTACCTCATTTATTTTCATTTGTAGCCTTTTGACCTCACTTTGTGCAGCTTTTAAATCTTTACCGAAATTACATTTTAACTGAACAGTTTTAAGAACGAGAAACCCGAAATATGTGCAGGTGAGTACATCCAGCTTCTCTTCAGCAAAGAGTCCAGTCTTTAAGCCTGGAACAGCAGAACCACAGTGACATGTGTTGTTTGTTCACGCGTCGTCACACTTGCGCTACAGGGGGGGTTTGGCAGAGGACCTACCTCCCACGAGATGACCAGTTCGTGCCTGCGGCCGTTGCCTCCGCCGACGTTGGACGGTGAGACTGAAGGAACTGTAGAAATGGAAAGGTTAACACTGCATCAGCGGATCAAATACTTCTGCAGCATAAAATACTTCTGGAAACGGATGAGAAGACGATGAGTCACAAACAAACATACACCGTTTCGATTTAATTAAATTATTGTACACCTACAGTAGAACTAAAAGCGAATCAGCCGCTGGTGAAAAGAAACGTAACAAGGCACTGAAAAACATTGAATGGTACACAAACCTTTAAAAGCATAAAACAGCACGAAGCCGTGAGCTTTGAAGGTTCCGGTTCACCTCCCTACCTACGGTGCATCACTGGTAGGAATGGGCGATATTTTACCGTTCACGATAAACCGTCAAAAAAATTCCCCACGGTAAGAATTTGTCATCTCGCGGTAAAAACGATAAATTCCCGTTGATGACGTTTTTGTGTAAAGCTGATTTATGGTTCTGCGTTAAATCGATGCACAACGTAAATGAAGGAAGGAAGGAAGGAAGAAAGGAAAGAAGGAAGGAAGGAAGAAAGGAAGGAAGGAAGGAAGGAAGAAGGAAGGAAGGAAGAAAGGAAAGAAGGAAGGAAGGAAGGAAGGAAGGAAGGAAGGAAGGAAGGAAGGAAGGAAGGAAAGATATGAGCCTGAAAGAAAAAAAGAAAGAAAGAAAGAATTTAAAGAAAGAAAGAAAGAAAGAAAGAAATGGCCTGAAAGAAAGAAAGAAAGAAAGAAAGAAATGAGGATGAAAGAAAGAAAGAAAGAAAGAAAGTAGGAAAGAAAGAAAGAAATGAGGATGAAAGAAAGAAAGAAAGAAAGAAAGAAAGAAAGAAATGAGGATGAAAGAAAGAAAGAAAGAAAGAAAGAAAGAAAGAAAGAAAGAAAGAAAGAAAGAAAGAAAGAAAGAAAGAAAGAAAGAAAGAATTAAAGAAAGAAAGAAAGAAAGAAAGAAATGGGCCTGAAAGAAAGAAAGAAAGAAAGAAAGAAATGAGGATGAAAGAAAGAAAGAAAGAAAGAAAGAATTAAAGAAAGAAAGAAAGAAAGAAAGAAATGGGCCTGAAAGAAAGAAAGAAAGAAAGAAAGAAATGAGGATGAAAGAAAGAAAGAAAGAAAGAAAGTAGGAAAGAAAGAAAGAAATGAGGATGAAAGAAGAAAGAAAGAAAGAAAGAAAGAAAGAAATGAGGATGAAAGAGAGAAAGAAAGAAAGAAAGAAAGAAAGAAAGAAAGAAAGAAAGAAAGAAAGAAATGAGAAGAAAGAAATGAGGATGAAGAAAGAAAGAAAGAAAGAAAGAAAGAAAGAAAGAAAGAAAGAAAGAAAGAAAGAAAGAAAGAAAGAAAGAAAGAAAGAAAGAAAGAAAGAAAGAAAGAAAGAAAGAAAGAAAGAAAGAAAGAAAGAAAGAAAGAAAGAAAGAAAGAAAGAAAGAAAGAAAGAAAGAAAGAAAGAAAGAAAGAAAGAAAGAAAGAAAGAAGGATAAATTCCGGTTGATGAGTTTTTTGTGTAACAAACATGGCGGATCTAATAGATTTATATTTAAAAAGGTGGAGTTGAATTGGTATTTTTTTTATCGTCATTTTTATGGTTATCGGGATAAATGCCAGAAATGATTGTGATACATTTTTTAGTCCATACCGCCCATCCCTAATCACTGGCTGAGCAGGATTTGGTGTTAACAACACAGTGCTGGGAGGACCTACCTGCTTCTTTCGTCCGGACCCGTCTGGAGGGCGCGCTGGGGTCTCCGGTCCCGATCCCATTGCTGGCCACAACCCGAAACTCATACTCCACCCAGGGGTTGAGATCCACGGCCATGGCAGACTCCATGTCCCCCGTCACCGGGTCTGGGTCTGGAACAGCAGCGTAGCTCGCGTGTTCATTCACGGTTTACATCACATGCAGTTTACATCACACGCTACAAATACGCTGACAGAGCGAGCCCTCAGCTGCGAGGGTGTTTGACAGCTCTCAGCTCTACGGGGGCATTTTGACCAACACCAACCAGAAATGAAAGAGTTCGGTTGCTTTTCTAAGGAGCTAAAAGGTTATTGCAGCCTTGAGTCTTTTGCATTTTCACTCGGATCTAAGGGAAAGTAGATCAGGCGAATAAAGTCAGCTGAAATGTGTCAATCATCAGAGCGCAGGGTACAGCCTCACTGACACGCCAGTCGAACCAGAAAGTTCCCCTTTCGGCTGCATCTTAGCGAAATCTGATCATGTTGCACAAAACTGCTGCGAAACAATCGGACGTTGAAGTTTAAAAACTCGGACTGACAGCTTTCCCGTCACAATCCGAGCTCTCTCTCCCCATTTGCTCTGGGGGTTGCTCGTCCCCCACGACTCTCCTCGGCCGACTGAGCCAGACACCAATATCAACTATTACTGCAGCAAAGCGTAACACAAATAGATTTTATGGCCGTTGTGAATATTAAACCTGAGATGAGTGAGTCAGGAAGGCGGAAATAAGCCTTCAGCCAAAGCAACCAGGAGAACAAAGAGGATTTTCTAGCCAAACATTCAACTTTCCCTGCTTTCATCTGAGCAGGTGTTTCAATACTAAACACCAGGCTGCTTTTTTATACTTAAGTGGAACAGAGCTGATAGAACAACCATGTCTGCATAGTAGCAGACGGGCGTTCGTTAACAGCAACGCCTTAATTGAAGACTAATTATCAAGCCTTGTTATAAATAACACCAGGGCCATTAAAAGTGTGGAATTTGAGATGGAAGAAAGTGTAGTTTTGTATCATTTACATCTGCGTTTACAGCTTTTAACCCTTTTGTTTTCAATAGCTTTTAGCTTTTATTGGCAACTATACAACCCTGCCGCTCGCAGATCTTCAACGCGTTTAAATACCTAGATGTTATTTTATGTTACACAGTTTGTTTTACTTCCACGCACGTTTTTCCTTTTCCTCTGGTTTTTGCTCGGTGAAGCACTTTGAGTTGGAGTCGTCTTTGAAAAGTGCTTCATAAATAAAGATGAGTTAAGTTGAGTGTGTAAAAGCGGAGACATGATCCTTTAACCTTAAAGCCACTGTCTCACTTCAGATCAACTGAGCTGGAGAGCGGAGCCAAAATAAATAAAAATAAAAATAAAAGATACAAAACTTCTGGACTTCTCAGTTTTTCATCTCCTCTGCAGACTCACCGTGACTTGGCAAATTTTTAAAGCAGGTGGCAGTGCAGAATCTCCCCGAAAACTTTGCGTTTACGACATTTTGATGCATGAACAACACCTTAATTGCAACATCAGCGCACATATGGAAGTGTAACCCATTAAAAAGCTAATCAATTTATGGAGTTCCTGCAGAACGGGGCCACATAATAAATCCCATTCTCGGGCGGAAAAATGTACGTTTTATGAATGCATTTAAAACAGAATGACTTCAGAGGCTCTATAAACAAACACGGATCCTGCAATAACAAACACATATTAACCAAAATCGCACTCCGGTTACAAATGGAGCAGAGATCTCTGAAACGGCGGAGCGTATTTCTCATCACCCAAAGCAGCTGACGAGGAGACCGGCGTGTGAAGGAAGCTGCTCCTCAAACCTGAGCTGCTCGCTCTGTCTGGACGGAAAAGGCATGAAAAGTCCAGTCCTTTCATGCTAATGTTCCAGCACGGACAATACATCAAGGGGTCCTTAATTGTGCTTCATCAAAATAAATCCTGTGGACCAGACATGATGTGAGGGGAGTATATAAAAAGTATGATTAATATATCTGTGGGGATGTATCATTATCACCCACTGGACTCTGCTATTATTATCAAATTAAAATGGATTATGCACAACGGTGGGCAAGCGCTCATCCGTTCATGTTAAGTGATAATAACTGATGGTTATTGAGTAAAGTTGCAGAAGAAAAAAAAGTCACATCTCTTTAGAGTACAGCGTATGGCGTGAACGTTATACCTAAAAGGTTAATTTTCCAACTAAATTCTGATCTGCAAAAATACTAAAATTCACATCAGTGACATTTGAAAAGCTCTCCTGAGTAACGGACCTGTTTAACGGAGAAATGACACGCTTTCATTCGGACTTCTCAAACAGGCATGTGGCATTAAAGTCTGTGAAGGATCATTTAGGAGATTTATGAGATTATGTTCAGAAGTAGAATCAGAACACGCTTCATTTCTGAGTCTCCAAACAGCAACTTTGCTCTAGTTGTGTTGATTTGCCATCTTTGTGCATGACATTGATCAGGATTTAAGTCTTTGTCTATGGCCCCTTATTAACCTTCTAGCTGCAGAGGCTGCAATTTGCAGCTTATTGATTACCTGTTTTGACAGTTTGCCACCCTAATGAAAATGGGCTCCGGGCTTGTAAATTATAGGTGCTGATAGGGCTGTGGTTATCCAGGCCTCGTGTCCAAGACAGAGTCGCTGTGCTGTCTGTGATCTCCTCCACTATCATCACTCCAGGGGGTCCGGGTGGACCTGGGGGGGGGGGGAATCAAAAGACAGAGGAAATTACAGGTGTGACGTTTGGTGGATTTCAGAGCCAGAAATGAGTCGGACAACCCTCGGAAATGTCAGGACAGAAGTTTGACTCTGTGCTATTTTTGGAGGCACTTGGGTTTAACTGCGCGGCACGTCTTCCTGTATTTCACATACGTTTGCCCCGGTCTTCCGACTGGCAGCTGAGTGATTGGTTGAAGCGCGGTCGCGCGGCTCGGGGTTACTGGCTGTGAAAGCGTTCGTCCCTATGCACCGCGGCCGAAACCGCTGTTGAACTCTGACCACACCTCGCTGCGAATAATACTTGTGCAGCCAGCAGAAACAAGACATCGATTCGAGCACAGAAGGAGAAACGACAGGACAAGCCGATAGGTTGGGTATGAGAGCGTTCCCTGAACTGTATGGAAAATTCCGGCGCTGATTCCTGTCACAAGTTGCTGGCTTTCTTTCCTTTGATTTGCATCTTCCTCAAAACAAACACTGGCCTAATACCGCCGAAATGACAAGCTTGAAGTATTTAATACTCCCAGTCTCCACCATGCAGCGAAAGCAACATGCAACATTCAGCATTAAAAGGTCCACGAAAGTAGTTTCTATTTGCGGTTCTTCCTTTTCACCTAAAGACTAGTAATATTCACAATGTCTTGAAGTAAAATGTCAGAGAATAACTCATATTGAAATAATGAGTTGATGTTATTCTGCGGTCAAGGATCGGTTCATGCGTCTGCAGCGAACAGTGTCCAACACATCTCTGTGTACAGGTGGATCGGGAGATAACAAGCTTACCTCGCACAAGAAGTTCAGCCTCTGCAAATATGGTGTCAGCACTGGTCTGGGCTCTGCATCCATACTTCCCAGCATGTTTCAATAAAATGCTCCTAATCATCAGATCCACTGTTGAGGACTGCTGCAATAAGGTAGAGGGAGGCATAAAAATGTCAGGTATCAGGAGGGCGTAATGAGCGTGACACAAGACGTGTGGTTCCATTACGGCTTGCAGGAGCTCTTGTGGCTTGAAAGATTCCTGTTTAATTCAGGTGCTTTGCTCGGTGCTGCATTTTTCAACAGCTAGTATTTTCTTGCCGCTGAAATGAGAAGAGCCTAAGGCTAGACTGGGAATAATCCAAGGTCTACATGCAGTTGTTTAGCACAAGACCTGATTCAAATTACACACCATGCATCAGCCTGGCCTCTGCTGCGGCTGAGAGAGACTGTCATTGCAGATGCTCTCCCTCCCAAGCACAGTTGTGGCAGAGGACACCTTAGGAATTATCTGATTTGGACATCCAGTTTTGAATAAAGACAAACGGGGGATACTTGCTGTCTAGCTAATCTCTCTGCCACCGCTTGGTCACTTTCTGTTGGAAATTCTGTTACTATACAAATACAGTCAACAGAACTTTGTTGCATGACAGTTTGAAGACGTCAGATTAATACTTCACTTTATCAATCAACAATAGATCAGATGCAAAGATAGAAAAATAGGAACACATGCGGCCAAAATGGCTCCAGAAAAATAATATTAATAATAAGCGTTTAAGGTTAAGATGAAAAATGAGTCCGCTTGAGGCACGAGGATGGCCACCACACTTTGGTTCTGTAAACAGTTTGTGTAGAGGATGTGTGTGTTTTTTACTGTGTACAATTTGTTAAGATATCCTCCCGCAGATATTTACACTTGATATAACATTTTTTTTAAGTGAAATTCATAATACAGCCGGTGGTATGTGTTTCATTTTGTTGCAGTGGATATTTATGTAAACACCCTGAAATCATAGCGGTTCTCGCGCTAAGCTTCAAATCCAAGATCAGTGAGCCAGCATGAGATTTTAGCTTCATTTTCACAAAAAGGGATGGAGTTGAAAACCACAAATTTTATATTCTGTTGCAATAAGTGATTCTATAATGATACTACACTACACAAACAGCCTCTTTAGAAAAGTCCTTTATCTTCTAAATCTAGTCTAGTTGTTTTATATTGAGCAAAAAATAAATCTCAGGAGAAAAAAAAAGTTTTGGACAAGTTTTCTTAAAACTACCAAATAGCCACCGAACTAAAACTACTAAAAATACAATTTTTTTTATTTTAAACTTTCTTAAGAAAAGTATTTTGCAGTGTGCGAGTCTGACCTTTACCAGACATTAAAAAAAAACTAAAACAATCATACTTCTTGGTCTACATGTGATAAAAAATTCAACTAATTTAAAAAGTTGACCAAAAAGATGGAAAAATAAAAACAGACAAGAGAATAACAAACGATATAAAGTTACTCTTAGTGTTGCTCTTACTCTTGCTCTTACTGTTTGGATGTATTCAAAGTGGTCCCCGTCTTGCTGAAAGTTAATGGGTTTCTGGTTGAAGAACCACTGGAAGGCCACGTCCAGCGACGTGTCGTGCGTGGCTCTGCAGCTCAGCACCACGCTCTCGCCCACCGTCACCTCCACTCTGCTCGGGCCCAGCACCACGCGCATGGCCTCTGCAAGCACAAAGCTGCTGCACTGTCACCTCTTTCTAACCCGGAACCAGCGTCAAACAGCTTCATTTGACTGCGGCGTCGGTGCCAGACAAATGATCGGGACCCACATTTATCCCGGGGCAAAGGCGCTCATCTTTGTCAGATGAATATCGTGGTTAGGTCAGATTCAGACGGTGTGCAGTGTGTCTGCGAGCGGGAATGTTTCACTGTTAAAGTGTGCCCTTGTAATATGATTCTTGAATGTGAAAGCCTTTCTTCACGGCTGAGCGAGCACAGTAAATTTCCTGGCACCGAAGCAAAGGTGGGGGGGGAAAATGACATTGGGGACTATTTACTGGAGGTTGACTTGTGCTAATTTGGCAGAAAATAAAGGCCTCCAGGGCATCACTTACCTTTTACCCACAGCATGGCAGTCATCTCTGCCGAGCCCAACTGATTCTCCGCCCGGCACACATAGTTCCCCTCATCTGCTCGGCTGGAGTTAACAATTTTCAGTGTGTTGTTCCGTAACAACATAATCCTGTAAGAAAGGACACAAAAATCAATACTCGTATGAGAAAAAGATTCACGTCGCAGCAGCGGCAACGCAAGTTCAAGCATGAGGTCACATGTTTGGCTGTGTGGGGTTACAGGAATAGCAATATTCACCGGGGATGAGAACACAAACGCTCGAGCGGCATCCCACGGCAATCCCAGTCAAGTATCTGAAATGAAATTCTACTTACAGCTAACAAGTCGCAATCACTTGAGAGCAGGACATAGAGCACCTACCAGTTGGTTTCTATGAGGCTCAAACCAGAATGGACGTGTTTTTCAACGGGAAAATAAGCCCATTTTAGTCTCAATTAGCAATGTTGTTGTGTTATAATTTCTCATTTACTTTGGCTCAATTCCTCCCGGAGATCTTTTTTTTTTCCAAGATCGAATGTTCCAATCTATTAATTTGTTTGCTGCTTACAACGCGCTTGAATTTCTTGTTCATTCGAGCTAATTTGAATGAAAGTGTTCAAAACAATAAGTGATTTGTTCACTTGTAAAGAAAGAGTCTTCCCATGCCCCACAATCCCTTCTGTTGTCAAAAGGCTTTTGTGATTGTTTGCTAACTTGGCAGAACCTGCCAGGTGACGGTATAATCAGGGCTGCACATAATTATTTTGGTCTGGTGCTCAGAGGAGCCCCTGGATATGTGACTTGGGGCTCCAAAAACGCGGTGACCCGTCTCGCCGGATCGATAAAAGAGGGATGCAGGAATAAGTTACAGGCAAAACGATATTTATGTAAAGATGAATTAACAAATTATGGTGCGTGTTAGTCTGTAGAGTCAGTATAAAAGTTACAGTTTTTATCGGCCAGATTGGGATGCTCACGGCATATTTTGCACCTAGGGTTGCCAACTTTCAGAAATAGAAATAAGGGACGCCCCAAATTTCGGCAGCGCAGGAGCCAAAAAAAAGCCCCAAAACTTCTAAACTGCATAAAAATGTGTTTATTTTATATGAAAAAACGTGTTCTTTAATAGCATTGAACTTGCATGACTGTACAGACAGCCAACCATACTAGCAACTGAAATATCCTCCTATGCTCTGTATGTCCACATCAGCCAAGGTGTAGAATATTGCTTCAGGTGAAGAATATGGTGTAAAAGTTAACTTATTTCAATAATTCAACTAGAATATGGTGTAAAAGTTAACTTATTTTAATAATTCAACTAGAATATGGTGTAAAAGTTAACTTATTTCAATAATTCAATTAGAATATGGTGTAAAGGTTAACTTATTTCAATAATTCAACTTAAAAGGTGAAACTAATATATTACCTAGTCTTATTACATGCAAAGCAAGATATGTTGAACCTTTATTTGTTATAATTTTGATGATGGAATTGTTTATTGATTTCATAAAATATTCTCTAATTTATTTTTTATTTGGGGTTTTCATAAACTTTGAGCCATAATCAGAGAGCAGCGTCTTGCTGGTGCTGGAAACTGCTGCACGCAGTGACGGACACTGGCTGATTTATGGTTCCGCGTTGCACCAACGCAGAGCTTACGGGGTAGGATACGCGGGAACGCGAACGTACGGTGCGCGTCGCCGCGTAACATCATGCAGCCACTTCTCGGCGAACACATGTTTTCTGTTCGATTCGGGTACTGGTTCAGTTTGGCGTCTCTTTGTAGTTGGTGGTGGTGGAACGCCAAAATAATTACTTAATGGCGCTTGCTTCTTGGACATTTTGACGAGACGTGTCGGGGTTTGATCAGTAACGCTGCTTGTGATGATAGATCCTAACATCTCTTCCTCCCCAACCCACTGCCTTAACGATCATGGAGGGGGAGTAAGGACGCGCTGTGATTGGCCAGTACCAACTTTGAGTGGCGGTTCTGGGGAAAAGCTCTCGCAATAGATTTTTAATATTAGTATTCTGGTCTGGCCACAACCAATAATATGAGCCCCAGCTGTTGGTACGCAAAAGCGCTTCGCAGCACAAGATTGACAGCGCACTGTGGATTTTGACGGCGCATGCGCTCTGGCGGCCCACTTATGTGCAGCCCTGGGTATAATTATGGTTCCGACCTGAAAATAACAAGAAACGAGCCACATTCTTGTTTTAGTAGTCAAAGCTGGGTTCAATCTCAACTCCTGCAGAAGATGACACAGAGGGTGTGGCGCCTCGACCAAAGACCAAACACCGAAAGAGAGGCCAATATTACAGTTTGATCTGTCGTGTCTGATAACGGTACAAGTGCATTCCACAAATTGGGTCCTACAACACCAAATATCCCTCCGCCCACCTCCTGTAAATGCACTTTACAGATATCGGATTTACCAAATGATCATGTCACCTTTCACCGAGCCAACATTGTTAAGGAAGGGTCTCCTGTGCATGTAATGACATCAGTGGAGCACTTCCCACCACAACCTGAATGCTGTGGAAGTGTTATTTCAGTACAGAGGAGGGGAAAAAAGCATTGGCCACAAGAGCCGGCTATGGTATGAGATGCATTGAATCATAGTAAACAGTTTCTGGTGCCAAGATTCTTTTCCCCCAAAGGAAAATATCAGATATGATGTTGATTTTTTTTAAAACTTGCTTCTGGCTCGACCAACAGGAGCAGCAACATGACAGAAAAGGAGGCTGTTGAAGTCTTTTAGTGGTTAATTTTCTGTTAAATGCACATGACTTCCAATTAAAGATGAGAGGGAGATTTTTTTCTGTTTACAGAAACAAATGAGTGTGCAAATATCTTTACAGTATACATGCCGTTTCATTCTACCAGACCTTCCCCTGTGGACTCCAACCTACCGCTGTGAGCTACACAGCAGCGTTCGGCTGCGATGGGACAAACACTTTTGTTCCAAAGAACAGTTTTACTGCACAAAAAGATTTGGTTCAACAAAAACTCTCCGTAGCTCTCAGCTGCACTGAGCATCTCAAACTGAACATAAGAAAGGTTCCTCGGGTTGGCTGCCAGTATCAGACAACATCAGAACATTCAGACCGGCGCAGCTCACGCGGTGGCGAAGCATTTCAGCCATCGCGGACACAATAACCAGGCTCTGTGAGCAGAAAGGAAACTCAGCGGCGTCTAAGTGCGCACGATGTTTTCACTTACTGTGAAATAATTGTAACAAATGCATTTGCAGTTCAAAGAATTTGTAATCTAAGAAACTGTAATGGGTTTGCCGCAGAATGGCTTATTGTCAGTGAGAAAGGGAAGATGAGACAGGTTGATACACTCATTTACAGTTTAAATGTATTCAAAATATGAATTTCAGCCATATTAAGCACGGCGTGTCAAGAACGTCAGTAATGTTTGTAGCATATACAGTAAATATAACGCGCGTTTGTAAGTGCAAAAAATAGAAAAGTCGGTAAAAATCAAAACAAAAATCAAAATATGGCATGACTGTATTTCCTGTGTCTCCTTAATAAGTGCATTTAAATAGCATCTCTTGAACAAGAATAAACTCAAATGCTTCTAACGGAACCATTTAAGGACAATAAGGACAGATTTAGTGTCTAAAAATAGCTGAAAGTTTTGATGTAAAAAACACACAAATTTCTCCATCTTTCAGCCTACAGAGTAAAAATACTGCACCGTATCTGATCACCCGCCTTTGAAAAGGCAGACCGAGCTGCTGTATAATTACAGTATAATTTAGAATTCATCAAAGTGAAATTCCAGTACAGCGTTTGTGGAAAAGACGACACAAGGGGGGGAAACGTAATGTTGGGATTCTTTGTTCCACTGCGTCAGGATTTCCATAAATCCAAATGAACGGCGCTTTCATCTCCAGGGTACGGCTTCTGAATCCACCTGACAAACCCTCCGTGTTGCTGCGTTCGACGGATCTGAAGCAGAAACTGTCGAATCCTCGAGCGCGTCTCACTGAACTATCCTCCAGGGAAACGTGTTTAAGAGCGCAAAAATAAACTCGCAAACACCACTGTTGCATTTGTGAGCAAACACACCTTTATGCCGCGGAAGGGTACAAACAATTTGATCCCAACATCTTACTTTGACTTGCAACACCTGCTTGACAGAAGATGCAAATGGATGTTGGTATCTCCTACAAGGTTGGCCACAGGTGTGCGAACAGATGGTTATAGACACTATGGCTCTGATCACGCTGAGATTTACTTTCCTTTGTCTTTCACTGCAACCAAACACGCCGTCCCTTTGAATGCCGTCCTTTTCATTTAAGAACACAATGTAAAACCTCTAACAGTAGTAAATCTAACGGAATAAAACAACAGTCTGATTCGGGAAATTAAAAACTTAAGTCATGAAACATTAAAAATGATTTTTTTACCTAATTTTATTTGCATAAAGTAGATATTGCAGATGCAAAATCCAAGTCTTAGCTGCATTTAGTGTTTCTAGCTCTGAGATAGAGTCTGTTTTTGATCCTGTTTGCAGTTCAAAAAGATAGTGACCGGATGTGGGAAGGGTCTCTGAGGACGTTACAGACTTCTCTGAGGCAGCGGGGACGGTGCAGATAATCTGGGGAACGTGAGGGGAGCCTATTGGCGCTTTTCCACTAGTACCTACTCAGCCCGACTCGCCTCGCCTCGGTTTGGTGTATTTCCACTAGTGGTCTAGCCGTGCCGAGTAGATACTTTTTATGTAACTACTCTGCCGAGGTTCTAAGCGGCTGAGTCGGACTGTATCTGACGTGATCACACTACAGGCCACTGATTGGTCGGGGGTTGGAGTCAGACGTCTCAGTCAGGATGTGACATCAGCAAAAGAGCGACTCTGACGGCGGCTTCTTTTCATTTTATTCAACAGGCAATGGCAGCGCAAAAGTCTGGTTGGTGATCCAACTCTGAGGTGCAGATGTTCATAAACCTGGTGCTGAGGAGAGAATTAAAAAGGGATCTAGACGGGCGATAAGAAACGACCAGATCTACCAGGAGCTCTGTCTCTTCATAGCTGCTCACAGCTCCAGCTGACTTTTCAGCAGCGCAGAGACAAACTAAAAAAAATGTAAAAGCATCGCTGCTTGAAGCTTCTCTCACTCTCATTTTTTAACTTGATATCGAACACAAGCCACAGACCCAGCAGCACATCTATCATCTCCTCCAGGTTCTACATCTTTAGTGTTGTTGTCTTCTTCATTAGATCACATAATCAAATACGTCACAGCAGCTTTGCTCCAGCCTCCTACTTCTGCTCCAGGTGCTGAATTGTAGTGGAAAAGAAACCAGGCCGAGTTGAGATGAGTAGAGCTGAGTAGGTACTAGTGGAAAAGTGCCATAAGTGTCCCGCAAAAAAATATTTCATTTGAAAAGACAAATCTACATTTATTGTTAATGTAGCAGCAGAGGTAGGCAACAATATTTACTAAGATATGACTGCGCTTTTGGCTTTGCCGTCTGCACTGGACAGGAAAGATGACTGGTGGTGGTGATGATGGTGATGGTGGCCGTGGTAGTGATACGCTATAAATGGGAATCTCACTGAAATCAAACCAAATTTGTTTCAATTCAGTGGCAACTGATGGGCTCCCACCAAGATCGTTTTTAATCAAAGTATCAATTTCGCTCCAAATCAAACGATGAAAACAATCCAGGGTGTGAGGTTTCCTAAATTGGATTCATATTGTTTGACATTTTTACTCAAAACATTAAGCACTTTCATCATGTGCGAAGTGATTGGAAATGGCAACAAGACACTCACGGGGGTGTGAGAGAATCCACCTAACTCATAGACAATTAAACGGCCATCCGCGGCCAGGAGACATTTTTCAAATTAGGGAGGAAATTCGCATCTGCCAAGGACACAGAGGCAGAAAGGACGAGGCACGCTGGGTATGCAGAATATGCAAATCAATTCAAATTTAGGACATCTAGACAAAACAACAAAAGAACACAGAAAAGCCTTTCCACTTAAAAACACTTCTAAACCTGAAGAAAGGTATCTGAGGTAAGATCAAACAGACTTCAGAATAATCACAATCTCTAAGGTTTGTCTGTGAAGCATGAGACATTTTTTGAGCATTTCATGAATCTAATAAAAAAAAGGACAAATTACTACCTAAACACAGAGTTTGCATGTTTCCAATGAGCGGGCCACGTACGCTCAAACTAATAGGATTAATATCTTCTTTTCAAGAGACAAAGCTCAGGACGTTACCGGAAATCCATGTTAATTACAAGCCTTCATTAAGTCAGCGCAGCTGTCAATGGCAGATAAAAGTGAAGCAGCTTCGATTCCTCCCCTGTTCTTGCGTGAATGGGACGTCTCTCCATCCACACACTCTTTACTATAGATAATGGCAGAAAATCCTTACAGGAGTCACCCTGGACAGTACCTGAATATGCACGGCCCCCCTCGTCTTTGTTTCAGCCATTTCAGATAGCAATCGCACCTTCACAAGGTTGAGCTCCATTTAAACAATGACTCCCCTAAACAGAGTGTCATCCACTTCATTAACTCACTATGATTCCCCTTAAGTTGCACGAGACAGTCCGTAGTGTAAAATTCTAATTGGATTTCAGTTTTAGATGATAAAAGCACTTTGTATAGCGTCTTAAATTAAGACTACTGACAGAGAGATTATGAAGAAAATGAACCACATACATCTGTAATGCCAGCGCTTAATGGTGAAAGATGGATTACTCTGAGGGGGAGAGGCTAACTAACTGTTTTGCCAATATTTTTTCTTTACAATTTCATGCTCTCTTACGCCAAACCCTCTCTGAATTCAGATAAAAAAAAAAAAAACATGATCAAAGTGATCAAACAGATATGAATCTCTGCGCTGTGTACCCCAACAACATTAGATTGAAGGAATTCATCAGATCAAGAGCAGCCAGTATCATCAATCACCATTTTAGGGAAAACATACTCCTTAACCATCCTTCTGTTCCACTTGGGAGGATCTAAAATGTACCTTGGATATTTCTATTTTAATAGAAAACGAAATGGTTGGCACATTTTCAGCAACCTCTGAAAAGACGAGCTGAGACAACGATACACTTTTGTGCGGTGGAGGTTGAAGATTTGTGGCTGCTCGTTTCGGGCGGCCACACTTTGAGGATCTGATTATCAACTCGCAGCCCTTGCTGAGAGGCTGTTGGGAAAGCTGCTAAATCCTTGGCAGATAAACAAACGTCTCCTTCTCTCACTCAAAACTCGGGATGCTCAACAGTGACTGATAATTTCATTGGCGTCGCTCAGTTTGATTGATGGATCTTTGTGCTGTTCAGCCCCCTCCAGGTGCACTGGAGAGAAGTTTCTCATAAAAGATGACGCCGTAAACTGCATGTGAAATCTAAATGCAATTGCAGGGTTTAAATTGTCAGCATCCTTGAGAAGGAGGTGGGCTTCAGTATGAGTCCCCAGAGCTTTGCCACTACCTAAGGTGTTTTATTTTAGCAGTGACACTTAATTTCAGCAACAGTAATGAAACTGTGATGTGTTACAACAAGACATGTATACAATTCCTCAAAGGCCTGGGCAAAAATGATAACAATGAAGTTATGCCATAAAAGTATGATGAATATTATAAAAAGATATCCGGGAAAACAAACTTTTCATGACTTTATACGTGTTTTAAAGGGCAGTTAAGGTTGGCCCTCAAATTCAGATACCATTGTAACACAGTTATGTGTTAATCTCAACAATAAAACATAAATTAACAATCTCAAGTAATAAATATGAATCTTCATATTCCATTACTGTTTCCAATGTTGTATAGTGGCAGAAATACAGAAAGTTAAACACATTTCTGTGACTTCTCAGTGGGTGAAGTCATGACAATATACTTGTTAAAAGGAAAAGTAATACTCTTTATATCAAGGGATTTTCTGTTGTTGTTTTTCTCCCTTTTTTCAAGAGAAATGGTAGAAAAGGCTGTCTTTTAACAGCTGAACCAATTTCTGACACTCAACAACTTCTGTGACATTTTGCAGTCGGGGTGCCGCCCACACTACAGCACCGAGTCTGCTCTCGTTAAAGCAATAACTGACATTCATCACACACAGACAGTAACAAAATGTGTGCCTCAGTTTTACTGAATTGCAGAGTTGCATTCGATAAAGCTGACAGCAAGATATAACTCTTCGAACGTGAAAACTCGGTGAGACATTCTGGTGTAAAAAAACTAGTTTGAGCGCTTTTTCAAAGAGAATGGTTGTTTTGTGTCTGCAGGTACTCTCCCATATCTGAATGGACAAAAATAACCTGAGGAGTTCATCAGGGCTCTATTTCCGGGCATCTTCTTTTCAGTATTTTCAACTTAGTTGGATTATTCAAGGACAAATTGTGCTATCAGAGTTATGCACTTTGCAATTGCTAATTCACAAAATCATTTTGTCAGGGGATCATAATCAATTAAAAGCACTTAAGTTTCCTGGACAAATGACTTGATCTTGCAGAATTTCATTCACAAAAGCACGGAAAAAATATTAACCAAACCGTACAGTACGGGTGTATTATCGGACCCAGATGTGAATTTCAAAAGCCAAATAAAGTTAGTCATGTAGTCATCCTAAATTCAGCTGACAGATATTTGAAGCTACTAACTCAGAATGATTTAAAAATGTTGGTCCACGTATTTATCCTGAGCATACTTGATTATTTTAACAGTGAATTCAAGGCTCAGTCTGCAGGATCAATGAGAGGGCTGTAGCTGATTTAAAATCTAAGAAAAAGTGGATCACACCGCTCCAGTTCTGAGGCACCTCCACTGGTTTCCAGTCCGTCAAAGAGTGATTTTAAAACCCTGCTGTTGATTAATAAAGCTTTAAATGGTTTATG
Source organism: Cololabis saira (assembly GCF_033807715.1). Classification (NCBI taxonomy): domain Eukaryota; kingdom Metazoa; phylum Chordata; class Actinopteri; order Beloniformes; family Belonidae; genus Cololabis; species Cololabis saira. The sequence goes on from NC_084590.1 coordinate 40,725,194, forward strand.
GCTGAAATAGATTTCAGATCCAGGTCATCTGGAACAGGTTGGCTTCCTGTCCCCAGACATGACTAAACATGGACAAGCTGTTTTTAGGTTTTATGCACATGGAACACGCTCTTAGATGGCTGATGCAACTGACGCTTATTTTTACATCGGATTGCTGTCCCATTTGTCTTATTTTGACTGACTGAAGAACTGCAATGTCGTTTTTATTCAGTTTTATAGGGCATATCATTTTTTCTTATTTTTTATTGTATATATTGTCATTCATCCATTTTGTTTTACTGCAGTTTTTGTACCTTGACTGTCCTCGTTGCTGAATAGTGCTGAAGAAAACAAATCTGCCTTGTTTTGCTTTTATTACCCCTGCATACACACAGCCACTGTACAGAATTTACATCAGGGACAAAGACGCTATGAATTCAGCCCGTATTGTTATGATAAACTAAAGATTTGATGGCCTTAATATATCGCCTCCAGTGGCCTTTGAATGACCAAACATCTGTGCTCCTACAGTGTCCTCGAACAGCGCTGTGAGCTTTAAAATTCCCACAAGCGGAACATAAAAGGATCCTTTTCTTTTCATATTCTGACACGCTCAACATCATCAGGCGTCCAGTCTGCAAACAGGTTAATTTGAAATCAGAGCGAAGCACAGATTTACTACCTTTTACTTGGCTGTATCTTTCTGTCTCCTCTCCGCCATGTGATCCGTGGTTTGGGTGATGCTCTCGGTTTGCATTCCAGAGACACGTCTTTTCCAAGCGTGGCTATGACCCGTATAGGATTGGGGACAAAGACAGGAGCCGATGCTGTGCAGGAGAAACACAGGAAATCTCAGCAAGGATCTTTGTTTTTATCAAATGTTAAAATAAATGTCAAAGGGCTATCTTTATCTGAGGTAATGAGTGCATTAATGCCATTCTTGAGTCAATTCACCTATGTAAATACTGTACATTTTGCTTAAATAAATAAATAAATAAAACAAAAATCAAACACTTGTTCAATTCAATTCAATTAATTCAATTTTATTTATATAGCGTCTAATACAACAAAAGTTGTCTCTAGACGCTTTCCAGAGACCCAGAACATGACCCCCGAGCAATTATTACATAATTCATACATTATTCATGTTATATACATGTTCAGAGGATATATATAATCACAGATCCATTTCTGGAACAAAACACTGCATCATTGAGAATTTTGTTCAAATTAATACCCTTAAGCTGGCTTTACTGTTACGGATTAGAACAATAGCAACACAGGTGACCAAAGCGTCGGTGACTGCATGCCAAAGAGTCTGCGTCACCGAGTAATTATGCTGTCAAAATGCTAGTTGGTGGAAGGTTTTCAGTGTCATGGTGTTGAGTTCCTTTGTTCGCTTCAAACTAGGAGAACAATATAGATGTCACTGCTGTTCTAGGACTATGTTGGAAGTCTACGTTGGAGCAGATGAATATTACTTAAAGGTGCATCCTACTGAAAAACATCAGTGCAGGATAGATGCAGAAGACATCAGAGGCAATGCCATGAAAATGTCAGGTAGCTGCTCAGGCAGGATAGTTTATTGTGTTAGTATCGTGAGCGAGTTAGAGAAAATTACAAGCTAATATATTTTACATTCCTCTTTCACAGAGGTATTTGCAGCAAGTAAAGTGATATTACAATCCAAATTAAAGCGGTCGCTGTCATCACACCTTCGTGTTGCGGCTCCAGAAAGCAGCTATTGTTAGGCAACAGCGTTCCCGCTTTGGCATCAGGCGCATGGTGAACATTTAAAGGAGCATGAGGCAGGATTGAGGCAGGATTTATGAAAAGAAATTTGTATACGTTTTAAGTTTTCTAGTAATAATGTCAGATGAAGCGTTCCAAACCAAAAACAATGAGCCCTCTAGTGTATCTCTCCGTTGCCTTGAACAGGCTGTGTGCTGCAAAATGTGCTGCAATTCGGGGACCGAATTTCCCGCGCTGTCCTGCGGATGTGACGTCACATGACGCTGCATGCGCGTTCTCCCGTGCCGGCTTCGCTGTTGGCTGCAGTACCCCCGACGGCCGTCGTGGCGAAGGGTGGCGCTATCAAGTCTTATTTCTTAAAAGGAGCCTCATGCTCCTTTAAGGCGGAAGCTTACTGTATATAAAGCTTATATAAATCTGTTTAGGGTTTTTTCATCTGTCAATCAAAATTATGAAATTTAAGACAACATTTTCCAGCAGATTAGCCCTTAGCACACGAAGCATGCTGCCTGCACAGTAGAAAACAGCTGCGATTCCCATCTCATGTGATTTCTCTTCCATCTCTGTGACACAACTTGATCTGCTGATATTTGTGATCGAGTTTCTAAAAGTGGTACGGATTGTTTTTAAAAGTATCCTGGCTTAGTTTGATAACTGCGAGGCTGCTAAAATGTCTAAAAGTTAATTATCACGTCTAAAAAGCGCTTGCGTATTCCAAATATAAAATACGGCTCATAATGATGCAATGTGAGCAAAATATTTCCTGCACAGCATTCACAGAAACTAAGATTTCCACATGAATACCCATCAAGCACATTTTGGATCACATGTTTGTGTAAATATGCGGGGAAATGTAACAAACACTGTCTTTATTTTGCGATAATTCGGGAGGCAACGACACTGAAGGATAAACAAATACACATTGTGTTGTGAAGCCTAATTAGTGACTAAATGTCATGTTGATGATGTCATGGTTGAGTGATTTGTGCTGCTTTTATGTATAATGTTTTTAACCTATATTTAACCAGACTACTAGAGCGCATAATAAATACACCACCAGAACATTGTCAACAATTATAAATCGCTTAAGGGGATGAATTAACCAGTGATGGTCTGAGTGAAGCTTGGGGCTCTAAAGTTGATAAAGTGCTGGTTTGTAACTGTGTTACACATCAAGGCCATGTGCAGGCTGTGGGGGTTTGTCAGCCCTGATTATTCAAATCATGAATGATGCTCCATAGGTGACATTATACACAATGACAATTCAATCCCATCTGTAGCTACAGGCTGAGCCCTCTCCTTGTAATGCTTGTGTCTTTGAGCCTGAGTAGCTGTCTGAGAGGCAGAGGTCCCTCCAGACATGAAAAGGAGCAGAAAACAGAGCAGTTACTGTGTGTATTTGTTTTAATTCAAGCTGGTGGCAGCAGCAGCGACAGCAGCAGCACCCAGACGGCCTCGCCTGCCGGCCTCCCAGAAGAGCCGAGACGTGAGGGCAGCCGCTGCCCCCGTGTACGGGCTCCGGCGATCGCTGCTCTGCGGGCTGTTATTAGTCATGTAATCTGTCCTGATAGTGTTTGCTTCTGGACAACCACACGGAGCACAGGTCACCGGGAAGATGTGCCCGGGGGGGAAAAGTTATGAAAACATTCATCAGCAGCTTTTAAATTTCACAAATGCGACTGTGATTCCAAGACGGGCAAAAGTACTGTACCTCGTCCACACTTTCAATCAAACCTTTTTTCTTTTTAAAAAGCCCTTTTTAACTCATAATTGTGTGATTGTTTTTCATATATTTTACATTGCAGACAACAAAAATGTCATGCATCTGAAGGAAGATGTTCGAAATGCTGCAGAGTTCTCTCGGAAAAAGCCATAAAGACAGTAAATCAGGCTGTCCCTCTGGGGAACATGAAAGGGGAACGGGTATCACCAGATGTGTCCCAGTATAGAAGATGACAAGGAGAAAATAGTGCATCGGCAAGGAATCGTGGACAGCTATTCGGAGTGACTCTTGTGTTGTTAGCCTGTAGCTTTACAACTGAAGAGCCCGATTCCTTTAGATTTGATGTTCCCAAATTTCCAAACACATGCACTATAATTCTGCTTCCATTTTAAGATGAAGACAAACCTCTGAAATGTGTGACTTTACAGTTATATATATATATATATATACATAGGCAATTGTTAAGAGTTAAAGGCTATTGTGGACTATGAATACCATGGAGAATGTCATGTGCAAAGTGAAGTGTTGTTTTTCTAGGTAATAGGAATCGTACAATAAAAACAGAGAACTGTAATGGAGTCATTGACATCCATCAAAGAAAGTACTCATGTCTCTGTCGTGATGTTTGGCCCCATTAGTATAAATCTATCCCTACGAGTCGCTGGTTCTGCTCAGAGTAATGCCGAAACGTCCCAGACTCTTCAACTTGATGCTTGCAGACGCCTCACTGAATATAACCACTTCTTTTATTGACGCCGTCTACTGCCTGGGTTAAATCAGGGACCATTGATTGGCAATCAGCATATCTCCCAGCTCAGCGTTCCCTACAAGCATTTCAATCTCCCTAACCCGTCAACCCTCTACCTCCGAGGCATGTGTGCTGGGAGTATAAAGAAATCAACTTGATAACATTTACCTCATTTGCTTCAGTTTTACTTAGAAATAAGGATCATGAAAAAAAAGTGTTACTACCTAAAATCTTGAGTTCAGCATTGGAGTATATGGCCCCGTATTTGTTTTCTGCGACACACTGGAACATTCCCGAGTCCGTCTGCTGCACTTTGTGAATGGTTAATTCCCCATTCACGATTTCAACGCGACCCTGTAATGAGAAAATAGCATTATCTAACACAATGATACGGGATAAAGAGAATAGTTCAGACATTTTGTTGTGCAATGAACAAAGGAGCTGGTATGGTAAGTTAAAGGTACCTGGGGTGTCAAGGGCAAGCCGTTGCGGAGCCAGTGATAGGTGGGCCGCGGCCGCCCGATGGCCTTGCACTCCCATTGGAGCTTCTCTCCACTATCCATCTGAGTGTCATTAATCATTCTGACCCACTGAGGGAGGGCTTTGAAGATAGAAAAAAGAAGAATAAATAATACATCCTTGAAACGCGCACAAGGTTCAAGCCCCATTGTCTATAGTTACAGGAGAAATAACTAAATAAATACAACAGCTTGTCTGAAAGTGGCTGTAATTAAGATTAGAGCTGCAGGAATAAGAAATGTAAAACATCTACTATTTGAGTAAATTACCAGATTCTCTTAAACATACAACTAAATCAAATCGATTTGGAACTCAGACTGGTGCAAAAAAAAACGGCAAGCAAGGTAATGTATTTTGGAGCATTAACAAGCACCACTGAGGAAAAATGCTCCCCAGCAGAAAGAGCTCATTCAGCCCATTTAGTTACGTTGTAAATAATGAATTGCCATCCTTTGCAAGCAAACAAAAAATTTGAAACAATGGAATGAAGGGAAGCGTCCCCTCCCCTCCGAGTGCACAGCACTTTCATGTGTTTTGTTTTCAGTCCTTGTATATACTTAACACTGTAGGGAGATAAAAGCAACTGCAGGACAGGAGCATGCAGAAATCAGTCCCGGCTGAGTAACCGCTGAAGTGTTTTGGCTTTGGTTTCCCCGAGTTATTTGTATCATGTCTTGTCAGAATGCTCTTTTGTTCTCTCCACTGGACAACAGACTTTCCTGGAGGCTTCGCAGGCTTCACGCTTTCACCTTCTCTTTTGCCTGCTTCCACGGCTCCGTCCACATGACCTGTTTACATCCGAATGCTGCAGAAAATCCCCGTCACGACTTCAAACAACTTAAGATCTGAACACTATATAGACTGTACGGTTTTGCTTTTAATCTCGTAGTCTCTTTCAATCTATTGGTTTTAAATAGTACTTATGGTTTTTTTTATCTTCTAAATTATACATCACATTTGCATGATGATAAAATTTACATGAACTACTGAAAAGAATCATTCCTTCAGTTTTTTTCTTTAATTTGAATCCCTTTCATTTTTTATTTTTTGCTCTGATAGTTTTATATCTACAAGCTCCAACACCAACACATACTGTACAGTACATGGAAAGAATTAGCAAGTCATGCTGCGCAGCACTTTGATAAAAGAGAAATACTAGATCACGATGTGCAGCACTTTGATAATAATATACACATATTAGACGTGCATGTTAGTCTAGTCCCCCCTTTATGCAGAAAGAAACATTGGAACAGCTTTAGTTGATTATAATGTGATTTTAAATTGAACCTATACAGGTCAGGGTGTAAGAAAACCTTCTGGACGTCAGCCGTTCTCTCTGGGTTAGGGTTCCCTCGAAACAAAGCTGTTTTTTTTGTTTTTTGAAAACAAGCCAAGCATGAGGTATGAGGTTCATTATAGATACTTTTTTTGGGAGCGTTTGATTGAATGAAAACGGTCAGGAGGGTCTCCCTCACAATGAAAGTTTAGACTACCAGCTGACCTGCGTAAATTACATTTAGTCCGACGGCTGCTGCAAATTAGGTCTCCTATTCTCCTCGTGATGTCAACAGTGTGGAGGTTGCCAAGAAGCGCAGGGCCTTGGAAATGTGTCCTCCCAAGGTTGAGGCAGTCCATTATCTTTGTCTGGTGCACAAGGCTCAGACAAAGAGGAATAGGAGACGTGTACAAGCTTAGTTAAGTTTATCATTACAGGCAAAGGCAGTAATTCAGTCACGCCTCTGTGTGCTTCTTGTTGAAGAGCTGAAGAAAGTGCTCTGAGATGGAAACCCCATTCAAAGGTTCACAAGTATTCGGACTATTGACTAAAAAAACAAACTTAACTGGTCCATTCCCTTGTAACTTAAAGACAAATGAAGTAGATAAAAGGTCAGGAGGTGATATCAGGTATAGAGTTGGTATTTGGCTGCTGTTTGACAAAAGCTACCAATATGAAGTCCAAGAATATCTCAGTGCAAGTGAAGGAAGCCCTCGCTGAGGGTTAGCGACACATGGTGGAGGCAGTTTTATGGTATAAACATGAGCTCCTTGGTTTTTAATGACACTGCGATGATGACTGAAGTAGCAACATGAATTCTGAGGTGCACAGGGTCTTACTGGTGCACAGGGTCATAGTGGTGCACAGGGCCATACTGGTGCACAGGGTCATAGTGGTGCACAGGGTCATACTGGTGCACAGGGTCATAGTGGTGCACAGGGTCATACTGATGCACAGAATCATACTGGTGCACAGGGCCATACTGGTGCACAGGGTCATAGTGGTGCACAGGGCCATACTGGTGCACAGGGTCATACTGGTGCACAGGGTCATACTGGTGCACAGGGTCATACTGGTGCACAGGGCCATGCTGGTGCACAGGGCCATGCTGGTGCACATGATCTCTTCACAGTATAGATGGATAACGACCATAAACATCCAGTTAAAGCAACTTGAGACTTTATGAAGGCAAAGAAATGATCACATCTTTGCTGTATTCAACCAATGTCGAAAAGTAAAAATTGAAAGAAATAAAAAATCTAATCTGCCATCATCCAAATACGTGTGGAGTGACATTTAAAGTGAAACATGTTAGCGTTGATCAAGCTTTGGCCCTATTCGGTATTCAAAACAAAAATCTCTCAGATTCATATTTGTATTTCTTCTATAATTAATACAACCAACAATAACTAGCCAAAAACTGTCACATCATCAACACAGCAGTTTCTGTCCAATGTATGTACAAATAACAGTCAATGATAGTATAAAATAGTAACCATGTTAGTCTAATTAAAACAACAGCTAAACAGAGATTTAGTTGATAGAAAGAAAACCCAGCTCTTTTGTTTAAGAGACCTATACATCTTCAAATCAAGCAAAATAATTCATTGAATGTGACAAAAACTTGGTCTTGGATTAGGGGCAATGGGTTTATAATCAGTCCTTTGCCTATTCAGCAAAATTTTCAAAGGAATGGTAACAGTCCCCAGCTTTGAATTTGAAAACAGTGTGAGATTATATTATGATAAATGCTTGGAAAGTGAATGTGGAGCAGTGCTATGTAGTGTAGTATTGGTGAAAAATGAAAAAAAAACATAATTTGTGATAATGTATGCCTGCTCTTGGATAATGTTTTATTACTGGACTAAAGTAAAAAGGATCTAAACAGACCCAACGGGAATACGGGGTGTGAGTTCATAGCCAAATGGCCATGCTGCATGCATATAAATACAGTAAAAATAGTTTTTTTTTCCCTTTGAAAGGGAATAAATGAGAGTGTACTCAGACTCACTGTAGACCTGCAGATGTCCTTTGAAAGCAGTTCCTCCTCTCGGATTCTCGGCTTTGCATTCATAAGTTCCCGAGTCATCCAGCTGAATATTGGGAATCTCTAATACTGCCTGAGACTTCCGAAGTCTCGCCTTCTTGGGGATATTGCCATTTATCTTCCTCCAAGTGATAGTTGGCACAGGGCTGTTGGAAGAGAATAACAGTGTTGTACGGTATACTATGAAATACAGCGCAACAGCAGCACAAGCAGTTTGTACGTACGGTAAAGGCTTTCGGCCGCAGTGATGCAATTCACTGGCGAAAGATGTCAGCTTTGTGATTTCCATATTAAGAATTATACATTGCATGAGAATAGTTTGCCTCTGTGAAACAAGACCTTATTAAACTGTACAATTTACTGTACAAAAACAAGCTAATTGGACTCTGTTATTCTGAGGTACAATATTCCTATTGTTATTCAAAGACCAGAGATCTTTGAAAGCTAGTATTCAAATAATCCCACATCCCTCCCTTTCTTATTCATGACAGACGACTTGCACATGCAGACGGAGACGTGCCCTATAAGGTGCTCAGTATCAGTCATCTCTTGTATGACAACTACATTTGACAGCTCTCTGAAAGATGGAAATGTGACACGGCGCAAACCCCCGGTGAATCCATCAATCATTTAGCGAAGATGGAAACGTTACATCCCCGAGCTTCCTTATCCATTCACAAGGACGCGGAATTGCCCTTGGCTGCCGAGAGCCTCAAATTGGGAGTCACACTGTGCTTTATAATAAACACGGCGCTACTTTTTCATTTCACACCGGAGTTTTGTATGACTAACGTTGTGCAGAATATTAGCTTAAGCACCCTCTACTGATCTTTTGTTTTTCTCTAGTTTCAGGCATGAGTTGTTAGAAATTTCTAAACCTTAATCATAATTCACGGCTGCTTCTAGTATCGTACCACGTGCAGAATAAACAGGTACTTATTCTTTAAAATATGACAATTGAGGCATAAAATTGGTTCCATACAGTACAGCTAATCCGTAACATATAAATGTCTCAAATTAAAGCTAATAAAAGCAGTTTTGCAAAGCTCTAATATTCATAACTTGCAATTTTGGAGCTGAAAAAACATCAGGAATACTAACCAGGTTTAATTAGCAATGAACAATGCGTGGAGTTGCTGTGTGGAACTTTATATGCCACTAATGGAGAGTTCTGGAGACCTTTGCTCCGACTAAACTCTCAACAAGCCAAAGAACAAAGGAAATCCATGGAGACCTTCAGGGGTTGAAGCATGATGGTGAATCTTTGTGAGTCCGAGACAGGATTTCTCTTTGGAGGCTGAGTAATGAGCGCTGGGACTGTACACGCTTGCAGGACTGGGGAGCAGCCAGGAGGGAATAGGCCTCACTCACTTTAACAACAAGGAGCTCTTCACCGTCAGTGTCCTCCAGAGCTGCTGGCATGAAATCTGGAGCTGTGCTCACTCTGTTCATTTTTCTTTCAATCTGTATAAATGAATAAATAAATGCATTTCATACCCCAACGGTGTGAATGTGTGACACGTCGGAGTTAAAGTGAGGTGTTGCAGATTTCAATTTACGCGTGCGCCCATAGGCAGGCTCTTTAGATTACATCTTAATTAACGTTCAACATTTGCTATGCCCTCATCTGGTTCTTGTTCCATAATAAAAGGTTCAAAATTAATCTAGTACCAAAATATAATGGTGAATCAGTCTCCTTCAGATCATTAAGATCTAGATAATACTCCGCCATTTAGCTCATTTGCAAGGCTCTCAATTTCCCGGTTGCCTTTAGGAGATTCCTCTGAAAGGACTATTCAGATAAAACGCAAGGGCACATTTTACCTGTACGTTCTCAGCACAAACAACTATCTTTGAAGCACATTAAAACCAGCAGCGAGAGGGTAAAATGGGCTGTGTCAAGAGGCACTCTCTCCGATGCTGCCGCTAACGTGGTCCGATATCGCTCAGCGAGGAGAGGAACTGCAGGAGCTCAAGAGTTTGATTCCCTCCGGGGTCACTGAAACTAAAAGTTTGTTCGCTACTCCGGCTGTGTGGATGAAAGTACAGAGCACAAGCCATGCATAATATTTTAAGTGGGTATGAGTGGGATGGATGTGTAACCAATCACATATACAAGGCCTTTTGAGCCACACTGAACTTCACACGTTCTTTAAAACGAGAGCAGCCGACAGCAGTCCGCTTTTAGATCAGCCTGCGAGGGAAGGATGTGCGGATGGATTGCTGTGCTTTGGCGGCGCCTAAAGAACCGCACTCTTATCTGTAAATGAACATTATAATTCAGGGGGATTATCCTGACCTTTTATTTTCAAGCAAGGCCAGAAATGAGCTGAATGATAAGCATCCTACATAAATCAGCCCGAAAAAACCTTAACCGCTATTTATTTTGGCCTGGCATGTGGCTTTCTTGAAGCATAGACGCTGGTTGTTTTCAGTTTGATGTCTTTATTCACACTGCTGTTGTTGCCTTTGCCGTACCCCGTCTCTTTCGCGGTGGTTTCTCCCCTCTGCAGCCCCGGTGGGTGACACAAATGACTTCAACATATGTATGATAGTGAGGAAATATCACAACAAATGTGTTAAACAGGCTTGAATTATGTTTATTTTTGTATAAAAAAATCTTGCAGATCAGTTTTAAATAATCAGCCAGGGGATGCAATTTTTGCTCAGCATGACATCTACTGCGATAAAGCCGCAAACAGCCAAGTGTTTATGGATGGTGAAACTGGGGGAGGGCTGGGTCTTTCATTGTGACTGGATGTACCATAAATCTACCGCGTTGCCTCTCTGTTCACATGACATCTATAGCATGTCCATCTGTCAAGAGAGAAGCATTGCTCCTCAGATGCTCCTCCTGACTCTTCCTCCATTTTTCTCCCCCCCAATATAGTTCTATATTTTTTGGTGTATGTGTGTTGGGGAATGATTTACGAGGGTCTAAGGACAGAGGGATGTCACCAGCTGTACAGCTTGTACCCTCCTTGAGGAAAATCTGTGATTTGTGACACACTTGGTTATAGAAAAACAAAAAAACTCTTGACGACGGCCCGCACTGGCATACTTCAGTTTCTCTTTTCAGTTATTTATTCATTTTCAAACTAAGGGCCTCATTTACATTGCAGTTTTGGCTGCTTAAATCGTGACCACGGTAAGAATGAACAAAGTAAAGGAACACATCTTGAGATGGCGAACGGATAAAATTCACTAACTGAATTCAAACCATGAGCTGTTGAAATTTGAATCCGAACCCTTCCAAGATGAAATATTCATGAAGCTTTTCCACAAACTCCTTGGTTCTTTCTTTTTTTGTTTGTTTGTTTTCGTATTCCTTTTTTGTTTTTCTGTTTCATTATCTTCTTTTGTCTAAATTAAGCTAAAAAGCCAGAGCAGAGGGAGCCGATCGAAAACTCCTCATTTGTATTCATACATCATCGATCAGTTCTGACGGCAACACTAAAACGTCCATCCTGGTAAAACTCAAACAACATCAGATAATGAAGTTTCATCAGGACCTCTGTGCCATTCATTGACATAAAAAAGCCATTGTAACAGGTACATTTCACCAGGCCAGTGCTTTTTTATCTTTACTTAAACTTGACCACACAGTTTTGGTTCTTCAATCTAACCAGCTTTGTTGAAATTGTGTCACTGAAATCCAGAGGTGTCAAGTAACGAAGTACAAATACTTTGTTACCTTACTTAAGCAGAAATTTTGGTTATCTATACTTCACTGGAGTAATTATTTTTTTACTTTTTACTTTTACTCCTTACATTTTCACGCAATTATCTGTACTTTTTACTCCTTACATTTTAAAAACAGCCTCGTTACTCTATTTCATTTCGGCCTTTAAAAAAAACTATCCAGTTAAATTGCTCCATCCGGATAGAGTGAATTTGGTTGTGGTTGTTTCAGATGTTCTTGTCCAGTTTTGTTCTTACATCCGTTCCCTCAGATTCCTGCAACTAAACTTGGATGTACATTCCAATAAAGGTTAGGATAAATGATAACATGTCTCTGAAGTTTGACTATTTGCACCATTACAATACTTATAGGCAACTAGTCATCATATCTCCTGCTCTCTGAAACACATGTTAATGCTCAATAGTACACATATATGGTTCTTTAATATATTTGCATTATACTAAGATGCATTCATTTTCAATGGCTTTTGTCCCCCTTACATTACTTTTACTTTTATACTTTAAGTAGTTTGAAACCAGTACTTTTATACTTTTACTTGAGTAAAAAACTTGAGTTGATACAGGAGTATTTTTAAACTCTAGTATCTATACTTCTACCTGAGTAATGAATGTGAATACTTTTGACACCTCTGCTGAAATCTAAACTAGCAGCCACTGAAACAGGAAGTCAAAGCGAACAGAAACAGTGAGAACTGGCCGTCCCGAGGTGGTCTCAAAGGTGATCTCCTCTACCGCTCATCCAGCCGGCTCATTCCAACCCCAGTCACTTGTTAATTACATAATCCAGGATAATGCGCGCCGCTTCTGTTGTTGGCGCCGCTGCGTCAGAAGCCAACACTGACGCGATGCCAGCAGCTGAAAAGGACCACAATTTAACAGTTTTTTTATTGCTCTGTTCCCCATTTCCACTGCTCTCTCGCTCTCTTTGAATGTGAATGTGGCCTTTTAAGTTTTGTCACCAGTGAATATCGAGAAGCACAAGGAGCTTTGGCACGACCAAACAAAAAGCTTTTTTACCCTTTAGTACACATGCGTATTGATCAACAACGGCACAAAAACCCACTTTAACTTTGTTTTCGGGACCACATAAAGACTGCCATGTCTTAATAAGGGTACATGGATAAATCATTCATCCATGCATAAAAAGGGGAGTCAGATGGATCATTGACTGAAAGCCCTCATGCACAAATTACTTCCATGACGGAAGCGCTGGGGAATATGGGAAGCTTTTTGGCTGTTTAACAAGAATCCAGAAACTGCTGCTTGGCCTCGTCAGAAATTCTGCGAGGTGGGAGATTCTCACGCAGCATAAATGAAGTAGATGACTTCCAGTAATGGTGATGATTAATTGAAATCAGTGTACAGAATCATGTGGCGTTTAGACTTCTCGTGGGTTTTGCAAACAAGATGCAGCTGATATGAAAAGACACACTGTGTTTGTTGTGATGTAAAATGTCTGTTGTTAGCTTTGGGGAACATAAGACAACAATTTACTGTGAAATTCCAATTGATTTAGAAATTAAAACGTTACCCAGGCAGCCTACCCACATTTTAGACATGCAGATGCCTCTAATTAATTATATATGCTTTTAATTAAACATACCAAATGTGTGTGTGTGTGTGTGTGTAATGTCTATATACATGCATATGTATGTATATGTATATATATATATATATATGTATATATATATATATATATATATATATATATATATATATATAAAAAAGGGATAAAAAGGGACATATTGATGCTAAAATTGGCTACTGTGGTAACTGCTTTGGTGTTAGTCTCTGGGAAAACGACTGAACATTTCCCCTCCTGGCAAAACAACTGTTCTCAATTTCATTTAAAAAAAAAAAAAAACAACAAAAAACCCCATAACCTGGGTTTTTTCCTAAATTCATAACAGACCCTGAAAGCAACCAGGAAACACAGCCACATTAGGGCTCTCAATTATAAGAACACATGGGTCCTAGGGGCTGAATTCCCCATCCAGACTTCCCCCCTCGTGCACTAACATGCCATCTAACAGCAGAGTTACGATGCTGCACTTCTCTACACTCACTTAACATATTGCCCGAAGACACGATATGCCTGGCTCCCATTCAGGTAATGGAATAATGAAATTTAAAGACGAGAGAAGAACACAAGAGGAGCACAGACGGCGTACTCTGAAGGATGTCTCGGCAGCGCAGCAGTGGATGGGCCGTTCTTTGCTCTTCTCACAGATGAATATGGCACCGTGGTAATAAACGACTATCCATATTTGTGTAATGTGTCCTTGTTTACTTACTTTCCTAGAGCAAAGCACTCCAGTCTCACAGTCAGTCCTTTGGCGGCCAGAACAGATGTGGGGAAATGCACTTCAATTTTGGGCTCATATTCACCCATGACACCTAGAAAAGGTTAAGAGAGAATAATTGGAGACAGAAGAGCCTAGTAGTTCAGGAGAGCTATCAGCGTATCTCCCATTCCCCCATCATTCCCTTGTTTCCAAGCAGCGTGCCACACAGAAACTGACCAGAGTGATTTAAGAACGATGGCGATGCCTATTTCATATTCCAGCAGTAGCTGTTTAATGATTATTTATGTGACAAAGAAAAAGGCAACAGTAAATCTGGTTTTCCTGCAGATCCCAGGTGTTTAAATCTCTCTAAATCCACATGGTACATTAAATTATAGACTGTACATGTGTGGAAAAAGGACATTATTCACACCATCTGCCATGTCTTTCAACCTTCCATCTTCATTTTACGTGTCACTCTTGATACCGGTTTAAATCAGCCTCAGAGCATGAAAAATATCTGTAAAAGATAACATAAAAAAACATGAGCCGAATTAACCGGATTGCACGAATAGTGAATTTCAATATTTGCTTCTTTGAAATGTCTGTACTCAAAATCACAAAACGTAGTTACACATGTTAATTATTGCCACATATTTAAAAAGCGGGAAGCAGAGGAAAGGCAAGGCCGCACACTCACCAAACCAAACTACTGGGATGATATACGAGCGACAACAGGAAACAGGACTGCACTTGACAATCCTCATTGACACACCTCGTCAAGGACACAAGTGATAGTGTTTTATCAGTCTCGCTAAGTGTCGTGATGCCTAACACATTCGGTGTAATCCACGGCCCCGGGCCCCGCTGCCGTTGTTTATTCATCTGTACGTTAAGTCGAGCATTTATTTCCATTTGTCAGGATGATATGTCAGATGGCGTTGAGCAAACGTAGAGAAACAAAGGCAAACACCATCATCTGGGATATAATTACCATTATCTGTCTTACTAAATGGGAGTTTACAGCATGAATATTACATGAGCTTTACGCTCTTTTCCCCCTAAAAAGAATGTAAAAGTGCATACATTTATTGGGTGTGATTGGGCACGCTGGTAGACCCTCGTCCTGCATGAATACGTGCCAAAACATATCAATAGACACATATTAGGTGCTGCTCCACACGCGTTATAAAGAACACGTTCAGTAAGACGGATGACCGGCATGACATTTGAGAAACCGTAATTACTATGCTTTTTACGTGTAGCTGACACTTTTTATGTGATCAAATTAATGCAGCAGAGGAGTGGAGTTATTGAATTGTGACCCACTATGTATGGAAAAGGAGTTTTATGATATTTGTTCCAAAGAACTTTTCAATTTCAATCTCATTCTCAACATTTATGGCTCCAAAGCAGCCCCTTCTCATATTATGAATTTGCAATATTTCATTGGCTCTTGCTATAGTATATTCAATACCATATTCAGTCTCAGTGGCTGGATTTGATAGAATCGTAAGAAATGAGGTCGAGAGTCAGTGTACTAAAACATTACCGACCCTTACTTGCAGCAAAGCAATGTATTTTATGTTTCAATTTCATTTATTAATCATTTGATTTTATTTTACTTTTTTCTGTTGTGCTTTGTTCTTCTCCAAATGTATTATGACTGTAACCCCGAGCTAACGGTACTGAAAAAATGTAGCTGTGTTGTGTGTTCTGTGCATTTCGAGGGCCCTCTAAAAAGCTGCAATGCAGGATCCATTTCAAAACTTTGAAATGAAAGCAAAAACAAATACAGCCACTATTTTTAGGCATGTACTCCATCTAATTTGAAAGTTTCTACATTTTAATCCCAATTTAATTGGTCCAACTCATTCCTGGAGAGCGAACTCAGCTTGCTCCAACCGACTGATCTTAACTTTGTTGTGACACCTTTGGGAGACTGTCTTCCCGGGTTCGACGCTCCATCTATAGCACATCCCTGGCTTACACAAGAGGAGTAATTAATATCATAATTGCCTAATAAACCACAAGATCTTTGGTGATGTTGTTTTAATTGATTTAAACTTAATTGATTCTGTCTAATCTCATTATTGGATTTTCGAGGGAGGAAGAAATTACACTTAAGGCTGCTGCCTGTTTCCATTTTGAGAGATAAAGAAAATGTACATGTTAAAAAAATGTAAATAAAAGAGCGATTTTCCGCTGATCTTTATCACTGCAGTAGTAGCTGTTTTGGTTATATCACTATTAGGTAAAGAAAATGGTTAAAATGAGCCCCCATAAAATGCTTTGTCAACCTTATTTGCCTTCTTTATTTTAAAAATAGACATTAAGAAGGTCTCTTCCTCCAAAAACGTCTGGTCTGTTGTGATAGGTCAAAACCAAAACCAAAACTTTCCATCATTCAACACCATTTCTGCCTGAAAACCGCAAGAAAGTGGCTCATTGAATGGAGATGAGTATTCATACCTGAATGCAGGATGAGTCATTAACGATACACTTAAAAATGCCACTGGGAATACCTGCAAAATTACTAGGTGACACATTAACGTCCCTATGACATAAAAATATCAATTTGGTTCCTACAGTGTAGAAGAGAAAAACGTACCTCCTGACTGATGACAAATCCCTACAAATAGATGTCAGTGTAATTATTGTAAATGTGTGAGGAAAAATGTGTCTCATGATAAAAAAAGAAGAGAAGTGGTGAGAAATTACAAGGCCCATACTTAGACTCAAATAATAGAGGTGGTAATTATTCATCCATCCATTTTCTATACCCATTTATCCTTTGCAGGGTCACGGGGGTCTGCTGGAGCGAATCCCAGCTCATTACAGGCGATAGGCAGGGGCTACACCCTGGACAGGTTGCCAGTCCATCACAGGGCCACATGTACAGACAGACAACCAGACACTCACACTCACACCTACGGGCAATTTAGAATCATCAATTAACCTAGCATGCATGATTTTTGGACCGCGGGAGGAAGCCGGAGGGAACCCACGCAAGCACAGGGAGAACACACAAACTCCACACAGAAAGACTCCCGCCGGGCCAGGGAGTCGAACCAGGAACCTTCTCACTGTGAGGCAACAGTGCTAACCACTAAGCCGTAATTATTCATATTAATAATAATCACTATTAACAACAAACAAATTAACATATTTGCTTGTTTTCCTCCCACATTTATCCCTTTTACTGATCCAAACAAACTTTCTCTTACGAAGCCAGTTTTGGTTGCTTACACACATGGAAAACAAAATGTGCAGCCATAAAAACATGACCGGTCACCTGTGCGGGTTAAGTCAATAACTGTTGGAGAATGAAGAAGTGTTTGAAAGTATCTAGTATGTGATAAAGTATTTTCAACAATAAATTAAAGCCTAGAAGCATTTTAAAGCTACTGCCACCACCAGTGCAATTGGTTGTATTTAAACTGAATGACACATCAAAGATGGTATTTGAGATTAACTCTGTTTAAAAACAGTGCATTAGCCCAGAGCTCAGTGCTTAGCCTTGTTCTGTTCAGGGCGGATTGAAATTTGACGATCAATGGCCTCCAGCTGGGTATAATGGAGCCCAGATGCTTGTTTTGATGAACAGAGTCGGGTTGGAACCGGCAGTGGTGAGCGTCTCACAGATCCAGCTTGAACTCTCTGCTGTGTAATAATGTCTTGTTTTTACCGAGGCACAGATTGCATTGTCTAATTGGTCAGACTCCAATGACTGAAGGATGCTTTCGGCGAAGGAACACTTGAGCGACTCCTCTGATGTGCGCCAATGTCGTTTTTCTGAATGTTGCACCCAAATTCACAATACAGATGGCTGGCGAGCGCCGCAAGATTTGGACGGCAAGTTGAAAAGACATTCTTTGACGTAATGGACCCACAGGTGTGGAGATGTGACTGAGCTGTGTGGCACAGGAACAGATCTGTCCTTTAACAAACAGATGAATACAAATAACAGAACATCTCTTGAAAGCTGGTGGGTTATTGTGGCATCGTGCCACAATTCAACAGCTTTTTCATACACGTGCGTATGGCAAATTGGCAGAAAATACTGCTGGGTCGCAGCCATGTATTAACACCAAGACAAAGCCCGCACAAACAAGGCCTGAGCACATGGTTCTGAGAGAAATTAAACCCAAAAGGACCATCCATTTTCCCCATATAGGTGTGAAAATCTGTATTGCCTCCTCTTTGGCTTTCAGTCCACCATTTTGGGTCACACAGGACTTTATCGCCATGTGATCTTGTAATTTGCGCCACATTTATTAGCAGCCATTTTCTTACACACGCATACAAATAAAAACACACAAACACACAAGTGTATCTGTGCTGATATTTCAATTTCATGTTTCAGTTGTTTCCTTTATTGCAGGTGTTGTTGATTGAACATCTTTAATACTTTTAATGAGGGAACTCATTTGTGGTTATTCTGCTCACACCTAACATTTCTTGGTTGTAGGCTAAAGGTCAGAGAATGTTGCTCTGTAGCGCCACACCCGTTCACTTGTTGCTACTCATAGAACTGCCCTTCTTTTTAGTTCCTGTTCTCAAGTGGTGCCCCGTTTTGATTTAGTAACTGTATTACTCATTTATTTTTTACTTTTTTAATACCATTTCATGACTAAACATGTTCGACAACATCATACTCCAAGCAAAAACAAAGGCCTGATTCGTATTGATTGGTTTTGAAAATAATTATTTACTCTGGAAGATTGCAGTAATTTGGCAGAAGAAGGTTGTAGAAGATAAAACATTTAAGAAAAGTTAAACACAACACAGTTTATGCCTAAGATTTTAGACATCTTATTTACAATTTCAATACTAAAGACTCTATTCAACTGGTTTCAACCCAAAAAGCAGGCAAACCCTGTGAAGTGAAACACGCCATCTTAATTTACCATCTGATTGTGTATTGATGTAATGGTGCTAGCATACATATTATATCCATTTGCTAACCCAGACTTTATCTCTTTTTTTTTTTTAGGTGGGGGGGTATTATATTCTTGTTAAGCTTTTTGGTGCCAGATTACGTAATGAGTGGACCAAGTTGCCCTTTGTTGAGTCATGTCAGCGAAGTCAAGTCAAGTTCATTCCTATAGCACATTTAAAACATCTTAATGCTTTGTTAAAAATAAATCAACAAAAGAATCTTTGGACTGTCTACAGCCCATATATCTGAGTACATTTGTTGCACTGGGGAGACTTAAGAGGAATGGTTTGAGATTGAATCTCCTGTCAAGTAGGTAGTAAAAAGCCCTCTGAGCGCATGTTTGTCTGAATGTTACTGCAAATGCATACGTTTATGCAATATTCTGATGTAACAAATGGGAGCCCACCTTTGGTCTACAGTACAATTTCTTCGACCCTTTTGCATAATTGTCCACCAAAGCCAGACATTAACTTGGTGAATGGTTTGAGCCCTGTTTTATATAATATTCCTCTGGCTGAAAGTATTTTCTCTTATGCGCTGCTTGTTTTAAACCCCTACACAGGAGCTCTGTGGGATTTGAGCCCTCTGCTTCTGCTTTTTGAATCATTCCTTAATGGAGCAGGTTGTCTGCTCAAGATAATTTATTTTGAAAGGTTTCTTTGAAAGTAAAAGTTTAGATAGATGGACTTACATTACCTTTTCAGTGCTCTTTGATATTATAGAGACGCAGAGATGAATCAATGACAACAAAGCGTTGGCCAAACCACTATTTTGGACCCTGTTAAGAATGCATTATACTAAAAGCTTGGTCTTGGTCCAGACTTTCATTGCCAAACTGCTGCCTTGTGTCTTTTTCTTGGCACACCTAAAAGACAAGGTTCATAAGTTCAATATCTCTGATTGTACACACATTCGATATGACACCTACTTCTTTTTGCAAGAAAGCGTCTGAGCTGATTTTGCGGGGGCAGCAGGTCCTGGATAAATTTGCAGTTCCTTTAAATTTACGTGCTTGTAGGTGATTTTCTTATAGTTTAATTTCTATGTTGAAACAAAGATTTTCTTAAAACCCTCTTTCCTATTAGCTTTTATTCTGAAGGCTTTAGACAGATTTGTTTAGGTTTTATAATAAAGACTACAACATACCTAAAAAACAACAAGCACATCACGTCAAATTTGTCCGAATTTACAAACAATTATTTTAAATTTTAAAAGTTTGAAGATTTTATTTTTATTGATCTATCATCTGTGCATTTAAATGATTGGAACATATCAATTTAAATAGGCCTAATTAAGTGTCTTGCTTTCATTGACAGAAACAGTATCATGGAAATTAAAATGCTTGTTTGTTCAAACATGTAAAAATAAAAATAAAAACAAATAAAGGTGAGTTTTAGCATGACTAATGCATGAGTCCCCTCTCCTTATAAGTAACAATGAAGAGTCTTTCAGCTGATAGCAGACTGACCACAAACACTTCTGACTGCATTTGCACTCAGTCAGACACACAAAGAAATTCAGCATGGTCAGGTAAAACGTGTGGAAGAATGGGCAGTTTCATACCGTGTAAGAATCTTACAGGAAGGAATGCAATCTTTACAGGGTAGATTTATGTTACAATATCTTAAAGGGAAGAAAAAAAGATCTCCAGGGTTTTCTAATCTCAGCGGTTTTTAGGAACTTTGGTAACGACAATCGCCGGTGTGCAATGCAGCAAACATTTCTTTGTAAAGTCAGATATGAAAGCGTGTAGGTGAAATTCCCGCCTTAATCCAACAAACAGCTCTGCAGCATGGTTCCTGAGAGGGACGTATAAAGAAGCAAGATCCCAGCCACAGCAGGGGCCATTGATTCGGTTAATTTTATGCAGGAAAATGATTTCCCTGATGCCCAGTTTTGCCAAAGCAGGTTGCAAGCAAAGAATGCTCCCCACACTAACGTTAAAGCATTGCTCACTATCTATTTACGGTGTTGTCTGGTGTTTAAAACACCGACACGAGGCTCGGCGGAGAGCAACAGTCCAAGCATTTTTTATTAATCAGTCTGGCCGGAAACATTCAGTCCAGCTGCATTATGAAAGAGCACAACAGCCTTATGTAAAACCTGCTTTTAGCTATTTGTGTAACAGGTTCGGCGAGAGAGAGAGCCCTCAGTGAAACAGACTGAATGAAAGCAGATGAGCTTTATGACGTAAACAACGAAGTTCTCACCGTCGGTTTTGAGCGTCAGAGGAGTTGGAGGACTCAGAACCCTCGCATTGGTCACTGCGTTTTTCACCAGGCAGATGTAACTTCCCACATCTGCCGACTGCACCTTCGAGATGTACAGGTTCCCGGTGTCCTGGGAGACGAAACGCCGACTGTCCTCGGCAACAAATGAGGGGAACTCATTGAAAACCCAGCTGTAGATAATCTCTGGGAACAGACGGGAAAAACATAGAAGTGTAAGAGACAAAAAATATGCCTTAAATACCTCCCCTTCCTCACCACATCTCTTATGTTTGTAAAACATGGTTTTTGCTGATCTATATCCTCGGAGATGCGAAGTAAACGCTCCTATTGAGAGGTAAAACCTTGCGTTTACACCCTGCCTCAGTCTATAGGTTCAGACTATCAGTAAAAGCTCCTCTCAAGCCTTGTGGGATACTAATGGAAGTTGTTGATTCAAGCAACGGATAGGGAAAGATGATAAATAATTACCGAAGCGGCTCAGGAAACCTTTGGTTCTTATCTTTTCCGACATGTAAGACTATCGCTATGGTCTGAAAAACACTTTGCTACAGTAAAGGTGAAGCATCAAAGTGCGTGGCTGGAGATAGGGAAAGTAGCACTGAGGCATCTGGCGATGAAAAAGCAAAGATGAAAAAGGGTCTTGTTGAGCTAAGAGGTGATTTTAATTAACTGGCGATATAATCAGGAGGCAAAACTGGCATGCAGTGTGATGGCCTAAATCCAGAAAGCTTGTTTGTGTATGAATGTGCGCATGCATGTGTTCAGGATCATTAAGCTGCAGGTGCAGTCTTCCGCAGTAAAACACAACCAAAAGGATAAGAGCACGGAGAGGGATTATTTGACTTCATGGCTAATAATCTTTGAATAACTATCAAGGCATTTGCATCTCGGGTGCATCTATTATATTTTATTCATGCATGAGTGACAGTTTTGTGGGAGAATAGCATTTGTCTTGATCCCTGGTAGTTTGGATGTTACTTGTTTTGAATTTGAAAACCATGCTGACACACAGACTTCGGATGGATGTGGATGGAGGTGTTATGACGCAGAGCATTTCGTTAGAGGCTTGGTGTTGTGCTCCTTCCACACAAACATTAGTGCACTAGTAAGATTTGAGGACTGTCAATTAACAATCTGTCAGCATTGTTATTATTTCACCATTTTTTCTTGAATCAATGCACTGATTTGAAAAATGCAATCACCTGACCATATAAGATTTTTATATATAACTCGATTTATGATGAAAGTGGTTTCGATAGGAAGACGTTTCAAATCACAAAATAAGAATTAAACACAGGTTTAATTGCTAGATTGTCACTCAGAGGACTGCTTAAGAGAGTGAGGGATTCTGGGAAAGGGGAGGAGCATCAACATGAACCGGACTCTTGCTGGAATCTTCGCCACACAGACATCACAGAACAAACAGTTTCGTTCAAAAGGATTCCATTTTTCATCTTCATGAAAGTGAAACACAATTTACCAAAGACATACTTAACAATGGATCTGAGCCATGAAATAGAAAATAATACTTTTTCACATCTCACTGATTGCAAATCATCTTCACTCATGAGACCTATCAAATTTAACTGTCATTTAACCGTCTCTGAATTCCCCCACAACCTATTTAAAGTTGAAGTCTCCTCGTAGTATACATTTTAATTGCAACAAACTCTCTGAAACATTCAGTGACAATTTCTAGGTCTATGGCGCTTGAGAAAAAGAAAATTTTTAGCTGCTGGCAGTCAGGGGCCTGTTTCAGAAAATGGGTTACGTGCAAACCCCGACTGAACTGAACGTGGCATGGGGGACACTCAGTTTTCTCATGTAGATAGCAAAGTTACTTTACGAGAAATAGGGTTAAGTGAAGTCTACTTAGGGATATAAGACAAAATCTACATTCAGACTGCAGGTCTTAACGCTCAATCATGATTTTTTTTTGCCAAAATCTGATGTTTTTTTTTTGATTTCACATTAGTATTTTAAATGCATCTCCTGCCAGGCTTGGTTGTGAACAGGCTTGTGTCCTGAAGCGACCCGCGTGCATATTAATACGAAGTGACCACACAAACAAGGATACAGCAGCAGGGGGCCTGAATGATTTCCTTTTGATCAATATTCTTAACACTGGCCACGTGTGGAGCCGTGACCGGCTTCACCTCACATTGATCACATAATAGTGACGTCAAAGAGGACTGAGGCTCGACCTCACGGTCTGGACCGAGAATATCAGATCCCTGGCCGATGCAGCCCTGCATGTGAAAGGGACCCAGGTCTGGTGTGAAGAAGGAAAAAAGAGGATTTCGTGTCATGGGAGTCTTTCAGATGGCCGAAAGAGAATCAGTTATGAGAAAATGAATAAATTCTGATTTGGTTTGCTTTTGCCTGCAGTGTGAAGGCAGACATGGAAACATGAGCTGGTTCTTCTCTGACTTCCCCTCTGCCTTTTTGCCTTTTTGAAGGGAAACAATCTTATAATTCTGAAGACATCTGAACAACGGGATGTCCTGTTGACTAAAGAGGCTACTCCAGTGAGAGTGGATTTGTCTGGAAAGTATATTGAGGATCTGAATAGAAAGGGAAAGACATTTTTCTCAGTGCGTGACATTTTTTCCACACGGTTTCATAATGGTTACACATCCACCCATCGTATGCCATTTCTTCATACAGAGTATTTTGTGTGCAGTGAGGACGGATTCACCAGTCCCTGATTAACGTTATTAGCACTTACTGACAATGTTTTGGTTGCAACATCAGAAATGAGCACTGATGGGCAGATTTGAACAGAGTAAATGTGAGCTAATACCAGTTATCTTATATCGGGGGGTTGGGAGGAGATGGCGACCTTTTCTACAGAGAAACCTGGTTCTTTAGAACTACTTTGGGTGACATCACAAGGGGTTTGTCCAGTTCTTCTTATACAGTGTATGGTTGTAGCCAGCCTGCCATTGGTCAGTACATAAACAGCAACTGCTCCAACAGTGCAGACCCCGAGGTGTTTGTCGATGACAATATATATGATCCTACATACTGTTGAAAATAAATATGTGGTCCATGTGCCACTGAGATTGGACTTAATATATTTTCTCATTTCTTGGTTATTTTTTTCATCACAGTTATTCAATGCAGACCGCAAAAACAATAATGCAAAGATTTGAAACTAATCTCATTAATTTGAATCGACTTTCAACAGATTTGAGTACTTATTGATCCACTGGGACACTGCAATGCAAGCAGTTTAACACGAGGGTCTTCCACTGTGCCATTACAACTGTGATCCCGGTCAATTACAGTTCATAGCGGCCAAGCTGCTGCAAACTGCAAATGGCAGGAAATCAATATTTCCATCATACTGGTATCACCCCAGTGTTTGGCGTTAATGAACTGTCAATTATATCATTCCTTCAAGAAAAAAAGAAGAAATTTACCAAATATATAAAATAAAAGATTCCATGAATAAATGCTGAGGATAAAAGAAGAGAAAGAAGAATTTGTGGATGCAGACAAACAACATATATAAACCTGATACCTGGATGGAAAGACAACCTGGATGTCTCACGGGCCACAAAAGAACTGTAGAGGGATATTAAATCCAAACCATTCAAGATGTGCCTATGGTTTGTATTTGTGAAACATTTCTTTCAGTTTAAAAATCAAGCCTGTGTGCTTGCTGAGAAACTACCTCACCTGAGAAAGATAGATGGATGGATGAATAGATAGAAACAAAACTAATCACCACAGTACAAAGCAGTAATTAGAGGCCGGTCATTCACTTGGGTACCAGAAAAAAATGACCTGCGCTGATAGAAATGATGATGAGGAATGATGGGCTAATGGACAAATGGGAAAGAAATTAATGAACATATCTAGTGTTTTGACTGCCTGAGCATCTGTACCTACCTGGAGAGTGAGGAGGAGGGGTGCACATCAGCACCACACCTTGGCCTTCGCGCACCGACACCTCACCCCGGGACCTCGGACTGAAAGCTCCAAGATCTACAGCAGGATACAAAACACCACGCTTGTCAGCAAAACTCCATAATGAGGCCCATTTAAGATGTCACACAAAGGGTTTGGATTAGGGGTGTGCAAACAAGGGTACCTCACGATTCGATTCGATTTCGATTATTGGAGCTTCGATTATACGATTCTTCGATTATAACGATTGTCGATTCGATTCGATTATTGGTGCCACGATTCTTCGATTATTGTGATTTTTAATGCTTTTTTCCATACAAGATTGATTTTGTCTTCATCTGTGGCTACATTTGTAAATAAATAGCCAATCAATGAACTCAGTTCCTCTAACAACACTCATTAAGTAAATAACAAGGTTGTTTGAACATTTGACATGTATTTTTCAAAGACACAAAATAACTTATTTTATGACTATGTAAACATTTGCTCTTTGACTTACTTAACTTTGACCAGGGAAAGCTGCACTTGCATGAGAGCCCCCTCTATTTAGTGTAAACATATCTGCCATATTTCAAGTCAACAGTAAGAAATGTGCATTCTTGAAAATGAAATGATTCTGCAGCTTATTCAGTCTGGAATCTGGATAGGATAACTTAAAAAAAAAAAAAAAAAAGTTTTTTTTTTTTTTTTTTTTTTTTTTTACTGGACCATAATCGATTACAAATCGTCACGTGATGCATCGCGATGAACGACACATCGATGAATTGCACCCACCTCTAGTTTGGATGGTACATATCGAGCACTTTGAAATGATTAAACTAGGAACAATGACAAAGACCATTGTCATGTTAAAAAGTAGACATGTCCATCCACAGCCTGCACCTTTCAAATCCACTCTACTCCCTTTCATTTCACTCAGTGGATTTGAATAATGTATAATAAACACAGTCTAATATAAATATTACAAGGGAACTGCGTTGAGATGATAAAGAGGCAGCAAACCACTTCAGTTACGCTCATTTTAGAATTCAAATGATAATTGATGAATTAGATGTCGAGGACCTCTTTGATAACTATAGTCATAATTAGTCGTTCTGCTGGCGGAGAGCACAAATGCGAAAAATCAAGCGATGGGCAGCTGACCAGGCGTGGTCTTTATGTCTTCACTGCTTCTGTTCAGCAACTTTGAAGTGAATTATTACGATGTATGAAGAATTAAAACAGAACGCAGTTGAAACAGACCCGGGAGATTTTTATTCAAACAAGCAGAAAATGATCCATGATCACAAAAACATCGTCAGGGTGGATAAGGAGAACAAAGAAAGTGAGAAAAGGGGAGAAGCATGGAGAAAACGGGAGAAACCCGTGAATGAAACTGAGGATTTAGCTGTGAATAAGGCGGATATACACACGGAGGATGGTGGTGACTAATGGCAAACAGGTGTGTTCAGGAGGACTCAAAACAGGTGGAGACAGAGCAAAGAAAACCCAAATGAACACAAAACAGGAGAAGAAAATGCTAAAACACGAAAGTCCAAAGGGAATAAAATTAACAATAAAACAAAGAATACAACACACATTCATTAAAATCGAAAGCCAACTAGATCCAACAGCAAACCAACAAATCCAATAAACCAGACAAATATTTACCACCACCACCTGCCTTTCTGACACATTTGATAATGACCGTGGTTCAGCGGCTGCAGTTTAAAATCTACAGAATAACAGCCGAGCAAACTGACACTTTTTTGTCAGTACTTTTTAAATTCCTTCAATTTCCCAAACATCTCCACGATCCCATCTCTAATTTCTCCTCATTACGGCACCGGCTGCAGGTTCCATACAAATTTTATTTTTTAGATAACACTCAGTATCACCCAAACGATTCGACGCATATTAAAAAGTTGAAAGGCAAATAGGGTAAAAATCTACAAAACCAAAAGTTAAATGGAGCCATTAAAAAGAGAAGAAAAAAAGTCCTGAAGTTCCAGCAAAAGAAGATCAAACATGTTTAAAAAATAGCAGACGGGAATAAATAATTCATATTTCACCTGACAACAACATGACTGTTTTACTTGACATCAAGAGCGTTACTGTGGATGTTCCCTCCCCTTTACTTCTGAACCGTCAACGAGATATTTGTTCACCAGCTTCCCTAATTTCATGAATATTAAATGTGCAGCTCAATAAAAATGGCACAGCGTGATTACAGTTCATACAACAGTACAGTACATCCAGTTTAAAGGACTCATTCCTCTGAAATATTCTGCAGGCAACCTAGGATTTACCATCATTTTACATTTGATGCAGCAGCAGCAATGTTCATCAGAGAAAAAAGTATACGGCTACCAACAAAAACTTTCCAGAGTGTTTACCACGTAAGGAAGGTAAAACAGATGAGCAGCTTGTCAAAGTCATCTCTCCAAATGACTGACCCAACAACACTCCCAACCACAATGTCTAGTCTGGGAAAAAGGCAACGGACATTCATGAATTGTGTGGACTTTTTTCCCATACCGTTAATGAATGAATGTGGTTTCCTTTGCAAACCGCAGATGAATTGATCTTAATGTTGTTCTGCAAATGTGCAACAACATGATCACTGAAGCCTCCTCAAGGATTACAAGTCAACATATGTCCATACAAATGTTTCAGATCCAGGGAATCGCTGACAAATTTGCTGCAAGGTGCTCAAAGTAAACCACTTATTTCAGGGTCAGTTTGTCTTCAATCGATGGACATTAACAAATGGTACTGTGGAGCATTTCCGACTAGGGTGTGTGCCTGTGCGCGAATCTCTCACTGCTTGAGCCAGAGCATCCCTTTAATTTCATTTGTACTGTACTGCTCATAGCGGCTCGATACCTGAGCTGCAGCCAGACTCACGACTGCGGAGAGAGAAGAACTCTTTGGGGAAAAAGATCCCCCCCCCCTTTTCTGTCTGCTGCCTTCAAAGTCACGGCTGAAAAGCAGCCCAAGTGTGAGTTCAGCTGCTCAGAATTTCAAAACAAAAAGCGCTGAGGAAAAAAAAAAGAGAAGCATCTTACTGAGACATCTTTGGAGCAGAGTACATGACCAGTGGATATAATATGGAGAACGTTGACTGAATCTTTCCTCATTCACTCTTAGTCTTCCTTTTTCTCAAAATAAGAGTTGAGTTCTCTGCAAAAGCTTAACATAACAAACCTCTGCACTTGTGGTTATGGCTGCACAT
Organism: Cololabis saira; assembly: GCF_033807715.1. NCBI lineage: Eukaryota > Metazoa > Chordata > Actinopteri > Beloniformes > Belonidae > Cololabis > Cololabis saira. Next base: position 40,753,527 of record NC_084590.1, read on the forward strand.
CTCAAGTCTTTTTGTAACCACTAAAATTCAATAAGATCAATGCAATGTGCATTCATTTAGCATGGTTAGTTTTAAATGTGTTAATATTAATATTACCAAGGTTTCATGTGAAAGGATCAAATACTCCAAGGTATATCCAAAATCCTATTTTATTATAGTGGCATTGGAAGTGCCAATATATTGCACATTTTCTGATATGCCCATATATATATATATATATATATATATATATATATATATATATATATATATATATATATATATATATATATATATATAGCTGTCAAGGAATGTGTGTATCAGACATTTTTACAGCCTAAAAATCATTATTATCCCCAGCTGTAAGGTCATAAGGCAACAAAATGGCAAAACAGTCTTCAGCGACTTTAAAGGCAGTCAACCCTATAGAAGCCCAAATTACACTTGAAATAATGCTATTTCTTTGAAAACTGGGAACTGCATTGAGGCAGAGTTGCAAGCGCCTAAAATTGGAGATGTTTTTGCACAAAGGTTTATAATTGGGCATGTAATCCCCTATGTGAAGCTAACTCTGCATGAGTTACTCCACAACACACATGTCAGATAGGTCTAACCTAGGGCTGAACGATTTTTGAAAATAATCTAATTGCAATTTTTTTCCTCAATATTGCGATTGCGATTTAATATCCGATTATTTTTTTCAAGGTCCTGTTCTCATGTATTTTTCAACTACACAAGCAATAAATCAGTCTTTTTTATAATAAACATTGCCAGATTTATTTAAAGCACAGATTACAATAATAAAGAAAACAAATCTGTGCCTTTACCTCTTTAACACGTCCACACATGGGTCGTTCTCTCTGAACCCAATCGCACGACACCAAACCGGGTTAAACTTTAGGCAAAACGAGGCGTAGTTTGATAGAAAAACACAGAAAAACTCCCACAGGGAACAAAAAACCTTCCTCACAGGCAGTACTCGAGTTGTAAAAAAAAATATCAGGGGGGATGGTGGATTTTATCATATGGGGACAGATAATTTGTGATGATTACAAATAATAAAATATATAAATAAATAAATATATATATATATATATATATATATATATATATATATATATATATATAAAATAATAGCACTGACCAAAACACCTGCAGAAATACTGCAGGAATGACATAGCAGCAGTTAAATGCAGCCTTCTGTAAGCTTTAAATATCCACTGGGCTTACATCAAATACATCAAAACACAACAATAAAAAACAGTTTTCTGAACTTATCAATATGACTCTGTCCTTCACAGGATAAGTAACATGGATCACTGCAAAAACTCAAAATCTTAACAAGAATATTTGTCTTATTTCTAGTTAAAATGTCTCATTTTAGTAAAAAAAAAATCTCATTACACTTAAAGTAAGACTCATCACTGGAAAAAACAAAAAATGTCACCTGTTTCAAGTAGATTTTCACTTAAAATAAGTAGAAAAATCTGCCAGTGGAACAAGATTTTTTTGCTTGTAATAAGAAGATAAATCTTGTCCCACTGGCAGATTTTTCTACTTATTTCAAGTGAAAATTTACTTGAAACAGGTGAAAATTGTCAAATAAGTTATTTTTCTGGTGTTATTTTTCTGGTGATGACTCTAAATGTTGAAATAGCAGTAAAACCACATTCATTGATGAAATGACATAAGGGATGGAAAGGGGGGATGACAGTTTTACAGGGGGGGATGATTTGGACTGTTTTTATTTCAGGAGGGGATGATTTTGACCGTTTTTTATTTCATCCCCCCTCAACTCGAGTACTGCTCACAGGGAACTCAGAAAGTCTTCATAAATAACTCAAAAATCACAGAGAGAAAAAAAACCACCAGCAAATTAACAAACAAACCAATAAAGCTCACAGAGTTAACAAAACGAACCAGCAACTCGCAGCCGCTCTGTAACTTCTCCGGAGAGCTGACGGGCTGCAGGTCGTTTAAGGCTGATTTATGGTTCAGCGTTACACCAACGCAGAACCTACGCCGTAGGGTACGCGGTACGCACAACGTACAGTGCGCGTCGCCGCGTAACCTACGGCGTAAGCTCTGCGTCGATTTAACGCGGAACCATAAATCCGGCTTCACAGCGCGACTGCCCGCCCGGCTCGTGCTCGGCGCTGCGCACAGCTCGGCGCTGCGCACAGCTCCTCGCCACGCCGACTCCGCGCTCATATATTTAATACATTTATAAAGCCCATATATTTATAAAGCCCTGCCTGGCCGAGCCCTAACTCTGAGGCCATGGTAGATACAGTAAGTTACAGGCGGACATGCGGCACTGTTGACTTTTTTTCCCTGCCGGCAACGTGACCAGATCACGTGACCAGATCACGTGACTGGTCAAATCGCAGCCTTTGCGGTTAGAAAATCTCGTTTTATCACATCGCGATATTATCGCAAATGCAATTAATCGTTCAGCCCTAGTCTAACCATCTGTTTGAAGTCTAAAGGCAGTGCAATAAACGCTTTAAAATATTCAGAGGACAAGTAATGGTATGTATTTGAATCAGGTAAAGCAATCAGCAACTGTGCAGCTGCATGGAAATGTGCAGCACCGACACAGAAAAGGAAGAAAAAAAAAGTTCCCCGCTGAGTGATAAATGTCCACCATTTGATATGCAGGGAGACAGAAGGAGGGTTCTGCATTCAAATGTGTGCTCCGGGGCACCGTTTATTTGTTTTTTGAAGGCTTTTAAAGGGCTGCATTTTAAAAGAAAAGTATACTATACAGCCCGCTGATGCTGCTGAATATCTTGACAACATGAAGCTGAAGGAACAGTCACATGAATGCGGCACTTCACGCGGTAAACGGCCAATTATTGGAAAAAGAAGTCTGATCACGAGATGGAATTTCAATAGTTGACACTCTGCTGATAATTGCTTGTAATAACACAAGCTACAGTTGTAAACAACTGACACCACAGAAAACAGTTTTGCATCTTTCATCTCCTCTGCTTTCTGTGTCATCGTCTGTTTACGAAGAAGGGGCTGCGGAGCGGACGACAAGTGAAGCAGACGCAAGGCTCTATCTCAAGTATGTATCTCTCCTGCTGAAGCTGTCGATGCTAGTTATCCTTCCATCCAGCGAAAGACAACAGGAAGGGGGACAGCACAGGCAATTTATCAAACAACTGTTGAACATGCAGCGCACAGACCTGCAGAAACCTGATGCTCTTTCAGCAGTCAACCCGCTGCTCCCTCGGCATCCACAACCACTATGTTTTACACATACATATGGATGAGCTGCAGAGGAACACCTATTAGACGGCAGGACCAAATGAGTTCCAGTATGTTTCCTCCATACAAACAGTTTCTACAGAGCAGTGGGAGCAGTTTATCTAAAAGGCTGTCTAGACGGAGGGGCTCAAGGATTTTAGAAACAAAGAGTGCATCAAGGCTTTTTAATGCCTCCACCTTGCTCATCAATGAGGAGATTATTTGTTCTCATTTCATGAGCCTGCCGGAAAAAATACCCGCTATAATTTCTGCTCTTAGACAATGGTCTCATAGTGTTTCTTTGACAGTACAATGATTCTGTTAACTGCTAACTGTTTCCTGACGCTACACAAAGAATAATCAATGTTCCCACATAGACATTCCCGGCTGGGTTTTCAGTTGGGATCGAAACAACAGTTGTGACAGATGAGATGTGGGAGTTGCTGCTGAGTCAGCAATACAATTGAGCCACACATTTATTCAGTGGGAGACATTTCAGAGGTTGGTTTCCAAGCCTCTAGGCCACAGAACCTTTTTTTTCCTCTCTTTCTCTCTAGCTGTACAGCACAGCGATCAAGCATTGTGGTTAAGAGTTGAACAATAGAACTTTAATAAGTAAATATAAGCATTTTCTACAGTCTGAGGTTGGCGTAGCGTGTCTGTGCTGCACCTTTCTCCAGGTCACGCCTCCAACAGGCAGGACACCGGCTGACCCGTCGGCCAGAAAATGACCTGTCTGCTAGAAAATCCAATTTGGTGCAAAGGTGGCTTAGGTGAAGCTGATGTGTGACAAGTGGCCGTCATATCGGCTGACACAGCTACCAGTCACCAAAGCGTGACCCCAAACATATCATCTGCCATTCCCAGAATATCGATATTTAACGGTTAAGAATTCAATGTGGAGACTCCACAAAGTGCAATCACAACGGCTGGGCATCTGAACGTACACAACAACAGTTTAAATTACATCAGAAGTTCTTAAACAGCGACTGGGCGGGTTCAGGTTGCAAAGGGATGGAAAGGTTTCCAGTAAATGTATGGAAACATCCCGTAAACTTACCGTGGGAAGTTAAAGGGGACCTATTATGAAAAACATGTTTTTTCTTGCTTTAACATATATAAAGTGGTCTCCCCTCACCCTGCCAACACAGAGAAGGAAGAAAGCAACCAGATTCTGCAGTGTCTGTACAGCCGCCCGGATGAATCTTCCCGTGTCATGTGACTTTTACGAGCCGTTCAGATTTTGCTCCTGTCGTGACGTCACGACAGGAGCGAATTCCATAGGTCGGCCTCCGCTGCTGAAACCACGCCCACAACTAACTCCGCAGGCCAGAGCGTCCGCCATTGTTCCGAAGCGGGATATCGTGTGGCTGTTTCAACAACAAGGGACAGTAAAAATTAGGTTTTGCATCAACACTTACCCTCATAAAAGGATCAGTACCAACAATACGGACCCGGCAACTGCACAAGAGTCAGCGGTAAGTGACGTTAATTTTTTTACGTTATTTATATTTGTCTACAAGTATGATCTTTGCATGGGTTAAGTATTTAGCTCAGCTCCGGACAGAGCATGTGAGCGGAGTGGAGCGGCGAGAATTTCCGCTCCTCGCTCACAAAGGTTGTCCCCGCTCCGCTCCGCCCTCAAAGTCGCAAAACGCCGCTCCACCCATAACCGCTCAGCGCTCCAGTAACACTGCACCCCGCTCCGCGCTCCGCTCCGCGCTCCGCTCCGCGCACCGCTCCACGCACCGCTCCACGCACCGCTCCAAAAATGTTTGCATGCATATAAAATGCACATGTTTACCTGAAGCCTTAGATCTAACCAGAGGTGGATGAGAGAGAGAGAGCGAGAGAGAGAGAGAGAGAGAGAGAGACAGAGAGAGAGACTCAGCAAAGTTACGTTCCTTGCAGCCAGTCACGGAGCCGAGAGGAACAATTAAGCAGAGCCGACATACGTTTTAAAGTCCAAAAAATAGATATTTACTGACAAGAAAAAAATAAGAAAGTAATTTCACCTAACGGAATTAGCTGGTTTAATACACTTTTGTTTATTAACCTTTCCCGATACAATTTTTCATTCACTGTTCTCCTCCTATTGTATAGGCTACTTTCAATGTCTAAAACAACTAAAGAAGAACAACAATATTTTCAGAATATAAAATATTTATTTACAACACTTTGATAAAAGATCTTAAGGTGCAAAACACTCAAATTAAACGAATATGGCATAAATGAACGTTCTGTTTGCAGGCTTAGTTAACAATAAGGCTAAAAACCGAACAAAACGTGCCTTTTAAAGTGCCTAAATCAAAGCCTGCATTAACTGAGCTGGATCGGGACATTTTTCTTAAAGTTCTTCTGAATTCACTTTCAAAAACACCAGTTTGGCCAAAGTCGGGGGCTTCAGACTCATGCGGTGTGTTACCGGCCAGCCCGGTCCCCTTTAAGGCGGTGTGTGTGTTCGGGTGTGTGTGTGTGTGAGACGTGTGGGTGCAGCGGAGGAGAGAGAGGGAGATGCAGGTGTGCGCGTGTGGAAGACCGGAACACGTTTTTAGTTACTTTTTCATTGTGTCCTCCGTTAGTTTCAGTAGTCGGCCCTCACGCGTTTTGTTTGCTCTTATTAGATGTTTGTAATAAATGTGCGAGGTTGCACGGACAGCATTTTTCCTCCGTCCTTTTTTCCCTTCACTTTCCCCGGACTCCTAACGCCGGTTACCAGCAACGAGCCAGAGACCGAATTAAAATACCAGCTCTCCCAACTACGGTTCGGAGATAGGACTGGAAAAGAAGAAAGGTAACAGGTGGTTTGTGGAGAGGTTTGTGGGATATGTTTGGACACGCATCGGGGCCGTGAGGGGTAACGGAGCGAAACTGGAGCGGGATGACGCCCCGCTCCACCCGAATCATCCTAGAAAAAAAACTCCTGCTCTGCGCTCCTTTCCAAATTCGCCGCTCCGCTCCCCCGCTCGCTCACGCTCCGCTCCGCTCACATGCTCTGGCTCCGGAGCACCGGGGCTCCTCACCGGACCGGACCGGTGAGTGGCTCGGGTGGCTACAGTGTTACCTAACGGAGCCACTCACCCGTAACACCGGAGCTCTATTAGTAATACATTTTTCTTCTGTTCATGGTTTCAGATCTTCCAAGCAATGCACCTGGAGCTGTTCAACGACACCTTCAGAAGACGCATGGTCCTTCCTTGAGCCAGCAATAGTGCATACATGTTATTTATATACAACTTATCTTCTTTTATTTAATTTTTTTTAACAATAAAGTTGCCATTTGTGAACCTTTGTGAACACCGTGTTGTGATTTCTTTACAGTTAACATGATTCATTTGTCTTGTAACATAAGAAATGAAATGATGAGGAATCGGATCAAATAACCTGTACCTCGAGCTGCGTGACATTGCACACTCTGTCCACACTGAAACCGTTAAACTCGCAGCCAGTTAGGACAGTCTAATAGAAAATAAAGCAATGGAATTTATTTTGTCACTGAAGCTCGCTCGCATGGGACACGCTTTGTGTACGCAGCCGGTGCCCTCCCCTGCTACAAGTCATTCAGGCAGCCAATCAGCACAGAGCCTCATTATCATAGCCTGCCCTCCCCTCAGAATCACTCATAGAGAAGGAGGATAGAAGCGGTAAAAATACATTTTGGAAATATATTTACATAATTTGAATTTGTTAATTAAACTTTAATACAACAGATAATAATGTACAGCACAGTATTTACCTGACTAATACAAATAAATCCTATTCAACTGGCTGTGGCCTTGTTGGACTCTTCTTCGTGTTGACAGTGGTGTATCAGGGCTATTTGTATTCTGCAAATTTGCAAGTTTAATCTCTAACATTCCTCAGAGTTTTTTTTGTGTCTAATTACAACACCTAGTCCGCCTCACAGTTGTGCGTTTATGTGTTTGTATATTTTTCATGTAATTGGCTCCACTTCACAGCTATTTGGGTGGCGAGAGCAGGATCTTGCAAATCAGAGAATGCACAGGGTAGAAACGTCAACACAATTACAGTATACAGGGAAATTAATGTAGTGGGGGGAAAAAGTCTCTAAATATTTATGAAGTTTCCTTAAAAAGAGTAGACCCTCAACATTAGCGATGTCCAGATCCAGTCATGTGATCAGAAATCAGGGACACATAGCCACACATACACACACAGCCACACAGACATATACAGTACATACACACTCACACACACACACACACACACACGCGCACACACACACACACACACACACACACACACACACACACACACACACACACACACACACACACACACACACACACACACACACACACACACACACACACACACACACACACACACACACACACACACACACACAGCCACACGTACACACACACACACACACACACACACACATACACATACACACACATAGCCACACAGACATATACATACACGCACACACACACACATAGACATACACATTGGCTTGTTCACCTGCATGCTTGCTCTGTAGTTTTTGGGGTTAGATAATCGCGGTAGCCTAGCTCAGATTGTGATTGGATCTCGAGATTTGGGACGGTTGCTGCTCGTGTTTTGGCCGGTTCCGTGTCGGTTTTGTGTTTCGTTTGTGGTTTTTGTTGCAGACTTCCAGTGCTCGACGTGTGCCTCCATGTGTTTTTGCCGATGTCACCCCCCCCCCCAAAAAAAAGGGTTTGTATGTGTATATATATGTATGTGTATGCATATGTATGCGTATATATATGTATATATATTAAATATAGTAACAATGCACATATATATGCCTTAGGTTTTTACCAGCATGGTATTTACCATTAATATGTGTGCAGACAAGGAAAAAAAAAAAAAAAAAAAAAAGAAATCAGGGAGGATCAAGTGATTTCTGAATGATCTGGATCGGGTGGAAATCATCAGATTTTTTTCATTTTTAATTTCCCTAAATTACATCATCTGATTAATAATCATGTGCATGATTTATTTTTTGTCTATTAATAAGTTTCACTATTAACACTTAGTCAGGCAGGCAGTGGGGGTCACCTAGTAGTTGTAGCTAGTGACCTGATGTCAGTGTTGCCAATTTAGGGAGTTTTCGGACGCCTCTAGCGACTTTTTTCTTTTGCTAAAGAGCAACTAGCGACAAATCTAGCAATTTTTTTCAGGGTCTCATCGAAGACTTCTGTAGACTAATTTCAAGGTTGATATCGCCCTGGCTCTTCTCAGTGAGTAGCCCGCCCTGCCGTGAGCCCGTACCAAAGCACCCTCGGGTGGCTCAGTCACCCAGAAGCAACAGATCTTACCTGCAGTCACAGCAGGAGACCTTCACCTCTCAGCCTCCAGACAGCAAAAAAGCCTGGTGTTCATAAGTTCATGGCTGGCTGAACTTGCACTAACCCAGCTCCGTAGTATAATAAATGACAACAGCTAGTCTTGTATCATTCTAATTAATTACAATTAATATTAAAGGGTGCTGCACTGGCCTATCGTCAGGATAAAGGAGGAAGGTTGGGATTGGGATATATATCTCCCCCATGACTTCATCCCCCTCGCCTATAGCATCTATCACAATTACATATAAAATGTAACGCCAACTGTACTTCCTTCCTGAGGAAGAGAGCAACCTTGAAGTGGGCTCCTCGGCTTTCCAGAAGTGTCTACAGTTTGGAAATATCTAAAATTGGATGGCGGATGCAGCGCTACAGCAACTTAATGTTGGCAGGTTTTTCTACTTCGTGGATTGCCAAAGCATCGGATCGGGACTCTGTATGAGCCGATACTCAAAATCAAACTTAGCAAAAACGAGGTGTGATGGGGAAATCTCCACTAGCCATTACTGATCAACGGAGTGGTGAATGTCACCGCCCTTACGCAGCTCAGTGTCAGCTGCGAGTCGCTCGTGGGCTCCGTAATCACACATCAACTTCAAGCAGACTGTGTGAGAGGCTAAAGACACCTGAGCGTTTCACTTCACAGCAGACACACTGTTGAAACTGTTAAATACATTTGACAGACAGCCTGTCAAGGATATACTGTGTATACTGTATTTACAGATGGTATTTTATTAATAGATGTGTTTCATGAGTAAAAAGCTGTTGCTGCAACGCTGCGGTTTCAGAGTGCTGATATCTTTTTTTCATAATTTTGAATAAGAAGTCACAAAGCAATGCAATCCAGTAGGTTTCTGTACATATAATAGATCTTTATAGCAGTAAATTGTTTACCCTTGCAGATACACAGTCCACATCAGGCTCACATGAGGAGCCGGCCGCGACCGCTCCACTCCAGCATTGAGGTGATGGGAAACGATGGCTGCTGCTGCAGCCGTCATTTATTACACTTCCGGACCGGCGTCTCAGGCTCCGCAGCCTGAACATTCGCCTGTCAGGTCGTGAATGACATCTTGGAACAAGCTGAAGGTGGTGTGGCAACTAGAACTCGATTTGATTTCATCATGTCCCGTAAACCAAAGCTATGGATTTTAGCAGACAACTCTGAGCTTCCTGAGGAGGTCAGAGCCATTGTGTGGTTGGGAGAGCAAGAGGCTACGAAAAGTATTGGAAGAACTCTTTCAGACCTCAGGGGGAAAATAAAGTAAAATCTTATCTGCAAAAATAATTTGATATTAAAATCCTTCATGAGACTCAGAAACGAAGAGTGCAAATGTAAGGTTGTACACTTTCACCGAGACTGGTTGGCTCAATATTCAAATCGTCACAAATCTTACAAAGAAAAGTTGCTGTTGCTTATAAAATAACGGAGCACAGTAGGCCGTTTCAGGGATATGAATTTTGTAAGGGGAGGGGGGTTATGTTTTCCTGAATCTCCGTTAAATTCTGGTGCCACAAATAAGCTCTCAGCAATTGAAACTTTGAGAATCGCTGGATTAAACGAAGAAAAAAAGAGGTCGCTTGGCGATGTCCCCAGTTACTTTAGCACATCCAGCTCATTTGAGGCCCCGGGTCTTGCTTCAAATCCTCGTGTATCCGTGTTGGAGGTTGTGTGGCAAGCAGCTATTAAACTCTGTGTAATGTCTGTATTTGTAATCAGGTTTGAACCTTAATAAACACAAACACTTTATTCTAACAGTTAAAAACTGAAAGTACCTACATAAACTTTAATAAAAAAACACAATGAAGAATCAGTATAATTAAACAAGGCAGTTATCCTTTAAAACACAATGTCTGAAACACTACGATAAAAAAACAACAATATATTAAGTATTATCACAATGAATTTGACGGATATTAAAATGCCATGCCAGTGTACGGTGATTATGCGAAACATTTCGTCTCAACATGAGGCTGAGGCGAATAAATCAGGGTCTAAATGTTACATTGCCCATTTTCAGGCAAGTTGCATTTTTCAAGCTTTTTTTTTTTTACATACATATGTGACCCTTGAGTCGAGAGGAGGAGGAAATGACAGGACAGATGAGGGTACATGTCGAAAATGTTGCTTGTGCTGCTCATAAACTCGCAGGGCCGCTTTTTTTTTTTTTTTTTTTTTAGCTCGAGTCTGTGCTTTACCATCTGGGCATTGCAGCCTGCCAGCACAGCCTGTCTTATATTTAAAATAAAGTCTTTTTGAGGATTTTTTTTCGCTTTCTTTGATCACACTGACACATAAACTTTCTGTTCTGTTGGCTTTAAGATAATAGTATGAATAAAAGAGAATTCCATCCCTTTTTTTCCTGACTGTATAGTTTCGGGCCTAATCTAGCCATTTGTTTCCCAAATAATGCTATTAAGACTGTAAGTCCCCTTACCAACACGGGAGACCGTGTTCTTTTCTTTCCAGCTACAGCTCAGCTAGTCAGAGGGGTACGCTGCCTATAGAAATGCCAATAAGACCGCTATGGCCATTGGTCCTCAAGAAACTGTAGAGCACAGCAACAATGCATTCTCCTCTGAGAATAGCAGCCCCGCTCGGTGTGTGTGCTGCCTTGGTCTGTGATGTGTTTTGGAGGAAAGCCAGGGAATTACTGGGGGAGAAAAAAAAGTCATTTTTTTCCCCCCTCTCATTCACCACTGAGACGCAGCATTTAAGAGCAGCTACCCTCCTAGCAGTGGAGCTATAGTGTATCAGACAGAGCAGGTGGGAGCTACATCCACCAACAAACTGTTAAAGTCGACAGCATCACATTTATTCACCCCTGGTACCATAGCAGGACCCAGACAGACAAAGAGGGAGGAACGAAATGTGTTAAAAGCCAAGATACAACCTTTTCAACTGGCTGTGGCCTTGTTGGACTCTTCTTCGTGTTGACAGTGGTGTATCAGGGCTATTTGTATTCTGCAAATTTGCAAGTTTAATCTCTAACATTTCTCAGAGTTTTTTTTGTGTCTAATTTCAACACCTAGTATACCTCACAGTTGTGCATTTATTTGTTTGTATATTTTCCATGTAATTGGCTCTAGTTCACAGCTATTTGGGTGTCAAGAGCAGGATCCTACGAATCAAAGAATGCACAGGGTAGAAACGTCGACACAATTACAGTATACAGGGAAATTAATGTAGTGGGGGGAAAAAGTCTCTAAATATTTATGAATGCGCCTTAAAAAGAGTAGACCCTCAACATTAGCGATGTCCAGATCCAGTCATGTGATCGGAAATCCCTCAATCAAGTGATTTCTGAATAATCTGATCAGGTGGAAATCATCAGATTTTCTCATTTTTTCTTCATTTAGTTGTAGCTAGTGACCTGATGTAAGTGGAGTTTTCGGACCCCTCTAGCGACTTTTTTCTTTTGCTAAAGAGCGACTAGTGACAATGCGACGATAGTCTCAAAAAATAAAACGAACACTTTATATTTAGGTCAGATTATTATGAAAAAACTAAAATAATCTACTCACAGGCAAACTGTAGTAGAGCATCATGACTTAGGATGGTTCCAAAACCGTTCTCCGCTTTGCATTGGTACCTCCCGTGGTCGGTGATCTCACTGGCGTTGGTGATAACCAGGTCTCCATCAATGAAGTTGTAGCGGTAGTCTGTCTCCGAATCCACGTGAGTCCCATTGATGTACCAACTGAAAAAAACAACGAGAGGAGATTTGAATATATTTGAAATGCATGGCGGACTAATAAGCCGTGAAATCTGAGGTTGTCGGCAGACAAACAAATGTCACACCTGTACGTGGGCGGTGGATTCCCCCGCGCCTGGCAGTGCATCATCACTTTCTTTTCATCTGAATCCAGGGGAAAAATAACATCATCTGGCTCCTGGACAAAAATGGGCCCGTGCTTTTCGCTTTCTGTGAGGAAGGAAGAACAAATGAGGATGAGGATGGGTGCATTATTTACACCGTGAGAGCCACTCTTCTTTACAACACAATTATCTTTTTATTCATTTGGTTAGAGCATGAAGAATAACAGGAGGGGTGCAGCATCATGGTGTGATGGAATGATGAGGGCCAAGTCGTTGCAGCGAGGGCGTTGGCCAGGATGGCGGTTATCAGAACCCTCATAGTCTGAATCTTAGCTGAGACCGTTCTGTGTGGACTTGGCATGTTCTCGCCGTATCTCCACAGGCTTTCATTGGGGAGTCGTCCCACAACGCACTAACATACATGTCCGGTTATGTTGTGGATTCTGGTTTGTGTGCGCGTGGCCCCCAGGACGCTCTGCCAACCTGTCCAGGGTGCGCCACACATCTCGCCCCGTGACAGCTGGGACACAGTCCAGCCCTGCTGCGACCCTGAACAGGATGAAAAATGAATGAAAGAATTGGCGAGCTTTGGGAGCGCAAATCTGCCATCTCTCTGGCTCGTTCTCCAACTTGGCCTCGTTTCACATTTCAAATTACAGAAGGAGCGATGAGCTATTGAGATACTTAGTCCATCATCTCTTGTCAAACTTTTTCTTTTTACAAAATAAGTTCATTGGCCTTCCACTAAATAAAACATATATTTAATGTCTGGATATGTAGGAAAAAATATTTCCTGTGACTGGAAAATCCTGGAAGAGGGCTGTTTAAAAAAAAAAAAAAAAAAAGATATTACAGGCTAAATCAGATTCTAAAAAAAATGTCACACAGATAAATGTCCCCAGTAGGAACTCAAACAGTGAAATTAATTATGAACAGTAAATTGTAATTGTACTCGTGAATTAATATAGCACTACTTAATTTCTACTGTAAATCGAATAACTGCTATAAAATAAACAAAGCATTTAATCTAAGCAAAGGTGATTGTCTAACTGCATGTATCAAACTGCATGTTTTATTTTTTTCCTCTCATTTTATTGTCCTTTGCAATATGCTTGACTGTAATATCCTAATTAAATAGTGCAAATGTTTCTGTTTAAAAATCCTGTAAAGACAGGTTCGATTACAAAACCATAGTTATTTTCATCTCTCTAAAGTCCACGCTTCAAATGTGTGTTCAAGGAAACAACAGCTAGTTTCACGAGCTGAAGCTAAATTAGTGCAGCTTATGTTTTAAAGTATACACATTAGTACAAAGTGAGCAAATGTCGTATACTCAGACATGTGGATGTGGTTTAGAAACATAAAACCCATGGAAACATCGCAGTTTCTTTCCTAGTTCTCAATAAATAGATATTTAAGTAAGTAATGTGTGCTAGTAACAACGAGTAGCACTTAGTAGTAGCACTTAGTAGTAATAAGTACATACAGTAAGCATGTATTGTTTTATACTTTAGATGTCTTTTCTAATGAAAAGGAGGCCGTTAGGCTCAGTTCAATGCACGGGGGGCATTACTGGACTTGTTTTGTCTGCTTCAGCATTCAGCTATCCATTTTCAAGACTATTTCTGGAAGTTTATTTGGAGGATATTTTTATTTTATTCCTTTTCACTTTTGTTTCTTTTGAAAAGAATAAAACAACTAGAGGCCCCCGGGCCCCACGAGTTGCAGTTTTTTTTTATTATTAATAGCATGACTAGGATTAAAACATGCAACACAAGAAGATTGGATGCATGGCAGCATCTTGCCTGCAAGATAACTTCTGGATGGAGTATATACTGCTAAACAGTCAATCAGGGAATGATACAGTCAGTATCATACCTGTTATGTTGTTCCAATATAAAAATAAAATAATCAGTGAGGTTCTGTTGTTCTTTTTCTCTCTCTCTCTCTCTCTCTCTCTTTTAAAATGGGTCCCACTTAATTGTTGACAGACTACAGATGACAGAAAAGAAGCACATGTTCTGATATAAGCCTGGATGAGCTTTGTTCAGCAGCAATTACTGCTGCTCTCAAAATATTGACGAACCGATCATCATGTGCACTAAAATGCAGATTTTAACAAACTAAGACCGATTTGAAATATTTAAGAACTTGTGGAAAGCATTGAAGGGCAATATATTGCTGATATACAATCTTAATTCATTTAACAAGTACAAGCTCTCCAAGTAGAGCTCCCATAAAAACAGCGCTCAGATGCAAATGCCACTGACGTTTCTGAGTAGTTAAGTGATAATATATGATGCTCTAAAAAACAGGTGTTGGTACCTGTGTTTCTGAGACAAAGCTTGATGGTGATATTACACTGAATATAATAAAGGTTCTTAAGTCCTCCATCACACCACACGTAACTAAACTTTCTGTTTATACCACACCAAGACAGCTGACTGTAGTTTGCTTTTTTAGTTCTGTGACTTTAACCACATCACCCGCTGCCCAAGCAAAATAACCCCAAAAGTTTAGAAGCAAGAGCTGCAAGAGCTGCTAATGTTCCCTGTTCAGACACATGAGGCACGAGGCAGAAAGCCATTATTACGAACTGGCAGTAATCATGACCCTGAAGTGTAAAAGAAGTACATTGGAATTCGTGCCCTGTCTTAGGATAGGCTTTGATGTTAAATACCCAGATGAATGCAGTGAATATAAATCAGTGACTAAGGCATCTTTGAATAACAAAATAAATCACCTCGAAAAACTTAAAAATAGATAAAAGGATTAGAGGAGTAAAAATGTTTTCCATTATATGATAGATTTGTTGTTACCGATGGCACATAGCCAGAGGATGTTCCACAATGCCGCAATGAAATCAGTATAAAAAGGTAAAGATAGGGTCCACTGGAAGCTTGAATTACACATAATTGTATATTACTTTTTACATTTGTATCAGTATGACTTTAATAATCCTGTTTTTGATGTCAGCCGCTCTTGTTAGTGGCTCCATTGTAAAGCGCATTCTCCCGGCAGCACAAACGTGCCCTCATATAGCTGTTTGTGTTGGTGTCGTGTTTTTCTGCCTGACAGCTCCAGCAGAAAATCACTCCTGTTTCTCCAGAGTGCCGGCTCTTCACAGCCTTCTGCTAACACACAAGCGGGCTTTCAGGTATATTACTTCTCCGGATTTCAGACTGTACAAACGACAGCTGAATCTTTTCATCTTCATAAGAACTCATTCTCTGCGGGATAATGAATTTATGAAGACTGTAAGCCCAGTACACAGACACGGTTTGTGCTAAACTAAATTTATTACGCCAGTCCTGTTCATTGGAGCGTAATCACACAGATAATTTAGATTTGGTTGGCTTTGCCTTTGATGTACAACAAAGTAAGTCGCTTGACTTGATCACTTGTCATCATTTGGAGAGGATATAATGTCAAAATGAGTGTCATGACTTTTTTTCCTCTTAAGGTGTACATAATATCGTCGAGACTTTGCCACCAATTCATTGTTCTGCAGGGAAATAAAAAGGCTTTTGATGTGATATCCTAATCACTGGAGGAAAATTCATCAAAATGAAGTTGCGAAGCCTGCTGTGCAGATACATCCAAGCGATGCAAAGCTTGACGTTTTGGCAGTGCTAAAAGTAAATTAAAAAGACAATTCCTCTCGCTTTTGTTTCCCTTATTTTAATATAGCTTTTTGTCTGCACAGTCACTCCCATTCAGTTGTGTCAGTATTCTCCATCTACACCACTCATCAAAAAAAAAAAAGCTAATAAGCATTTATCTGCAGCCAATGAAGAGGATTCTGAAACAGCACAGCATTGTAAAAGCAACAGGAGTTGCTGCAAAGAAGCTACAAAATCTAAAGCACGTGCTTCATGAACTCATTGACCTTGGATGGCACAGAAAATCTATCTATCTAATCTATCTAATCACCACAGTTTGACAACCAAAGCCCAATCAATTCATCCTTGATTCCACGGACACGGCTGGATACCACACTCATCGAAATGAGGCAGGACATAGAGGCACATACATGGTCAGGCAGCACCAAACACATTTGCACACAGCCAGAGAAGTTACGAGGGGAAACATAAAAATCCAGAGGTGTCGCAAGATATTACGTATAAAAACCCATCCAAGCACTAGGGGAACATAAACACGTTCTGCTTGTGTCTATGGGTCACAGACAATCTCTAGTCACTAACTGCAAGGAATTGCATTATATATATCATTAAATGTGATTGCTTTATATGCTCAATTTTAGTTGCGTTAACGCCTCTCCTACAGATGGGAAATTATGCCTGAACAGGACTACAATCCCCCCAGTATTGAGTAAATGAAGATCTACACTTTCTAATTAAAGATGAAAATGGGCATTTTAACTTCATAATTATGATTATTATCACTTTAAATCCAATGTGCTGCAGATAAAAGTTAACGCAACGCAAGTCTGCCATTTTACACCGTGGCAGAAATGTGATTCTGGTAAACACTTCCAAACTTAATCAGAGCATAATGCCTGTGCTGCACGCAGCTGAAAATCATTACGTTTGATTGACTTCAGACTTTTTAATATCTGAATGAACCTGATGATCATGTGTATTTTTAAAACACTGCAGGCACTTCTCTCAGCAGGGTTCAGCCTTAAGGATAGGGCTGCGACTAACGACTTTTCTGATCGTCATTGACTACTGAAAAGATTAGTTGACTATTCGGATTAATGCCGCGTTCCATTTGTCCTCGGAAGTCGGAATTTCCAACTGGAACGCCCCTCGAAGTGGGATTTCCTACTGGGAAAGTGGGAGAAGCTTCACCACCCCCGAGTTACCATTCCAAGAAGGCTGCCATTCCCAGTTCCCAGTTCCGATTTCCGAGGTAAATGGAACGCGGCATACGACTCAAAATTATTAAATGGCTATTATTTAGCACTCAGCTTTTACATTTTACATGAAGTTGTTTAAATGATGCGCTAATTATACATTAAAGACATTAATGATGGAAACTTCATTCAAAAATACATCTTTTAATGAACTCTACTACCAGTCGCAGTAATGTTGCACCAGTCGCCGCCGTATTGTTTACCTGGTGCTGTAGTCTATTACGCATGCGCACCTCTCAGCAGAGATAGTAAGACGAAGATGCTTCACTCTGGTCAAAAACACGCGTGGTGACAATAGAGGCTGAATATGCAATTCTCAGCAGAGATAGGAAGGAAGATGATGCCTTACTCTGTTCATTTATTTTTTCCAACAATAGTTGACAATTAAATTCATCGATCTTTGTCGACACCGTCGACCAATCGTTGCACCCCTGCTTAAGGACAAATAGTTTGCATATGGGTGTGTGTTAAAAAAACAAACTTAACACATACAGATGCCTACAAGTTGCTATACAAGTTGTTGTACACCCATATGTCATTCACAGGGGCAAAAAAGCAATACCTCTTTTAAAGCATGAAAGGTGCATTACTTTTTGGCAGCCATTTCATCCAGCGGACATCAATCGTGTGCAGCGGTATAATGGGCTTGTCACCACTGACAATGGAGAAGCATCACCCTTACCTTGGCTGTAGAGAGGTATACCATTTTACAGCTACATAGGTACAGCAACATCAAAAAGCTAAAAGCTCTGGCCACGGTGAAGAGGGAAAGAAGAAAGTGAAGCCAATGTGTAAATCAAAAAAGGGCAACAAAAGGAAGGGAGAGAAAAATAAAAAAATGGAGGTGCTATTCTTCTTTCCTGTCTGCTTTTAATGTAACCTGCATCATTATTGCAGCTTGTGCTGATGCTGTCCACAAATCAAGCAGCTTCTTCAGATTCTCCCCAATTAAGGACTCGAGATGCAAAGGACCATGGCGTCTTTAATCACATATAAAGGCTTAAATCGGTCATTATTTTTTTAAGATCTCTTCACTCTTTAAATCAGTGCAGAAACCGGTGTTTTCTGTGTTGCCTACAAGGGATATTAAATCTTCCCTTTTGACAAAGACATCCATTACATCCACAACCTCTACACTGACAGGAACACAAAGAGAGCTGGATATTGCCGTGATCCCACTTCAATTTCTCAAAGGCCAGGACCCCAGTCACTGCAGACCATGTGCAGTGATAATGGATAGGTGCAATTCATTTCCAGGCCAAACCGAAGCAGACAGGACAGCCGTGCACACGGAAATGTGCCCGGCAGAACTGGGAGAGTGTCGGCAGAGTGTATTCGCACCTGACGTGTCTGCACGAGTTCAGTCAAACTTTCTCATTTCAGCAGGTGACATCGCTGTCATCTGAACTTGGCAACAAGACCGCCAAAGAAAAAAAAAGGTCTCGAACCTGCTCAATCTGACCCCACACTTTTGTCAGAACCGAGACTGTAATACAGGAATACGACTGAAACCTTTGAGAGCAGACCAATGCTGGCCTTTGATGGCTAAAAAGGCAAGCTCCTCTTTGCAGGTATATACTTTCTTTAGCTTCCTCCTTCTAATGAACTAACTAACGAGCACCATAGTCTGTAAATAATGTCACGGTAGGTGCTAGTGTTCATTATCTCTGACTAAAGTTGCAGATGAAATCTATGCAAGAAATGTTTCGAAAAGTGCCCCATTAAAGAGAGCTTTAGTATCTACAGTACACACACACACACACACACACACACACACACACACACACACACACACACACACACACACACACACACACACACACACACATATACATAAATCATACAGTTCATTTTTATTCTTTAAGAGTGAACCTTTACAAACACACAGCACAACTTCTCTGCCTGGATTCAGACGAGAGTAAACAATGTGTGGGCTAGACTGCAGCATTAATTTCACCTTCACTCCTGTAGTCCTCCTGAGAGCCGTGCAGGCTGAGGGCTGACGGGGGGTGAATGGAAAAAGCCGGCCAGTCAGGAGTGGCCAGGCCTCCACCGTGGTGCTGTTGAGGTCTGCTGCGCGAGTTGAGCACCGATGAAGAGCCGTCCTGTTTCATTCTCAATACCGCTGCGTATGACAAAGGCCGCGCTGCAACAGCTCTCGCAAAGTCTGGGGGGGAAAAAAGGGAAAAGATAAACAGCGAGGAGTGGCATTTTTTATTTTTTCCATCAGTCATATTTGTTAAAGATGACTATCCTACAATGTATTCAAAATATTTTACAGATTGAAGAATCCTTAATTCCACAGCGGTTTATATTAGGGTTACCTCCAGATAATTTGAAGCTTGAAAAAAATCAACGAATATTTGTAGACTTGAGTGTGTTAATGGCAAAAAGAGTAATAGCGCTCTCATGGAAAAACACCAGAAGACCAAGTATAAGCAGGTGGTTGTCTGAGCTATCCACAACTCTCCCCTTGGAGAAAGCACCAACAACATCATTTTCATAAAATCTGAGACCCTTTCATTTACTATGTATTAAGGACAGATTTTTCAAGTGTGATGGAAGAATCTGGGGTCGTTTGAACAGTGGCACTTTGCAGTAAATAATATTTAGGAAATGTATCCTGTTTTTTTCTATTTTTTTTACAAAAGGTAATAAAATGGACTAAGGCATTATCCTGATCCCCAACCAAGATTTGGAACGATTTGGAGGGAGGGGGGTTAACATGCTTGTTCAATGTATGTAACTGTGTTACTTGATACTTCTTGGTTATTTTGTGAAAAAAATAAAAAGAATGTTGGTAAAAAAAAAAGAAAAAGATGACTATTCTAATGCCGTACTATCCTATTCTACAAACATTAGCACAATGCCATCACCGTCCCATCCACCTCACTTTGAAACTGGTAAGCTCACACCAGTTTTCCATTCTTTGAAGAACAGGATCATCTGCAACGAACTAGTGTTTACATGACAGGAACAGGAACAAACAAACATACGAATAATAGAGTGCAGGCGGCGCAATAAAGAAGTGTCACGACTCAGACACAGCTCCAAGTGAAACAGATGAAAAAACATCCCACGGATTCAAAATTTCACTGGGGAAGCAGACGACGTGCAGAAAGATTTCATAGATTTGGAGTTCTACGAATGTCTTAATACAGGCTGCTAAGTGCTGCTTATCATCACAATCACTTGTTTGCACAAGTGCAAAAAAAAAGGAGCAACTGTTTGGTGGAACATTACTGTAGTATTTTTCCTGGGTGTTTTGCATCTTGCTCTCCACTCAGAGTAAACCTGAATACTAGTGTTTCACGTCCTGTCCACAAAGGTGCTATCGTGTCTTGTACTTGTCTTGTAAACATGCAGTCTCTGAAAGCAACTGCATAGTTTGTCATCAAAGATAACATATTGAATAAAAAGGTGAGTGTAACAGCAAAGGAGAGGAAACACTTCTTTAAAAGTAGATAAGTTCAAGGAGACTCTGAATTTCATCCCGTCCTCCGAACAGACAAACGGCGCTGTCACTCGTCATTACTGTCTCTGTGTTTTCCTATTACCAACTTTTGAGGAATTCAATCCACTTTCCACAGGGTAAGGTGATATCGTGTTGCGCTTTTATGATACCATAAATATAACAGCTCAAAATTACACAAACAATTTTCCCCTTGACAGCTGATCATCGTACATCATTTTGAAAGCAACAGGAAAACACAGATAAAACAAATCAATGCACAGACATCGCTGAGGCTAAATTGCAAAAGACTGGAGGCTTGAGGAACAGGAAGAGTCTGTAATCAGAGTTCTGCAGTGGGGGGTGGGAGCGCTTTGCGTGACATGATAAAGTGCCATGAAAGAACTGAATAAAACTAAGAAATAATTACGTGTCCTTGGGGACTTGTCAGCTGCAAAAATACAGCTATCTAAAAATGGAGCGCGGGTAATTACTGTATAGCATATTCTCGGGTGCAGCAGGATGTGGAACTACACTTAAAATTATAAGTATTGTGAGTTTGAAAAATTGAAAAGCAAAGGGAATGGTTGTACGTCGCTAGTCAATTCATTTCTCACGCTGAGAATCAGCTCGACTTGGGAGGAAACGCATCTCCTCTGCTCATGCTTGCAACAGCGTTGAGGGTATCGTTGCTACGGAAAAATGACCGTTGACGGCTGAAAAGTCACCTCCAACAGGAAACGGTGGCTCAGATTAGCACGTCCCACTCTTGTGTGTGACCCATGCAGTATGACCGGACCCACCATGGTGATGAAATGTGCGTTGTGATGTTCAATAGCAATTAATCAAACATTAAAGCGACACTACGTAACTTTTCCACCTTAATATCATATTTCCAGAGTCATTGTGATGGTACATCAACTTCCAACAGGTTTAATGACACCTCTGTCATGGTCTGAGGGGTCTGTATCGCCTTCACTGGCACTATGTAACTTTGAGGAGCATGGTAGGAACCCTGCCACACTAAAAAACTACACATTTTTACGGCTTTGACTGCTTTACGGCATACGTCACTTCCCCCTCCTTCCTGATTCGCAGTCGAGACGAAAATGGGCGGGCTTGGAGCGCAGCTCCGCAGAAGCTGGTAACCCGTTGCTGCGTTATGGCTGCAGCAGCTCCACACATAACAGACGTGGGGAAAAGATTGCTAATGGTTTAACTTTTCAATGGTTTCCTGCTCGGAGGCAGAACCACGCAGGCCAAGTATCTGATATAACAGAGTAAAAGAGTGAAAGAGTCGTCGGCTCGCTTGGATCGCGGCTGTAACGATCAAACACCTTCCACACAGTAAAGCCTGAATTATGGTTCTGCATTAAATCGACGCGTACCCTACGCCGTAGGCTCTGCTTCGATTTAACGCAGAACCATAAATAAGCCTTAAACCACAAACAGTCACACACACCGGCTCGGATCAAAACACGGGTTTTATTCCCCACTTCGCCAGCTAAACGCAGTTGCTGGCCAGCTCTCTGCGGTGCAATTAACCCCAATCTTCAGATAAAACTAGTTTGTTGAGGAAAAAATATTAACTCTTATTTGTAGCTGCAGACGAAAAAAATAATCTCACGAGGAAAACAAAAATATTGCTCACGCCTCGGAGCCTCTTCAGCATAATATAGCAGTCAAAAAAAAAAGAAAAGAGAAGTAAGAGGGATACAAAACATGTACTGTATGTTGTACTATTATACAAATTTATTGAAACACATGGCTCTTCAGTAGGGATTTCATATGGATCCAGACCGTTAATAATCATTATTTTCTCCATATACCGCTCCCTGGCTTCCTTGTTTAAGGTATCCCGGTAAATTCCAGTTCCTTTCCAGCAGTTTAACATCTTTTTTTTGTGTTCCGTCTGTTCACTTGGTGAAACAGAAAAGCGTCCCGTCTTCTCTCATCAAAACAAATGCAGCGACGGGACAGGAGTTTTCCGGCAGTACGCGCTGGTGCTCACGGGAAACGTAGTGTTCTTTCTGGTAAAGCACTACCGCTTTGGTCCAAAAGATGCCGCCAAACTCAGAAAAGCTGAAAGTTACGTTGTGCTGCTTTAAGATTTTTATTTGGTGTTATTACAATTAATTACCATCTTAGATGTGACTTTGGGGGGGGGGGGGGGGGTATCAAGTTTTCAGGTTGCTGAGAACACTTCTTTCTGAGAGTATTTTCTAACTTTTGCTTCTGTTGTGGGGTGGAAAGGCGAGTGGGTGGTGCCTGGGTTGGCTGTCGGGGGTTGGGTGTTCATGTTGGTGTGGTTTCTTGTCCCAGCCAACCGCGTCAGCTCCACCTGGTTCTGTCATTTTGGGGTGCTGGGTGCTGGGTTGGTGGGGGGGACTGAGCTTGGGTGGTTTTGGTGACGTAGTGCAGCACGGTGGGACTTTGGGGGGGGGGCTCTCAGGGTGCACTGTACAGTATATGTGGGTGTGAATGTGTATAGGACTATCAGTATCATCTGAATGTCATTTTACAATGCTAAAATTTGTCGTTACAATAATATTAGATTACTTTCTGCATTTATTTATATGTATATATGTTTGTTTGTTTTTTGTTGTTTAAAAAAAAAAAGAATTCTCAAGACTCAGAAAACCAGATGGATATCATGTGTAATTATGGATTACTGGAGAATGGGTAAGATTAAATCTTTTTCAGACATGTTAAACAGGATTTGTGTGTATATTGGTATGTGTATATAACTGGGGTAGCCAAGCGTTGCTTTTTGATCCTTCGATGTCGGCTCTTCCTTTCATTGTGAAGCAGAATTCACCAAGCGTTGGATTGTTCACCCACTAATAGGGAACGTGAGCTGGGTTTAAACCGTCGTGAGACAGGTTAGTTTTACCCTATGGATGATGTGTTGTTGCAATAGTACTAGTAAGTAAGTAAAGTTTATTTATAGTGCTTTTCACAGACATTTGAGTGAACGAAGAGCTCACAGACTCAATAGATCTAAAAGTTGCAGGTAGAGCATTCAAAAATTTAGTGTAGTAGAAATAGTAAAAGTAGTAGGTGTTTGCAGATTGGGTATAGATTTACTTTATAGATTTTCTTATTTTGTGTAGATTCAGTTAAAATAGATTCATTTGTACATTCAGTTAAAATAGATTAATTTATTTATATAAATGTATGTACAAGGGATTCTGTATGTTCAAAAATGTGTATGTGTGCATGTGTGTATATGTTTATCTATTGGTATATAGTTGCAGATTCATACTAGAGTTTACTACATACTAGAGCGTTGTTGGTTTTGACATGTCTGGAATGAATCAATAAATGAAATGAAAATGAACATTCTTCAGGCTGTGTGTATCCACAAGAGCAAGATCTTTTCGAAAGCATAAGACTATTGGCCAGCAACAGAATGAATGCCTCAGTTTTTCCCCCTGAAAATACTAAAAGAAGTGCAGGAAGACTGAAACTGAAACTGTGCCGTTCCAACACAAGACGCAACAACTGCTAAAGCGTCTGTATTATGTTGAGAGCTGCTGTATGTGGACATTTTAGTGCAAACATTAGGGATGTTTCACACTTTTATGCTCCGCCACAAACTAGTGCTAAAAAAATCTAAATAAATAAGAAACCTTTGAATGCATCTCACTGAAAAACAAAGTGTTTCATTTCGCGGATTATCACAAAAAGGCAGCTTCAACTGCTGGCAGCTACAGAGTCAAAAGCAGTTTATCATCACCATGAAGTAGGAGTACAAAATCAACCTGCATCAGCCTTTAATCAAGTTCAATAAAGGTCTCAAGAGGAGCCTTCTGGGTTCTCTTTTAATTGGATGAACTCAACCGAGTATGATTTGACTAACATATGCTCCCACATGTGAATTCTGATTGACAACTGTGTTGAAACGGCTAAAGTGTGGCTGAGAAGAGCTGAAGGAGAGGACAGAGAAACAATTTATTTTACAGCAGGTTGATTCTATTCACTAAAGATAAGACGTCTTCATTTAGTCGCAACACTGTCAGTACAAAATGCTCAATTTCCTCACATAGCAGGAAATCACATCCACGCGTTCATACGTCACATCGTGCAGCGCTGGTCGACGTGCTCCTGTTGTGGCAGTAAATTATAGTGTACATGCTTCTTAGACACTTCATTAGTAACAGTGACCATGTTATTGCACACATGTTTTAATTGTAATTTTCTGTTTGAATAGTCAGACCCGAGACTATTATTGAATCATCAGATTCCTGTGTCGAAGTAAAACCGGCAAATGCGAAGTAATTTGGACTAAAACAGTAGGGTATCAAAAGAAAAGAAAAGCTGGAACACAAATTCTTTTCTCGACAGTGTGAAGCAAATTGTTATCCTCCTAATTCCCACCAAAGTCTCACAAAAAATCCACCCAAAGTGCTTATCACCGAGCAAATCTGGGATGCAGAATGACAGGCACGTCATCTGTCGCACTGCATCAAAGCTGTGGAGCTAAATATCCCTTAGACCATGAATAAACATTGACTCTGACGGAGGTTACATTTATTTACGTATCCTGCTTGTGCACTTTATCCGCCCATCTGCCACTGGGCTATAATCAACATATTGATATGTTTGTTCACCTGTTGACGATTTCTGCAATTAACTCGAGCAAATATGTACTTATGTCAGTTCGAGCAATCAAGGCAAACCAAGTTGGTAAATAAAGACATACTGGAGAATCGGTAGAAGTAAATCCTTTGAGAACACAGCTAGGACAATAATCAAAGTGCTTCAGCAATTGTCATCATTTTCTTCCCTGCGTGAACCCTGTTGCTCGAGAGGTTGTCTGAAATGCATCAAAGGCATAATTTGTTCATTTGTAGTGATGCACCGAAATGAAAATTTGTGGCCGAAACCGAAACCGAAAATAATAATAAACACTTGGCCGAATACCGAACAATACCGAACATGGTTCTTCAGCAGTTTTTCATTTACTTTGCCAATTTTTTCACCATTGCATCAATCAAATACATTTGATTTAGGCATGTTTTTAAAAGAAAAAAATCTTTTACAAAATTACAAGGTAGAAAATATTTATTGAACATAAAAAAATGAAAAAATTTTAATTTCCCAGCATTATGTTGTTTTGGTTCCACCTCCTGGTGAATGTTAGGTAAAATTCTTATGGGGTTAGTTTTTGGTTGGCCAACGATTTATGTAGTGTGCAATGTTACGGGACGGAGCGGCCAGTCTATTTCCTTATATTACAACGCCGTTATTAATTGTTCGGTTTTTTCCCCACTTATTCCACCGAACACCGAAAGTGTTTTTTTGCCATTTTCGGCCGAACAATTTCGGTTACCGAACAATCGGTGCATCACTATTCATTTGTTCTCTTGTTTGAACCCTAAACACAAAGAGGTATAAAGGAAATGTCTTTCACTGTCTTTACTGACCAACATTGAAGAAATCACCCTACTTCCTTTTAATTGTTACAGGTCTCGCAAGAGGAATTTGTGTCTATTCTTGCTCAAAACACGAGTTCAGCTGCTCAACAGTCAATGTGGTCATTGGTTCTGTCCGTCACCATGCTCCAAGCACTTACAATACGTGATAGATCAGCACTACAGACAGGACAGATCTCTCTCCTATTGTAGTCGTGCTACGGAACGATGTGTATAATTAATATCTGGCACGGTCCACCTGAAATCACAGACCTCCAGGAAAACTAGTCACCCTGATGAAAGCATACGTCTCTCCAAGATTTCCAATATACTCCACCGCTTTAGTGAAAGCTTCACCCGTTTATCCTCCTTGCCCATCCTATGGAGACTGAAGCGTGCCTGTACCATCACAGACGCTGGATTTTGCACCTTTTACCGATAAAGGGCTGGCTGGTCCTTCTCATTATTGGTACGCAGAACATGAATTTTCTCCCCAAAACAAGCTAAAACATGGACTCAAATGTCACCACTGTATTTCTACCCGTCTGTGATGAGCTCATGCGCAGAGAAGGCATCGTGTTTCTGGGCATAGTAGATTCCTCCTCACACTTCAGGTTACCCTTTTTGAATGATGATGGTTTTCCGAGGCACCCCCGAGTCCTTAGACCTTAGACCTAGACTGTTAAAGGTTGGCGTGATGGTTTTTCAATGTGCGGCGTTGCCCGAGGGCTCGGAGGTCACATGCATCCAACAGCAATTTCCAGCCTGGGACTCTACAAGCTGAGATTTCCCAAGACACCCTGTATTGTTTCACAATATTAAACACTTGAGATGCTGGAAGAACATTTTAAACTGTACACCTTTTATTTTGAACTGATCTTTAACAAAGTTAGCCACTAATTAGTGAGCTATAACACATCCTTGCTTGGAATAACGAAGACATATTGTCAAAGCTGTATACTGTATGTGTTGAGCTGAATCTCAGGAATGGATCCCAACTACACTTCCCAGTAGCAGCAAGCAGGCTGCTGGTCACCTGATCAGTCATTATCACTGATTTTGAGCACCTGAGAAAGATTGGGGGATGCTCAGTTAGTCAAACAAACAAACTTCAGAGGAAAGAAGCTCCAAGTCCACTCATGGATTCAGTCCAAAGACGCCAATGGTCGGTGAAATGTTTTATTTGCTTTGATAGTTTGTGTTTCAAGTTTATGTTTAACTGCTGTGTAGATTGGTTAATGAAAGCATTGCAGCATTGACTTTATTGTTTTTGTGTTGAATGAGTTTGCGCTAAGATAATATTTCATTTTTCAGTAAGAAAATATTTCATTTTGAGTTTGAAAAATGTAAAAGTATGGAATAGAGAAGGATAATACAAAGGTGAAAATGTTAGTTCTGTTGAATGTTAAAACTTACTAAAAATGTGTAAAGTTCATTAATTAAGATTTTTCCTTTTAAAAGGCTTAAATTCATGAAATTAGATTTTCAACTTTGTTCAATTTAAAAGGCGTAAAATATTAATTTAAAAATGTTTAAGATATTTGATTAATTTTAAAATGTCAGTTTTTTTTGTTTCTATCTTTAAAGGTTTACAACCTATTGTGATGAAGTGACCAACCAACCTAAAGAAAAATAAAAGTTTGAGTTGGGAATTGGAATTGAGTTGTCCTTGCGTCCTTTTGGAGGGAAAAAGAGTTGGACTTGACAGTATGTGCATGGGATACTGCAGCACACGCGTATACTGTGCATAAAATGCAGTATACGGTACACCGTAAAAGTGTCCATGCTACAGCATAAACAGCAGCTGCTCATGTTTCTGCTTCCACTCCAGTGAGACGTTGCACCATGGGATACAGTATACGAGATGGTGTGGCCAGTTGCTCGTTGGAAATGTCCCCAGAAGTATCACACCATGTAAGGCCCTTCTCACATAGTGCAGAATGTGCAATTAATCCCATCCTGAATATTGTCTTACTGTTTTGGTAAATTAAAACATGCAACAGTAGTGTGAAGCTTTGGAAATGTTGTAAGGGTTTAGTGGACACTGCTGCGATACTCAAACCTGACACCCTGAGCCTCTACCAATCAATGCGCCGATGATTAAAGCTTCCCGGACGGTCTCTCTTTTATCCGTGTTTCTTTACATCTCTCCAAACTTTTTAATGCATTGCTGACATCAAATTCCAGATTGATCTTATTTCATATGCTTTATCAAGTTGACTGTCCGGGAAATTGGATTCCTGTCGTTGCTGTGACATCGTGCAATAATTAATTGCATTTAATTTCAGTTAAAATGGTACATGTGGCCTAATATAAAACGGACCACCCATTTCAAGGAGCATCCCTTAATTTTCTGGACGCTACCATTTTCAAAAGCTTCCTCACCAACTTTTCACGAGACCTGGAATGTCTAATGAGGCAAGCCTGTCTGTTTCTTTTATATATATAGCTCTTTTGCTGAATGGTTGTAAAGAGCTACAAAGAATAAGGTACCTTGACATGCGAGGCTCATGGCTTATCTGTCATGACTTCTCTTTTCGCCTCAGTGTTAATATTATGCTTTTTTTTTTTTTTTTTTTTTTTGGTCCAAGCAAAAATGGTAAAAATTCAAGAGAAAGAACTTCAGCTGAAAAACGTATGATGCAGGAGCCATTATCAGCACAGACATTTGCACACTGTGAATCCTGAATCATCTGCTCTATTCACACATGGGCTCATTTGGACATTTTTGCCGAGTACATTCCCCACACAGCCCCGTCCGTCTGACGCGCACTATTGTGTTGCCACACACAACACAACCCCTTCGGATAATGTCTGAAATACTTCAGGGCTCCAGCGCATGTGTGAAGGTGGCTTAAGTGTCCCTCCACTGGTAAACAGGCCTTTCCTAATAATTCCTGACAGCCAATGTTGGCGCTAACTTGGAAAAAAAAACTGGATTGCAGGTGATAATTTCGACAGAGATTTCTCTTCAGACTGAAAAGTGAATACCGATGACATGAATGTGTTGTACATCTGTGAACAAAATCCTCAGAAAACATGCAAAAATACTTGTTCGCTCACTTGACTGTTGTTTATTACTGTTATTTGTGGGAAATAAACATCAGAAATGCACCTTTCCTCGTGTCCAGGAAAAACAACATCCTATACTCGCGCTTAATCCCAAACAAACACCTGCATTCTGCATTTGTCCCTTTTTTTTTTTTTTTCCTACTGAAGCTGGTGTGCAGTCTCCCTCTTGTCAGCTGTCACCCTCTACTGATAAAAGCAGTGACCCTTGCAGATCCCACTGATCCCTATCTCTCAGAGGGCGTAAAATCAGAAGCACGCATTGTTGTCGAAAGGGCAGCACCTGCTGCATTTCTGAGGGCTCTAATGCAACGCCATCAGTTACCATCTCAGGTCTTAACACCACCTTTACGATAGCATCACCGGCGACGGCTGAAGCCGTTTTATACCTGAACCAAGAACAAAAAGCCAAATGCTCCTGTCACCGCGCCCTGATTATCATGCGCATGTTCTGCTATTAGATCGGGGGGAAGGGGGGGTTGTCGCTTTAATGGAGATTTGCATTGTTATGCAAACAAATAAAAAACAGAGGTGAAGGTGAGTCTAAAAGGGGGACGAACACGGCAGCTCTGGGAAACATTGAAAACTCATATACTTAGTATAGGTCATGGGGATGAACATAAAGGACAATGTGTTACTCGTGTGTGGATCTGACTGCGACCTCTTGACTGTCATGTGAAAAATTAATTGGAATAACATACAGTAAGGAGGTGAGATGCTCACGGGGGCTCAAGTAGACGGGTATGATTAGCCGTAGCCTGTAAGATTAATGAAGACCTTCACAGGGAGATTATATTGACTCAAGCTGATTATGCTTGAGACCATTTATTCAGCAGAATATCATTACAGATGGAACAATCCATACATTATATGCAACCTCACCTCACCCCCTGTCACAGTAGACTACTTGCTAAACCCTGTCTTTTTTTCCTCATTGTGGCCGCACTGAGAGGATCATGTGAGTAACAGTGAAATCACAGTGGGGTTGTATAATGTATGGCATTAATGTGTCATGCCTTCTAATGAGCAGTGTGGGAGTCTCCACATATTCTGTTTTACTAGTAATAATTTGATCTCTTCTTGGGGATACAGCATATTTCTACAATGAAATTAATAAAAATGTAAAAGAACAAACTTTTTAAGTGGTCTCAGGGAACATGACTCCTGTCAGCAGCAACCTTTTACAATCTTTGTCATCACGACATGGGCTTATTGTGTGTTCGTGGGTACTTTAGAAATGCCAAATCTAACTTCCCTGGGCACTGATTACAGCGTTGATCACTGGGCAAACTAATAGAGCTCGACTGCCAAGACTTGAACTTCTCGTACCCATAGAAATCAACAATAGCTTTTTTGTTTTTTTTTCACACTTTTTGTTTCTGTCATTCATCTCTCCGAGTGAAGTCGTGCGTATAAAAGAGACTATCACCAGTCAGGCTCTGCTGCCAGCTGGAGGAAGTCCACCCGTCCCTGACGATAGGACCAAAAATAAATTGTACATATCTTGTTTTCTGTACCGTTTATCTGCAAGAAGGACAATTGGAAAGAATCGTGAAGAGCGACTTTTGCTTATTGCTGGCACTGTCGTTGTTTTTCAGATTATTAAGGTGATGGGGAATTTAGAAATGCAAACCCTGTTATGGCTTGGAGGTGACTTTTTTTTTAAAGCACCATCCAACTCCATATTTTGACGTTTATATTTCAAGCTGTGGAATCACAGCAATATATTCACTGCATCACCCAGCCCTATAGCTGCATGCAAATACTCCCCACACACAGCTATATTTCTGGCGTGTGACTCTTTTGCCCTTGATGAAAATGACTTCATGCATTACTTATACAGCACTACACTCCTATATTCCCTGCAACCCACTTTTAATATTTAGATACGTCAGATTTAGCCAAGGAACAGCTGAATTACCATTCCACACTTAATACTCCAAGAAACATTTTAGTTCAATCAGTCGCTGGCTGTGAGGGAGGGAGGGAAGTAAAAAAAGGCCTCAGACATCATGCCAGCCCAACCCACCTTTAAACATGAGAGAAATCTAACTGCGCTTCCCTATATGTGATTTAAATATCAGTGGAATGAAAATTATTAGATAGAGGAGACAGGTAAAGAGGAAAATAAAACAGAACAGAGGATTGCCTCTCGTCGAAGTTTCAGAGAGAACAGTAGGTCAATAATCCATTACTCAAACCATCATGTCAGGAGTATTATAATAGAAACGGCAGCATTATATCAGTGGGGATAGCTGCTCAGGGCTCATAATGCTGATAATATTGAAAACCAGTTTGAAGTGCAGCCCTCTTATTAAAATATTGCATGCTTTTGAAATCTCAGACACATGCCACATGCTGTAGCATCTGCAACTGCCCTGAATGAAGGAGCAGACTATTACTCAATCCACGCAGTCAGGTGATATTTGTGTGTAGAGTTCAGCCCTCCTAAAACCAGAATCCACTCATCCATCCATCTACCCATCATCCACCTACCCATTCATCCATCCATCCATCCATCCATCCACCTACCCATTCATCTATCCATGCATCCATCCACCTACCCATCCATCCATCCATCCATCCATCCACCTACCCATTCATCCATCCATCCATCCATCCATCCACCTACCCATCCATCCATCCATCCATCCATCCACCTACCCATTCATCTATCCATGCATCCATCCACCTACCCATCCATCCATCCATCCATCCATCCACCTACCCATTCATCCATCCATCCATCCATCCATCCACCTACCCATCCATCCATCCATCCATCCATCCACCTACCCATTCATCTATCCATCCATCCATCCACCTACCATCCATCCATCCATCCATCCATCCACCTACCCATCCATCCATCCATCCACCTACCCATTCATCTATCCATCCATCCATCCACCTACCATCCATCCATCCATCCATCCATC
This sequence comes from Cololabis saira, assembly GCF_033807715.1. Taxonomy (NCBI): domain Eukaryota; kingdom Metazoa; phylum Chordata; class Actinopteri; order Beloniformes; family Belonidae; genus Cololabis; species Cololabis saira. The sequence continues at coordinate 40,785,672 of NC_084590.1, forward strand.
CATCCATCCATCCACCTACCCATCCATTCATCCATCCATCCATGCATCCATTCATCCATCCATCCATGCATCCATCCATCCATCCATCCACCTACCCATCCATCCATCAACCATCCATCCATCCATCCATCCATCCATCCACCCATCCACCTACCCATCCATCCACCTACCCATCCATCCATCCATCATCCATCCACCTACCCATCCATCCATCATCCATCCATCCATCCACCTACCCATCCATCCATCAACCATCCATCCATCCACCTACCCATCCATCCATTCATCTACCCATCCATCCATCCATCCATCAACCATCCATCCATCCATCCATCCATCCATCCATCAACCATCCATCCATCCACCTACCCATCCATCCATCAACCATCCATCCATCCATCCATCCATCCATCCACCTACCCATCCATCCACCTACCCATCCATCCATCCATCCATCATCCATCCACCTACCCATCCATCCATCCACCTACCCATCCATCCACCTACCCATCCATCCATTCATCTACCCATCCATCCATCCATCCATCCATCAACCATCCATCCATCCATCCATCCATCCATCCGCCTACCCATCCATCCATCCATCCATCCATCAACCATCCATCCATCCATCCACCCATCCATCCATCCATCCATCCATCCATCCATCCATCCATCCACCCATGCTGTACTGCTCATCCGAGTTTGGATAACAGCCCACCTCCTTCCTTATCTTTTCTGGAGAGGCACCAAGACAGCAGCAGAAGAGATGCCCAGACAGTCCTCTGAGAAAGCTCATTTTTGCTGCTTGTATCTGAAATCTTATTGTTGAGGTCACTGCAGGTGCTGCGGCGCCTACTCTATTTTCCCTCACTGCCGGCAGAAACCAAAAAGCAAACAAAACTAAAGGGATGCTTGAACTCTTCTATTTGAGGTAATAACTCATCCCCCAACTGGAGGGAGCAATCCACATTTTTTTTCCAAGGCAAGAACTGTGGTTTCAGACTCAGATGTGCCAGCTACTGCACACCAAACAGAATCAGATCATGATGGCCGTCACTACTGGATGGCGCTAATGGGAACTAGGGCTGGGCGATATGGACCAAAAGTCATATCTCGATATTTTCTAGCTGAATGGCGATACTCGATATATATCGATATTTTTTCTGTGACATAATTGGGGTTTCCCCCAAAGCATTATAGCATAGCATCTCTGTTAGCTTCATTTTTTTCTGAGGCAAACCCTTAAAAAAACAGTCAGTTTTAATACAATGCCTTGTGCCAAATGTCACACAGGTTCCTTTATTAACAGAGGTCTGCACAATATCAAAATGTATAATGAATGAAATAAAAATAAACTGTCTGCATATATAGAATAAAATGCTTCTTGAATAAAATAAAATAAATATCCCTTTCCTGCATAACAATTAAATTCAAATACACTGTGCAATTAATACAATGTAGACAGTAACAGGCAGACTTTTCCACTGAGGTTGACAGTTGTGGAAATAACAAAAATGTGTGCAAATCTCAAATAAAACATTCAAGTCAATTTGTCACAAAATAAGCTACGGTATATCAAAATCATAAAAAAAAAAAAAAATTAAATCGATATAAACGATATTGTCTCGTACCATATCACGTTTGAAAATATATCTATATATATTAAAATCTCGATATATCGCCCAGCCCTAATGGGAACACGTCATCTGGAAGAGAAAGGTAGAGACCAAATTGGGTGCCTTTCGACCCTTGGCTGGTCATAGGAAATGTATCCATAAAAATAATCAACAAAGGGTGGGCATGATAGGGCCCAACCCTCACCAGGAATGGGTCTGACTTATTGCTGTCAAACAATGGAATCTCACCCTCAAAATGGCCCAGAGCAATCTCACCATATTCAAGAATAGATGGACGCCCCCGGGGACGCATTTATATGCCTCTTCCAGGCCCAAAAAAATACACTGGCTGTCCAAACTCCTGTGGACAGTTCATTATCATTGAGAGAGAGCTGGTCCAGTGGTCCATGACCAGGACAGAACATGTGATATATCTACAGAAAAAACATGGAAATATTGGTCCAATACGCTGACAAAAACATTCCCTGTGCAGCGAGGAATACAATCCTTAAGTAGATCTGAGAAATGCTCAATGACAACCCCACTAACATAAAAAAATCTTTGGATGAAATCAAAAATTCCTCCCCAGGCCCCAAAAGAATAAAAGCAAACACCGGCCATTACAGGCCACAATACGCACCTTTTATTTTTCTCATTCAACAAGGAAAAAATAAATTATAAATGTATCAATGCAGAGCAAAACTGCATAAATAAGACAGATTGGGATAACAGTTTGTAACAATGAGGTAAAATGATGTGTTTGTTCCAGACACTGTACATCGTTTATCTCACCGATGGCTTAGATGATAAATGTGGTAAACAACATTTTTAAAATGATCACATATCCCACGCCTACCCCAAATTATCAGAGGTAAAGATAATTATTATTAAAAGCTTGACTAAAACTGCATCAGATCTACAGGTACAAGCATTCTTTTGAGACGGTATCAAGCAATAACAACAGAAGGCAGTGGGTGGCAGTGGGATGAGACACCTGCGATGTGCAAGGGCAGCAAATACTGTCAAACGTGGGCAGCTGAGGGGTCAAGGAGGCCGATCCCTGGACCTAATAAATGGACTCAATTGAATCAAAAGAAACAGAGAAGTTTTCCAAGGTCTTTTATCTACAAGGTCTTTTATCTAGTGGACTTATTTCATATCATGGTATTTATCAGATACAGGAAATTCATATTATTTCAATACACTTTAACTTTCCAATTACACATTACCTTATCTTACAGGAGTTTTATTTACAAAAGCAACATTCATTCCCCAGCTCGTCTTAATTCCACCTTGTACACTGAAAGGAAACATATTTCAAGGCTTGTGAACCCTGGCAAGGCATTAAAAGACAGGAAGTTGATATTTTTCACATTATATTTGATATATTAAGTGTTTATCATAATTTGATGACCTTTAGAATGTTTATTTTATTTTTAAGCTTTGATTCCATCGCTGCTGCATAGGCCCTTAAAAATGCATGTATATTTGGCCTCGTGGGGTAAAGTTACTGAGTCAGCCAGACAACCCAGTGTTCAGTCATAACCTTATCCCTCCAACTGAACATGAGAAATAACCAAATAAATGTAAAGTGTAATAAAGCAAAATGGAGAATCAAAGTAGCATTAAAAAGAAAACCATCATAAAAACAAATACAGATGAAATCAGAAAGTAAATAGGTTTTCCTATTAAAAATGTCATGTAAAAAATCTTAATTTGATGAATATCTGTGTTTTATATAGTATTTTTCAATTATTTATGTTAAAATGCAGGCTTTTTAAAAAAAAATATTAAACTGTTTTCCGCAAAATCAATACAATTGTGGGTATTTTGGAAGAGCTGTCGCTTACACGTATTGTTCAAAACATCCCAGGGATTACTCTTTACAGCTTCTGTTTGACCCTCTCTACACTGCCATTTTTAGAGCATGTATATCTGCACCTGTCGCTTTAAATCAAATGAGCCACTTGTCTGCTTCCCCCTCTCCTCCGTGAAGGGAGCAGAAGTGGGACCACAGGTCTCTTTTGCTTGTCGGCTGATGGCAGGAAATGCAAGGGTTTGTACTGGCCTGAACATCCAACAACTGAGCCCTCCCAACACCTTCCCAATGCCTCCCATGATAAGTGGAGTAAATGTTGCTTGCAAAGACAACAATAGCCAGGGCTGGATTTTTCAGAATCGTTTGGTCCTGTGCAGCCAGTCTACAGCCATCCAAACAGAAACATTCTGCTGTGGAACACCATTGGTTGTTGTTGTTCTGAAAAGCTTTCATTGCTTAATTGTATTTTATAGGCAGTACTCAAGTTGAGGGGGGATGGCATCCCCCCCTGAAATAAAAGCGGTCCAAATCATCCCCCCTGTAAAACTGCCATCCCCCCTTTCCATCCCTTATGTCATTTCATCAATGAATGTGGTTTTACTGCTATTTCAACATTTAGAGTCATCACCAGAAAAATAACACCAGAAAAATAACTTATTTGACAATTTTCACCTGTTTCAAGTAAATTTTCACTTGAAATAAGTAGAAAAATCTGCCAGTGGGACAAGATTTATCTTCTCATTACAAGCAATAAAATCTTGTTCCACTGGCAGATGTTTCTACTTATTTTAAGTGAAAATCTACTTGAAACAGGTGAAAATTGTTGTTTTTTCCAGTGATGAGTCTTGTTTTAAGTGTAATGAGATTTTTTTTACTAAAATGAGATATTTTAACTAGAAATAAGACAAATATTCTTGTTAAGATTTTGAGTTTTTGCAGTGATCCATTTTACTTATCCTGTGAAGGACAGAGTCATATTGATAAGTTCAGAAAACAGTTTTTTATTGTTGTGTTTTGATGTATTTGATGTAAGCCCAGTGGATATTTAAAGCTTACAGAAGGCTGCATTTAACTGCTGCCATGTCATTCCTGCAGTATTTCTGCAGGTGTTTTGGTCACTGCTATTATTTGTAATATATTATATTATTTGTAATCAGCACAAATTATCTTTCCCCATATGATAAAATCCACCATCCCCCCTGATTTTTTTTTACAACTCGAGTACTGTTTATAGGTATTCTACAGTTGAAACGTTTTGTTTTGTCTTTAACTGCACCGGTCTTAATATTTCTCCAATAAGTTTCCCCATTTTATTCAAAGAAGAAAAATAAAGATTTTCACCCATATCTTGATCAATGGATGGCACATAATGTTAACAAGCAGATAGATAATAACAGTATCTCTTGTTTCCCCTTAAGGAATTTACTGTAATTTCTCCTCAATTGTACATTGATCTGCTCCAAGAATTCCAAAGCAATCACAACTTTAACAGCCACAGAGGGAATTTACTAGTGTGTGTGGAATCCAACCAAATGCCTCGTCCTCTGCTAAACCTTAGAAGATACCTCTGACACTGGTAAATATTGAGGTTGAATATTGATGTAGTGACTGAACAAGATGCATCCAATAATCGGGAGAATCTTTAGCAACATTTGAGACCACAGAAGATAAAAAAAAAAAGAAAGGAGATGATTGTTGATCTCTACAATCGTATTAAAATTTGATAAAACAGTTCCTTTCCTTAAGTTTTTGTTTTAACAAAAATACTTGGGGGAAATATGTGTTTGGATCTTTTCTCTTCTCTTGAGAACTTTAGTGGGAGATTTAAGTGTTGACTGTTTATGTGTGACCCTGCCTTAGATGTTTTTGGTAGTACACTGCAAATAAAGAAAAACTTTGATTATGAACTGCCACACAGCAGATGTAACTGTCCCATTTTTCTCATGCATTTTCCCACATCTCATGGATCACTTACAACATCCCAGGAGAGCAGCTCATTAAACTCTGCAGACAGTACTTTAAAATGCCCCGATGAAATTACAACAACCCTCTGTGTGCTTTTCCAAATAACAACACGATCCTGCTGCTGCCTTCTAAACTAACATTACAGCAAGGAGCTTGCTCTAGCCAGCCTTCCTACTAATGGTAATTATAGCTTCCTTTTTCTTAGCGCAGGCCTTGACTTTCTGTATTCTCAGGGGAGCGGTAAACTTTTCTAACAGTGGAAATGGGAGGAAGGACACGTTTCCTCTACATTCATAGATTGCATCTATATCTTGCAGCAGATATGGCACTGCTGAAAAAGACTAACGATATCCAACATGAAGTAATTGCTTTTTGAGATCATTGAGATCACTCATTTTCATGTTTTCACATCGTGTGGGCTTCCTTTCCTAGCTTTGTCCCTATATGCGTAAGCAACACATGTCATCATAGCTTATCGGGCTGACTGGGTGGATAAAGGCTGACACAAATACACATTTGTCATAAATTACTCATTACTCAGTGTATCACTTCTATTGTGATACTGTTAGACTCAGCAATTGTCACAAAAATAGTCTGTTTATAATCCATCTCTACTGCAAGGTTTGCGTATTGATTTGGCATCTACATTAACAGCCATCAAGACAATAAGTTATGTGCACTTCTTACACTTCTCCCTCCCTACAGGGACTCAGATTTGTTCTTCTTTTTGCCCATGATGTGTCTATATTTCTGATGCATTGCTGCTTTGTCTTCAGTGGTCTACCAACCTAACTACCAGAATGCAAAGTTGGGAAAGGAAAACAGATGTAATGTTGGCAGCTGAAGAAGGGAATCTGGACTCAAATGCAAAAGAAACAAACAAACAAAAAGCACAGTGGAAACCGACATACTGATAAGATGAGAGACACAAGGCTATATATATGTACAGTATATACATAAGCTGACCAGACACAGGTGGCACAATTATGGAAGACGTGCTGAACAGAAAACACGGGGAAACTGAGAAAAAACAAATATTAACCAAACCTTAAACCATCAACAATGAAAGAAGACTTGACTAGACATTATTTGCATGAAGAGAAATGTACAAAACCTTTTTCACATTGAAGAGTATTGGATAAATGTGATTCATTTACAAGTTACCGAATGAAGCAATTGATTTAATTTAGTACAAACTAGGGATGTCCCGATCAGGTTTTTTTGCCCCCGAGTCCGAGTCCGAGTCCTTTGATTTTGAGGACTTGCCGATACCGAGTCCCGATCCGATACTTTTATAAAACAATAAAAAATGAAGAAGAGAAAAGAAAATTATGCAGGATGACCGTTTTATTATATTTTAACATGTGTACTGTAAACTGAGCACATAGGAGGTAGGCAGCTTGAACATTCTTAAGTCAGTATAAAAAAAAATTCTTTTCTTTTTCTTTTTTTTTTTTTTTTTTTTAAGCATAGGGCTGCTTCAGCTTCAAAACAAACAGGCGTGCTCTGCGCGCATGCGGTGTATGGCCGCCGCTCCGAGCCCACTACTCCACGTGTGCGTTGATTTATGGTCCCGCGTCACACCAACGCAGAGCCTTCCGCGACGCGGAACCATAATGTCGGCGCCGCAGCTCCGCTTCAGTCCTGGGGCCTCATCTATAAAGCTTGCTTGCGCAGAAAAAGCGCCTGAAAGTTGCGGAAGCCACCATCTACGCAAAGCCTCGGATCTAAAAAGAAAAAACTAACCGATGGCTGCCGCTCCAAGCCCACTACTCCACGCCGAAGAGGAAAAAAAAAAGTGTTCTGATTAAAATAAGGAAAGTTGGACTACCGTATATAACAATTGCGTTAAGGATAAAGTTTTTAAAAAAAATAAAAATTAAAGAAATTGTCTCTTCTCCCCGTGTGTGTCTGCCTGTCATGCACGGGTACTTGGGCGCATGTTGTTTACTTTTAAGCCGGAATTATGGTTCTGCGTCACACCAACGCAGAGCCTACGCCGTAGGGTCTGGCGTAGGGTGCGCGTCGCCGCGAACCCTACGCTGTAGACTCTGCGTCGGTGCGACGCAGAACCATAAATCAACGCACACGTGGATGTCGGCGCCAGTGAGTATTTTCACCGGACATTTTGACCGGAGAGATTATAAAATACCGGACTTCGGCATATTTTACCGGACAAAGTCCGGCAATTACCGGACAACGGAAACCCTGATATATAACCGATTCCTGATCGGCTCATAACGTCCGAGTCCGGATCGAGTCTGCAATCACGTGATCGGCCCCGATTTCCGATCACGTGATCGGATCGGGACAACTCTAGTACAAACAGTTCCTTTTTTTCCAGTGTGTACAGTAGGTCACAGCATAACTGACACTCTGCTTGTCTTTAAGGTTACGCCTAACTTAAAAAGATGATGTTTCCTTCCTCTAAAAGTGAAGACAACTTCATCTGACTCTAACAGTATCTAGAGACAATGATGGAGAGTTAAGAAACAGCTGTTGTCATTTAATCATACGGTTTAACAAGCACACAAGTGGGGTCAGGGCTGTTTGATTCCCACGAATACAGCTCGGAGAGAACTGCAGGGAGCGTGAACTCTCTTCGGCTGAATTGAAGAAAGGGCAAAATCCATTAGACCAGCAAACACATACTCTAAACTGACCAAAGGAGACATTTGATATTAAATTTGTGCTCTCATTGCTAATCACAGTAGCAAAGTTATGATATCAGAAAACAGTGCAATAAGAGGGAAAAATCAGCACTACTGAGTTGCAGTTTTGATTGATGCTGGGCCAGGGAAGCTGGCAAGCTGATTTAAAGGTACTTCAATCACTGATTCCTGTTTCCTCTTTTCAATGATGAAGTAAAGCATCTATCGCGTTATATTTGGCAACCAATAAACTTACCAGTCAAATTACATTATCCAAATTGTTAGAATTGAGACATGAAAAATAAATGTGGAGGAAAGACGGCATGAACCAGGACAACTGAACCTCCTCTCAGTTAAATGCAGAACTCAGTACTTCAAAGCGGTGGATTCCTCCTTTCCAAGTGTGAATAGTCTCCTTTTATTCTCCAAAGTACAATACTCTCATCTGAGTCACATTTACAACAGTTATGTCATTATAGTAGATTTCAATGAGTACTTCCTTGTAATTCAAGTTCTTAAACAGATTATGCACCACATTTATTTCCGACTTTTATCTCAGGTACTAGCGTTTGAATTCCTTACCTGAAAGGCTACTGATGACAGACAGCAGGAGAAACTGTTTCCATGGTGACCCCATACTTGTTGAAGAGGGTCCCTTTTGCAATAATCTTAGCAAGTCGGCGTCTTCATCAAAGCTGTACCTACAGATTGAGAAAAAGAAATCAGTTGGTGGGAGGATGTGTTTCTAACACTGATCAGGAAGCACGGTGCAGAACCCCGCAGCTGTTCATCCAAATGACTGTGCAAATACAACTGTGTGGAATCTGCATCGTCTGTCTTGTCTCATGATCACAGAGATGTTCACACTGCAAGATCTGCCCCACAAGAGTTATACATGACGAGACTGCTCCTACATCACAGTTTAATTTTGAATTATGCCATGAGTTACACTCCCCTATTCCCGTCTTGGATTCTCTGCTTGCTCTCTAATGATATGCAGCCCGGCAAAAGCTCTTAAATTCTTATTCCCAGCACGTCTCATCTTGAGAAAAATCAAACATGCTTCATGGAATCAGTCAAACTGACTGGCGCTCCCATCACTAACTAGCCTATTGAACTGACACGTGTACGCTTCAAATTCACAGTGTGAATAGTTTGTGACTGGCAGCACAGTCTTCGGGACTGCACAGTAGGGAGTGTTATGCCACAGCTGTACATAAAGGATACTCCGAGCAAATAGTGGATATATACTTTTTGTGTAATACTTGATATTCATTCAGTTTAACTTTTGTTTACCTGAATTTTAATACATCTTCGACACTGAATACGAAAACTCCTTCAACTTCTTTTCACTTCCTAGCGAGACTCTTCGGGAGACTCACCTATCTCCACCAGATTTCACTTGTTTCCCTGCACTCACATTGACGGCAGTAGGAGTTGCATTTGAAGCGACAAAGACCCCATGAACCAAATTCTTATTGACATCACACATGCTGTCAATCATTTTCCTAAAACAGAAGTGCTTACCCCAGAAAGGATTTAGTCATTTCATTTCGTTTCCCTGTAAGCAAGCTGGATCCTCATGAGATTTGCAAAACCACAATCTCCAACTTCCAAACTCCAAACTATCAGGTTTCTATCATGTGCTTTTTGCAAAAAAAGATCAATGGCAGGTTTGGGTGGACCTGATGGACTTGATGGAAGCCACTTGATCAAATTCTTTGCATTTCACCTGTTAGTAATGGGGATTGACAGGCACCCGAGGCATAGTGCATAACGTTAGTTACCATCCAACCAGGCGCCGGATCAGTTGCATCACATGCAAAAGTGTCCTTGGACCTGACACTAAACCCTAAACTGTTCATTAACTTAGTCACTAAGGGGTAAGAAGCCAGTGTTCTCATAGTACCAGTACCATCCATCCATCTAGTCTAGGTCGAGTCTAAGTCTACACCTCCCTTTCCAGCCAGCTCCTCCAATTCTTCCAATGGCGCTTTTATACTAGTACCTACTCAGCGCTACTCGACTTGCCACGCTTTGACTTGCTTCCGCCTGCATTGTCCTTGTTTGTTTCTAGACACCCAGATGAGAAGTGGGAGGGTTTGAGCGAAGCTGCTGTGTATTTGATTGTGTGATCTAAATGAAGAAGACAACAACACTAAAGATGTAGAACCTGGAGGAGATGATAGATGTGCTGCTGGGTCTGTGACTTGTGTTCGATATCAAGTTAAAAAATGAGAATGAAAGAAGCTTCAAGAGGTGACACTTTTTGTTTTGTTTGTTTGTGTTGGCGCTGCTGAAAAGTCAGCTGGAGCCGTGAGCGGCTGAGAAGTGACCGAACGCGCTTGGTAGATCTGATCGTTCCTTATCGCCCATCTAGATCCCTTTTTAATTCTCTCCTCAGCCACCAGGTTTATGAACATCTGCACCTCAGAGTTGGATCACCAAACAGACTTTTGCGCTGCCATTGCCTGTGGGATAAAAGGAGGAAGCCGCGAGCCGCTCATGCGCTGACTCCCTGTTCCTGATTTAAACGTCTGGCGCAGGGTTATAATAGTTTTGAATTTTGAATTTTAGTTTAGTTTTATTTAGTTTTGACTTTTTCTCCTTCAATTCAGTTAGTTTGAATTCGTTTTTAGTGTGGGTTTGCTAGTTTTTATTCGTTTTTATATTTTCAAAAATGCTTAGTTTTAGTTTAGTTTTTATTAGTTTTAGTTTTAGTTTTGACGTCACGGACCGTGAGGCGTTAAGGTGCCGTAGCTGCCAGTTGGAGATAAACGGCCAGAGCGGAATAAATTGATCATACCAAGAGGCTTATATTGACAGGGACGAAAACGGAGGAAATTATATCTATAATTTCAGTTCGTTTTAGTTAGTTTTCTAAAAGCACAATATAGTTTCAGTTAGTAATCGTTTTTGTCTTTTAATTTTCGTTTTTATTTAGTTCAGTTAACGAAATTGTTTTTTAAATTTTAGTTTTCGTTATTTCGTTCATTTTCGTGAACGATAATAACTCTGGTCTGGCGGCCCCCCGACCAATCGGTGGCGTGTAGTGTGATGACGTCAGATGCAGCCAGACTCAGCACGCTTAGAACCTCGGGCAGAATAGATACAGAAAAAGTATCTACTTGGTACGCCTCTACCCGCCTCCACCCCTAGTGTAAAAGCGCAAAACGGGGGCGTGGCGAGTCGAGTCGCGCTGAGTAAGTACTAGTGGAAAAGCGCCACAAGGTGATTCCAAGGCAAACCAAAGCCAGCCGAGAGATATGATCTCTTCAGCATATTGTGAGTCTGCCTCCAGGCCTCCCCCTGGTTGTACAAGCCTAAAACACCTCCTCAGCTGTGTCCAACGGGCATATTATCCAGACAGCAAACAGCCTCAGCTCACTCCTCTTGATGTTCTACAGACTGCTCCTCACCCAGGTACGGGTCACCTGGGTTTCACCCTGGAGCCAGGCCGAGGGGAAAGGTGCATTAGTGACCCCCTGGCTGAATGGACTTTGATCCACGGGGCTCAGCAATGTGGGGTCGCTATCCTCACCAGCTCACCAGCTGCAGGTGTCCATAAGTGTTGGGTGCTGTGCAATACATGTCTTCTATTAATATTTTTAGGAGATTATTATTCCATAAAAATAAAAAAAATGTGATGTATAATCAATGCTTACAAGTTGCCTTGATGAAAGTCAAAATGAACTGAACGCTACATAAATCATGTACAAATCCCAAACTAAAGGCTTTCATCGACTTTCATCATACTTCATGGGTAAACTTTTCAACATATACCTTCACAAACCACAAAACAAAAACTGACTGTCAGAGTTCATTGTTGCACTTTACAACAATGCTATAGATGGATGTCCACTTAAGGGACTACTTAAGAGGCTAAAACTATATTTGTGTGCTTACACTATAACAAACTGAGTTGTGCTGAAGTGTTAATCCCCATCAACAACATTCACCTTCATGTACAAGTTTTATTTGTCCATTTATTTGAAAAGAGCAGGCAACCACTTGAATCATCTACTGGTTTATCTTTCTCCCTTGTGTCACTGACAGCATCTTATATCTTCATCTAAGTTGTTTGTGGCATTCAGATCATAAATACATTGCCCCAGACAGCTCTATAGGCTTGATTGAAGACTGCCCAGATCCTGCAGGAGTCATTCAGCATTTATCATTGATGTTTTTCTTGTATTTATCTCACCTTGTTTTCTGCCCTGCTGTGGTATACTGCAGGAGCGTTAAATAATTAGTGACTTTGCAATCAGGCTATTGTCAGGCTATCTACAATTTAGAAACAAGAAGCAAGAGAAAACATAAAAGAATTAGGGGATTTTTTAAATTCTCTTAATAATTAGCTCAAAGTTTTTCTTGCCATCTGAGTGCAGGTTAACACATGTTATCAACTTCTTTGAAATCAAAAGCCTTTTCTAATTAGTTGGCAATCTTTTGACAAACTAAATATCTTAAACTTGATTTGGCTGTATCTTAATTAAATTCTGTTTGTAGACTGATGCAAACAACTAGCCAAAGGTCTGCAGTCTAGAAAGCTGTCTCATAGCGCGCTTCTTTTTCTGAAAAAGGTTGTCCCGCTCTTTCATCATGTTTTGACCTTAAATACAAACAGGACCATAAAAATCGAACTTAAAAAGCATTGCGACATGGGCAAGTAAACCAAAGCTTTTTTACATGAAAAACATAAAAATTACCCAGGGAAAAAAAAATGTAATTTAGGGCTGCAACAAAAAAGCTTGATAATTAAGTTATTAATCGGATGAAAAGGAAATAACTACATTTATATTATATCTAACATTAATTTTGAAAAATATACAACGGTGTAGTAAATCATTCTTGATATATGCGCGTAACTGAAAGTGCATATCAGTCATTCGGCCCATTGCAGGCTCAGACCGGGGGATGGGCCCACCGACCTTTCTGCGAGGTAATGGAAAAGCTGTCAATGCCGCAGCCTTGACTCTCCTCCCCAGCAGGTCTCACAACTATTTACAGTCTTGATTTTCATCAAAACGCCTCACATCCTGGACAGGAAGGTAAATAAGCTGATAACAATCCCGTGAGCTGCAGGAGAGAAAGGTGGCCTAGTGATGCAACTTATACATGCAACTTCAGTGACCTATACAAGTACAAATGTCCCAGCAACAGCTTCTAAACCTGAAACCTTACACCTGCCCCGGAGAAGCCTTTCAAATGAAAGGTGAAGTATCTTCAAGAAACCAAGTTCCGTTGCCTTCCATTTAAATTTCAGGACAGCAATGAACTGGATGACAGAGACCCTGCTCCAACATGTAAACTCATAAGCTAAACTTTGAATGGAATTGCAATATGAAAATTTATGAAAAGGTGTGCAAGATGCACTGACATAATAACACTTCCCCGTTCTATGAGATTAATTTGAACGTGCTCACAGATTTGGGTATGTGGTGATCAAATTTTACAGCAACTTTTGAATGTTGATCTAATTCCAAGATATGACAAAATCTTTATATTTAGTTATGCAAAAATTGAAGGACGCTCATTGCTCATTTGCTCATTTTTCAAAGGTAGACAGTTTTCTAATTTGGTCAAACTATAGCAGGAATACAAAACCAAATGGCCCCTCGTTTGTGTATCGTTACTGCCCTGTTCATAGCAGCTGGCTTTAAGGGGTGGAATCACACCCAGCTCTATATAAGATCTGCCTCTTCTGTATCGAGGGTCACAGTTTTGTGTTACTCACTTCAGGAGGAAGAGCAAATGCAGCGTGACGCCTGGTTGGACGGAGATGGCTGAAGATGAAGTTGGATAATACTGATTTAATCTGTCGCTTACAGATCTGCACAGCCCACTGAATAAGATATTTTCAGACTTGGGCAGCCCGAGCGACAGGTGACATGAAGCGACGAGGTTGCGTTATGTCAGAGTTTTTGAGTTGCTCACTTCAGACAAGTGCTCTCAAGCGCAGAATATTTTCAACCCCCCTTAAGACACATTTGCATTAATTTGAGGTGGACAAAGTCCAGCAATAAACTACACTACACGCAGATGCACCACAAGCCAGCAAAAGTGTTATGCCAAAATGTAGCCTCGCAAGTAGATTCCTCTTAATGAGCCACCAAGCAAACATTTGATCTGAGCTGCTTCAAATGCTTCATTTAACACAACACTTGGAGAACACCATCTTTGCATGACTCTTCCCCATTTAAAGTTTATTTTATAATTGTAGGGGTAGTGGGGATGAATTAAATAGCCTTACAATATTATAATTGCTTTATGGTGACTTTACTGGGTTTCAAAACCCCTGGAATCAGTCGGGAACATACATATAAATAAACATAATTATTAAAGACACATTTGAGTAGCAATCAAACTGTGTGCCTAATTGATCCGTCATTATTTACAGCATATACTGCACCAATATAAAAGTGCTGTGTTGGGTTTTTTTCTCCCACTTTTCGTAACTTGCCGAACACTGGTTGGATATATGTTTGTATTTCAGCCCATAAAAGCCACTAAGCTGTTTAAAAACACTGTTTATACACAAGCTGGAGGTTTTAATCCGTGTGCCAAGGTTGAAGTCAAAACTAGATAATACCAGGATTAATCTCACCGCAGTTTCAATCCTTTGAACAAGACAAGCCGTTTGTTAATAAGACATCTCTTTTGTTGATAAGCCGTTAAGTCATGTTGCAAACTCTCCCCAACAACTAATAAGGGACCGGGTGCAGAAGGGGATTATGGGGAATGGTGGGGAAACGGGGGCTGACTTCAGAAGTCCACATGCCTGTCTTTAGAGTGACTGATGGGCTGTGGCCAGTTTCAGCTACATGTGTGTGGCAGGAAACAGGATAAAAAGGCTGCAGTCCTGCAGCCGTCCCAGGTCTGAGTCCTGGCCTCTGCCCTGTGTTCTCCCCCTCTGCCCCCATGTAATGTCCACTACCGCTAATAAATGTAAATGTAAATGTACTTGTTCCAGAGCCCGGGGGGGGGAATTGAAAAGGCTCTGTCACCCAGGCGCTTGAACTTTGACCTGGGCACTTCCAACAACAGTTGGTTTGAGGATCTCAGCGCCCTGCGTGCCATGCTCACGCACCGTTAAAAGCTCTGATAAATAGGGTGGGGCAAGGCCGTTGAGGGCTTTAAAAACAAACATTAAAGTTTAAAATCTATTCTAAAATGGACAGGAAGCCAATGGAGTGATTAGAGGACCGGAGTAATGTGCTCACGTCTTTTAGTGTTACTGTATTTTTGCGACCATTAGGCGCATATAAACGTCTTATTCTTTTTTTTTTTAATGTGCCGTGCGCCCAATGACGCAATGCACCCATTGTATTATTGTAAAGGCTGATTTATGGTTCTGCGTTACACCAACGCAGAGCTTACGGCGTAGGGTACGCGGCGACGCGCACCGTACGGTAGGCTCTGCGTAAATTTAGCGCGGAACCATAATTCAGGCTTAAGGCGGACATAGTTGAGGCCACCATGAGAAGTTAAGGGGGAAGGGGGCGCGTGAATTGTCAGTAATTGTCCGGCGGCGGGCTCCGTGGCGGGACACCTGGGGCGGACGGGGAGACTTGGGCTCACTACCGAGAAGGGGACACAGCTCCTGGGGGAGCTGCGCCGCAGAGGCGGGCCGGAAGGCCGGAGGAACCGCCGACCGAGCGTAACCCGCGGGCGGGGAGGTCGGCTGCCGCTCGGTCGGCGGGTTCCGTCGTTTACTGTTGGATTGTAGATGCGTGGGCTTATGTGTCTGCTGGGCTGGACTGTTGTTCGAGCTTTCGCAAAAGCCGGGATCGGAAAGTGACTCGGCTGCTCAGCATGGCCAGAGAGCAGCGCGCCCGGCTCGTGCCCGTCGCAGCTCTGATCAGTTCTCCCGCAGCGCGATCAGGCTCTGATGAAACCCGACACGCTGAGTCCTGACAACTAATTAATGTAATAACTTAAATAAAGTACAATCAAACTAAGTTTTGCTCCCGCTCTATTTTTAAATAGGCACACTTGTATGCTTGTGTTTGTGTGTTTTGTGCGGCGCGCGTGTGTGTGTTGTTGTAAGGCGGCGCTCCGTGTGTGTGTAGACGGCGCCTTTTTGGTCGGTGCGCCGTGTGTTTTAAATACAGAAATGACACACAAAACTGAGGGTGCGCCTTTCCACACGGCGCGCCGTATGGTCGTCAAAATATGGTAGTTAACAGACAGGCAGCTGCATTCTGCACTAGTTGAAGGCGGCTAAAAGAGGACTTGGAGATGCATATGCAACATATAGTGCATTACAATAGTCTAATCTCGAGCTTATTAGAGCGTGAACAGGTTTCTCCAGGTCGTGGCAATTTAAAAAAGAATTCACTTTGGCTAGGAGGCGTAACTGATAAAAACCTGTCCGAACGACATTATCAACTTCTCGGTCAAATTTGAAAAAAACACAAGATCAAAAATCACACCCAGATTTCTGACATAAGGACTGAAAGAAGAGGACAAGGCGCCAAAGCTAGTCGTCACAGTTTCCCCAAACACAATGCACTCTGTCTTGTCCTCGGTCACTAAAGGTCACTAAAGGCACAAAATTACAAGAGAAAAGATGGTGGCTCGCGCAGGTATGCTAAAGCTGCAGTTTGTGTCTGACTCTGTGCTCTCGTTAGCTTGAATGAGTGTTGCACTTCATACCCCTTAAATCTGATTTGGTTTGGTTGCTGGTCAGACAGACGAACTTGAAACTGTCCCGATTCCCGTCACCAGCTCAGACATAAGTGCATCTGAGTGGGTTCTCTCTTCCTTCAGCTACTTTCAGGGAACTTAAAGAGTTTTGCTTTAATTTGGCAAAATAAAACCATGCACGAACTAGCACTTCAATCCACCTCGCGCTGGCAAAATACCAAGCCGGCGCTGTAAAAGTATAAAGACAGCAAGTTTGTTTCATCGAAGGTTAAGCGAGGGTGTACGCAGCAAACACAACCAATTTGGGATCAAATTCAGTGTTGATTTTGTTTTAAAACAGAACCTGATTCCTTCTTATGTGGTATGTTTTTCAGAACTACTCCTTAAGATGTAGGTGAAAGACCTTTTTACCCCCCCCATCTAAAACTAAAGCCCCCTAAAACTAAAATGCACACATTATTTCATATTTATAGGAAAAAAATCCTTTCAATTATACACAAACTCATTCATTGTCTGACTTATTCATTTAAAAAAAATGCAGCAATAATATCTTTTCTTGTTTTACCCCCATGGGCTCTCTCTCAGCTATGCCCGACTTTACAGCGTGGTACATGTTGATAAATAGTTTAACAAACTCATAAGAAGACCATTGGTCTTTTTCAAAGGGGAGGGTTTACAGTCGGGGTCCTGAGGCGCTGGAATGATCTGAGCTGGGCCACTGACCTACTTGAAGTACTTCATGAACACATAACGTTTTTGAAAGTCCTTTTCTAATTTTACACAATTTTTATCATATTTGTTTATTTTGTATTTCTTCATCTTCTAACCATTCTCCACAAATTATGCAGGTATTATTTATAACAACCTGATGAGTTCATCCTCTGTTTCCCGGTGCCACTGTGAAGCATGTCATAAACCAGATTTTGATTTTAAATGAAGACTTTTCTTTTATTGTTTTATATCACTGCTCCACAGATTTTACTTCCCCGTCATCTTTTCTCTCTACTTATGACTGGAATCATTTAAACATACAACAATCTCCATCTCAGCTTTATTCATTATTTCTTCGTTAGGCTCCAACATCACCGCCTGCAGCTATTAAAACAGACTCTTAAATGCATTGGGACTTGAAAGTCCTGCGGGAGTCCAACATTAATGCAAACTTCCACCGTATAATACAAACTAAATTTATAGAGCAAAACCCCAAAATAGTTTTCTAAAATTGCTTCCAGTCTTCCAGTGTGCTTGAATGTTCCTTGTTCTCTTCAGCACCCGTCAACAGTTTGGACACACCTGCGTCTTCATTTTAAAATGAGTGAATCCAAACTGTGGACAAATGAATGCGGCCTCCCATAGAACACTACGACACATGGTATCATTATAGTTCAGGATGGGAATCGAGAACCGGTTCTTGTTCAGAACCGGTTTCCAGTGTTTCAATTCCTTGGAATTGTTTGCAAACGATTCCCTTTTTCGATTCCAGTGAGCACGAATGACGTCATCACCATCAGGTTGCGTAGCTTACTCAAGTTGCATAGCTAATGCACATTGCAGCAGTCAATAGTAAACATGGCGCCCAGGCGATAAAAGCATTCAAAAGTCTGCTTACATTTCAGTAAAAAAGATGACAACAGGGCAACTTGCACTACTTGTCAAGTGGATATTTCGTCAAAAGGTTAAGGTTGCAGATTTGCAAAATACACAGTTTGATAGGATTTAACTTGGTTGTATTCGTATTTTGGCTGACATAGTTTTATTTTTGAGTTCTAAGTTAATGTGTCCTTTTAAAAAGGAGAATTTTAATTTCTACTAGAAAGATGTTGGACATACTCGTGGAATTTTCACATAATTTATGTCGTATTGTGTTAATTTCTACAGAAGCATTTATTATTTAATTAATTTATTAATATTAAAATGTTATATTGGTGATGCTAATCAACTTTTTATTATCCTTTTTTTCCAAATGAGAATTGATAAGGGAATCGATAAAGAACCAAATCGTTAAGCAGAATCAATTCCCATCCCTAATGATAGTGCCAGCAGGATGCTAGGGGGCAAAAAAAATCATAGCAACCTTCATTGGAGAATTGAGCAAATGACCTTGGCTAGTGGGTAAAAATGTAAAACACATCAGGAAACGTGTCTTTCTCAGTATTTGATTCTCAGTGTGGGGTTGCAGTCTATCCAGCAAGCACGGCATTTGCGATGTGGAAAACTATCACACTCCTTTACATTGAATATTTGTGGTTTTCATAGGCGACGGCATTTGTGTTCAAGGCTGTGAGCTGTCGCTGCTGTTGCCGTGTCTCTCGATGAAATATCTATATACTGTACAGCCGTGTTTGATTGATCCGAAATAGAAAGCATTTAGTTGCAATCATAAGTATATGTTTAGAAAAAACACAAACTTGTTTTTTTTGTTTTTACATACCTGATTCTTTCCCGTTTTAGCTCAGTTCCAATTTACACTTTTCTGTTCTGAGAGGATTTTGTTTAACACATTTACTTTTAAGTAATTACTTCACACTCAAAACTTTACACACTTAGTTAAACGTGCTTCTATCAAATCATAACAGTTTATTTCTTCTTTGGTGTTTCTAAAATATCTTTTTGGGACTTTGACCGGGTTTTCCGTTAAAAACTGGTGGAGCGGGGTCTAGTTTGTAGACACATCTGCTCGCGCACAACTTTGCAGTGCCATCTGCTAATTTTCATTAGCGACTGAGATCAGGGTTTTGTGTTGCCAATTACCTGCACTTTGTTGTCCTTTGTCATATTTCCAGCTAGTTTTGAGGCATGCTTGGGGTTGTAGTCCAAAGCTGATATCTTGAGTTGTTGTTTCAATACATCTGCATGATCGTCATCCTCATGACCTATTGTGAGAAATGCACTCGTCTCCACCTTTCGAGGTCTTCACGCTTCACCCTCTTTCTTACAAAAATAGCAGTGATCATTATGACCAATCGTTTTAATTTTAGCCTCACCAGACCATGGGATACACGGCATAAAACAAAGCTTTGTGCCTATGCGTAACTGCAAACTGTTCAGTGGTTGTTTTGAGGCGAGGGCTTTCTGCTCACTGTGTGGACTTCCAGCTCATGCAGAATGTATTTTATTGTGGATAATGCTACTCCCTTCCACATCTCCGTCCCCATCTCCATCTTCCTAAGGTGTTTCATTGTTTTCTGGTGTTCATTTGCACATTTTGCACCAAAGCATCTTTCATCTCCGAGACACAGAACCTGACTCCTTCCTGTGTTGGCTCCGTGCTACCTTTTTGATTATACTTGGCTATTATTTTTTTTGAACAGATGAAGATGTGACCTTAGGGCATCTGGAAAGTGTGCCCCAAGATGATCCAGATTCACAAATAACTGTGATTCTTTTAGGAATCAAAAAAACATGTTGTTGTTGTTACAAGGAAACTATGATTGACACTTTTTAAATTAAAAAAGCTGAAGAAAATGGAAAAATAAAAAAAAAAATGATTTAAAAAAGCAGTCCAAGTCCAAGTCCCTTTCTTTCTTTCTCCACAGATTTCTGTTCTGAATTCCTTTCATTTTCCCATGCCATTCACTGACTAACCAAAAACGAGGGATCCTGGACTTTTTTGTTTGGGCTAATGCAGTTGACCCGTTTTTGCCCTTAATGAGACGCTCAACATTCATCTTTCTTCAGCCCCTCCGACGTGATTCGGATTTAGCAAAACCAAAGAGGTTCAAAATTGTTCAGTGCATAGTTCATCTGATCAAAAATGATGACTTTTCACCTCTCACTTCTCATTTTTCTTTCCTTTTTTTCTCATGGTTCCTTTCACTTTTCAACCAAATCAAAACGTGGTTTAAACTTTGATGTGTTTGTCTTTTAAACATCTTTTTTAATGTACTTTGCTGTGAGACAAAGCTCTTGTGTTTGAAAGGGTGCATCCCACCAATTAATTCAAATGTCATTTAGCTCATTAGATGGTTCTAATGGCCAAACATCATCATCATCATCATCATCATTCTCCAATCCAGGTCACACTCAGCTTCATGATGAAGGGTTTCAGCTGTTCAGGGTTGTCCTATGTTCCCTGTTTTGTGCCCTCTTTTGTTGTTTGTTGTTGATTTGTTCTTCCTGTTTTGTTAATGTTTTTCTGAATTAGTTTTGATTTTATTTTTCTTACGTTTGGTCAGTTGGTTGCTTTAATTGATGTCTTTTTTAGAAAGTAATTTCTTTGTGTCAGGCTTGACTTCTACACCCCTGATTGTTCACAACTGTGTCCTGTCAGACCTCTACATCTTGTCCTGCCTGTCCCTGTGCCCCTTCTGGTCTGTTGTAATTCATTTAGATGTGCTCCCTGTGCTGCTTCTCGTATTGAGGCAGGGGTGGGCAGCCCTGGTCCTCGAGGGATGGCGCCCTGCACATTTTAGATGTACAAAAGTGAAGCCGCTCTTTTCTCACAACCCTGGTTTGGGAGTTCTCTCAGCTTGCTCTCAACACATCATTTGGACAGATCCTTTTTCTCTTGTGAAGTCCGCGAACTGTTCTGCTGAGAAGCAGAAACATCATCCCCACTCGTGCTGCGGGAATCATGAATATTAAAGACAGCTCCTGACAAGAATGACGTTTTTTTTAAAAGTTTTTATCCCAGATTTTTTACCCATTTTATCGCCCAGTGCCCATACCTAAGTGACGGTCCTGGGCATTGCCCCCTCTGCCAACCCCGGGAGGGCCCTGCACTGAGCTCAGGCTGCTTCTTTTCACAAGACAGGGTGGGGCTTCTCCAGCTGGACGTAGCGCGTGGAAGGATCACGTTATTCCGGCCAGATCCTCCCCATCCCATCTGGCGCCCCGGCTGGCCAGAGGGGGCATGTACAGTATAGCCTAGGACTGTTGCATGTTTTTGTGAGGGTGTGGGCGCTGAAATCATGGTGGAACTTAACACGCATTCAGCGCCCACAGCTTCCCCGGCGGGAATTAAACCCAGGACCTTCTTGCTGTGAGACAGCTACACTACCAGCTGCGCCACCGTGCCCTACGGAGGATGAAGAATGAAGTTTGTTCTTGCCGTTAGAAAACAAACACATTTTTCTGTTCTTGTGGAGAATCTTTAGCCTTCAGCTCATCATTCTCTTTAGAGTTTGGAATGTTTTGGTTTTTGGACTTCCTGCTTAGTGAATAAATAACCCTGAAAACCCTGAATTTGCAACCCCTGCCTCTTCGTCTCTCTGATTTTAGGTCTAATTCCCTTTAAACTTAAATAAATTTCGAACTTTTCAAAAGTAATAATGCTCTTTACAAAATTGTCTCAATATTTTAAAAAAAAGTCCTCCCTAAACTAAAAAAGGAAACATTTCACAAGTTTTCAGATTAGAAAGATGAAGAAAGAAATTGTTTGTATCCTAGTAAACGGGGATTTTTGTTCGCCTCCATAGCACCCAAGCCACGTTTAAGCTTCTCTGTTCTTCACACAAGCGGCACACTTCACACTAACTGGCACCATACAGCGCTGCCTGGCAGACATATATCAACGTTGGCAGCGGCTGTTTGCTGGGCTGAGTTTTGGATGTGAAGTCACTGAGGAGCAGGTGAGGCTGGTTTGGATGGACGACAACATGTCCCCTGTTGTTGCAGCAGCAGGTGAGACTTGGGAGCTACTCCTTCATCTTCAGTACCAGCTGGGTGAAGGAAAGGAGTCTTTTCAGCTCTGTTTTCTGACCTAATGAAACATCTATAAAAAATACATTTATAAATGTATATTTCTTGGGCACACCCTTGAATAAACTTTATATGAATTCGCTAAGTAATCTTATATAGTTAAATGACACTGCAATACAATGGTTCACCCCAAAAATAAGTAAAAACTGCCAAGAAAATGTTCAATATGGTGATCAAAGCTAAACAACAGAAGTTAAGCTAATATGCTGCAACAATAATACTGATTTCGAGACACACTGTTGCTCTGTTCAAATAAACGGTTAAATATGCCATGCAATGGAAACGAGAGAAAAGAGAGCCACCTAAGAGAAACTAATAAAAGACTGATGAAGCTGAAGAGATGAGGTGATCAGTGAGAGGAGAGAGTTGGACTACAAATTACATCACTGCAGTTCTTCAATCCAGGTCTGCGCGTTTTAGAGGTGACCCTGCTCCGACAGTCCTGGATCAAGTCATCGGGTCCCTGACAGACTTGTGCAGACTTTTTTGACGAGAAGGCAGCGGTCATCAATCCATTTGAACTTGACTGACTACATCGGGCAGAAAGCTATAGATATCCTTCATGCTTTCCAACCCAGTGTAGCGGTGTTGTCCACGTACAATAAAACAAGGCTAACGGGATACTCGTGTCTGTACGAGTTTGTGTGCGTGTGCTGAGAAGAGGCCTGTTGCAGATTATTAAGTAGTAGCCATTATGTGAATTTCATTAGTTGACCACTGTGAGGGACATAGTATTTCTATTTTGTGATTTTTTTTATTAGCAGCACTGTTTGTACCGCTATTAAAAACTGTGAAAATGACACAGTGCCGCCGCACCCAGGGGGATTTAACAGGGACACCACAATTAACAAAGACACCAATACATGCACTATATTTAAATAAAGCTAATTTGGGTGCAATGTAAAACTAAAATGCTCTGCGCTCACAGCGCAACTCATTATTTCGGTCTTATGGGATCAGCTCCAAAAAGGTCACCAGATGACATTGTGATCCAAGTCTTAATGCTCAGTTTTACAGCTTAAAGCGGCACAATATAAATACGTACATTCAGTTTGCAGTTCAATATAATTTCTCTTTAAATAAGACTTTTCCTCAAGAGGTTTTTTTTAATAAGAACTCACATACATCTGCACTTACCCTCTCTGAGTGGTATGAAATACTGTTTTTCAACCATATAAAGCATAGCTTCTGCCATCTCAGCATCCTTCAAGTGTTTCTCGAGCAACACAGGGCTTCCTAATGAGTTCGCTGTTGTTTTCAATGGAAGTTCAAAGCATTTGAGAAATGCATGGGGCCCTCGGTGTGCGCAGAGATCATCTTTACATTCCGAGTCTTTCATATCATTTCTCTTTGTCAATGTTAAAGGCAACTGCAGAGTGAGAAGGATGGGCACTTTAATTGCTCATTAGGAAACAGGGACGAGTGCCTTCTGGAGACCTCAGTTCCTTAACAGTGAAAACATTTGTGTGTCATGAAAACATAGCAGTGTCGAAGTCAGTGGCTAGAAATTGAGAGGCGACAACATAATCTGCAGGCTCGCCGTCATTGGCTGAGCAGTGTCGTCGGAGTTTCGTAGACACTAACCATGTACATTTCTCTATTTCTAATCATGTAAAAAGCTAATTTAACTGTGTATTTATTCTGACCATGTACTTTTACAAAAATTGGAAGGAGGAATTGATTTGATTAAAATTCACCAGAAAAATGTTTTGTACAGAAAATTTGATATCAAGGGTCTAACACTGACTCATCAAATGAAATTAGAAAAAAAGACCCCGACCACATGGCTAACGTAAACATTTATACTATAGGTACAGAGGGCGTGGTTTAGACTTTGCTGCTCTGTGGTTGAGTGGTCTTGGTCCTGGAGGCTCGTCTCCCCGTCCAATCCGGTGTTGCCAGAAAAGGGAAAAAACTACAACCCCCAGCCTTTTTGTATTGGTCTCTCATATTGGTCTCCTTTGTTCCGAACACGTGTTCCACCAAGCGCAGATAGAAAAAAGTATGGCCAAATTTATGATACAAATGAAGACGGCAGATACACTAAATGCATTTGAAAGATGAGGAATACATTTCAGACATGAATATTGTATTTGAAATGAAACATGAAACTCTACTGATCAATAACAAAATAAACCAAGGAAAATGGATGACATGAAAAGTTAGAAGATGGCATGGAAATGTACATTTTGTGCTAAATCATGTGCTAAAGTTTGCAACCCACTAAGGACATTTTTTTTCTTTGTTGAAATAAATCACGCCGTTCTTTTACATGTTCATTCATTTAAACATTTTTTTAGACTGAATTCTTTTTACTATAGACAAAGAAAATTGACCCAAAAAATAAGGTTCTGTACAAATTGACAAGATGTGTATCAGTCCACAAATGTGTGGATATAACTTTTGGCCAAAGCCCTCATACAGAGAACAAATAATCTTTTTCTTTTTTCTAACACTACCTATCACATAAAGACCGAAAAGATAACTTAGTTTTTTCAAAGCTTCCACAGAGAATAGCCCATGTAGAAGAAAAATAAATGAATTGTGACTGTCACAGCAAGTAATTTCTCAAGATGAGCGTATGTTGAGTTTTTTTTATCTCCGGATACTTGCCATTCAGACGACTGTTATAGTTCAGGCAAACAATGTGTGAATGCTCAGAAACGGTTTCTTTTCCATTCTTTCAATATTTCAGCTGTCTCCCTTTTGTCACAAGCAAAATACCAGAAAATACTGACCCAGTTCTGACACGGCGAGGCTGAGGGATAGCTCTTATTCCCAGGAATCACCGTTTCACAACCACACGGCGATCTGCCAAAGGCGTCAACAGCAAGTGAGTGGACCCATTTCCTCATTTTGGTAGGACATACCACGATCTCCATATTGATTATAGAAGAATTAAGTCATTCATCATGTAAAATTGTCCTATAACAAGTGCTTTTTCTACATTTGAAAAACAATGCATGCTTGACTGTTTGTTGTTATGTTGGATAACCGGCTTAGTTCTGGCTTTTGGCACTGAATTATCATTTATTTGGATCAAAAGTCAAAATGTGCTACATTACAGACTTTTTAAAACAAAAACCAAGAATGACTCTTCTCCAGTCACTTATGATACCCAACCTGGTACCTTCAGTGGATTCTTGAGAAAGGCGTGTATTTACTAGATGTGATAAGGCAGCAGACACAGTCCTGCACACTGTCTTCCACACACACAGGTATCTCTTTTCTGTGCCTTTGTTCATCCCCTTCACCACCTAGCATTGCTGTCTCAAGTCTCTTGCTGCCACTTTTCACCCCTCAATGGTTTTAATTGTCCTGATGACCTCAATCAAAAGACAATTACCAAAGGGAAGAGAAGCACAGGCAATTATTGTCTTCGCTATGAGATAGAGCACACCTGAATGGAGCTACCTCCTTTCACAGTGATAAAATTACATGTGCTGCCTTGCTGTCGTGATGACAAAGTGAGCATTAAATGTGTGCCTGAAATGCTTATGTGTCCTCAGTAAAGACTGAATTTGAGAAGACATTGACACTTCAAAGCCAAATGAGCAAGGTGGAACTTATATGTGGAGTTATGTGCAGGAATTCAGGGCAAGCGGAGATGGGGCAGAAAATAGGTTAAGAGGGACTGAACAAAAAGACACATTTTTCACTGTAGCATTGCTCTCCTGTTAAATAAATGAAACCAATTTTTCAGAATTTGTCAATTTGATGATTATTGATTTGTGCGCATTGTCATTGCAGTCAAAATGAGGCTTATTCCATGAAGCTATATCATCATGAAATGCATTGTCTGACAACGTAAAAATCCATCATTGCCCTCAGAATCAATGCGACGCTGAGGCTGGTGAAATGTCATTTCTGGGACTGGAGGAGGAGTGAGCCACAGAAGTGTTTATCATTACTGCAGCTGTCGGGGATCATGTGAAGGGCAAAGCGTTATATTGTGTTTATGAAAATACAGAATATCCAGTTCCAAATAAACCAAAAAAACAAACGTGAGTTCTGAATAAATCATTTTAAGGCCGTGAAAACTTTAGGTAATGGCACCAGAGCTCAAAATGATGCCACAGGGAAAGGTTATGTAGTTATTTATTTCATTTCATAACAGCTAAATAAAATTACTAATATAATCAAAGCTGCCTCGCACCCTTGTGCACGTTCAGGCGTGCTGCAGTGGAAGCGCTTGTATGACTTGCATGTAGATTCTTCGGGCCTGGACATTTAGCGGATGACACCACCCACGACTCTCTATATCAAACCATTCAAAAGTTATGGCAGAAAGTAGGAACTATCAGATATCGACCAATCAGATTAAGGGGCGGGGCTAATTTGCAGCAATTATGTTCAAGGACTCAAAACCATGTCCGATGACACCACCCACGAGTCTTTATGTGAAAGCATTCAAAAGTTATTGCAGAAAATCGGAACTATCATATATCGACCAATAAGAAGAAGGGGCGGGGCTAATTTGCACCAATTAAGGTGAATGAGTCAAAACCGAGTCAGATGACACCCCTAACGACTCTCTATGGGAAACCATTCAAAAGTTATGCCAGAAAATATGGACTATCAAATATTGACCCATCAGAATAAGGGGCGGGGCTAATTCAGGCTAATGAAGGTCAAGTACTCAATACCGAGTCCGATGACACCACCCACATGTCTTTATCACAACCCGTTCAAAAGTTATGGCAGAAAGTAGGAACTATCAAATATGGACAATCAGATGAAGGGGGGTTGCGCTTTTTGATGTCTATCGTCGCCACGGTAACGCTTTCGACTGAGAAAAGTAATGCCCATCGTCGCAGGATCTAGACGCACATTTTGATCTATAACACACCTGCGTGCATGTTACGGTTCAGGCCGTATTAACGGCCGAAGAAGTGGCATAAATTGCGACAAAATTACATGATTAATTCAAAATAGCCGACTTCTTGTTCAGTTTCGGCCATGGCACCAAGATACTTTTCTTTAAGTTGCGACATGATACAGATGTGTACCGATTTTCGTGCATGTACGTCAAACCGTATTGTGGGGCTTGAGGCACAAAGTTTTCCGGGGGGCGCTGTTGAGCCATTAGGCCACGCCCATTGATGCAAACCATGAAATATCACATTTATCGCCAGGCCTGGCTTGCGTGCAAAATTTGGTGACTTTTGGGGAACTATCAAATATGGACCAATCAGGTGAAGGGGGGGCGCGGTTTTTGGCAACTATCGTCGTCACGGTAACGCTTTTGACTGAGAAAAGTAATGTGCGTTGTCGCAGGATGGAGACGCACATTTTGATGTATAACACACCTGGGTGCACGTTACGGTTGGGGCCGTATTAACTGACGAAGGAATGGCATAAATTGCGCCAAAATTACACGATTAATTCAAAATGGCTGACTTCCTGTTCGGTTTCGGCCATGGCGTCAGGAGACTTTTCTTTAAGTTGCGACATGATACAGGTGTGTACCGATTTTCGTGCATGTACGTCAAACCGTATTGTGGGGCTTGAGGCACAAAGTTTTGTAGGGGGCGCTGTTGAGCCATTTTGCCACGCCCATTAATGAAAACCATGAAATATCAAATTTATCGCCAGGCCTGGCTTGCGTGCAAAATTTGGTGACTTTTGGGGCACGTTTAGGGGGGCAAAAAGGCCTTCCTTTCGTCGGAAAAATAAAGAAGAAAGAATTCCTACAGATACAATAGGGCCTTTGCACTGTAAGTGCTCGGGCCCTAATTATACACAAAGTATATATATCTGCATCTAGTAACCTTCTCTGCTCATCAGAATTAGTTAGAAGATGTGTCCAGCTCTTTGCATGGCTCAGCACTGAGAAAGCTGCATGTACTTATGACAAGTTGATATTATGATGGTGAATTTAAGACCTAGTTTTGCTGAATAAAGGGATGGTTTTGTTGGGTGGGAAGGGAACAAAAAAAAAACAACAACCTGGACTCTCAGCAGTCTGACCAGCACTTATCCATGCTAGACCCTCCTATGTCATTTCTTGCTTGTGTTGTTCTCTCAGATGTAAATCACTTCAGATAAAAGTGTCTGCTATATGACAGTAATAGCAGTAGTAGTAGTAGTAGTAGTAGTAGTAGTAGTAATAGTAGTAGTAATAGAGTAAACTGAATAATGAGTTTTTGGCAGGTGATGGGTTGCCGTTTCCAACCCTGAATTAAAGGGAGAACTCCATGTTGGTAGAAATGCTCAGTCTCTTTCTATCTTTTTAATTACATAGCATGCAAAAACTTTTATTTTCATCTGATATCTCATCACTAACTCTCCACCCACCTTCAAGAGATTCTCATTTCAGTGTATTTCTTTGAAATCACGAACAACAATAATACAATTAGATTCAATGTTGAGGAAATCCCAGTAATTACACTGATCCAGGGCTGGACTGGCAATTTGCATTTTGGGTAGTTAGTCGATGGACTGACTCACTCTTGGCCCATGACATTTAGATTTTCTTAACAGGTTACACCACATAATCAGGGGTGCAAATATCAGGCAAAGATAATTTATGATGACAGCAGACTGACACACTCACATGCCCCGCCCTGCTTCCTGCTCTGTGGTTTTAAACCTGCTCCAAGTGAGTCAAAAGGAGAGTTCAAAAACGGTCAAACGAAGAGATTTGTAGAAGCCGGGAAGAACTGAGAAAATGCGCATTTAAAAAAAACTAAGTCTCCGTGGTGAGACTGCCATATGTCGAAAAGTATGCACGTCCTCCCATATGCTTTTAAAGTGTGCGGCGTATGTTGGCGCTAACATGCACAAAGCGAGAAGAGCTGGAGGGGTGTGATGAGACCATGGAGGTAAACAGGGACATGCTGTTTCAAGATGATGATACATGGTAATCCACAATCACGTAGATAATGATATACAGTAATGCAGCATAAACTAGAAATCATTTTTATATCGTATTATATATCATATTATAAAATTAACATGATGAAACTGGGGGTTTCCTTGATATAGATGACCTAAAACACTGTAAAACAAGTTACATGCGTGGCTTTTCTGTGCTAATATGTATTCTTTATGATCAGTTAGCCTTGTACAATGTAGTTTTCAATAAAAGGGAACACAGTTCTGCGTACTGTCTATGTTCAAGAATGTGGTGACAATTATGTAAATAGTATTGAATGGTTTGATTACTACCAGCAGGATTATGCAGGCCACAAAAAGAAGTTTCCAAAAATCTCTTTTACACCGTGCCCCAGGTTCGGTTTGATGGTGATAATAATAACAATACATTCAACAAAATTAAATGACATCAAATCAAAAAGAAATGTACGTTTAGAAATGTTTGATTTGATGCCAGAAAAATGTCCAGTCAAAAGCAAAAGAGTACTGTTCCACTTGCACGTGTACACATGTCCATGACACTGCTGTGGTGCAGACTGCATATCTAAAAAGGGACTGCAGAGGAGGTGTGGTGGTGGTGTTCAACACCAACTGAGAGGGGGCTGAAACTGCCAGGGTCGATTTAGTTCCTATCCAGCCCTGCACTGATCTGAAGTAGTGATGAAGCATGTAGTCATGAAGCCTGGAGGAGCAGTAACTGACTTCAACACCTAAAAAGCACCTGCTGTGATCAAAAAGGTGTGAATACATGGTGGAAAAAAATGCTTCTGTATTTTCCCACTGTAATATTTTAACCACATTAATTGATTAGTACCACATGGAGTTGTGTCAAAGAAAATAAAGTGAGGAAAAAAATGTCTCCTTTATTGTGCATTTGAACTCGGAATCCCACAAAAGTTACGATGTTAAAGCGAAGCGCCGAGCAAGTTTCATTAAAGCATGAAACTTGCTCGGCAAGTTTAAACAGACAAAGCAAGGTAAGTTTATTTGTAAACCACATTTCAGCAACAAGGCAATTCAAGGTGAAGTGTTTCAATGTTAACTGTGAACTCATACCAAAAGCAGTGTCGGTGAAAGCGATATTAGTGCGGTGATTACAGCACTTGAGCATCACAATGTGCAGCAACATTCCTTTCATAACAACTAGCATTTGTAAGAGATGTCACACAATTTACATCTCTCTTCACGGAGAGCACATTCAAAATGTACTTTGTAGGAGCAAAACACTTTCAATCAAAACCTGCACCTAAATCTCCCGGTTAGGAAATATTGAGCATTTTTCTGCCAAGAAGTTGTCTTTTTGTCAGTAGAAATGACACCAGTGTGGAGAAGCATCCAAGTTTCTGGCGTTTACCAGCAGACATTTGTTCTGGTTTTCTCTATTTTTTTCCCCCGTGGGCATTTTCTCTGTGTTGGCCAAAGTCAGAGATGATGTATCTGGGAACACTACTTATAATGTTACTGTTTGGTTTGACTTGCAACTCAAACGAGTGTATGATGAGAATTTTACATCATTGTCACAAAAGGAGAAAGGACTTCTAATGATGTGATGGATATTTTTCTCTCTCTTCCTTTTTATGCAGCGGCTGGAAAACAACAAACATACACATACATATATACAGTGGGGCAAAAAAGTATTTAGTCAGCCACCAATTGTGCCAATTCTCCCACTTAAAAAGATGAGAGAGGCCTGTAATTTTCATCATAGCTACACTTCAAATATAAGAGACAGAATGGGGGGAAAAATCCAGGAAATCACATTGTAGGATTTTTACTGAATTCATTGGTAAATTCCTCAGTAAAATAAGTATTTGGTCACCTACAAACAAGCAAGATTTCTGGCTTTCACAGACCTCTATCCTCCACTCATTACCTGTATTAATGGCACCTGTTTTAACTCGTTAGACACCTTTAGACACCTTGTCTGTAAAGTTATTGACCAAATACTTATTTTTCACTATAATTTACAAATACATTCTTTAGAAAATCAGACAAATGTCATTTTCTGGATTTTTTTTTCATTCTGTCTCTCATAGTTGAGATATACCTGTGATGAAAATTGCATGCCTCTCTCATCTTTTTAAGTGGGAGGACTTGCACAACTGGTGTCAGACTAAATACCTTTTTGCCCCACTGTACATATGCACTCATGAAAAATCTGCCATATACAGGTATTTGCAGCCAATGTCAAACAGCTTATCTTGCCGTTGCTGTTGACTCTTGTTTTGAGCTTGTGGTACCCCCAGTTGCTGCCAACAGCGGTCAGTAGGTGTATGCGCCAAGAATCGGCATGCCACATTTGACTGATCTGGATCGGGCCTCTGCCATAGGGCAACTTCAAGCTGGTGTTCTACAGAACAAGGTTACAACACTGTTTGGAGTGAACCCAAGTACCACCTCCAAACTGAAGGCCAAGTTCCATATAACAAGGGATGCTGGAGATGAGATTCTGCAACCAGTGGCGATCCCATATCTCCACAGTCTGGGACCAAACTCTATCCTCCAAGATGACAATGTTTGCCCCCACAGAGCAGGTTTATCAGAGACTACCTCCAGAGTTTGGGAGGAGGAAATGCTTCCAGCAGTCCTGAACTCAACCCCATTGGAACACTTGTGGGACCAGCTTGGCCGTGCTGTTCGTGCCAGAGGGACCAACGCAACCACGTTGGCTGAATGTGACAGATGCTGGTGGAAGAATGGGATCCATCCCACAGCAGTGTGTGACCAGCATGAGGACGAGGTGCCAGGCTGTTGTGGCTGTGTACGGTTCTTCCATCTGCTACTGAGGTTGCTGTTTGTTACTGTATATGGATAAATTGTTAAACTGCCAATATGTGTTGCTTCTTCAAACTTCAATCATCCAATCTGGCAACGACCAAACAAGAATCAAAGTTATTTGGCATTGGCAGAGAGGATTTGGCATATTCCTTACAAATATTAACATTTAAAAGGGAAATTGACAGGTTTTCCAACTGTATAAGATTCATTGCCAAGAAGCATTATTACAACAAAGAAAAAATCCACCAAACACAAATTTAATTCGTTTTTTGCTAAAATTATTTCAAATTATTATCTTTTTGTTTTAATTATCTTTTTGTTCAAGTTTTTTGGTCAACGTCGTCAACTAATTAAACTAACTAAAGTTTTTTTTTATTCTAAGGCTGTGATTACGCCTCTACACACCTTTTGTGTAGGGTTACTATGGTAACAGTTCCTATTCTGGTCTATGAGAAAGCAAATACAGCGAAGGAATCTGTACTAATTACCCTTTCCACAAACTCACCCACTCAAACAGTGTATGAAACTTGAAATGGTGCTCCTTTCCTGAATTTATGAAGTATGAATGTATGAAACTTGCAAAAATATTTGAATTATTACTTATAAAGTCCTAATTATGAGGTAGAGCCAAAACATTTTCTTTTTCATGTAAAAATACTCAAAACAATGTACATTGTCAGATGTGTGAATTTGTTGCCATTTTTGTCACTACTTCTGTTCGTGTGAAGGTTTGATCAAAGCAAACACCGTGTTTTGGTTTGTCTGGGTTCAGAGGACGTCTCCCCAAACAGACAGTTGATTAAATATTCAGTAAATTAATGAGGGATCAGAAGCTCAAACCTGCTTTGTTTAATTTCAGTTACATAATAAAATCTGAATTGGAATTATAAGACTGACTGATAAATAAATAAATAACTAAAGACTAAGCAAAGATCACATCAGTCATGTGAACAATTTCTGAGGTTTGATCCAAACTGCAGTTGGTCAATTTCAGAAGGACGGACACGAGAGCTTGTAAAGACAAGAGGAGTTCTTCATAACTTGGGCGGAGGCGCGAATTGTACAAATACTAAAACGGATAACTCTATTTGAAATCTATTGATCTGTACACCAACTCAAATGACTTTTTAGCCAGAAGGCTTTGCTGTTTGCACAAATAATGCTGATCATACACTACTGAGCAAACTATAGAGAAATAGTTTTCAAAGAAGCACAAAGAAACTCTTTCACTCACTCTCTAGACATGAAGTCACTTCGTGTGGCCTTTTGCTCAGTCACGCTCTCATTTTGTCTTCCGTGAACTTGCCCCTGTCATGTCGACTGTATCTCTGTGAGCTAATTTTGTCATTGTTGATGTGTGACAACGTGCCATAAAGCGATATGTAACTGTTGACAGAGAGGACTGGGACAGACATGACCGGGACTTGACACCTCATGACTAGATGACACGTCCAAAAGGTAAGCAAATGTTCCTTCAAGTGAAACTGCTATTTGCAACATGAAAAAAAGTCCTTTGTGTTGCTTTCAAAAACTAATGTAAGGCATCCCCTCTCTTCTAACGACTATGAAGCCCAAGTTTAAAGTCGAGGACTCAAGACGACATTCAGCCGTCTTCATGACTAAAATCAAAGCAACACTTCCAACAGTTTCTAACACCAAATGTGTCATGGAACGACACCTACACTGTATCGCCTGAGACGAGACTAAAGACTTGACATGCTATTATTCATGTCTGACTATTACTTCACACCAATTCACACTGCCAGCTTACACGTAACGACTGAGATCAGGGAGGTTCGGTTCAACTCAAGAACCATGGACATTTGTCTCCACCTTGAAATCACTTATATGCACCAACCAAAACCTCTTTTCAAGAGTTTATACGAACACTACTTCCCCTACATAAATAAACAGGTGTTCTGTTGTTAATAGAGTAGAAATGATTTTCAGAATAAAGTTTTTTACACAGAACTGCTTCATCATCACAATCAACTGCACCTGATTCCTTAACTTTGGGGCTCCGGTTTATTCAGAGAACGGTTCGCTCAGCTGTTAACATTTCAGTGAATGGAGATACGGCATGACACTAAGCAAACTAATTAAAAAAGCTGCTTCCTTATATTCAACCACAGCGGTGCTTAAAATCTCAGTGAGAGGGAGGAGAGAGGTCATTATATTAGCAAAAAAAACCCAACATTTTTTAAATTCTCCAACGAGAGGGAGAGAGGTAGTGAATGGACATAAGAGGATGGAGCTCAAAACACTGAAAACACCGCCTCTATCCTTCAGTAATATCTTTTCAACACTCATGTTCATTGTAACTGGTGTTTTATACTTTTATCGAGTATCCCCCTTGTGCAAAGTGAAAAAAGAAGCAGGTCTGATGCTGATAACCAGATGAAACCCACACACAAACATGTCCCAGATGTACTGGTGTAATGATTAGCTTATATAATTCTCTGGGAGGCCAGATATTACCAAGAGTCAACGCGAAGCGGCCTCATTTCTTTTAAGTTGTCACGCTTGAGTTTTTGATAGATTTAGTTTTTAGCCTGCCATCTGTGACACTGAAATCACCGCTCGTAGAGTACCAGGCAGCACTGAGAACTGTGAATGACACATGCTAACCTCCAGCAACAGCCGGAACACACACACCTGATCTTAACAAATGAGCCACCGCTAGTCCGCCTGGCTGGATCAAGCAAGCATGTGCTAATTTATCATGATTGCTTCCTGTTTCCTATTTCCACACTTCATTTGAATAGATCTGCTGTCTCCCGTGAGTACATTCTTTACGTCTATGAGCTGACAAACATTTCTCTGGGCCTCCTTCCTCTCTGCATGCCATATTGATGATCTTATCTGTCCTCGCTTCTGCGGTGGAAAGTAAAAGTTCGTAGCGCTCCGTGATGTTGGGACGGGGGGCAGTGAGCAGAGCTGTGAGTAACAGGACTCTCACCCCTGGATTGAGTGCCTTTACTCCAGTCTCAACTTTCATCCTCAGCTCAGAAGATACAGCTGAACCGACTGGTGGTGGGGTAACATGTTCATCTTTGGCGCTACTTCTGAAAATATCAGGGTCAGCTCTGCATCCCCGTTTTAAACGAATGAATGCAATTAACAACAAATCTGTTTCACATTGCCAAGAAACCTTTTCATTCTATAATATAATGCACAATCTTGCATCCCTCCTCCCATTTCCAGCACTGCCCCTCCCCATTTATCCCGCTGTTGCTGGAAGTATGTCCGGTGTGCATCAGAACAAGTCTGACTCATTAAGGCCACCCCCCATGCCCTTGTTCCACGTAGCAGATGCCACAGGTCAGAGCTGGTTCTGCAGGTTCTGTGGATCTGAAATGTTCTGACATTCCCACAGATCCTGAATCAGATTAGGATCTGGGGAGTTTGGGGGAGTTTGGGGGGCCGTGGGAGCGTTGTTGTGTTCCTCAACCTGTTTCTGAGCCATTACTGAAGTGAGGAGTGCCGTCGCAGTGGGGATATACCTGAACACTCAGTTCACAGTAATGTTTAGATACGTTCCACGGACGTCAGGATTTCCAGTAGGACGCTGAATTGTAGCAGGATAATGAATTTCATCCACTTCACATGCCAGTGGTTTTAATCACTTGGCTGTTCTGTGAATTTAATACACACTGTGGTGATGTATCCTATGATTAATGCCTGCCTGACATTTTTCCACGTTGCTGTTGTGTCATATGGTGTCAATCCTAATTTTCACATTGTATAAATCAATCCCTCTGCGCCATTTGGCGAGTCAGTATAAAAAGTTTGCTCCAACTCAGGTCGTTTCTTAAGAAATAACTCACATTGCTTTGGACAGCAGCGTGGTAAACTTATCATGGTTTAATTAAAGAAATGAAAAATGGCTGCAATCGATAATGATCTGCATTTCTTTTTTTTTTCCAGTTTTCCCAAAATGTGTAGTCTGTATCCGCTTCAGCACTAATTAGTTCTGTAAAGTGGGTTCCCCTGAGAGCGGACTCCGCTTACTCTTGTTTATTATTTATCACCTTCACCTACCATTTCTCTGAATGGTGAAGGATTCCAACGGGGTTTCGTAAACATGTCATATCCATTAGTTCCAGTGAAATGAGGGCTAAAATGCCCGCTTCAAACTGCGGCTCGGTGGGACACCAAAGCCTGACAGCAGTTCCAGGCTCCTAACTGGGCTCCGTCATAGTGTGAGAGAATTGCACCATACGTGTATTTTGTCTCGCAACGAAGTAACTAAACAAAAGTCGTCTTTTTTTTGTTTTTGTTTTTCTAGTGGGAAAATGTATTTTGAGGATGTAATAAGGTCAATGACTGAATTCAGTAAACAAAGAAAACAAAAGACAAAATCCTCAGCCAATTAATGTCAGGAACTGAAAAAGCCTTTTTTTGTTCAGTTTCTATAATATCATGGCCATTCGTCTCCACTTTGGCGGCTGTCTCATGAGAAACTGTCATTACCTCTCCGCTTTGTCAGTCAGTTTGACAGCTGAATTGAGTTTGTCGGCGAATCAGTCAGAAAGAGCAATATGGTCATCATCTTGTGCAGGAGCTGCTGTTTGCAGGAACGTGATTCTCAGGTCTATTATACATTCAAAAAGCCACAGTTGCAATCAGGACTCCTTTCAGAGGGTAAGCAGCACCTCTTGCAAAGGAGGATACCGCCCATCTTGTCCTGTCAATAACAACACAACCTTAAGAGTATTTTACCCTCACCTTAATATTACCGTTGTAAACATTGATAGTGCTGCCAACCTGCTCCATCTTATGTGAATACTTCTGATGAAGGTTACGACCTGACTCTCGCATTAAAATATTGCTTATTTATTACAGCTCAACATAGGACATAGTCATTACCACCCCAATTAATCATTTAAACTAAAACGTCACTCTACAATATAATTCCTTACCAAGGGGCCCAAGTGTTCTGAGCCCCTGTCTTCAATTACTCTTCACCTACAATGTTTTCCTCTAATAAATATTAATAATCAGAATGGTTTTAAATCAACAAATGATTACAAGAACTAAAATTTCCTCTCCTGGGTTTTCCCAAGTTACCCTTACTTCCTCGTACATCCAAAGGAATATGAGATTTGGGGTAAGCTGCTGATTCTAAATCATCCGTAGACGAGAGTGTGACCGTGACTGGTTGTTTGTCTCGTTTGTCTCTGTGTGGCTCTATGATGAATGTGGACCTCTCCAGGGTGCACCGTGCCTCTCACCCATGGCCCGATGGCAGCTGCAATGAGCTCCAAACCCCTGAACAGGGCCGTAATGGATAGATGGATGGATGCAGCAATATCCTAACACATCGCAATGGTTTACTCGTCTAATCACAATTTTGTACATTTGGGTAAATGGGATTATTTTCACATACATACTGCACTGACAACACCATTACGGAACAACCCCACACATCAAACTGTACGTGTTGTCCAACAAACTTTCAACCTAAAGTTCCTCATACTGTATGTGACTGTTTTTTAACATTGTCATTTCTCATCTGGTGTTGCTATATCCTTTTAAACTGGTATAATAAATGAGTAATAACACTGGGACAACGTAAAATTTAGTACGACTTTACACCTTACTGAACTGTCTGAAAAGGTTCTGTTTCAGCCCATTTCTTTGATCCGATGAGAGGCAGAGATGTCATGCAATTTGGTGAATTTACTGGAAGTAAAATGGTTCGCAGGATCTGCCCATACTCAAGAAAGATTTTTCTAGATTGTGCGGTGTATGCTGACAATAAATTACTACTGCTATGATTATTCGCTGTGATTGAAAGCATTTCTCTCACTTCAAATTAAACACATTTACCATGTGACACCTAAATCTGTCAAAGGACTCAATCCCTGAACGCACCTACTTCAGGGATCTTAAGATCCTCCGTTCCTTTAAGAAAACGTATGAATTAATCAGTTCATTCTAACCTCTAAATAGTCACGAAACACTGCCACATACTAAACAGGTCATCATCCAGAAACACTGCTCTGCGATATCCCTCTGAGGTTGCGCTTCTTTTGTGAGGAAGAGGCAGCGTTCGGTGTAAGTGGAGCACCGCATGCGAACAATTACATGAATGAAACAATAGGACATGGCTCCTGAACATGTACATCCACATGGATGTTTCAGGACATTCATGCATGCAGTTGCATGTCATCTTAAGCCTCGCGCCTGAAATCAGCCAACCTTTGAAGAAGTGTGATACTTACATCATCCTCTTCCATTGTTACTGGCCAAACGAATAAATCTGTAACCACACTGCTGAGTCAAAGTACCGGTTATGTTTTGTTTTTCTGCTGTGAAGTGCTGCAAGTGAAAAACTAAACGTTGTTGCACACTAAATTGATCTCTGTTGATACTGTGATGTCCCCAGTACTGGAGTTGAAGGGGAATAAGGGGGGACGGCATCTCTCCTGAAATAAAAACGGTAAAAATCATCCCCCCTGTAACTGCCATCCCCCTTTCCATCCCTTATGCCATTTCATCACTAGAAAAATAACACCAGAAAAATTACTTATTTGACAATTTTCACCTGTTTCAAGTAAATTTTCACTTGAAATAAGTAGAAAAATCTGCCAGTGGGACAAGATTTATCTTCTCATTACAAGCAAAAAAATCTTGTTCCACTGGCAGATTTTTCTACTTATTTTAAGTGAAAATCTACTTGAAACAGGTGAAAATTGTTGTTTTTTCCAGTGATGAGTCTTGTTTTAAGTGTAATGAGATTTTTTTACTAAAATGAGACATTTTAACTAGAAATAAGACAAATATTCTTGTTAAGATTTTGAGTTTTTGCAGTGATCCATTTTACTTATCCTGTGAAGGACAGAGTCATATTGATAAGTTCAGAAAACTGTTTTTATTTTTGTGTTTTGATGTATTTGATGTAAGCCCAGTGGATATTTAAAGCTTACAGAAGGCTGCATTTAACTGCTGCTATGTCATTCCTGCAGTATTTCTGCAGGTGTTTTGGTCACTGCTATTATTTGTGATATATTATATTATTTGTATTCAGCACAAATTATCTGTCCCCATATGATAAAATACACCATCCCCCCTGATTTTCTTTTACAACTCGAGTACTGGATGTCCCTAGATATAATCATTTAAAAGTCCCCTTCACAGGTCTCGTTTTAAAAAGGTCATATCTCTGTAATTTAGCCAAAATAAACCCAATTGTAATCTGAGTTTTATTGTTATTTGTTTGCATTCTATGAGGCAGTTTAATCCCAAGTAACTAAACTGTAAAGGTTGCACTTCAAACATGAGTACAGTAAGAAGAGCGCAGCATACGTATTCAGCGCCAAGTCTATTTACGTAGAGGTAGAGGTGAAACAGGCACAGAAGTGACAACTAAGCGTAGATGAGGCTTGTTGGGGTGTTGGAAGCGTTGAAACAGGATATGTTCTCTACAGAGAGGTGTCTTTGAGATATTCTGGAAGGTAAGAGGGATAGTTCTTTGACAGCATTTCCCTTCCTTCATCGTGGAGCCACAAATCAAAACAGTGTGGACTTAGATCACTTTGTGCATACGTTTGACAGAATGTAGATAGTTAACCCCTTATTGCTCAAGCTGCTCACACACAGGGTTTCTGCTTATTCCTACAGCCCACCAAACTGCATATAGTTTTCAGTCTCTAATGTAAAGATGTTTTCCATGAATAAAAGATAACATAACTTGGTTTATAGTCAAATTGGACAGTTCGGAGCAGAATCACTAAGGATTCGTTACACATCCTTTCCAATTAATGTATGAAAATGTGTGAATGTAAGAGAGAGAAATTAAAAATAAACAAATAAAAAAACTTGAGGATGGATCTTGG
Organism: Cololabis saira; assembly: GCF_033807715.1. Taxonomy (NCBI): domain Eukaryota; kingdom Metazoa; phylum Chordata; class Actinopteri; order Beloniformes; family Belonidae; genus Cololabis; species Cololabis saira. The sequence goes on from NC_084590.1 coordinate 40,825,570, forward strand.
GATAGCTTATTGGGACATCCATTTCTAGGAAAATAGATAAGTGGAAATAAAAGACATCAGATATACCTCTAAACCGTCCCAGACTGATTAGCAGCAACAGTTGCTTCTAAGAGATTACTGCTAATGTCTTTCCTCCTTGGCATTGTGTTAATTAACACATGGATGCTCAAAGACCAGCAAACTGCTAAGACATCTTACTGTATTTTACTGAGGTGGTCACATTTCCAGATGATCAATTAACCAAGTGCATGTTGTTAATAACAACTGGGTGCTACTTCCGCACTTGGTTTTAGTGGATGCTGTAAGGGTACGTGTTTGGATGCCTGACATCGCCACAAATTTCAAAATTTCAACATAACACGACTCCGCCCCCTTGTTCAGAGGCACCTCAGTTTAAAAAGAAAGTGACAGCTAATAAGCTGTTTGGGTTTAGAGGATTCTGTGACATCACAGACCCAGATCAGACCAGAATTATCGAGCATCTTTGTTTCCTCCCCTGCTACACTTGTAAAGCTGCTGCTTTAAAAAGGTGTTTTTGTTTTCCTGTTATTTTGACCAAAGCATGTCACATATACCGTGATAAAATTCCACTTTAAACAAAAAAAAGAATATGTCTCCTTTAAAACTCCAAACGATTTTCTCATAGAAAATACATGTGATATTGATATCTATAAAATTCAAATTACTGCATATTTAAAAGACAAAAACACACATTTATCTAGGGAACGTGATTCTTACCAAAGCTCCAGCCTCACTCTCCAAACATCAGATTTCGTGCCACAACTTCAGAAAAATCTGCAAATGATTGAGTTTGGTTCTGCTGTCATATTTCCACCTGGACTGGAAGTAAAGCACCAGCTACCAAACAAGCACCAGCTGTGGCTACCTACTGGCAGCTTTTGGAGAGCAAATACCACAAAATTAATAATGTGTGGGAGCAAACTTTGAGAGCAATACTTTCAAGAGACCAAATGGAGCGCGTTCCTATTTATCTTGTTGTGCTGGATATTTTTAGCCGGTCTTAACAGGGGGAGAGTGCAGGAAGCAGAGATGCACACAAACAGGTGAGCTGGAAGCAGGAACCCAACTGTTAGATGACAAGTGGAGTAAAAGGTCACATGTGACACAACAAAAGTCTGACTTGATTTCCCTGTTCAAATCATCGGGCAGATGTTGCTATGGTAACTATAGTGTGGTATTTACGATGAAAGTGCCCTTGGAAAATTCTCTTTTCATGCAAATGGTGATCGTGTTGCAGCTGTGATAAACATCTTTAAAGAGTTGCCAGGTCTGAAAATATGCAGCTGGAATGTGGAGCCCGACACACATTGTATAGCTTTGGGTTTCTATGTCAGATGTTCTTTCCTTGTGCAGTTCTGTAACGTCCCATGGTGCATTTATGGCAATGATACATAAATTGAATTAATCCTTGGTTTATTTGAGAGTCATCTACGCAGTCTGGAGATAAAATGCTTTAATTTCTGTAATGGGAGAACACAGTGATGCTACTTGGTAGTTATCATTAGAAACTGAATAGGATTTCCATTTCATATAATTTCTTTAATCTACGATCATTAATTGTAACTGACAATAAATTACAGATAATAGTTGGAGCAAATGTGATTATATTATGATTATGGTGCACCATCATTATGCAACAGGATCAATATGGCTTAAAGATTTAACTCGTCATTTGACTTACTCTGCATCAAGCAGCTCATAAAGATTTGGCTTGAAGGATGTTTTATAGACGCGCTAATGCTCTGCACGAAAACAATTCAGTTCACAAAAAAAAAAAGGAAAATCAAAAAAAGTTTGAATAAAGATCACTGTTTGGTCACCAAAGTTGAAGAAATGTAAAACAACTAAGTCATTGGTACATGCTGGAAGTGAGAAGAGACAAGTCTGAGCAACCCGGCTGTGGGAATGTCAAAGAGACATACAGTATATCTTGCATTTTGGGAACTATTTGCTGCAAAGCCCAGAGTTTAGCATAGCCGCTGGAAGTGGATTGCTACACCCGGCCTACGAGACGAAAATAACTTTCCAATAACTCCGATATAGCAATGCCAAAGGAGAAACAACAATGTTAAACAAACAGATGCATATGAGGAACTATATTTGGTGAAGCCCCACTACCTGATCATATTGATTAATTGCAGCAGCACTGTTGCCAGGCAACACGTGATGAGTTTGAGAAGTCCGTTTAGAGGTGGAACAAATAACAGTGTCAGAAAAAGATCTACGAAGACGACATGAAGGAAAACAATGGCGTGTCAATATGCCGGGCATAACAGAGATCAAAGCAACATTTAGGGCCTGATTCCCAGAGAATAAGTACATATGGCTCCAGACATAAACCTAACATGTAAATCAAAACCAAGCAGACGACAAGAGTACAATAGAAAGCGATTTTCAAATCCATTGTATAACTGTTTACAGTCCTCTTCTGTTTTACTGGCAAACCAAATGATCCATAATCTGCAACCAAAGTATCTGAACTGCAAATAACTGCTCTGAAAGCGTGCGATAACTTACGCACAGTCAGCGGTAAACAGAATAAGACGTGAAAATAAAGGAGCGGCCCTTTAAGCCGTTTGAGAAGATTCCATAAATGTTCCCCCCTTTGAAGCTTCACTAATTAAATTACCTTGTTACTGCAGATGTATGTGTGTGCTCAGACCAGAGAACACCGTACTCTACTGTGCAGCAGATGTTTTACGTCGCTGATTAATTACAAACCTCCAGTTGCTGAGCAATTGGAAAGTGCTTATCAAATGCTCAAATGAGAACTCAATAATTCGGACTGTATTGTGCCCAAACTGTACCGTTGAATGACTGTTCTTAACTTTTTTTTAAAAAAGGGACCTAATTTTTGTTACTTGAATATTTATTTCAATTTATAAATGTAAGGATCAGCAAATATGTTGGATTTGACAACCTGTGAAGTCATAAGATCTCCCATTAATCTTCTTCTGTGCCGGAAAATGAGCCACTTCAGCAGCCTCTCACCCATTACTCAGAGGTTGCTTATTCCTTAATTGTGTTAAGAGACAATAATTTAAGGAGGCATTTCAGGGAGAGCTGAACTTTGAATTAAAAAAATCAAAATGCCAACCATATAAATAAATTACTGGGTGCATTGATATGATGGCATTTCGACCGTGAAATGTGTAGCAAAAATAATTTGTATCAGAAAAGCATCCACACGAATGTTCTCAGCCCCATTTGCAAAGCATCACTGTAAAGTTTTCCTGTCTTCTTTTCGCAGGATCTCCGCTGCAGTTATAATGCTGTCCACAGCAGGCTCACTGCTGACATAGGCTACGTTCACACTGCAGTTCCCAAGTGACCCAAATCCGATTTTTTGCTCATATGTGACTCAGATCCGATTTGTTTATGACAGTGTGAACAGCACAAGTCACATGGAATCTGATCTTTTCAAATCAGATTCAGGTCGCTTCCATATGTGGTTCTAAATCGGATACAGGTCTGATGTTTTGCAATGCGACCGCAGTGTGAACAGCCAGGTCGGAATTAATGCGACTTTGACGTCACACGCAGAGCCCCGACTCGAGCCGCGGGGGAGACACGGGAGACGGCGGGGGTCCCTCCGGGCCGCCTCCGCCTCTACTCCTCCCCTCCGCCTCTCCTCCTCTCCTCCTCCTCTCCTCCTCTCCTCCTCCTCTCCGCCTCTCCTCCTCTCCTCCTCCTCTCCTCCTCTCCTCCTCCTCTCCTCCTCTCCGCCTCTCCTCCTCTCCTCCTCCTCTCCTCCTCTCCTCCGCTCCTCCTCTCCCCTCCTCCTCCTCCTCCTCCTCTCCTCCTCTCCTCCTCCTCTCCTCCTCTCCTCCGCCTCTCCTCCTCTCCCCTCCTCTCCTCCTCTCCTCCTCCTCTCCTCCTCTCCTCCGCCTCTCCTCCTCTCCCCTCCTCTCCTCCTCTCCTCCTCCTCTCCTCCTCTCCTCCTCTCCTCCTCTCCTCCGCCTCTCCTCCTCTCCCCTCCTCTCCTCCTCTCCTCCTCCTCTCCTCCTCTCCTCCGCCTCTCCTCCTCTCCCCTCCTCTCCTCCTCTCCTCCTCCTCTCCTCCTCTCCTCCTCTCCTCCGCCTCTCCTCCTCTCCCCTCCTCTCCTCCTCTCCTCCGCCTCTCCTCCTCTCCCCTCCTCTCCTCCTCCTCTCCTCCTCTCCTCCGCCTCTCCTCCTCTCCCCTCCTCTCCTCCTCTCCTCCGCCTCTCCTCCTCTCCCCTCCTCTCCTCCTCCTCTCCTCCTCTCCTCCGCCTCTCCTCCTCTCCCCTCCTCTCCTCCTCTCCTCCTCTCCTCCGCCTCTCCTCCTCTCCCCTCCTCTCCTCCTCTCCTCCTCCTCTCCTCCTCTCCTCCGCCTCTCCTCCTCTCCCCTCCTCTCCTCCGCCTCTCCTCCTCCTCTCCTCCTCTCCTCCTCTCCTCCGCCTCTCCTCCTCTCCTCCTCTCCTCCGCCTCTCCTCCGCGCTCACCTTTTTCACCTACGACCTCAGATCAGACGAGACAACCCGCTGAATTTAAGCATTACTAAATAAAGAAGCTAAGGATTCAAATCAGGAAGCGGTCGTGGTCGCATAACCTGCCTGTTTTACAACGAGCTGGGCCGTGTGTTAGGTGATAAACCAGCTGAACGCCGGAGAGCAGAGCTGACACTCCGGGGAGCGGAGCTAGAGCCCTGCTATAGCGGGACTGTTTTCTTCATCCCGCTCCCGCTGCATTTGCGCCCGCAGTGTTTACATCCGCTCCCGCCCGCTCCCGCAAAATTCTGAGAATTCATGCCCGCACAATGATAAAGATGCAAGAGAAACGTCCTTGACAAATCTATCTGATTTAATGTTAACATGATAATTGTGGAGCTTGATGGATAATTGGCAGTTCACAGGCACCTGTTGGATGCAAATCCATCATTGTCATCATCACACCTCTCTGCGCATGCGGGTCAGTTCAGGGCCGCGATGCGTTCACACTCAAGTCGGATATAGGACACATTTTAAAAGATAATGTGAACAGCCACACAAAAAAATCGGATATGGGAAAAAATCGGAATTGAGCATTAAGGACTGCAGTGTGAACGTAGCCCTTAAGAAGCGATGGAAACCAACACGAGAGCATTCACCGTGCAGTAGGAGCATTGAGTAAAAGCTTCAAAGAACAGCCTTTCTTCCCCTTTATTTCCAGTAAAACGCCTCAGTGCTTTTGTCTTATCCCCCTACACAATGACGCTTCACATCAGACTGATATCTGGAGGACGTTTACAGGTATTAAGCCCTCCATTCACAACACTAATATACGTTTCTTTTCATTTCTATTCGTTTCTGTGCTACTACTGCCAGATCTGATACGTGGGATCATCGTTCACTTCATAATATATTAATGTATGGGATCAATATTGTCTTAGGAAAACATAGTATCATACGAAACACCAGCCATCAGTCATCATCCCCTGCTGTGACTACTATCCCACCGCATGAAACGAAAACCATACCGAAGATGTGCAGCTCAACTCCACTTGGAGAAAACAAATACTTGTGTTAGTCACAGCAGAGTGAGCAGGAAGGTGCTGCACAGGGACGGCTAAGCACAGCAACCCTCTCCGCCGTGTTGTCATACATTCCTGCATACGCTTTTCATATCTCGGGAGATAACAGAGAAAACATAGCAAATCATAAGACTGGCAAATGATCACACTTAGCAAATGTGACTCCACAACACCGGGCTTCTTTTATCGTGCATTGTCAAATCACACAAATGTATAGTTTGGATATAAATGGTTGGACAATGGAGAGCCCTTGAGGGTGAACTGTTGAAAAGCACTGAACAAATGGTTAATTTTGAAGTTAAAAGGAGGCGTGCATTACAACGAAAGATGTGATTGTAATTTCCTGATGAGGCAGGCTGATATAATACAGCTGTTTGCAGCTGATTAACTGGATAATAACTCCGATCCCAGTCATTTAAATGTTTCACTTCATGACTTTATTTGATGCTTTCATTTGATCCATTCAGATTGAAAACCTGAGGGTTCTTTGGAAAATAGCTCTGAAGAAGCTCAGTACATGAAATTAAAAAAAGAATTTGAAATGTTAATCCTACTACTACTTATTTTGTTCTCATGTGTACCAATGTATTATATATTTATATGTATAATAGCTTGATTAACCCGAAAATGCTAATGCAATTTATGCATAACTCCAGGCTAAAAAGGTGAAAGCACATATGTGTCACAACAAGTCATAATGGTTTAACTGCTCATCAGCAAAGAGCCCCTTTTTATTTTTAATCTTAATAGATCAATAATGCCTCGTAACCGGCAAATTTTCTCTCATAATTTATTGCCTGCACGCTTAAAGTTGGCGTTCATTTAAATAAGAATTATCTCAAGTAAACAATGTCAAGTTCAACTTAAAATACTGTTCCACTTTTACAGGTGCACGCAAAATTAAGAGAAATTAAGGATATAATTGTAAAATTAAGAGGAAAAAAAAGCTATTTAAAAAAATGAGGAACAGTAATGCTGGTTGCTAGGCAGCAGCAAGAAGAAGATGTGAGAGACTGTGCATGAGCATCTTGGCAGCATGTGAAGTCCGTGAAAGCACTCTGCAGAGTCAGTGGGCCACAGGACTGCAGCAGATGAGATGCTGTAAAGTTTAAGTGCAACGGTTCAGTGAATGAGAGTAGACACAGATGCAATTGATGGATTACTAGACAGTCGTGAGGGACCGTAGGGTTCGCCCCACGTCTGCGGTGAAAAACACAGTTTAAATCATAAACCTGTGACCTTTTGTGTTGAGATGGGTAGAGAAACAGGAAGTGACGCAGGCACATTTCTCAATTAGGCTCCATGTTCCTTATCATAATTAGAGAAAGCTTTAGTGTTGGACAATTACAGTGGAAAGTACAGTATAGCTTGGTAGAAGTTCAACTTGTTGGGTTTCTGTGTAAAATGCCCCTTAAAGATGGGTTTTCTTAATTAGATGTAACTAATTTAATTGATTGCAATAAAATTATTAACTTGCGAAAACATTATATTTCCACCTCCAACCAAACCTCACGTCAGATAACCCTTAAAAGACTAATGAAAGGTACCATAAAGGCTCCTGATTATAGTATTTTTGAAAAATGTAATGAATCTCTGGTCTCGCGGGTGGCGGGGTTGCCCCCCCCCCTCCCCCACTATAGATACACTTCAGGTGGAGCTTTGTTTGGTTTATTACACACACACACACACACACACACACACACACACACACACACACACACACACACACACACACACACACACACACACACATATAGTCATTTAGTCACATGCATACACACACACACACACACACACACACACACACATGCATGATCATATACATACACACACACACACACACATAGACATACACACTGGCTTGTTCACCTGCATGCTGGCTCTCTAGTTTTTGGGTTTAGGTAGCGGTAGCGATAGCTTAGCTCAGACTGCGATCAGATCTCAAGATTTAGGTCGATTGCTGTTCGTGTTTTGGTTGGCTCCGTGCCGGTTTCGTGCTTTGTTTGTGGTTTTTTGTTGCAGATTTCCAGTGCTTGACGTGTGTCTCCGTGTGTTCCTGCTTCCTGGATTGGCAGTGGATGTCGTCACCCCCCCCCCCCACACACCCTCCCCCCCCCCCCCAAAAAAAAAAACAAAAAAAAAACACTGGGTTTGTATGTGTATAGTTATGTATGTGTACGCATATGTGTGCGTATATATATGTATATATTACATATAGTAATAATGCACATATATACACTTTTGGTTTCTACCGTCATGGTATCAATCAATAATATGTGTGCAGACAAGGTAAAAAAAAAAAAAAAAAAAAAAAAAAATGTAATGAATCTAAATGAACATAGCCTGTTGAACAAAAAAATTATATTAATTTGAAACCTTTACAGTGGGATAAAACCTTAAACAAGACCAAAAATGACAGTCGTGTTCAGCCAACACTGAGTTTATACAAACGGCTGGTTGATTTGCTGAGCGGTAACATGGCGGATGACGAAGTGATAACGGCTAGCCATTGGCTAAGCCAACTGTCAATCAATCATATGAGAAATAAATGTATTACTCGATATTAACTCTCCTGCTGTGATACAAAAAAATGTCCCCCTCAGAGTTGTCAGGGGTGTAAAATCAAATGATTGAGACCTAAATATTTTTTGAACCAGGCTAAATATGTTTATTTCTGCTCTGAAGTTGGACATTTTAACGTGATTCATTTGAGATTGACCTGCTTTTGTAGCCGGTCTCTAGTGGTCAGTAGAGGAACTGCAACGAATCTTAGTTCCTTGTGAGCCTTAATGTGGAAGTTAGATGTTTGACACTTGGACAAAACACAGCCGTCATCAATCAGGGCAGTCAAAACACACTGGGAGCCAGACTTTCGAAATAAAACAGGAAACGAGTCAAACACAACCAATCAAGAAGAACCAAGAAACACAAAGAAACGCAACAACAGACCACTCAGACAGAATAAAAGTCCAGTTTGACAGTTTGGGGCGTCTTAGCTTTGAAATTATGTCAACTATTGAGGTTTTCAGGTCTGCAGGGTATCCAGAATATCTACCATCTACCCTCCCCATCTTTACCTCCAACCAACTTCCCATCAGGCCGTGTTGGCTGCACCTTGGATGTGGGTGGTGCAAAGCCGTAACACTTATTTCAAGACAGTAACTACTTGCACAAGACGCAGGGTGATTCTGCCTCCAAAAACCAGCTGCTATATCAGTGCTGTGTAGATATGGTTTCTAAAGGAGCTGTACTGTACGTCTGTGGTACTTTGACCAAAGCACTTTAAAGGCATTTTATTAAGATCTTCGAAAACTGTGACTTGAAAAAAAAAAAAAGCACAATACGTCTCCTTTATTATTTCGCTCATATCTATTCTTCCACTGTCAGTGGGAATGTGATAAAAGGAGAGAAAAAAACAGTATAACAGAATAGATGAGTACCTTTGACTCGATCTCACCTTTCATCTCTTTCTGGTCGTTCTCAAAGCCGCGCACCTATTTTTTACATCCATACTTTGATTCTATTGAAATTACCCAGGAGGTCCAATTTTTGCATGAATACACTGAGAGATAAATCTGCTTCGCTGCCAAGGAATAACCTGTGGTGCACATAAAAGTCTTTGTTATGAAGAGTGAAAATCAAGATTCCAATTTAACATCCAATTAATCATCTAATTGCACAGTGATATGCGTTGGGGAATGTTGGTTAGCACTTTCACCTCGCTATAAGAAGGCTGCTGCTTCAGATCTCAGCAGGATGGTTTCTGAGCGGCGCTTGCACAGTCTCTGTGTTTTAGCAGGTTCTCCCAAAAATCAAGGGGCACTTAATGTACTGTACCTAATGAAGTGAGTGTATATTATATATCTGCGGTACATGAAAAGGGCAAACCTCCAAAAGCACAAAGTGTAAATATGATCACAACTGACTGAAATAAAGACAACAAGAGATTTGGAATCTAATGTAGAAAATGCCATGATGATATGTATATATATATATATATATATATATATATATATATATATATATATATATATATATATATATATATATATATATATATATATGCTGCTGCCACAGTATGGAGGATTTTTTGTGCCAAAATTAAATAAATAAATACATCATTAATTAATTAAAATGGGAATGAAATATATCATTAATTAATTAAATGTGTCATTAATTAATTAAAATTAGAATGAAATATGTCATTAATTAATTAAAATACAATTCATTTTAAGTAAAAATATATATTTATTATCTCAGCATTTAATTAATTAATGACACATTTAATTAATGATTTCGTGTTACGTGTGAATCATGAAATGTAAAACTGCATTTAATTCATATTATGGAGGATTTTTTGTGCCAAAATTAAATAAATAAATACATCATTAATTAATTAAAATGGGAATGAAATATATCATTAATTAATTAAATGTGTCATTAATTAATTAAAATTAGAATGAAATATGTCATTAATTAATTAAAATACAATTCATTTTAAGTAAAAATATATATTTATTATCTCAGCATTTAATTAATTAATGACACATTTAATTAATGATTTCGTGTTACGTGTGAATCATGAAATGTAAAACTGCATTTAATTAATTAATGACACATTTAATTAATGATTTCGTGTTGCTGAATCATGAAATGTAAATGTAAAACTGTCAGTTTCACTCGTCAAACTCAGTGGGCGGAGCTAACGCGAATCCAGTGGAATCCACTGTCTGCTTTGGTCTGAAACTGGAGGTGGAAGGGGAAGCCTTTCTAAACATGGCAGCTGTGAGTTCGGAGGATTTTCGTGAACTTTGTAGAGAGTTGGTGAGCGATATCTTCAACCTTGCAGAGTATGTGGAAAGCAGGACCTGCTGACCCCGAGCATGTAGCGTGTAAAGCAGAGGAAGTTCCTCTGCTTCCTCTGCTGGATTCGGGTTAGCCCCGCCCACTGAGTTTGACGAGTGAAACTGACAGTTTTACATTTACATTTCATGATTCAGCAACACGAAATCATTAATTAAATGTGTCATTAATTAATTAAATGCAGTTTTACATTTCATGATTCACACGCAACACGAAATCATTAATTAAATGTGTCATTAATTAATTAAATGCTGAGATAATAAATATATATTTTTACTTAAAATGAATTGTATTTTAATTAATTAATGACATATTTCATTCTAATTTTAATTAATTAATGACACATTTAATTAATTAATGATATATTTCATTCCCATTTTAATTAATTAATGATGTATTTATTTATTTAATTTTGGCACAAAAAATCCTCCATACCACAGTAGGGCACACAAAGATATATTTAACTCAAATTCACCTCAAGACTGCATGAACGTGGTTTTTATTCCCTTTTGACCCCTTATAAGCTACTTTTCCCAGGTGGGCCACTGCAACACGTTGAAATTCTGTCCACGCGAAAATGATCACATTGTGCCGTTACATAAATCATATTTTCCCTTCTTACTTGAATCTGAAAGTTCACGTGTGCCACGAATACCAGCTAATCTTTCACTTTGAGCTATCAGCGTGATGCAGATGCAGCCTTACACCCTGCATTTCCCTCCACCCAAACTACATAGCCTGTTTTTCACACCTTCATCTCAATAATCTTTCCAGAGCATGAGATTGTTAGACTTCTGAAAAGATAAAAGAAAATCAAAGAGTGCTGTGCTTCATCGCCGTCATGGTAGATAAGGCCTTTTACTGTCACATGAAATCAGGGGCTGTTGACTGAAAAACACTCCAACCTAAGGCTATTGCAAAACCATCACGATCATTTCAAGTCTCGCCATACCATCCTTACAAAGGCTGGAAAGATATATCTCCACAGACCAATCTAACTTGCCCACCACTGCAACACACGAGTGATGTCCGTCAGGAAGAGATGACGGTGGGAAGACTTCATCCACGCTGGGAAAAGGCTGTTTCATCTGTCTTGTTGCCCCATCTCAACATCTTAACAAACAAGGGCCACGTGTTTTCAATCATGCGGCTCTCGTTTTAATTAAAACACCACTCAAATTCCAACAGCACCAGTTTGTGCATGCAGTTAACGCTTTCACGCTTTCAAACCAGCCATTTAAACAATGGCCCAGGGGAAGCCTGCGGCTATCTGCAGATGACTTGCTCAAAGTTAACACAATGAGGACGGCGCAAAGACGAACGTTAGGGAGGCTGCATAATTAGTCTACCTGAGGCGGTGGGACAATCGCGCTAACCAGAACAAGTCACCCCAGCTGTTTAGATCAACTAAAAAACAAAAACCCAGGAGGGAAATGGCAAACAGAGATGTCAGCATGACACTTGTCTTAGTTTCATTAGAGATTAAGAGATCCGCATGGATTCAGTGCACATCAAATCAGAGCATTTACAATCCACCGAAAAATGAAGACGATGCTCGGCCTGTTTTCCATAAAAAGAATGCAAAGCTGCAGTCCAATTACTAATGCTGTATGTTACTTGCAGCAGACATGAGTGGGACATCAGACTGTCTGCTTGACTCACCACATGTCAAATCCAAGTCATTCATAACAGTGACGAGGGGAGGAGGGTGCCGAAAGTCCGTCTTTCCAAGGCAGATGTTTCAGGGCAATTATATAAATTAAGCTGTCAGATGGGTCACGAAGGACGTTTGTCTTCCAGGCTCGGCTAAGCCACTGGGCCTCCCTTCCAAACACAAGTGGCTGATTGGAAGGCAGCTGAGGGGAGCTCTGCCTCCATCAGGATCACCAACAGTACTTAAAAGCAAAATCTTTAATCTAACAAATACATGTCATCTCAAATCTGAGCTGGGGAAGTTTCCCAGGGCAAATATTCTTATTCAATGTTCCTTTGAGAACAGACATACAAACTTGCCTCCTTTGGACACAGAAAATACATCATTTACATATTTCAGAACATCCAGAAACTCATCATTTGTTTGCTTTAATACCATGACTGTATACGAATCGTATGAATGTTGCACAGCAGTCAACCATTTTATCATTTTGCTTTCTTTCAACAGTCTTGAGGGACATGTTGAAGTCTACAAGATATATATTTTTTCTTGTCTATTTTCATTCTAATATAGTTGTTGCAAATTCGTCACTCAAATAGGACTCCCTTGGGTACCGTTGTGCTGGCGAGGCAGTCTCCATCTCCAGTTTCTCTCATCTCTGCAGATGCATATTTTTCTCATTTCCCAAAGGCGTGCCTTCATCAGACTTGTCATTTTCAATTAGCTATACTCTAAATGCCCGTCTGTTGGCCCATGTCAATAACAATTCAATTTAAGAGGATGAGGCAGCTGTAACTTGAAGATTTATTTCGTTTAAATCAAGGTTAGCAGATATGCTACTTTGCATTTCATCTCACACCTGTCCCCCAGTGGATTTACGAACGATTTTAAAGCATGCACTGGAAGCAAATAACCGATTTTACATTCGATAAGGACATGGGTAAACTCTAATTTGTGCCAAGAGGCGGAGGCACAGCTGTGCACAACTTCCAGGTCCCCAGATATGCAGGTGGATGTCGTTTGGATTACTGCATCTGCTGACTCCGACTGCACTTCCACTGCCAAGAGGAGGCCCTTTTAAATAATCTTTGGAAATTGAACCATGTCATAGAGTGGGCTACTATTACATCACTTCAGCACATCACATACATATAAATATTGAAATAAGGATGCCTTCAAGTTATGCTTCTATCATTAAGTCCTAATGGATGCTATAAAACAGTATCAGGCAAGCGTGCCACCATTGCACTATAATAACACAGTATCTTGCATGATTTCAGCACTGATAGAATGTGCATGTCACACTTAAATTATTTATCAACGTGTCTAATTATAAAAATCATTAAAGTATGAAGAGTCAAAGTAGCATAATTAAAAATAGAATCTGTCCTGCAAACAATATATCAAAGTAGACACGGTGCAATATATTGTGCTATTGTGTGGGACATAACAGTGAGATGGATGCGCTAAACTTCCAAAGCTTCAAACCATGCAAACTCCAAAAGACTGAGTAGGCTTTCTTTTTTTCCTGGGCATATCCCACGCATATGCACATACAATGCACACACTGTAATGTAGATAGCACAACCTGCAGGTCAGCATGTGTCAAAAGAGAATTTTGAGCATCAAAATAACAGAAAAAAACATTCTCCTCTTTGCAGGAAATTACCATAACCCTTTCTGCTTATTCCTGGAATGTTTCTGTTTTCTTGTGAATCTCCTGCCTTCATGTAGCATATTGGAGCGGTACAGTACATCTGCTTTTCCCTCTGGCTCAGTTTGCATCGCTGATATTTCTATCTGCAGAGTTTCTGAAGTACCACTTGATCTGGTGATAATGTAACGTCAAACTCCGGGTTGACTGAAGCAGGCAGGACACAAACCAGCGTCTGTGTTTTTAGAAAGGAAAACTGGTCCGAAAGGTTTAAAAAATGGACATCTTCAGCAATCTTGAAGATTGTCGTGACACAATTTGTGACTTTAGATTAGTAACCAGCAATAAAAAAATACTACAATGCTATTTCTTAATGTATCTAAGTGGACCTACATTAAAAATGAAGGATATGCTGACAGCAAACAGATCTTTACAAGCTGTACTTGGCAGACTTAATTCTATCCGGCATCATTTCACTAATTGATGTCATTAAAAAGAAAGCCACACATACTTCAAATAAAGAAAAGGAAATGATTTCCTAATTGAGTAATTCCTTAATAACATCAGATTCTCCCCGTGCATGGGCTGAACACGGCTCCAGAAAAGTCAGATCAATAAGATCAAACATGTGTATGTGAGCCCTGGAGCCTCAACACAAAGCCCAGCTGTCACCAGCACCTCAGATGAGAGCATCACACCAAACATCCAACCGCAGAAAAAGCCACAAAATTAGAGTTTGGGGGAAATTTGCATATCTGTGATTAGATCATTCCTGTGGGGCCACTTGTGTGGTAAGTGGTGTGCTGGAAGCCTGCAGCTCTGCTCTGCTATTTAAAGTATATTTCAAAGCCTTTGTCTAAGTTGTTCGGTTCACTGTATAGGACCCATTTGATCCCAGCTATATACTGAAAAGAAAAGAAAAACCTGAAGCTGCCAAAGGTGTTAAAAATAGTAGAAATGTATCATTTGGACCTTTCTTGCAGAGCATCCTGTCACACTCACACACTTCAAAATGAGAATGTGAAGGTTTATGCATTGGTTTCAAAAAATAAAATATAAAAAAAAGGCTAGAAAAACACTCGTCTGAAGCATGATAGAGCCTCTTTCAATAAAAATAGTAGAAATGTATCATTTGGACCTTCTTGCAGAGCATCCTGTCACGCTCACACACACACACACACAACCAGCTGCACGTGAGCATAAATCTTCATTCATTTTTAAGGGAAAGAGAAACAGTGATAGAAATCTGATCTGATCTGAAAACTCGATCTGATTTTCTTTAGGAATCTCCACCAACCAACACGTCGTCGGCAGAACTTTGCGTTTACGCAAGCTGCGTTCAAGTCCAGCCTGAATGAAGCAAATACAGTAGAAGCAAAGTGAAACATTGTACTCACAGGAATGTATTTTTTTGTTTTTTTGTTATAAAAGTCCCTCGGTAAACGTGCGTCCCCTCTCCCGGCCGGAGGATAGCGGCTGCTGTGAGCTGTGAGCGGCCGTGCCGTGTGTCTGCTCAGGTCCGGTCCGCGTCTCCCTGCGCGCGGCTCCGTCTGCCCGCACCGCGCACGCGGCGCATCCTGGCGCAAAAAAGATGACAATATCAGCTCTCTCTGCCGAAGCCAGAGCTCTCCATCCACTCCGGGGTTCTCTGTGATGGTGTTGCTGCGTCGTGGAGGAGGACGGAGGGTTGTTTGGTCTTTCCTCGCACTAGTCTGCTTCTGCCACTGCAGCCGGCTCAGGATGCCTCTCCGCAGCGGAGCATCCCACCTCAAGCCTGATCTATGGTCCTGCGTTACATCGACGCAGAGTCTACGGCGTAGGCTTCACGTGCTGAGGGAGGGAAAAAAAAACAGGAAAAAGGTGGTCCTCACATAGTTGTGAGGTGTGGCGTCGCGTCGCTCTCTGCCCCCCGTCCAACCTCAGTTTATCTGCTAAAGTTAGTTATACAGTAGACACGGGCACACTTTTTCCCTCTGTATTACAATTATATTTTATCTTCCCAGTAGAGGTTCCTACGGGGCTTTTTTTCCCCCCTTTCTGTCTCATAAAGATGTAAAGCTTACAACCCCATTAAGGTTTAATTAATGATCATCTCTGGCTTCAACCCCAGTGACAACACAAGAGAATTGTATAGAAGTTGATGGATATTAAATATGTAAAATGTAAAATGAGATTATGTCAAAAAAAATAATAATAATACAGGGTTCATTATCATGTTCGTCATCCGATATCAACATGATATGGCCACCAGAGGGCAGTATACATTGGTAGCGCCGACAAGTAAGGAGCTCTTGAGATATATATATATATATATATATATATATATATATATATATATATATATATATATATATATATATATATATATATATATATATATTTATTTATATATTGTTTGTGTTAAAATATCTGTTTCAATTTCATCTGAGGGAATAACTTATCATTTCTATTATCACAAGGAGTCATCATCTGGGTCTCACAGTCCAAACCAATCTTAAGACACCCAAACCAAGGGTGTCATGGTTTGATTTCAGTTCCTGTTTTATTTTGAAACCCGTGTCTGTGTTTCAGTTCTGTCTTAACTTTCATGGGTCCCATCTGCCCTGATTGTCTGCACCTGTGTCTCGTCAACCCTTGCTCCCTGCTGGTCCGTACTGTTTCTTCCCTCAATGTTTCCTGTCATGCTTTTGGGTTTTTGCTCTCATGTTTTTTTTTTGTCCCTGCTCTGCAGTGCTTTTGGTTTGCTTTTGACTTAATAAATAACCTTTTTTGGAACTCCTGCCTCCTGGTCTTTCCTGCATTTGGGTCCTAATCAACCTATTTGTGACAAAGGGGGTCTTAAAGCAGTGGTTCCCAACCTTTTTTCCTTGGAGCCCCCCCTACTTGTGTCTAAGACCAGCCGGGCCCCCCGACCCGTACGTACTAGCACCAAAATAGTCTTTATTTGAAAAAAATTCACATTAATTATCTTTTTTTGATACATTTCTCTTTGGTTTACTCTCTATACATATGACTTTTTTTTCTCCAATGTCACCAATGTATAAAATATGCACAAAAGGACATAAAAGGACATAAAAATATTTCTGAAAAATGTCTCTTTTAATATGAGACGAAATTTTTTTAAACATTTTTCTTTAACAACCTGTTGGAGTAAATTAAATGTTTAGTAATGACATAATAATAAGGAATGAAATAATTTCCTGTGTTTGTCACCAGTGTATAAAAAACACAAAAAATATTCAAGACATTCATAAATTATTCCTAACAATGTCTTATGAATGACTCATTCGCAAATAATAATATACAACTAATAATAATTTTTACAATTGCATAATTTCAAAGCAGACAAAGTTTTGCGCTCCCCCAGAGATCTCTGGCGTCCCCCCAGGGGGGGCCCGGACCCCAGGTTGGGAGACACTGTCTTAAAGGGACACATCTTAAGTAAACCAACTAAACGCTGATGAAAGAAATGAGAAACAAGAAACTAGAGTGTATAAGGACTGTTTTATATAGGGAGCTAAAAAAACGCTTAAAGTTCTCTATGATGTTTTTATATATAGTTGCAGATATTAATTAAAAAACGTCTTGCTAATACTTCAAATATCTGGCATAGGTGTTAGCTTGGCTTCTCAAAATAATCCAACGCAAGTGCTACAATTGGCTTCAGACCTGATATGTGTTGAGGGAAGTAATTATCTGCCGTACTTTGTCTAATCAACTTCAAACTCACCACAGAAACTGTCTGACCTCATTAATTAATTCAGTTTCATTCAGATCTAAACTAACTCATTTATCTCAACTGACCAAGCCTGCATTAGGAGGTCACATTTGTACCAGCAGACTAAATTAGGAGGATTTTCTTTGAAACAGCCATAATTACTTAAATTTTTGTCTCTCCTCCGGTGTGTTTGGTCTTTCCAACAGTGTTTAAGTGCATAAATAATTCTGTGTAGTTACGTTACCCACTAGGTGGCATTTAATGGAACACCACCGAGTTAAGACAACCCAAGGACAATTTTCACTTTTTTTGAAAACACAAAGTTAAAATGACTTTGTTTTGACATTTGTGGTTGATTTTTGATAACCATTATTTCGTTCTGCAATTTTTTTTGGTCCCAAACGAAAAAAAGAAAAATCTCCAACCCACAACTAAGAGATGTTTAAACACTAAAATCTTCCTTTAACGATCATATCTACAAAAAAAAAAATATATTTTTGTACATAAGTCTTCTAACCTGAGATTTTATTTTCATTGTTTAGTAGATCTACTCCTTTGTTTTCTTGAATGCAACATCTTTAATTACTGGTATCATGTATTCCTCTTTTAGACGCAGCACAGGCCACTGAGCCTGAATGTCTGAGGATGACTGGTTGGGCTTTAATGCGCTAACCAAGGACTTTCTTCGACCAGACAAGTGGTTATTGATGATCACAACTGGCAGTAGACGTCCCTAATTAATACACCACTTTAACTTGATCATTGAACTTCAAAATGAGAATGTGAAGGTTTATGCATTGGTTTAAAAAAATAAAATATAAAAAAAAGACTAGAAAAACACTCGTCTGAAGCATGATAGAGCCTCTTTCAATAAATCCATGAAGGATGGATGCCCAAAAAGAAAAACTTGTGCATATTGCATTGAGTTATGTTGTATGTGAATGATAAAACATTTCTAATATATGTTTTTCTTATTATTCTATCTTGTGCATTTGGAGAAGTTTAAAAATATGCAGCAGACTCCCCACCCTCCAAAGAGAGCATTAATGGTCCTAGACTAGGGAGTATATAGATTAGTTTCCTCTGTTTCTCATATCAGTTACATAGCTCATATTGCCACCCACTTTTGTGAGTCTTTGACAATATGGAGCTAACAGCCTATCTCTGCCCTCCATCATTAATTAAACAGCACCCAAGACTGAGTGCTCTTCCTTTTTCACAATTGATCCATCCTCTTGCTTGTAGCTCTTATCAGCTCTTAGATTGCATCTTTTGAAAAGCAGTTTTTTACGGGTCCATTTTTACAGCTTCACTTATTAGGGCTGACGTTACTGTGAGAGCTGTGCTGATAATGTGCACAATGAAATGTATTTTCATAAAAATCATCATGTTGAACTTGAAAATGACATCCTCGAGAATCGTTTGGTGTTATTCTTTCACAGAGACATGCTGTTGTTAATATACAAGCCTCTACAAGCCCACTTTAATGACAAACAAGTCAGAAACTGGCCAAGTACATCAAAAATCAGATTGTAAATCGTTTCAAATCTGAACCGTTGCACTTTGACAGATGTTGTTCTTCTCTGCAGCCAGATCCAGAAGTCTCTTTGCTATTCTATCCCACTGTCATTAAGAGTGCTTTCAACATGCCAATGTGACGTCTCAGAAGCATGAACGATTACGTAAATTCAATCAGCTGGGTCAAAGAACGCGGTGGCTGGCCTGCGTACGTTGTAGTCTTTGAAGTTCTCGCCTGATGCGTTCTTCAGCTAACACAACGGCACACATCAGCTGCTTTTGTGAATTTTCTCTGGAGCTGAAGGTTTCTGAACTGACAGATAAGCATTTAACAATGTTGAGATGTTGAGTTTTTCATTTACAGTTCACAGTTGACGAAATTATTTTCGCAATCAAAAGCAAAGTTTCAATTGGCCATCAGAGAAATCTAACAGTTTTTGTAATTACCAACTACTTTTATGTGACTTTTTTTTCATGATCGTGATACCAGAATGCATTTGGTAATCTCAAAGTCTTTAATCACAGAAGACCTTCTTGGTATCGCGCTAGTCTTTATTTCTTTTCACACATTCTTGATGAGAAACAACTGGTAGCATTGGCGTTCTCAGTTAACCATTCTCCACGATGTTGGCTGCAGATTTCCTGTTCTCCTTCTTGTAATACTGCCACAGGCCAAATGTTTCTACAAGTATCGGATGTTATCCTCCAGAATTTTAACAGAGCCTCTTTTCCAAGGACCATCTAAAGTCCAAAGCGTATTTTGACAAAGAAAAGATGTCTGAGCTATCAATTCTGTGGTCAGACAGGGGTAATATTGAGTTGTTTGAACGCAAGGACGTGGCTGTCATTTTGGTGAAAGGGAAAAAAAAAAAAGAAACATTACACTGTGTCAAGCAGGGTAACAGCAATGGAAGCTTTGAATAGTATTTTTCCTCCTTCTGCCACTTCACCATTCAGCTTTGTCAAAGGAAATTGCATCGTGAGAAAACTGGGCATGCAGAAAAAACTTTGGCACATTGCACTTTCCCCAAAAAGATAATGACTCAAAACATCGACGGAGGGCAGCAAGAAATTAACAGAGAACATCAACATTTTCAGTTCAGACGTGACTCAAATCCGGATTCTGCACCACAGACGAGAGTGAAGGAAAGAGAGCCGTCCGAACCCGAAGCCCATGCAGACCCATGCGGCCCTAGAGCGCACTAGAAATCTTAGTGACTGATTAGCGCGTTGACGGATCAGGTGTACCTCTGATTCCTGCAAAAGTATGAAAACTTTAAGATTTAAATCTAAGTGGCATGTGGAAGTCACGTCCCAGTTCTTTTGCAGTTTGTTAAACAACCAGTGGGTCAAGCGTGCACTCTTGAAATAATGCCTGACAAAGCAAACTCACAAACTGGTGCCGGAAACTGGAGACACTTTGACAAATTCTGCGTATCCGATACTGGCATACAACAATTTTATCCCCCGTTATCCTCAGTTTAATGTGCCGTTTCTTTCCTCCCTTGGAGATTAGGAGACTTATAAGCAACAGCACACTTGTGAAATGTAATCACAGCTTTGAAGGAAAACATGACATGTTTGTTACTAAGTCGGCAACTGTCACATATAATTAGGGACGTGGTTCTTTGCTGAAACAAAGGCGCGGGGAATTACGGCCTGACACTAAATGTCAAGCAGTGACAGGAGATTTATAGTCGTATGCAAAACTGCAGACAAGCAAAGGCAAGCCAATACTGGCATGTGCAATTCACGCTCACAGGAAAGCAGAAATAAATTTCATCCTTGTCTATAATCCAATATTTAGATTTAATGCGGGCATGCAGGGCCGACCAAATGTGTCTATGTCGGAACAAATTCCAGAGTAAAGGGTTTAATTGTTCTCTGTTATGAATTAGATGCAAGTAAATCACAAGCTGCGCTTGCAGCAGTCAGACATATGAGCTCATATAGCCGTTTCTTATTTAAATCAACTTCTTGGCTCGAACATGTCTGTGATCAGTTATATCACTTGGCAGAATCTGCTCCTCTCATAATCCTCCATCAATCAAGCCTGTCTTTTTCAGTCAGTGTGGGGAAAAAAATACTTTTACACGACTAACAACCCAAGTGTATTACATCTGTTGTTTGCAGGCTGGTATTCCGTGTTGCAGCTGACTGACTCTCAATTTCCCAAGAAAGGGCTAAAGAGATGGCTATCCTCGGCATTTGAGCTAGCACAGCAGTATCCCTGAACCAGACGTCTTAATTTATCTTCATTACACTCTCAGAGCTGCGTTGCTCCGTGCAGCTTTCCACTTCGCTACCACTCAGAAAGCTGCAGCGATTTGTGTCCTGACAGAGAGCAACTCTCATACTTTTGAGGCAATCCAGTGAAATATTTATTTATGAGATTATTTTGTCAAAATCAATATTTAATTTGCTGTTGTTTTTTTTTCCCCCCATTGCATAAGCCACTGGTATGATGAGGTTTAATTGTTTATTCTATTTGTGCACATGTTCATTTTAATGTTTGCGTGTAGAATTTGCTGAGTGTAAGTCTAGCAATAGTTTGTTCACAGTCTCCTCTTATATCAACTGGGGGAAACAGAAAGGGCTACAATTACAGGTTGGTGAGTTGCACAAATGCTGGTGTTCTGAGAGTGTTTCGATTTGTTTATCCTGTAACGGTGTGCACAAGTCCATCCTCAAGAATGTGTGCTTTGTGCTTGCTGAGTGCAAGAAAAACTCTCGCACCATTCCGCTTACAGTGTCCTTTGATATAAACTTCAGGAAAAACATAAAGGTACACTGGTGCAGATGGTGAGTTACATTAACATGCACAGCAAATTTAGGCAATTTGTATTTATTGCTCAGCAGATGCTGACTAGATAGAGGTGGTAAATTATCATTTGGTTGGTAGACTGATTCTTTTCATTACCGGTAGCACCAACATCTGCTGGGTGGAGTGGTAATGCATGCAAGTGGCTGCACAAAGTCATGCTTAGGGATGAAAGATTTAAGGCCTGTTTAAGGAAAGCGAAATGCAAAAAAAAAAAAAAAAAAAAAGAGCATAAATCAGACCGCCGTTTTAACAGAATAAAGATGTCGGAAAGCTGTCAAATTGGCATGTAACCAAATGAGAATGATTTCGAAATGAAAGTGTTTATCACTGTAGCATCTCAAACCAAGTATCAATTTTGCTGCTAGAACCTACTGTAGCATTTTAAAGAAACTTGGCATCATTAATTAGATGCTATGAGAACATAACCACTCCAATTATAGAGATAATACGGCTTGTTGTGCTGTGAATTGTACCAACGGACCACAGCCACCATTCCTGGGCTGCTCTTAAAAAGTCGGGGGCAAAAGCCACTAATCCCCTCCCTGCTCTCGGCTGCCAGCTGGTGCATGACTTGAGGGCTGAACAGGAAGCCGTTAAATAGTTTATGGTTACTTTAGCTACCTGACACTTTGAGTAACTTGACTTTGAAGTTGTGAATAAAAGTCCTAACAAAGCATCATTTTTGGATTTATTTTTTAAGATTATATGGCTTGTTGTGGACCGTAGGATGTCTAGGCAATGGCCTGTCAGGTGCTACAGCCAGAACTAGTTCCTCCAGCTGAACCACCTTTTCTCCAAACCATTCCAGGACACTTCCAGGTTGACCAACCAGACCACTAGCAAACGGGTCGGTCACGCCACCATGGACTGGGTTGGTGATGCAACTGAGCGACTGTGAGTTCCAGCACAGCTTGGTCATAGCTCCAACTAGTGTCATTTTTGTCAGCTTGTTTTCAATTTTAGTTTTAGTGTAGTCTTTGGGTCAATTTATCATTTTAGTTTTTATTAGTTTTAGTCACGTCCATACTCCTTTCAGTCGTGTTTCAGTCAACGAAAACTGATGACATTTTAGTCTAGTTTTAGTCAAAAATTGTATTAAGCCGAACCCATTTTACAATTGAAACAAGGTTTTTTTTTTTAAAGATTTTTTTGGGCTCTAGTGGCCCTTTATAGGACATGCAGACTGGAAAGGGGTAGAGAGAGAGAACGGGGAAGACACGCAACAAAGGTGCACGGGCTGGATTCGAACCCGCGACCGCTGCAGGAGGAGGACTGTAGCCTCAGTTTATGAGCTGCCTCTTAACCCACAGCGCCACCAAGCGGCCCCAATTCAAACAACATTCATTCCAGATACATAAGACACTCTAATTTGAGTTTACAACATATTCATATTTCCGCATTTCTCCCCATATTTTTCTTTTTCGACGACACATTGGGTTTTCTTTTCCACGTCTATGTAGCGAAAGTGTATCCAAAGATGGTCTCTTTTTATTTTATTCTCTTTTATTCTCCCAGCCCCAGAGCAGATCCTCTGGCCGGCCAGCGGCCCCTTCCTCTATGTAACTTTGTTTTTAATTGACGTGAACCTAGAGCTCTGCGTTAACGGCATCAGCCTCTATCTCTGCAGCTGCATCTTCTGGATCTGATTCCCCGCTGCAGCGACTGGGATTGAGGACGTGACGTCACCCAGCAGCAGAACTAAACCAGAGGAAACCACTGAAAACATGGAGATTAAGGATCTTTGTTAGAACATTTCGTCTCATCTCGTTTTGGTCCACGACAATGAAGAAACATTTTTTATTTTGAAATCTACATTTTAGTCTCGTTTTTATTCGTCCACGATATTGCATTATATATTTAATTACAGTTATCGTCACATGACCATTATTTTCATTGAGTCTCTTCTCGTTTTCCTCAGGTGATAAAGGTTCGTTGACGACGACATTTAGTCATAATTTTCGTTGACGAAAGCAACTTTAGTTTCTTATATTGCCTTGGCTGTAACATCTGAAAGTAAATGATGGGCAGTCGATCAGAATGAATGTGAGGTAACTTTAGCTCCTATCATAGCATCAGGGTAGAATAGTTTGTGATAACCAAAGGTAAAGTCATTGTATTCCAACTAACTGCTAAGCCGGCTCATTCTGCCCCGTTTCTGGATGAACTGGAGTGGGAGAGGGTTTTCAGCGATGCACAAACTGTAGCTGAGGGAAAAATAAATAAGCTTTATATGGAGTGGGCGATCCAGCAGGAAAATATCATTCTGAAGAGGGTTAATAATAATAATAAGAATAAGAAGCTTTATTATTATTGTACAGTATACAACTATATTTCGTTCGGCAGCATCCTCCTGGGACGCAGCTACATTCACAAGTCGGAATCCCAAACAGCAAAAAATAATTATACTAAGGTTTCTTTTTTCCAGACAAAGTTCCGACTTCTTACCTTCAAACTGACAGTTTCGGCGGATCTCCTGCCTTCCTCAGAGTGTCATAATAAATACATAGTAAAAACAGCTGATAAGGACGTTGTCACTTCCCATCACGTGACACTCTGAGGAAGGCGGGAGATCCGCTGAAACTGTCAGTTTGAAGGTAAGAAGTCGGAACTTTGTCTGGAAAAAAGAAACCTTAGTATATCTATCTGAAGACATAATGAACACACTACAACTATTACAGCAAAAAATAAAGTGCAATAAAATTAAGTATTTACATAAGTTAAAGGAGCTTGAGGCAGGATTTATGAAAAAAAATTGTAAACGTTTTAAGTTTTCTAGTAATAATGTTAGATGAAGCGTTCCAAACCCAAAAGAATGAGCCCTCTAGTGTATCTCTCCGTTGCCTTGAACAGGCTGTGTGCTGCAAAATGTGCTGCAATTCGGTCCCGAATTTCCCGCGCTGTCCTGCGGATGTGACGTCACATGACGCTGCATGCACGTTCTCCCCGTTCTCCCGTGCCGGCTTCACTGTTGGCTGCAGTACCCCCAACGGCCATCGTGGTGAAGGGTGGCGCTAGAGAGTCTCATTTCTTAAAAGGAGCCTCATGCTCCTTTAAGTATAATAATAATAATATTACATTAAATTTATTTAAGGCGGCTTTCATGGCACTCAAGGTCACCTTTACAGTGCACACAACACTGATTAAAAGAGCAAAAAAAAAAAAAAACTATATAAATCAGAAATAAAATCAGGAATCAGCAGTAGCCTAGAGGAGGACAAATTAAAGTGAGAAGGCCACTTTGAACAGGTGGGTTTTTAGATGGGATTTGAAGATTGATAGTGAGTTAATGTTCTTGATGTCGGGAAGAGGGAGTTCCAGACGCGGGGGGAAGAGCGGCTGTAGGCTCTGGACCCCATCGTTGACAATTTAATGCTGTTAATACTGGGATTACGCTTATTTGATAGGCACAAGATTTCAAGTGAATACTGGTGTTAACCTGAACAGGTTCAACAACTATGAAAAGTATTTCAGTGGGAGCTGATGGGTTATCCATTTGTTATCATCAGGGTAGCATCACACTCTGTATCCCAGGGTATCCCCTCTCACTGAGATGCTGTTTGCGTCTCACAGGTGCATGGACTACCACTAGATCCTCCTGCAGAGAATATGAGATTGTTCAGCGTCTCCCTGCAAACACTCAGTGCTTTTATGCTGATGGAACACTTGTACCTCAAATCGCCCGCCCCAGAATCATCCTGCACAGTCATTCTGGTGCTGTCTGAAATAACACACTCCGACTCTATTCAGATGTGATTGGAAATAACAATCATAATTACCACAGCGTAATCATATCCCCTTAGCAATGACTGTCAGCAGAGAAATACCATTTCTCTAATGTCTTGACAAATCAGCTGGTTTCAAGTACAGACGCCAGGAAAAAAAAAAGGAGGAGGAGTTGGACTTTATAATTGAAAGAAAATTTCCTATTATGTATCGTGTAATTTCATGCAGTTCTGAAAAAGCTGTGTTGCAATCCCTCCGGTTGGATCTGAAAATTTGTGACAAATTGGTTGGAAGATATTTGTTTTGTGCCTTTGTCATCATCACAAAGAGCCTCCCAAATGCATTCAGTCATTCCACCGTTCAATCACCGACCCTGTTTCAGCTTAAAAAAGAATGCCCACATACATTCAAGATGGAGTTGAGGGAGTTGGGGGGGGTGCTGCCACTCAACCCCTGTCTCTTTGTGGGGAGTCTCCTCATGTCCCATGTGGGAGCCCATTTGTCCTGGTGTAATTCATTACCTGTTCAGTCAGTGGTGACAACACCTCGATTCCATCTGGCTCCGCGGTCTCCTGGGGGCTCACTGCCCCCAGAATAATAAGGACAGCCACCAGGAAACATATTGTCTTACCCATTACCTCAATAAGTATGTAATGATTGATTCCTTGTTGGATTATCTATGTGTCACAGCACAGACGATGACTGTCTAAATGAGAGAAGCAGTCCCCACTCCACCTGTGATTCCATTCTAAATCACAGATGATAAACCAGGTGTATGATCAAGAAAATGTGACAGCCGCAGTTGGTGTTCCATAGAGAAAAGTGCATCAGCCACGTTGCTACTGATCTGTTTTTGAGAGTTAAGTGTATGGTAGAATTGATTCCACAGTAAGAGCCTTATCAAGGAAAATTGGTCACCTATGAGAAAACCGACCAATCCTTTCAGGGACGAAGAAAAAGCAAGCACAAGAGTTGCTCCTTTTGGATTTGTCTTTCTCAAAATATCATGTAAGAACCACTTTTTGCTTCTTTTTGCTGCTACAAATATATCTATTCAGTTCTGAAGTCGCTCCGTGCAATTTTACCCCAAATGATACAGATTATTTCAAAAGAAGGCAAACGTTGAATCCTGTGTTTTCTATTATGCAAGTGAAACAAGAGAAGCCCAGCAGCACAATCCAAGAACAGTCTGACATTCAACAGGGCGACAACACTGTTATAAACCAATTGATGGGGCCACCTTAGGAGTTGAGTCGCAGCCACCCACGGCAGCCTGCACCTACCCAGGGTATCACTTCAGAGGCCTTCAGCTGTGCCTGACAGCTGGACACATGCCGTTATCCTTCCCCAAAGTAATCTGGGGAAATGCTGTCTCTGTCCCTGGCCTACATTTTGAAACCATCGTTGATCACAGTAGTAATTCGGCTGTCAAATGAAGAAAATCATTCAAAGCGGTACATGAACATTCCTGCGGTGACAATCACATAATATCTAAGGTGTGAATCTTATGCTTGTATCTGGAGGGAATTTTGGGAATAAGCTCCCAATCACCAAGATGAAAATACTGTATTTACAAATTGTGCAGAGATGTACTGCAATTACATAATATTACTATCTTACAACATGTCTAAAATAACATGTTTCTTATTAACATCTTTGCTATGTGTTCAAGATTTTAGTTTTTTTGCAATCAGGATCTATGGTCTTTTACATACTGCTCATTTTCCTTTTCGTTAAATGTTTTCTGCTACTGGATGCATGCCAGAGACCTTCATGTTTTGTCACACCACAGTTAAAATGTCTCAATACTCTAATTCCAACATTGCATTTATACAATTCAATGCCTCTATTACGAGAGCTGACATAACAGACAACTTCACATGATCCCTTACAGACAAAAAAAACAAAACACGTGATCTCATGTCCATCTCATTCTGCAAGTGTGAAATGTGATTTGTTGAAACAAGTAAATATCACAAATAGAATATTTTGAACATGTGAAATGTATACTTTGCCCATGGACACAGGGATCTGGATGGTTTTTCATGGAGAAAATGTGAGAAGAACATGTACATTTCCAAGTGGAATGTAAGGGTTGTATTGTTGTATTGTTTCGATCAAAACTGCTGTGAATGTAGCTCAAAACTATAAACACTACGATATAGATTTCATTTGAAGCCATGTTCGCTTACTTTTGTGAAGCGTCGTCTGGCTGCAGTCAGTACGTTTATGTGCACGAACAGAAAGTCGAATTGTTGCCTTCATCTGCCCGATATCACATTTTTAAAAGCCATGTATACAACTTAGCCGGGCTGTAGTCAAACCGAACTGAAGCTCTTTAGATCGAGCATTTGGTACCAGATAATGCGTCCTAATCCTAATCCAAGTTATTCTGGCATGTATATCAACCCACGCTTAACTGAGCTACTGACTGACCTGGGACTCCCCCTTATGGAAGTGGCGACACCGCGGGAGCAGGAATAATAACAGTCACGGCATCACAACAACACAGTAACAGGAGAAGAAGAGAGAGACTTTGTGTGCATCTTAACTTCAACATGATCAGGCTTAGTATGTACGACATTTACAGAGCTGCTACATCATTAGCGTCCATATTTCCGAATGTTGCTGTCCTCCTTCACTCTTGTTTTATTAATTGTACCGAAGGGAATGCCAACGCAAAAGTGCGTGTGGCGCCACCTAGCGTGGAGTCGAATGCACTTCACTCAATAATCGATTGTCTTCTCCCGCATGTTTACTTGGACTTCTCAGAAACTCCAGTTTAATCCTTAGTTAGATTGTTGCCAATAGCTTGATTTAGATGTGCAAGTAACTGCGCTTAATGAACCTCTGTACCTGATGCTGGCAAATACCAAACAAAGTAAGTTCCAGCTCCTGTCCCGGTCGTAATAACTGCGCATTGCTTACGTCACACTTCAAGAAGGAAGAAACTAGCTCACAGCAGACATCATAACATAAGATGTTCAAGAATGTAATGACAGAAGACAAAATGAAACAGTCAGTACGTGCACATGCAGCGATTCAAGGTGGTTGGAGATCTGATCAGATAATGACATGCAGAAGATTGGATCAACTTGTCTGATTACACATGCTGTTCTGAGATCAGACTGAATCAGATTGAATAAGCCACTGTAACCAGAGCATGGCTGACTCCGTGACGCTAGGTGGCGCTGTACCCGAGGTAACCATGGTAACCATTTCAACAAAGAGCCACTTCCGGTTGACCTCCGCTTAACAACGAGGAAAGGAAAAAGTGCATTCTAAGGGCCAATCCCAATTCTCCTTCACTCGCCCTTCTTTTCTTCCCTAACCCCTAAAAAAGAAGGGGGAGATTTTAGGGCACTTGAGATCTAGGGCACTTGGCCCAGGTGCCTGTCCCATTTCTCCTACTCCCCCTCGTTTTCATCCCTAACCTGATCAGGAAGCAGAGAGCCAAAAGCTGTTTTAATTTCAGCTGTAGCGCTGTTAATATGGCACTTTATTAAGTTTTAATATTTTTTCAGGTATAAAGGTAACCTTAAGATCCGCAACCGGGGCTCAGTTTATCCAAATAACGCCTGTTAAGAAATTTGACCCGATGTTTTCGGAGATGAGAAGAGCCGCCGGCCCCGGGGAGCAGCCTCAGCTCACAGCCCGAGAAGAGACGTGTCCGCCGGGTCAAGCTGCTGCGTCAGCCCCGGGAGAGAAACTCTCTCTGGGACGCTGCTCTGTTGAGAATCACGCCGGCTGAAATAAATCATTTAGGAAGATGTTGGTTTAATAGATGAAATCTAACAGTTGTAGCTACGCCTGTTAAGAAATTTGCTCCGAAATTTAGAGATTTCTGTCTGCCGGCTCCGGAGTTTATGCCGCGTTCCATTTACCTCGGAAATCGGAAGTGGGAACTGGGAATAGCAGCCATCTTGGAATGGTAACTCGGGGGTGGTGAAGACTCTCCCACTTTCCCAGTGGGAAACCCCACTTTGAGGGGCGTTCCAGTTGAAAATTCCGACTGGGGACTGGGAAATCCCCACTTCCGAGGATAAATGGAACGCGGCATTAGGTCCGCGTTAAATAGACGCAGCCTACGGCGTAGGGTACGGCGAATTTTGTTTTTTTTATGCCACAGTTTGCAGATTGATTGTTGATGCGTGGGCTAACGTGTCTGCTGGGATTATTTTGCCAGCTTTTGCAAAAGCGTGCATTTCCGAGGCACCGCACGGCACGGAACGTGACTCTGACAGCGAGGAATTCGGACTGGCACAGCTGATTTAGCAGAGCTCTTTAATGCAGAAACAGAGGATGAGACTTAATGGGTTTGATTAATGTAAAAACTGAAATAAAGTAGCCTACAATCAAACAAAGTTTTGCTCCCGCTGTATTTTTAAATACGCACACTCCTGTGCTTGTGTGTGTGTGTGTTCTTGTGTGTGTGCCGTTTCGGTCGGTGCGCCGTGTGTGTTTTAAATACAGAAATATGACACATAAGACTGCGGCTATGCCTTTTCACACGGCGCCCGTATGGTCGCGAAAATACAGTATTTATATATGAAATGTCAGAATAGGAAATATTTTGACGACACCCCTGAAGCAGTCACACGACACCCCAGGGAGCTACTACTGAGCAGCGTTGCGTCGTCTCCTTTCACTTCCGGGTGAATCCCCTCCCCCGGGGGAAAACCCCACCTGGGGGAAATTCTCGAGCATGCGCAGACTGTAATATCCATGTCTCCGTAAACATGGCATTAACAAGGCGGTTGCGACTGGCTTATCTAGGTGCTGCAAGCGGGTTGATGAATCCAGCTGATCAGATTACTTGACTGACTTAAGGTGTTCACATGCAGTTTAAAAGTCAGTACGATGTGTGCAAATGATCTCCAACCAGTTTGAATCGCTGCATGTGCACGTACTGAGTGTCAATCTTAGTACTTAAAGTTCCAAGTTCTCCGATGCTGTTTTAAATGTTCCTAAAATGAAGAACACTTTAATGCCTAGATAAGAAAAAAAAACCTTAAAAGAAAATGAAGAAACAAAGCTCCTGAAATAATAGCAGTAAAACCACAAAACAAAAAACACAGGAGCGCCCAAACTAACCACAACCGATGATCATGAGAAAGGGCTTCAAACGCGCATTAAATTAAAGTGTACGGTCTTTGAATGACTAAAGACTGGCTTCAGCATTTTGCAGAGGCTGTATTTGTATACATACATAAATACAAAAAACATGTTTATCACATGATTCCCATGTTTTCCATCTAACATTATTGCATGTGGAAAATCAAACCGCCTGCAAAACCTCAACAAGCCGGGCACATCTAGAATAAATAACATGAATAAATGTGATCACATAATCCATGTCATATATTATATGTTAAACACGTGGTATTTTATGCTGCAGAACGTGATTGCAGGTTTTCCTCAGGTGATCACATTTATCGATGGGTGATTACATGTAGAAAACATGAAATTCATGTGTCTCGTTTTGTTGTTTGTTTGGGGATAACACACTTGGATCACGTTTTACTTGGGACTGTTCTTGTGAAGATAGGCCTTGCTCTGTCTCCTAAAGTAAGTACTTCAGCACATTTGCAAAAAGATTTGTCTCCAATTTCTAGAGACACTCAAGCTTATGATTTAAAGTTTCTTGCAAATATCTGATGTGCATTCAATGTTGTACTTAGTGTTTTACAATGTTTTAGAAGAACTTTGTCATAATGTGACAAATGTGTGTGTTGTTGAAACAGGGATTTCAGCGTCTGTGGCGTCTGTGTCTCATTGTCTTTCTTTCTTTCTTTCTTTCTTTCTTTCTTTCTTTCTTTCTTTCTTTCTTTCTTTCTTTCTTTCTTTCTTTCTTTCTTTCTTTCTTTCTTTCTTTCTTTCTTTCTTTCTTTCTTTTATAAAGGCATTTCTTATTCTTATGCAGCTTTCTTGTCTTCATTGTGAAATAAGAGCAAGAAAGAGTCGCAGTTTTCATGCACTGGTGAATTTAGGTCTTTAAACTGACAACTAATTACAGATGAGTCTGAGTTGGTTCGCTTTAGCTTGAGTTACTTCATCTCCTCCTGATGGGTTTAAATAACTGTGTCTTAGGTATCCAGTGTTTGTATCCTTACTTCAGTTCATGAAACTATTTTTTTTCTGTTGTACAATGAGCTTTGATTTCCGCTTAAAATGTTGAGATGCTTTATCAAATTAGTTCTTCAGCATTTATTTTTTGCACTTCCACTTGAGTAAAGGGTCAATAGCTCTTTCCGGCTCTTTATGAAGGACTGCATCCATCAGGGAATCATCCGGACAAACATCAAGCTATTTTCATTTAGTTATCGTTTCAATCTTAATGTTCTGCTCAGTATCTATCAATCTTTGGGCTGATGTCATGGTTTCTCTGTGGTTTGCGAACTATCATTAGTATTTGAATCTGCTCTCCCTTTACCCACATCTGCCTCGCATGCCGACACCACGCAGTGGCACGTGCACACGCAGCACACTTCTCAGCGTTTTGCTCGTAGGATCATGCATCTGGGATCTGTTCCAGCTCAACAGAAATTGATTAATAGTGGCTTTAATTCCACAGAATGCTGATTGCACACTCGGCAAACTGTGTGTCTTGAAACATGCTCCTTCCAGTCTCATCATCAAGATGTGTGTTTTGGCGAAGTTAATGAATAAGTCATTAGGAGGTGACTATGATTGATGCGTTAGAAACAAACAAGCTTCCATCAGCTGCTGCTGGAATCTGTGAGGAGGCCAGACTGCAAACTGCAGGTGAACCAACTGCAGGCGGTTATCGATTTGGCCATATGTGCATTGTCTGCCTCCATGACAGACCATTCATGTGTGGTTTGCTATTTAAACCCAATGATCTTTTATCTAACTCGAAGGATTTCAAGTTTCCCTTTACATAAAGTTAATATTTGGAGTTATTTTCCATCTCAAACGCTTGGATATGACTGATGATCAGCACTATAACAGGAGTTATCTTCAGGAACAAAGACATCTCTTACTGTTTCAATTCTTCCTCCAATTCATATGTATCAAGCAGCAGGTTGCTCTGCTCACTCAGCTGGATAAAAGAGATGCAGCTGGGTTCTTCTCAGAGTAATAGTATCAGCCAACAGAGGCACAAATTGGCACCTCAATACATAGGAAAACAAATGTAACTGGAAGAACTAAATGTGGAGCAGATGTATCACGTTCAGAACTTTTAATGAGGCGAAACAAGCAGTTACTTGCATTTCAGGTTTTATTTTTAGTCACCCAGAGCTCCCAAGAGTGTCTTTATTTCTGACAGCAAAGACAAAATACTCTGAAGCACATTTAAGAAATGACAGGCTTCAGTCCTTCACTGGTAGCTGCACTTCTGAGATTCAGTGGTGTGCAGCAGTGCTTCAGGTCAGAGTGCAGAGGGATGCATGAATACTTTATCACCTCAGTCTCCCAGGTTTCGATCCGACTCGGGGGGGTCAGTTTACGTTTAGCTTTTTGCTTACTGAACCGCAAACCACCCGAACAAAAGCAAAAGTGCAGAGGAGAGAAGCTGAACAATGATGGGACATAATTCCTATGACAGTGTATTTGTGTGCGCGGAAAAACATATTTCATATTCATTGTCACTCCCTGTTCGCTATTGCATTTCTCTATTCACAAGATGCTTTGGTGATTTAAAATACCCACTAGAGTGTGGGGGATGTGAAAGGCTTCTAGAAATGTGTTTTACAGTAATGCAAACTCAACATTTTGCCCTCCCAAGGCTATAATATAGCAGCGAAAGGTAATAAGCTGCTCTAAAGACAAGAATTCATGCAGAGACAAGCTGTTGAAATAGCTCTAAGTTGCATTACCCTCCGACCCTTGAGCGAAACAATTTTAAATAAATAACTGCTGTGTAAAACACAAACTAATAAAATTCTGCCCTGGCTTTTCAAAGTGTTATATTAACATCTTGTGGATAGTGTTCTGCAGTCAGAGTGGCGTGGGTAAAATGTGAGGATTTTTAAAGGTTGCGGGTTGAAATCCCCAAACGTCTGCTAAAAGTGACTCCAAATCTCAGCACAGACGGTGGCTGAACAATACCAGAGAGCCTGCAGGTGCAACTGTGCGTGGAGCCGGCCGAGTGTGAAATCAGCATCGCAGGAAATATGCCTGCACATTCAAAACATTTGCTGCGCAACACATAAGCTCGATTCACAGTCATCAACTGATCTGACATGCGTGTTTTTGGATTCTGCAAAGAAAGCATAGCACCGGAACGTAACATGCACAAGAATAGAGAGTATATACGGACAAAAACACACCTGAGAGCTTATCCAGGAACCACCGCAACACCATGCTAATTCTGGTAGGACTCGTATGACAATGTGCATCTTTCCATTTATCACATATTTAAGACCCACTTCAAATTATCTGTCTACCTTCAACCAGACATTTGTTTGAAGGTTACATCAAACATGATGCATTGAAGTGTCACGTTGTGCTTATTTTAATGAATCTAATTTGAATCTCTGGCACCTCTGGGGTAGATTTTTCACTGAGCATAATGCCGAAAGGCTGCAATTATTTCACAGTGACAAAGACCAAGCATCGGAAGATGAGGTTCTTCCTGAAAACAGGCAGGGTTTTTAGATTGGTCCTGGAGTTAGATTTAGAAGTCCTAGAGGCTTGCTGGTGGGCAGAAACATGGCTCAGTTGCACTTGCTTTCAACATGACATCTTCTCCAT
Source organism: Cololabis saira (assembly GCF_033807715.1). NCBI lineage: Eukaryota > Metazoa > Chordata > Actinopteri > Beloniformes > Belonidae > Cololabis > Cololabis saira. The sequence continues at coordinate 40,859,792 of NC_084590.1, forward strand.
GCTACATTTTCACCTTTTCCTGTAAAGAACTTCAACACCTCAAATCCATCCACACAAGTTTAAAGCCAGGATCATGATCAGAATATGATCTGTCATCTGTGACAGCAAACATTACAACAGGACGTTTATGTTTGGTAAATACCACGCTATTTACCTGCTACTGTAATGCTGTAATGCTATAGATGCTGTAGATGCAGCCGATAAGTATATTTCTGTAAATGGTTGTGTATAATAAATGTAGACTGAATCTGCTTCTCGCCTGATTGAATCAACTCAAAATGTTCAACTAGTTTTGACTTTATAGTTGCCAACAATCAAGGAAATCTTGACCTGAAAATCAGTAAAATGGATTGTTTTTTACATGAGATGCATTGAAGTAATCTCCTTTCTTGTTAAGTTAAGAGAGATCATAAAAGTGGGAGACTCTGCATCATATCCGTGAACACTGCACTAAAATGCAAACGCGCACGTTGCCAAGAATATACAGTTTACGTACTACGTTCGGTTCGGAGTAACAACCATCTAGCTTTGGAAGCGCATCAAAGTTCAGCCATAGTCTCGGTCGCACATTTGGCACCATGCTGGCCTTGTTCATGTGAAGTGTAACTAAATTAACAAACATACATGCAGCTTCCCTGGCCATAAAAACAAGCAGCATCCACCAAGAAATTGTCAGGCAACTCTCCCCAACACCCAAAAAGACATTTCTGTGAAGACACCAGGGAAAGAAATGCAAAATGTTATGTATGTAAGAAGTACTAAAACCAATAGTATGGAACGTAGGCATAGCCAGACCTCATTTTCTTGGGCAGATGCCTAAAACGTAGAACATTTTAGAAAAACAACAGATGTGTAGTCATGAGGAAAGTCCTCACACATATCTGAAATCATAATCCCATAAATGTGTGATGGGTAGAGATCTACTGTCGGCTTTTCTGATCCCAGCAGACAGCAAACAGTGTCTCATCACCATCCTCTGAAAGAGATTAGTTTTAAGTCGAGATTTTATATATATATATATATATATATATATATATATATATATATATATATATATATATATATATATATATATATATATATAATATAAGAGGGGGAGCCGGGAAGGCGTTGAGATGAGGGAGGTGTGGTTATCAGCAAGTGTGTGTGTGAGCGGTAAGTCCGTGAACTTCGCTCAGAGCTGCTCCTCAGCCAATGTCCTTGATGTTATCAGGCGGCTCAGTCAGTTCTGAAACAGGTCCACAGATGTTCCTGGGAGAGGGGAGGCTTAGAGGGGGCAGAGCCGCTTGTTTACATTCCACCAGAGAGATTGTGACTGGAGCGGTCGGCCAAACCGCTCTGTCAAGGCCAGATTATAGAATCAACAATTATATTGCAAAGAACAGACAGACTGTAATTTTCCGTCTGCCTTTAGTCTCTGGTTCATCAATGGCGACTCCAAACAGACGAATTTGTGATCAATTCCCCCCAAGCCGAGCTTCCAACTTCTCCAAGGTCTTATCCATCTTGCCAATGAGCTCAAAGACCGCCGCCAGCCTGCGATTCTGTTCAAGAATCACATCCAGCTTGCGGTTTTGCTCTCCCAACGTTAAAGTCTGAGTGTTGGTCGCCGTGCTTATCCCCTCAGCAACATCGGGTAGCTCAGATAGGGCCAGAACAGCTTTCGACGACTTACGCAATTGTCGATATACGAGGAATCCCCCCACTCCAATTAGAAGAAATCCTGCTATCATAAATCCAATTATGAAGGCATCTTCAATGTCTTTGACAGACAGGATCGCCAAACACAACGGTTTCCAATGTTTCCAGGAATCCATTGTGTATCCAGCAAAAAAATGTCCCATCGGGGCAAGAGGGCTTACCCCCTGACTTCTCGTCGCAAAAATTTGGTCAATTGTGCTGAGAGACCAGTTAATCAATTCCATGATTGTAGAATTTCGGAGGAGTGAAAAAGAGAGGCTCTGAAGACAAGACAGGACAAAAGCAGTAGCAGGGCAGATAGAGAAAGGAGAGGAGCAGAAAAGCATCCACCTTCACCGAGAGCCGGAAGAAGAAGAATGTATATATAGAATATTTGTGCCTAAAGAATGCCCACTGATTTGACATGATTTGTATAAATGTTTGTTTTTTCCATAAATTCTGTTCCTTCAGCCTTCATCAGTTGCCGTTTCTTTTTCAGTAAGCAGTTGCTTGGAACCAGCAGTAACAATAGACGTAAATGGGACATGACGTTGGTCATTTCGCCAACATAGCAGGTCTTTATGATTAAAATTGTACTGTGAGCAGTAAGGGTGGGGGGCTGTAGCCCCTGTAGGGGTCTATGTCTAACCAATCCCCTGGTATGAAAAAACAACTTATAAATTAATAAATATGTGATCCTTGCAGTGCAACTGTACACTAACCCTTTAAAAATGACTGCCAAAGCAAAGTAGAATGTGACCATACAAGGAAATCCTGATCTGCCTTGATGATGTCATAGAGAACTGATTTTAGAAAAAACTCCCCAGAAGGAAACATTCTCTGCTTCCAAAAAAGAGTATTGTTTTGTGCGAATACATTTATTATTACATTTATTTTTTGCACCTCCAGTCATATCTAAGTCATATCTATATGTATAATATTAACATTGTAGGTAACATTTTAAGTGAGAAAAACTTTACTTAAAAGGTTATTTCCTAAATAAATAATCATCAAGATGTTAAAATGACGTTTAAATGTCCCCCTTTAAAAACAAACTATATACAATTATTTAAGTAATAATTAAAAAAGAGTTTAAATCTTACCAAAATCTCAAAGACATGAGTAAATAAGGAAATGGTGTTCTTGAGAGTAATTGTATCTATCTTTATCACCTCTGCCTTGCAAGAGCTGCAGCTAGAAAAAACATTTACAAACATGTTGTCAAGTATGTTTATTAACACTCACTGAAGTCTCTTGTGAACATATAAATATTGTGTCTGCCTGTGTTTCAGCCATGGCTCAGCAGTTTTCTTCGAGCCTCTTCAGACAACAGGTTTGTTCTCTGAAGAACCGTTACTTTAATAAGCATTTTTTTTTATTGATGAACCAAAATCATTTCCTGTTAGAGATTCAGTATTTGTTCTAGGGCGTTTGCATTTAAGGAGTGTCACATATCTCTGTGTGAATCACTACCACCCATGTTAAATGAGTGGAAGTGAAATGTGCTGCTTTCCTATGTTCGTGACACTCAGCAGGAATTTGTATGTCAGCGGGAGATCTGTTTTGTCCCTACATCACATTTTGTGTCATTTGCAGATGAGACAAACAACATCTCTGCATCGGGTAATATAACCAGGTAGACTGATGCTGCAGGAGAACCTGTAATGAAGCAAATCATAATTTTCTATTCATTCAGTCAAAGTGGTTTAGATGCATAAGCCTAACCAATTTGTTTTTAATGTTGAAATCCTAAGAGGAGTTCATGCATCAGTCCATTTATTCCCAAGGTAATCTTCAGGATCTCCATCTCAGTGTGCAAAACCCCCTCTGTTTACCTCACATATGCAAAATGTGAATTTCTGTGGGAGATTTCAGCAAGACAGCACTGTCTGCATCTCACTAAACTGACTCCACAGCTGGCAAGCCAACCTCCCCACTTATCTCTCCCCGAGCCCTCGCCTTATTACCATTGCAGTGATGCTCCCAGCGCATATTCCATAAAACTGAAATTTGCTTCACTCTCATGGCTGCATTGGAGTTTTCTGTTCTTCAGTTTGGAAAACCTTGTTCGTTTTTACACTTGAAGTGGAGTCTTTATGTCGTACAGAATGACAGACAGAAAGCGTGGAAACAGGATCTTAAAGAATCACACAGTCTTGTAAGTGATTTTATTGTGTATCTGTGGTCTGGATGTGAAAGAAACGAGGAGAAAAAAACATGTCTTAGATAAAGAATCAATATTTTTTGTGATAGTTTTACAAATTCAGCTCTTGTCAAATAACGGGTACATTTACAAGTACAATATTGCATTTTTAACCCACTTAAAACCTTATACAGAACAAGACACTCACGTACCGAGTTTTTCAGATCAACTTAATCAGAAAAAGGATCTTGTTCAGACTAAGCAAAAAATCCAATTAGGCTTTGTGGAGTTTGTTGCCCTTGGCTGCTTTCTGTAAACATGTATGCATCTTCATCACACAATTAAGCTCCACTGGAGGTTTTGCAGTAATTCGACATGCGCACACACACACACTGCTGCTTCCCAACGCATGCGCCAGGTCACAGTCTATCTACGTAGAACCGGGTGGCTGCAGGTAAAAAGAAGACATATTTTTGGGGTAATTGTGAAACCAGAGTAATTCCTAGTGTGCTTCCGGGGATAAGGATATGATGAAGAGTCAGGATTGGTGCAAACATCACAGAGGTGTGGGAGGATGTAATGGGAGCATGAGTCATTACTCAGACGATGATTCTTGACATGGATGTGAATGGAATTTCCTTTATGCAGCTCAGGTAAATACCATAATTATATAAACTGTCACACCTTGAGATCTCCCTATTCATTTACTGCATCTGTTTCCACCAGTTAAAGGGCCTATATAATGTAATTGTGATCCCTGCACTTATTGATCAAGCACCGCAACATAGTGACAAGCTCTCTAGGTCCATTAGATTGAGCAGTAAATCCTCTATTTTCTGTGTCCTCCTGTAAGCACCATGCTTGTCAGCATTTTTCCTCCTCCGTAATATTGCAAAGATTAGGAGCATCCTGTCCCAAAATGATGTTGTAAATCTAATTCACATGTTAGTAACTTCTACACTGGATTACTGTGATGTATTATTAGCAGGCTGTGCAATTGATTCTCTGAATATCCTCCGGCTGATCCACAATGCAGCAGTACGATTGCTGGCAGGAATCAACAAGAGAGAACATAGGCGCCGGAAGTGGGGGTGCGGCAGGGGCTGCAGCACCCCCTGGTGCATGGCGAAAGTTGAAAAATTGTAATGACAATAAAAGTTCCACAACATTTGAGATGAAGGCTGAATATAGGGGTAATTTTAATTAAAAAAAGAAAAGAAAAGTAGCCAGTCACACCCCCCTGGTCTGCGGACCGCTCAGGTGATCAGAACCGCAATGCATTATGTTGTTGTAAACATCCACATTTTTGCCCACCAATTACAAATGCACAGCCAGTAGCGCTCCTTTCAAAACACAACACAAAGCTCCAAGTCAAGACCAAGATGGATATACGTTCATTTTTTAAACCAAAAGAGAAACAGACAAAACATTGCCGAAGCTGCTGCCAACAGCTGTGCTACCAGTGACAGTGAGGCGGAGGAGAGCGACTGCACCTGCAGCCACCGCGTCAGCGACCCCCCCAGTGTCTAACACCGGCTCACCTGATGGTGCAGCCGGCCATATGAGCAGCGATGACCCGGGAGGAGGAGGAGACTGCACTGCCGGTAATCCTGCTGTTATATTTGTCAAATTATGCTCAAATCATTGTTACCCAACTGTTTTGGGTGAAAAAAAACCTCAAAATTTTCGCGAGGATTCCTCCCTATCTTCACCAAATATTTCAGTCACCCGCCACCTATGTGACTATGATAATAATTATAGTCATGTTCCTTTTTTACTGTAGATGGTTGGTTCGCTATATTTTGGTAAAGCTTGTGCGCACTGTCAGCTGTTCTTCATGCAGGGGAAGGGCAAGTGATTTCTTAAGGGAGAACCCCCGCACCCCCTGGCAAAAACGTCTTCCTGCGCGCCTGAGAGAGACCACGTCTCTCCTGTGTTAGCCTCCCTCCATTGGCTCCCCGTAAAACTTAGAATCAATTTCAAAATGTTATTACCTAAATGGCCGAGTTCCTTGATATTTGCATGATTTCATAGAGCCTTATGTTCCTGATAGAGCTCTCCGTTCTCAGAGTACAGGTTTACTTGTAGTTCCTAGAAGATCCAAATGTATGACGCCATGTACATAAAACTGAACTGAATTGAAGCAATAAGACTCATTACTGCCACTGTTGTGGAAGGAGGATGGAGACAAGCGGAAAATTAGGTTGTAAATGCTTTTGCAAAAGAAATTATATAAAATCACACGCACATTTATATAAACATACGACCTTCAGCCCGACCAGTAGTTTGGAGTAGTATAACCTATTGGTTTTTAAGAGATAATCGCTAGACATTGACTGAGCTGACTGTCAATCAAGGGCTATGCTTCATATTATAAATGAAAGCATTTCTTTATCTATAAATTCACCTGATGTGTAAAAAAAATAATTTCACTTGTCCCAGTTTTCATGGATGTGAAATTAAACAGTACAAACCGAGGTGTTTTTTGTGAACCATGCTGTAAATATGTTTCTTAAAAACAGCCTTTTGTAAAACATTATTCCTACAAACATGCATACATACTGTACATACATACATAGCCTACATACCCACATACATACACACATACTGTACATATAAATAAACATACAGTATATACATGTATTCGTATGTAAACTGCAGTTACAGTTTAAGTCAAATTTTCGATAAATTTTGTTCCTTTGAAAGCCAGGCAATGGGTTTTTTATTGGTTGCAGTGGTGCTATCTCAGATTTAGTGGTCTAGGAAGTGGGGGACACTAACATCTTCTAACATATTCTAACAACATGTCACAAAAATACAGTGGAACAGGAAACAAAAAAAATTGCAAAAGCAAATCTGGATATTGCTAAGACTGCTTTCTAGCTTACATTTGTTTCATCTTTTCGACTCAGGGTGGGGAAGGTCACCATGAACATTACACACTTGTTCTTGTTTGACCCAGCCTTACACCACAAGACTCACTTTGCATTGATTCAGGGTTTACTCAGATCGTCTAGATCTTATCTTTGATTTCTTAAATGCTATTTATTTTTTCCAGATTCTTGATTTTTTTTTTTTTTTTTTACTTAACACGCTTCTTTTTCTCCCCCCTTCTCCCATTTCCCATGGAAAGCTGCTTTATGGGGCTCAAAGGGAATTATTCACAGTCTCCTCAGAGCTCTGACAAGGTCGTGGGCTTTGTCTCCCCACTCTCTTGGCTTCTGTTCTGAACCATAATTGATTAGGTTAAGCAGCTAGAGAAGGAAGGTCAATCCTGCAGCGGGTGATCTGGAGTGCTCCACGACACGCATGGTCACAGACGCATGCTCTCCATCACTCGGGGACAACTGTGGTGTGGTCAGCATGAACTGCACCTCTGAAATGTACCTCTTCACAATTAAGTTTAGCTGCAAGGTGTTCAAATGTCCTCTGCTCCAACCTGCATCAGCAGGAATGTGGGATCTGAGTTACCTTCATCTAATTTGAAGATGTCCTTTGTTTAGAAAAAAAAAAAGAGCCAGCATTTGCCTTGGCACCCTGAGCTTTTACAAATAGACCATCCAGTCAGTTGCAAAGATGCACAAAGAGACAGAGAGAATCTCAAACATTAATCCCAACTGGAACTTTGTCAGATGGACTGAAAAGAATGCTGAGCTCAATTTGTGCAGCTTGGGTGGCTCCGACTCGGCTTAGCTTCATTAGTCAGCCCTGAATTGTTCTAGAAGGACATAAAACTCAGCAAACTGACAAAAGCAGACTGGATATTTGTATAGCAGAATCTCTGGGAAGATCTGAATGTGTCTTTCTCTCCCTCCCTCTCTCTTTCTCCCTGCACTGGAAGTCAGTCAGCCAACACGGCAAATCCAAAGACAGCAGCTCCTGGCCTGCGTTGATGCTATTCAGACTATAAGAAAAACTGGGGATGGTTATGGTGTGAGCAAACAAAAAAAGAAGAAGAATCCTGCCTTTACATACAACATACTTTTCCCCCCATTGAAAAGATTCTGCATTGCTGGTTCCTGTTTATGTTGCTGAGGACATTTTTGAGATACTCTGAAGAATCATGGAAACGGTAAGATCTTGTTCAGCCTAAGCTGAAGGCTGAAATGTACTGTGTAAGGTCGGATTTTCATCCCTGAATGTCTTGTTTATACACATGAAGCTGAGTGATGGGTGATCAGTCCTCTGGTGGCATCACAGTCCACTCTGAATACTCAAAAAGAAACTGACCACAGTATTTTCTGTGCTACGACTGTTCTTAGGGACAAACCAGTTTACATTCATATTTTTTTCATTGTTCAGGAGAAGTCCTGTATAGCTGCAAATTGCAAACTGAAAATAGACGAAAAGTTGATCGGTTCTGCCTCTAATAACATATTTCCAGCGGTATGCAGACATGTCGGTGTGTCTTGCTAATTTGCACACAGCGTGAAAAACCTGAGTCTGACATATTTGCCATAACGTGTGGGGTAATAAAAGTGTCATTGAGACACTCAGTTGAGGAATTTTAATAGCAAATTTTACAAATAAAGGTAAATTTGGAAACTTGACAAGCAATATATATATATATATATATATATATATATATATATATTTGTTGGGGCAGGGGGGTACGCCACAATCATATGAAAAAGTTAGCACACTTTCTTTTGACCTGGTGTTTTATATGTGGAAACAGCAATCTGATCATAGGGTACCACTGCGCCATTAGTGGAATAGGAAAAAAACCACAAAGAGGCAATAATTACTAGCCCTATGATTCAGCAGCTTGTTGATCCACCTTTAGCAGTAATGGCTTAAAGTGGCTCTTTCCTAAATAACACTGTTAGTCTCTGATGTTGTTGTGCAGAAGTTTCGGCCTACTTCTCTTTCCTATTGTGCCGCTACATGACCCAGTTCTGATCAGACTTTATATAAGATTCCCTCACAACTGCCTCCAGAATGCTCTGGAAAAAGGGTTCATGGTCACATCAGTGGCTTCTAGATGCTGAGATACTGTCCTTGGATCGTTAGAATTGTTTGGCCTTGATATCCAGTCCCATGTTTTGGTGAAAACCACTCACAGAACATTGGTCAAGAAGTCTTGTTGTCTGTTCAGTTGCAGTATTGTGAAACCTTTCACCCTGGATTCACAGTGAAAGCGTCACGGGCGTCATAAACGTCCGGCTGCCATTCATTTTCTATGAAAGAGGAGTCGGAGGCATCAGAGGCGTGAAAAATCTCAGCTTTATGCAAATGAGCAGTGGTGATGCCGAGGCGGCGTCCAATCACAGCCCGGGATTCCCGAAGCAAGAAGCCTCAATGCACATTGTACTTTCATGTACACACAAACATACACTCCTTCACATGCGTACATGAGCATAGCTGTGCACTAACAAACTTATTTTATCAGGAATTAATATATTTCATCCAGCAAACTGACATTTTTGCTGATTTGACTGCCGTTTTTACCTGAACTCTGCTCATGGTCCGAATGATTTTATTTGCTACATCGATCAAACGCGAAATCATTAAAAATCTTGCTTATTAATCACAAAACACAGTTTAAACAATATGACCAAATCCGCTCCGACCCGGTGTGTCAGTGGTGTTCACCGCAGACAGACGGCAGCTTGACCGGGAGCAACGACTCGCCGATGGTTGCTGTTGATCCGCAGACCAACCTTGTTAAGGAGCATCAAACTCACTCTTATCTACGCGGAAATAACACTAAAATATAAAGAAGGCTTCCCAAAGTGCGACCCATGGTGAAATAGGAAACTGAAAATGTGCACGTTACGCACCATGGCAACCTTTCCAAACAAACTGTACTTTCTCAGTCTTCTAATTGTGCTGTCATGGACTTTAACATTTACCATGCTCAAAAGAACAAGGCTTTTAGACGTATCTATCTATTTATTCATGTATTTTTTGTCTTTCCCTAGACCAGTGTTTCCCAACCCTGGTCCTCAAGGCCCACTGTCCTGCATGTTTTAGATGTTACCCTGCTTCAGCACACCGTGATACAAGTGGCTGTGTCATCAACAGAATTGTGCAGGCCTTGATGACAAGCTAATTAGGACCATTAATTAGAATCAGGTGTGATGATGAAGGGAAACATCTAAAACATGCAGGACAGGGGGCCTTGAGGACCAGGGTTGGGAAACACTGCCCTAGACATTGCATGCCTTTTGGAAAAATGTTTTGGAAACCTCACTCCCAAGAAGACTGGCGATGGTTATTTGACTTGCTGATGACTTCTCACCATAGACCAGTTACCTGTAAGTACAAAGAGTTTGGAAATGGTTTTATGACCCTTTCTATGTTGTTGTGCTGCAACAATCTTTCAGGGAAGTGTGGACACAAAATATAGTCCTAGATTAGATATATTGCTGACACGCGGCCAACAGAATATCAGAATTTCTATTTATTTATCTTTCGCACTGAGCTTTTGGCAGCAGGGGATGTATTTCTCAATTTGGCATAACAATGGCAGCACCGGCTTCAATCAGTGACAGTGAGGGAAAGCAGCAGTAGTCAGGGGTGAGATGTCAATTCTACTTCAGTCAAATCTCTGGCTTTACCACGGCCTCATGAATGCGATGTTTTTTCTCGGTGACACACAACACCAGCTGCACGGGATCTGGGATGCTTGCATGCCATCTCAGAGGGATGTCACGTTCAAGTGAAAGTCTAATGCAGGACACTTGTAGTTATGAAAATGGACCATCAGATCAGACCTTTACTAAATCTGAGTTGTATCAGGATTGGATAATGTGACTGGTGGTGAAAAAGTAGCACATGATCACTGCATATATTGTCCCTTTTTGCATCGTGTTTGCATGCGCCTGAATCCTCCAGACCAGAGAGCTGCCAAAAGTGCTTTGCAGAGGTCTGCACACCTGCTGGTGATCAATTAATCAAGGGCTGATGATTAGCAGCACTTGACTGCAGCTGACCCTCTTAAATCTATTTCTTAAATCCCATGAAAGCATTAAAGGTTGAACTGAAAAACTGCAGTGGTTCAGTGAATCAGTGGTTTGACAGTTTGTAATAGATGAAAGTAGACTTTTAAATGTTTGTAGGCGTGAAAGAAAATTCATCATGGGGTAAAAATACAATTACAGTATATAGTCAAGATTTAAGGGGGGAGTGACACATTTCAAGGTTTTTTATGAGTATGGTTTGATGAGAGAACTATAGCATTTACATATTCAGAAAAAAGGGCAAATGTCTTAAATATAATTTAAGTTGGTAGTGGAATGTGGAACAGGTAGATCTGCTGTCTAAACTGGTTTGATTTGATCCGATTATGGTTCTATAGCATATGGATCAGGAGCAGATACTTTACTGTCTATGTTACTAGATAACATATTGTTTCAAGCTTTGAGATGATATTCAGGTGTGTTAAACTAGCAGCAGCTTCCCAAGAGAAAAAAAGTAAGAAATGTCACCTGGAATATGAAGAATACAGCTGACAGAGAATTACTCGGTCAGTTTATGGGGTCACAATCCAGATCATCTAACCAGAGAAACCTTGAAACCGCACTGGGAAAAACAGGAGAAGCAAACAGAGCTTTGGATGGACAGCAACACAGAAAGCAATGGATCTTAAAATAGATCAATAAAACCAAGTCCCACAGTAAAATTGCCAGCAGTACAACCTGGATACTTCCTGAATCCTCAGTAGGCTTCTTTATTTATTTATTTATTTATTTTTTGCAGGGAAAGAACAAAAGTTAAGTTCTGAGTCTCATACTGTAAAGGCTCATGTAGTTACATTTATGTTGAGATCACACATCTATCCAAGAGTTGTGTCAATAAAATAGGAGTTTCAGTTATCTTAGTTGCAATTTCATATTATAGTTGGAAAAAGGGTCAGGGATGAATTGCTAGTATACTCGAAAGAAATATTTTTAGCTCTGCAGTGGGTGAAGAACACATGGTTGTTCAAGATCATCGATCTGTTCAGATTCAAACTCAACCGGTGTATAGAATATGCATGATGTATCTCAAAGTATGTTTGTTTTTTTTCGGTGTTGGAGGAACTGGAATTGAAAAAAGCAACAAAGGGTAAAAAGTAAAGTTATTATTATTAAAAAAAAAAAAAAAAAAAAAAAAAAAGATGGCAGAAACACTGGAAGGGAGGAAAGAGCTTCATCAAATCCAAAGAAAAGTAGGAGAAATGAGGTGCACATGATGAAATTGCAGCTATTGAAGATTCATACAGACTCAGTTAGGGGCATTCAAGAATTAACAATGCATTATGTAGAATGTGGAAATGTAAAGGGGACCTATCATGGCATCTGATCCCTATCCCTATTTTAAACAGGCCTTGAATGTCTTAAAAACAAGCTTTTGATTGTTTTTTTCTACATAAATTATAAATTCAGCCTCTGAGCCATGTCTTTATTTTTACCGTTTCTAACCTCCTTCTCTATGTAGGATTCTGAGTGGGCGGGGCGGCTATGATAATGAGGCACTGTGCTGATTGGCTGCCTGACGCGATTACGCGATACACCGCTACGAAAAAATGGTGGAAGCTCTGGCCGGCGGAGTTACCGTGTCCTAACACCGTGTCATAACTGCATGCGATGTGAGCAAGCGTCAGCGACAAAATCAATTCCATTGGTTTATTTTCTATTGGACTGTCCTAACTGGCCGCAGCGCGATGCGGTGCGCCGTTTTGAGCTGGCCGTTTCCTGCCGCTCGCGTTAAAAGCCAGTTGAAAGCGCTGTAGGAAACAGTCATGGATGAGGAACGGCTGATCCAGTTAGTTGAAATGAGAAGTTATCTCTATAATACATCCTCATTTCACTACAAAAACCTCAATAAAGTGGCAGCTGCTGGAGGGAGATGGACAGAGAGCGTCCGATGTCACGCAGTGCGACGCGAAAGTCGGACGTTCACATGCAGTTACACGGTTTTATAGTTTTTATTTTTTTTTATAGGTTTTATAGTTTTATGGTTTGCATTTTGGTTACGTAACGAAAATGCGCAGAATCTGAACGGCTCGTAGAGGTCACATCAGACTGGATGGCTCATCCGGGCGGCTGTACAGACTCTGCAGAATTTGGTTGCTTTCCTCCTTCTCCGAGTTGGCAGGCTGAGGGGAGACCACTTTATATATGTTAAAGCAAGAAAAAAACGTGTTTTTCATTATAGGTCCCCTTTAAGCCAGGTCATCTTGATCACTGTGGGTGAAAAGAAACATTGGAAACCTGCCATGATACCCTCTAGGTAGCAATAAGAACTGTGGTTTAATAGCTTAAGAAAGTAAAAGTAAGATTTGATTTAATATTTCATTACATAATTCAAGAACTGAGTGCCATTGTGCTGTATGTTGGCATCTTGGAGAGACCAAGCAACATGGGAGATTATATTCTTTTTTCACGTAGTATTGAACCTGGGTACAAACTCCATACCAGTAGGTGGCGATAATGCATATCATTTCATTGTTTGGCAACTACCAATAAAATAAAACAAGAAGACATTTTGTGTGGCTTACTCTTCGTTTTGTTTTTTTGTTTCTTCCATAGACTTTATAAAACAATGGACACAGTATTAGGTCACATGACCCAATGGTTCACGAAGAGTGGTTTTGAAGCCTCTTTTTCTTCGTATGGGAGGCAACCGTGGAAGCCCATCATAGTTAGTTCTGGCTACCAGCTCCTTCAGTGGAACCCTGTTAAAATATCTCTGTGTGGTACAAAAAAAAAAATATCACCCCCCTCAGAGTTGTCATGGGTGTGAAATCAAACGACTGACATCAAAAGAGCTTTTTGAACCATGCTGTAAATATGTTTATTTCTGCTCTAAAGCTGGACATTTTAACATTAAGGTCAATTGAGATCGACTAGCTTTTGCTGTTGCAGCCAGCGCTCTAGCGGCCAGTCGTGGAACTGCAACAGATTTTTGTTCTGCATGAGCCTTAATTCAGTAGCTGGATGGTTGCCACTTGGTTGCTTCACGTGGTGTTCAGAGTGACCCCATGATCTCTTGGTCTATTGCTGGTGGATCTGAGGCCTCCAAAAGGACAAGACTGCACAGGTGGCTCATCTTAGTTCTTAGGATCCTCAGGGAACCCTTTTAAGGAGAGGTCTTTGGCCTTTCTACCATCCCAACTGGACCTGTAGCTACAGTGCAAGAGTGATCAGGAGGTGCTTGGGCTCAATTGTAGTAATTGTGGCTAGTGAGACTTATTCTTTGTTTTTTGTTTATTTGTGAGATCAAATGCATTTTTGTTGAAATTAAACATTTTACTATAAAGTAACATGCCATTCTCCATTTTACAATGAGATCTTTCAGCTATACTGTAGTTGCTGATGCTGAGGGGCTTAAAACCATGGATGCATGATCAGAGACATGCACTTTTGTAAACTGTTAAAACAAAACATCTAACACGAAATGAAAGGAATGGATATCTATTGAACTCCAAACATTCAAGATTTTTGGTATCATTTGAATTATTAATTGCATATTCCTCCAAATGCAGCTGCTGTGTTTTTTCTGGCTGACTGGGGATCAGTGTGACTCACACTCAAGATATATGAAATCCAGAACAAACAGCTGCATGTGAATGAGCAGCAGGCCTCTATAATCCCTATGCAGAGTGCAGCACAGAGAGAGGCAGGCCAGAGTGATGATGAGTCCATCTCCTGCGAATAAATTGGGGTTGACTTTGTGAGGGCATTGAACGAAGGGAAAAGGAATAGAATGAGAATGTGCTGTTGCTACGCTGCAGGATTATATTCATGGTAGATGAGAGGCAATGGCAACTGAAGGAGGCTGTAGAGCTTCTTGAAACCCTTGTACAGGTGAAGGGCACATGAGCCCCAGTATTGACATCAATGTTAAAGAAGATAAAAATAGTATTCAAACGGCAGACATGCTCTGGTTTTCACTTCTGACCTGTGATGGGAAAAACAAATAAATTCATGTTGCTTTTTCAGGATCCAAAACGCTTGAACAATTAATAAAATTAGTCAAAAATAGCATGTAGTGTGGTGTTGCAACATTCTTCTTCTTTCTTTTTTTCTGACAGCACACCTCTGAAGGCCGTGCCATCTTTTTTTTTTTTTTGCCTTAAAAGGGTAAAGCTTGATTTGAATATTCATAAACACTTTCTGTCGACCTCTGTTTGAATGCATTAATGAAACACAAAGTGTTTTTTAAACAAGTGCAGCAGTAACTGTAATAGGAAAGTGTGTGTGACTTTCTGATGGGGGGGGGGGGGGTCATTAAATCTGAGGGAACAAAACATCGTTTTGGAGAAACGACAGTGAGAATGTTGGAACAAAGTTGAGCGTTTAAATTATTTAGACCTCCCACAGCAACAAATGGTGCTAATTAGCATCAGAATGCTTCAGCATGATGAGATGAGCCAGTATCACACAGGTGCAATTGTCACTTGGTTTTGTTGAATAATGAAGGAGCTGACACCTACTTTCTTCAAGGGCTTGTTAAGATCTGTGCAGGAAAGCCAAACTTGCTCTTTGAAGGCCACACATGCAAATATTAATGTAACAACCATGACGCTACTTCAGTGTTTCTCAATCCTGGTCCTCGTGGGCCCCTGTCCTGCATGTTTTAGATGCTACCCTGCTTCAGCACACCGTGATAAAAGTACCTGTGTCATCAACAGAGCTGTGCAGACCTTGGTGACAAACTAATGAGGACTTTTAATTAGAATCAGGTGTGCTGGTGCAGGGAAACATCTAAAACATGCAGGACAGGGGCCCACGAGGACCAGGATTGAGAAGCACTGCGCTACTTGGTGCTCTGCAAGCTGGGCTCTGACGTGACTGACCAGGAACAACAAACAGTTATGAAAAACAGTCTAAATAGTTTGTTTTATTCAATTGGGGAAAATATGGGAAATGATTTTAACTCCTACAACCCTGGCGGCCACTACCAGGTCTAGCTGTATCCTATTTGTAATAAAAGTGTACTGATGCCAGGTTGTGAAGGGTTCTTTGCTTGGTTGAATTCACAAGGCCTCCCATACTGCTATGACAATACTTCAGATACAGCTTATTTCTATCCCAGCAAATTTGAAGGAAATCAGCAAATCCATATGACCGTGGATGCACAAGCCAATGTCTTATCAAACACAAGATATTTCCTCAGCAACCAAGCAAGTTCACATTAGGAGGTTCCAGATATCCATGCGTGCCTATAGTCAGGCGCTGTAATCGGGCTGCCTTGTATATTAAATGTGCAGCAAGAGCCACCTACACACATGCACATTTTGGTGTTTCTTTAGACCGTTAGACAGCATATCAGACATAAACGTAGCCACCTTTCTTTAAGAAGTCAGTACTCAAGGATTTCTTTGTGCAGGAGAAAAATAGTTTTTTTCCTGTGTTGATTTAGTCTAAGTCTGTTTGTCTCATTTATATCAATGTCACTGCTACAATTTACACATTTTCTGTTTTAGGAGTACTTCATATTCAGCATGTAAAACACAGACTGTAATGTTTATGTAGATATATTGTTTGACGTCTTCTAAATGTTGCCTGGGAGACCTGGTTTTGGATCCAGGATGGGACCAGAGGTGGAAAAAGTACAAAAATATTGTACTTAAGTAAAAGTACAAATTTTCTGCTTGAAAATTACTTAAGTAAAAGTAAAAAGTACCCATTAAGAAAATTACTTAAGTAAAAGTATAAAAGTACCTCAACTTAAATATAATAAAGTACAAAAAGTACATGGGTTAAAATGTACTTAAGTACAAAAGTAAAAAGTACAAAGTACAAAGTACAAAATTATTTTCAAAAGGATGGCAAAGAAATGAAGAATCCAAGAATTTGCTTACAACTCTAAATAATGGTGATATTATTCTGACCCCTTTAGTGTTTGTTTCCATTACCCCATTTTAATTTCTCCCTTTGCTCATCACTGCTGCTGTCCCCCATTGGCCCCGCTGACAGGTCCACCCCCAGCCTGTAGTATGCAGTGACAACATTAAGCAACCCCAGCTGATAAAGGATGAGACTTTTGAACTTTTAAATGCCAAAACCACCTTAGAAGGGGTGGAATCAAAGAATGGTGCGCATGAACACGCGTCGGCTGCCGCTCAAGGCTGATTTATGGTTCCGCGCACCAACGTACCCTACGGCGAAGCTCTGCGTCGATTTAACGCGGAACCATAATTCAGGCTTCAGTCCTCCTCGGTACTCGACGCGACGGCGGTTCCTCCGGCCTTCCGGCCCGCCTCTGCGGCGCAACTCTCCCGGGAGCTGCGGCTCCTTCTCGGTATATCCACGCGCCCCCCTTCCTTCCCGTCCGCCTCATGGTTCCGTTTTAAATCGACGCACATCTTACGCCGTAGGCTACGGCGTAGAGTGTGCGTCGCCGCGTACCCTACGCTGTAGCTCTGCGCCGGTGTAACGCGGAACCATAAATCAGTCCCCGCTGTGCTGTTCTTTAATTTGTAGCGAGTAACGACGTGTCCAATTTTAAATGTAGCGGATTAAAAGTACGATTATTTCCTTGAAAATGTAACGAAGTAAAAGTAAAAGTACAGAAAAATGAAAGTATCAATAAAAGTACAAATTCTCAAAAATCTTAAGTAAAATAACGAAGTACTTGTAGTTCGTTACTTTACACCACTGGATGGGACCACTGTTTTTCCTCTCTGATTCATTTTGTGCGATGGATTTCCAGTCTTTTGAGACTCCCATGTCAGGGAGTTTTATTTTTAGCGCCTAAACCTTACAAATGAACTGGGTAGCTTTACCTAACATAATGACTGGGTTAGATTCATTTATCTTGGACTTGGACAAGTTGATTATTTGAGAGGAAAACGCTGGCATTGTTCTCACAAAAATGTCAGTATTTGGCAAGCAGGGAATTACATGGGTTTTTTTTCAGTCAGACAAAGGAAATGGCAACATTTTCCACAAGGGAGGAAAAAAAACACACCCCATCACTATCTCAAACAATGTGGATAAAAAGATGGATCACTCGGTATCCAAATTGATTCGGGACCTGATCTTAATTAATTGTGTTGACTAACCTTAAATATACGGAATTGGTAAAGTTTAGGCTGAAAAGGAACTGGAAAAATCGATGGTTCAAGGTGAAATATAGACTTTCAAAACATTGTATGCTCCTCACGAAATGTCACCATTTGGCAAGTTGGGAGTTACATCTCTTGTTCAGGGACAGAGAATGGCAATGCTTTCCTGTAGATTAATAACAATAGAGACTAGACTACTTCAAATGCACACTGTCACTCTATCTGTCTGGACCAAAGGTCACAAGTTGACTGCTTTTTTTCCCTTCTATCTCTAAATAAGAAAACATACCAACTAATTTAGTTTGACACTGAAGCAAGGCCAGGCTGTGGTGGCGCAATTCTCCTGCTCATGACTCTGGGGCGGTGGTATAAAGAGAGCCTCACCAGGCACAATGATGTCAGTACTCATGCACAGAATAAACTCATATCTATGCAATAACGACTCTTTGAACACTGAAGAGGAGTGGTTGAAGAATTTTCTGTATCTGACCACAGAGTGGAGGAACAGCCAACTAACCCACTGAACTTCTGTCATGGCTCACAGCCAAAGCCAAATCCCTCCATGTCACACACTCACTGTGCAGTTAGACAGAAATTTTCTTTTTCTTGAAGTCCGTATCGAGCATTTTGACACACACACACTTCCTCCTGGTTGCAAATGAACCCACCCTGCTGACTCCATGTGACCGACCTGGCTCATTGCAAAGCAATTGGTGTTTGGGTTTAGTTCAAAAAACTGACCTCACGCTTGCGAATCATTAATTATATCTTATAAGTTCACAATACAAATGCAACTGGTTGATTGGCCACGTCAGGAACTATTTACCGGCTCTTATCTGGCTGTGACATGCTTAAGAGTTCTGTGCAGTGTGGGGAACCCTGTCATGGTGCGTCTCTGGGTGTAGGAGGGTGACTGCAAAGCAGTGAAGAAAAGCGCTGGGATGGAGATGCCGGGGTCTGAGCAGAGCACACAGCTTGTTACCCAGACAAGAGGATGAGTGACCCACTGCATGGTGAGGGAGACAAGCTCCCTACAGGGGAGTGATGGTGGTGTGCACACGGACAGCATGATGAATGAGGGAGGAAAGCTGCAGGAGGCCATAAATCAATATCTCCCCTTTTCTTCTCTCTTTTACGGCGGATACTCCCTTACATGTCTTCTTGTCGTGTCTTATTTTGAAGATGATGGAGCCACAACCTGAATTAATAGCGATATCAGTGAACCCAACCCATGGGCAGCTGTTTTTCATTTTGCATCCCGTTCCCCAAATAGCCCTTTGTGGGGAACACTGCAGCATTTTGACGACAGCAAGCCAAACAAATGATGTCATCATCAGGGGGTCTTCTTGGGCTGTGTGTTCAACTGTGCTACTACTGAATCCATTCGCCCGGCTCAGTTAATAATTTGTCAGATATTTTGTGGATGATTTTGCACCAGCAAACATAAATTCCATACTTTTCCTGAATATTTTATAGTTGAACATAGACGATATCTGTATAGATGTCTCTGTATGATATCTACTGACATTTTGACCTGCAGTCCCACCCTCTGATCAGTGTCTGCTGTCTACACCTGTTTATATAGTCGTCTCTGTAGGCCCCCAACTAACCATGTATCAGTCATATGTACATGGAACGTTTTTAGTTCTCCTGGTCACGGATAATTAATACCGATATAACTTGTCTTTTGTACCTTTTGACCATACAGTTGTAAGAAAAAGTGTTTGCCACCTTCCTGATTTCTTATCTTTTTGCATGTTTGTCGCACTTAAATGTTTCAGATCAAACAAATTTAAATATTAGACAAAGATAACACAAGTAAACACAAAATGCAGTTTTTAAATGAAGGTTTTTATTATTAAGGGGAAAGAAAAATCCAAACCTACATAGCCCTGTGTGAAAAATGATTGCCCCCCCCTGTTAAAACATAAATTATCCTAATAACTGGTTGGGCCACCCTTAGCAGCAACAACTGCAATCAAGCATTAGTGATAACAAGCAATGAGTCTTTTACAGCGCTGTGGAGGAATTTTGGCCCACTCATCTTTGCAGAATTGTTGTAATTCAGCCACATTGGACGGTTTTCGAGCAGGAACCGCCTTTTTAAGTCATGCCACAGCATTTCAATCGGATCCAGGTCGCTACTTTGACTAGGCCACTCCAAAGTCTTCATTTAGTTTTCAGAGGTGGACTTGCTGGTGTGTTTTGGATCCTTGTCCTGCTGCAGAACCCAAGTGCGCTTCAGCTTGAGGTCATAAACAGATGGCAGGACATTCTCCTTCAGGATTTTTTGGTAGACGGCAGAATTCATGGGTCCATTTACCACAGCAAGTCTTCCAGGTTCTGAAGCAGCAAAACGGCCCCAGACCATCACACTACCACCACCATATTTTACTGTTGGTATGATGTTCCTTTTCTGAAATGCCGTGTTACTTTTACGCCAGATGTAATGGGACATACACCTTCCAAAAAGTTAAACTTTTGTCTCGTCAGTCCACAGAGAATTTTCCCAAAAGTATTGGGGATCATCAAGATGTTTTGTGGCAAAACTGAGACGAGCCTTTATGTTCTTTTTGCTCAGCAGGGGTTTTCGTCTTGGAACTCTGCCATGCAGGCCATTTTTGCCCAGTCTCTTTCTTATGGTGGAGTCATGAACAATTACCTTAATTGAGGCAAGTGAGGCCTGCAGTTCTTTGGATGTTGTTCTGGGCTCTTTTACTAACTCTTGGATGAGTCGTTGCTGCTCTTGGGGTCATTTTGGTCGGCCGGCCTCCTGGGAAGGTTCACCACTGTTCCATGTTTTCGCCATTTGTGGATAAAGGCTCTCACTGTTTTTCCCAAAGCTTTAGAAATGGCTTTGTAACCTTTTCCCGACTGATAGTTCTCAATAACTTTGTTTCTCATTTGTTCCTGAATTTCTTTGGATCGCAGCATGATGTCTAGCTTTTGAGGATCTTTTGGTATACTTCACTTTGTCAGGCAGGTCCTATTTAAGTGATTTCTTGATTGAGAACCAGTGTGGCAGTAATCAGCTTTCCAAAGATGTGATAAACCACAGACAATTTATGTTTTAACAGGGGGGGGCAATCATTTTTCACACAGGGCTATTTCGGTTTGGATTTTGTTTTCCCTTAATAATAAAAACCTTCATTTAAAAACTGCATTTTGTGTTTATTTGTGTTATCTTTGTCTAATATTTAAATTTGTTTGACGATCTGAAACATTTAAGTGCCACAAACATGCAAAAAAATAAGAAATCAGGAAGGGGGCAAGCACTTTTTCCCACAACTGTATATCTGTGCCTCTCCCTTCTCTGTTCTTCATCCTCTCTTTCTGATCTCTTTTCCTGCTCCACCTGGCTGGTCTTCGGCAGGAGGGTCCCCGTTTATGATCCAGGTCCTGCTCAAGGTTTTTAAAGGAGAGTTTTTACCTGCCACTGTTTATGTAAAAATTGCTCGGGGGTCATGTCTGGGTCTCTGGAAAGCAGCTAGAGAGAACTTGTTTTGTGATATGAATAAAATTGAATCATAGTCTGCAAATTTTCCAAACATAATGAAAGACTTATGTGAATCCAAAATATTACACAAGAAGTTGGTACATCAGCAGGTTCAGCATATGTATCGTGTCCACAGAAAACCTGTTTAAACACCATGCCACACTTTCATCCCAGTAACAGCAAAGAGTTGGAGGACATCTTACGTCAACTGAACTCCTCCTCTGGCTGCTTCGACATCTTGCCAACAGGTTTTTTTTAAAAAAGGTTGAAAAGATTTTGTAATCAGACCTGTTACAGATCGTGAACTTATGTCCTTAATGTCAGGTGGGTTTCCAGAGCCACTGAAAACTTTTAAACCTCTGCTGAAAAAGGACAATCTTGACAAGACAAATGAACTACTACAGGCTCATCCCAAATCTGCCATTTGAAAGTAAGATAGTTGAAAAAACGTTTTTTGAACAGTTTAATTACTTTTTAACACAAAATTACTGCTAAGATATCTTACAGTCAGGTTATAGACAGCACCATAGCACTGAGACTGCTCTGACCAAAGTGTTTGACATATGCATGAATTCAGACAGCTGAAAAATGTCAGATATGTTGTGGATGATTTTAGTTTTGCTGGATGGTTGACCTCAATATATTACTTAAACGACTGGAGAAGGCGGGTCTTTCCAGAACTGTACTATACTGGTTCAATATATGCTTTGACAACAGGACATACTTCATGTCAATAGGTAAATTTACATCTGAGCAGACAAGAATCGCATGTGAAGTTCCCCAAGGTTCCATCCTGCGACATCTTCTTTTTAACATCTACATGCTCCCACTGGCACGGATTTTAAAGAACAACAAATTACATTATCATAGCTATGCAGATGACACGCAAATGTATATTCAAATGTCACCGAGGCCCTGTACAGGCTCTTGGTAAATGCATCGAAGAGTTTAATGACTGGATGTGCCAAATATTACTCCAGTCAAACAAAAACAAAACTGAAGTAATTGTCTTTGGAGCCAAAGAGAAATGATTACAGGTCATCACAGAGCTTCAATCTATTCACCTAAAATCCAGGCCAGAAATCTGGGTGTAGTGATGGACACAAACCTTAATTTGGAAAAGCACATTAAGGCCATAACAAAGTCAGCTTACTATCACCTTAAAAATGTATCAAGGATAAAAATTCTGTTTATTTAAATTCAGGTTGAAGACACATCTGTTCTAAGCTGCACCTGAATAAAGTTCCAAATCTTTACTGTTACTTCTAAGCTTGAGTTTCAAAACTTGATCATATTTAACCTACTGTTTTTTTATCTATTGTTCTTTTTTCTTTATTTTTGTTTAAATTTTAAGCCATGCTTTCTATTTAGGTGATGTTTTAATGTCTCTGTCAAGTACCTTGAATAACCTTGTTGTTGAATTGTGCTATACAATGAACTTGCCTTACCTTGAAGGGACTAACTTAACATTAATCAAGAAAATCTCAGTCTTTAGACATAAGGAACGGTATAGTATCTGAAAGATGAGGGATATATTCACCCGAAATGATCTGCAATTCTTCCAAGCTGCTTACAAACTGCGAAAATGTTTATATTTTCCCTTTGTCAGTTAGAAAATACAGCTTCAGTGTCGATCCCTGAATACATTGCTCTCATACATGTCATTAACTGATGACATATACGCATCAATTGATCACGTTTATGTGCTACACATCACTGTAAACATCACCATTTATACACAAATGGGAATAATACGTTTTACATACTACTTTTGCTTAAAAAAATATGCCATTTATTTGCTGACTTGCATGGAGATGATCACAAACACAAGATGCATTTTGCTCAACATTTTCACTTTTTTAGTGCTTTTTGTTTTCTCAAACTATGACACACGAAAGATTTGTTTCAGGACTTAAAAACAGATTTTGAGGTTTCTAATTAATTGACACGATTAAGGACAGGTAATACAAAATATGTGGTTGGGGCTAGATAAATAAAATTGCTTTGGGATTGCACATTTTGCATTCATGGATCGTGGTACAGAGAGCAAACACATGAACGTTTGTCTGCGAGAAATAACAGCCTACACAAATGTCTGCTTTAAATTGTTCTAGTCCTACATTTTGGAGCAGTGGAAAAAGACCCATTACATGCTTTGCTGTGAAGCTGAGCTGTGTGTCTTCTGGCTAATCTAAACACGATTAAATTCAAGACTCTGGATTGCACCACTGATAAATATTAAAACATTGGGAAAATAAGAAGTAATGCCAGTCACAAGTAAATTCACAGATTTTCCAAATGCAATTTTTGGGGTGGAAGAAAGGGAAGTAGAAATGGAGAGAATTAATGCAAGACCTACAACTAAGATATCTTACTCTTGACTAGAAGCAATCAGCCAGGAATTAACCTTTCCACAGAAATGGTTGTATTATTATAAACAGCTGGAGAAGAACTAGTCACACTGGTAACCAATCAGGCTAATCTGGCATATACACATTTAAAGAGCATAATTGCTTAACACTTACAAGACAATGGACAAGCTTGTCACTCACCGCGTTACATGCATGTAATTTCAACACATTACGTACCTCCACTTTGTAAGGTGGTGTTAAATAGATAAAACCAAACCCTCTTAACTGGTGGTGTTGGGGGACCTTGTCTTGAGTTCACCTTAGATCGTCTCACATTCATCTTCCATTTGTGGGTGGGCATGGCTGAAAAGATCTGCAGTGGTCCTATAAGTGCAGTAAACCAACACATTTTCCACAATATGTTCATTCGTGAGTGATTACAGAAAATATGAAGTGCATCATGCAAGTACATTATTAACTGTGTGCTAAAATAGCCAAACAAAAGGATTTCCTCTGGTTTCATATCAGCTCAGTGAAGTCTCCTCTGCTGTTTTTTGCTGATCTGTTTCTCTCCTCTATTTAATGCGTGTACCTGGTTGCGTCTCTGTTTACTCTGATTCCTGAGTCCGAAAATGATATGTTTTCCATTACTGATAGTATTGATTCAGGATTAGCGGAGCTGTTTAAACTCAGCCACATGGCCTGAATCCGCATTTTCTTTGGCTTGTTGGAGAAAGCAACCAAAGCCACACTTGGCCCATACAACACTCGCCAGTGCCATAACTCAGCCTTGACCGACAAAACTAGCTCCGATTAGGCACAAATGTGTCAATACAATATAGATTTGGAGTCACCCAGTGATAAAGCGGCAGAGAAGTGCAGACACATACTGAAGTCAAAAGAGACAAATACACCAAGGGAGAAGGAAAAAGAGATAATACTAGCCCATTATTGTCACATCGTTTGGCTATTATCTGAAAACTTGCTGTAAAAATGTTGTCCATAGCCTGGCCAGCCATCCTGAGTCTTTACCTCTTCGATTGAAAGAATTAGTCTGGCTTCTGTGGATTTCACTTTGATTTCCAGGAGGATGTACCAACGGATGCAGAAGACACTACCTGCAGACGCCATTGGATTACTGTGCAACCAATCAGACACCTGAGTAAAATTAATAAAGTGGGATCCAAAATGGCATGCAGTTGAGTAGGAACACCAGTGAGTGATTGCTTTTTGGTTTTGCACTAGAATCTCCCGGATGAACCATTGCATGAAGCCAGCCCCTTCTGCATTGCGATCAGGTCGGGACTGATGGAAATAGTTGACTGTCAGTGCGGTTACATGCACATCTAAATCAAGCTATTGGCAACAATCTAGCTAAGGATTAAAAGTCTGGGCCCCATGGAGTTCAAGCAGCTTTCTCTATCACTGGGATGATAGGTAACAGAAAACATATCTAACTGGTGAGAAATGAAAAAAGTTCAATTAAAGCTGCCAATCTGTCGATTATAGCGTGTCATCCTCGAAACTCACCAGTGTCTCCTGTTAAGGATTTACATTTAGCTCTTTTAAAAATCAGGTCTCTGGTTGGCAAATCTTTCTTAATCAATTATTTTTTTAAAGAGCGCAACCTTGATTTTATGTTTTTTACTGAAACTTGGTTAAGTTAGGATAATAGTGCAGCAGTTCTTATTGAGTCAATACCCCAGAATTTTAGTTTCTTTAGTGAAGCAAGAATACATAAGAGAGGAGGCGGAGTTGCTACTCTGTTCAAGGACAGCTTCCAATGCAAGTAAATGTCTTATGGTCAATTTGATTCCTTTGAATATGTTGCCATTCAGTTAAAATCCCCTTGTCGAGCAATCTTAGTGACCATCTACAGACCCCCCAAATATGATGCAAGGTTTTTTGATGTGTTTGCCAAATTACTGTCAATTATGTGCATGGATTTTGATTGTGTTCTTTTATTGGGTGATTTTAACATTCATGTGGATAATCCCAAAGATGGGTGTGCTAAGGAACTTTTAAATATTCTGGATAATTTTGGGCTTTCTCAGCATGTCACAGATTCAACGTATAACGAGGACATGTTTTAGGTTTAATTATTTCCAAAGCTCTTAATATCTCAGAGATTGTGGTGAACGATGTTGCTCTGTCTGATCACTACTGTGTATTGTTTAAAATGACCACCATTGCCAATCCTATGAAAGGTGAAGCAGAGGTAATCAGAAAGTGTTATATAAATGATAACACCTGTGCATTATTCACCCAGGGTTTTACACCATCACCAACCCTTTCCTCAGTTCTAGTTGATGACCTCGTTAACAGTTTCAGTTCCAACGTTATGACTGTTATTGATTCTATCGCCCCAATTAAGGCCAAAGTTCTGTCAGGGAGGAAAAAGTCACCCTGGAGAAACGCCACACTGGTTAAAGCACAGAGAAGGATATGTACTGTAGACAAGCAGAACGCAAGTGGCGGAAAAACAAACTTCAGGTATATTACAACATTTATAGAGAGTCTTCGCAACTATAACCAGAAACTGAAGAATGGAAGGCAATCGTATTTTTCAGAGATTATCGATAGAAACAGTAATAATGCTCGCAC
The DNA here is from genome assembly GCF_033807715.1 of Cololabis saira. Lineage (NCBI taxonomy): Eukaryota > Metazoa > Chordata > Actinopteri > Beloniformes > Belonidae > Cololabis > Cololabis saira. The sequence goes on from NC_084590.1 coordinate 40,886,068, forward strand.
ACTGTTTTCTGTGGTAGACAGACTGACAAACCCCACAGTCTCAATCCCCCCTGAACTGCTGTCTGAAAAGGCATGCAATGACTTTGCTCCCTTTTTCACAAACAAAATGTTCCAGCTCAGGAATGATAACACTTTGGCCTTCCCATCCTCTAGTAAATCTGGGACACTTCAGCCTCTTAGATTATACAACCCTAACGGAAACAGTTTCAAAATTAAAGCCCACAACATGCCTTCTTGATATTCTGCCCTCAAACTTTTTTAATAAAATTAGCAAAAATGTCTCAAACCTGTGTGCAGAAAAATCTGAAAAAGAAAAAAAGAAACACTACACAATATGAAACCAAAATCAAAAGGAAAGAAACATGACACAAGCCGACAAGGGACGGCATATAAGCTTCAATTCGGTTCGAATACAGCCCGGGTAAGGTGTATACATGGCTTTTAAAAATTTGATATTGGTCGGATTCAGGACACAATTCAACTTTCTGTTAGTGCATGTAATGTACTGAATGAGAAGAATACCAGACCCACTTCACGAGAGACAATTAAAGCAAAGTGAGTGAACATGGTTGACCAGGCTAAACGACAACATGGCTGCACTGTGAATGAAAAAGCAGACAGATTAATAGCTCTTCAGAAGAAGTTTAAAAAGGCTGAGGAATGCATCCTGTGTCTTAGCAGCAGCAAAACAATGACTCAGTAATTCCCAACTATGTGGTAACTGAACTGATTTGCTGTTCTTCCTGTGCATGAACCGCAGGCGCATAGCATACAGTTACAAAGAAATCAAAGCGACTGATTTAACAACATTCTGTTTTACACATGAAATATATACGAATTTCAGATACATTTTGCTCAATATAAATCATATGATGAAAATCTATTTTAATTTGAGCATCAGATCCCTTTGAAGTAAATGTTAAAGTACTGCCTCTCAGGCTTCGTCCACTTAGCAGACATTCGCTTTGGTGCTTCCTCTTTTTATTGACTTGTGTGTATCAAGACTTCCCATGAGTATCGAGCAAACAGAGTGGCCTGCTGAGAGCTGTCTCTCATCATCTCCTGGCTCTTTACTCTCCTCGACAGCATCTCCAGGCAAATATTTGACTTGAGATAAGTTTCACATTACCAGGAGATCAGACTTTGCTGGCAGAAATGGGACAAACTGCTTTCTTCATTTCAGAGCTGAAAATGAGCGGGGACATTCATTGTTCAGTTTTTTTCTGGTTCTCTGCTTTGAACAAGAGTAGGCTATACAACACTGCTAGACAGGGCCGCTGCAAGGGGGGTGCGAACCGTGCGACCGCACCGGGCCTCGCGCCCCAAGGGCGTTTTTTTTTTTTTTTTTTTTACTTCTTTCCCTTATAAATATCAACAGTCACGTTCCATTACAGACCTAAATGTGTACTAGTCTGTGCATATCAATAAATATATGTGCAATGATGTGCTTGCTGATTGATGTTGCTGCGCAGCTGCGCGTGTCTGTTGTTCAATACAACTGCGTCAGACCAAGCGCAGACACAAGGTGCTCTGATCGAGACGGGTGGAATGTGTAACAAACTGTCACACAATGTCGAGAGAACGAGACAGATTCAGGAAATTTCCATCAGGGAATGAAAAAAGAAAAAAACGAAAGAAAATTAAGTTTAATGCCTCTCTGAAAGGCTCGTTTGATAAATTTATTACAAAAATCTCCGATCCGACCGGGTCTCGCGGAGCAAGCTGAGATGATGATGAGGCAGGGGAAGGTATCCAGTATTTTGCTCATTGGAGAGTTAAAATTGCGCATATAGACAACCGATCCCACCCGAAAAACGCAAAAATTCACCCCCAGCCATTTCGCACAGGGCCTCGCAAATCTCCCAGACGGCTCTGCTGCTAGACTATGTCAGATTATTACCTTATTTCAAGGGAGCACATTACACCACTTTTGTTAAGAAATCATTATTAAAACCACTGGCATTCAGAATACTCATAAAGCATAATTAATGATCCTAGCTGATTTAAGAATAAAAAAAATTATGACATGTGGGTCCTTAAATTTTAGTTCAGCTCTCAGTGGACTGTCATTTCACTGAAGCTCAAAAAAAGGGACAAAAATAAAAGTTGGGGTTGGCTCTGAAGTGGAGATCCATTGAAGCGAGAGGAAAACATACCAAAGGATCAAACTGTTAATTAAGCCCAAGGTTGTTGAGGAAGAGAAGTATAAGTTTTGACAAGCCTTAACGACTCATTAATTTAAATTTTAACATGAAAAAGGGAACAAACTTCACACAAAAGCACTTCTCAGTGGAATAAGAGGGTTTTCAAATACCGTGCCGACTAAAATTTGTTTATTTCGATCATAAGAAATTACAAACACAAAGGAAAAACACATTTTATCTTGAATCTTCAATTTGGGGAACAGGGTTTTCAAAACTGAGTTAAAAAAAAAAAAGCTTTTTACTTTCTGTAGCCCAGATTGCTTTGTTTTTTAATCATAAATTACCTCCCCCTCCCCCCTCCAAGTTATTTGCAAAAAGAGCTGGCTGGATTTTAATACCACTCTTGGCTGATGTAAATCAGTGATGGTTACCGAAGAAACTTAGTCCATCAAAAAAGGCGAAAAGCGGCTGGCAGATTATTTATTTCAACACAATATGTTGCAGCTCAGAGGAACAGCCTCCACCGTCAGGCATACCTTTTTTATTTCTTTCTCCTCTAAAGAAGGCAGAAGCCCTCAGGATTGCCGGATGCATCTCATTAAGGCTGCTTCCCAATTGTCAATCAATTTAATGCACAACAGAACCAAACACTGCTCTAATTGTGTTTATATAAGATCTGCTTGGTATTACAGTGGCAAACACCGCTGAACCACCCACTTCCAATTCACTGAACAAGAAAATAGGGCCTTGGTTATGTTGGCAAGGGAGGGGAGAAAGCGGCCACTCCTGGGGAAATTTCACACCTCTATTGGACAGAAAAATGTTACCACGAGCATTAATAGCAAAGGAGCATTTTATGACTAATACTTTGAAGAGCTGTTACGTGAGCAGTGTACGTTCATGGCCATACAGCCATTTTTGCTCATGCGAAAGGGAGGGAGACAAGTTTATGGACCCGTTGCTGGAAGTGAGCTTTTAAAAAGACAATAATATTTTAAGCCCCGTGGAGCATCTGGGACTTCACTCTATGACCTCTGTTATGATCTCAGTAAAGCACATCTTTAAACAGGGGTCAGTGATAGATTATTAAACTTCATACCAAATCAAAATTAATTATTTATTTCTAAAGTTACTGTGAGAAACAATCTGAAAGATCTATGAGGGGGGAAAATATTTTTTTTTGTTTTCCTCTAAATATATAAAATACAGTAGAGTCCAGCATGACATATAACCTTCCTCCTACTATCAGCAGGTTCTGTTTGTAAGTTTGTTGTGGTTTTAAGTTCAGAATTATTCATTCATTCATTATCTTACCCGCTTTATCCCTTGCGGGGTCACGGGGGTCTGCTGGAGCCTATCCCAGCTTATTTTAGGTGAGAGGCAGGGGTTACACCCTGGACAGGTCACCAGTCCATCGCAGGGCCACATATAGACACACAAACCATGCTCACAATCACACTCACACCTACGGGCAATTTAGAATCACCGATTAACCTAAATATGCATGTTTTTGGACTGTGGGAGGAAGCCGGAATACCCGGAGAAAACCCACGCAAGCACGGGGAGAACATGCAAACTCCACACAGAAAGGCCCCTGCCGGGCCTGGGAGTCGAACCGGGGACCTTCTTGCTGTGAGGCAACAGTGCTAACCACTAAGCCACCGTGCTGCCCAGAATTCAGTTCAGAATTATTCTGTATTATACTGTACTGTAAATCCTAGAAGGCAAAAAATATACTATTCAAAATATGTGTTTGCAAATGATTGTAGCGTTTGAGGCTTAAGTGGAACTTCGGAGCTCATGTTCAATGATTCTGCTTCAAAGTGTCTTTCTTGTTCAAAGTCTATTTGAACGATACAGACTCTTTTTTGTGTTCCAGCTCTTACTTAACAACATAAATGTATTTCATTAAAATTAATCACTCTGGACGTTATCTCTCGTGATATTATAATTAAGTAAACAAAGCTTTTTTTTTCAAAATAGATTAATAATGGCCAGTATGGGGGGAAGAAAACCAAACCATTAAATTAAATTTTTTCTTTCATTCTTTGTTGAAGCATGAAACAACTGTCAAATTTGTCATTTTTATATTTGCTGGAGGAAAAAAAGATACAAAAATGAAACAAACAACTGATTAATTATAATAGTTTATTGACTTCTTCTTGATGACTATACAGACCCAAACAACTTAATTCTTAGATAAATGTTCGAATCACAGTTAGAACAGCTAAAATCATTGTTGAAAAGGCTGTGTTCAGATGTCCGACCAACATGTTTTTGCTTCTCAAATTCAGCCGTTTCACCGCTGTTATTTGTGTCTGAGATTGGATTTGTGTGTGAAGGCATCGGTTTAGGTTGCCGTGGTAACAACATAATGCATAAATAGCAATTTAGTTGGTGTGGATTCACAATGAACACTTCTTTCTTGCTCTTCCTGCAAAGATGCACCCTAACCATCACCCCTGAAGAACCAGCAGACAATTTATCACACCATGTGTCTGCAGACTGTGTTTTTCTCCACGTCATTTTAAACAATCGTTGTGACTTATGTCTTTTTTTTATGTTTCATTTATTTATGTCAAATTCAAATGTTTTGAAATGTAACAAACATGTGTATTTGGCCTGAAATTCTGAACATAACTGCCATTTTTTTAAGCCCCAGAAATAGGATCACATATGACTGATAATCACAGGGGTCTCTCGTTTCCATGTCATAGTGGGTCATCAGCCAAATTACCAGTTCCATGATGCTGGGATTCCCACATGGACGTAGTCATTAAGAACATCCTTTGCCCCTGTGGCTAATTCGCCCGAAACATCCCATGGGATCTCTTGTGTTACTCAAGTTAAGACATGTTATCAAATGTACTGCAAATGATCGTGCTGTGTCACTTTTATTACAGCCTTTAAGGTGCTGCCTCATGTGTTTGCAACCATCTGTATTTGCACCTGAGTGAATAAATGATGAGCAGTCTTCGAATGCATTCGTGATGAGTACCTGGATGGTTACTCTCGGACCTCTGTACTATTTTCTCCTTTATATTTGGAAGCAAATTACTAAAGAATACAAATTTTTTTTTAAATCAGGTCAACTCTGTAATCCACCCAGTATCCTTCCTGATCTTCTGGATGTTAAATTGGCAGTTCAATCCAAATAATACATCAGACAACACTTTGGAAATGGAATAAAATAAGCTCCATTAGCCGTCCTCTTGCATTACCTACAATCAGTATTAAGTAACACATTGTTTAAATGTATATATTAGCAGGGGTGCACACAAGCCGGGACTCGAGGGCTAGTCTACTGCACGTTTTAGATGTTTTCCTGCCTCAACACAACCCTGGTAGACAAGGCTGTGTCACCAACAGAGTTGTGTAAACCTTGATGACATGTTGATGACGACCAGTGATTAGAATCAGGTGTGTTGAAGACAGGGAAACATCTAAAACATGCAGTAGACTAGCCCTCGAGTCCCGGCTTGTGTGCACCCCTGCATATTAGGCATAAAATACATAAAAACATAAGAGTTCAGGGTCTTCAGGGGCCTGTACTACGAAGCAAGTTCAACATATCCAGGATATCTTTTCCTTATCCAGATTCACTAAGCGGGACAATTGCAATCACGCTAAGCGGTCACACGACGGTGGTTATCAACTCGGTAGATCGACCCAGCTTTCTCCAATCTGGATATGAGCGCGTGCACATAAAAGGGGCGGTGTTTTCAGCGCATGACCAATCGCAAGCATGGAGAAGTCCGCTGTCAGAGCCGCTTACTTCAGCAGTCAAGAGCAAACTTTAATTCTACAGAAATACGATGAGTATAGGAACATTATACAGGCAAAAAGCAACACAGTTGCAGCTGCAAAATCCAGGAAAGACAGCTGGCAAAAGATCGCTGACTGTATAAATGCGTAAGTTCATAGGGATATAAACATATATTTGAATATTCTGGGAATCTTAATCTTAAACTGTAAACCATGATCAGCAATATTAAAATAATAAAAGGCTTGCAATATTTCAGTTGATTTGTAATGAATCCAGAATGTATGACATTTTTTTGTTTTTGTGTTTGCATTACAGAAAATCACAATATTCTAATTTTCTGAGACAGTCTGTATATATTGGTTCTATAACTATTGTTGTTGACCGATAACTTGTGCTGATGCTGTACCAAAGAATTGGGTGTTTTTATTTATTTTATTTAATTTTTTATTTTTTCAGGAGGGGGGTATTTAGTATTTTAAAGTGACTTCTCAGAATGTTCGAGGGACGAAATTGAAAATCCCTTTTTTGCTATCCCCTTACAAATGCATCTTCTTTTTGATTTCTTCTTGATTTATTTATTTAATTGGTATTAGTTTTGGATTGACTGTACATCGGATTTTGGGTGATGATTTGTTTTATTTATTCATTGATTGATTTATTTTTTATTTTCTCCTCCACCTCTTTTTTCTTTTTTTCCTTTTTTCCTTTTTTTTTGATTTTTTTGGATCGTTCATACAGGGAAAGCAAAGGGGTTTTGGTGGTCCCTGAATACGCGTTCTCTTCGGAGGGATCCTCTCACGATCCGCGCACCGAGCTCCACTGGATTCTCTTCGAAAGGGCATGCCATTTTCCAAGAGAGCTGATTGGTCAGTGGGCGGTGCTTTTATACCCTGCGATCTGTATCTCGAACATAACCTGCTCCGGAGCAGGTTAGCTGTTCAGCATAAGTTACCATGGCGATGTGCCCCGATAAGAAGTGAACCACCGTCGTAGTCCTGAAAACCCAGGGTTAAACCTGAAGTTACCTCGCTAACCCCAAATCCCGCTTCGTAGTACAGGCCCCTGGTGTTTTTCTGTGCTGGTGTGTGTAAGTTTTCCTGTTGGGTTTGTCATTGTGTGTGTGTGGAGTTTTAGTTCTTATCTTGTTTTCCAAGTTCTTTTTATTTTTCTGATTTAAAATAATCACTTTTGAGAAATAGCCAGGGTTGGATGTCTTTTAGAAAAAGTAAGAGTCTAGCCTGAGATGGTTTGGACACATAAATAGGAGGGATAGTGAATAGATAGATAGAAAGATGCCGGAGATGCAGCTGACAGGCAGGAGGAAATAGGAGAAGACCAAAGAAGAGATTTCTGAATTTGGTGAAAGGATGTGTAGTTAGTTGCTGTGACAGAGAAAGTTGCAGTAGCCAGGACACGAGGGAAACGGATGACTGGCTGTTGCAAACTCCTGAAGGGAAAAGGTGAAAGAAGTAGTCTTGATGTTTCCGGTGAAGGCTCTTTTCTTAGGTTTGTTTATTTCAGTCTTTGATGAAGTTTCCTTTTATGTTTTATTTGTTTGACTTCCTTCATTCACACCTGTCCTTATTGTTCCCACCTGTCTCTTATCAACCACCTTAATTATAAACCGTCCTGCATTCCTGCCCTTCTTTGCTTGCTCATTGTTTCCTGGCCTGTTTATCTGTCATTCAGCCCTTTTGTTTGTCTGTTTTTGTTCCTCTTCTTTGTGTCCTACTGGTTTACGTCTTTGGGTTTTAGTTTTAGATATCCAGATATCTGGATATTTGATATAGTTCTTTAAGTTTGTTATAAAAGACTTCACAATCAATATTATTCCACCTCCCAGTCTCTTGCATTTGGGTCCATATATGTAAAGCAAATGTTAAAATAAGATGAGAAAAATGGTAATTTAAAAGACAGACTGAAACAGTAATTTGAGCGATGGTTGACTGAGTAAAATGAGGGTTGTGCATGTGCCCAACACCAAATAAATAAACACATTTTAAAAAGTAATAATAAAAGGAATCCGAACATCACAAATAGCTGTGGTTTCTAGAAAACTTAAATGCCAAAATTCAGTCCTTCTGATTTTGTTTGTCCACACCGGTGCAATGTTAGAGCACTAGGGGTGGGCAAAAATATTGATATGGCAATATATATTGCTATACTTTGCCGGCTGATTCAATATTCAAAATGTGAATATTCGATTTCAAATAATAAATCATGTCTCAGACTGGTTGTAAATCCAGTACGACTTTATTGTATACATGAGCTTAAATAGTTAATGTTAATTTCATATTATGTAAATAAAATGAAAAACATAAGCAAATATGTTGTAACTTCAGCTTGTATAGTTACAATAAAACGGCATGGATTCCATGAATGATCAATATAAGCTGATGTACGTGCAACTCTGATTTTAAGATGCATAATGCCTTTTACAGTTTTTAGCTAACTATGTATAACATCGCAATATATTGCAAAATTTGGATATCGTAATATTGTATTGTATCGTGACTCAAGTATTGTGATGTCTATTGTATTGTGAGGTCCTTGGTAATACCCACCCCAATAGAGCACAGGGGATGGTGGACAGACAATTCACTTTTATCTGCAACTGAAAAAAATTGAATAAAGTGAATAAGAGCTACATCTTGAGTTTAACTCAAAGAGAAGCTCCACCCTGATATCTAGAGGACGTTGAGTTGTTTCAAAAAGTTTGACCTGTGAATTTGAGTTGTGGCCAAGGGAGTTGATGAAACATCCAACAAGCCACCAACTCCTCAAAGCCGTCCTGATTTAATGCTGAAGGAATATCCCATCAGAATGGACAATGCATGATGTCAGCTTTTACAGTATTTGCCTAATCGTCACCATAAGACAAATGAATGTGTACCTTTTATAGAATTAGATGGAAATTTAAGATTCTGGGAAAAAAAAAATACTTGCACATAAAAAAACAAACATTAAGTTTAGTTGAGTTCACTGCCAACCAGATAAGTGAAAGTTGTAAAGACCAATTCATTTTCGAGATATTGTGATATTACAGACAAGGTCAGGGGACCATCTAAGGCAGCAGAATTAATCTCCTGGGAGCCATAAGCGTCTCTACGAAATTTCATGGCAAACCACCAGATGGTTATTAAGATATTTCGGTCCGGACCAAAGCGGTAGACTGGCAGATGGATGGATACTGAACCCGGCTGACACCACATGTAACAATCGTGAGCAGGGAAGTGGCTTGGATGCTGCAGTCACACGGAAAGTTCAAAGTCTGTGCTCAAGCCTGAGGTGAGACGTGGGAGGTAGTACAAAGCCAGGTGCAGAAACTTTTAACCGTGAAACGAACTGTTAAGCAAACGGTACACGGGTGAGACAGAAAGCACGTTGCAACCACACTGTACAAGGTGTAAAAGGAAAGTAATATCTATTATTCTAATAAAGACTGTCTCTGTGTGTGGTCCATGAGTTTGACGAATGAATACGAACATTAGATCTCTTTGCATCACTGTCTCAAGCTGAGGCGGTAAAGCCCTTGAAAACACTGCCGCAGCTGCACAGATCAGGTGGCCTGTGTGGGTGTTAGTTTTGACAACTATAGACGCTTCCTGTTCTCTTTTCTAAGACAGAGACAAAGCTAGTTGTAGTCTCACCTGACATCCTCACTGCTCCAATCCAAGGCTTATCCCACAAAGGCTTACTTAAAGTCACCCACTTCATCAACCCACTCTGATTAGAATGATGCTATATAGTTGTTTGTGAATTATTTTTGAATGTTTACTTATTGAAAGGTGTTGGTGGTGGTGTTTTTTTGTATTTTTTCCATTTTCTATATGCACTACTCACCAGAATATTTCTTCCCGCTTCCCTTTTGATGAGGCATTTTTGCATCCTCTTGATACATTATCACAAACAAGTAAATGGAGCAGCGCCAGCTCACCGCTGTCATTTACCAATCTGGCTTTTAATCAGCAGCGCATCAAATTCTCTGTTCATGTGGTTTTGATGACTGAGAGCGAGAAGCCGAACCTCTAAAAGCGTGAACAATACTGTCAAATGGTGTGAGCAGAATGCCCTTATTATGAATCTCACCGGTCATCTTTCACACAACTCAACACACTCTTGCTCTGGTCTTTTTCTCTCAATAAGCCCATAAAATAACTTGTATCCTTGTGAATATTTGGAAGAGCATGTTGATAACAACCCTTCATGGTCACAAGTAGGGACATCTTAGATATAGCTCCCTCGTACCATAAATGAGGGCATCCTGCACTATGCAGTCTGGCTCTTTGTCCTGTCAGTCCAGCTAAGAGCTGTAATACTGGAACTTCTGAGTGTCTGCTCTAAATCTTAATAGGCAACTCGGTGGGGAACCCCTTCTCTGACAGCTGGACTAAACATGCCCTCAGGTTGGCTCAGATCACTCTGGATTCATCTTTGACACAAGAAACAGCAGCTCCGGTCTTCTGGGAGGCACTTTAGGGCATCGAGCCGCAAGAGAACCAAATACAAAGACTCTTTTATTCCTTACTCTATGTTTTTGCAAAACTGGTAGGTGCAAAAAAGAGCCAAAAGCTCCACTTACATATACTCACCCGCTACTCCCTGACAGATATAAGAACGCCTCTTCCCCTATGACTTTGAATTTATTTCCATGCCTACATATCACACACAAGGCCAAACTTTAAAGTACGCTTTGGTTTTTTTCTGTTTTTATTATTTGTGTTTAAATGGTGATTTTAATGTTAAATGCTTTTGGTATCAAGCAATTTTTAATGTTAACCAGAACCAAAATTAAGCTTTTCTGTTAACCTACGGCAAGATGCTCTGCTGGAGCCAGTTCTAGCCGTCATTGGGCAAAAAGCGTTGTCCACGCTAACAGTTCCCTGTATGGTGACACAGGTGTAAGAAGAAGAAAAAAAAAGCTCACCTTTATGTGTCATTAAAGGGAAAGTTCGTTTTTTTACAACCTGGACCTTATTTCTGGCATTTTTTATGGTTGTATACTCACCCAGAGGTGTTTGGTGTCATTTGGAGTCCTTCGGAAAATATTAGGAGTTTTTTGCGAGCCGCTTCTCCATATAACGGTAGCGCATGAGGGCACCGCGGGACACAGACGATGCAGCGTCTAAATAACACATGATTGCCGCGAAACTCTTCATTTCTTTTATGAATCACTAGATCTGCTTCCAGGACCTGTTGTCTTCATCCGGGTCTGTCTGTGTATTAAATAAATCCGTTTGTAAACGAGACCTCTGAACTCATGACGTCATCTCTGTGCGCGCACTGTGTCCTCCGTTCAGTGAGCTCTTCAGCCGTATACTCTGGCTCAAAACGGTAAGGACGTCCATCATATTCAAAGTCGTCGTCCACAACCTCAGAATTTGACAAATATTCAGACATGTTTCAAATAACTAACAGTAAACTAACAGTAGCGAACTCCAGCTGTACACGGAGCTGTGTCTGGGATGCGCGCACAGAGATGACGTCATGAGTTCAGAGGTCTTGTTTACAAACGGATTTATTTAATACACAGACAGACCCGGATGAAGACAAAAGGGTCCTGGAAGCAGATCTAGTGATTCATAAAAGAAATGAAGAGTTTCGCGGCAATCATGTGTTATTTAGACGCTGCATCGTCTGTGTCCCGCTGTGCCCTCATGCGCTACCGTAATATGGAGAAGCGGCTCGCAAAAAACTCCTAATATCTTCCGAAGGTCTCAAAATGACACCAAACACCTCTGGGTGAGTATACAACCATAAAAAATGCCAGGTTGTAAAAAACCGAACTTTCCCTTTAAGGATGAAAATTGGTGATGTCATCTGAACTCAAAAAGAAAATTTACATTTTTCAAAGTTTGGCGGAATAAAAAGTTACTCAAATTTGAGGATTTTCTCCTCATACGTCCTATGATTCTGCTACAGATATACAGCAAAACAACAGCTACATGTAGCAACCCTGTAATCGGAAAACGTAGAATCCCAAAAACTTTTAGATCACACATTCCTACTCCCTTCCCCTCGTTGGAAATTCTCTCTGATGGTCGTTCCAGCTGTATCCATTAGTCTGCAGTCCACCACTCACCTTTTGACACCACAATCCAAACTGGAAGTATTGCTCGGGAAGAAAACTGAAGCCAAAGCTCAGGCCTCACCTGCAAATCTCAGTTTTCAGTCATCCCTCTTGACAACCTCTCAGTTTTGTGCATCAAATGTAGCTTGAAATTGCTTTGTCTCCTCCCCTCTAAATAGAACAAGTGTTTGAAAAGCGCCAAGCATGACAGCAGATGCAGACATTTTATCCAGTAATGACTGACAGGTATCATAACATGTTGGTTTTTTTTTTTTATTTAAAGACAAGCATGTCTTCTCCTGCAGAATACTCCTGCTTGTCATCCTGTTTAGTGATCCACAGTCCCTTTATTGAGCTTCTTTTTCTACTGTCACTCTTCTTACATGGAAAGTGGTTCAAAATGTAACAAATTAGAGAGGACAAAAAAAATCATTTGTAAAAAAAATATATATATTTAATATCACCTAAGTTTTGTCAGTCTTTCTTTGCTCTGTAGGAACACTACATCTCTCATATTTAATTGCTATTTTACTCATTAATGCAAAGCACAACTCTACTTTTCCAGTTCTTCTTTCTGTGTTTCATCCTTCAAAAATCTTCGCGGCTGAGCTGCACACTTGTGCTCTCGGGTTAAAGCCGTTCAATTCCTTAGCGCACTATCTCTGGAAGCAAAACACATTCTCACTTGTGGTAATTCTATTGATATTTGGAAGCCTCTTCATACTCTGTGAATTTAACGCCGTCGTAATACGCAAAAGAACCTTCAGTTATTGACTGTGAACGTTTAACTGCACATCCGTCCACTTAACTTTTTTAAAGTAGAGGCACATAATTGTGTTGGCATTCTAGCTGACGTCAGGACATGTTTGTCCTTTCAGGAGTTATTTTATACCCGCAGGACTTTCAAGAGCAGAGGAAGAGCACAGGGTGCCCACAGCATGTATTATGACTCCCATCAAAGCCATCAATAACCATAATGTTCACTCAGACGTTCATGTAACAGTTAGCAGAATGAGGAATGAGGTATTTCCCTCGGGGGGGGCGACCTTCACGCAGACTTATTTTGCTTAAGGACTTGTTGGGTTTACCTGATTTCATCAATTACTTGATTATTTTACAGAAAAAAGCCAAACAATTTTAAAATGTTGTTTTGGTCACATTTGACTTAATTCTTCAATTTCCCTGTAAATTAAAAGTGCCAGTATTGGAGCACAATGCACCTACAGGCAGCAGCTCTTCTGATGTAAAACATTCTGACTCTCAGTAACATAAATCCATTTTTAATTGACCATCTTTGATCTTGCCGTGTTCTCCGTTCGCTTAAAATGCAGGCTTTTTAAACTTTGTGTATTTTAATTTTTTAGAATATGGATTTCTAAAAAGTAATTTGCATCTATGGATTTAAACATCCATCTCATCTGTTTGGATAATTAATCTATGTGGTTTAATTATTTTCACCAGTGTGATAATCCAAAATTAAAAGGTGCATAGTTCTCTTTTCTGACGGGGAAGTGACTTATGTGAATGACAAAACAACTGCACCAGATTCATTTTCTGTCATTTTTCATTGATTTGTGTCTTCCAAAAACAGTTTAAATGTTACATATGCATAGTGTTTGTGATAAAATGTTCTATCTCCAAGCTGAAGTTTTAGAATAGTCGTTAGTACAAAGAATATGCGCAAAGGAGTGAAAGAATGTAAAGGGTCTGTCTGACTTAAGGTTATTAGTCTCTTTATTTGCTTCATCTTGCACTGCTTGTTTCTTCCATTGATCAATTTTCAAATACACAGCTAATGTTTTGTCCTTGGTTCCACCTTTTGGCCTTGCTTCTCATATATTTCATGCGTTTTCCTGGAAAACATGGTTTTGAGAACTGTCGAGTCACATAGTCTGAACAGCACAACAACTGGCCAATTTGAAAATCCAGTAATGTGAAACTGGACAAACTCAGGTATGTTTGCAGCTGTATTGTTACAGATTTGTTGTTTTTTATTTAGTTTGGACTCAGGTCCAGGTTGTCTCTTGCAACAACTGCAACGTGTCTTTTACTGTATGTCTCGCATCAATGATCAAAGTAGATTTTGCAGAGTAAAGGTTTACATCAGAGTCGACAAAGAAACTCAAGAAAGTACTCACAGAAGAGAAAATGGGAGAGAAAACAAGGATAAATCTCAACCTGTGTCATGAAGGCAACTTTACCTTTTGTGCCTATAGGGTGTTAAAATTGCAAAAAATAATTTGTTCTCCTCTAAAGAGAAATTTTGTTCAGCTTAGTATGAAGCAGCTGGAGACTCTAATTTTAATTAAAAGAAAATCCGTTTTCAAGGTTTTCACCTTTGTTTTGCTGAAATGCACCCGTTTGGACCAATAAGAGTTTATTCTGTCACCACAGGCAGATGCTGTGATAATCTACACTGGTGGCTCCTGTTTTACATTTTTCTTGTGGCTCTGCTCATTTCATTTGATTTAAGTTTGCTAGTGATTCAGAAAGCTGTTTTTACAGACTCATGAAACTCTACATCCTTTCAAAAATCCTGTAATACCTCATGTGAAACTTTTTTTTTAAAATCCCAAATAAGCAAAAGAGTTCATGAAGATACCAAAACAAAAAGATATGGTCTGTTTGTAAGCATCATGTCTGTGTTTTGTCGGTTTAATTTCTCTTATTTACCACTCCTTCAGGTTATTTGAGAAAGGTCTATGGGAATTCAGTAAAAATATAGGCAAGATAAATTCCCAGGTGTGTCATATTACTTGGATATACTTTATTGGAAATAGAATATTTTAGTCTCTAGACCTTGAGGAGAAAGACTTCTTACTTTGTTTTTGTGCTTTCTTGTGACCATCCCATCAAACATGAAATCTGCTGTTTCTCAGAAATACCCTTCAGCTGTTTTCCTGGACAGTAATTCATCACGAGCCCCTGCGTGCTTGTAAAATGAACTTCAGTTTAAAAGGAAGGGACGCTGGTATGAGCAATATTTCAGCAAGGTTGCAGGGTTTGTGTTACAACCCGGATCATTGCAGGGTTAGTTTTTTAAGCCATTTCCTTGCTTCAGTACAGACATGGGAGACTGAATAAGACCTTCCTTTGAATCTGATTTATGACACTTTTCACACCGGATTGAATTCAATATTTCAACATGATTTGCATAAGTTAATCATAACATTTCAGAAAACCTGGGTGCGGTGGGGCTTTCACAGTGTTTCCAATTGTAATAGTAATGTTTGAAAAAGTTGACACTTGCTGTTGTTCAAAACAGCTGCAAAAACAACTGCATTGGCTTCCATTTGCAGTGTGCTGAGTTGAAGTTGTCAGAGAGAAAACTGATAGCTTTTAATTTAAATAAAAAAAAACTGTTACTCTTAGAAAATGATTGGGGTGAGGTTATCGTATTCCTAAAATAGTTTCCTCCAATAAAGGCTGTCATCATCTCCTCCACTACAGAGAATTCAGGTCTCGTGGTGGCTGATACTAGGCCACTGCTGTGCGTGCGTGCGTGCGTGCGTGCGTGCGTGCGTGCGTGCGTGCGTGCGTGCGTGCGTGCGTGCGTGCGTGCGTGCGTGCGTGTTATATACATTGCTCTATATGCCTTTGTGCATTTCTGGCACATTTTTTTTATAGGTGTTCCTTCAAGCTGGGAGTTAATTTATTAGCTAGGAAAGACCTTTTTTTTCAAAGAATGTCAGTAGATTAGGCCACAGCCACCACAGGTGAACACACCAGGCCTGCAGGAACAGATACGAGGTCCGGTTTGCTTCAGCAAGTCAGGGTGAAGGCCATAACTGCCACCACGGTAAGCTTTATCTTCTCCCCCAAGTTAGATAGTGAAATTGTTTCTTCTATCGTCAAGTAAAACTTGTCTGGAAGCTGAATTCTGCCCTTTTTTTCCCATTTAGTCTTTAGTACTCAGACTTTTTATATATAACCTTTCTAACTGATTTTACATGAAATAGTCTTATTTGGTGTCAGAAGTGATGACAGAATCAAAAAGTCAAAAGAAAAATACAGCCCTGTCATACATGACTTTAAGAAAATATGTCATTCAATGAGCCATTAAGATTTACAGGGCTCTGTGATGGCCTTCACGGAGGGGAATTATCCTACTCCAATTATCTTTTTCTCCCAGTTTCTTATGCTGAAATTGCTTTAACTTAAGACATGGTAGTACAAAGCCACAATTTCAAAAGATGCACATCCTTCTGTAGACTCAGCTTGAGGGGCTGACTCCAGCACTCGAAAGAAAGAAAGAAAGAAAGAAAGAAAGAAAGAAAGAAAGAAAGAAAGAAAGAAAGAAAGAAAGAAAGAAAGAAAGAAAGAAAGAAAGAAAGAAAGAAAGAAAGAAAGAAAGAAAGAAAGAAAGAAAGAAAGAAAGAAAGAAAGAAAGAAAGAAAGAAAGAAAGAAAGAAAGAAAGAAAGAAAGAGTGCAATACCAAATCCATTCTTGTCTTACGGTTAGGGAGCTCTCCATCTTTCTCAAATGCCAAGGAACTGTCTAAAGCTCCAGTTGTAACAGGCACATTCCGGCTGATAAGCCATCAAATGTTGTGGACGAACTAGTTTGTTTGAAAGTCTAGACGTTGATTAAAAGGAACAACCTAACATTTTCAAATATATTTAAAAGGTAGAAAAATCTTATATTTGGGTCAATGTGGTCTTTCCTACGTTATATTCAGGCGTTGAAAGGGCGTGAACTTTCCTTCTATTGCGTCTGTTGTCAGTAGGTTGTGCGATGCTAGCTTATACAGATACAAGATGTCAGTGATTTGGGTGGAGGTGCCTGAGAAAACAACTGTATTTATTAGCTTTTTACATACATGCAAAGTTAAAATGACTTCATTTAGTCTGTAGGGGCTATGTCTGAAATAAAATGGCATTTTTGAATAATGTCAGATGCTTAACATTAAAAAGATATATATTTTGACACAGCTCTTTGCCGTTTATCTGCAAATGCATATCCCATTTTAACTCAAAACTGCATTTTATTTCCCTTTTCATCCCTAACAAAAGGTTAAACTCATTACAATCTAATAATAGACCTAGGGTTGTTCCTTTTAAAAATGAATGCTAGGAAAGATGAGCGTGTCATTGTTCTTGCCTTCAAATAGAGGTTAAAGGAACCGATCATGACGATTTCCAAAGTGCCACATTCAGACGTAGGGACACGGACAAGCAGTGCGAGGGAGATGTGATGTTCAAAGGAAACCTGGGGATGTGCACGTACCTTCATTTGCGGTTTCATGCCTAGAGCTCCGAACCCACTAAGTGTGTGAGCGTAGAGGACGGCACCACTGGGTTCTCCTGTCTGCAGCCCTTTTTAGGTGAGCAGCATGGAAAGCCTGTGGCAAAGGACTGATTTTGACCCGCAGTGACAGCAGCGATCCAACAAACCTGAATGTCAAATATTCTTCAGTGGATAAAGATTAACAATTCTCTGTAGAATTTCTTTTCCTTTTGATGTCATTGTTCCTGAACTATAATCAACATTACATCTGAGACCTTAAACCGACTCAGACTGAATTTATACTTGGGGCATAGGAGAAGAAAAGGAATCGTTTATGCCGTGTGTTTGAGGTCTGAAGCTTAGGCAGATCTCTCTCTCCCTCTCTCCCTCTCTCTTTCAACAGAGGCTGAACAATAAACACACTAGCTGTACAGCAAGTAATGCTGAATGGCTACCTACACTGCATGCCAGAATAAAGAAGAATACAATAGAACCATATATTATTCACGACCTTGGGATTGCATATGGCAGTCTTACTTTACTTTAAAATGTGTGATTATAAAGCATGGATATCAAGCCTCTACAAGACAACCGCTAAGTTATTTTGAGAAACTATTATTGGTTCTATAAATCCTACAGTACAAGCAACAAAAATGGAGACCAATGGGATAGCAGTTTTCAATAGTACCACCCCCCCCCCCCCCCCCCCCCCCCATCTTTTATATGTCACAATGGAAGAGTTTAAATTCTATGCAGAATTTGAATCTAAAACACAAGACATGTTTAAAGCCGAGGACACACCAACCCGACGTCGCCCGCTGTCGGCTGACTGCTGTGTCGCCTCGCGTCGCCTGTGTCGGGCTGGGTCGGGCTCAAAAAGAAGCACTTGGACACACCGCAAAGACGACACCCAACGGCAAACTAGCACGTACGTTCTGCGCATGCGTGAGAGGTAATTCCCCTCCATACCAGCAGGCAGCGGTAGTCTGTATTCACTCAAAAACAAGGGAAAACCGGAAGCCGATTGAAACAGTTTATAAACAAGCTCTGAAAGTATTGGATAAAAAACCAAAAACGTACCATCACTGTCAGATATTACAAAAACATGAGCGCTTAAGCTGGGACAACACTGTTGAACACACCGACGCTATCCTGATTTACAAAATCCTCCATGGCAAAGCACCTCCTCCATTACAAGATTTTGTGAAAAAAAATTCAAACAGATCAACAAGAGCTGGTTCTAGAGGTGACTGTGTAGTTCCTTTTAGAAAGAGTGCCTTTAGCCAAGCCACTTTTTCTGTTCGTGCTTCCCACACCTGGAATTCAATACCAAACACAATACGTGAACTCCCGAATCTGTCCTCTTTTACCAAACATCTTAAAGCTTGGCTATTGGAAGAACAACACTGCTGCCACAACCGTGCCTAAAACATGTATACTTTTCATTGTTGTTGCTTTTCTTTTCCTTTTCTGTCCTATTGTGTTTTTAAGGACACGCTTTCTCACTTGTAATTGCTCCTCCTGCCTACTGGCCATGGAAGCTAACTGTTCTACTTGTCGTTACTGTTGTTTTATTGATTTTATTATTTTATGTTGTTGACATTAACCTGCCTAAGGGACTAAAGATGAAAATTAGCCGTTGGCTATAATCTTGCATATTTACATGTATATGTTCATTAATATGTATTGTCCCTATTATAAATAAACTCAAACTCAAGCTGTTTGTTTGCTTTCGTCACTTCCGTTTGTCTTCTCGTGCACTGATTCGCTACGCCGTTTGTTTGCTTTCGTCACTTCCGTTTGTCTTCTCGTGCACTGATTCACTACCTGAACAGCCAATCACAGAGTGAGCTGTTTGACCGACGGCCGACGCCGATTCGACATGTCGAATCGGCTGAAAAGCTGCCGACGGGCGGCCAACCTGTGGCGACGTGCGGGACACACCGGGGAAACTAGGCCGACAGATGCGCACCGACGCTCATCGACTGCCCGACGGCCGACAGTCGGCTTGGTGTGTCAGGGCCTTAAGCACCATCTGTGTAGCAGGTCTCCAGTCAGAGAGGAGTCAGAGAGGAGACTCACCCCAAGAACCTAAGCAAGACTTCCGTGCTAATCCTCAAATCCTGGACAGCTTCATCTAGAGAGTTATGCCGCTCTTCCTCAGTGACACTCGGGGAGTGCTGCTGCAAACACAGCAGAAAAGAATATAAAGTAAGAGAAAAAGGGAGAGAAAGTGGCCATTCTCTCTGCAAACCACAGTGTCAATATCTCAGACAGACTCATCTGACTCCTTACATACCAGGAGGAGGAAGGCGATGCCCATGGAGGCTCTGTGCCTGCTAAGGGTCAATAGAAGGTGTGTTTACATACTATCCAGCCTCAACATGAGAGAGAAGGTTTGACAGAATCCCCCGTATCTGGAACAATCTTTGCAAATAACTGTCTGCTACTTCCTAACGACTGACTCAGATATGAGATAAAAACGGTAAGGTAATATTTTCTAAACACATTGACATCCAAACGTCCTATAGTACACACGTGAAATCACTACAATCAGCTCATGATAAAAGAATATCCACCAACATGCTGACTATCAGCATTAGCTTATCTTAACTACCTTTTAAGGACGCAAAGACTGAACCAGTGAGCAAATGCCCAATTTCACTAACAGAGCCTGATATCAACCGAGCTCAAAAAGGCATAATGTAAGACAAATATATGATGTAGTTAACCACAGGAAAGGTAGGTGGCCGTCCATCCTGCAGCCCTCTGCCTCTTTCAGCTCAGCCAACGAGGGTAAACTGGTCCAATATTGATGGCGGGACTTTGGTGCCTCCCCGACGAGCAAAGTGACAGTCTCATTGCAGGAGATACAGACCTGCTCAGGCTTTGGTAGATGAGCAGTTTGTATGATTAAGAGGTCATATAGGCTACTGATAAAATTATTTTATGAGCATTATTTTAAGGTTTTAAAGGTTCAGTTCTCATTGTATTGATTAAAAAAAATCTACAATACGCTATGGAGTCAGTGTACACACTGCTTCATTCAGACCCAGTCGGCTGACAGCATTGAGTTGACAGGCAAAGCCTGCCAACTATCGCAACTGGGAGACCAAACGACAAAACAAACAACAAAAAACGGCAAAACCACACATATACAGTAAAACACACATAAAACCACAGTTAGTGAAGGAAACCTCCAAAGGAATATGGCATCCCATGAGTCCCTGCGCCATCCCACCTGACAGTGCCCCTGCATGGACAGCTACCACTAAAATAATACGTGGCATGTATTGGGAGTTGCTTAATTACTAAACACTTCTCATAGCAAACAAGGGGATTAAGTAGCCAAACATATTAAATTAGATGTTTACCTTATCGCTCTGCTGTTCTTGCTGGAAGCCATGTTGAACTGATTGAAATTCACATGCATATACTGGTTTGAATGGCTTCATGTTATTGGCTTATGAGTACATTGTTGCCCAGTGGGGTGCGCTCTTATGATTGGCTGAAACAAGGAGGATATCTGATTGGTTGCAGTCATTCCATGTTTAAAAAAAGACATTCACACACAAATTCACACACAAATGCAGCAGAGTTCACAGACCAAAAACCGTTTGTAAATCAAGTTATATTTTTGTGCATCAGAAATACATTTGTGTATCTTGTCCTACACCCGTATGATTTGTCCTGAGCATTTTCAAATCATCCTGTGCATTTGTGAATCAGTGTGTGCATTTGTGAATCAGCGTGCACATTTGTGACTCTTGTCCTGTGCATTTGTGACTATTGAGACTCTTCTAGCTCCATATCCTTACAGAGGGAGTGACGTTTCAGTCAAAGTTGGGGAATTTTCAACTTTCAACATGAATTCCAGCCACAACGAAACTGTAGCTGATGCTAGCTAATGAAATCCTACATGTGGGTGGAGTAGTTTTAATGTGCGTAGCTAATTTGTGTGGCGAGCACAAAGATATTTGCTTATTCATGGCATGATAAAGGCACAACCATCAAGCTTTGACACAGAGCTGCTGTGTAAGCAGTTAGACCGCTAAAGTGCTTTTTAATTGAGTTTCTGTAGTTTCTCTGTCGGCCGGCTTGGGAATCTCAGACCCCAAAATTTACGGAAGCATCTGGGCTGCTAATCACATCACATAATGCAATGTCTAAAGTGAATGTTGTTTTCTAACGGTTTACATTTTTGACAAAACAGGAGTTCATCTTTATGTGTGCATTTAAAAATATGGCAAAGCAAGTTAGTTTAAAAGAGCGCCCTATAAACGTTGCAATTAACAATCATAGTGTTTTTACATTTGTACGGAGTTCATGGATCCAAAGGACTTAATGGATCTGAGACAGAGACACGACCAATCGTAAAAGGAGAAATATTTAACATTAGTATGACCCAGTGAGAGTAGTTTGTATTTTAGGTAAGTAATTGCTGACCTCCTTCTAAAACCATAATGTTAAACAAACGTACGACACTATGATGCATTTACCATGTCATCTGACTACAGTCCTCAGCTTGTCGTCAGCCTTTGACATGCCTGAATGGGTGAAACATGCAACACTGCAAATCATCAACACACCTAGTCAGAAAATTATACTTATTCTCAGTGGATTGAAAGGTCAAGTCAGCAGTCTTGTACCCTGGTATCAAGGGGAGTGTGAATGTACATATTTTATGGAGTTACATATGGTGGATTAGTTTTGTGATGAGCCAACACTGCACCACAGACGGAGGACTACACACCGAATGAAAACCCAAGTTGCAGTAAAAGTGGATGCTTGGAGGATCGGTTTTATCTAGAGTCAAGATTAAGCGTATTTCCTGCCTCGCAATTTTATAGATTGTCACCAGAAACAGCTGGCATTAATGGACCCACTACTGCAACTGCACCATCAGCAGCAAATATTTACAGTGAAAGCGTAAGTTGTGACATTTATCAGTGTTGCTAACGATGTGCACAGCTGGGATGTGACTTAAGTTTTTGATATGTGCAGTGTGCATTTGTTTTTTGTCACGTCTAAGCAGTTAGATGTAAATATTTGCCAAAAATGTACCCTTTAGTGTTGTTAATTTAAGCTGATCTGAAATCTGTCAAATAGCATCCTCGGAAGACATGCCCCCAGTGCATCAGAGCAGAGAACAAGGCTGGTTTTATCAGGATTTTGAAATCCTCAGTTTTTATGCTTGGCAATTGTCATTAAAGTTTATGTTTGGTTGAGTGGTCAGAATGATTATTTATTTTCTGCTTTACCCTGACCCTTATCTCGCTCCCATCTTTAAATAGCCCAGGGTGCTGCATGCTACGACGGCTGCTGCAAACGTAGATACGGGAGCAAGTCTCATGTCTAACCCTGCATGGCTGCACTGGCCTTGCCTGGGGACTACATGAAAGGAGGAATTAGGTGATAACACGAGGTCAGGGACCACACCGACATTCTGGTCCACAACTGGTCCATGACTCAGGAATCAATCTAAACAGAACATCTTGAAGGATTCCTCAAATCCTGAAATGCATCTAAATGAAAGAAGAGCAAGCAAATATGAGTCTTTGTCGAACTAATGAGGATGCACGGCTGTATCTTTGAAAGGGGTCTTTTCAGCAGCTGAAATGTTTATGAGACATGGTCATTTATGCAACATTATACAATGAATTGAAAATAAATATACAACCTGTCACTGCAGAAATCATTATGTTAAGTACCAAACTGAAATGAAACAACAGACATAAGATGGAGCTGTACAACACATCCTCTTTAATGGACATTTTGTTTAAAATCCCAATCCAACGCAAAGATAATTTATCTTGTTAAATGCCTGTGGCTTCAACTCCTCTCCTGTCGTCTCTTTCTCTCCTCCTTCACCCTCATCTCTGGTTGGGAGGGGGTAGGATGCATGGAACGGAAGTGGAGACGCTTACATTGAGAAATGATAAGAGTGTGACTTTGCAAAGGAAGCATTGCCTGAAGAAGCATGCATGCATTGTTTCATAAACCTAATCAGTTTCAAAGGTCTATGCTGGTTTGTGCACTTATTGTTAGTGTTTTTTTTTGTTTTGTTTTGTTTTTCCGCATCCAGTTTCAGTTCACCGAAGCTGCCAAGCATTAATAGCAATAATGCTAACTGGCAATTATTGTTCATTTTCTCTTCTGTTCACGAGTCCATTAAGTTATTTTGGTTGCAGTACGTCTAATATACGAAATGTCCCTCTTTTACAGATGATTCTCTTTAATACCCCTGTTTTGTCTCATTGTGTTGCTTCATTAAGACACAACGACAACGATGAAGTGTCTTAGTGGATGGCAGTCGTTTTAATAAGACTGCTTGCTGAAAATGTCAACATTACATGATGTGAATGTTGTGTGATTTGCTTCTCATAGGTATGAGTCAGAATGTCAGGCAGCAGAATGTACTTATAAAAAAAAAGTTCTAATTCGGAGAAGTTAATGAGCCCATAACGAGCAAATTCTGATGGAATGTTTTACATTAGGCGCTCCGAACTGTGGGACTGTTGGCGGAAGAGCAAGAAATGCTGCAGGTCATTTAATTCCTCACCACTGAATAATTTCTGCATGAAATCCCCGACCATCGCCTCTCTAATGAACACCACACCGAGCATGAGACTATGTAAAGATACCTCAGATTACTTTGTTTAGTAGTGCAATGTGAGTTTATTTTGTGATGGCAGTGTTAAATGGAAAGTGGCAGGACATCCTTATTACCTGATACCATTAGACTTTTTCTGAAAGCACACATACACGGGCTACAGGCGATGACATTCGACTTCAACCTGTTGTTGTTGGCACCTAATCAACGTGAAATGAGACTTACCCTTTTATAACATCGATTCCCAGAAAACACTGCTGCCATAACTCAGACAGATTGGTCCATTAAAGGCAAGTTTATATCTTGTTAATAGTCACAATTTCCTTTTTTTAAAACAACTCTGGAAAACATGTCAGGAGGGAAATAAAAAGTGAGCACCAAGATTGACCATCTTCAACATAAAACTAAAACATTGTACGGACAACATCGATTCAAACAATATAACAAACCTGGGGAATCAATCCTATCAACTTGCATGGTGAGACTTGTAATGTCTTATTTCCATATGCCCTTTGGAAGTCCACATGCAATATGCTCCTTGTGCTCAACACAGTGTGAGCACAACTGGCTGATGGTTCGTCTTGTTACAGAGCAACCCTGGGAGAGAAACCGATGTCTGCATTTTTCATCTGGAAAAAATCTGGACTTCGAGGAATACCATGACAAAAACAAACAAACCAAAAAATAAATAAAGCCTGGTGACAAATCAGTGGGGAGGTTGTTCTACCAGATGTGCAGTTGATGGAGTATCTAAGAGAATCATCATACATGACCTAGAACAGGGGTCAGCAACCCAAAATATTGAAAGAGGACCAAAAACACAAAAAACAAATATGTCTGGAGCCGCAAAAAAGTCTTGTATAAGCCTTAGAATGAAGACAACACATGCTGCAGGTATCTATATTAGTTAGAACTGGGGGAAGATTTTTTTTTTCATAATGCACTTCGAGAAAAAAGTCGAAATGTCGAGAAAAAAGTCGGAATGTCAAGATTAATGTTAAAATACAATCTTGAGAAAAAAGTCGAAATGTCGAGAAAAAAGTCGAAATCTTGAGAAAAAAGTCGAAATGTCGAGAAAAAAGTCGAAATGTCGAGAAAAAAGTCGAAATGTCGAGAAAAACGTCAAAATTTCAAGAAAAAAGTCGAAATGTCGAGAGGAAAAAGGAAGGAACAAAAGAGGAAAAAAAGGAAAAAAAGAAGAAAAAAAAGAAAAAATTAATAAAAGAAGAAAAAAAGAGAAAAAAAGAAGAAAAAAGAAAGGTAAAAAAAGGGAAAAAAAAGGTCAAACATTTTTAAAAAAGCTCCAGGGAGCCACTAGGGCGGCGCTAAAGAGCCGCATGTGGCTTTAGAGCCGCGGGTTGCCGACCCCTGACCTAGAACAACTATAGCACCTTTCACAGACAACGGAATGTCACAAGGTGCTTCACAAAAAAAAACCCAACATCAATAATAACACAAATAAAATACTGCAATAAAAGTAGAAATACGATTAAAAAATAGTGTAGAATATGGGCAACCCGAGAACTGCAGTCTCGACTCAGTTGTGTTGCAGGTGTTGGAGGTGTGAAGACCTGAAAGGTTGTGATGAAGCAGAATCTGACCACAAAAGGCACAGAATTGTGAATGAAGTCAGCAGGAATCTTATTGTAATGGATGTGTGTTTCACGAAACTAAATCTCAGTTAAATGCCACAGACTGACATTTCTGATGTATTTTGTTTGTAGGTGACCAAATACTTATTTTACCGAGGAATTTACCAATTAATTCAAAAAAGATCCTACAATGTGATTTCCTGGATTCCCCCCATTCTGTCTTTCATAGTTGAAGTGTACCTTTGATGAAAACGACAGACCTCTCTCACAATTGGTGGCTGACTAAATAATTTTTTTCCCCACTGTATTTGGTGTTTATTTGTCAGCGATCAACTGAAAAGCAGGTCTGTGCTTCTAAACTGCCCCACCCTCGTGTATGCAATTTAATCGGCTAACAGTAGCTGTGTGGCTGCAACTGGATTGGCTGATGCTTCGCTTCGAAGTTGAAAACCCAACAACTTTTGGCAGAAGCAGTTCTCCCACTGTGACAAAAGGAACCCACAATTCACTTCAGTGACTCAGCATGCTTTCATTGTGTACATGTGAGCATACAGATACAGGGACCAAAAAACTATGAACTAAAGCCATTGTGTGCAGATACATTTGCAGCAAATGGCAATTAATGTTAGCATTAATGTCAGTGTCCCTAGAATTTGATCTGTACTATCATTTATGACAAGAATCTACAGTACAAATGTTACAATCAGTGGCCATGAAGCGATCTCCTTTTGCATCTGTTGACGGTAGCTTGGAAAACCTTTAGTAGTCAGTTTGTTTGGACTCATGACAAAGTGGCAGCAACTGAAAGGGAAAGCCAGTACAAATAGTCCTTTTAATACACATTAGTTTGCCTTTTCTTCTTTGGTAGAGGCCCTTCCACTTAGGTGGAAGGACATCTTTTCAGAGGCTTAAAATAGCAGTGACATAGTAGAGCGTGGCTGTGCCCTTAGGAATGAGTGGATTTCAGGATGTACTGCATGAGTGCACTGAAACTTATAGGAACAACAAGTCATCACCGCTACGCGGCTGCACGTACGCTGCAGACAGTTACGGTACATGTATACATAGACTTGCTGGCAATGCTGTACGTTCCAATCTGCATACTCCTGTTTCTGCAGACAGGGTTTTCTCCGTTAAACATATGACTGAATCTCTCTATTAGTGCCGTGCAGCACTGAGCATCCGTGCAGCGTTCGAACAGAGTGAGAACAGCTGAGAGCAAACAGGGGGAGATAGACTGAGCTCATTTGCATATTCATAGATCTGCACGTTGTCAATGAGGCAATAGAGACGAGTCAAGTCGTTTTTTGTTCATGAAGGAGTTAATGTCACTAAAGAAGCTTTTTATATGTTGTTTTCCACAAGCAGAGCAGAGTGAGTTTTTCAGGCTTTTATCAGTGATGGGACAGAATCGGGAACACATCTTGAAGCGGCTGGTGAATCAGATCTTTAATATCCAATGGAAAATGAATGATCTGTTTCCATGGGACTGTTTAACCTCACTTAGCATTTGCACTGCAATTAAACTAAAACAGTAGCTTTGGGAGTGTTTAGATATATGTACCTGCTCTTTTGCAAGCTCCATTTCATCTTGTTTGTTTCCTGCTTCCTTGTGTATGTGTGTGTGTGTGTGTGCGTGTGTGTGAGCGTTAGCATGCACTTACACCTGCGTGCAGTATAGCCTCGGGTCAGGCTGGGCTGTAAGCCAGCAGAATCTGCAGGAGTCTAGAGAGAGTCTACACGGAGAAGAAGCTGAAGATACCTGATCAGTGTGATGGATGCCTGAGAGCCTTGTGGTGCGCATCAACATGCACACCTGCCACCTGTGCCCTACTTATTGAATCCATGAATCAATATAATGAGAGGACAGGGTCAGGGCTTCAATAAATAGCCCACCAAGCTTTCAGATTTAATGCCTGCCCAATGAATGATACTGTACGTTCAACAAACACCCACTACAGACACTTCTACAGGGAGCTGCATGCAGGCTTCAGATCTCGTACAGTAGGTGTTGTTTACTGGAGGCAGCTTACAGCTTGTGCATAAACATTTTCCACCTGCGGTCTGTCTGTAGATGAGTTCAGATTGAAAGTAAAGTTTAATGTATTTGTGTGTGTGTGTGCGTGTGTGTGTGTGTGTGTGGCAGAATTAAAGACAGACTTGAGAAAAGGAATCAGACATCTTCCATTGATAATCAATACTGCAGCAGTGACCTGAGCATTTGCTCAGCGATTCATCCCATTAGAGCTACAGGGTTGACTGTCTGACAGAGACAACTCCATGATTTCCCTCTGGATAGAGCCATGGAAAATCTGTACGTCTTGGCAGAGCAAATTCAACATGTGCATGCTACTGATTTCTGAAGTGAAATCCTTGAAACCGTGTTCGAAAAGTCTGCGTTTCTGCACTGCTTTGTTTCAGTAATCATCTCGACATGCCCAAGACTGCTACATCTCCCCGATGAAACAACCCCCGTCAGCCTCCTCATCCTCACATCCTGTGATTATAAACTTACTTTACCCTTAACTGATTCCACCAAAGGCGTTCATTCTGTCATGTGGTCAGTCTAAGCTGGGAAGACACAGCAAAAAAAAAAAAAGGATGAATGGTGGCCGTTTCGATGTCTTCTTACACCAGTATCCAAGCAGTGAATACATTTTTCTTCATCCACTGGGGACGCAGGGGCTAATGGAGCATGAGAGTGGCATTTCCCTTGGAGTTGTGTGGCTGAGTCACGCCCCCATTCGGAGAGGAGCTGCAGGCAACGCTTCTATGAGACTGAGACCATCAGGGCATGCTGTGACAGTCTGGGCCAATTCAGGGGTAAACATCGATGGCAGTAATTGGAGAACAGCACAGCAGGGAATTTCATACATTTCTGTTCCATGTGGCTCAGTTAAGAATATCCTGTTTTTTCAGGTGAAAAGAAGAGGGATACCTGTATGCCAAAGGTCTTTAGTTTTTTTGGACAGAATTTCCTGAACTCCTCCTGATGCAGAATCCATACACAGTGTCTTTTCAAGGTTACACTTTTATTGATTGAAAGACAACAAAACTCACTGGCTGAGAGTTGGCTTTAATGCAGCCGTTGTACATGTGAAGGGCTTGTTTGCCAGCTACCACCACAAGTTGTGCTGTCCATCTTATTTTAATTAAGTAGCGTTCCTGTGGAGCTGTTAGTCCTGTATTAGTAATTAGATGGAATCAGTATTATTAGTCACTCACTACAGGTGTTTAAAAGAACTCATTTGCAGCTCATCCATGTGTCCCCGCTGTTACCTTTTGCATTATTTTCTGTTTAATGTTGGCCTTTGGAAGAAAACTGACTGTATTAGACATAGGAATACATTAAAAATTAACTTCTATAATTTCAAACAATAACATAAGATGTGTTGGTGGTACTTTTCTGAGATTTTAAATGTTGATCGTTGCTGAAATGCATTTCTCATGGCCATTTAGAAACGGCATAAATTGTGCTTTGATTTATTTTGCACTGTTATGCACTAGAAGACAAAATATCACAAAACCCTTACAGTAAAATGCATAATTGTTGCTTATACAATACAGCAGGGACCAGGCCAGTAAAAAGAGAGGAAGAAAGGAGGAGAAAATGCAGCCTATCAACATTCACAACATTTGTGTTTTCATGATAACATCGAAACGTGTGTGTATGGGAGCACGCTAACATACACATAGCACACGTCAACGGTGCGTTACTAAACTTGTTCTGAAAGTAAATGATTAGCAGTGGGAGTCACAACCTGTAATTCTGTTGAGGTCTCTTATCAGTGTTTACTGCTTATCACTCAAACCCACACCAGCAGACACACAACGGAGACCCGTTTCGCCTCGACCTGAGGAGAACTTATCTTCATCAGTCTATGTTGCATGACATTTTGCTCTTTGTTTTCTGTGCATTTTTCTTTTCCCGTGTAACCTTTGCATACCCACAGCAGAAACCCAGAGATAATAAGAGGAATGATTTGTGGCGAGTTAATTTCGAGTATGTGCCACCAGTGTTCGGGAGCTTATTGGCTTCCACCCCACTCAGCATAGGGCTGTTTTTTTTTTCCATTTCCCAATTTTTAAACTCGGTCATTCCATTACTTTGGTTATTCTTTCGATTAAACTTTGATTGCCAATTGGTTTGAGTACAATAATCAATAAGGATTATGAGTGCAGGCTACTGACTGCATGTGTAATGTGGGAATGAATAGGTATCTAACTTGCTCTGTCAATGAACATTTGAATCAAATGAAAGTGTTTAAGAGTTGCTGATGGTGGTGAATCTCAGTTAGACTGAATGACTTTCCTTGAGGATTTTCACCATCTTTTACTCTTATTTTTGTACTTTTATTTTTGCCCGTCAATATCCAGGGTGGTTCTCTGCAGAAGACATGAAGTATAAACATTTTATGTAACAACTATTCAAGAAACAAAGTTAAAAATCACCAGTTACTGTATTTAAATGATTTTATATTATATATGGTCTTTATTTGTATGTTTAGGTCTTTTTTCTCCTTCACTTAATCCCCATTTTTTTAAATACATGTCAGGGTGGAATCAGTAGTAACATTGGTAGTAATAGTACCATTGTGATAAGCAGTACTTGTCCAAAGGTTGGAGTGGTCAACCATCATGAGCAGGTGCGTAAACCCTTGAGATAAAAGTAAGGCGGCCACCAAGTCCACGTGCACAGTGCAGCCTTGTGCACGGCAGTGCACTTAAGCTTCCTGGCATGTGCAGGATGTGTTTCAGTCACAAAAATCCCTTTTCAATCCATGCCAAACAAACCTTGCTGCCGACCGTTTCTGTGATGCCTTCCTACCAGGGGGGGACAGGCTACGAACCGAATCGAACACTGCCCTGGCCCCAACCTGTGCACAGTGGGTCAAGGTTGGGTAGTTGAAATGTCAAAGAGCAGTGAGACACCAAAGTCCCCAAAAGGGACATGAGGCAGATGCTGACCACCGACGGCTGTGCTGTTTCACATGAGCATCGCAAACCTGGTCAACATCAGGTCAGGGTGACCAGTTTAGAGGAGTAGTCAATCAAGGAGTGAGGACACAGCCAATGTGAGTGACAGCCCCCAAACATGGAAACTGTATTTGCAGTGTAGCGCAGGTGTCAGTTAAAGGCATTCTCTTCATCACAACAATCAATGTCAACGTCACGATTATCAACTCAGTTCTTTCTAAGTAAAAAACATTGCAACAAAACCTTGGAAATCTCTCAAGATTGACATTTATACTCATTGTCTGCCAGAGGTGGGTATTAATGAGTTACATTTACTCCGTTACATTTACTTGAGTAAGTTTTGGGAAATTTTGTACTTTTAGGAGTAGTTTTGAATCACTATACTTTTTACTTTTACTTGAGTAGATTTGTGAAGAAGAAACTGTACTCTTACTTTGCTACATTAGTCTACGTTGAGCTCGTTACTTTTCTTTTATCCCTTTTATCCGCGTATGCGTCAATCTCATGACATCACTGAGTGATTCTTTGGGAAAAATGTTTGTTTTTGCATGTTTTGTCACATTTACACAGACTCAAACACACACACACAGTTTCTATGAGTTCATGGGCTTGTTCTAGTTCTGCCTGCAGAGCCTGGTTAAAAAAGAAAAGTACAAAGGCTTGACATTTTGTGCTACTTGTGCTTAATTTATTTTTTTATTGTGTTATTTTA
Organism: Cololabis saira; assembly: GCF_033807715.1. Classification (NCBI taxonomy): domain Eukaryota; kingdom Metazoa; phylum Chordata; class Actinopteri; order Beloniformes; family Belonidae; genus Cololabis; species Cololabis saira. The sequence continues at coordinate 40,917,169 of NC_084590.1, forward strand.
TTATTTAGTAAAGTACTTGAATTTACTTACTAATTTTAATTTAAGCTTTTTTTTATTTTTTATTCATTTTAATTTATTTTATAGATTTAATTTGCCTGAAGATGATTATTTTGTACTTTTTGTCTGTTTGAATGGTTGTGTTAAAAAAAAAAATCAGACGTTACTCAACAGTTACTCAGTACTTGAGTAGTTTTTTCACCAAGTGCTTTTTTACTTTTACTCAAGTAATTATTTGGATGGCTACTTTGTACTTATACGTGAGTCATATTATTCTGAAGGAACAGTACTTTTACTTGGGTGCAATTGTTGGCTACTCTACCCAGCTCTGTTGTCTGCTGAAACATCCATCTATGTATAGGGATGAATATACATATTCAGCTTTGCACAAAAGGTGAGTAGTTTAAACATCCAAACACACCTTTGACAACTCCACATGACCCACTGAGCATGCTTTAAAAAAAACACCCACACACACCATTTTCAAATATGTGCATTCCAAGCATAAAAATTCCCCTTTTTATTAGGGACATGATGAAGCTGATATATGGCTTGAGTGAACTTTATTATTCAACTTGTCTACAACAAGCTGTTTTACTTCTTTCATGAATTTTATATGATCTATCATTTATTATGGCTGTATATTGACCATGAAATGAGTTGGAGCTGAAAGCTTCCTTGACTGTGTTCCCTCTCTCTTCACAGTTATTAGCCCCTGACATTAGCAGAACAAGTGAAGTGAAATGTCTCATTTACAACTTTTAAGATTTTGTCAGTCTTCAGCGTATTCTGCATTAATGATGCAAAATGACTCAAAGTATGCCGTCCTGGGGGGGGACCAACACAGACTTCATTACAAGGTGCTTTTAATTAGTCTTTATAATTAAAAGCAGAATATTGGGTGCAGAAGCACTGGGAGCTAAATTGAAATGGCTACAAACATTTGCGTGTTCACTGGCCCGGGTCAGGAAAACGTCTTCTTGCAGCTCAGTCACGTTCAACAAGAGGTGCCAGAACGTAAGGATTTTATGGAGGAAAAAAAGAAGGGCAAAAAAAAGCTAAACACCATATTCATTAAGTGAAAGTAAATGGGCGGGTGTTTAATGAAAAAATCTAGAGAGAAAAATCTGAGAGAGCTAATTTTGAAGTTAGGTGCTGACATTTTCTCTGCAGATTTTAGCTGACCATATGCTACAATATGCTGTCCAGAAGGGCTTTGTGGCATTTTATTCACCCAATATGCCATTACATTTGTCCCCCCGGCTGTGAGGTAACGTGCGGTGTCAGGTTAAAAAAGATTTCAGTGCCTTAAGATGATGGAGATATTAACATTTTTAGTTTTTTTTTTTTTTTTTAATCAGATTTCTCCTTTTGTTGTTTATGTTATATACATGTTGTACCTTAGAGCAGCATTTCATACCCAAAAGCTAATTTTATCACATTCTTTATTTCATTTAAAACAATGTATCATAACATAAGTGTATTAAATGTTGAGTTGAAAACAATTTTTAAGATCATGCACAGTGAAACTTCTACTAATAAGACAGTGTTAACCGAGAATGACAAGAAATATATGTTCCAACTACCCCCCCACCCCGATTCTGAATCCAGCTCTCACATGTACTATCTGAGCATTTGTGCATTTCCATTGCACAGTTTCAGTCTACAGCCGATTCATTAATCTCTATTGGTATTGGATATTGAAAACAGTAGCAACAGAGTTTTCTTGCCCCCTCCCAGCAAAAAGTACATTTCTATCCATGCTTTCAGTTCATTAATGTGGCTTGTCAGATATGATAAACAAGACAGAAGCGCCCAAACGGGGGCAGTTTTTAAGATGAATGGATCTAAACGGTAAAATCTAAAAGCAGAGAAAGGTGTGAGGATTATAAGGAGCTCTGCAGAGCACAAGAGTGGACTGTTCCCCATGTTGGTGGAAGCAGGCGAGCAACGCTTACATTAGTCCTGCTGGGTACTGACAGCATGAATATTAATCAAGTTTCCTCTCCGACACATAAAGATGTCCAGTCACATTTCAAAAACATTAAATTGGTGTTAAATGACTCGGAGCTCACAGGAATCATTAACCCCACAGCCTCAGAATTGTTCAAATCCATGCCACAGAAAATGAACAAGCCTTAATTATAACCTATTTTGAGGTGCCTGGTTGCATAAGGGCTCAAGATGAGAGTTAAATGCTTGTGAAATTTCAGAGAGTTTGTGTTATTTCAAAATTACTGCAGAGTTCACATATCGTTGATCAATAGAATTAATACAGTCTGTTTTTATATCAACTATTACAATTTGTATTTTACTGCTCCATCACTTATTTGAATATTGACTGATTTATGTAGAGTTACAATAAACCTATAAAAAAGTCTGTTTAATTATATTTTCTTCTGTTATGTAAAAGATGAAAGCTTATACGATAAACGTGATGTAGGCATTACGGTTCCTAGACAGAACTCCACGCCAGTGCGACTCTACGACTGATTTATGAACATGAAACTGTCTGAGATATCCCATGCAGACTTAGACCATGTTCCAAAAATCAATTACACTGGTTCTGCTGGGATATTCCAATAAGTAAAATGAATATAAGAGATGTGGGAATAAATATAGTTACTTCAATTTGGAAGAGGGACATACACACACAGACAGCCTGGCAGAAAGTCACGTTTGCACACGTGAGAAAGCCTCGGCTTGGCAGATCACCCTACCATATCCAGTTTTCCACACCTTTTTCTGACTGTTGCTTAAATGCGCAGCCTGGTTACTTGGAGTGTGCGCCGTGAAAACAGAATTGACCTTTCAACAAATCCTGTCCCTCTTATTCAATTCAAAAAATGCTTTATTCAGCCCCAAAGGCAGATTAATTTCCCCTCAGTAAATTTTTATTTACTGCTGCCAACTTGGAAAATGTCTGATGTTTTGCAATGGTTTCCGCTTGTGTGAAAACCTTGTCACAAGATGTTTGAGACACATTTCAGACAGGAAAGGAGCACCTTTTGTAGAGCTCATAACATACAGTAATTTAAGAGCAACTACTAGGTATGTAGCACTACATTTTAAAATTATAACTTTGTCTGGTGCTCAGTAGCTTCATTGTCTGGGATAAACTCACACTAGTGGCAATTAACATTAACCAATTTGAGCGCGAGCTCCCCATTTTATCCGAGGCGAAGGCTGTGTGCAACAAAACGATTACAGAAACAGATAACAGTACATTTAGGTTATGTCAGCTGAGTTAAAGCATTGATTCTTTAAAGTTACCTTAGATCGAATGTAGCCGCTTTCGCTGAGCTTCTGGACGGTAAGCCTGCAGCTTAATCCAGAGCAGACATTTAGCTCCGTTTTAATGAGAGTTCAGCATCCTCCAGTGTTTTCTAGGAAACTAAAAGCCACATATGAGCTCTGCTACTCAGCAGCCATTGGCTCATCTGCGTTTGAAGGGCGTGCCTTGCCAATAGGTCAATTGTTAGTGGGAAAGGTGGTGTGTAGGAGTAGTAATCATTTTGGAGCATGCCTTTAGTGATCATGCTTTTAAAACACTTGTATATTATGCAAGCACGAGGCTATTTCTGGGTTTTTAACCTAGTACAAAAAAATAAACTAAAGTCAACTTGACATCACTGTCACCATCGAGTTTCCATAACATTTAACTGATGTCGGCAAACCAGCTATGTTAGCGCTGTTAGTTGAGAGGTGGGAAAGCTTGCCAGACATATAATCTGTCAACTGCTGCCATGAAAACAAACAATGATTATCTTTCTCGGACTATCAATGGGTGGTGTGCATATTTCTGCAATCAAATTTGAAGTACATAAGCTAAAACACAACCATGATAAGTTATTATTATCACACTACACTTGTCAGTGGTTGACATTTCCCCCAGTTTGTTTCTGTTTTGCCCCGCCTGTGTCCCATCTGCCCTGATTGTCTGCACCTGTGTCTCGTTACCCCCTGTGTATATCTGGTCTTGTCATTCCCTTGCTCCTTGTGGTTCCGTACTGTGTTTTCCTCCATGTGTCCTGCCTGTTTTTGCTCCAGTTTTTTTATCCCTGTTTCCGTGTGTTTTTGATCCTGTTAAGCAGCGCTTTGTTTTTTTTGGTTTGGAAAATAAACCCTTTTTGTTGCGAACTCCTGCCTCACTCTCCTGCATCTGGGTCCTCACCACACCAGCCTGACAACACTATCAAAGCAAATCTCCTGCAACCCCATTTTTTTTAAATTTCAGTCTAAGTAACAATAACTTGTATACATTAAAATACCAAAGTGAAACTACAACAGACCACCATTGTACGTTATCACTTGCACACATCTCTGATCCCCTCTGCAACCGCTGTGTCAGTTTAAGAGGTTCGCATTTGTCACCAAGTGGAATCATTTTAATTTACTGGGCTTCAGATCTGACGGGAAGTGCATTTTGTCATCATTACGTGTTTCCAGTGTAGCCTTGTCTCTGTTTCTGATCTTACTAAATATCCAGCAGCAGGCATGCAGTATTTATGCCACGCTCAGTTATGAGAAATATGTAGGCTGTGTTTTTCCTCTTCCTCGCTGCCAGCGAGCAGGCGTTCGTCATGATCCGCCACTGTACTGGGTGACTATTATGGCTGAGATTTTGCATCCTAAATAACCGGATCCGGTCTGAAAAAGAGTACTGCAGGTAAATCACTGTTATAACAGGATCACGGCAAAGGAAAAAAAGAAGAAGCACTCAAAAGACACTTAAAAACACTTACCTGAGTTAATCCAGCCCCAGCAGTAAAACCTCCAAGCTTCAGCCAAGTTGCTATCATATGATACCAAGACGGGGACACTAGATGTTTTTTTTTTTTTATTCACTAAACTCTCCTTCAGCTGTTCTAATGTATGCTGATTGCAGGAAGCAGCTGGCTCTGATGATCTCGTCATGGCACTCTGCAAGGAGAAAGAAGATACGGTACACAAAAAAAAAAGAAACACAAAACATGATGACTTCCAGATGCTAATTGTGGATGTTGAGTTTGAGTGGAGAGTATGTATTGGGGTGGTCTTTTCAAGGCGTTGTGGAGTGACTGAAGGGGGAGGTTAGTTCAGGCAGCTTTCACGTAAATCAGTGTAATTAGCAACAACTACTTGGTCTGGTTCAGCGCCCCATCATTACGTTGAACAAGCTAGTCTGTAAATGTGTGAAAGAGGACGCATGAATGACAAACAGCTCAGCGTGGCAGGCGTGCACCTTATATGACAAAGACCTAGCTACTGTTTTGGAGAGATTTAATTAAATCTAAAGTAATGTCAGTCATGTAGTGATGCAAATATACCAATACTCTGCTTCGCAGAGATCACACGCTCTTTACTTGTGTCATTCACAAGTGCAAGTCATTCACATTCACAAGAATATTGCTTCAGTAGGATTTAAATGAAACCTTGTTAAAAATCATCTTTTTAAAGATGAAAAATGTCACTTTGATTACACATTGTACTGCTAAAATATTAAACTAATCAATTCTTTTTCCAGCTACTGGAGATATGTGGGTTGAATATTCGAAGGTGCATGACTGACATCTAGTGGAGAACAAGTAGAACTGCAATATACTCCTAAAATCTTAGTACATCCATGATCATGGAGGAGTTCATCATTAATAATTATTGATTTAGTCATTTATTACTCTTTTTTTTAAATAAATACACAGCGAAGGAGACAATCAATACAAATAAACCAATTGCGCATGCTTGTAATCAACTGGATGTGCCATGCTGTTTCTGAGCACCGAGTGTATTAGGTAGCATTTTGACTACCTGTTGTTATTATCACCACCCTCTCGCAGTGAAGCAGGGGTGTAGGCTGTAACTTGACCTTGCCTCTTAATGGTTGTGTGACAATGGTGCCCCATCCCACTGGCCTGTCTGCCCCTCCATTGGGTCTATTTATAATGTCCAGACACAGTGCAGAGGTTATTCGGAGGTGTCCGCGAGGACCAGGCAGCAGAGGAACAAAGGGTGAGGATATTTTATGATACTCTTCCAGCTGTTGGCTGCATTTTTTTAAATTATTCTGAACGTATAATCCCATTTGATTGGAGGAGCATTTCTTCAACCAACATTTTTACCATTTTGGTCAAAATGTGCATTAACTGTTTCTTTTGAAGTGGCTTTTTATGTTTTGTATGGTCAGCAAAGGTCAAATATATTCTTTCCTTGAACTCTCACGGCATCGGTCTTCGATTCTCTGCAATTATTCTACTCTTGTGCTCACAAGGCTAGATGGTATGCACTGTTGTTATCACAGACTGACTCACAAAGTGTGATCTGTAACTTCTAAACATTCCCTTATCTCTTTGTAATAACCATAAATATAACCCTTGAGAGATCGACTACACTGTATCATTATTTCTCTTTGCAGGTGAAAGATAGAAAGATGCCAGCAGGCTATCATCAGCATTGTGACAAGTGTCACAGTGTTAACTGTCAAGTCCCGGTACAGATACCCATTTCATGCATGCTCATTAAGTGTCGCAAAAACTGTGGCGCCGTCTTCCACATGTGCAAGCAAGAGGAGCACCAGCTGCTTTGTTCTCATGAGGTCGTCCCTTGTCTCAATGCTGACTATGGCTGCCCTCTAACGATGCGGCGTCACAGACTGGCCAAACACCTGGACGTCTGTCCCGCCAGTGTGGTCTGCTGCTCTTGGGAGTGGAACCGTTGGCCCGCTCCTGAAACCGACGTCAACTTCTACAAAAATATTTCTGAAAACCTGCAGTTAAACGGGGAAGTAGACCTGGATGTTGCTTTGGCTCTCAGGGATCAAGACCTGCTCTTTCAATCCATCAAAATGACGACTCTTTTTCCTGAGATGATGGAGGAGGAGCCTTCCCCTCACAATATTCCTGCTGGGGTAGACAGTCCAATGATGGAGCCACCCACTTCTTCAAATTGTGGTCAGTTTACAAATGGCTGTGCAGAGATCGAGGACAAAGAACTGAGTCAAGAGGAAATAGATGCGTTGGTAAAAAACAAAGATGTGGAAAGTATTCAAAATTACAGCTCCTGGGAAAAAATATTCGAGAAGGAGATGAGTGGATGCAAACAAACTGTCAAAAACATGACGAAAGACGAAAAAGGAAAACAGGAAGAGCAAGAAGCATCAAACAGTCAAGCGCATCCAAGAGGTGCAAATGGTGTTAGTAGGAGCGTGGAGGGTGCCACTGGCCTCGCGCCATGGCAGGATGGGGTCCTTGAAAGGTTGAGCAAAGAAGCTAACATTGGAGACTACAATATGTACCTGCGGCACAACGGAGCAATGCTGATCAACTTTGGCCAGCTCGCTGCCTGCACACCCAGGGAAAAGGATTTTGTCTATGGAAACTTGGAGCCAATTGAGGTTCAGACTGTCTGCACCTTCAATGTTCCCACGAGCTATCGAGCGAAGCGCAATCACCTGAAGGACCCTTCGCGCAAGGCCGTGACCGCACACCGGAGTGTGGACACGGCAGATTTGGGACTGTCGGTTGAGGATCTCCTAGATTCTGAAGAGATCGGCTCAACACTGTTATGCTCACTGGAAAAGGAAGTGAGAGGGCATTCGATCTCGGAGAGCAACCCGATCGATGGTCATTATGTGGATGTAGGAACACAAACGTACAACTTTCCCTCTGCTCCATTCAAAGCAGATGCATGCCTCGCTGACATCACTGCGGGGAAACCTCGTGGCCTTCATGTACAAGTTGAAGCCGAGTCTGTCACCAGAAGACATAACAAAACAAGCTCAGCCTTCAGCTACATGTGTGGCCACTTCTTCCGCCGTGATGAGTACTGCTCTCACTTCAGGAATGCACACTGTGACATCCAGGCTTCTCTAAGTGGCTGGTTCCAGCAGCGCTGCCCCTTAGCATACCAGGGCTGTACTTTCACCCAGATGAGGTTTCACCCTGCAGGTCAAGAAGGGACAATAAAATTCTGCCGAGATGTCAACGCCTTCGTGCTGCAGCCACATGTCCCTTCATCCCTCTGTGAATGTGGGAAAAGCTACGATGCGCTGAGCAGGTTGCCCCTGGAGATCCTCCAGCATATAGCTGCTTACCTTGACAGTTTCACGCTGTCTCAGCTGTCCCAGGTGTCCCACCTGATGAGAGAGGTGTGCGCATCGCTGCTGCAGGACAGAGGAATGGTCTCTCTGGAGTGGAAGAAAAAGGAATATTCTCATGGGGGAAGTTCCTGGAAATGTCAAAAAAAAGCAAGTATCTTTGTTTTTTAATTTTTTTTGTGACAATTTTCAAGTTCAGATGATTCACATGGTCCATATACAGTACATGTAGTTCTGTTGCTTTACCCAGCAGATGCTTTTACACTGCCAAGGGGATTAGTGTCCCTTTATTGTCTGTTACCACTATGGCCCTGTCCCAATACTCCCCCTACCCCTAGTTTTCAGCCCTACCCCTAAATTTTACGCGTTCCCGTGAGGGTAGTGGTGTCCCAATTCCTCTTTTCACCTAGGGGTAGTGAAGAAAAGTAGTGTAGTGGCTATGAATCTATCCCTACGGATCGAGGGATTTCCGATGCTCACTAGTTTGATCTAGGGCCAGAAAAATTCCCAGAATGCTTTTCATCGTCATTTGCGGACTGAATAAAAAAAAATAAACATGGCGGACATTTCTTATTTTTTAGTGAATAAAATCAATATTTTGAGTTAGTTTTTGCATAAAAATGTGTTTTGATTACGGCGTAGGTTACGTAACCTACGCCGTAGGCTCTGCGTCGATTTAGCGCGGACCCATAAATCAGCTCCGTAAATCAGGCGTAGCTACAACTGTTAGATTTCATCTATTAAACCAACATTTATCTTCCTAAATGATTTATTTCAGCCAGCGGTAATTCTCCACAGAGCTGCAGGTTTCTCCCCCGGGACGACGGCGCAGGTCGATCACGTCTGTTCTCCGGCTGCTGCTGCTCCGAGCCGGCGGCTCTTCTCATCTCCGAAAACATCGGGTCAAATTTCTTAACAGGCGTTATTTGGATAAACTGAGCCCAGGTTTGGGATCTTAACGGTTACTTTTTACGCCTGAAAAAATATTAAAACTTAATAAAGTGTCATATTAACAGCGCTACAGCTGAAATTAAAACAGCTTTTGGCTCTCAGCTTCCTGATTTTAGGGGTGGTGCTGAAAGTAGGAGTAGTGGGAGTATTGGGACAGACCCCTGGGAAGATTTCAAGTGCCCTAAAATCTGTACTTCTTTTTTTAGGGGTAGTGATAGTGAGGGAGGGCTAGTGGTAGAAAGTAGAGCTATTGAAAGAAAGTAGGGGGTGTTTTGGGATTGGGCCTAAATTGTCTGTCACTGGAAAATCTCAGTGATTTATTCAGCCAGGTGCTGCATTGTCCTGTTAACCCTCCCCCGCAACTCTCAATAGTCCATTCTGACAATATTAGAAAGCCATCCACAGCCACGTTGGCAACAGTTAACGGCATCCCGCTCAAGCCGCTACTGGACTCTAACGGCCAGTTTCTTTGTCCGCTTTGGCACTCGAGCAGGGATCAAGTTGATGGCTGAACTAGACTGTTATTTGGGTATTGGGTATTATACAATAAAACAACAATAATAGCAGGTACATTTACTCAATTACTCAGTGAATAACTAATTCCAAACTTGTACATCTGCACTTAGCAGGGGTCATTATTCTCACTTTTGTTTTGTTTAATTTGTTTAAAACCTGATTTGAAAGTTGCCATTGATAAGATCAGGGAAACGGGGGTCAGATGAGGCAGCGAGGATGCATCTCGACTCAGGGATGTATGAAGACACGCGCCATGTCCATACGACTGCTCGAGGCGCTCGAGACTGCACGTTGATGATTGTGATTTTTTAGTGGCAGTTGCAGCATTTATTTAGGGGCTTTTTCGGCAGAGGCATTTTGAACGCACAAACGTTTTTGTGATTGAATGAATTCAGCTAGAGTTCTGGGGAAAGCAAAATGTTGCTATTCACTTTTTAGATTAGTTTTTTTATTTTATTTTATTTTGTCCAGCTGACAAACGGCGTTGTTAAAACCTCACAGAGGACAAAAACATCTCATAAATGCATAAGTGTGTATTTTAACATCTCAGAACAGCAGCGATCATGGGGCGAATAGCACCTCCGGATAATAATGTGACATTACCTCAGGCTTCTGTCATCAAAGACGTGGCCTTGATAACAGGTCGGACTGCTCTGTGTTTTGGGGGGACTGTGGGGGCGGCAGCTGGGCATTTGCTCTAGAATGACTGGAATCATTTGTATATGTTTGTAATAGATGGCACAGAAATAAAGACACGACCTCACATGTGATCAAAGTACCATGTGATCTAGATGTTATGGCTGTTAAAAATACTTCCATTGTCATGCCCCTCACTGCAGCGTTGTTGATGGACGGCTGAGAGCCGCCTGATAAGAGTACTTCAGCTTTCCCTCCTTTGTTTTGGCAGGTTTGGACGTTCAGCCCTGCCTTTTCTCCTGTGGACCGCTGGAGCTTCAGTGACGCTCCTTCCATGTCAGATCACCTGAAAACCTGCTCGTTCTACCAGAAAGAGGGCGGCAGGGAGCCGGTGCCTTTGCCCTGCTTGGGGGAGATCAGAGAAAAACACAGAAAAAAGTCGAGCACGGATGAATGAAGTCTCTGCATGTGCTCTGTGCAGCTGCCACATAATTTAATCACATCATATACAGTACAGAGCAAAAGTTTGGACACGCTTCCCCATTTGTTTGAATGAGAAGGTGTGTCCAAACTTTTGGTCTGTACTGTATAACTAAAATGTTTCACACTGTCATAAAAAAGTCACAAGAATTTGATTGTTTTTGTCCACAAATCTATTACTTCTCTTGTTATTTGTAGTAATGCATCAATAAAAATATGACCACCTTATGCCAGTCGATCTGAGGGAAGTAGGAGGGAACAAAACGCAGCAGAAACTTCTGCGGTACAAGACTGACATCTACTGGCGAAAAGCTGAATTACAGGAGCCGCCTCTGCGCAGAATGACGTCACACCCGACACTCGGAGAGAACTTTGGGTATTTAAATGCTCATATCACATATCTTGCATGTCAGTGGCGTAGCCACGGGTGTGCCAGGGTGTGCCAGTGCCACCCAAAGAGACAGCTGGCACACCCAAAAATTTGATGCATTTTTTTTTTTTTTTTTTTTGGTATAGTCTTCTAAGTATTCTAAATCTCTGCTAATCTAGGCTATTAGTATGTAATCATGATGTTCAAAATAATTCAAAATAAAAAATCTTATTTTTGCATGTAAAACCCCCGTCAGGCGATGTGTCGCGGCAGCTGGAAACCTAAACCTAAATTATGGTTCCGCGTTAAATCGACGGCGTAGCCTACGGCGTGGTGTACGCGGAGACGCACAACGTACGTGCGTCGCCGCGTACCCTACGCCGTAGGTTCTGCGTCGGTGTAACGCGGAACCATAAATCAGCCTTCAGACAACTCATCAAACAGAAGGTGGATGGCGGACATGAGTTCCCGTCCATTATTGAAGTCTTAAACTCCTGCGACAAAGATGTTTTATCCAAGATTAACTGTTTGCATCGTATTCTGATAGCATTGCCTGTTACAAGTTGCTCCGTGGAGCCTTTTTTTAGTTGTCAACAGGACCAGAGCCGTCAGAGCGACGACAGAGAGACTGAGGAGCCTCTCGTTGCTCATGTTTGAAAAAGATTTGAAGTGTGCATTTTCTGTATTTAACAGCGTTTGTGTGTAATGATGATTAAACATAAAAGGCAGCACGTCATTATAGGCGCCCCTCTGCTCCTTCACCCGCCCCCCCTCTCTCCTCCCCGACACACACACTAGTATGAGGCTGCAGCTCCAATGCGCGCCCCCGCGAGCACGCGCTGCAGCGCGAGTGTTTTGGATTGACGGTTAACTTTATGGAGAGGTAGAAAAAAGGAAGAGAGAGAAAGAATCAGGACAGGCAGGGGAAGCCAACAGATTGGTCTAATATTAGGTGGAAGTGTAGGAAGAGCCACTTGGTAGGCTACTAAGTGATTAATATCTAAATATGATTTATATGGAAAGATTGCATAAGCAAGATTTGCAACTTATTCAAAGCTATTAAAAATGCTTGTTGCACAAAAACCTAGATGCCCAGTATGGTTTGAATTTCTGCTGACCAACCAGTCCTTTTGGGAAAATTATATTATTTTATTTTATTATTTTATAATAAAACCATCAGGCCAACCTTAAGCCAAATAGTTGTGTTCATCCTCTGGTTAAATAGCTTTGTTGATCATGCGTAATGTGGATACGTTATGGCTCTGAGTGCATGAGTGTTATATTTCACTATGTTTGCTTCATTGGGTAGCTATGTGTGTGTGTGGTTATGTTTTTGTGATGTTTTTTTTAGGACATGCATAAAGTGTGGTTATTATATTACTTATTATTATATTATATATATTATTATACTTATTATATATTGAGAGCACACACAACATGTGGATATGTTTTGCACTGTCAATAATGTTGGATATACATGCTTTTGAATGTTTGTGGAGGTGTAACGTCTAGTTTTGTTGAAAAAAAATTTGGCACACCCAGTCTTTGCTGGTGCACACCCAAAGTTTCTTTTCTGGCTACGCCACTGTTGCATGTCATTAATGATGAGATGTTTAAAAAAATGACAATCCTCCTTTTTTTCCTTCTTTTTTTTCTCTATACTGTCTTGTTGTTCTGACAAATAGAATACAGCTAATTCTTGTAAGTGGTAGCACAATCAATGGAGTAAGAAAGTAAGAAACGTTTGTTTTTTTTAGTTTTTTTTTTTTATTGACATCAGAACAAAAAGGTGCACATGCAACACATCATTAACTACTGCATCTCCGGTGCCTGAGGGTTGCGAAGCTTGTTGATCACCTCTGAGAGCATTTTGTTGCACAGGGCAGCATAGGGATTGAGGACCACGGCCTGCTGACGAGCAAATTCACTCCCGAGCGCAGCTGCTCTCTCAAAATCCGCTCTGGCGTCGTCGTTCTGGCATTCCAACCGACGTAAGAGAGCTCTTTGCACCAGAGCCTGGCAGGCAGTGCGCCCAGCGCCGCCGCTCAGGGTGATGGCCCGGTCCAGATCCTGCAGGGCCCCTGAGAGCCAACAACAGCACACATGTTGCAGGGAATTTTATTTTCAAAGTCGATCCAAGACATAAAGTATATTATTATTAATAATATTATGAGGATAGATGCTGAGTTTGTTACAGTCCGTGCAAACTAAATAAATAAATACAAATGTTTGACCACGAAAAAGCTGAAAAGTCAATTTTCATTTCATTTTTTCACATTTTTCTTAAGGAGATAAAAACAAACAAAGAATTCAGATTTATGAAGCAGTCAACATCTGATTGTAATGATTTGGTTCCAAAGCTGTATCCATTTCCAGAGTTTTCTCTATTTTGTCAACAAATACATGAGAAAAAAACAGATTATACCAGGTTTTGTTGAACTAAGGTCATGTAAGAGTATTCAAATTAGTGTAATCTTTTTTTAAATTGAAAGGCTGCTTTCTTTTCTTCACTAAGTATAGATTTAAATGGACTTGGTAATTACTGCATGACTAATAAATACACTGGAAAGAAAACACATTTTTTTTAGACGAGTCCAGTATTAACAGACCAACAAGTCTGTCTGTGCTCCCGTCTGTCTCTCTTTTGTCTGATGCTGCTTTTTCAACTGCATCTGAAAGCATTAAAGCTACGTTCTGGTTTAAAAATGACTGACTGCTGTAACCTGTCAAATACTCTCAATGTATTTTTCTTGTTTAAAAAAACTCAAATATTTAATAGTCAGAATACATTAACAGTGAATGTCCAGAATAATTTGATCTCTTTGGTGAGAGTTTGTGTGGAGATGAAGGATAAGTGGAAAATCAGTTTTCCTAAGCCGTTTTTCCCTCTTTTTCTTCTCCTTTTTGGAGGGAAATGCAAAGAGGCAAGCAGTTCTTAAGCTTTGAGAAGATTCAGATATACCAAGAGAAATGTCTCTGTCACTCATTTTAACAAAACGGCACCTCTTGTGACAGACAGCAACTAAAATAACCAAACAGAAGGGTAAAAAAGGAGCTGGGTGTCAATAACATGCGCCTGGTAGATACAGCCGCTGCATTGTGTCACGCTGGCGTCAGATTGTGACACGCTGGCACAATGCAGCCCCACTGAAACAGGTTATTTGTGAATTTGTTGCACTCACCTGCTGCGTCCCCCTGCAGCCGCAGGGCCTGGGCCCGGTTGTTGTAGGCGGAGGCTCGCGCAGGCAGGATCCGGATTGCCTGGCTGAACAGCTGAAGTGCAGCTTGCAAATCCCCAGCCTCTGCCGCTGAGACACCCCGCATCTCCAACTCTTTCACTTGCCTCAGCAACTCTGTGTCAAAACCGCTGTCTGGCAGGAGGAGATAAACAGGTTGAAAAAGCACTCCAACTCAAATGGCAGGTGCTGTTGCAAAAGGAAAACACAGAAACATCACTCAGAGCTCCATTTGGATTAAGATGCGGTGATTTTCTGCCTGGGCATGAAATATGCTCCCACAAATCAAATGTGCTGGGACACCGGAGGCACATTAAGTAAGAAGCTCACACTCACCATCATCAGTTAATTCGTCCTCCTGGTAAAGGCCAGGATTGTCCCCAAAGGGGGTGGAGGGGTTGAATATAGCCTGGAGGACAGCTTTGTCATGTGCAGAAGTCATCTTATAGGTATCTTTGGAGGAAAAGAGGGAAACCGTGACACCTAAATTACAGCAGGGAGGAGATTTCTTCCTCCCCTAACTCCTGCCTTTGACATGAGCCAATCAGAGGAGGGGGAGGAAGCAGAGGTGGACTTTGAGCACATCTGTATTTGGTTAAGAGGAAAAATGCAGGCCTTTACAGACCGCACGGTGCAGAGATGTGTTCGTAACAGCAGGAGAAAACAATACATTAAATAATGTTTTTAACGTAGCCTGTGGAGGTTAAGGTTTTTGAAACTCAAATGCTGAGTGAAATGTTAATGATTTAACTTCTAATAATTAACCTACAAGAAAAATGTGGTGGGAAGAAAGCAGGGCCAGACGACGAGCTGTTGTCAAGGATACACCAAAGCAAAAGGGGCATCTTTTGTTGTTTCAGTTGCAGTCAGATGTATTTAGATACATATTCGGATAATTTAGCATATTATGAATATTTGATGTCAGGATCTGCCTAACCAGTGATTTGCAAACCTCAGTCCAGCTTGTGTCAATCATTTAAGCAGAACATACTTAGATATGTATGAGTTACAGTCAAAACAGAGACGGATTTTTGATTTCTTTATAAAAGCTGCCACAAAATAGAAATCCAGATTCAGACTACATGAAAGAGAAGGTTGACTGGGAACCTTGATTACAGACAGTTCAGTTACAGCAGTGACATGAAGAACCCTGAACAGGCACGGCAACAGAGAACAATAATGGTGTGAGGAGGAGGCTGTGCAGCACGTTTCAAATGGCGGATAACAGCAGCGGGGAACGCGAGATAAGGCCACAAGGGGCAACCGAGAAATACAGGTGAGGGTGATGAAAACAATATGATCAAACGCAGAAACGCTTTGGTTTGTTGTAGGTCCCACCGGCTTTGAAAGCAACTGCACGAATCCGCAGCTAATGCGTGTAACTGAGTCAAAAGGATTCCAGCTCAAAGCTTTTTTTTTTTTTTTTTCGCTTTTTTTTTCAATTGTTTCCAATTACTGGCAGCAGTGATCTGGAACAAGAGAGATGTCACGGTGGTACGGGTTTCTGGTTGAGAGGGCGAGGCGGTAAAGTAGCTAAAACACTGCCAGTCAGGAAAAGGGACCTCATTCGTTATAAAAAATGAAAATTCAAACGCTGCACCCAGGGATTTATGGTTAATTTGTAGCTTAAAATCTAAATCTATAATTCCTTATTAGGCATCTGCACATTTACAGAACCCCATGGAGACCGCGCTGTCAAGTAAAAACATAAAGCTTCACTTTACACTGAAGGTATGAATTATTGAAAGAATAAAATGATTAATTAACGGAGGTCTGGAGGGGTTATGCACATGAACAGCTTCCATTCAAGCTCACACAAGTCAGCCTGAAGATCTGGTATTTGTTTCACCTCTGCAGCGAAGCGAATCCATCTTTAACCCTTTGTCACATTCAGTTTAGACAATCTGGTTACTCAAATTGAATTAAAATGTGTATTCCATCACCTTAATGCCTGTAATGGAAGAGTAGCGGAGCTACGTAACTGACCTTGACGAGTTTCTCACAGCTGGACTGTGGAACAACAGGGACAGTGTGACATCTAACCGCCGAGCGTCAGGGATGATTGTAGGTTGGTGTCTGAAAGGTCGTCCAGGCCGTTTACCATAAAAGCCGGTTTGTTTCATCAGAAGTCTTCATGATGGCGATGAGCGATTGACATCAGAGCGAAACAGACGAGGCCAGAGGAGAGAAAACAAGACAAGACCCAAGAACACGACACCGAACTGAACCCAGTTCCTAACAGAAAACACCACAACTA
This sequence comes from Cololabis saira, assembly GCF_033807715.1. NCBI lineage: Eukaryota > Metazoa > Chordata > Actinopteri > Beloniformes > Belonidae > Cololabis > Cololabis saira. Next base: position 40,933,683 of record NC_084590.1, read on the forward strand.
GGCTTGCCACCCATCCCTTAAAATACGGAATTGTTCCGTAATTAGGAATTAAAAGTTGCGTTCATATATTATGCTGTTATTTATTTATGTCATAATATACAGGTGAAGGTCTGAAAATTTGAATATATTGCAAAACTTCATTCGTAGTAAATTCAACTAAAGGTGAAACAAATATATTATTTCCCACTACATGCAAAGTGAGATATTTCAAGCCTTTATTTGTTATAATTTTGGTGATTATGACTCAGTTTATGAAAACCCCAAATTAAAAAATCTCTATATTATGAAATCAATAAACAATTCAATCATCAAAATAATAACAAATAAAGATTTAACAGATCTTGTTTTGCATGTAATGAGACTGTGTAATATATTAGTTTCACCTTTTAAGTTGAATTATTGAAATAAATTCACTTTTACACCATATTCTCCACCTGTAACTATATTCTACATCTGGGCTGATGGACGTACACATCATAGGAGGATATTTCAGTTGATAGTATGGTTGGCTGTCTCTACAGTCATGAAAGTTCAATGCTATTAAAGACCTTTAAACTTTAAATCAAAGCATTTTGTTTTTTCATATAAAATAAATACATTTCTATGCAGTTTAGAAGTTTTGGGGATGTCCCTTTTTTTGGCGTCTGCGCTGCTGAAATCGGGGTGTCCCTTATTTCTATTTCTGAAAGGTGGCGACCCTAACCAGAACCGAAGAACCATGTATGACAAAAGTGTAAAAACCGTAACAATAATGATCACCAAATTAACTTGAAATCTGGCAAAAGTAATAATAAATTAAAGCTGCAAGCAGCGATGAACGGGCCCTCGCACTCACGGCCACCGCCCCCCATAAGCATATCAGACCTGACACCACCCACGACTTCCTATGTCAAACCATTCAAAAGTTATAGCAGAAAAAAGGGACAACCAATCAGAAGTAGGGGCGGGGCTAATTTTCACTAATTATGGTCAAGGACTCTATACCGAGTCCCATGACACCACCCACGACTCTTTATGTCAAACCATTCAAAAGTTATGGCACAGAAAAGTATTCTAGGGGGCGCTGTTGAGCCGTTAGGCCACGCCCATTAATGCAAACCATGAAATATCAAATTTATCACCAGGCCTGGCTTGCATGCAAAATTTGATGACTTTTGGAGAACTATCAAATATGGACCAATCAGATGAAGGGGGGGGCGCGCTTTTTGGCGTCTAGCGTCGCCACGGTAACACTTTTGAAAGAGAAAAGTAATGCGTGTAGTCGCAGGGTGAAGACGCACATTTTGATGTATAACACACCTGGGTGCACGTTACGGTTTGGGCGGTATTAATTGCCGAAGGAATGTCATAAATTGCGCCAAAATTACACAATTAATTCAAAATGGCCGACATCCTGTTCGGTTTCGGCCATGGCGCCAGGAGACTTTTCTTTAAGTTGCGCCATGATACAGGTGTGTACCGATTTTCGTGCATGTACGTCAAACCGTATTGTGGGGCTTGAGGCACAAAGTTTTCCGGGGGGCGCTGTTGAGCCATTTTGCCACGCCCATTAATGCAAACCATGAAATATCAAAATTATCACCAGGCCTGGCTTGCATGCAAAATTTGGTGCCTTTTGGGGAACTATCAAATATGGACCAATCAGATGAAGGGGGGGCGTGCTTTTTGGCGTCTAGCGTCGCCACGGTAACACTTTTGAAAGAGAAAAGTAATGCGCGTAGTCGCAGGATGGAGACGCATATTTTGTTGTATAACACACCTGGGTGCACGTTACGGTTCGGGCCGTATTAATTCTCGAAGGAATGGCATATATTGCTCAAAAATTACGTGATTAATTCAGAATGTTCAAAATGGCCGACTTCCTGTTCGGTTTCGGCCATGGCGCCAAGAGACTTTTCTTTAAGTTGCGACATGATACAGGTGTGTACCAATTTTTGTTCATGTACGTCAAACCGTATTATGGGGCTTGAGGCACAAAGTTTTTTCTGTCTGAACCAATCAGATGAAGGGTGGGCGCGCTTTTTGGCGTCTAGCGTCGCCACGGTAATGCTTTTGAAAGAGAAAAGTAATGCGTATTGTCGGAGGATGGAGACGCACATTTTGATGTATAACACACTTGGGGGCACGTTACGGTTCGGGCCGTATTAACTGCCGAAGGAATGGCATGAATTTCGCCAAAATGACACGATTAATTAAAAATGGCCGACATCCTGTTCGGTTTCGGGCATGACGCCAAGAGACTTTTCTTTAAGTTGTGCCATGATACAGGTGTGTACCGATTTTCGTGCATGTACGTCAAACCGTATCGTGGGGCTTGAGGCACAAAGTTTTCCGGGGGGCGCTGTTGAGCCATTTTGCCACGGCCATTAATGCAAACCATTAAATATCAAATTTTTCGCCAGGCCTGGTTTGCCTGCAAAATTTGGTGACTTTTTGGGCACGTTTAGGGGGGCAAAAAGGCCCTCCTTTCGTCAGAAAAATAATAACGCAAAGAATTCCTACAGATACAATAGGGCCTTCGCACTGAAGGTGCTCGGGCCCTAATGATAATTTACAAGGTAAAAATGACTGATGGTAATCATGCAACTAATGAAACTGACCTGGACAAATTAATTGGTTTCCCTAGTAAATGATTTCACTCTAGTGACATCAGTGTTTCCTCTGGGATTTTTTCAGCAGCGGGGGCAGGTACTCCGGGGAGTCAAAGAAATGACACTTGACTCCTCATTTTTCTGTTACTGTTAAATATTAATTTGTATTCAAATCAGTAGCAAAGTTTGCACCCAGCCACAGAACATCAGATTTTTGGTGCCCATTCTTCCAAGGGGACACCTGGTGCCTGACGTGATGTCACTCGTGAGAAATTGACAGTTATTATTAACATATCCATGGATAAGCTAACTACAACTGAGGCCACAGTGAGCACTTTCATAGACCTAGGCCACATTTACACATAGCCTGGTATTTACAAAAAATTGATATTTCCCCCTCTACGTTTTGAAAAATACTATAATTTACACAAACCCTGCACAAATACGCTGTTAAGGTGCTATGAGCAGCCAAACCTACAGGGGGCAGTGTAACGAGAAGCATGAAGTCATGCTAGCCAATCAGAAACCTGGAAAAAAACATCAACAAATGACATGAGTAACTACAGTGGCCAAATAAATTGTAAACACGGGTTTCTGTCTAATGTGATGTTCTGAAGCCTAAATGTCCGTTTCCCTCTGTTTACAAGCAAACGTGAAGACGGAGTTTTTTTGCAAATCTCCACTTTGGCCGGAGTTTTCAGAACTGATCGTTTTTGGTGACTTTGAGCTTCGTTTTTGTGTAAACGAATGACCCAAACGCATGAAAACACCACCGTTTTTGCTACGTGTAAATCGGGCCCTCATTAGATAAAAACCCAATCAGCACTTAAAGGAGCTTGAGGCCGGATTGTGGCAAGATTTATGAAAAAAATCCGTATACATTTTAAGTTTATGTCAGTAATGTCAGATGAAGCGTTCCAAACCAAAAAGAATGAGCCCTCTAGTGTATCTCTCCTTTGCATTGAACAGGCTGTGTGCTGCAAAATGTGCTGCAATTCCGGGCCCGAATTTCCCGCGCTGGGCTGTGGATGTGACGTCACATGACGCTGCATGTGTGTTCTCCCCGTTCTCCCGTGCCGGCTTCACTGTTGGCTGCAGTACCCCCAACGGCCGTCGTGGTATAGGGTGGCGCTAGAGAGTCTAATTTCTTAAAAGGAGCCTCAAGCTCCTTTAAAGTGGCACTAGGAGTACAATAATATTCAAATTTAAAGATTCGAGGAGTATTTCATTGTTTTGAAGAAGTGTTTTCGCTCTCACCGTCTCCCGTTCCCGCCATCAGCAGAAACCACAAAAAGGTCCTTTTTTGGACAACTGCCGGTTAATTTATAGCACTAAGTCACAGCAAAGCTGCTGAAATCGCTCACGGAGCTACAGAGGACAGCATAAGATCAGATATAACATTATTGATCCCTCAGTGGGGAAACTCACTCGTTAAAGCAGCTCACAAGACGACGTACTGTAAATGGCCAAAGATATGAAGTAGTAAAGACATTCTTTATTTAACAATAAATATTCAATATATCGGATGTGACCGAGAGAATCAAGAAAGTAAAGATGAAAGAGAAAAGAAGTAACTGATCAAACAGTAAATCTCAGACCACGGATTCTCAACTGGTGGGTCGGGACCCAGAAGTGGGTCATGGACCTGTTTTCAGTGGGTCGAGGGCCTTTGCCTCAGGTGCAGGTAAAGCTGCACACTTTCTGACTCTTTTCTTAAAAAGTTGTTGAAATGTATTCAATGTTTTTTGCAGAAAAAACTCCAGCTGAGTTAAAAATTCTTGTTACCGATATGAAACTGCTGCCAGACTCATGTTAAAAGCTTGATTAAGTGACTGCATGCTCCACGAGAACCGTGCCTGTTATGTGTTCAGTCAGCGGGGGGGCTGAGCTCAAGCTTTATATCTTTGAGTCCTTCTGGAACCACTTCTCAGTTGTTAAACTTCTTTTTTAATTTCACATTTGTTCATGAACAGACTGTTAATTCCATTTGCTTGTCGTTAAGAGGTGATGGTGGGTCCTGAAGCTGGACCAGTTGAGAAACAGCCTTAGATTGATGTAAAAAAACTAAATTACTCTCCATGTCATATTCTCTGTAAATTAACCAGTTAATTCAGACTGTTGGGACTCCAACCTGGACCTGTCTTTGTTTCACGGTTCTGAGCTGTTGCTCATAACACGTCCGGGACCGAGACTTGACTGAGGGATGACAGCTGTCTGTAAATTCCCCACGTCAGCATTAGGGCTGTTCGATTTTGCCCAAAAATAAAATCTCGATTTTTTTCTCTCAAAATCCGATTTTCGATTACGATTACGATTATTTTGTGAATTGACAAAAGGCAAAGAAATTATTTCAAATATGCTGTTTTTTATTGAACATTTGCCCCATTGGGCTTTAAGTGCAAACTTTGCTCTTATTAAACCAAAAATGAATGAATAAAGTGCAAAACTCTGTAAAATAAGTTGAAAAAAAGTTTTAAAAAATATAATAAAATATAAAGTTTTATCTCTGAAAAAAAAAAAATCAAGACATTTTCTAATTAAACTAAACTTGGTCAATGCATGCTAAATAATAATGCAACCCATGAAGGAGGTAGAGGTGTGTAATGTCAGTCATTACATTTGCTATTCACATTTGCAAGTTTTTTGCAAGGAACACGAGCCGGTCTACCGCATCTGGCTTGAGGGATGCCCGGTGGCATGTTCCAACGCCCCCTCCTACACTAAAGAGCCTCTCCGATGGGGCACTTGTCGCAGGTATTGAGAGGTATTTCCATCAATCATTAATATGGTATCAATCATTAATATGTGTGCAGACAAGGTTAAAAAAAAAAAAAAAAAAAAAAGGGAAAAATCGATTTTACGATTTTCACGTTTTAACATCGTTCTAATTACATAATCGCGATTACGATTTAAAATCGATTAATCGAACAGCCCTAGTCAGCATCAATAAAGCTGATATATCACGTGCGGATCATTCGCACGGTGGAAACGCAGCCCCCCTTTGTGGGCCGTGCAGCGAGTCCCAAATGTTCCTGGGGATGCAGCTTTACATGAAGAAAGAACAGGAACAAGTCAAGACCTACCGGTACTTTATCTCTTTATAATTATATAAATGCAAAGCTATGGAAGAATCCTCAATGTTCATATTCTGCCAAAAGTCTGCAACAATCGTAAAAGCCAAGTCAAAGCAACCAAAAAGGTCATACTCGGTGAAGAGGAGGAACATCCTCGACCGGCTGAGAGGAAGAACCTCTGAGCTCAATCTCCTCGTTCCACTTGGAGAGGCAGAGGAGACGGCTGCGGTGAGGGCCGGGGAGAACATCGCCGGGAAGGACACAGCCTCTGGGCTGACTGCTTCAGGCTTTTACAGCAAAGATTTCATACTTTCATTCATGCAAGGATGTTATATATTCAGATACAGTATGTATGTTCCGTGCTGTAAAGAAAATCGCAGCTGGATTTGCAGAGACTGTTCTCCATGAGTCCTAAAGACACCAGCGGAAATAATTGCAATGTTGAAGTATCTTAAAGACATCCAGAAATTGTAGATTAAAGGTTTTACAAAGATATAAGTCAGAATTCTTTTTTTTTTTTTTCTTCTTTTTTCTTTTTTTTTTCTCACCTTGTCTGCACACATATTAATGATTGATACCATGACGGTAGAAACCAAAGGTATATTTATGTGCATTATTACTATATTTAATATATATATATACATATATATACGCATACATATGCGTACACATACATAAATATACACATAGTCATAAGTCAGAATTCTTTAATGGATGAAATAAATCCAAGAGAAAGCAGCTCCTCCATGATTTCCACAGCGAGTGGAGTTTTCTCTTTCACCACTTGAGAGAGCTCTTGCTACTTTCATTTCTCCCAGGCCTCCTGCTCCCCATCCAGCGGTTCAGCATAGACAGTTTGATCCTTCAAGACTGCCATTTTCCACAGGGTAATACAAGTTAAAGAGTGAGGGGTTAGGCTATCATGTTCACGGTCACTTGATGAGCAGCAGATTGTGTGGAGACGCGTAGTGTTTCCCTCATGGCCTCCTCTACAGTGCAAGAGTGGAGAAGCAATTGTGTGAGGATTATCAGCCTCCTATTACTGCAAATGTCACTGCATCAGCACCGCTCAACCTGATTATGTCAATAAGGAAACTCTTTGGCAGTGTTTACTGGCTTTAGAGGACGGACCTGCGGGAACTGGAGTTGCCGTTGCTGTCGGCCAGGAGGGAAGTGAACAGATAATCAAAAGAAACAGAGAAAAAAAAAGCACTGACCCTCGGTAGCGGCGCTGCTCTAAAATCCACAAACGGAGAGAAGCGAAGACACTCTTTGCATTTCCTCAAAGCAATTACAAAGACTAGATTAAATTTGACGGCAAGAGCAGAGTATAAATAATGAGGAAGCACTTGCTTAAGTGCTAACAGTGCGTGACAACAATATTATTACTCATTAGCTGTTTAGTAGGCAGTATGGACAATTCATTACCTGTAAGACACTTCCTGAAACAGTCAGATTTCTATTTTATTTTTGGAGGAAAACAAAATCCTGATGAATAAAATGTAAAAATTAACTCTCCTCAAGAGTCCCTCGTTGCTTTATAATGTCTTGTAAAGGAATGGACTTAGATGTAATAAGTCTGAGAGGCTTTGGCTCTTTGTGCTCCTAATCTCCCCGCCCCATGGATGTAAACAGGGGCCAGCGTGTTTATACCTGGGCTGTTTTCTACTTGATGAACAAGGACTGTTGTCTACGGCACCGGGGCGCTGCGAGCTCGATTAAAACAAAGTAATCCACTCCGCTGAGGGTTGCTGAATAGCCGAGGAGCTGCCTGAGGTCATGTAAATGGCAGCGTATCTTTTTAAGGTTCATCTTTAGCAACACCCTCTGTGCTGCAGTGGAAGAAGTGCATCCTTGCAGCGGGGTCGTTAATCCTCGTGGCTTTATTCACCGCAAATAACGTTATCATCTGGAGATTACACAAAACGCTAAATTTCAATGTGAAAGCGGTGGATTTCCAGATGACTCTTTGGTATATTTATGACATCTTGTGAAATTGTAAACGACTAACGTAACAACTCGAAGGCTGAATGTTGAAATGCTTTGTCTGGCCAAGCTGAATGCGGCAAAACTGCCAGGCGCCATGGGGATGTCCCTGAAGAGGTTGCAGAGCTGGGTGGGATCCATCTCCATGAGTCTAATTTATTGCTGGCTTACGTTTCAGTGTTTTCTGTTCAGTTCCTCGTTTCAAACGAAGTGCTTCACTACATCTGAATGTAGTTTCCTGAGGTTTTTCAGTGCGTGTTAATGCCTGTGTGATGCTTTTTTAAAGAGACAGAGCCACACTACTATATTAAAAAAGAAGACAACAAACCCTTTGGGATTTTTTTTTTTACTTTCTAATATTTTTCATTTGGCAGGACCACTCATAAAGTGGCTGGCCTGTCTAAATTTGATTTGTAGTTTTAAGTGTATCTAAAGTGCTGAATTGTTTTTGACAAGTTGTTTCAACACCTTAACTCAAAATCCAAGAAGTCAGGTTTTGTGTCTGAGTGGCTAAGACACAAACGTTTACTGCATTTGGCAAACAGCCGTTTGCTTTTTGGCTTCTTATTCAAAAAGTGTCAATCCCATTTAAATAAAGTGTGATACAGCATGGACCAAAAAAATAGTTACACAGTACAGTTTGGGAAAAATTGAGAGGTAACTGAATGTTACATTCTTAATGTCTGATTATCTTTATGTCATACCTTTAGATTATGAGGATGCATTCCCCTCAAATATGCTAAAAACAGTAAAATTCTTCCTTCTTAAAATTACAGAAATGAACAATAATATCAATTGCAGCAGGGAGAAAGTTGGGCTGTAATAACAAACATCTCCCTCTTTTGCTGAAATAATCTCAGATATGTTTCCCATGAGGCTGTGATGTGGTCGGGGTTTGGTTGGTCCATTCCTGGATGCCACATTTTCTTTCTTTCAAACCATTCCTTGGTGGAGAAATAGGGATCTTGGCATTATTATTGCATGGCCCATCCTTATTTGTCCCTACGTTTTGGATAGATGAAGTCATGATTCCCTACGATGAAGAATTCGTGATGACTTGACCAAGTCCTGCTACAGCAAAGCAGCCTCAAACCACCACTATTACATCCCAAAGAGTTTATTTTCTTCTACACCAAACATCTCCACTCTCAATGGGTCCAGAAAATAAAACTAAAACTGATTTGATTTGTTCTTTAAAGCCTCTTCTGAGGATCAAACGTGTGCAGTTTCCTAGAGATAAGAGATATATCAGCATTGTCTGTGGGAAGGTTTGTGCTGTGATGACATTATGAGACTGTCGAAGGCTTTCTTTATCATCTTGTGGTCCACTCTCCAGCTGAACTTGCTATAACAACCTGACCTAATCAGCCTGGCAGTTATTTGAAAGGTTCTTCACTTGGTGTTGATTTTCTGGAGAGTACATTGACTACACTGAAAGTCTCTCGAGCTCTTTTTATAGCTCTCCTCCCAATCTCCTCTCTAAAAGGCCTCAGAGAGCATTAGGGCTATTCTGATACTGCCATCACCAGCAAACCGAGCTAAATGTCTTACTGCCTTAGTCAGCATCCTCCAAATACTCCGTAAGGATGTGGTGCTCATTTGCACTTCGTGTTGCTCACCTGAATCTTATTCTGGGCCATAAATTACAATCACAGAGAGTATTAGATGTTTTCCTGCTTCAAGACACTCGATTCAAATGAATGGATCATCGGCTTATCATCAAGGTCCTATACAACTCAGTTAATGACCCACTCATTTGAATGGTCACTCAAACAAATTAATGCATTTTAATTCATTCATTCTGGTGTGCTGGAGCATGAAACATCTAAATCACAGCAAGTGAAGCGGGCCCGGACAGCTGGAACGGTTTCCTACGCAGTATCTGAGGGGGTCCAGAGATGCTCGCGAAAGAAATTACTTTCCTATTAAAGTTTCATTTGGATACCTATTTAACTCTGTTGATAGAATGAAGTATCAATATTTGAATAAATTTAAAAAAAAAAAACAACGAAAAAACTGGTTTTTAGTTGTCCTCTCTGTCTAGACGACTGTGTTCGTGAACACTGCCTGTGAGGCTTTGACAACAAAATCAGAGCTGGCTCCGGCATTGATCACTCACTCTTCCAACCGACCCACCACAATTAAAACCATGATTGCACAGAGGAAAGGTTACACTAACAAAACTAAATATCCAATTTAGGATTTGTGCTATCTGGACATGTAACTGCGATGTTTTTTTTCCCAAAGTAATGTGATGGAGCATGGCTGGAACTGTCATAACGAGCCAAGGATGATTTATGGTTCTTACTTGGGCACAAATACAGAGATTCAAGTGGAGCAAACTGCTTTGTTAGAGGCGTTGTGCACCTTTGACCAGCTGAGAGAAAATAATACACTGAAACTTTGGAGAAAAACAACATCTGGTGATGATAGCCGGACCAATATATATTTCCCCAGGCTAATGTATGTTTCAGGCCCACTGGGAATGTTTGATAGGTCTTGAGTGATGCATTTAGGTGTTAAAGGGGGGTTGTTATAGCCCTGCAGCTTGACTGCTTCCAACAATCAATACAGTGTTGCCTTACAAAATTAAAAGGTGCAGTGCTTCTACAACAAGACCAACTTTATCCTTATAATTAAAAAAAAAAGGAGTGGAAGCTGATGTACTAGATTAGACCTTACACTGCAAACATAATACGCACAATCAGTTGATGTACATACCATACGGAAAACAAAATCACATCTGAACTCATGTTTATTATATTTAGATGTATAAGAAATGGCGTGGCCCTCACTACGTCTTGGAAATTAGATACATCCTCAGAGTAACAACAGACATGTCACACCACATCATTACTTACACAACAAAAACTATGCCGAAGTGCAAAAACACTGTCTGAAAGGAAACTCTTTCAGATCCCGCCGATTTCACTGAGCTAAGTAGCAGCCAGGTGCTGCTTGTCAAATGCACTTGATTAATTGATCATCAGCAGATGTTTTGGCAGTTTGCTGCTCTGGAGCACTTAGATTTTTGTGTTAACGTTATGAGAAGGAGGAAAGACATCAGCAATGACTAGAAGAAGTGATTGCTGGCCATTAATCTGGGAAGGGTTGTAAGGCCATCCACCAACAATTATGAGCATATCGGTCTACAAGTCTATTGTCTTAGCAATATAGCAAGTGGAAAACATTAAAACAGACGACAATCTTACCGGGAGTGGATGTCCCAAAATATTCATTCCAAGATCAGACTGTGCAATGCTAAGATAAACTGCCCAAACCCCAAGAGCAACATCTCAGATTCTCCAGGCATCAGAAAGTCTCTTCTATTGCCGCAAAGCTTAAGTTCGTGACTTTGCCTCCAAACAAACTATAAAGACTTCTGTAACAATGTCCACTGGATGGACAGTACCAAAGTGAAGATATTTGGCAGCGATAAAGAGTACTATGTTGAGTGAAAGCCAAATATAGTACATCTGCACAAAGCATCTCCTACACACAATGATGAGGCACTGATCTGGGGCCTCATTTATAAAAGAGTGTGTAGGATCCATACTAAAAGTGCACGTAAACCCAAAAGCCGAAAATGGCGGGCGCAAAAAAAAATCCGGATTTATAAAACCGTGTGCACGCACACTTGCACGCAATGTTCGCTTTATAAATCACAGTCCAGCTGGAAGGTTACGCAGGTGAATTCGCCTCATATCCCGCCCTCTACACACCCACTTTCTACCATAAATGGGCAATGCAAACTACATGATGACTGTATTTGCATATAAATGAGCCTGCTGAGAATGCGCAGCGGCTTCCTGCAGCCTGTTTCTGCTGCGCGTCAGGATGAATGAGACGTGTCGAACCGGGCAACCGTGCCAGTGCCACTAAATTTCACGGAGACTGAGATCGAGATGTTTTGGATGAGGTGGAGGCCAGGAAACGACATTATTTGGTGGTCACAGTAATGGCATCACTAACAAAAATAAAGCGAGTGAGTTGCCTGCCAGAATCTGATTTCTGGCCGCGGGAGCGCGCACAGCAGCCCGTTGAGCGATAGCGCTGAAACGTCAGATTTTCAGATTATGAAGCTCAAGAATGAGATCAAATCATATTTAGGTAGAAACAACCTTTCATTAACTGTATTTGGCCTTCAATCAATTTTTGGCATGTAAAGACCCATTTTCAGGGGAGAAATCAGATTCTGGCAGGCAATCTCTTTTTGGCACGACAGGATGATTTGTCAGATGAAAATACCCCATCAGATCACGCTTCCACATAGACATCAACATTTATCTATGTGGAAGTGTGATCTGACGTTTTTTTTTCTTCCGCCAAAGCGTCGTACACATAGATCTATGTGAAGCACTTTCTGACTTCCTGCTGTTAAATCGTCTATTTGCATGAAAAAGCCTTTGAAAAAAAAAGAAACTGAGATAAAAGAAATGGGTATCGTGCGGTAGTATTTTCTGCGGAGGTAGGACACCTCGGCAGAACACCGGCTTGGGTGTACATGGATCTATAAGTCTGATATGTGATGACATTAAAAGTATGACATGAATCTGGCTTCATTTCACCACCTCACCGCCTGCGTCGCCAGTTCCCCATATCTTCAAAATGTTCGTGCGCGAGGGTCAGGGTTGGCGTAAAGATACACACATTTTTCGGTTCATTTTTTCTTTTTAAATCCCAACCTTTGCGTAGAAGGTGGCGCGCACAACTTTCAAGCCCTGTTTTGTGCGCAAGCAAGCCTTATTAATGAGGCCCCTGGCCTGTTGTGGAACCACAGGACTTGGGTGCCTTGGAGTCATTGAGTCAACCATGAGGACGCCTGTGTTCCAGAGCACTAGTGTCCAGTTGTGAGGACATCTGTCCAACAGAAAAGGTTGAAGGTTAGATCATAAAACAGGACAATTATAGCAAACACAACAGTAAATCTATAATAAAATAGCCAAAAAAGAATCCTAATGTTGAAGTGGAACGGATGTCTACACCTCAAACTGACTGAGGTGTAGACTCTGCAATATGGCCTATTTGTTGTTGACTTATTGGCTAAATAATGACAATATGATGATGATAATGACAATGCAACCTTTTAAGACCTGTTGGGGTAAAATCTTGCAATTGAAAGTCATGTAACTACATTATTTTTCATCATCATCACAATACAATGTGACAATCCAATTAAATTGTATTTATATAATGTCTATTACAATACAAGTTGTCTCTATAGGCGCTTTACAGACACCCAGAACATGACGAGATGAAACGAGGGATCATTTTTTATTTCATCAGGGATATCTTGTCATGTATGAGTGTTGTCTAGCTCTAGTGGTTTCACGTCTCTCTCCCGTCAGCAAATACCATGCGATCATTTAGCAGATGCTTTTATCCAAAGCGACTTACATCTGAGAGAACAAACACACCACTTCGCCTGGGGATTAAGGGCGTTGCTCAGGGGCTCAAGGTGGTTCATTTTGTTCTGGGACTTGAACCTGGGTCCAGACCCAAGCCCAGCTCTGTAGCCACTAGACTACCACCCCCCAACTGCATAATTGTTTTAAGATGTCACTCATCAAAAATGCCAGCGCTAGCTCACAGAGCCACAATTCAATTCAATTTTATTTATATAGCGCCCATTACGATACATGTTGTCTCTAGGATCTTTCCAGAGACCCAGAATATGACCCCCGAGCAGTTATTACATGAACAATGGCAGGTAAAAACCTTAAATCAAACAGTGCAGCGAAGGTCTATAGCAGCATATCTATGACGAAGCTATTAAGACGATCTTCTCTAGTCTTGTCCTGCAGCTGCAGCTGTGATTACTGGCCTTAACACACTTTACTGAAGGATTCAAGAGATGCAAAGCATTTATTGTCATATGTACAGTAAGGAAATTACTATGATTGAGTAAATTAAGCGACACACATAAATGTGCAATGTCCTGCAAGGGGGTAAACAGTATTACGCCTGTGCAATTATTGAATGTTAGAGTGCATAACAGTAGACGGCAAACAATGTCAGTGTGCCAGTGAAGAGAAAGAAATGTAAACAGTTGGTCTAGTGGGAAGATAGTGCAGTATTGTTACAGACTCCTGTCAGCTGTTGAGGAGTCTGATGGCGGGAGGAAAGAAGGAGATATTGAGCCTGGTGGTCCTGCACTTCACGCTCCCGCAACTCTGGCCAGAGGGGAGGAGAGTGAACAGTCCATGTTGGGGGTGGATGGGATCCTTGATGATGGAGGCAGCTCTCCTGTGGACTCAGCGCTGGTTGGTGCTCTGCAGATCGGGCAAGGGAGCCCTGGTGATCTTAGATACAGACTTCACCACTCCCTGCAGGCGTTTGTGGTCCAAGATGGTAGAGCTGCCATGTCACACAGTGATGCACATGGTCAGGATGGACTCAACAATGCGGCTTTAGAAGTTGCTGTGGATCTTGGGCGACATGCCAAACTTCCTCAGCGTCCTCGGGAAGTGCAGGCACTGCAGAAACATAAACAGTTTTAAGTTTTTGTTTTAAGGGTGGAGGTTAACCCAAATGGGAAGTTGGTTCCATAGTAATGGTGCAGAAATGATAGCAGAAAGTCCATCTTCCAAATCTACATTTGGATACTCTATGTCTAGGAACTACAAATAAACCTGCACTCTGAGAGCAGAGAGCTCTATTAGAACATAAGGCTCTTAAGAAACTTAAGATTTTAAGTTTTACGGGGAGGAAGGGAGAGACGTGGTTTCTGTTGATATTTTTTGTCAGCATTCACGCTGCTGCATTTTGGATCAGCTGGAGGATATTCAACAAATGACTTGGACATCCTGCTAATAATACATTACAGTAATCTAGCCTAGAAGATACAAACGCATGAACTAGTTTTTCTGCCTCACTCTGGAAGAGGATGCTCCCAATTCTTGTGATATTACGGAGATGGAAATCAGATTAATATGCTGTTTAAATGACAAATCCTGATAAAAAATAACAATGTTTTGCACAGTACTACTGGAAGCCCTCGCAACACCATCTAATCCTTTCCTAAGGTGTTTGGGACCAAGAACAATCATCTGTGTTTTACCAGAATTTAGAAGTAAAAAGTTAGTAGACTTAATGTCCTGTTCCATCTGGCTTCATAGACAAATGCAGCTGAGTATCATTATCATAGCAATGAACATTGATGCCGTGATTCTGGATAATAATTCACATGGGTTGCATGTATAAACTGAACAAGATTGGCCCTAGCACTGAACCCTGAGGGACACCATAGCAGACCCTCATCTATGCAGAAGAAACCTCATTAACATGAACGAACGTGATGATTTAAACCCACCTAGAGCTGTCCCTTTAATCCCAACAACATGCTCTAACATGTGCAGTAAAATGCTGTGATCTAATGAGTCTAATGAGACTGAACAAAAGTTATTATCAGACAGTGTCGTAATGAAGGAATCAACCTCTTAGCTAAAAATTACAAAAGCTCCTTTAGCGGTAAGATTGTCCATTTACAGTTATGCACCCCAGTATATTGCAGCTACATTTACATCAAAAAAGATAGCAAGGTTCAAAGTAATGTTGGCTCATCTTGATAAAAATGAAGCAGCTTTAGATTCTTCTGAGAAATAGAAGGAAATGTACTAAGCTTTGTAGCTGCTCTTTCATTTAGCCTGCATAAGTTGTGAACATCAATGCTGACTGATGCAGGTGATACTTGGTACTTGGTACATTTATTCTCAGTCTCTGCTATGCATTTGATGTTAAATGTCTGTGCTCTTGAATCAGTGTTATTCCTCAGCTCATCTGACATGTCTGTGAACAGATGGATGTTTTGAAAGACTACTTTTGACTCATGGAAAAGTAGTCTTAATTTAAATAACAGTTTTTATAAGTGAATTTTCTGTTGGTGCATAAGGTTTTGCTTGCATTCAATAACAGTGCAGACACTCATAATTGTTTCTCTTCTGCATGACGAATCACCAGCAAAAAATAATCAGAAAAATAATGAAACTCAAACAGTCTGACACTGATGTTTATCTACAGCATATTACATCATACCTGTACCATCAGGGAGAGAAAAAGTAATATGAAAAGGTGTCCCACTTGAATATTTCCCGTCTGCCTACCATCACATTTCTAATGCATTTTTTAGAGACAACTGTTGTCATGGCAGGATGCACTCGAGCAAGCCTAGCTAGTCTTCTTGAGGAACCATCTGCATGTCTTTAAAGTCCTCTATTAGAAAGTCAGATAGGCCCATGAATATCCCTTGAGATCGTTTACCTGAATTGCATAGAAAATAAGATTTTTATGGTGGAGTACACATTACAGCGCAGCCACAAAATAGAATGGATAGCCTTGGTCCAAAGCTTATTTAACACTTGATGTCATGCAGCTACATCATTTGTGCAGGCGGAATAACTCATTTGGAAAATGAAAAGTCCCTTGGAGTGATGTGTAAGGTCTAATCGCCTGCAGGATTGTATGGCATGCAGATTACTTCTTGTCCATCAGTTCACAGAGTGTAAAAATGGTTGCTTAATGTGTCAGGAAGGATCGGATATAGGACTAAGTACGGCTGTAAGATTTTCAAATATGTTTTTGTATAAAGAAACTTCTCATTACAGAGAGATATTGTCCCCGTGTCCATTTGCCGAGTGGAAATGGAAAAACGAGCTAAAGATAAATGCAAAATAAAGCGGAAAGCAGCAGACGTGAAATGGATGATATTCCTTGCTGCTCACCAGCGAAGCTTCTTATCCTCACACAAACATGAACACGTCTGGTGATGCAGTTATGCCTACTGACCAACGGATGGAGCCCATAGACAGAGCTTTGGAGGCCAACAGCTGGTCACTTGAAGGGATTCAGTCTGAGAGGCTCATGCATTGAGACTGAATAAAACATGATGCTTCTCTTTTGCCTTCAGCGATACAACAACATCCAGACTTCATTTCATTGCTGTCTGGCAGATGCTGAATCTTTCCTCCATTTTTTTTCCCATCTTCCTTTAGGCTTTAAAGTATATCAAGAGCTTATGACTCAGATCACTTGGATCACAATCTTATGTGCAGTTGGGGTAATTGTGAGCTCGATGGTGGTTTTCAGTGTACAGCGAGGAAGATAATGTATGACAAAATTTACTGGTCTTTTTGGTGACGTCTCAGAATCTTTATTCGACTCTCCCACGTGAATACTGTTGTTGTGAGCAGAAGTTCCAGTTAAAGGTTGGATGCATCTTTAACCTCGGGCAAGCTCTAATTAATGGCAGAACTGCACAGCATACCGCAACATTAACCTCGCAGGAATGAGCGCATAACAAACAGGAGACACTGTGGTTCTATCTTTCACCGAACCAGTGCTTTAATTTCAATTTCACCTTGACCACATTCTTCACTCAACATTCATTAAATAATATGGTGTGCCTTTGGAATCCCACATCTGTTAAATCCTCACATGAGTAATTCTGACTAAACCTGACACACCACTTTGTCAGCAAGATGTGTGATATCAGGGATGATTTAGCTTCTTTTTTTTTTAATAAGGTGCACATCTTAGAAGGTTTGAGCTACCAATCAGGCGCTCCAGCCACAGAGGTGACTGATCACAGCCTTATCCATGGGCATCTGTGCAGCACTTATGACTGAAAAAGGGACATTTTCTCATTGACTTTTCTATCTTTATCTAAATTCAAATAATAGTACTCCTCATAAGTCTGCTTTTTTCTTTTTTTTTTTTAAAGGTCAGAGAGTCTCCGGGAGAAATAACCATCTGCTTCATTCTTGTCTGGTGTACTGTGTTGGGGGATGTGAAAGAGAAAAATAAAACTTGCCATGTGCAGAGCAGAGAAAGGTACACTGTCAAGTGAAAAAGAGAAATGAAACTGGAAATCAGTGAAGCATCAGCTTTTGCAATGCGTCACGTTTTCAAAATGGAAAAACCCAGTTTTCCATCTCTGGAATTGTGTGCTTATCTTTCACAGTGTGGTCCTCTTCGATTTAAATGTACCTTATATAAACAATGTTCATGTATGAATTGTGTGTTATATATTAAATAATATATGACAGAAAATATAGAAACAGATTGAAATTCACAGGAAATAATCTGATTACCTGGAGAAAGAGAGCATTTTTTTTCTCTTCATTTTAAGCTCATGCTTTGTCGTTTTTATCTTCTTGTTATTTTGGTGTTTTTTTAATCTGTAATGGAAGTCAGTGTTTGTGCAGCAGACCTGAATCAAATTAAGGCTCCAAAATTGAAAGTCCATCAGCTGACGCTCAGCATTTGGATTAGATTTGAGTCCCTTCTTTCCAACTAGAGAGGAATACTATTTCTAATTTTGACCTGATATGATATCAGAGAGAATATGCCCAGGAAAGCTTGACTCAGTTTTATTTAGCAAAACTAAATATGTGCCAAGTTCTAACCAATTTACCATGGCTAACCAAGAAAAAGGCAGGGTATATTAAGGCAATCATAGTTTGTGATGGATGACAGCATTACTTGACACTGATGCATTCTTATGCTACCACATGCTGTTGGGAGAAACAGAAGCATACACAGAGGCACCATAGAAAAGCAGCTATTCACAACAAACTCACAGGACATAGTCACAGCCCAGAACCAAGGGCCAAATACCACAGTTGAAGAAGTAGCATGGAATTTGTGCGAATATGCACAAGAAATGAAAACAGGCAACACGATGAGAACAATGAATGCTCTGTAAACATGTCAGCACTGAAATTCTTTCATGTACTCACTCTTTTTCAGTGGAAAAGCATGAAAAAGCTAAGTCTTCAAGTCATGGCTGATGCTATGTTGCAGAGTTTAATCTGAACAGCAGTTTCCAGTGTCTGTTTGGCTCCATTAGCTCCAGAAATGTGTCACTGTGGCTCAACATAGAGAACACAGAAGACTGATTCACAGAAGACTGATTCATCAATTGCGCTGAGTCGCTGCTTGCTGGGACATTTGCGCGTAATAAACGCAGATGATCACTTGCATCTTGCTGCACCCTAAAAATAATGAACGGGAGCAGTTGTGCTTTTAATTCTAAGAATATACACATTTAATTTAAAGTTTTCTCTGGCTTGGCGGTCAGCGGTGTGGCATCACAGCAAGGTCCGTAAGAAGACTCCTAGCTGGGGCCTTTCTGTGTGGAGTTGCCATGTTCTGCCTTTGCTCTCTTGGGTTTTCTCCCACTATAGATTGGTGACCTGGCCAGCGGGTGACCCTGCCTTTTGCCTGAAGAGAGCTGGGATAGGGCGCAGCAGAAATGCCCTTCACTTTTTGAATTCTTCATTGGACAGAAGACGTGGTATTATCTGTACTAGTCACCTCACACAACAACATAAACATGCACCATGGATAGGGATACATCTCCAGATATGTTGGTTTCTGGATGGTCATTCATGCTGTTTGAGGTTGCAGATTGGTCATTTTATTTTATTGTATTTTTAATTTTTTTTTGTGTCATGTTTGCTTGGATTTTGTACTTCTACCAATGAATGAAGAACAAATTACGTCCGGATGCCATTAGATAGATATCCAACCAATAGTTCCTGTAAGTTCCTGTATGACTTAGTGTATAAAGCCTACCTTCCTGTGGTTGGTCTGATACATTCTGTACCAGTGGAAAAAGGGCTGTGATTGCTAGGGGTACCAGGTCAGTTTCAACAGAGAGAGAATTGCCACAGAGTGAAGGGGTTTACCAAGCTTTGCTAAGGTTTAAACCTAACGGTGTCTGTAATTGTTTGACTAAATGTGCATGTTCAAGCGTGCTTGATCATGAAGTGAAACATGGTTTTAAAGTTACAATAAAATCAGCATCTCAGCAGACAAGAGTTTCACTCATTGCTCAGATCAGCATGTAGGTTTGAATAATCTCCCATTGTCTCCTGCTCTGCTGAGTGGTGGCTCTTCTAACTAATCACACTGTCCGCCAAAATCCAATTTGTAGTTTATCCAGATTGTATCCGCCACAGAACAAAAAGGATGAGGAGAGATTTTTCCCCAAAGATGTGCTTCAGTCTGGACTGTGTTTGCCTAAATACCCAAATAAGATTTTAAATTGTCTCCCAACACAAACAATGACCATTTACCAGAGTGATGGAAGTGATGGGGGGATTCAATCCCATTGTATTTATACAGCATCTATTACAATACAAGTTGTTTCTGGGTGCTTCAGAGACCCAGAAGATGACCCTGGAGCAATTATTACTGTACATAAAAAATGGCAGGTAAAATCTCCTTTAGTGGGAAAAAATCTTAAGCCAAACAGTGGCAAGAAAAACCTCATAAGGGGCGACCCTCCTGCCAAAGGCCAGCCGGGTAGAGCGGGAAAAGGGGGGTAGGAGAGAGAGAGAGTGATTAGTATTCAATTCAATTCAATTCAATTCAGTTTATTTGGGAAGGGACAGTGTACATTCATATACATTTAGAATTAAAAATGCAAATGCACCCAATTTTAGCTACAGAGCAAGTTTCCATTGGCAGTCCCCCGGCTAAAAATATAAAAGAGAGACAAGTTAAACAACAAGTTAAAACAAATACAAATAAAGCATGCAAAAAGTTTCTGTTCTTCTTATTTTGCTTCTATTTAAGATAGAAGGAACAGGAGAACAACCTGACACATCAATCTTCATACTAACACGATCTTACAGACATTTACATATATTACAATAGTGAATACATTACACACATAGTTTCATATTTAGCAGTTAAAAGTTTAGGCTGTAAAGTGCCAGAGTAAGTTAAAGTGCTGGTTACGATTAAAGTGCTGAGGGTTTAAAGTTAAAGTGCTATAATGGGGGAAAGAGAAGGAGGATGGGAGGGGAGGGGAGAGTGAAGATGGAATGGGCTGCAGCAATGCAAAACCAGATCATATGTATTGTTCGGTTGTGGAATTTAAGGTTCTATGCCAGTTGTAGAGTAAACAGATTGTGGAGATGGGGCCGGAAGGAAAAGAGAAAGGAAAAAAAGGGACATGAAGTACAACATAACTGGGGAGGGGTGAGAGGGTAGAAAAAAAAAGGAAAAAGTAAGAAGAGGTAGATAATTACTAGTCAGCTGAGTAATCATTTACATAAAAAAATAGCAAACCAAGAGGTGATGACATGAAGCATCACCTCTTGTTTACAATTAGATTATCAGTGTTTAAATTCACTATCTCTAAGCTGTAGAACGAAGAGTTCTATGTACATATGACTGATATATGGTTAGTTGGTGCACCACTGGGACCACTACATACACAGGTGTAGACAGCAGACACTGAGGTGGTGAGAGTGTGGGACTGTGCATCTGTACGTTAGTAGATATCCAAAAGAGACATCTCTTGGATATCAACAGAGACAGATGGAGGCAAACACTGGGATGGTCAGAGGGTGGGACTGCAGGTTGTGACGGCCTGCCCCTCTCCCTACTGATTGGCCATTCTGCTTCCTGGATGGAAGTTGTGGGCAGGTCTTCAGCCCAATTTGCCTCACCTGTGTGCAGTGTTGGGGGTAACGCGTTACAAAAGTAACGCAATTACAGTAATGTATTACTATTTGCTGTAACGCAGTAATATAACACATTACTAATAAATGTTCGGTAATATTTTACTCGTTACAATCTAAGTAACCCGCGTTACAACGCATTTTAACCCGTTTAGCTGTTGTTTTTTAAAGAATTCACCAACACCGCGTCCGCGAGACATCCCGACAACAGAAAAAAGCGTTGGGAACGCGGCGCGGCGGAACGTAGCGCCGCTGGACACTGTTTGTGTGGGGACTGTTCAGTGAGCAGAGCCGGCAGGGAAAAGTCAACAGTGCGGCGTGTCCGCGCGTAACTTAAATCTACCATGGTCTCAGCGTTAGGGCTCGGCCAAGTGAGGCTGTATTAATATATGGGCTTTATACATTTATTAAATATATATGAGCGCGGAGTCGGCGAGGAGCTGCGCGCGGCGAGGAGCCCGAGCCGGGCTCACAGTCAGTCGCGCTGTGAGAGCGGATTTATGGTTCCGCGTTAAATCGACGCAGAGCTTTCGCCGTAGGGTACGCAGTAGTTCGCGTAACCCACGGCGTATGGCCTGCGTTGGTGTAACGCAGAACCATAAATCAGCCTTAAACCACACCTGCAGCCCATCAGGAGGAGAGGTTAAAACAGCTGCGAGTTGTTGATTGCTGGTTCGTTTTGTTAACTCTGAGAGCTTTATTGGTTTGTTTGTTAGCTTGCTGGTGTTTTTTTTCTCTCTGGGAGTTATTTATGAAGAAGTTCTGAGTTCCGTGTGAGCAGTATTCGAGTTGAGGGGGGATGAGGGGTGATGTGATGGCACCCCCCCTGAAATTAAAACGGTCCAAATCACCCCCCCCTGAAATAAAAACGGTCCAAATCACCCCCCCTGAAATAAAAACGGTCCAAATCATCCCCCCCTGAAATAAAAACGGTCCAAATCATCCCCCCTGAAATAAAAACGGTCCAAATCACCCCCCCTGAAATAAAAACGGTCCAAATCATCCCCCCCTGAAATAAAAACGGTCCAAATCATCCCCCCCTGAAATAAAAACGGTCCAAATCACCCCCCTGTAAAACTGCGATCCCTCCTTTCCATCCCTTATGTCATTTCATCAATGAATGTGGTTTTACTGCTATTTCAACATTTAGAGTCATCACCAGAAAAATAACACCAGAAAAATAACTTATTTGACAATTTTCACCTGTTTCAAGTAAATTTTCACTTGAAATAAGTAGAAAAATCTGCCAGTGGGACAAGATTTATCTTTTTTTGCTATTTTGTTGAAAGTAACTCAAAAGTAATACACAAGTAGTGTAACGCATTACAATTCAGATATAGTAATATTGTAATGTAACTAATTACTTTCAAATGACAGTAACTAGTAATATATAATGTATTATATTTTGGATGTAACTTGCCCAACACTGCCTGTGTGTTTGTGTGAGCCAGTGTATTTAAGGGGCTTTCTAGCCCTGCTTGCGCTCTCTTGCTGCACCGAGACTTGGGCTTGGTTCTGGGTTTCCATCTGCCATGGGGAACTAAGTATTCTTTCCTCCTGCATACAACACTTGCACTCAGCATACATGACTGACACTCTACATTTAAACCTACATATACTTTTGGTTTACTTTGATTTAATTTTTACTTTAAAGGAGCATGAGGCTCCTTTTTAAGAAATGAGACTCTCTAGCGCCACCCTTCACCACGACGGCTGTCGGGGGTACTGCAGCCAACAGTGAAGCCGGCACGGGAGAACGGGGAGAACGCACATGCAGCGTCATGTGACGTCACATCCGCAGCCCAGCGCGGGAAATTTGGGCCCGAATTGCAGCACATTTTGCAGCACACAGCCTGTTCAAGACAACGGAGAGATACACTAGAGGGCTCATTCTTTTGGGTTTGGAACGCTTCATCTGACATTATTACTAGAAAACTTAAAACGTACACGAATTTTTTTTCATAAATCCTGCCTCAATCCTGCCTCAAGCTCCTTTAATGATTTATATGATTTACTAATAAAATTACATTTTTGAATTGGTACTCCATGTGTGGACTCCCTCTTTGTCACTGACTGGCCCGGTTTGGTTAACATGCAACTCTGGACGCTCTGGCCTGTGAACATCTACAGAAGAGAAAAAGAGGGGGCAGACCAGCACAACCTACAAGAACAATGGAGCTCAATTATGGTTATGAAAAACTGATTTATAACTGTGGATTGAGCTGAAGAAAGAGAAGAAGAGGAGAGAAAAAGGGTGAGGGGCACCGCTCAGTGGCAGCGTAGCTCTAAAGCAGCATATCTAGGATGAAGCTACATTTAAGATCTGCTTTAGTCTTGTCCTGTAGCTGCAGCTATGACTGCTGGCCCTAACACAGTATAGTTTATACTAAATAGAGGATTTACTAAACAGAACGTTTTAAGTTTGGTTTTAAAGGTGGAGCTGGTGTCAGCCTCCTCAACACAAGAAAGGACAAGGAAGTTGGTTCCATAGTAATGGTTCCTGATAGCAGAGGGCCGTCCTCCAGATCTACATTCGGATACTATAGGAACTACGAGTAAATCTGCACTCTGCAAATGGAGAGCTCTATTAGGAACATAAGGAACTATCAGGTCTCGCAAATATTACCCGAGCTGGGTAGTTTAGGACTTTATACACAAGTAATAGAACTTTGAATTGGATTTCCAAGTTTTAGCCAATGGAGGGAGGCTAACACAGGCGAGACGTGGTCTCTCTTGCTGATTCCTGTCAGCACTTGCGTGATTCCTCCGTTAGCTGGCCATCACCTATCAGCTAACCTGCCTGGATCACATACCCTCTGACACACAGGCAGAGACAGCTGCTCAAAACATAGCAGTAGACAGGAGTATCCTCTGTCTGCAGCTCCAGGTCCCCGTTTATGAAAGTAGCACAGCCAGGTCACCACCCTCCATTTTGGTTTGTTCACATCCCTTCTATGGGTGTAAATTACCATAGCAACCCTGGGGATTACAGAACATCAGCACAGACTGGATCTGATCACTTGCAATACAGTGAAAATGATCGGACGGAAAAATCAGATTCCGATCAACAGGCTATAAATCGGATTTGGGCAGGCGTGATCATAGCCTAATTCAGTCGAGTTTTGTAGGAAATTGCATTTTTCATCAGCCAATTACACATTCAGTGGTTCATAATGAAGTCAGAAAACAATTGGTTTTGTCCTCAGCTGAGAAAGCATGAAAAATGTAAGAGTTGCTCTGTATTTACTGAATTCACCCTGTTTTTATTGCAAGTATGAGTAAATCTGAACGTAACACGTTGAATAAAGTGTAAGGTAGTCGGCTCTTTGTTTGCAGGAACGGCCTGTGGCAGGTAAGCATGTGAACAAATGAATGTCACTTTAATAAATGTATCAGACTGTGAAATCAATTACAACTGATCTCCCATTTATGAAAGTTGGCAGGAACATTTATTAAACCTCTGAGGGTTTGTGGTTTGATTAAATCGGCTGAGTGACTGAGCTTGGTTGGTTTTTGTGTTAAAGCACTTGGTTGTAAAGGTCTTTAATAGCATGTCAGGTAACATTTATTTGCCAGTCGCATCGTGTCAGTTTGTAGACAGGTATCATCTCCGTGTGGGGTGAGAATCGATGTTGGCAGTCTTCAGAATTTGAGGCCTGATCCCGAGGTGTTAAAACATTGAGACAGAAATGAGAATTAATTGTTTAAATACATGTCACATACTATCAGGACACAAATTTCACTTGTGCAGGCTTTGGATTCCAAGTGGCGGGGACCTCTGTCGTCCTGACAACAAAGCCCGGGGTTATTTTTGGTGCCACATTTGTGTTTTCGCTGCTTCTGTGTTGCGGTGTATCTGCCGCGTTGGTGGCGATTTGGATACACAAGTCAACAGCCTCACACAGCCAAGAAGAGGAAGCATTAACACAGCAAACAAGGCAAGATGTGGGAGTGCCAGCCAGCCGTGGGCGAATAGATTACTTTGTTGGAGGCATTATATATTTGAGAATTGAAAACCTAGGCTTGATCCAAAATGTGTTTCTTTAAAAAAAAAAATACATTAAACTCGAATTGCCTTATTGCTGAAATGTGCTATATAAATAAACATGTCTTTCCTTAAATGACGGTCAAGACAAACAGCAATTTGCTTTTAGTGCCATTAGATTAGTGCATTAGATTGCATTTGAGTCATTGTCTCCTCCACATACACATGTGCACACAGGTTGTTCCATTTTCGTAATCGCACTTATTTTCACCAAGATGGTGTTGTTTCGCTCGAAGCCGCCGTTAGAACCTTTCATCAACATCCTGAGACAATCACAAGTCAGATTTCTAATTTACATTTGGCCTCATGCCGCCGAGCTAATTAAAGATTTAAACTTGTTTTGGGTGGTAAACACCAATCAATAGTTCTTCCCTTTAGACACTGTAGTGGAGTCATCAGTTGGAAAGTTTAGGACACAAGTTGGTTTAAAAGTCTGCTCCAGGCCTGAAACCTACAGCCACGAATTTTGAGAGAATGGCATATCAAATGCAACATCACACATTTTATAGTAATGGATTCAACTTGAACCATTAATACAACTCATTGTTTTCATTTACATTTTAATGTTCAGGTAGCACACAGATAAGAAGAGCTGAGAATGTCCATTTGTTTAACATGTATTAGGATTTAAAACACTTTTCAAGAGTGAAATTCATTATGAATTTGATACCAATGACATGTCTCCCAAAAGTTTGGATTGAGTGACCAGTATTGTTGTGAAGCATAGCCTCTTCTTCTCTTGAAGCACACGTGTCTGCCAACTCTTGTCTGATTTCTAGAACCCCCAACAAGGGCCTTAGCAGACTCCCAGATATAAAATATATAAATGATGCTCATGGCACCAGAACATTCGTCAAAATATATTACTTTAACAAACGTGTAAAACGCACACAGTCCGCACACAGAAGACGGTGTGTGCGTCCCCATGGAAAAACCTACACTTCCTCTTGATTCTTTTTTATAGTATTCTTTTTTTTAATTGTTTACTTTGCCTTTTAAAGATTTTTGTGGCATCAGTTGCCTTTATTGGGAGAGAAGGTGGACAGGAAATGGGTAGAGAGAGGTTGATGGCACACAGCAAAGAGTGACTGGCCAGGACTCGAACCTGCGCTGCCTGCACGAGGGTGGTAGCCTCTGAAAATGGTGTCTGCTCCACCCAAGGAGCTATCCAGGGCCTGTGTTTGTGTTTTTATGATATTAATAATAGTTATAGATCTTTTTATTGTTGTGATGTCAGCGCTGAAGCAGACATCAGCCAATTCTGCTTCAGCAGCCACTGATTGTGCTGTTGAAAGGAACAGCGTTGGCTATAATCTTTATTCATGATAGTAGTTTCAGATCAGGTAATGGAATCAATTTGTATTCGCAACATTATGTCTGTTTAGAAACCCTGCTTAACTTCCGTGGACATCATAGGTCTAATATCATGGGTCATAGCTGGGTCAGTGGATTTTTGTTTCCCTTGGGGGTCCAGCTCAGAGTTGGAGCGTTTCTCATCCATCCTCATCACTGAAGTCTGATACTTCTCTTCCATCACTCCTCTTCTCTCGTTTCTTGCAAAAGTTGCAAGGTTTTTTCTACAGTGAACAGCCTTTTCTATTTTGCTCTGTCCACATTTGTTTTTGTGCATGTTTGCAAGCTTTCCAAATGTGATCTGTAAACTGGTGATCTTCTGGCTTCTTCTCTCTCTCCTCCGTATCCAGATCAGGATACACAGCGTAATATTAGGAAAACAATGATAAAATGAGAAGGGGAAAAATGCACTGAGCTGCAAAAACATGCAGAAAAAATGAAATGCAACGATGCCCAATGTAGCAATAACTCTCCAGCTGGACCCCTTGCGGCGTAAATGACGGCAGACTACCAGACCACTGTGACTGTCGGAGGAATAAGTGCTCAGAACTCGTGTGTATTTTACTTTAATATGATCAAAAATTCAGAAAATATAAAACGCACATATTTAGGAAAAGTCAGGGAGTGACAGACTTGTAGATTGTGTTGAGACAAAATGGTTAAAATAAAAAAATAAAAACCCGACCGTCCGTGAGACCATCGTAAGACTGTCTAAAGGGGTGAAAGGTCATGACTGCAGGCAGACCAGTTCAGCACCCAGATGTTTCCGCTACAAAACAATTTCTTTATCATGAATAACCTATGTTGCTTGACATTGTCTTAGTGAAAGATGACAGGTCTTGCCTGAAAACAATGCTGTCAGGATATTTCTAAAACTTGTGTAGCTACTGTACATCTTGCTGCATTGATTTTTCTTTTCTATATGTGCAGTGTGCTATATGTGCATTGACACTAATGCACCCCAACATCATCAAACATGCAACCTTTTGAACTTCCAAGAAGTTTCCAAGAAGAATTTTAGTTCTTATAGTTTTTAGCTTTCCATTTTGCCTCCGTCTATTGTAAACAAGAAGACAACTGCCTTTCTGGAGCATGTTTATGTGCGGTTTCTGCATGGACAGTATGTCAAACTGCTTCCTTGTGTACTATTCACACTGGACAAAGATTACCTCTGGACATGCAGCAATTCTGAAATTACACCTCGACACTTAGTTCGGGGCATTTGCGCTGGATTAGCGAAGTCTTTGTTTTACCATTGTTTAAAGACATTGATCCTGGAAGTGACATTGAAGTCTTGCATTTTTCAAACATTGACCTTTATTTAACATTAAATTTGAATATTGAGTTAAAAGGCATCATCTCGTGTCATTCTTTTGCTGATCTGGACTTCAGTCTCCGTGTGAAGCTTGATGTTGATACATCTCTGTATGTTTATCATCAAAAATTATACGATCATTACACTATATGAGGTGGATATGTGCTGGAATTGGGATATAATATCATGATGTATCATTGGCGATTCTAGTCTGTTTTGGGGGGTGCTGCAGCACTCTTAAATTTAACCCCAGCACCCCTAAAAATTGAAGCGTATGTTTTGCTGTATGTCCATATTTAATAAGCTGACGAAATGTCAAACCCATATACAGTAGTTTTAACACAATAAGTACAGCAGCACCCCCCTATACTTGGTTTAAAATGGTTTGACCCCCCCATCCCTCCCCGCTTCATGGTCCCTGCATCAGAGCGCTTCCGTAAGCGTTAGCGCTTCCAGAGTGTGAAGTGTCTGGCCTAAACCAAGATACGTGACATATTTCTTTACTTCTACCACTAAATACCAACACATCATTATCGTCACCAGTCCTTATTTCTGCTGCATTTAAGTGTAAATTACTGATGATACAGTTAGGTAGGAGTTAGCTGACGTTTTTTCTTGCTAGGAAATGTTACAGGTGGTCCGTCAACCACTGTCCACTTTTTGTATGATTAGCTGATGAGCTAACGGACTGAACTGATGCCCATTAACGTTAGACAGTAGGTCTGTGTAAGAATAAAGGCGGCGGCCTGGTTCTTTTAAACGTCTGGGGTCCAAGTTGATTTTGGTAATTAAAAGCCCGGGCTTAGGGTTGCCACCTTTCAGAAATAGAAATAAGGGACGCCCCGATTTCAGCAGCGCAGGAGCCAAAAAAAAGCCCCAAAACTTCTAAACTGCATAAAAATGTGTTTATTTTATATGAAAAAAACAAAATGCTTTGATTTAAAGGAGCTTGAGGCTCCTTTTAAGAAATGAGACTCTCTAGCGCCACCCTTCACCACGACGGCCGTCGGGGGTACTGCAGCCAACAGTGAAGCCGGCACGGGAGAACGGGGAGAACGTGCATGCAGCGTCATGTGACGTCACATCCGCAGCCCAGCGCGGGAAATTCGGGACCGATTTGCAGCACATTTTGCAGCACACAGCCTGTTCAAGGCAAAGGAGAGATACACTAGAGGGCTCATTCTTTTGGGTTTGGAACGCTTCATCTGACATTATTACTAGAAAACTTAAGATGTATACAGATTTTTTTCATAAATCTTGCCACAATCCGGCCTCAAGCTCCTTTAAAGTTTAAAGTGCTTTAATAGCATTGAACTTGTATGACTGTATAGACAGCCAAACATACTAGCAACTGAAAAAGCCTCCTATGCTGTGTATGTCCACCTCAGCCAGGATGTATAGTTACAGGTGAAGAATATGGTGTAAAAGTTAATTTATTTCAATAATTCAACTAGAATATGGTGTAAAAGTTAATTTATTTCAATAATTCAACTAGAATATGGTGTAAAGGTTAATTTATTTCAATAATTCAACTAGAATATGGTTTAAAAGTTAATTTATTTCAATAATTCAACTAGAATATGGTTTAAAAGTTAATTAATTTCAATAATTCAACTAGAATATGGTGTAAAGGTTAATTTATTTCAATAATTCAACTAGAATATGGTTTAAAAGTTAATTTATTTCAATAATTCAACTAGAATATGGTGTAAAAGTTAATTTATTTCAATAATTCAACTATGGTGTAAAAGTTAATTTACACAAACAAAGATTTTGCTGGCCTTAATGTTTCCTGCTATGTATCGCAATTGCCAAAATTACACCGGGAAAGAGGTACAAAAAGCAACAGGAGGATCTGATTCCAGCCTTCACATCACCAATTTACTGACATGTTCGATTAAAATGATCTCATGACCTCTGTGTTTGCTGAAATAAGTTAGGTAATTTGCGGTGTAATTTTTACTTTACAAATCACAGACACCGCACATTCGAACGAGATTAAAATCACAGACGTACTCCGTGATTAATCACAAATTACCGCAGGTTCCCAGATCATTTTAATCCCATTTTAATGTGGCAGTCTTCCTAAACCCCTCCAGTAGTTCCATAAGGAAGTCATGCCTGTTTTACTACAGTGCTGCTCCAGGGCTTGAAGGTCAAGGGCATCCATTATTTATGTTTGGCCTTGCCAACAGCACAGAGAGATTTCTCTAGATTCTCAAAATCTTTTGATTATATCATGTGTGGTAGATGATGTGATAATAAACAGCTGTGTTTTCATTAATAGTATTTACAATGACGGACCCAGTAGTATCTACTGAGTCAGTGTACCAGACGTCCACACCACTAGGTGGTAGCAGTGCACCACTCTCACTGTTCACCAATAAATAAAACACAATGGCCAAAAAGAAGTAGAAAAAGAGAAGAAAAACAAACTGGATTAATATTATGAATTTTGAAGAGGCTAAGTTGATTGCTGTGGTTGTTTGCTGTTTGCATATCGTGCGATGGTGTTGATGAATGAAAAAAAGACGAGGGTGCTGAGACGGCTGAAAGTCGTCTTCTACTCAAAGCATAGTCTATCGGCACCAAATCAACACACACCGCGCCATCCCAGCCACTACTGTACACCTCAGAATACCAGAACAAGTCTGAGTCCTGCAGAAATAGAGATAACTACGCAGTTGTGGTATCAGTTGTATCAGTGATGGACAAGAGACAAGACAAGAGACAAGGGAGTACCATTTTGTGGCATGATGCAGGAACAATCATCTCATCTTCAATGTAAACAAGACAAAGGAGGTGATAGTGGATTTTTAGGACCGCCAGGACTAAGTTGAATATGAGAGAAAGTGGAGGTGGTGGATACTAGTTATAAGAGAGGACAGAGCAGACTTTACTTCTTGCTGAAGCTTAGGTCCTACAGCATTTGCAGCAAGATGCTGTATATTTTCTACAAGTCTGGAGAGTTAAATCACACCTATGACACTTTTCCACTAGCACCTACTCAGCTCTACTCATCTCAGCTCGGCTCGAATCAACTCGGCCTTGTTTCTTTTCCATAACAATTCAGCTGGAGCAGAAGTGGGCGGGGTTGTAGCGAAGCAGCTGTGACGTATTTGATTGTGTGACCAAACGAAGAAGACAACAACAGTAAAGATGTAGATAATGGAGGAGATGATAGATGTGCTGCTGGGTCTGTGGCTTGTGTCCGATATCAAGTTAAAAAATGAGAGTGAGAGAAGCTTCAAGTGGCTTTGTCTCGGTGCTGCTGAAAAGTCTGTTGGTAGACGCGAGCAGCTATGAAGTGACAGAGCTCCTGGTAGATCGTGTCGTTCCTTATCTAGATCCCTTTTTAATTTTCTCCTCAGCCACCAGGCTCCTGCACCTCAGAGTTGGATCACGAAACAGACTTTTGCGCTGCCATTGCCTGTTGAATAAAACGAACAAGAAGCTGCCGTCAGAGTCGCTCTTTCGCTGATGTCACATCCTGACTCAGACGTCTGACTCCCAACCCCCCGACCAATTGGTGGCATGTAGTGTGATGACGTCAGATACAGTCTGACTCAGCCACTTAGAACCTCAGCAGAATAGTTACAGAAAAAGTATCTACTCAGCATGGTTAGACCCATAGTGGAAAGGTGCCAAACCGAGGCGAGTCAGGCTGAGTAGGTACTAGTGGAAAAGTGCCACTACAGTCATCTGTTGGGGGAACAGAATCAGAGCCAGTGTACAACTTTACAACGTAAAGAAACCGAACAAACCGATAGAGAAGGCTGGCTCTGTTCTGGGGGCGGTTCTGGAGCGTTTGGAGCTGATTGTGTGAAGGAGGATATGTCATAAAATGAAGAAGATCACGGGCAACCCTGAGCATCCTCTTCACAACACAGTGACTCAGCAACGGAGTATCTCCAGTCCGAGGGCTCTTCAGATCTCCTGCAAACCCACACCGCCACATGAGCACCTTCAGACCGCTACAGGAAATCCTTCCTGCCCACAGCAATAAACCTCTACAATGAGTCTTTGAAGATACTAAAATCATGAATCAATAATTAACTTCCCTTCCAGGATTAATAAAGTCTTCTTTTTATTGAACGGAAGTTTAGCGGTCGCTCTGAGTACCTAATCTGCAGCAGGAACATATTTTGGCTCCGTAGAGGTTCCCAAAAATGTTTGCTGCTGGGCCATTCCTGGTCATTTTACACAGAGGTGCTTTTTACTGAAATATAAAAAAATATGTTCCTGGCAATTCAACAGACATTTTATGTGTTTCTAGGTTCTACGGCAAATAAAAATGTACTTCATACGATTTATTTTACTCACATTTTACACAGCACTCCAACTTATAGAGCCATTGTTGTATAACACAATGCAATCAAATTCCTTCCAGGCTTCACTTCAGATCTTTTTATCCTGGTCATTTCATATCAACTATGTATCCAGCAGTTAGTATGGGAGTTAATGGATTTCATATTGTGACCCTCTCACCTGGGAATCGTTTCACTTTGGTTCTGTTCTATGATATAGTTTTACTTTCAGCTTTTTGCCCTTTTAGACTCTCACAGCAGGCTTCCCTTTTATTTGATCTCTGCCCTTCATGTTGAACTGTGAGGGAGTTAGAGGGATCAGTGCGGCCGGAGCACCCCCAGTGACTGCAATCACTCGGACCATGTTGCACTTGTGCTTTGTACTGTAGCATATTGGCCTTTGGACCAATTTAACTCCGAGTGGTGTAATCAATTTTTACCATGCCTTCCCTTGAAGGAAGAAAATGCGGCTTTTAATGCCTGAATACAACTCAAAACAGCCAGAGTGAGAGAAAAAAAATCCAAGTTATGTCAAAAAGCCTGTAAAAGTGAATTTACTGTTACATTTGAAGTTGTAAAGATATCACACTGTTTGCTCTTCAGAGTAAATAATAACTTCAGTAAGTAAGGTTCAACCTGCTTTGGATGTTATCCATGTGAAATGTTTCTAAATATAAAAACCAGGCTAAACACTGATGATTCATCCATGCTTGAAAGCTTGCAGACATGTGCACTAACAGCTCTGGAGCACTGCAAAAGCAGAAACTCACTTTATACTCTGTTGTTTGTCACTTTTTCAGAAAGGAAAGATATCCAAGTATTGTTCTAATTATGGTCGCAGTCTCATAATTAGCCTTCTGTAATCCTTTGCTGGGATGTTGAATTTTTGTGGGGTTTGATATGACCCAGCAACTTTAGAGTGTTTTTTTATTGTGTCAAAAAGACATTCTTTTGTTCCCAGAGACTGCCCTTGGGATTTTTGTAATCACTTTAACAATGTTTGGCATTTCTGTATCTAATGACTAACTATGTGCTCTCGAAGCCTCACGGCATCACAGGTTTGAATCACAAAGCACTTCTCTTGTTTCCTGCTCGGAAGACGGTTTTTCATGACTGCAATTAATCTTTGGGCTGTTTGAGATAAAGTGAGAAAGAGGAGCATACAGAAACCAAATTGAGTTCCTCTCCACCAGCTCAAAAGACTTTCTATTTACTAAAAAAAAGAAAAGAAAAAACTTTGTCTCTTGTGTACTAAAGTCATTCTTAGCGATTAAAAAGCAGCAGCAGAAAATTTGAGGTGATGTTCTCTGAAACATCTGCTTTACTTCGTCAAGTGGAACACAAAGATGCAACTTCAGGGCTGGGAAAATAAAGAGTTGTGGATTGTGTGACTTTTAACTACTGCTAAGTTCACAAGACTGCACTGATCTCATTTGGGCTCACCCTCCGTAGAGTTTCCATGCCAACCATGGAGCCATTACTCATGACAAATTGCATTATATATCACATCTCATCACTGTTCAGGCTGTAGCGCACACTAAAGAAACTGCAGCCCAGGTGTTGCCTTAGGCCTTAGTTTTATTTATCAAAAATATCTAAGTAGAAGCTTGTTAGTTCAAGACACCTGGTATTTACTTGATTTTTTTTCTCCCACAAAGAAAAACCAGCCAAAGTCACACGGTCTCCATTTACGCACTGACCCAACGTGAGCTGTTATCTGTTGACTCCAATGATCCGTGTCTTCCTTACTTTTGCATCGTGCACTTTCTTTCTTTTATTGGGGACACAGCACCATTTTGAGTTTTTATGTGAGACAATTAAACTTTATTAGTCTCATTATAAGAGCAAGCACTGCAACCATTGACTTTGTTCTGGCTATGCTCCTTGTCAGTGATATTGGCCTTTAGTTACATCGGTCCAGCTACGGTCTGAGAGAACCCCCCCATTTGTTATGTGTGGTATGAGACTCTTGCTCTCATTAACGGCGACAGTCACAGCTTTGTCTTGTCTGTGCTGTTTTCATGTGATTCATCTGAACTGTAATTAGCGTTAAGTCGTTCACACTTTCTTCAGCATTTGAAGGGAATGAAGAGCTGATGGTGTCTGGAAATGGCAACATGCAACTTTGTAAAAAGGGATAAAACATGGATGTGGCAGGGTGGAGGAGGAGACACTCAGCAGAGTGGGCACAGGTGTGCCCAATCAACCTCTCCACCCTGCCTGCCTTCATAAGGAGCAGCTGCACTCCAGAGAGGGGCTGCTGCTGGGAGAAGGCTCTGCTTGTTCACGTGTGGCGGTGTGAGAGAATAAAGAGTTCCTGCACTAAACCCTGTGTCCTCTGTCCTATCGGTCGGCCCCCGTAGCACTAGCCCTGCTACAATGGAAAACATTGCAAATACGCTCAATTCAGCTTATTCAAACAAAGTCAAAAGTATAAATAAATTAGTTGTGTGTGTCTGTTTTCATTCAATCTATTGTCATTGTGTCGTCACTCCATAGAAAACGTGATTTTAACCCAGACTTGATTGAACTAATTCATAACCAGTGTAATGGAGCTTTGGTTTTAGTTTAAGGTTTTATATTAAGTTAAAAGGTTTGTATTAAACCTCCTTCCTGGAATACCGCTTTTCTTTTCAGGAAGGTAACTTAAACCTGAGACAGAGAGTTAACTCAAGCCCTTTTCACAAACTCAGGCAATTGTATGAGTATGTTACCATGGTAACTTTTTCTGTGGACACATATCCTGGTTGAGAGTAAGTTTTGTGCTACAAACCCCCAAGTTAATCCGTGTCGCCTCCACTTCATACGGCTGAAGCTGTTTTAATTTCACAAAGCTACTGATCCTATAATACACAACTGAAGAATGAAAAACCCTTTCACCGACTGGAGAGGTTGACTGATGACAGTGGATGAAGAGAACTTTGAGGCTCCGAACAGATGGTTTGGCAAAACCCTGGGATTTTCTTTGTTAAGGCTGAATTAAGGTTCTGCGTCAAACCAACGCAGAGCACACGCCGTCGCCGTGACGCCGTCATGAACCCTTCGGACTTTTCCGTCACTCCATTTCGTTGCGGTGCAGTACCCCCCGCGACCGCTAGTTAGCGATCTTTTTTCTGAATGGTTTATCCGACTTTTTCCGGTCACAGTGAATCAAAAAGATAAGGACAACTATTGTGCAAAAAACCAAAACAAAAAAAAAAATCACATATAAACGAAGAAAAGAGCCCTGAAAGTTCACTACTGCTTCAAACCGGAAACCGGAAATGCGTTGCTTCCAAGTGAACCAATCACAGCCCTCTTCGTCTGCGTGTGGTCTGCGTCGCCTCGACGCGTAGTTACAATTTTTGGGAGGTGCACGTCAGTGAGGCGCAGGTGACGGCGTGTGGTCTGTGTCGACCCAAACCACACGCCGTAGGCACGGTGTCGTTTTGACGCAGAAC
Source organism: Cololabis saira (assembly GCF_033807715.1). Lineage (NCBI taxonomy): Eukaryota > Metazoa > Chordata > Actinopteri > Beloniformes > Belonidae > Cololabis > Cololabis saira. Next base: position 40,969,266 of record NC_084590.1, read on the forward strand.
AATATTTCAGCCTTTAGTGTTATTATTTTTCTGCCCAATGACGGAGCCATATCTTATCCATACATGCATCACAAATATCCCCTCCTATGGCCATGCCCTCAGTTCACACCCTGTTGTGAGAAAATAACATAAACTGAACTATGATGTATGGGTTCTGTTGGTGTTCTTCTGTTCTTTACTTTATCATGTCACTGTTTCACTGTTTCACTGTTTTGATTTTTGAGGTTATGCTTCTTGTTCTTTGTATGGATTTAGGGTTCTCTTGTTCCTTTGCAAGGCCTGTTCTGCAGTCAGCCTCTTCCCTCCTTGTTTGCTGCTTCCTTCTGTTCCTCTTCCCGGATTTGTTGGGTTATTCCAGTTTCCCCATGTGCTATATTTAGGTCCTCCTGCAACCCTGACCATCTTTGGCTATGGTAAAGAACAGAATCCTGTAGTTTCTTGTGCTGGCCCCCCCTTCTCCTCCCTTTTCTCTCTTTTGTCCATGTTGCAGCATCCTTTGCCGGACACCGGAACCTGCAGGTGGTCGTGGGTGGCTTGTAGCTTGCATTACGGAGCACAAGTCTTTCCCTGACCCTGCACCCCAACCTGGGACTTGCTGATTGGGCCGGAGCTTCGGGAGCTGTGTGCTGGCCTGCGGTCCCCACCCCTGGTCATCCCGTTGCTGCCCCCCCTTTCTCCTCCCTTTTCTCTCTTTTGTCCTGCAGGTGGCCGTGGGTGGCTTGTAGCTTGCATTACGGAGCACAAGTCTTTTCCTGACCCTGCACCCCAACCTGGGACTTGCTGATTGGGCCGGAGCTTCGGGAGCTGTGTGCTGGCCTGCGGTCCCCACCCCCGGTCATCCCGTTGCTGCTTCCACCTGCCTGCTGTGCTGTTGCCGTCCCTGACCCACCAGTCTGGCCCTCGGCAGGAGGGTCCCCCCTGATGAGCCTGGTCCTGCTCAAGGTTTCTTCCCTCCTAAAGGGGAGTTTTTCCTTGCCACTGTTTGGCTTAAGGTTTTTCTCCCACTAGGGGAGTTTTTTACCTGCCATTGTTTATGTAATATCTGCTCGGGGGTCATGTTCTGGGTATGGGTCTCTGTAAAGCGTCTAGAGACAACTCTGTTGTATTAGACGCTATATAAATAAAATTGAATTGAATTGAATTGAATCCAATAATCTAACCCTTTTACATGTTCCTCACCAATCGTACATTTGATCTCCACTCTTTGCTGTCTATGATTACTATGGCAACTAAAGAAGTCAAGAGTCAGCTCTGACCAATTACAATACTGATTGCATTATATTTTTTAAATGAAAATGTAACACCCTGGGACCCTGAGTTGGAACAAGCTAATAGATGGATGGATGGGTGAAATTGTAATCCTTCACAGCAGAACATCGGTAATACAATGTAAAAGTGGAAAAAAGTTAAATGGTTTCCTGTTGGATTATTGTAAGGATGATTGATCTTGATAGCTGGAAATAGTCAATGGACAAAGGAAAAACACAGAAAATGGAAACAGAAGTCAAACAGCCCCTGTTGATACCTGACTCAAAAAGTCTTGTTTAATGAGAGGCAGCGCTGCCACTTGTGCGATAATTATCATATTTGTACGATAATTTCGACTTCCTTACGATCTACAATCAATAGTTGGAAGTGTACAATAACTTCACAATCCCTTCAGAAAAGCTTTTTTTTTTTCACGATTGTTATCTTCTATTAGTCTGATTTGGAATCAGATTCAGAAGAGTCATTTGTTCGTAATTGATCTGGTTTTGTTGTCACGTTTTATTAATTTTACTTCCACAACAGACAACACCTCCTTATTCCCAGCCAACGATAATGTTATGCAAAATAGGATTGTTTCGGTCTCTCTGTATGATTTGTATGGTGTATGGTCTGTATGGTTTTTCAGTATCTGGCAACACTGATAAGAGAAGATTCTCGGCCACTGAATTAATACCTTTTGATAAACAAAGCTGTCCTGGAGACGGAGCTTCACTGGCACAAAATGAGTCACATTTCTATGGGTTAACACCAGGCTCACACATGTAAATATGTCTAGCATCAGCAGTGGCCTTGTAGGAGATAAAGAGGTTAGCCTAAGGGCCATGCTAGGTGGCTAATTTCTCACCAACCTCTGAGAACTTATCGGCCTGATCAATGGCAGAAATAAATAAACTAAACCAGCTGACTGCTCTGGCAGCATTGGCTTTCTCGCTTAGCTCCGTCCTTTTTCCTACTTTAGTAACAAACAATCAAAAAATAAGCGGGATAGGCTCCAACATCTTGGATTTCTTGACAGTGTTTATATGAATTATTTTGGCAAAAGTTAGGAGGTAGTATTTATTTATTTCCTCTCCAAAAGACTTTGAATGTTTAAAATGCAAACTGTAACACAGGTGGTATGAAAAATCAAACTTGTGCAGACTCTGAGGGGAAATTCAAGGTTTTTAAAGTTTATGTATTCACTGTTAGCGTTTTGTTGCATCAAGTACCTGACACGCTGATTTTTTTTTTGACTTTGTGAACTCACAGTCATCATCTTTGGAGCTCACAAAAAAAAAGTTTCAAACAAATAACTTATTGTCCTTCAGAGACACATTCGACCTACCTTTTATTAGCAGGCCTGTCATTGCCAAATGTTCTCTGTTGATATATCTCAGTGGTGAAAGTGGATGACACAGAAATGTATTTGTTATTTTTGCAGCATTTGCATCTCAGAAAAGGACACCAACGTGAGCTGCGATGCTGTAAAATCCTGTAGGAGGTTAGGTGACGGTTCTCTGAGAGCTTTTTAACTGTTTGTTCTTGTTCAGGAGGTAAACAGACATCAGTTAGACTCTTTTTTATACTCTCACATAAACAGTCAAGGCTGAAACATGTCCAAGCCTCCAGCAACTCTTACAATAATAATAATATCCAATTTCCAAATATTCCCAGATGGCTTTGTGTTTGTTTTTTTTCCCGTAACCATCATCCCGTTGACTTAGTTTCATAACTAAGAGAGGTCTGAGGCACATGCACTACATGTTACCTTGCATTTCAGAAAAAAAAACCTCTTTTTACAGAACAGTAAAAAAAAAAAAAAAAAACTGCCTTTTTTTTTGTATTTATCAATTGGCCTACAGGACGATCTTCATGGCACACAACACTAAATGTTGCATTTTATTAGGAGTCACACGTGACGTTCTCATCTGCGCCCTCCTGCTGGGTTATATAACTCAAACATCCCTGCAGCCAGTGAGACAGAAAATGTCGTCTTCAGTTCACTGAGGCATAGCAGCCCCTGACAACCATTACTGTGGCCCCGTGCTTCCTCTACATTGTGAGCATGAATACATTTCAATGACTCCCACATGCTCAATCTTTCATGACAGGGATGTGTGTGAAATCTTAAGCCAGCCTCCATACCTACAGTGCAGGGCGAGGTGTACAGCTGGCAGCAGTATCAGGATAGAAAGCTGACTGGCAGAGGAAGGGGATTTTCATTTTTACATGCTGTCACAGCTTCCCCCCCCCCCCCCCCCCCCCCCCCACACTTCCATTCTCTGAGATTGGAAAGACCTATCTTTTATGAGCAACTGTCTGAAAAAAAAAGAAGAAAACAAGAAGCGGATAAAACCCCGTCATGAGAGAATGAAGAGTTTGGGAAGAAGATTCTTTTACTGATAATTAAACTTTTAGGATGGTTGAAATCATCCGACAGCAGTGCAAAGAATATTAAAGTACAACACACAGAGCGCCGACGTCGTTGTGTGCAGAATTGTAATGCCATCTTTTGCCACGTGGACCCGTGGAAAGAGCGGAGGCTAATGGTGCTTGCCAGTGGGGTCCTGATTTGATATTATAACAGATTGCTCTCCAGTCAGGGTCTAGCCAGTGGGAGAAAGGAGCAGCTTCTTTATTCATGTAGAAAATTGCGAGCACAAAGAGGAGAAGTAAACGTCACGGATGGGAGAGAGTTGTTTACACTCTAAGGGAAATTTTACACTTCAAAGGACCGTGGCTCAGTTTTGACAGTGAAAGATAAAGGTTATTTGAAATACATTTTTCCCTTTTATACTTTCCAATCCAAGAAGTCCATATTGGCCCTGCAGTATCTCAGTTGTGTACGGCTTATCGGGGCGTTCCGGTAATTAATTTGCGCAGTTAAACAATAGCATGTCCTCATCTGTGATGCTTAACTTTCCCTTTCATTTGTCACATCCTGCAAACCTTGCATGTCATGTGGTGAATCAAACAGACAACGTGGATGTGTGATTCTTTTTAAAAGAGAATGGCAAATGTGAAAGAAAGATAAAGCTCTGGGATATACTGTTGCTAGCATGAAAGATGGCGTGGAGGCAGGCAAGAACAAAGAACATGATCGAGATTTATTATCAGAATGATTCATAAAAAGCAGCTCTCGCTGCACAATCCCTGTTCTGATGCAAGAGGCTGTCACCTGTAACTGCTGCCCTCACTTTATCCCCATTTATTTCAGATGAAAGTCTTTAAAAATATTACAAAAAAAAAACAACACAAAAAACAAGGAGACTCCTGTTGTCTCAAATAATGTCTAGCAGCTGTAGTGGTGCAGTCACTCAGCTCACATGCAGAATGCACTCAAGTGGCTATGACCCAAGTCGAAAAAGTGTCTTTTTTATGTGTAAATCACCTTTTTGTCGGAAACTGACTGCCATCGCAAGCTGTTATCTGGACGATTTGTCAAATTAGCTGTCCTTTCCCATCTTTTGATGTGCATTGGGTTTCTTTGTTTTGTTTTTCTCATTTTGAGATCTGACTTTCCCATTTTTCCTTCTGAGCTAATACGGACGCAATCAGCATTTATATCCTCTTTCTGGAGATAAAAGCAATGTTTCGGTGATTAAAGTGCATCCTTGGATGTTTCTTTTCTTTCTTCTCATTCCCCCTTTCACTCTCAGCTCTGTCAGCTCCTGTTTGCAGGATTGTGTTGGTGCGGCAAATCTTAATCACTGGATGTGATGAAGTCAGTTCAGTACAAAAATAAATAAATAAATAAATAAATAAAAAAACCCAGATGCTACATCTGCAGAAATACACAAGTACTTTCATCTTAAAGTAAAATAACAGCAGCATTGTATGATTTAATGCACTGTGCTAATTGAGTTTTATGATGGACTGCTTCAGGTGTACATTGCTGGCTCTTACTTTCATGTTTCAGAAGTGGTAATCTACTGTTGGCTTCCATTTCTCTGATTAAAAAGCTTTATAATGAGAGAAAAGAAAAACAAAAAAACAACTGCACAAGCACAGCGAGTCCCCACAGAGATCTGTTAGTTTCCTACCTCGCTCTGTATGTGACCATTCAGTGTTTCCCCTTTATCATCTGATAAAATGTACTTGTCTATCTTAATCTCTTTCTTCTTCTTTTTTGTTTAAAATGGCTTGTGTTTTGTATATTTGACATAAGCAAATACATGAAGATGGTAATGACCATGTTACACTTCAGTGTTTCCTACAAGCTTCAATTTTTTATATCTGCCACTCTTATGGTTTTGTCCTTGAGCACTATTGCTGTGAAAAAAGAAAACACCCATGTACACGATTTGTGCGAGGGTGAAAAAAAAAAGTTAATTGCCATGTGAGCAGTGAGCCGTAGACAGGGTAAGAGAAGGAATGTGTTTGCCACCTCTTTACACCACTAAGGCGTGTAAACACATTATTTGTTTTTGCAATGGTTAAGATACTCTTCACAAAATGTTACTAAAACTGCCAGACTTGGAATCAGGCCTTTATTCGTGTTATTACAAACCAAATAGATCTACGGCAATCTGATCTTTGCATTTTTGTATCTATTCATTTTTTTAAGGAAATTGTCAAATGTCAAACAACATCGCTTTGAACATCTCAAAATGTTTCATCCATGCTGACATATCAAACCGAGGCATAAATAAGGAACTGCGTCTCTCCAGTAAACATACAAACACATTTTTCCTCATCTGGAAAGACGTTCGCTGTTAAAATTCAAAATTCGGCATAATATCCTTTGAATGTTGTCTTGTATAAATCACCATCTGTGAGATTTGACGGGAACCACAACCCTTGAATATTAAAACATTAAAAAGCCTTGCTGTGTGTGTAGGTGTTTTTTTTTTTTTCAAAGCTACTCCATGAACTGGACAACGTATTCGTGACGTGACCCGTGCCAGTGGACATTTAAGATAAAAGTCTTTATTGTCAACGTGCATTGTCGTACGTGAGCACAATGAAACTGGGGCTATCGGCACATTCAAGTTACAGGGAACATCCTGTTTCAGATGTTGTTTCTCTGTAAATTTAGAAATAACTGATGGTACGCTGCAAAATACTACACACAATTCTGCACAATTCTGCAAAACAACACACTATTTTCAACAAAGTTTAAAAAAAGCTTGTTTGTTTCAAGAAAAGTAGCTTCACCTTGTGTCTAGTGGCTAGACTGTTTTGCTAGTTTTAAGAATTCTAGTCAAGTAAGCTTTCTTACCCCATCAGTAGTTATTTTTGCTTAATATAAGACAGTTTGATTAGATTTAGGCCTATTACGCTTATTTTAGAGGGGCTTTGTTAAGTTTAGTAGCATTATGATGATTAAGGGATACTGGCAATCCGTTGGCTGAGAAGACTGTCAATCAAAAGACTTTGAAATGAATGTCTTGCTTTATATAAATTCACCTTATATGGTAGAGGATCAACGCCCTCAGAGTTACCATGGGTGGGAAATCAAACCATAGAGACCAAAATGTTGTTGTTGTTTTTTTAACCAGGCTGTAAATATGTTTAAGTTCTAAAGTTGGACATTGGAACATGAGAGTCCTTGGAGACTGACTCGTTTTCAGAGCCGGCCCCCAGCACCCAGGACTTAGAGAGATTAGACTCGGCCACTCAAACAACTAGGCTCGCATGTTATGTATATATTTGGGGATAAAACCTTTGGAAATGAAGAGACCTGGAACTTATTTCCTTGACGGTTGGCTTCAATTTGTAGCCGCACTTCGTTGCGTCGTACACCTGGAGCTGACGTGGATTCTCTTACGTTATGCTTCCTCCATGTGGTCAGGGGTGGTATTGCTACAGGGTGACACTAACCTGTAACCATGGGGGAGGACGTGCATGGTAGAAAAATGAGGACTTCTGAGCAGTATAGACAAGTGATTAGACTGGACAATGAAGGGTAGAATAGGTTTCGAACTGGGTTTTCCTTCGAGCATTCTGACCATATTTGAGGCCAAAGAAACAACAATGTTAAATTCATATTGTCACCTTAAGAAACATTGATTGTGTTTGTCTCATAGCCAGACATTTACCAAAATGCAAAATAATAGATGCAGTAAAAGCACAGATATTGCCATCCTTCCCAAAACAATTTCAATGTCCTCCTAACAAGTCTACTTGATCTACCGTATCCCATAATGGGACTGTGTAGCACAGAAGAAGATGGTAATGGTTACATAACCAATGTCCTGTATCATCACTTTTATGTTTTAATACCCTGTGCTAATAATGATTGCAGTGCACTGTACCGTGTGTGCAGCCAGTCACTGTGGCAGTTTTTGAGCCTTTATTCTGAAACAGCAGCGTTTCATGCTATTGATCAAAGTGATTACTGCACATCCTGTTATTAAACAGCCTTTTTCAAACTAAATATTAAATACTCCTACAAGTTAAGAAGTTCTGGGAACATGTCCATGACCACAGATTGTGATCAGTTCACTCTCGTATGCGGCTCCTGTGTCTGCGATATCAGGGGACCTTCAACAGGCTCGCAGAGACGTCACTCACAGAGTGAAATGTGATAGAAAATAGCAAAACTCTGTGTTATGTGCGTGCCACAGAGACATCCAGAGCACTCGCCTGCAGTCAGGCCATTATACAGCAGCCTTTTAGGTAGTACTACAGCCGAGCTGCCCACTCTGTAAAACAAAGAGGAAAGCCGGGGAAAAGAAAAAGCAACTCACAATCAGTGCGCCTTTCAAAGACTTCAGACTTTACTGAGTGTTTGGCCGAAGCTCAACAGCCCTCCAACTGAAGGAGGGTGAAAAGCACTTAGAGAGATTAGACTCGACCATGCAAACAACTACGCTAGCATGTTACGTAGATCTTTGGGGCTAAAACCTTTGGAAAAGGAAGTGAAGAAATGAAATAGAGTCGCTCCATTATGACTGACGTTCACGCGCCATTAATGAATGAAGACATTTGACGATGGAAAACTTCTACTGCCACAGCGTAAAATTCCAGGCTGTAGCATCTTCTAACAAATGCTGCTCGGATGTTCAGATCATCAACTTGCCTGATAATCAAGCACAGCTAGAGGTGGTCATCTGATACATTATTAAGGCTGATATTATAATAATATTGATGCAGGGAGAAAAAAAGCCAGAGCCTGAATTAATGGGGCGTATAATATGAATGTATTTAGGGTGAGGGTGATCTTAAAGTGTAGTTTCATTTCATACATGGATAATTGGGTGGCACTTTCTTTCCCAGTTTCTTCTCATCCCCGTCTACCTCGGTGGCAGATCTAGGATCCTTTAAGTAGGCCAATTTCTCACAGAAGTGTCAAGTACTTCTCCAACACTCTTTTACACATTACCCCCTTTTTTTAAAAAAAAAAGCCACATGTACATTTCATGTGTCATACATTGATCAAACACTGTGTAAAAATAACAGAAATGATAGAAATGATAATGATAATTTGAAAAAACTTTCTTTTTTTTTTTAGTAGATAGGAAAAAAAATATTTTCAAAACACACCAAAGATTATGCAAATCGCATGGATTGTAATTAGATTTAATATCGACTGCAACATGCGAAGGTAGGCATGCCAACAAAAGTAAGATACTGTTCAATAATTGCTGGCTCTAGTTGCTGCTTATTAATCGAAAAAAGTCTCATATTATGCTTTTCCTGGATTTTGAGGGTTCAAAAATATACTTTAGCTGCCACTAGCTGTTATTTTAAGAGATGGTAAGTGGTAAATAAAGGCAAGCCTGGAACTAACATACATACACACACATGTGTATGTATGTATGTATGTATGTATGTGTGCGTGCGTGCGTGTGTGCGTGCGTGCGTGCGTGCGTGCCTGGACAAATAGCCGACATTGTTGTTTTCATATTTTTAAGAGGTATGTTTCTTTGTGAGATGCGAAGTCAAAATTAGCAAACATGACTTGACTGTCATTTGTCAGCCTAACTTTAAATTCTACTGTTGTCCATTTGCCCCAGGACTTTGACGCTGTAGGATATATTTTATGAAAGTATACTGTAAGCTTAAAATGGCTTATAATTATTTTAATCAGGTAACACTGTACTATAATCACCTATCTATCTACATTATAAACTCGTACCTCTAGTCTGGTGCATTAACCGGAGGGGAAGCTGCGAGCCGACTGAATGCTGGAGCGCTCTCTCCGTCTCATTATCAAGGTCATAGAAGTGCTGCTTCAAGAGGTCTTCACTATTCCTCGGATAATAATCAGGTCTAAATCACATAACTGCACATATTTAGGGAAAAGTGCTCCCCGAATGGAGAAAAAAAAAGACATGGTCATTTGCTTATAAGTATGATAGGTTTACTCTCGAGGTTGAAATGTGCACATGAGGATTGAGATTTGAAATGGGGACAGCTTGACTTCATGTATCTGGATCCTCCATCCTGCCTTCTTGTAACAGCTAAAACAGATAATACAGGCAAGACAATAAAAGAAAAAGAAAAATCATTTAAACAAAAAAAGGAAATATTCAAATTATGCTCGATAGAAGAAAATGAGCAAAATAGCTGTGAAATTAAGAAAATTTAAATTACCGTAGATGACCATTTAGTAGCCCGGGCGTTTAATATGCTAAATCCACTTGGACCCCAGGCGTTTATAAGAACCAGGCGGGTATTTGCACCAGGCTACAATTTATTTTTGCAATGAGCAGCACCAGACCATTACTTACAAAGAACATATGAGATCACCATAGTACCACTGGAACTAAAATTGTACACACTGTACACAACACAACACCTCACGACGAGCTCCCGATCACAAATCGTGAGCTCGCAAGAAAATCAAGCGTGTTAGAAATCCTGGTTACTCCTCGTGAAGGAATCACAGTTGAAGCAGCTGCGACCCGATTTGACTCATCCTTTCACAGAGAGCATGTACAATCTCTGATGTTACGTCAAAAACTATTATTTTTAGTTTAAGTTTTGCAAATTCACATTACAAATCATGTTTTAATAGCAAAAAAAAGAGCGCATTTCCACGTACGGTGCAGGTCGCCGCGTACCCTACGCCGTAGGCTCTGCGTTGGTGTAACGCGGAACCATAAATCAGCCTTCAGTTGTGCGCTGTCTGCTCTTCAGAAAACCTCTTTTTTCTCTTCTCATTTTGCTGGACGCCGGGTTCCTCCGCCGAGACACAACTTTTGCGGTACGCGTTCTTTGTTGTGTCTAAAAATGATTCGCAGTGCACACACCCAATCAGAAACAGTACAGATATTTTGGGATCTTAATATATAAAAAAATAAAATTATAAATAATAAAGAATCCCCATAACTGATGAACTGGAGCTGATCAGAGCAGTATGAACGATACTGTACACAATACAATGCAAATACAGTGTTATTACCAGGTTATTACCGGTAGTCGCCCGGGCGTTTAATTGAACCAGCGTTTATTATGCCAAATGGGCTCGGACCCCGGCGGCTATTAGAGCACAGGTGCGTATTTGCGCGCGGGCGACTATTTGGTCATCTACGGTAATTAACATTTAACTTGGGGAAGCAAACCCAACAGGAACCAACAGGCGAGCAGATAACGGGCTAAAGGGAAAGGTGAGGACAGGATCCAAACTGGCATCTGACTGATGGGGTATAAATACACGGACTAGTTAGATAAAAAAGGGCAAGGTTGAGCGAGGCTGCTATAACAACATGGACAAATTTACTCAGTTACCCACTACAATACAATGTTACATTCCCAAATACTACTCAAAGCTTTACTGTGCAAAATGTTTATATGAACCCTGTCCGGAGTTTGGAGTCTCTGGGGTCAGAGGCCGCCGAGTAGGACCGGGGTCTGTGACGGTACGGGTTTTTATCAGCACCCTCTGCAGAAATAATTTCCATTTATGAGCATTTAGTAGACTGAGATTTGAGAGCAGCACATGCTGCCTTCAAGAACCCGCCTTTTCCAGGGGACGTCAAAAGATTTCTGACTACCTTACAAAGACGTGGTGGAGGAGGAGGGGCGTACAGGCGCCGGACTTGTGACGGATCAGCAGTCCTGATCCGTCATTAATAAAGAACATTTGGCACTTTTCCACTAGCACCTACTCGGCCTGGTTTCTTTTCCATTACAATTCAGCACCTGGAGCGTAAGTAGGAGGTTGGAGCGAAGCTGCTGTGACGTATTTGATTGTGTGATCTAAAGGAAGAAGACAACAACACTAAGGATGTAGAACCTAGAGGAGATGATATATGTGCTGCTGGGTCTGTGGCTTTTGTTCGATACCAAGTTAAAAAATGAGAGGGAGAGAAGCTTCAAGCGGCGAAGATTTTTAATTTTTTTGTTTGTCTCGGCGCTGCTGAAAAGTCCATTGGTGCTATGAAGTGACAGAGCTCCTGGTAGATCTTGTCGTTCCTTATCGCCTGTCTACATCCCTTTTTAATTCTCTCCTCAGCCACCAGGTTTATGAACATCTGCACCTCAGAGTTGGATCACCAAACAGACGTTTGTGCTGTATAATAAAATCGCCGCGAGCCGCGAGTCGCTCTCGCGCTGACTCCAGCGACCAATCGATGGCCTGTAGTGTGATGACGTCAGATCCATGGCCGGCTCAGCACGCTCAGAACCTCGGCAGAATAGATACAGAAAAAAGTATCTGCTTGGCACGGCTCCACCCGCCTCGACGGGGGCGTGGCGGGTAGAAGCGCGCTGAGTAGGTATTAGTGGAAAAGCGCCATTAGAACCTCAGCAGAGTAGTTACAGAAAAAGTATCTACTCGGCACGGTTAGACCCCTAGTGGAAAGGCGCCAAACCGAGGCGAGGCGAGTCGGGCTGAGTAGGTACCAGTGGAAAAGCGCCAATAGAGAATTTTGAAGTGAGTTGGATTTATTGCTTGATATTGCCAGCACCAGCACTTTTTTATGCATTGAAAGAAGGTGTGGCAGCAAAGTAGGACTTTATTTTTGGAGTGACCTGAAAAGCAACATCAAACTCTGGTGAGTTCATATCGTCTCCAAAGTGAAAGTAGCATGTTCTCCTCATGCTTGCGTGGGTTTTTCTCTGGGTACTCCAGTTCCCTCAAAGTTTTTCCATAATGCATGTCTGGCTCATTAGTGGTTCAGAACTGCCCATGAGCAGTGAGTATGAGTGTGTGGTATTGTTCTTTTATTTGTGGTCTTGCGCTGGACTGCTGACCTGTGTGTTACTCTACCTTTCACCCAAACAGGAGCTGGGATAAGTTCCAGCAGACCTCCATGACCCTGAATAGGAAGAAGTGCATGTGATGGATGAGTAGATAGATTTTCCATTCGGTCCGATGTTTTAATTTGGAGTTGAGAAAGTGTTTTTCTTTCTCCGTGTTGATAGGCTCAGCTCTGATTTCTACCTGGAAGGGACCACGGGTTGGAGCAGATGTGTGGCTCATTAATGCCACTGTGCTGCTATTATGAGAGATGGGGAAAGCATTTATTTTACTTCTGGGATTCTCTCACATCAGCATACAATAAATAGCTTTTTAAGATAGAGGTGTTGGCTTTAATATCCCAGTCCATTTGTAACCATAAAAGCAAGAAGCGTTCATCAGCGTTTTAAAAATTAAAGACAAGAGAATGTGAAGAGGAGTTTTTCCACATTCAGGGTAAAACCCTCGGAGGATCTGCAGACTAGATGATGCTTGGATTCCTCGATCTTTGTTTGTGCTTGTTCCGCCAGCAGTGGTTGACGGAGGAATATTATATAATATTATCTTACACATATATGGAGAAAGCCATTTCTCTCTGTGCGTGATGCTGTGAACACAGATTCTGCTTAAATGGCCCAACAGATGTTTTAATTTAAATACTGTAAATAAACCAACCAGATTGATTCCCAGACATAGCTTTAGATTTAAATTGAATTGTGAAGTGCAAATGTAATTCTCTTGTTAACACAGCCATAAATAGCAGCAAAGTGCGATGAACAGAAACCGAGCGTATGATGGACAGCTGTTCCGGATAACAAGCTGATTTTAACTGAACTCCTTGGAAATCCTTCATGTGGTTATTCAGCGGAGGGGTAATTTGTACCTGCCTTCTCATTCTGCAGCTTGGGCTGTTGAGCTTCTGCACATCAGCACAAATTATTTAAAATCTCAGCCATGTGCAGTGTTTGAAGCTCATGTATTTGATGTACATTTCAGGTGGAGTGAATAATTAAATCGGGAAAGAAAAAGAAAGCTTTTGTATTTGGAGCATCGTTAATGGAATAACAATGGCGCTTGCTGGAGGACATTTAGATATGTACATTTTAAATCTGGGTTTCTTTAGCTGTTGCCGTGGCACAGCAGGCTACGGGCCCCCTCACACAGATTCAGAGGCACGGATGTTGTTTTGCTTTACTTGCACTGCATTTTACTTATCCACAGGAAGCCACTCTTGATCTGAATAGCGTTGACCCATGATACAGAACCTGTCATCTTGAAACGTTTTACAGATCTCTCATTGGGGAGAAGCAAAACTTCAGTGTCACTCAAAGGGCAGTTATTATAAAACTTTAAAATACCATTTAAGGTCTACTCACCATCGGGACAAACTGTTTCCTTTCTTTGTACTATTATCATCGTAGCTCTTCCAACTATTATTGTTATTACTGCATTCGTCCTGACAACCCAAGGGCATGTACCCTTCACCATGGATTGATCGTTGATTTAGTTATTCCAAGCAGGTAATACAATATTTGGGTTTCAGAAATATGCATCCTCTAGTCTTTGTGTGAACAAGAGCACGTGGGATCTCTTGCACATGTATAACCCAGGCAACCTTCAAAAAGACGTTGTTTTTTTAACCCCAAACGCTCTGCATAAGGACCCTAAAAAAAGCCTGGATACATAACGTATTAGGACTGGAAAAAGGTGTAGTCTTTCCATGTCCTTGGGGTTTTTGTAATTTCCTCTCTTCTCTGTCACTGCTGACCTTCTTCATAACCTCTGAACACGGCACACCTCCATTTCTGTTTTGGTTTGCACACAGAAAACTGGATTTGCAGGGTAAACGCCTGTGGCACATTAATTTGAATACAATCAAATCCCCAGTACAATACTGTGACATGATTTATGCCGTTCTGCATTTTAGACTGCTAGAAGTTGTGGAATTAATATTTGCGTGCCAGTTTTTCCAAAGGCAGATCCATTGTGGAACGATAGTTAAAAGATATGAGATAGTGAATATACTCCCATTATGATGTGCTCATTTGGGATGCACAGGTTGTTTTCTTTCTCTTTTTTTTTTTTTTACTCCACATTCACAGGCAGACACCCGACACATCATGAAAGCCAATCTACATCACCCAACCCATGAAAGTCTGCTTATGTCAGTGCGGAGCGCATTATCAGATGTTGCAGCGTAGAAATAATCCTGCTGTCAGCCTTCATGTTGATCTGTTGGGAAAGCAATGTGATTTTGCTGCAGGATTCAGGCCTCCAGTCCTCAGTTGGCCCTGATCTTGGCTGGCGGGGGAGGGAAAGCTGTAAGTGTTGAACCAGAGTGTGCATGCAATGGTGTTATGAGGCTAAATTAGAGAATAAAGCCCCAAAAAAGGCACTTTTGCAATGGGAGAGCATGTAGTGTCAAGCAGGGCAGGGAAAATTTTGCGCTTTAATGAAGAGACCCAGTTTCTACTTAGCTTCTGTGCATTTTAAGGTATCGTCCTTTTAATTTGTCACTTTAGTGCAGTGCTTTAAGTGGGAAAAAATAAGTGCCGGTACTCTCCCCCTCCACTCATACAAATATGGGACTATGTAAATTTGTATATATATATATATATATATATATATATATATATATATATATATATATATATATATATATATATATATATATATATATATATATATATATATATATATATATATATATATATATATATATATATATATATTAAACTCTCCCACTCTGTTAAAAACCTCCTGTGTTTACCTTCACATTTCCGTTTGGCCGTGCATTTTGTCCCTCCAAGTTATTTCCGTCACAACCACGAGCGTGCCCGTCTAGCTCAACGGGATGAGCAGGCGACTTGCGTACAGCGAACGCGGGTTCGATTCCAGTCGCGGCATATTTTGCACCCACTTCCTACGAGTCTGTCTTTCACTGCACCTATCAAATAAAGTTGCAAGAGCCGCATGACACCGGCCAAAGAGCCGCATGCGGCTCGCGAGCCGCGGGTTGGCCAAGCGCGGCTTTACGTCTGTACGGCAAGCTTTGAGCATCAAAACGCCTTAATCAACAAATCAAACCTGTAGACTTTGGGGAGATCGGGGGGAGTTACTGACTGATGGGGAATCTGGGAAGAACAGTACCGGTACGCGCCGCACACAGTAAATAATTTCCGGTACGCTGATGGGTAAAATTTAGAAGTGCCGGTACTGCGTACCGCTCCGTACCGGCCCACTTAAAGCACTGCTTTAGTGGGTGAAGACTCTCAGGTCATGCAGGTCATGTAATCATACATATCTGAATAGAGGACAGCGGGACTTCGTTTCTCGAACCTTGAAGATGTTCCTCTTCACACCTCTCCTTCCTGCTGCTGAGACAGTCACACCTTGAGATGTTGAAAAAAACTTGGGTCCCCTTATGCAGGTCGTTAGGGTCTTCTGTCTAACATGCACGGTTTATCTGGTCAACATTAAGGTGTGAACAGGTGTGACGCCACCTGGTCAGAAGAGTCTGTGTTAGGTGAGACTTGAGCCACCTCCTCTGTTTAATATATATATTACCTTTATCCTCCAACGAGTCTTGACCTGAGAAGCTGGCACAAAACAGGAGACTCAGCGCTTCAGGTCAAGAAGAAGAAAGGAGGAAAAGTTCAATTTCCTTCTGTTCAAACATTTCTTTGTTTAGGTTTTAATAATGTTGTTTTTTCTCCTCTTTCATTTTCACTCTTTGTTTGATTTGGATTATAATTGCAGTGTGCTGTAGGTTCAGGCACCTAATATGTTTGTTTAAGCTTAGGAAAACAAATGTTTTGGATAGTTGGGGAATGAGAGCAGAATTCAAAAAGAATGGAACCAACTCTCGCAGCCACAGCGAGCAACCCTGAGGAGAAACCTCCACGGCAGCAGAAGCCTCCAGACCGGTGTGGCACAAGTGGCAGCTCAAGGGAGGTGTTCTGTTCATGTGGCTTTAGCTTTGCTGAGATTTTGAGCCTTATTCTGTTAAATCACCAACTTTTTGAAAGAATTGTGAATGCTCATTTGAATTCTATGCTGCATGAGGAGATCGTGCTGATAATTCTGGCAATTTTATTCATAGCCTTTTAAATGGTAAAGATCCATGACAGGAGAATTATGTTTGTGAGCGGCTGTTTTAGCTTTCCAAAGCCGAAAAAAAAAAGCTCAGGATAAGACATGTTGAAAAGGAAAGAATGTAAATATAAGGGAGGAACAACACACAGAGCAAGGAGATGGAAGTTTAAACCATTTCGTTATGGGGAATCTGAGATCATTGGTAATTTGAATGGACAAGCTTGGAGCAGTGGATGCAGTGGAAATGCATTTGCGTTCATTCACCGAGATATACTGTAGCTGCAGGAACAAATTCTGGGCTTCAGCACCTCTGTGCTTGACTTCCAGGCTATAGTATGACAAAGGACAGAGGAGCAGGCAGAGGAGCAGACATAAAGGAGGAAGTACTTCAGTGCTGGTTAACAGATGGTTATATCCAGGGCGTGTTACTGTGAAGGAGCTTCTCTGTACCAAGAGCAGAGGTGTCAAAAGTATTCACATTCATTACTCAGGTAGAAGTATAGATACTAGAGTTTAAAAATACTCCTGTAGAAGTTGAAGTATCATCTCAAGTTTTTTACTCAAGTAAAAGTATAAAAGTACTGGTTTCAAAACTACTTAAAATATAAAAGTAAAAGTAATGTAAGGGGGAAAAAAGCCATTAAGGACAAAAGCCATTGAAAATGAATGTATCTTAGTATAATGTAAATATATTAAAGAACCATATATGTGTACTATTGAGCATTAACATGTGTTTCAGAGAGCAGCAGATATGATGACTAGTTGCCTATAAGTATTGTAATGGTGCAAAAAGTCAAACTTCAGAGGCATGTTATCATTTATCCTAACCTTTATTGGAATGTACATCCAAGTTTAGTTGCAGGAATCTGAGGGAACGGATGTAAGAACAAAACTGGACAAGAACATCTGAAACAACCACAACCAAATTCACTCTATCCGGATGGAGCAATTTAACTGGATAGTTTTTTTTAAAGGCCGAAATGAAATAGAGTAACAAGGCTGTTTTTAAAATGTAAGGAGTAAAAAGTACAGATAATTGCGTGAAAATGTAAGGAGTAAAAGTAAAAAGTCGTCTGAAAAATAATTACTCCAGTGAAGTATGGATAACCAAAATTTCTACTTAAGTAAGGTAACGAAGTATTTGTACTTTGTTACTTGACACCTCTGACCAAAAGGCTACATGTGTGGGCGGGTTTGTGTGTGAGAGCCTTATGTATGTATTATGTATGTTGTATGTAACTGTTTTGTATTGTGTTGTATGTTTGTTGTTGGACCCTCTCGAAAACGAAATGATTCATCTCAAGGGGCTATCCATTAATACATTTACAACTACATTGCCTAAGCAGCTCAAGGTTTTGAAGTCTGGTCCTCGTGGTACAGTGTCCTGGATGTTTTAGAATACGTTTAGTTAAAGTTCTTGACTGACCACTGGGGGCTGCCTCCAAAAGTGACTATGTGATAAAATGTCCAACATAGTAGCAAAAACAGAGGAAGGCCCAAACAGAACCAAAACAAAAAAGAAGCAACAGGGGCAGATGGATGGAGATGATTATGCTGGAGCTGGGGCAACTGGGGCAGTGGCAGATACTGCAACCAGGCCATATGCTGAGGCTACAGGTGAGGCAGATGCACATGCTGCAGCAGGGGTGGATGCAGATTCTTCAGCAGTATCTCCATCTGCCCCCGCTGTATAGGCAGATGCTGAATCAGGGGCAGCTGGAGCAGTGGAAGAGGCTGCAACCAGAGCACATGCATATGCTACAGGTGAGGCAGATGCAGATGCTGCAGCAGGAGCATAGGGACATGCACTGACAGCCTCATCTCTGACTGGTGGGTCTCCATGCAGGCTCCCTCTGACGTAACCTGGGGTTGAGTGACTGAGAAGGACAACGTGTACAGCTTTGGACACCTCTGGAGCCTCAACATGCCAGACATGTGCAGCGATAACGAGACTCCTGATCAGCAGACTCCTGAGTGCCTCATTACTTTTCCAGCCTTCTGACAGAAATGCTCAGTCAAAAATCTCCCTGCTGGGTCCATTTCTAGCTGATCCATTTTGTTAAGAAGAGGTTTAAAGAGGACCCAAATGCAGGAGATCCGGAGGCAGGAGCTGCAGGCAAAAGTCATTTCATTTAACAAAACACGCTGCCACAAGCATTAAGTCCAGAAAACTAAAGGGGATGAAACTAATAAAAAGAACAGCAGAGGGTCTCGGGGAACACAAACTGGGCCGAAACAAAAAACGGACCTGCGGGGGAAGAAGGGAAAGACAAAACAAGCTATACACCCACAGGGCCTGATTGTTCACAGGTGAGTAATTCGTTTTTAATTGGAACACATTTCACCTCTAATAGAGGGTACAGGTGTTTTCATTTTTGTAATTTGTATACAATTTTCTGTTTTACTTTTGAGGCTACTCTTCGTGCACTGGAGATGCACCAGAGGCCATGCTGTGTTTGTGAGCCGCAGCATGGCTGATTTAAACCCTCTGGCACGTATATGGCTGCAGTTGTGTGGGAACTGTAAATTGCATATCTTATTTCAGTTATTCAGAAGGCAATTATACAAAATAATTCATTACCTTGATGTTTACGCGGCTCAATGATTCATAGGCTAATATAGTATCTTAACCTTGTGCAGGTGAGAAACCAGAGACGGTTCAACACATAACATGGAGCTATTAAATGAAGAAGATAAGCTTTTATGTTTTCACAAGGTTTATTTATTTTAATTTTGTTCGACAGTTTTGCTTTGCTTCTTTAATAGAACCCTGCATCTGAAGGTATGGACTAATGTACGGCACCGCATAAAAACGCTAGGCTAGCAGCGAATAAAGCTGCACACAGATATGCTTTTATAGCAACCTAAATCACAAAGCAGAAGTAAAGGGAAGTGCTCGTGATTCAGACCCCTCCTTGTGAATTTTTGGATTTGTGACAAACTCCTCCACACGCATGAGAGGAAAAAAAAAAACAAATCAAAACTTCAAAAGTCAAGTCCAAAACTGTTGCCTGGAGTGTTTACTCCAGACTTTG
The DNA here is from genome assembly GCF_033807715.1 of Cololabis saira. Taxonomy (NCBI): domain Eukaryota; kingdom Metazoa; phylum Chordata; class Actinopteri; order Beloniformes; family Belonidae; genus Cololabis; species Cololabis saira. The sequence continues at coordinate 40,988,775 of NC_084590.1, forward strand.
TAGTGTCAGCTTTTCCGCCCCTTCTGTCTGTTGTCTCTTTAAGTACGACATGATCAGAGGCCAGTCAAACTGGTAAACACGGCTGCACGCACTTTACTGACAGGCATTCTGGAGTAGCAACTTCAGTGTAGTCAAATATTCATTTGTTGTTTCCATTTTGAGTGTGAAAAGTTGTCTGTTCTTTACATCAAGGTCTATCTTGGATACTCAAGGCCAGGCGGAAAAGGGACTGTTCCCTAAACTGTTTCAACAAATGTGTGCGTGTGACATTATAAAACAGCATTTTAAAATCCTCATGCATAATTTTTTAGTGGAGAATGCACTCAAGAGAGAGTACATTGCCAGTGGGCACATGTGGCAGAACTTCTATTATACATTAACTTGTGTTTTTATGCCGGTTCCAATTTAACTTTGAGAAAAAAAAACAGCATAGCAACAATACAAAAAGGAAAAAGTCACTCATCAGTGACTTTCCTTAGCTTGTAAACGGTCCTAAATCACAGCAAACCCTCTCCAGTGGGTAATTCCAGACCTTATCTGATTAGCCAGATGCAGACGCTGTTGGTTCTGCCTCATCACACTCATCTTGCTCATTGTTGCAGAGGCAGACATGAGACACAACCAGATTAAAGCGTCCTCTGATGAAATGTGCCGGCGATCCCACCTCACAGATGCCGCTTTACACTGAATCACAAACACGGCGAAGCAGCTTCTGATAGGACAGGAGTGCGGCCAGCGGTGTGCACCCAAGTGAGACAAAATACAGCCAGATAACAAATCACTGGCTATGGCTCCTGTGCTGAAAGCTGCGGTGGCAATCAAATCGTTGAGCTCCATCATGGACGAGGCGTCGTACTGGCGATGAGGTGAGGACGTCTGAAATGATGAGTAGTGGAGCCCAAACACACAACAGATCTCATCATGTTGCTTTGTTTAGCGTAACGGCAGGTAGGTTTTCTAACTGTACAAAACAGATTCATCTTCTTGACCCTGAAGAAAAAAGCCTTCAGTCCTCCTCTTGTCCAGTGTCTCTGCTCCAATGCACCAACTGCTTGCACTTAACTCAGATTGAAAATTATTGTTTTGTTTTAGATTCTGTAGCATTTTGGACGCAGTGTGTCTCTTGAGGGATGCTCCAGCTCTAAAAGCCAAGACAACTTTATTTATAAAGTACTTTACAAACAGCAGTCACTGACCAAGGTGCTGACATACATTTAGGCCCAGTTTACACGGAGCAAAAACGGTGGTGTTTTCATGCGTTTTGGCCGTTCGTTTTCACGAAAACGGAGCTCAAAGTCACCAAAAACGATCATTTCTAAAAACTCTGGCCAAAGTGGAGATTTTCAAAAACTCTGTTTTCACGTTTGCTTGTAAACGGAGGAAAACTGAGATTTAGGCTTCATAACGTCACATTATACAACAGAAACGTCACCAGCATCATTTGTGCGACCTGTGTTTACAATTTGTTTGGCCACCGTCAATATTTTCTTGTATTTTACCTGTTTTATATTCTAAAGTCAAACTTCTCTGTCACTCTAAACGAAAGACTCTCGTTCCGTTTTGGAAGTAACTGGCAGTCCAGGCTGATTTATGGTTCCGCGTTACACCAACAGAGCCTACGGCGTAGGGTACGCGGCGATGCACACCGTACATAGGCTACGCCGTCGATTTAACGCGGAACCATATTATTCAGGCTTCACACGTGTCATTTGTTGATGTTTTTTTCCAGGATTCCGATTGGCTAGCATGACTTTACGCTTCTCGTTACACTGCCCCCTGCAGGTTTGGCTGCTCATAGCACCTTAACACCGTATTTAACGAGGATATTTTTCAAAACGTAGAGGGGGAAATATCCGTTTTTGTAAATACCCGGCTATGTGGAAACGTGGCCTTAGAATAAGATAAACAATGTAAAGGTAAAGGAGAAGAAGACAACATGATTGAAAAAACAATAATCAACATCTCACACTGGGACCAAAGCCGAGCAGAAGAGGTGGGTCTTAAGAGAACAAAGGATTTGAGATGCCTGGAGTCATTGGCTGTTTCTCAATACACATTCTTGTTTGTACTTTTACCCTCGTGGGCTCCTGAAATGCCTTCAGATGCAGCCGAAGTGCTGTCTTAGTTCAAAGTCTGCAACCAGCCAAGTACAGTTGAAATCCCCTGATGTGCTCCTGCCCATTTCCCCAAAGTTGAGTCTACTGGAGACTTGTCTTCAACTGAAAATATTCCAGACTGCATTTGGTATCAACAATCAGAAGTAATGTTGGAGGAGCAAGCTCACAATTGTAAGGTGCAACTTCAAAATACTGGCTGTTGGAGGGGTGTCAAATTAACAAGTTATTTGTGATGAATTAATTACAGGCATATTCAGCGCGTTATGTTTTTTTATTGCTTTATCTATTTCTTTAATCTCTGAATTTAAAGGAAAACACCTCAAGTTGATACTTTTCTCAGCAATTTTTAGGTGTGATTAAAAAATAGATTAATTATATGAATTAATTACAGATCTTAATTAATTAATTGCTCATTTTTTTTATCACTTGGCAGCATTATGTATAACAGAATGTAGTTGTAAGATGTTTTTATGTGATAATGTCCACTCTCTTAAAGTTACACAAGGTTGTTTTTGCTAAATATTAAGTCCCACTATGATCAAATGAATTTCTATGTTATTACAATAAAAGACATAGGCTTACATCAGACTTTTGTCTGAACCTGCCAAGTTATTCTCTACATTTTGTGTTTGGCGCACCGATGCAGAGCAATCATCTTTACAACGGACTTTTGTGACCGTGTAATGTTGTTCAGATGTCATTATAATGGCGCGTGCTGATTCAGTTGACATGGTTTATGTCTCCGTCCGATGAAGTATCAAAGGAAAATGTTTTGCTGAAGAGTGGAGCAGCAGTGTACACGCCTGAGGCGAGTTAAACCACCAATTGTATGTCGAATCAGCCTCTCGGAGGACCCAGTTAACTTTCTCCTCACATGTCTCTATCATCAGCTCGCGAGCCCTCTGCTGCCGGCTGGACAGTTTTGCCGTAGGGCCGCAAAACAGAGGGATTTTCAAAAAGGAACATCTGCCAAACACAGTCCAATCAAAGAATCAAGCTTGCTGGATTTTATTTTTCTTTTTTGGGGAGGAGGGGAACCAACCCTGGAAAAGGAAAACTATTTCAAGATTTCTTTTTTACTCTCCGCCGCGGTGTAAGAGATGAATTTAGTTACTAGAAATTTTCTATGGGAGGTGAATTTTGTCGCTACAGTCGGCGTCTAATAACAGAGTCAGAGTTGATGTTTCTTTCTATGACTTTCTGCCTCTTTGAAGAAATGAGAGGAAATGTTGTTGTGTTTTTTTTCTTTTAAATGCAGAACTTGTCAAAAGAGATTAAAGAGTATTGGGATGTGATACACAAATATGACAAACTTATGATAACAGCGATGGATTGGAAATGGAAATGTTGTATACAGTTTAAATAGATCTTTTTAAATCACATCATTACCCACCCTGCTGTCAAAGGGATATTTTCAGTTCTTGATTCTGCTCTGAACATTAGAAAAAAGCCACAAATTCTTTGTAGCCATGTGTAATTTGTGCTTCCTGCTATCAAAATGACACCACTGTCTTCGCTCGATCATCTCGAATACTGTTATCCTGCATTTTCTCCAAAATTCGACAAGACGGCAGTATCATAATTATTTCAGTAAAGATAATCTCCACGGAGTTTGTGAGGTTTGAATCCCCAAATTTGATTTATTTTTGTGACTGTATATAACTGTGTCTGTTATTTATGTAAAAGTGCTTTTTAGATTCCCATCCATCCGTGCATCCATTCATCCATCCATCCATGCATTCATGGATGCATGGATCCATTCATACATCCATGCATCCATGGATCCATGGATCCATGGATCCATCCATGCATATTCTTATCCAGGGTCTAGCCCCAGTCCATCAATTATGTACACTGCACATCAAGTTTCATAAAAATCTATGTAGACTCATTTATATAATTCTAAAAAATGCAGAAGAATATATGCATATAGTTTTTTTGTATACTTCGTAATAGTGGGGCAACTCTGATTTAAATACAGTCGTGTGATCTCTTTTGATTGTTGTGTTTATGTATCATGACATGGGAAAAAATGGGTTGCTCACTATCTGATTATAAATTATACAAATGCAACCTTAGACGAACAACACTTCATAAACTATACATTGACTATACATTGACATATATATATATATATATATATATATATATATATATATATATATATATATATATATATATATACATATTTTTTATTTTTCTGACACTTTGTTGTAGATGCACCAGAATTTTTGGTGTTATTTGTCATGTTTCATGGCCCATTTTCAGCCAAGCTTTAGTTGATGGACAGATGGACGTCAGGGTGGCTCATGATGCTGCACTGTAAGCCCAAATCATCACCTCATCACCACCGTGCCTGACAGTTGGTACACTGTCTATTAGTGGGAAGATTCACAAATGTATAGAATATTTTCCACTTATCAATTATATTTCTCTTTGTCGTTGATGCGAGATGCTCTGCTCTTATGAGAGTTAGACGTGTTGGTGATCACCAGCTAAATAAAGTATTTTCATGATTGAGATATTATTGAAAGAATAATGGATTTGTACTTAGAAAACACCAGGTGACTCAACTACCTATAGTGGTCTCCCTTCTCTACAATCAACAAAAACATTGCAAAGTAGCTTTGACTCTAATCTCTTTGTGTCTCTTTGCGTTTTGGCACCAAGTCACATATTAAAAACAGCGGTCAACAGTTGCTGTGAGATGAAGCTAGGTCACAGAAACCCATCAGTGTGGGAAGAGGTACAGAATACTAAAGTCATTTAATTTCATCAATTTAACTTGATACTCCCTTTTCAAATAAAAAAGAAGAAACTCCTTGGAATTACTTTTAGAGTTTAGCATGTAGAGTTCTGTTTACTCTTTTAATAAAAGCAGTAAGGTTGTATTTTCAAGCTCTGTCTTTGGTTTATTTAGTTTTTCTTAATTATACACGACAGACATAGTAATAAACAGGTGTGTGTGTGTTTTTTCTTTTCCCTTTGTCCTCATATATAAAGCCTGTGTGTGGCCTTTTTTACACTAATGTATTTTGACATTAAAATGCAGAAAACAAAAAGCTTTTAGATAGCCCTGCTGTTCTCACTTCACCATGATTTACCATACTTCCTGTTCTTCTCTTTCCTGCATGTGAAAACACACTTACTTTTGTTTTAAAGTCACACACCTACACACACATTTCCTGTTCCAGTCTTATTCAAGGTTTTATTAGTGGTAATTCTGCCGAGCAATATTCCTGCGTGTCAAAAGATCTTCTATCTCCGTTCGTGAGTAATGCAAGTTTAAATATGAAATATATGACGAGAAAAATTCAGTGTCTTCATTCAGTAATTAGCAAATGATAAGTGTCGTTTGTTCAAAAAAAAAAGCCCTTGAAAAGAAAAAGTGTAACACTAACCCCTCAGAGGCTGAATGAAGGATGTACATTATCTTATGACTCTACTGTCTGCTCTCTCTGCTGCCTCATCAAACAATGCCATTATTCCAGATCAGCATGTCTTACATGGGTAGATAAGAACTGATAAATTATACAGCACTTATATACTGCAAGTGGCAGACAGCAAATTCTCTACAGCAGTTATATTAAATCTCCTTTCGTTTGAACCTGTGTATAACTTTTGCAGCGTGCCGCCTCATCTCCCTTTTAAAATACCTCTCATTTGTCCTCTGCAGAGTTTTTTGATGTCCTGCAGCACATATTGCTAAACAGTTGAGTGCATGGATAGACTCCTTTGGAGATCAAAATTCTAATTATGTAAATGAACAAGATTTTATTTTAAGATTTAGTGCTGATAGTGAGCTTTCCGTTTTTGGTATTATGCTACTCTGCTTGGCTGGAAGGTCAGTCACTGTCTTTCATTATATGTCCAGCCTTGAGGTTTTACCAGCAAAGGATAATCACTATTCTGCATTAATATGCTGATCAAATCCAGGGTTCCAGGCATAGATGGTTCCTTTTTCATTCCCACATCTTCCATCAGATATTCAGCATCAAATTTGCTCAGACATCATGAGTGCAGTCTTGAGCACACTGTACCTGCTACAGGGTTACTCACTGACACCATAGAAGGGATCCTGCATCCCGGATGTCCATTTAAGTAGGACAGGAAAGCTCTTGAGGCTACACCTGATTGTTGATGTAATTTACAATCTGTTTGGTTTGAGCTGTAATGCATATTAGCAGCCTTTTGCAGAGGGAGCAAATACTAAACACGCAACACCCCCCATTGAATTGTGCGTGATAAAACATGAACATTACACATTAAGTCCTTCTGTTTTGAGATGTGTATCAACTGACGCCAATTGATCCCTGAACTGCCACCAGTTGAGTTAATATAGCTATAGTTTGGGATTATTGCACAAATATAACCTTTTTCGGAATCCCTCTAAAGGGAAATTGGAAAGAATTTGTCAGCAAGTAACTGTGCCTTGGTAAGCTTTGCATAATGCAAAGGATGTGGAAGTCCTATAGTGGTGCTGATGCAGTCAGAACAAGCACATCATGCCTTGGAGCATCACTGTCATACCCATAATCAAAGTAAAGAATGTCGTCTCCACTTTACTTTCCCTCCTTGTGAGAAATGCTTGAAGAAAAGTTTGCCACCCATGCCAAAACGGTTTTACATATGACAAATGGCATTTCAAATCTGCTTACAAAGTTAGAGACAAAACGTAATGCTATCTGAAAAGTATGAAAAAAAACAGCATTTTGATAGGTGGATTCAAGGAATAAAATTGGATGGGAAAATAAGGACATCCCCTACGAGTGAAGTTTTGCCAGAGGTTATTTTCATTATTCAAATATTGAGCCAAATCATCAGGTTTAAGTCAGAAAATGCTGAACATAGTAACAAGCTTCAGTAAACCTCGCAGCGCACATAGATTTGTACTTCACAAACTCACCGCACACACAAATCTCTGAGCAGTGATAACTGTCATCCTGAAGGTCAAGATTTTCAATAGCTCATCTTCAGAATTTGAGATAGCCAAGGTATGAAGAGATGGAGATAGAATGAGAAAAAATGATTACTGTGAAATCTGGCATTTTCTGGATGAATGCACTTTGGCACTCGGAGGCTGATTGTGAGTGACACTGTATGACCAGTCCCAAACTGTCAGAGCATCTGTGCTGTCAGAGACAGAGAGGGGAGAGAAGAGGTCTGGGTGTGTTATCATGCGTCTGTTATTCTCTGGCTGAATAACTTACAGCTGGAAGATTATATTCGACATCAGTATCGGGGAATAAAGTCACTTTGGTATTCCTTCCTTTCCTAGCAGCTGTCTGTTAGGGGATTTAAAACATAACAGACCGCTTAAACAACCTATTGTACTTCTAAACAAAGCAGATAAATTATCGTCTGGACTGAATTCATTAGATATGGGAAACTGATTTGCTACTAATACACTCTTTGATTTTGTGTCAGAATGATTTTAGCACATTTGTCAATGTCTGGCCTTTATCATAGCAGATTTTAAGACGACACGCTTAGTAATTTCTCATTTTATAGTCTATGAATTGTTTGAAAAGTCAATTAATAATTTTTTTTTTAATCAATGATTCGGAATTGGTCCTAGCTAACTTGGGGAGCAAAAAGCCAATGTGGTATAAACCAACAGGTGTGGCTTATACCCACTTTTTGTTAAAAAATACAAATAAAATAAACAAAAAAAGAAATGGGTATTAATTAGTAGGTCCATGCCAACAGTAAAGATTAAACAGCCTGTCACAAAGCTTACAAAAACATTTTTCAAACAGTTTGGATTTAATTAAAATCATTCCCTTATTAAAGCAATGTCCTTTGGGGCTTCCCCAAAAAATATTAAGTACCACAAAATACAAAATACACCCATGAAATCTTAGCATTGTGGCTTGTGGTTTTTGCACATCGACCAGGAGTGGTTCAGGGAACTGTGCCAGGCGAAACTAATTTAACACAGCTGCAGTAGATCTCTAATTGGCCTCTCCCTCTATTTGCGCAGAAGCAAGCGAGGCTTCGGAGGGGAAGGATCTGCAATTCAAAGACAGTGTGTTTACCAAGGACTGGAGTTGTTCCTTTGAAATAGAGCGGGTTGGATGGGTGGAATGACACTTGCTACTAATGCTGTGTGTGTTGGGACAGAAACCAACATAGCTGGAAAAAAAAATGTTACATTAGCAGCAAAAACGGCGACGCGGGTCCGCCTTCCAGTAGGCCCACCACCGCAGGAAGGACCATGGCAGGCCGGTGCATTGTGGGCTGGGTAGCAGTCGTGGCGGGGTGCCTCGACGACCCAATCCCTGGACATCAACCCTCACAGTGGGGACATGGAATGTCACCTCGCTGGGGGGGAAGGAGCCGGAGCTTGTGCGTGAGGTTGAGAGATACCGGCTAGAGATAGTCGGGCTCACCTCCACACATAGCTTGGGCTCTGGAACCCAGCTCCTTGAAGGGGGCTGGACCCTCCACTACTCTGGAGTTGCCCAGGGTGAGAGGCGGCGGGCTGGTGTGGGCTTGTTAATAGCCCCCCAGCTCAGCCGCCATGTGTTGGAGTTCACCCCGGTGAACGAGAGGGTCGCTTCCCTGCGCCTTCGGGTCGGGGATAGGTCCCTCACTGTTGTTTGTGCCTACGGGCCGAACAGCAGTGGGGAGTACCCGGCCTTCTTGGAGTCCCTGGGAGGAGTACTTGATAGTGCTCCAACTGGGGACTCCATTGTTCTACTGGGGGACTTCAACGCTCACGTGGGCAATGACAGTGATACCTGGAGAGGCGTGATTGGGAGGAACGGCCTCCCCGATCTGAACCCGAGCGGTGTTTCGTTGTTGGACTTCTGTGCGAGTCACAGTTTGTCCATCACGAACACCATGTTCAGGCATAAGGGTGTCCATCAGTGCACGTGGCACCAGGACACCCTAGGCCGGAGGTCAATGATCGACTTTGTTGTCGTTTCATCTGACCTTCGGCCGCATGTCTTGGACACTCGGGTGAAGAGAGGGGCTGAGCTGTCAACTGATCACCACCTGGTGGTGAGTTGGATGCGCTGGCGGAGGAGGAGGCTGGACAGACCGGGCAGACCCAAACGGATTGTGAGGGTCTGTTGGGAACGTCTGGCTGAGCCCTCTGTCAGGGACATCTTCAACTCCCACCTCCGGGAGAGCTTCTCTCGGATCCCGGGGGAGGCGGGGGACATCGAGTCCGAGTGGACCATGTTCTCTGCCTCCATTGTCAACGCGGCGGCTCGAAGCTGTGGACGCAAGGTCTCCGGTGCCTGTCGTGGCGGCAATCCTAGAACCCGGTGGTGGACACCGGAAGTACAGGATGCCGTCAGACTGAAGAAGGAGTCCTACCGGGCTATGTTGGCCGGTGGGACTCCTGACGCAGTAGATAGGTACCGGCAGGCCAAGCGGGCCGCGGCTCGGGCAGTCTTGGAGGCAAAAACTCGGGTCTGGGAGGAGTTCGGGGAGGCCATGGAGGAGGACTTTCGGTCGGCCTCGAGGAAATTCTGGAGGACCGTTCGGCGCCTCAGAAGGGGGAAGCAGTACTCTGCCGGCACCATTTATGGTGCTGGTGGGGAGCTGTTGACCTCGACTGGGGACATTGTCGGACGGTGGAAGGAATACTTTGAGGATCTCCTTAACCCGACTGACATGCCTTCCACTGAGGAAGCAGAGGGTTGGGGCTCGGAGGCGTGCTCATCCATCACCCAAGCCGAGGTCACCGAGGTGGTTCGTAAGCTCCTCGGTGGCCGGGCACCGGGGGTGGATGAGATTCGCCCTGAGTACCTCAAGTCTCTGGATGTTGTAGGGCTGTCTTGGCTGACACGCCTGTGCGACATTGCATGGAGGAAGGGGACAGTACCGCTGGGGTGGCAAACCGGGGTGGTGGTCCCTCTGTTTAAAAAGGGGGACCGGAGAGTGTGTTCCAACTACAGGGGGATCACACTTCTCAGCCTCCCGGGGAAAGTCTACGCCAGGGTACTGGAGAGGAGATTACGGCCGATAGTCGAACCTCGGATTCAGGAGGAACAATGCGGTTTTCGTCCCGGTCGTGGAACACTGGACCAGCTCTATACCCTCCGCAGGGTGCTCGAGGGTTCATGGGAATTTGCCCAACCAGTCTACATGTGCTTTGTGGATCTGGAGAAGGCATTTGACCGTGTCCCTCGTGCCATTCTGTGGGGGGTGCTGAGTGAGTATGGAGTCCGGGGCCCTCTACTAAGGGCTGTCCGGTCTCTGTATGATCGAAGCAGGAGTCTGGTTCGCATTGCCGGCAGTAAGTCAGACTTGTTCCCGGTGCATGTTGGACTCCGGCAGGGCTGCCCTTTGTCACCGGTCCTGTTCATAATTTTTATGGACAGGATTTCTAGGCGCAGCCAGGGGCCGGAGGGGATCCGGTTTGGGAACCTCAGGATTTCATCTCTGCTTTTTGCAGATGATGTTGTCCTGTTGGCTTCATCAGACCGGGACCTCCAGCATGTGCTGGGGCGGTTTGCGGCCGAGTGCGACGCGGCAGGGATGAGAATCAGCACCTCCAAGACCGAGGCCATGGTTCTCGACCGGAAAAGGGTGGCATGCCTTCTCCGGGTGGGTGGAGAAGTCCTGCCTCAGGTGGAGGAGTTCAAGTATCTCGGGATCTTGTTCACGAGTGAGGGAACAATGGAGCGTGAGATTGACAGGCGGATCGGTGCAGCGTCCGCAGTAATGCGGTCGATGTACTGGACCGTCGTGGTAAAGAGGGAGCTGAGTCGAAAGGCGAAGCTCTCGATTTACCGGTCAATCTACGCCCCTACCCTCACCTATGGTCATGAACTTTGGGTAGTGACCGAAAGGACAAGATCGCGGATACAAGCGGCCGAGATGAGTTTCCTCCGCAGGGTGGCTGGACGCTCCCTTAGAGATAGGGTGAGGAGTTCGGTCACCCGGGAGGAGCTCGGAGTCGAGCCGCTACTCCTCCACATTGAGAGGAGTCAGCTGAGGTGGCTTGGGCATCTGTACCGGATGCCTCCTGGACGCCTCCCTAGGGAGGTGTTCCAGGCATGTCCCACCGGGAGGAGACCCCGGGGAAGACCCAGGACACGCTGGAGAGACTATGTCTCTCGGCTGGCCTGGGAACGCCTCGGACTCCCCCCGGAAGAGCTGGAGGAAGTGTCTGGGGTGAGGGAAGTCTGGGCATCCCTGCTGAGGCTGCTGCCCCCGCGACCCGGTAACGGATAAAGCGGGAGAAGATGAGTGAGTGAGTGAGTGACATTAGCAGCAACAACAATGACATAATTGTTTACTTAGTGGAAAACCAATGAAAAGTGGCAGCTGTCCTGACAAACTTGTTATCAACAGTGCCACTGCTAGCAGTAACGGGTGACACAGTTGACATCCTGCATCCCTGTAAGGTCATGCAAATTAACAGTAGTGTTCTATTTACTTTATTATGTCAATTGTAGAATTTCCTCAAACTGAGTCCTATCGGTGGCTTGTAGCAGAAAGCGCCAGGGAGATAATTGCATAACTTTGCATCAACCAGGTCTGTTTTCCAACTTCAGAGATTCTTAATATGGTGAATAACATTCAGATAGTAGTTATGGTGAACACACATTTTACACACAACAAGCTCCTTTTCTGTGCAGACATGAGCTTCCTCCAACACCCAGAAACATATCGCAACAACTTTCCACACAATTCCACTTTCACAAAGGAGAAGGCACGTCTGATTGAATAATATAACATTTGTAATGAGTATTTATGCGTTAAAAACAGTTTGAGAAGATTTCAACATTAGATAAATTTTCAATTAAAATGTGACTAATCATGATTAACACAGCCATGCAAGTGATGATTAAAATTATCACTTGGCAGCCCGAGATAATGTTTCTGCGTTGCTCTGGTATGGTCTCCTATAAATGGCATCTTAACAACGGATGCAAACGCAATGGTCTCAGGTTTCTGCATGGGTATCACCTACACCCATTTATCTCATTTCAGGATAGCGAGAAGCGGTAGCTTAGCCCCTTCCAATAAAGGTGAGGTAACATGTTACATCTGCTCACACTTATACCTACGATCCATAATTAACGCGCATATTTTTGGACCAAGTACTTGGAGGACGACCACAAAGAAAGTAGGGGGATTTTACAAGGCGAGGTCCTGTTAGTGAACCTTTTGTGCTGCTTGTTTATCAGCACAATTTAGGTCCAAAACTGCCCATCAGACTTGACTGAATTGGATATGATGTTTGCCAACCTTCTCAGAGAACGTATTGAATTTTCTGTGAGGAAAGTGCATTTGACATACTTTCAGAAAATATATTTATATTTATGGGTATGGGCTGTGAGCAAGACAGCAGAAGAATTGTAGATTATTGCCTTGTATACCCTGAAAGAAAATACAGAAGTGAAAACATGTTTTAAACACCAAAGAACTTCCAGGATTTAACGTTTTCCTGTAAGTCTTTGGAGTCGTGACATATTGTTTGTTCAACAACAGCTCAAAAGCTGTCTTTTCTCTTTTAAAGTGCTTGATGGAAATTGTAAATGAAGTGCTCTTTGTCAGATGTCTTTCTCTGATCTGGCATTTTAGACAGTTTTTCAGTAGATCCCCATGTTGTTGTCAGGTTGCGTGTGCCTTGAGATTTATGATGCAATCGCACAGTCTGTATAAGAATGTGTGTGTGGTTCAGGATATTATTTGTCTCAAAGTTCTGCAGCCCTTTTTTTTGTGTCAATATGAGAAAGTAATTGTAATATATCTGAATACGGTATCTCGTCAGAGAAATATTAATAACCTGTGCTGCTTCACTGTGCGTGGAGATGATGACATATTTGAAACATTGATCTGATTGGAGAGCACATGAGGTGCAATTGTAGCCGGCTGCATGAAACAAAGGTTTTCTGTGGCTGAGGGAGGCAGTTAGGCTGCTTTTGTTCTTCTCTGCAAAGCTCCTGTTGGGTTGACCTGAGTCGGGATGACATATTCACCTCCTATCTTTAGTACCTATTTCTGGATGACTGTAACTTACTCTGACATTGCTCGGGGCAGCACTTCCTCTGTATTACTCAGAAAATAAAATCTTCTTAATGTGTTTTGGCTCTTATTTATCTCAGGCAAAAGGGAAAAAAATATGAAGAGTAAAGAGGAACTACATGTGCTTTCGGTGTTTAATAAGTACACAATTTAGCCGCTTTTTTATTGTTGTGGTAGAAAAGAGCAATGTGTAATGTGAAGCCAAATATTACATTTATGCTCCACTCTCCAAGTAAGAATTGAATAATTGTAGCTGCGCAAAGTGAGTTGGTCTACCCTCGCAAGAAACGAGAAAATCCACAGTCATACCTCTTTGGAATTCTATGGTGGCAATTAAACACCAATTTTGAATCAATACCCCAAACCTGCTAAAACTGAAAATTTTTGACTTATAGTGCAATAATCTTTCTGTTACAATGGTCCTTTCTTACCATCATTGTTAAAACCATTTCCCTTTCCATCTGTCTTTCTCAGTTGCGCAAATCAGGATGCCGTCAATCTACTGTGGGCAGGCGGGACATAGTCAAGATAATAACTAGACTTACTTTACTGTCACAAATGTTTAGTTAAACAAATCAACAGCAGTGTACGCACAAATCTAAAAGAAATATTGCATATTCTGCATCTAACTTCATTTCTCTGCTGTCCACCAGCTGTTTCCAACGAGGGAAAGCACTGCCGATATTTACTCTGGTTTTCGTTGTTTTTATCTGCCCTTTTTTGACTTCCGAACATGGCTTTTTCCTGTACCAGGTGTCTGTAGTTGTAGCAAAGTCCTCTTCCCGAGTGTCAGCGATCCTTGCTGTTCCTGTTGACCTCACTTGGGGGCGGTGCCTACACATCTAGTGACACGTCCAAGTACGCCCACAAACCGTGCCACTTCTTCGTGTCATAATGTTGTGCTGAGGCTGCTATGTTGGTCGCTACCGCCACACATGGCAGAAACTGGTATGATGAGACTTGACAGTCTGAAACTAGCTATTTAGCACGCTAATTCGGTAGATATCTCAACAGCCAAATACATAGTGATGACTTGCACTTACTTTTTTCGCTTTCCTGCTGTTTCTACGTTATTTATGGGATCTTTTAACCTACAACCTACTCTTACACATTGCTGCTTTTTATTATAGCTTTTTACAAAAAGCACATCCCAAAGATATTTCTAGTGTTCATTCAGCAGCATTTGATTTGAATTCAAGGATGTGAGAAACAAAACTAACGAAAAAATTAATAATAACATTAAAGGAGCATGAGGCTCCTTTAAGAAATGAGACTCTCTAGCGCAACCCTTCACCACGACGGCCGTTGGGGGTACTGCAGCCAACAGTGAAGCCGGCACGGGAGAACGGGGAGAACGTGCATGCAGCGTCATGTGACGTCACATCCGCAGCCCAGCGCGGGAAATTCGGAGTCCGAATTGCAGCACATTTTGCAGCACACAGCCTTTTCAAGGCAACGGAGAGATACACTAGAGGAATCATTCTTTTGGGTTTGGAACGCTTCATCTGACATTATTACTAGAAAACTTAAAACGTATACAATTTTTTTTCATAAATCCTGCCTCAATCCTGCCTCATGCTCCTTTAATAGTTGAAGAAAAATTGCATGCATTGTTGTATAGGGTTTGGTTAACTATGTGAAATAAATCTACATCCCTGAAGTGGAAATATAAAATAAACAACAACAAAAAAATTCCATAGCCTAAAGTTCATGACAGGTTTAAAAGAATAAGAAGAATATTGTTTCTAAAAATGTAAGTATTATCAAAGTCATCACAGATGTTGGCACATCAGCCTGGTCAAGTATTTGAGATATTTTATACAACATTCTAAAAATAATTTTCATTTATATCATATCATATCAAGTTATCAGCCACTCAATTTTCAAGGGTCTAATCAGCAAAGCTACTGTTGTTGTTTTTGTTGTTGTTGTTTCTTCCCTAAAATGGTCTGGCCAGCAAAAACTGTACATCATACAGACACCAAAGCTAGCATAGGGCCCCCTAAATGATAGTTACCTTGTTGGCTCGTATCTCAATAATTGGCTAGAGCAAAAACAGTTTTTCCTTCATCTTGTTTCAAGCTACAGAATCAAAGCCCCTCATTCACACTAATTTCTTTGCAATTTTTTGCAAATAGAGCATTTCTTTTTAATTTTCTTTTACCTGCATGTCAATAGGTCATGAAACAACTGAGTTAGAAAATACATAATTTAATTTATTGCATTTTTTTATGTATTTTTTGCTGTAAATGTGCTTGAAGTGATCACTGCTTGTGGCTTTTCTAGTGGTTGTTTTTTTAGATTTTTCACAACGTTTCATTTAACTTTTTGAAATCAGTCCATAAGCATTATCTTCAAGAACAATCCACGAGGCGAACGAAGGAGTTTATATAAGTGATCAAATAGTGCATACCTCCAATCAATCAATGTGTAATCTGGAAATATAAAGTGTGGCCTCAGTTTTTCAAGTCTTAGAAGCTCGTGGGCAATATGTGCTCAGGCAAAGCATGGCTTCAGAGAGGGAAGCGAATTAACTCGAAACTCATTTTAATCAACCTTTTCTCCCCTCACATAATGGGCTACATTTTTCTATCTAGTCCATCAGGATAATCACCCCTGGTTTCTCACGGTGCAATCAGTTTGACTCTGTATCAAAGTTTAAATCGGAAACTGCAGCACAAAGAAGTCTTTTAAAGGTCTGAAGGTCTGATAGAGAAGCGTAGTCCCAGATACATGACCATTTGAATGAAATATGCCAGAAGATTAAAACCAGCTTTTGCCATTTAAAGGGAAACAGGTTGGAATTTAAATGATCAAAGGGGCTCTTGTGCATGATGGTAGGGTTTTGCTTTGGAGTTGAATTGTTTTCTTTCCTTTTTTCTTTTTTTATCTCAGTCTTAAGCTGCAAAAGAAAATGAGGGAGATGGCGACAGCAAACATCAAAGTCAGCCACTTGTACTCAAAGTCTGTAAAGTTCTAGTGTCGCCTTGAAGGTTGCCCACAGAATGCAAGACGGTTTTACTTTAAATGTTTGTCACATAATTTAAGCAAAAGTTAGATTGCCAATCAAGTTCATGTGAACATCAATGTTGCATCAACGCAAAATGTGCCTTTTGATTGCAACGCAGTGTGCAAGATTTCAGTTCAATTTTGACTTAAATGTGGAAATTTGCAGATAACAAGCACACGGAATGAAATAAAGCATGATTTTTGTCCTTTGAGTCAGACTAAAGGTGAAATAACAAACGTAAATCATTTGAATGTATTCATGTTACTGTATTTGAATTATTGCTGCATTTCAAAGCTCCAAACGGTGGCGTCTGATAAGACACGGTCCGATCCTGAGAGGCTGAGAGCTCTGTTCTATTTATAATGCATGGGGCACTTGCCTGTCTTCATGAATAAAGCGTACTGCGATGAATACTTCCCACAGGGATTACAGTATGGAAGTGGATGTGAGGATAATGTCCACTGGTGGGCTTTGAGGGAGGAGGGAAAAAAATGGCGGGGAGACTCCGGAGTAAGAATAAACCAGTTATCAGCAGTTCATGACTGCACAAACACTGATTGTTTTATCTAAATTTTAAAACAGCACATTTGTAATCCTCTTACGATCCCGCCCTGTGTCTCATGCTGTTGTCAAAACATTGTCCTGTGAGTGGTTTGTGTGTGAGCTCACTGGATCACCTCTCTCTCTTTTCTTTATTTATCTGTTTATTTATGTTTTTATTTTAAACTGACATTTATAAAAAGCACAAATAAGTCAGCCCGGATATTAACCATGGGATTAAGGACAAATTCAGATTGCAACCTAAATCCAATGTTGTGTTTACTTCCTTCTTACTTTTTCTTGTGGGGGTGTAAATCCAATCTTCTGGAATGTTTGTTTATTTATATATATGTATGTATATATATATATATATATATATATATATATATATATATATATATATATATATATATATATATATATATATATATATATATGTATATATGTATATATATATATATATATATATAATTTATATAATTATATAATTTTTGCTGGCGGTCCATAACCCGTATGGTTGCTATTATAACCTACATTGACTGTCCCGTGACACAATATTGGTCAGCACAGCACAAATGGAGCTTTTCATGCTGTAAAATTTGGAAAGAAATCCAAATGCAGGTTTTTTTTTTCGGTGGTTCAGAGTGTCAAAACTCTGAAGGTTATCTGGATAGTTTTAAAAGTCAGATTTGGACTGTAAGAATATTAGTGCTGATTTTGAATTTGCTGTTAAAGGGAAAGTTCTGTTTTTTACAACCTGGACCTTATTTCTGGTATTTTTTATGGTTGTATACTCACCCAGAAAAGTTTGGTGTCATTTGGAGTCCTTCGGAAGATATTAGGAGTTTTGTGCGAGCCGCTTCTCCATATAATGGTAGCGAATGGGGGCACAGCGGGACACAGACGATGCAGCGTCTAAATAACACATTATTGCCGCGAAACTCGTTCATTTCTTTTATGAATCACTAGATCTGCTTCTGTGCATCTTCCAGGACCTGTTGTCTACATCCGGGGCTGTGTGTGTAACAAAGAAATCAGTTTGTAAACAAGACCTCTGACCTGCATGACGTCATCTCTGTGCGCGCACTCTGTCCTCCGTTCAGTGAGCTCTTCAGCCGTATACTCCGGCTCAAAACGGTAAGGACGTCCATCATATTCAAAGTCGTTGTCCACAACCTCAGAATTTGACAAATATTCAGACATGTTTCAAATAACTAACAATAAACTAACAGTAGCAAACTCCAGCTGTACACGGAGCTGTGTCTGCGATGCGCGCACAGAGATGACGTCATGCAGGTCAGAGGTCTTGTTTACAAACTGATTTCCTGTTACACACACAGCCCCGGATGTAGACAACAGGTCCTGGAAGATGCGCAGAAGCAGATCTAGTGATTCATAAAAGAAATGAACGAGTTTCGCGGCAATAATGTGTTATTTAGACGCTGCATCGTCTGTGTCCCGCTGTGCCCCCATTCACTCGCATTATACTGTATGTAGAAGCGGCTCGAACAAAACTCCTAATATCTTCCGAAGGACTCCAAATGACACCAAACTTTTCTGGGTGAGTATACGACCATAAAAAATGCCAGAAATAAGGTCCAGGTTGTAAAAAACTGAACTTTCCCTTTAACCAAAAAGCAGATGCAAAAGAGCTTCCACTTTCCACTCTCTCGCTGTAGCAGCTGGTGCATGATGCTGGACGTAAAGATGGTGAAAATGGATTATTTTACTCTAAACTGGGCTGGAAATAGGAACGTCTCACTGAATTATATTTTTTGAAGCCTATCTAGCTTGTGTTGTTAGTTTTTAAGGTGGTGGTAACTTCAGACATAAAAAAACATGTGTTTTCAAGCACAGAGAAAGGTGTTTTCTTTCTCATCCCATTTTAAGAATGATGTGCCCATAATGAGTCAAGTGAGAGAAATGTTAAAGCACTAATGTGTATTGTTTTGTGACGGCTGATACACTTGCGGACCTTTTCTTGGGTCACAGAGCAGAAAAGTGATGACCAAAGTATCCCAGCACCATTTTTCGGAAGCACACTGTGACTCGGTAGTGGGCTGAATATCCTGTTTTTTTCGTGCTCTTGGTGCGTGATATGTGTTCCATAATAACATCCTGTTCCCGGCTCTGAAATGGCCCTCTGATACCCGTACATTCATATGTGAAAATACTCTTCAATATCATTGTAAAGCCTGCTTTGGGAGAGAGTGAGCGTGATTCCTAAGTAATGCGGTGTGTTGTTCTGGCGGTGAAAATGCCAGATTTGCCAGTCACGTCACCTCCTCCTCATATTTAATGTGGACAGATCCGCCTCAGTTCTCATTTTAATTCCTTCCCCCAACAAAGAAGAAAACAGGCAGCTGAGTTTGTAAACAACTGTCTCAGCTTTTTCCATCTCGGTGCTTTGATGCGACCCCAAGGTGATGCTGGTGGGATTGACAACACGCCGTCGCAGGGCTTTTGGACTTGGAATAAATCACCGAGACAAGCCCGACCCCTCTAGGTGCTCTGCTCCTGGACACTAACACATCTCCCACGTAGCTCGGTGCCCGAGTCACTCCGTTCAGATGAGAAAAATGATTAGGCGCCGTGGGGAAATGAATTGCATGCATGCAATTTACTAATACATGGGAGAAGTAACGGCTCATAAATGTCGGTGGGCAAAGCAGAGAAGGTGTGGATTTGACAGCGATGAATTTATCCCTGACAGTTTCGGATGCAGGATGGAGGTGTGAGGCAGCTGAAGCTCTGCCAAAAACACGACATGTCGAGACACCGAAAAGTGAGATGTCGTCTAATATTATACGTTTGGATGAAAAGGAAAAAACAACATTTAGATAATAAGGTCAATGTTGGAAGAAAAAGAGGAAATCAGATCTTTTGTTCATTCAACTTACTTACTCATCTTACTCATCTTGTCTCATCTTCCACACACATTTTTCAGAGCCACGGTTTTGCCACAAAAGACAGGCTTTTTCTCTTTCGTTTTACTTGATTAGGTTTTGTCAGAAACGGTCGCAGCAGGGGGGGGTATATATTGCATTACACCCAGATTAATGCAAAAGCAGCTGGCAGATTATTGTATGGCTGCATCGCATCCTATTTCACGGGCACATAAAGGATCAGGAACACATTAAGACTACTCTCCTGTTTAATCAAGTTACGGCTGAACATTATTTGCACACATGACATAATAAAATGTTTGATTTCAAGTGGATGTTAAGTATTTATACTGCAGATCACATGATCTCTCAAAATATCTCTCCTTTTCATATTTTATGCCTCCTGCCTAATTTAAAGGAGGGAATTAGAGCATAAAATTACTCAGCTCTCTATGGAGGAGGAGGAGCGGCAGTCACACACACACACACACACACACACACACACACACACACACACACACACACACACACACACACATATACATTTACACACAAACACGTGACGTTTAAGTGCTCTCCTTTTCCTGCCCATGAGCTGATGCCAACAAAAGAGGGATTTTGTTTGTTACAGGCTCGAAAAATGTTCACTGGTAGATTAAACTTCGAGATGAAACTACAGCTTTTCAGGCAGATGTGCAGATTGACTTTCATGCATTTTCACATATACGGACTGACAGTGAGGAATGTTGCATGATTACGATAATCTCACATGATTAATGTAGATCTAACCTATTTTTATGTTCTTTATTTCGGTCATCTGTACATGTGAGCAATACTAAGTACTCCCCCTCACGCTTTTTCCACAGGATTACAGTTCGTTGCAGCCAGATGCTGCTAATCATCACCCCGTGATCATCTGCCACCAACAGTTCTGACCATCGACACTATAAAACAACGGACGAAGCATGCAGTCACGTGATCCAGTGGTTTCTGAAGAGCAGTTTTGAAGCATGTTTCTCCTTTGTACGGAGCTATCATGGATTTGAACTCAAATTTGAGACCAAAATGTGTTTTTTTACTAGGTAAATATGTTTATTTCTGCTCTAAGTTTGGATATTTTAACATGGGAGTCAATGGAGATCTACTCGCTTTTGCAGGCAGCCTCTAGTGGCCAGTCAAGGAACTACAACGTACCTTACTTCTGCATAGGATTCAAACCGTAAGTTAGATGGTTGGCTCTTGATGAGAAACTTACAAGTGAGTATTAACACAATCCCAAGAAGGACTGACATGAACAACTGGTGCTGCACATCAATCTAGAAATGTTGAAAGGAGGAAAAAAAAGAGCCAAATAGTTCATAGGTTATGATGAAAAGAGATTATTCACAAGTGGAAAGACAGTTCAGAATAGCTGTCAATCATCCCAGGAGTGGATAAAAGAAGCCTCTTCTGTCTAAAAAAGACATGGCAGCATGACTGAGGTTTGCAAAACTGCAGGTAATGAACCAAAGAAGAACGATCTGGAGGAATCGTACAGGAGACACCTTCATACTATGAACTATAAACGTGGATCCACAAGCGACTGAGTCATGGGGATCATTCATATGACCCACGTGATTTTTTTCTTTATCTTTTTTGATTTTTTGTTGTTAAATAAATCATTTTATGGGGGAAAAAGTTGTCCACCTTGCTTCACAATAAAACCCACTGCAATCAGATGATATATTTATTTAACACAAAAGCATAAAAGGAGGAGTTACCAACGTTTGCACAGCAACACCAGCAATGTGTCCAATTAAAATACAGTTCTGATTTGATCTGAGATCTGGTGTACATATTAAAAACTACAACTTGCATCAAACTTCCGTGTGAAAACAGTACGTGACTGAAACTCCATGCACGTACACCAGATACCTTTTTGGAGTGTGCCATTTGTGTCAACAACAACAGAATAAATCCTGTTTGAGAGACTTTAATAAAGCGGGAGACTATAGTGAGGAAGGATACAAATAGTTCAGAAGTGAAGGAATCACAGCTGTTATCTGTGACATTTAGTCCGAGTTGATGGTGAGGACTTGTGACAAGATCAAGGAAGAGGACATTTGCTGAACATTTGAGTTGAGGATTGCACTTGGGGACCCACACGGCCCTGAAAGAAGCAGATGTGGGTCATATCCAGAGAAAATATCAGATACAGGTCACTTCAGCTAGGTACTAATAATGCTCCTTTCAGTCAGATGGCAAAATATCTTATCTTTAGCACTAAGGGAGGCTGAATGGGTTCAAAATGCTAAACCCAGAGCACCCCAGTATACTGCAGTTTTTTATATACATTTTTTTTATTTTCAGCCAGCAGGCCTTAAACAAAGAAGTTGTGACCAGATGTAACGTTGCCAACAAGGTTGCATAAATGGTGACTCAGCAATCATGAAATGAAAAAAACTGCTAGCTGCAGGATGAAATGTCTATGCAGATTTGTGGCACCAGAAGAGCTGCAGCCATCTACTACCGTTTGGATGTTGTTCATCTTTGCGACTTCATGAATTATACAGCATAACTGGTCTTGCACTTCTCAGACTGATTCATACTCTGAAGGATCACGTTTAGCGCAAAGGAGTCAAGTTTTAGTTCTCTGGAGTCTGAGATGGTGGCATCTTTCTCTCTTGGAGGAATGCAAACAGGCAAATGAACAGCGTTTGTGTTGGAAAGTAATATGCAACACAAAATACTGCAGCACATTGTAGCTCCATATTTTTTTAGTGGAATATCTTGGTGCATTATAAGCTGTCAAAATCTATCTTGACAGTGTGCATTTGTGTATGAAACCTACTAAGAGTCTGTGACACACAGCCTACACGCGAGTCTGAGCTGCTTCAGAAAACAAGCCACTCTTTGCTGCTGTCATTTCGCTCCCAACACATCCAAACGGTAATAACAGCCGAGGGGAGATAACATCTGCACACATGCACACGCTGTGATCTGGCCATACAGTGACACATTTGCTGTATATTTTCATTGACAAATGATGCATTTGATGCCTGAGATGCTCGAGCCCCGTAATCTTAATCTTTCCCTTTCAAGCTCCTTTCATGTCAAGAGGTGACATTACTGCAGATGGCACAGCGAGCCCAAGAAGGGGAACAGTTACGATGGGGGTGGAAGAAAGAAGCAGTCATTCTACTCCTTTTTATCAGGGAATAAAAATAAATGTTCCCTGGGAGTAACGGTGAATCTCCTGCGCAAATAAAACCAACACAGTGGTCTATATCTTTTTCGTGCAAGAGCTATTTGCAGTAGAGCAAACATTATCACAAGCAGGCTAACGCTTACTGTATATTGTAGCTTTTTAATGTTGAAAACGCAGCACAAAGGGAATGACCTCTACAAGAGGAGTCAGTTCTCAGCCTCCAGAGATGCTACAGACCGATCTCACAGCAGCAGAACAGGATGTAAAACATGCATGAGTAACTAGTAACATCAGGGCGAGTGTTTGCAAAGCCAGTCTTGACATCTCTTATATAACGCTAATAGGGAATGCCGTGTTGGGATGTTCGGCTGCACGGCGACCCCACTTCCACCGCTGCTGTTTCAAATACAAAATATTTCTAGCTTCCCCTTGTTATTAGTTTTTCATTTCCTCTTCTTTCTTTCATTTTTTTTTTTAGAAAAATAGTGTGCTTCAAATGCACTTAAATACATCGCCTTGCTCATAGCAGATGCATATGGTGCTCGTTGCTCAGTCAGTCATTTCAAATGCTGGAAATCCATTACACATGCATCATTGATCTTAAGCTGCATTTCCATTGTTTCAAGCCTCAGGTGTTGATTTGCTCTGGAAAAATTAGAGTTTTCATCTGCAAATGGCATGGTCGTTCTCCTTGAGAGCGTCATTATGGTGTCCTTTAAATGTATTTATAAAAGCAGGACAAAAAGGGACATTCCTGAGACTGGTGCACTAAAAATGATTTGGTTCAGTTTCAAAGTCGTATAGTTGTTGGCGCACTGATCATTGTGACTGAAGCTTTTTTCTTTTTTTTTTCTTTTTCTTTTTTTTTTAATAAAAATAGTTAATCTTGCAGATTTCCAAATCAGGACTTCTAGACAGTGTTTTTGTTTTGATGTCCGTTGGATCACTTGTGTGATCACAGAGTCAAAGTATGGAATGTCATGCGTTCATGAGGAAGTCAAATGTGGGACAGCCCACAGCTGCTCCCCTCACAGCGTTTGGCTCGAGTCCTCCAGAGTCGAGGAAGCTGCCAGCAGTCTCATGTGAAATGAAAGACATTTATTTTCTCTAGGAAAACCTAACCATGAATGTTTTTTCAAATTCAACCTTTAAACCTGACTATCCATTTCTTAAAAATGCTTTATCCCATTCAGGGTTGCAGCGAAGGGGAGAAGACGTGGTGGAGTCAGTCCCCAGTAGTCATCATACACCCCTGACAGGACACACAACCACACATTTTCTTGGTCAATTTAGAATCACCATTTAACATTTTTTGGACTCAAGCACAAAGACAACATACAAACAACCTGGATTCCAACCTAAACTTCAAGAGCAACAGAGATGGAGGATCCACAAGTGAGTAGTAAAAGGTAAAAGGACTGCGGAAAGCATGTTGCATGGTCATGAGGGCCAGCTGCAGACACATTCGGCTCTTTTGTTGCCACATTTGAAGTATTACACATGCAAAATGGTCCAGAGACCTTAAAAATCAATCTTCATGCAGAGGAACTTGGATAGAGTCTCTCTTAGGAAGCAGTTTGTGAACATTTTTATGGTGAAACTAAAACCTTTTACAACGCATAACAAAGTCCCTATTACACATTTAGTTGATCTGACAGTAACATGGCATTAACCCCAAATAATTACCTTTTGAGACTATTTTTGACAGAATAGAATAGAATAGAATAGAATAGAATAGAATAGAATAGAATAGAATAGAAGAGGCTTCATTGTCATGGTACATTTGCAAGTACAATCAAATTGTGGGTGCGCCACCAAGCTAATGTGTGTGATATATATTATACAAATAGACTAAAACACACTGCATAAAACACACATATATGAAATATACAATTTTAAGGGGCGGGACACACCAAACCGATGGCCGACCATGAGCAGAAAAGCAGCCGCACTGAAAAACCGATGTCATGATAGAGTGTGCCATCGCTGTTTATCTAGTATGTTAACCATCGTCAATTCCGGTTAACTCTGATTCGCTAGTCAAGGGCTAGCAATCCACTTATCAGATTGGTCATAGAGGCCAACGGCTAGTGGCTGATTCTACATGTCAACAGCTTTTCATGCAACATTACCACTTACATATAATGTTACTTTCAATGATTGGATTATGGATAAATTAAAGTTTGTCACCTGGAACGTAAACGGAGCCGGGAACACGGCAAAGAGATTAAAACTTCTTAACCACATACAAACTCTGCAGGCAGACATTGTCCTACTGCAAGAAACTCATTTAGGTAAAGCTTCGGTAGATGCATTGGCCACGGCACAATTTCCGCATGTTTTCTGCGCCTGTTACAACTCCAGACAAAGAGGGGTAGCAATTCTCATCAATAAAAGAGTAAATTTCACCGTAAAGGACACTCACATTGACTCAGAGGGTAGATATTTAATTTTAGTCTTGCAAATTCAAAGCTTGAATTTATGTATTTCTAATGTATATGGCCCAAATGTTGATGACTCCTCGTTTTTTCACTCTTTTTTCACCTCACTTTCTGCTCACCTAGACAACACAGTCATCATCGGAGGAGACTTCAACATGGTTCTGGACCCTGGAGTGGACAGGCTCAGTAATGCAGGCGGACACAGGAGTTGGCAGTCAGCAAGTATTGTTAAGCAATACATGAATGATCTGGGTCTTTGCGATACATGGCGCTCTCTACACCCAACCCTTAGGAACTACACTTTTTTCTCAGCCGTTCATCACTCATATTCTAGGTTAGATTATTTTTTAGTCAGTAGCTCTCTGATGAGAGATATCTCAGAATCACAAATTCACCCAATCATTATTAGCGATCACGCACCTGTTTCTTTCACTCTGGGGAAGAGGGGGAGCGTATCATCCTCCAAAGTTTGGAGATTTAATACATCATTGCTCAAAGACCCCGACTTTATTAATTTTTTTAAGAAAGAATGGGATATATTTTTACAAAATAACGACCAGCCGGAAATATCAGCGAGCGTTCTATGGGAAGCAGGAAAAGCAGTAATGCGAGGCAAAATAATTTCCTTTTCTTCAAATAAGAAAAAAAAGACAACTTAAAAACAAAAGAATTAGAGTGTGAAATAAAGACGCTAGAGGAGGCCTTCCAGACCTCTGCAGACGAACGTATCCTTAACAGAATAAGGAAAACTAAAATGGAATTAAATAAAATAATTGACGCAAAAACACAGTTTCTAGTACAAAGGCTTCGCCTGGAAAACTTTGCACATGCTAACAGATCGGGAAAATACTTAGCCAATCAATTAAAAATAAACAAAGAAAAAACAACCATAACATCCATTAAGGACCAGTCAGGGGGAGTTACACATGATCCCTGTTTAATAAATTCAGTCTTTAGAGACTTTTACTATAAATTATACTCGTCACAAATTGAACCATCTGATCAATCCATTAATGAGTTTCTTGGAGACATTAATCTGCCGAAGTTACATCAGGAACAGGTTACGAATTTAGACTCACCGCTCTCAATAGGAGAACTCCATGAAGCTCTTCAACATATGCCCAATAATAAAGCTCCGGGCCCAGATGGTTTCCCAGCTGAATTTTACAAGGAATTCTGGAGTATATTAGCACCAACATTTTATAAAATGATTCTAAATGCTAGGGAGAATAAAAGCTTACCCTTAAATATGAACTCTGCTAATATTAGTCTTTTATTAAAACCGGACAAGGATCCCTTGCTCCCATCGAGCTACCGCCCAATTTCATTGATAAATGTAGACCTTAAAATAATTAGCAAGGCCATTACTGAACGTCTGAAAAGAGTCACCCCTTCTATTATACATCCGGATCAAACAGGCTTCATTAAAGGTAGACATTCGTCTACTAATATTCGCAGATTATTAAATATTATAGACTATTCGAGTATCAATAAACAGGAGACTACTATTATATCCTTAGACGCGGAAAAAGCATTTGATAAGGTAAATTGGAAGTTTCTATTGGCAACTTTGCATAAATTTGGATTTGGCGAATCTTTCATTGACTGGATAAAAATATTATACAGCTCTCCCAAGGCACGTGTAAGGACAAATGATCAAATCTCTACAAGTTTTACCTTGCAAAGAGGCACTAGACAGGGTTGCCCTCTCTCTCCCTCATTATTTGCAATATTTATTGAACCTTTAGCAGCAGCTATTAGACAAAATCAAAATATTAGGCGGGGGGTCCGGGTCGTGGGGGGCACTGTCCCGCGGGGCCTGGCACTCCCCGCCTCACGGTTTTAACTGCAAAATAGACACTGCACATTCAACACTTAATAAATACATTTGACAAGGACACGTAGTTCGGGAGGGGGGGGGGGGGTCTGTGTCAATCGATGCTTGGCCCTCCCTCCTCCCTGTTTTTATGGCATTAATCACATGCACTCAACACAAGGGGCGGGAGGGGGTCCCACATCACCCGCGTTCCCTCACCGGCCTGGGCCTGGGACGGTTGGGTCGGGTTACCCGGGCCTGGCGGGGCCCGCCGTGCAGCCTGGGGTGCCTGCTGGCGGTGCTGGATCCCCCCGGGGAGGGGGAAACGGTGCGTGATTGTATGTCTGTGTCGGTGGGAATGCGGTATGGAAGGGTCCTGCCATGGAGGATTTGAGCCTCCATTGGCAGGACATCAAAAACTTAATAATTTATCAATATTATTTTATACAAAGATGGTTATTATTATTATTATTATTAGTATTATTATTAGTATTATTATTATTATTATGTATAGTATATTATATTATTATTAGTATAGGTATCGAATAGGTGAATGGATGAATGAATGGGATGCCTGGGTCTGGGGCCCTCCGTTGTCGGGCCTGCGCGGGTGTCGCCTTGTTGGGGGGTTCCCTCTCTCCGGGCCCGTCTCCGGTCCCCCCCGCTGCCTCTACGGCGGGGCGCCCCTCTGGTCTTGGAGGGCCACTTTCGTGGGGGACGGGTGCGCCTGCCCGCGTCGGCGGCCGGGGCGGCTCTGTCTCTCCGGGCAGGCTGGCCCCCTGCCGGGTGGGGGTCGTTGGCCTGAAGGGTGAGGGCCTCCTGGCCGCGTGTCCGGCCCGGACCGGGTGGCCGGGGATTGCCTGGGTCGCGGTCCGCCGCCGCGGGATCCCTGGCTGCTTCTTTCCGCGCCGTGGGGGCCCCGCCCGCGGGCCCCCTCGGCCGCCGCCGGGTGGGGGGGGGGGCCTCGCAGGCGGTGGGTTGCCTCCCTCCTACTTCTCCCCTCTGTGGGGTTGCCGGTGGCCTGGGTTCCGGGCTCTTCCTTGTCGGCCTCTGGTCTCGCGGGTGGCGGGGTTGCTCCCCCCCCTCCCCCACTATAGATACACTTCAGGTGGAGCTTTGTTTGGTTTATTACACACACACACACACACACACACACACACACACACACACACACACACACACACACACATATAGTCATTTAGTCACATGCATACACACACACACACACACACACACACACACACACACACACACACACACACATGCATGATCATATACATACACACACACACACATAGACATACACACTGGCTTGTTCACCTGCATGCTGGCTCTCTAGTTTTTGGGTTCAGGTAGCGGTAGCGATAGCTTAGCTCAGACTGCGATCAGATCTCAAGATTTAGGTCGATTGCTGTTCGTGTTTTGGATGGCTCCGTGCCGGTTTCGTGCTTTGTTTGTGGTTTTTTTTTTGTTGCAGATTTCCAGTGCTTGACGTGTGTCTCCGTGTGTTCCTGCTTCCTGGATTGGCAGTGGATGTCGTCACCCCCCCCCCCCCCCCCCCACCCCACCCCCCCAAAAAAAAAAAAAAAAAAAAAACTGGGTTTGTATGTGTATGTTTATGTATGTGTACGCATATGTGTGCGTATATATATATGTATATATTACATATAGTAATAATGCACATATATACACTTTTGGTTTCTACCGTCATGGTATCAATCAATAATATGTGTGCAGACAAGGTAAAAAAAAAAAAAAAAAAAAAAAAAAAAGATAAGCGCAATAAATATCTAATCCATTATTATACCTTATCCATGCATGGTGCTTTTTTTTCAACAGTTTTAGCTCAAGCCCTCGTTCTTGATGTGCACTGTGCATAAATTGCACCGTCTGTGTCAGAGGAAGCTGTTTTTACAAAAGGGGACTACTTGTTTTTTACCTTCTTTGAGTTACATCTAAGATCATCCTACGATACAAATGTAACTACCTGCATTCATGGCCGGGTCATGGATCATCAAAGAAGTGACTGGGAAATAAAATGTTTGAGTTTAGGATATTGAGGCTAGGGTAATTATGCCTCGATCGTTGTTTATTAATTGTTTGTGTTGTATTTATTTATTAGGGCCCGAGCACTGGCGAAAAATTTGATATTTAAGGGTTTGCATCATGAGCGTGGCCTAATGGCTCAACAGCGCACCCAAGAAGACTTTGTTCTTCAAGCCCCACAATACGGTTTGACGTACATGCACGAAAATCGGTACACACCTGTACAATGTTGCAACTTAAAGAAAAGTCTCTTGGTGCCATGGCCGAAACCGAACAGGAAGTCTGCCATTTTGACTTAATCGTGTAATTTTGGCGCAATTTATGCCATTTGTTCGGCCGCTTCTTCGCCCGAACCGTAACGTGCACCCAGGTGTGTTATATATAAAATTGTGCGTTTCAATCCTGCGTTGATGCATATTACTTTTCTCAGTCAAAAGCGTTACCGTGGCGACGCTAGACGCCAAAAAGCGGGCGTGCTTTTTGGCGTCCCCTTCATCTGATTGGTCCATATTTGATAGTTCCTACTTTCTGCCATAACTTTTGAATGGTTTGACATAGAGAGTCGTGGGTGGTGTCATCGGACTCGGTTTTGAGTACTTTACTTTCATTGGCATGAATTAGCCCCGCCCCTTCTTCTGATTGGTCGATATCTGATAGTTCCTACTTTCTGCCATAATTTTTGAATGGTTTGATATAGAGAGTCGTGGGTGGTGTCATCCGCTAAATGTCCAGGCCTGAATCTACATGCAAGTCATACAAGCACTTCCACTGCAGCACGCCTGAACGTGCACAGGGGTGCTTGCAGCTTTAATTATTTTGTTTTTTCTTTCTTTTCTTATTTTATTTTATTTTAATTTTTAATTTAATATTTTCTATGGCATATGATATGATATTGTGAGGAAGGGACAGGACTAAATAAGCATTCTGCTTCCTCCTGTTCCCTCTCGAACACATTATTTTGCTGTTGTTCTTTATTTCTGGATGAGACTGTTAAATTGTTTTGCTTTTTTTGATATTTTGACGCTTTTAATTTGATGGTGATTTGTTGTTGTTCGAGATAAAGCCAACAATAAAACAATCCTTCATCATAATAACATTGTAGCTGAGTCAAAAAACATAAAAAATCTACTTCAATAATAACGGAGAGTTTAAAATCACAGGATTTGAATCACCATTTTTGCTCCCAATTAGCCCCCCTGTAGCATCCTCCACTCTTACATCACCAAAACCCTCTTTTCCTGATTGTGTCTTATTAACACACACTGATGACCCTGGTAACCATGAGATTGCCTTGCTTTAGCAGAATCACAATACCTAAATCAAGATACCCTCCTCAACAACACTTGGGTCCTCTGACAGCAGGGCTGCAAGCGTCTCATGTCTCATGTGCAAAACAGTGCGACAGCTCGGGGCATGCTGTTGGCTGGGAAGAATTTCAAACTCCCCTAAAAAGACAGGTTCCCATTGAGGAATTTGTCATATCTCATCCATTAAATCCACCTGTGACAGCTTTCTCTTTTGATTACATGAATAAAATGCAAAATCTACATACAAGTCTACAACTACGGTTGGATTCATGGAAAATAAGATTCCTTCGGGTAAGCCAAGAATTCAGGGAAAATGTGGAAATAGCACTCAACTGCTGCAACGATTAGTCGAAGTGCTAATCAATGTCAGCTACAATTATAGAATGTTGCAATCTCTGTTTTTGGCTTGATAAACTGTTTTTCCTCTCCCTGCCCACACCCATCACATTTTATTTTGTCTGCTGCTTGGTAGGACGTAAAGAACTGGGCTGTTTCCTACCAGAGGGAGCGGACGGTCTCCAGGGAGAGTTTGCGGCAGACACGATTATCATCCATCTGTTCAATTAGCAGTTCACTTTCACAGAAATAAATGGAAAGGCTGCAAAAAAAAAAGTCCATTGACGACGTGAGGAGAAAAATTTAAACAGTGGTCTCGTACATTTGCTGGTATGAAATACAAAAATAGACATATACATTAAAAAAAAAGGAAGAAAGAAGACAGATTCTGCTAATTTACGACATTATGTGCAATATCGATATCTTGCCTCTGACAAGTGATAAGGATAATGAGCTTTTCTTCTTCCTCTGCTGGATTCAAGGGAATCCCATTTTCTGTGTTACAGATGTAAGTCTCATTATCTGACCTGAGTTTCTTCACTTCAGTTCCCACAGTCTTTGCTCACTAAGCGCATCAGGATGATTAAAGACCTTTTTTTAGAAGACTAAGCCTGTTTTTTGCAAGGGTCCTATTTTATCATACCACAAGGACGGGCCTGTGCTCTGGTGGCCAAACAGATAGCGTAGCCTTTTATTTTGTCTGCTGTTCGGTATGCTTAAACCCAAAGCAGAGCTAATCACCTGCTTTGATTACTGTGGTCCGCTCTCCTTCAAACAGCATTGCACATAAACATGCAGGCTGGGCCATCAATGTGCACCACATTTGCAAATTACTATACATTCTTATTCTAACACCTTATGTCCATTCTAAGGATTTCCTCATTCTTGGTGACCCATACCTGATGTATCGGCCTCTGATTTGCTGTAGCTAGCTAGATATTGTTTTTTTCAGTCAGTTTGGCAACTTGACAGCAACTGTCTTTGGTAAATCTGGCTCATTCAGATACAACACTTGACTGCTGACGGCGGACCTCAAGTCAATTGCCACCAACGCCACCAATGTGCTCTCTGACTGGCAAATCAGACCTAAACTCAGGTAGTCATGTAGTCTGAACACGCCAATTTTTTAAACTGGCTTAATAGCCCACTTCTGAGATACATCACATGCAGAATGATGTAAAGTTTTGTGGCGATAAAGCTTGAAATGCTAGTTATTTCTACACAGATCTGGCCCTGTGACGCCACAGTATCCCGTAGAACTGAACAGTTCACTGAATGACACATTTGGTCCGACGTGGTCTCAAACACAGTGGTAAGTTTGTGTTTTTACACTGTTTTTAATTTAAGACATAAACTCTCAAGCATTAAAAGCACCCCCCGCCGATAATTAATTAAATCGTGATCACTCACATTGTTTATTTTCTCTCAGAACACGTTTGACTTTATTGTTATAACACCGAGACCCAAACTGATCCAAACCAAGATCAAAAAGCAAAAATCAGTTTTTGCATGTGAATCCTGCAAGAAGAGATATCATGTTGGATCGTATCACTGTGAAAATAATGTCAGGTCAGTTTACCATCACTTCTGAAACAATCAGCATCAGGCAGCTATGTGGAACCATTTATTTGGATATATTTATACATGTTACATACTTATAGTCGCTTGAAGTTATTTTCCTAAAAGGAGAAAAAGGATTTCAGAAATAACATGTCTTTGCTTTGTTAAATTGTGTCAGATTTTTGGTAATACGTATCCTTTATTTCACAAGGATGATAAAATAAAGCCAGTTCTCAAATTTGTTCCAAAAATGAGGAAGTTAATTAATCAGGAAACAAAGTTCTATGTTTCGTGAAAAAATGTCCCAGTTTCCATTAATCAAGCCCAAACTAGCCAGTCAATGCTGAGCCTGCAAATCATTATCTCCACAGTAGTAGCAGGATGTGTGATGTGTTTTCTTCCAGAAACATGGCTGTTGGAATCTATAAGTCATGGATACACCCATATGTGTAATGTCTTAAAGCACCCAACCCCCCAATTTTACCCAGAGACTTAAAGGAGCATGAGGCAGGATTGAGGCAGGATTTATGAAAAAAATCTGTATACATTTTAAGTTTTCTAGTAATAATGTCAGATGAAGCGTTCCAAACCAAAATGAATGAGCCCTCCAGCGTATCTCTCCGTTGCCTTGAACAGGCTGTGTGCTGCAAAATTGTGCTGCAATTTCGGGCCGGAATTTCCCGCGCTGTCCTGCGGATGTGACGTCACATGACGCTGCATGCGTGTTCTCCCCGTTCTCCCGTGCCTGCTTCGCTGCAGTACCCCCGACGGCCGTCGTGGCGAAGTTGGTGCTAATGAGTGTCATTTCTTAAAAGGAGCCTCATGCTCCTTTAAGAGACAAAGATTAGGCACAAATGATTAAGTTTACCAGTTAACCTGTCTGGACCCTGCTGTGCGAACACACCGATGGAGAAAAGAACCTGGCACAAAGTCGCAGACCAGAATCAACCCTCTATCTTCGGTGCCTTCATGTAACTTGTAGAAAAAAACTCGCTCTGCATTACTTACAGACTTAAAGCCAGTTTACCAGCCTCCATTTTGGTCTGTTTATATCTTCAAGTGTAGGTTACCATAGAAACAATGTGGATTAGAGAGTATGAGGCAGGATATGATCACCTGCAATACACAATGTAAATAATCAGTCCATGAAGATTCTGATTGGATATCCTAAAACCTGGCGGTCTGCACACGGCCGTAGCTTTACATGAATCATTTCACTTTAGATTGTTTTTTAGTCCCTATCTGGCTTGTTTATGTGCAAATACTCAAAAGACTAAATACAGTCATGAATTGCCCAATAGAGTAACATATTACAGTAGTCTAACAACTAAGTATGTTGAAGGTGGCCTTCTGTGACGTCTTGGTAGATAATTTTGTGCACAAATGCAGGCCTTCACCAGGGACAGCTTCGATCTGTTTGTGCGGCTCAGCTGTCAGATCGTGACAGACTGTGGGCTGAATAGCACAGCGTCGCTACCAGCAGCTTTTGCTGTCCTCCCGCAGGTTAGGAGCCTCGGGGGACTAATGTGATAGCAGCAGGAGGACATGTCACTCCTCATTATCATACATGGCAGACACATGCCAGGAAAGAGATACAAAGTTTTTATCTATCCAGCAAAACGCCACCGCTCCACTCTTAACTGCTTTTATCCCGTGGTGCCCTGCACTGATCATGAATGCTGGGTTCACTGATGGTGGTGGTTAAGAAAAAGAAAAAAAAAAAAACAATTGAAAAATGCTTGCATTTGTGCTTTAAGCCTTGCAGTGATATCTGAGTTATTTCAACAATCGGCTCTCATCCTGTCCAAAAGTAGCCCTTGAACTCAAAGATACACAGCTTTACTGCTGCCCATTCCTTCTGCAGTATTGTTCAGTAGATTTTGGTCAATCAGCAAAATCCACATGCAGAAGAAAATGGGGGCGTAATCAATTTCACCATCCTGAGGTCTTATCAGCTCCTGCAGATCCTCTTTTTTTTTTAAATTTATTTCAGCTATCTTTGCATTGTCAAATGTTGCAACCTCGGCTTAAAAAAAAAACATCAACAACAACTTTATAAGACAGGTTGTTACCAGGAGGGGAACGCTGATAACCCCCTGGCATGCTCAGAGGGTATTATTCAAACTCATGCAAGCAGAGAGCCAGCAGAGATAGGGAGGTGAACTGTTGGGGTTTCAAACAGGAATATGAGACCAACATGACAGGATCCCGTTTGTGTGATTCCGGGTGTGGATTTATTAATCTGTGGCTGTTGACTGAGGTTTATTTTCTGTTAGACGACTTATATTCCTGCAGCATGCTTCAATCAGATTGGGTCTTATCAGAAGAAACAGACTGTGCAAAGCTATCTTAAGATACTGCAGCAGGCTGAGCTCTCCATCCATGCGTTGTTCGATAGGCATATTACCACATCATTATTGCAGGCCCGCCGATGCCACCTCTGCCACCTCTGCCACGGGGTTACCCCCTCCGATGGATGCTTGCTAAATATCTAATTGAAAACCAGATGTTTTTCTCAAATAAGCATCAAAGAGGATTGATCTTGAACTGATTCTGTGACCCCACTGTGATAGTATGAAAATAAACAAGTTGCGCTTCAGTACTTTTTTATCTGTTCTGTCAGAGTACAATCAAGCGGCATCACTTTTTTTTTTACCCTTGATCTTTGCCAACACAAGCAAGCTACTCCTATATTTTCTGTTTCTTATAATTTCTCTTTTGGCTTTTTTGAAGGTGAGATATGATGATTGTATACGATCTACAACTTACTTTTCTGATGCTTCACCCATAATTGTATTGTACAGTACAGTACAGTGGTGTAAAGAGAATGTGGTTCTCAAAAATCAAAAATCTCAAAAAAAGGTAAATACAACCTTAGATGGACAAAAATGCATAATGTATTACATATAATATTTTTGCAACAAAAATTAAATCAAAATGCTCAAACTGTGTGGAAGAGTAACTCCACTCTTATTGCCTCCTGAGGAATTAAGAAGGTAAGTAGCAGCCTGGTGCTGCCAATTAAATGCAGTTGATGAACTGATCATAAGCAAGTGATATGGAAGCAGACGTTTTAGCAGTTTTCTGTGGTGGAGTAACCAGTTGTGGTTTAACACAATGCCAAGGAGGAAAGATATAAGCAAGGATCTTACAGCATAAGCTGTTGATGCTCAGCAGTCTTGGAAGCCTGGAGTCCATCAGTCTGCAGTGATAGGGATTTCTTTTTCACAATTGGAAAACATTAAAGGGAGTTGCTAATCTTCCCAGGAGCAGACATCCTGGAAAGGTCATCCCAAGGTCAATCCGCCAAATGCTCGGAGAAATTGTAAAAAAAAAAAAAAAAAAGTAACACCTAATAGATTGTGGATAGAAAAAGACAGAACAAGATTGTTTTTTCGAGGGGTTTCAAGAACAGTGATTTTTGCTAAAAAAGGAGGTGGAAGCATGGCTTAAGTTTGAAAACGTACTTTTGAGCAAACCAAAAAACTTCTGGCTTGTTCTGTTTGACTTAACGCACTGTGTGATGATGGGGAAGGAAGTGAGGAAAACACTGTTATTCGACTCAACAACCATCAAGCACAGTGATGATTTCAGTCTGAGCACCTTTCAGTCCCCGAGTTAACGGTGAGCTGCTCTCTAAACCAAAGTATTCTGGGGTAAAAAAGTGAAGCCATCTGTCCAACAGCTGCAGCTTGGGAGAAGGGTGTGTCTCCTCTGTTCTTTACTGATCTTTTCCATTTACGTGAGTGACCTCAGGAACCCCATCTGTGAAGCCCCTGAAGTTTGCAGATGACGCCACCATCACTGGTCTCATTCGGGATGGCGATGAGTCTTCACACAGGAAGGAGGTGAAGCACTTGGTCCTCTGGTGTGGTGTGATGATGCCAGTGACATTATAATCCAGTAAAATGTCATCATTGTGCATTACTTTAAATAATCAGTTGTTGGTTCATGTGATAAAACTGAACTGTGAAAGCATTTAGACATATTTTGTTTAATATTTTAGATGAACTTTTAAAGTATGTGAGTTCAGAGCCAAAACCTTGACTTAGGGCCAAGTACTGACTCCTCAGTTGTTGCTGCTGGTACTTCAGGTAAATAATCACACTCTATGCCAATAAAAATGGATATATTTATTATTATTCTGATGATACATTGAAGATCAGTTGGGTTTATAGACATCTCACTCAAACTAAATTGTAAATTCCTCTAGTAGCTTTATATTCACTTCCTTTTATACATTTCTAACTAAATTAAATAATTTTTCTCTTTACTGTGTGCCTTGCAGTCACACAACAATCGTAAGCACCAGAAGAGCCATGTATATGTGACCCAGAACACTTGCCATCACAACTATCTGACAGAACAGAACTGAAATAGTCAGTAGAGGACCTTACCAGCTCCAGAGCTTTTTCCAAAAACAGAAGATGTAAGAATTTGCGACCATTCAAGCTTTTACAGAACGTCAATAAATGGTGAGATGATGATAATGCCAAGCACATGACATCCTGGAAAGAGTTTGAGATGAGGCTGAAAGCAGGTGAAACAATTGTAAAAACAGAGATGGCCCTGCTTGAGAATGAGAACAACAGGTCCTAACACAACTGGTTGCTACGGTACATTCCTCGGCTGCCCGGTCTCTTAGAGGTGACACAGAATGATCTTGGCTGGATGATCCTGGAAGATGGCACCAGCGTGTTCGGCGAGCCGTCTTCCACGGGTGCTCCGTTTTACGTTTGTTACAACCTTGTTATTTTGCTTCTATCTGGATGTATCTGCCCTACTGTGCTACAATCGCCAAGCCCTGCTTAACATCCGCGACAAAGTTCTCTGTGAGTCTCGGGCAGCCAAACCCGAACCAGGATATTGGATCAAGCATCCCCCACCCGTGCTGTCAGGTATCCCTGCTTACCTGCGTCTCTCGCCCGCGACCCCTCCTCGCAAGAAGCGCTCCAGGAGACGAGGAAGGAGGGGAGGTCTGCTGGTGAAACTCAAGCTCCAACTATCTTCAAGCCTAGCTGCCATTCGGCGTCCGGTGAAGTGGCTCCGTCCTCTTGTCTCCGTCCAGCCTGTTACTCCTGCTGAAGCCTTCCTCAACCGTGATGAAGCCAAACTGCCTCATCCACGCTGTTCTCTGCTCCTCACGCCGCCCCGACAGCGTTGACCGGACCGCGTCATCATCGGGTCCCCTGGCGTCCCCTGCGCAGGAGCAGCCGCGGCGTTGACCGCTTTGGCTTGCGCCTGTTGAGGCGCGCCGGACTGGCGGCTGGCGGTGGGCCGGCTCTCCGGATGGCCTTGATAAACGTGCGGTCCCTGGCAAGTATAACCTTCATGCTTAACGACTTTTTTATCTCCCGGGAGCTGGACTTCCTGTTTCTGTGTGAGACCTGGGTCTCTGCTTGTTCTCTGAACTCCTTCCACCGGACTGTTTATGGGGGTATTATTGTTCCAATAGTATTTGTGTGTGCGTATCTCAATCTGTGTGTGCGTAAAAAGATTTGTGTGTCCGTATTCACATTTGTGTGTGCATAAAAAGATTTGTGTGTCCGTATTCACATTTGTGTGTGTGTAAAAAGATTTGTGTGTCTGTATTCATATTTATGTGTGCGCAAAAAATCAGCCGGGAGCTCTCGATTGGCTGTCTTTGTACACGTGGATTTTGACACACTTCTGCCGTGGCAAATCTGTAAATGCGATCCGTGTGTAAAACGATTTGTCCGTAACATTTCCTTTGCCCTGCTTGGACTCACAGGCTCACGCCAGGGTACAGTAGCAATACAGCCTTCACACCACTAATCGGCCCGTAGCACTCAGTCAGTACGTTTACATGCAGCAGTTCAATCGGGTTTCTGATCATATAAAACATCGTTCGGACTTTTAAACTGCATGCAAACACCTGAACCCCATCTACTTCGGACCTATGTCGCACATTTAGTAATCGGGTTGCATATGGAGTAAGATAACTTCCAAAAAGATGTGTCCATGTTATAACTATTCATGTTATATTAGAGAACAAGGTAGTGCCGAAAAACAATATATAGCCCATCCCCCCTCACAAAATATGCAAACAAAGCATATTTTACATAAACATATTTTAAAATTTTCAAGTAACAAAATAACTTATTTGAACAATTCTTCAGATTTTTTCAGTTATTTTATTGTCTGAAAAATGGTTCAAATGTGTTATTTTGTTATTTGAAAAAATGTAAATTTGCTTGTTGATGAGAAAATATGTTTCTCTATTCTCATCAACAAAACAAATTTAAAATACGGATACCTCTGCCACCCCACTCCCTGACCCACTCGCCTTCCCCCAGCCAGCTGTCCTCGAGCAGTTTGAGCCCAGTACCCTATCCTCCCTCTCTAATGCAGTTAGACACCTTCGGCCCTCCAACTGCCCCTCTGACTGCCTTCCCTCCTGTCTACTCAAGGACTCTGCGGTCTTCGACTCAGTTTCCCCCATCCTTTACTGCTGATCAACCTCATCCTCTCCTCTGGGTGCGTCCCAGCTGCCTTCAAGCATGCCGTGGTGCAGCCACTATTAAAGAAGCCAAACCTTGACCTCTATTCTCTCCAACTTCAGGCCCATTTCGAAGCTACCCTTCCTGTCTAAAGTCCTTGAGCGAGAAGTTTTTGTCCAGCTGCAATCCTTTTTAAATAATAACAACCTCTATGAGAAATTCCAGTCTGGCTTTAGAACAGCCCACAGCACTGAGACGGCTCTTCTGAGAGTGCTTACTGACCTGCTCCTAGCCGCTGACTCAGGTAGCCCTGTGGTCCTGGTGCTTTTAGACCTCACAGCAGCCTTTGACACGGTGGATCACAGGATCCTGCTGTCTCAGCTAGAGCATCACGTAGGCATCAAAGGCACAGCCCTGAAGTTTTTTCAGTCCTACCTGGCCAACAGAAGCTTTGCTGTACAGCTTGGTGATTCCATCTCGTCTGCTGCCCCCCTCACCTGCGGGGTCCGTCGAGGCTCCATACTAGGCCCCATCCTCTTTCTGCTGTACATTCTACCCCTAGGGGAAATCATAACCAACCATAACATCTCCTTCCACTGTTATGCAGATGATGTTCAGCTGTATCTCCCCCTCAGGGTTGATGGGCAGGCTGCACTCTATCCACTGCTTGACTGTCTGGCTGACATCAAAGCATGGATGGGCAGAAACGTCCTCAACCTCAACGAGAGCAAGACCGAGACCATTGTTTTTGGAAAAACCTCTCCAGCCTTCTCTATCAATGCCCTGGGCCCTCTCGCCTCTAACATCAGGCCCTCTGTCAGAAATCTTGGCAGCATTTTCGACAGTACCTTTAAGTTTGAGCAGTAGGTCAGTGCAGTAGTTCGTAAAAGCTTCTTCCACCTGAGAACTATTGCCAATGCCAAAGCCTACCTGCCACAGAGCGATCTGGTGAGAGTCATCCATGCTTTCGTCACTTCACAACTGGACTACTGCAACGACCTATACACCGGCATCGACCAATCTCAACTCCAACGCCTGCAGTTAGTTCAAAACTCAGCCGCTCGACTCCTTACTTGCACAAAGAAGCGAGATCACATCACCGCGGTCCTTGCATCACTCCACTGGCTCCCCATCCGCTACCGTATTCATTTCAAACTTCTCCTGACCGCTTACAATCCCTCCACGGCCTGGCCCCCACATACCTGTCTGACATTCTCCACCACCACAACCCATCTAGAGCACTCCGGTCAGCTGACCAACTGTTGTTGGAAGTGCCCAGGACCAGGCTTAAAACCAGGGGGGACAGAGCCTTCGCTGTGGCAGCCCCCAGACTCTGGAACTCCCTCCCCCTACACATCTGGGCGGCCCAGTCTTTACATATTTTTAAATCTCAGTTAAAGACCCACCTTTTTTCCCTTGCTTTTAATTAGTGTCTTTTTATATTGTCTTATTCAGATTTAGTCTCTTAGCCATTTTCTTGTCCCTTTTTTATGTCTTCGCTTTTTAAGCACTTTCTGTGAAGCACTTTGGTTGCGGCTCAGCCGTTTGTTTATGTGCTATACAAATAAAATTTGACTTTGACTTTGACAGAAAACCTTCAAATGGAAACTTTTTGTAGGAGATAAAAAAGTGGTGGAGACAATGGTCTGTGAGATAAAGCAGTCCAAATGTTTCTCAGTTATTTTGGACTGCACCACAGCTGTGAGCCATACACAGCAGCTGTATGTCCTCATTTGCATTGTCACACAGGATGACAACCCAGAGATAAAAGAGCACTTCCTGGGATTTCTAGAAGCTGATGGGGAAAGTCTGGCATTTTCGCAAAAACTGCAGGATTTGAAGATTTCCTTTAAAGATAGCAAAGGGCAATCATATGATAAAGGGCCAAACATGAGGGGGGGGGAAACAAAGAAGAACAGGCCAGGCTTCTTCAGGAAAGTCCCGAAGCACCATTTGGTCCATGTGGTGCCCATACTCTCGCCCTGGTGATTGCTGATGCAGCCAAAAGCTCCAAAGATGCTTTTATAGGATTTTTTTTTGAATCCTAAAGAAGCTGTAGTCATTGTTTTCAAGTCTAAACTTAGATGGGCCATTCTTGCAAAACATGTGACCCATACTCTCAAAGTGTGGTCAGATGAGATGGGAGAGCATTTGAGGCATCTGGTGTGAGAGAGGCATCTCTGCAAATAAGGAACCAAACCAAAGACCCAGTTATAAAAGTTGAGTCCCACTTCCTGGCAGAAGAGGTGGGTTCTTTCAAATTTTCCCCGCGTGTGGTTATCTGGTATGACATCTTGAGTGAAATACAACATGTGAGCAAGGTTATTCAGTCAAAGACAATGCGAATTGATGTAGCAGTCGGTCTGCTGAAAAGAGCTGAAGCTGCTCTTTAGAGCTACCGAGCCACAGGCGCTTTGGCTGCACAAAACTCAGCCAAAGACCTTTGTGAGGAAATGAATGTGGAAGCAGTGACTTACAGAAAAGAGGCCGAGTCTCCCGCTGAACCTCTACAAGATGCCAAAAAACCTGGAGGTGACTTTCTTTAATGTGATTGTGAATACTGCAATCACAACTCTGGAGGACAGATTTCAGAGTCATGATAGCCAAAGCAGAGGCTCTTGAACACACCTAAATATGTGATGGACAGCCTGATTTTGATGGGAAAGAACTTGCTCGAGAGCTAAGAAGGCTGTTAGCCCTCAACCAGATTGACTGCTTTAGAGTTCCTGACATTCATACAGGAAAAGCAGCTCTCAGAAACGTACCCTTACTTGTGGATTACTCTTCGTTTTACTGTGACTTTACCAGTCACAGCTTTTCCAAACTCGAGTTAATCAAAACCTGCTCAGGTCAGGTCAACGATGACTCAGGAACTCTCAGTGGTCTGGCTGTAATCAGCATAAGTCATGAGGTTGGCAGTCATATTTCATATGACGATGTCATTGAGGATTGAGCATGAAAGGCCAAAAAAGATAAACTTGGATTTTGGAAATGTTCATTGTTTATACACTGACTAAGGCTCAGAAACTTTGTATGTACCCAGAATTCATGTAGTTATTTATAAGTTGATGTTCTGTTTGCAATTAAATCTGTTAACACTTGACGTATGGCATGTTTAACTGCTGCAATTCAGGGCTATCTGATCATTTAAAAAAAACGTAAAATCCTTTAAAAGGAGCATGAGGCTCCTTTTAAGAAATGAGACTCTCTAGCGCCACCCTTCGCCACGACGGCCGTTGGGGGTACTGCAGCCAACAGCGAAGCCGTCACGGGAGAACGGGGAGAACGTGCATGCAGCGTCATGTGACGTCACATCCGCCGCCCAGCGCGGGAAATTCGGGACCGAATTGCAGCACATTTTGCAGCACACAGCCTGTTCAAGGCAACGGTGAGATACGGTAGAGGGCTCATTCTTTTTGGTTTGGAATGCTTCATCTGACAATATTACTAGAAAACTTAAAACGTATACGGATTTTTTTCATAAATCCTGCCTCAATCCTGCCTCAAGCTCCTTTAAGGTGGAAAAAATACGTGTGTATTTTTTACATATTTTGTTTTTGGCACCCCACTGTTGAGGGTGAACTCCACATTACCTGCAGCTGGCACTGACCACTTATATGGTACATGTTCTTTTCAAGAAGTTTGCCCTATTGTGCATGTAAAACTTGCCCAATAAAGTTGGTTCTGATTTTGAAAATGAATCTTAACGCACCACCAAAT
Organism: Cololabis saira; assembly: GCF_033807715.1. Lineage (NCBI taxonomy): Eukaryota > Metazoa > Chordata > Actinopteri > Beloniformes > Belonidae > Cololabis > Cololabis saira. Next base: position 41,031,196 of record NC_084590.1, read on the forward strand.
CTCCCAAAGAGTAACATCCATCCATCCATTCATCCATCGATTTTCTATACCCTTTTCTATCCTTTGCAGGGTCGCGGGGGTCTGCTGGAGCCTATCCCAGCTCTTTACAGGCGAGAGGCAGGGGTTACACCCTGGACAGGTCTTCAGTCTATCGCAGGGCCCAAAGAATGACAGAAGAAGAAAAAAAGAAATCAGGGTTCAGTCAAGCCATCCATCTGCTTAAAGTTGGGACCTCAACCTGAATGAAATGCTGAAGTCAGGGTTTAACAAAAGCAATGAACTGAAACAACGTTCTCAGAGTGGGACGAAATGGATCCACAGCAGTATCAGAAAATGATTACTTTGAATTACTGCTGCTAAATGTGGCTCAACTAGCTGTTGAATCATCAAGTGTACCTAGCTTTAACACACTGCAGCTGCATCTTTGACTTAGTTTTGGTTGAATAAATATTGACACGGGGGAGGGGGGGGTCCTGCCTCAAGTAGAGGAGTTTAAGTATCTTGGGGTGAAAGTGAGGGAAAGATGGAGCGTGAGATTGACAGCATCTGCCCAATCCGTCTGTCTGTGCTGAAGAAGTCGAAAGGCGAAGCTCTCGATTTACTGGTCAAGCTACGCTCCCACCCTTATATGGTCATGAACTTTGGGTAGTGACCGAGAGGACAAGATCGCGGATACAAGCGACCGAAATGACTTTCCTCTGCAGGGTGGCTGGACGCTCCCTTAGAGATAGGGTGAGGAGTTCGGTCACTCGAGAGGAGCTCGGCGTCGAGCCGCTGCTCCTTCACATTGAGAGGAGTCAGCTGAGGTGGCTTGACACCCCCTGGACGCCTCCCTAGGGAGGTGTTCCAGGCATGTCCCACCGGGACGAGATCCCGGGGAAGACTCAGGACACGCTGGAGAGACTATGTCTCTCTCCTTGTCTGGAAACACCTCTGTATTCCCCCGGAAGTGTCTGGGGGGGGGGGTCTGGCCTCTTTGCGACCCTGTTCTGGATCAAGCAGATGAAAATGGACGGATGGATAGAAATATTGACGTCCAAACATATTTTTACATAATTTCAGTGCCTGAGCAGGTATTATTTTATAATGTCATCATGCATAAAAGATCAGAATAGGGTGAGAAGAAGTTTTACCTGCTTTTATACATTATTCTACTCTGTTAATGGTGAAACATCCGTGAAATAAATCACAAATTGTACATATAATTATAATTTATAACCTATGGCAAAGCCCCACGATGCTTTGTGAAAGATCACACAGACACACACTGCCTGATTCTGCTTTGTTTGACGGAACAGAGGTGGAAAAGTAAGCTTGGAATTGAAAGAGGGTGTATTTTCTTTCTCAAATGACTGTACGTGATAGATCTGACTCTCGCCTAAAGCTACAATTCACTCAGACAAAGCAATTTTGTCTTGTGTGCGCCTCCGTAATGGTCCCTGTGATGAGCCCTGTGCCACCGCCCACACGTTTGTTGATAGCCCACTGGTCACTCACAACTCTCTCATTTTCTCAGTTCTGGCCTTTGAAGCCCAAAACTAAAATTAAAGATCACCAGATATAATCCTCCCCTTGCAGCACTTTGATCCCCGGTCTTCTTCATTCTCCCCAGTTAAACCCTCTTTCCTTCACTTTACGCCCTTACATGCACCATTGTTCAATACTTTGACTGGAATAAAGCTATACTTATCCACAGAGTTGTTTGGAAATGCCTGTGAATTATCAGCTACATCAAATAATAACCTCTTATGGCCATTGTGTCTTAAGTAAATCATTCTAATAACAGTTTCTACTTTAATCTTTTGTGAAATATTAAATCACACAGAACAGTTTTCTGCAGGTTCTTGTTTTTCTCGTTTCTTTCCGCATAAACTAACTTCCTGATGCTAAATCTAAGTTTCCAACCAGCAACTACAGATCTTAAACCCACTCAAATAACACGATAAAATATACCTCCTTCCTGCAGTGTATTTCCCAAAAGCTTAATATAGAGGCTATTGATTGAATTTGGAGGCACATCTGATGGCTTTTATAATTGTTCATATCGATTGCAGAGCGGAATATTACATTGAAATCTGCAAGAATACAAGCAGCGAAATTACCTTCCGTCTCCCTCCACGCTGTTAAAAGCATTAAAATGTATTTCTGGAGTGCAGATATTGTCTGTCTTCCCTATTATCCGTATGAATCGGTAGAAAGGCTCATCTGCAAAGTCAAATCATGCCTTTGCCTCATATTCAACACTGATTAGAAGGACACTAAGCTTCTACCGCGATCATTTTATTGTTGGAAAAATGTTGCTCCGGGGTGCGATGAAATAGACTATTCAAATTTCCTCAACAAAACTTGCATAATCTTATCACATGAAATGTGAAAACACATGACGGGGCTGTGGCTTTGGTGTCATACCGATGGTCCTCCCGGGCCAGTGGATTAATCCTCCCAGGGGGAAGAGCCTGAACCCAACATTACCGCTGATGTGCTCATCAGTGTGTGAGTGTGACGCAGACAAATAATAAAACTGCTGTTTGAGTGCGTTTTAATGACTTAATATGTCTTGTAAAGCACTTACAGTGGTCAACAAGGTGATAAAAGGGCAACGTAAGTTCAGTCTGTGATAAATGTGACCAGTTCCGAAGAGCTAGATATATAATCTTTGGTCACATTTAGCCAAATATCTGAAACACCTCATGTGTTCCTAATGGGCTAATCTGCATTTAGATAAATGCCTTGTTTTGAAAAGTCTGGTCATGATATCAAATATGTAATGATGTGAAGGAAGAAAATCGGCTAAGAAGTTAGTGAAAATGAAACACTGAGTCACAATGAGTGATGAAACACACTGAAAGTACTCGTAGATTAAGATAGTTATAGAAAAACAGATGTCCACCAAAAATTGGATAAAAAGTGTAACTGACCATCTTAAAATACTGATTATTAGCCAGTGGAGGAACACATCTACCCTCAGATAGAGCTGAGCAGTTAAAGATACATTGATTATCTAATTCTCTTAATATGTCAATATATATGTTTTTTCACCTGTACTTATTTTTCTTTTTCTTCTTCCTCTTCCAGTATAGAGTGTTGCAGAGGTCGACCACCGCTGATGGGAACCTGCTAAGGTACCAAAGGTACTTCCAGCAACCATGTCAGCTACAGTAATTAAGTTGTTTGTTTTTTTTCTCACGTTACATAAAAACTCATTGACCTCACACTTTTGACCAAGCCCGCCATCTCTGCTAGGGTCGTGCTTTGTTGCATTTCGGAACCACAAGTTCCCAGGAGCTGCAGGATCAGCGGATGCAAGAAGTGCAACAGGCAAATCTGAGCTCAAGTCCGTTTAGAGTTAATTTCAAGACTACTTTACTCCAATTCTGAAGACTGTTATTTTTCATTATTCTTTTATTAGTCTAGCTTTTAGTGTTATATCCTGAAAAGTATATGCTAATAAGCTTTGCGTGAATAAATCATTAAACATAAGTTAAAAGGCATCAACAAAAAGCTTGGTCTCTCTGCAAACACTTCCAATAATTTATTCTTTTGAAATGAAGCAACAACTAGCAGGAGCTAGCTGCTTTTTGTTGGGTAATCAAGTCTGTTGGTTGTAGGGTTGCCACCTTTCAGAAATAGAAATAAGGAACGCCCTGATTTCAGCAGCGCAGGAGCCAAAAAAAGCCCCAAAACTTCTAAACTGCATAAAAATGTGTTTATTTTATATGAAAAAACAAAATGCTTTGATTTAAAGTTTAAAAGTGCTTTAATAGCATTGAACTAGCATGACTGTAGAGAGAGCCAACCATACTAGCAACTGAAATAGCCTCCTATGCTACGTATGTCCACATCAGCCCAGATGTATAATATAGCCTACAGGTGAAGAATATGGTGTAAAAGTTCATTTATTTCAATAATTCAACTAGAATATGGTGTAAAAGTTAACTTATTTCAATAATTCAACTAGAATATGGTGTAAAGGTTAATTTATTTCCATAATTCAACTAGAATATGGTGTAAAAGTTAATTTATTTCAATAATTCAACTAGAATATGGTGTAAAAGTTAATTTATTTCAATAATTCAACTAGAATATGGTGTAAAAGTTAATTTATTTCAATAATTCAACTTAAAAGGTGAAACTAATATATTACCTAGTCTTATTACATGCAAAGCAAGATATGTTAAACCTTTATTTGTTATAATTTTGAAGATGGAATTGTTTATTGATTTCATAAAATATTCTCTAATTTATTTTTTATTTGGGGTTTTCATAAACTGTGAGCCATAATCATCAAAATGATAACAAATAAAGGCTTGAAATATTTCACTTCACTTATATTTGTTTCACCTTTAGTTAAATTTACTACGAATAACGTTTTGCAAAATATTCAAATGTTCCGACCTTCACCTGTATATTTAGACATCAATAAATAAGAGCATAATATATATCCGTAATGGTTCAATACGGAACGCAACTTTTAATTCCCAATTCCCAACCCCTCCCTGGAGGTGAAGCCCGAGTCCTCCCCGCTGTCTGGCACACACATAGAAAGATCTGGGCACAGACGCAGCAGGTCCTGTTGTCCCACCACAAAGATTTTGCTGGCCTGAATGTTTCCTGTGTTTTATTTTGTTCATTATTGATAAATTTAGTATTGATGTGTGTGTGACAGACGTGTGTATGGGGGGTTAATGAAAATACGGGACAAATTAGGTCCCGTATTAGTTCAATACGGGACGCAACATTCTTTTCTCAAATAAAGGACAATTCCGTATTTTACGGGACGGGTGGCAACCCTAGTTGGTTGGCACGAGTGTGTAATTGTTTAGAGTCTGAAGCCAGAAATGGCAACCAGCCATAAAGCACCCTCTCTTCTCATTCGCTGCCAACAAGCGGTTCATCTGGGTGCAATGTTCTGGGATCGGCAAGAGGCTCAACAAGGATCTTGACTGAGGGGAGACAGAAGGTGAGAGATAATGATTATATACACGAGTCATTTGGTCATCTTGCTGGTGTATCAAGTCTCCCATCTGGAGGCCTCACTACTTCTTGAACTTGTAGATATTTGCATTGATTAATTTTTCCCCGGAGTTACCTGTAACTGATTGTGTTAAATATGAATGAAGCCTGGGATCAATCAATCAAGGCAACAAAGATTCTTTACCTTCCATAATGGGTCTTAGAGTCGACATGAATGTCTGTGACTTGGTGTTGAAGGAGACGGTACAACAGCTCCCTTTTGAAACGGGTCTTTTCAGCTTTGTTCATAGCAGTTGGTTTAAAGGAGTGCAGTTCGCATCTCAACTCTAAAACCGATCCTCTCTTGCACAGGATACCTCTTTCCAAATCTATCTCCCCAAGTTCATCCATTCAGCCCCCAATTAATCCAAAAATGGGGAATATGACATTTACAGCGGAATATATCGACGGTGAAATAAAAAATGACCATCGCTGGGTTAATACAAGAAGTTCATTCTGTAAGTGCCGAGGCATGACAAGTGCGGAGGAGGAAGTGATACCCACCACCCACTGGCTGAGCCAACTGTCAATCATATTAGAAACAAATGTATTGCTTGATATAAACTCCACTGGTGTGGTACAAAGAAAGTCACCCCCCAGAGTTGGATGTGAAATCAAACAGTTGACACCATGGGCGGCGGGTAATGAAGGCTAGGGAAGGCTAAGCCTCCCCAAATACAATGCCAGGTATTTTGCACAAATGATATAATATGTGTACAACATTAATATAAAGCTGCAATATTGAATGTGTGTTGTTGCTTCAGCTCCCCTAGTGACAATGCGGTGATAATTCAGCAAGGCTTTGGTTAAAAAAAATGAAAAGTAGCCAGTCACACCCCCCTGGTCTGCGGACCGCTCAGGTGATCAGAACTGCAAATGTTGTTTGTAAACATCCGCATTTTTGTCCGCCAATTACAAATGCACAGCCAGCAGCGCTCCTTTCAAAACACAACACAAAGCTCCAAGTCAAGACCAAGATGGATATACGTTCATTTTTTAAACCAAAAGAGAAACAGACACAAAACATTGCCGAAGCTGCTGCCAATGTGACAGTGAGTCGGAGGAGAGCGACTGCACCTGCAGCCACCGCGTCAGCAAACCCCCAGTGTCTAACACCGGCTCACCTGATGGTGCAGCCGGCCATATGAGCAGAGGTGGACAGAGTACTCGACCCCAGTACTTGAGTAAGAGTACAAATACTACTGGTCAAAATGTACTCAGTTTCAAGTAAAAGTAGCTCAGTCAAAATATTACTCGAGTAAGAGTAGAAAAGTACTTGCTTTTAAAGGTACTTAAGTATCCAAAAGTAAATGCTTTTAAATTTACTTTAAGTAAAAGTAAGAGTAAGAGTAAATTTCTTATTTTCCACATCAGTAAATTACTATATTTTTTCTAAATTAATTGTTGCAGCTCTGTCTTGACAAACGCAGGCTACTTTGGCGGTATCGTTTTGAGGAGGCTTGACGTATTTCCGCTTTACGTACATCCCAGTGGAGAGCGTGCACTGTGATAGGTCTCCTCCTTTGACAAAAACAGCTTGTGTCCAATAGGATTTTAGGGAAGAAGAAAAAAGAGCAGACCTGAAAGTAACGAGTACTTTTCAGCCTTCCTAGAAATTTACTCGAGTAAAAGTAAAAATATTTGTCTTGGAAATGTATTCAAGTAAGAGTAATAAGTACCAAAGAAATCTAATACTTAAGTAAAGTACAAATCCTCTGGATATGTACTTAAGTACAGTACTCAAGTAAATTTACTCCGTTACTGTCCACCTCTGCATATGAGCAGCGATGACCCGGGAGGAGGAGGAGACTGCACTGCCGGTAATCCTGCTATTATATTGGTCATATTATGCTCAAATCATTGTTACGCAACTGTTTTGGGTGAAAAAAAACCTCAAAATTTTCGCATGGGGATTCCACCCTATATATAGCTTCACCTAATATTTCAGTCACCCGCCGCCTATGGTTGAGACCTGAATGTTCTTTTGAACCAGGCTGTAAATATATTTGTTTCTGCTCTAAAGTTGGACATTTTAGCATGAGAGTCAAAGCAGGTTGACTGGCTTTTGGAGCCAGCCTCTAGCGGCCAGTCGAGGAACTGCAACCAATCTTCGGTCCACATGGGCCTCGGTCCAGGAGTGAGATGATTGGTGCTTGCTCCACCTTCAAAAACCAGCCGCTATAAACACAACTAAAGACGTGGTTGAAAGGTGAGCCATTGTACTTTATCCCTGTACTTTCTGCTCAACATGCCACAAACATTTCAGTTTGACTTCATGAAATTGTTGGATCTTTTTTGGGGGAAAAAGACAAATGTAGACACACATGGCTTGTTTTCCACTGGAACAAGACACGTTTTTGCAGGGAGGTTGTTGTTGTTGTTGTTGATGGAACATTTTGCGTTGCTTTGAATGTTTTGAAGCTTCCACCAAACACAATTAATTTTCTACTCGGCAATCATCTCTGCAAAATAAATATTCTTCAAAATTGAAAAAAAAAAAGAAGCTTTTGTCATGGTAGTGTCGTCGTAATGATCCAGGAGATGGAAACCAGGCAGTTTCTATTTACAATTTAAACTGATTGGATTGAAAACTAATCATCCTTGACTGGCACATATGGACATCAGTGACAATAACCTGCCACCGAAGCTTTGGATGGAACCACTCTGCCTCACCCGGCCTATTTTTAGCCCTGATAAGTGAAATAAACACGGCTTATTGGCATTAGGAAGTTGCTGTGATCATAAAGCCATGAATGATTTAGTGACGCTTGATGGCATCATCAGAATGATAATACAGCTTTCATATGTGGGATATAGAGGAAACATCCACATTTTAGCAGCCAGTCAGAGTGGAAACAGCCTATCTGGGCTACAGGGGGTTGAAGTGGCTTGAAAAGGAGAGCTGATAGAAAGTTAAAACCGTATAACTTAGCAAGTGCTGCCATGCATATGATCCATCTCATTATCCTCAGAGCTGACTTTTTTTTATTTTTTATTTTTTCTCCTGCTGCTACAGCAGAAGCCCCTTCGTGCTGAGATGTAGCTGCTGGATCCACACTGACGGAGATAATGCAGCCGCAACACTTCTGCACAGTTTCAACACAAGCTCACACACAAAAGTCACGGGTGACAGGATTAGAGCTGCTCTTGAAGATGGGAAATAAAAAACTGTAATTTAGGAGAAAATGTTTACTTTAGAAATGAACCTGGCTCCCAGGTTTCAGGGGTTTTTTTGTGGTAGGATTTAGAATGATAAAAAATAAGGCATTTGACAACATTTGACACTTGCAATTCCCATGTTTTAGACATATTTTGTGGTTTCAGTAAGTCAGAATCAGAATTTCTACACTATTCGAGATCAACTTACTCTTTATGTTGGAGTTTTCCCGAATGGTTTGTGATTAAAACAGTTATCCAGAGCCTTTCTCTTTTATTCAAATACATATATATGTGACACAAATTCACATGGACAAGTATGCATTCGTTCCCATTCTGTCCTTGAGAATAAAAACCAGCTAGATTAATAAATAAGTGACTGAATAACTGCAAAACATGCACTGCTTGAAATTCTCCATGTTTCATGTCCTCTGCTTTGTTTTCAAAGCAAAAAAATACAGCATAGTAACCTCCTGCATTTGGGTTTTATCAAAGAAAATTACTAAATTTTCTCCAATTAGCAATGTTCTTGCACTGAGAGAAAAATTCAGATTTTTCTGTTCATTCTTTCAAAACAAAAACTGATAACTGATTGTTTTGTTTTTTCCCCCTGCATCCTTGTATTTACGGGTAACACATTAATTCATCTCACTCCTGACTCAGTTAAATCCAGCTCATCAATTCCAGACCAAAGTTTGCACTGATGGATTTACGTTAGATCCCCAAATGCATTTAACGAGGCCAAACTGGGGATGTTTATGGACGCGGCCCTTTTTGACAAAATTTTATTTGCAAAACAATTGTCCCACAGTCTATTACTCTTGAAACTATGCAGAAATGTCCAGAATTAATGCGGAGAACCACGGATGCCTCATAAAAATGTAAAGCAGCCCGAGCCTCAGTTGTTCACATTTCCTGTGTCCAATCAGGCAGAAAGTGCAACCGCGAACAAATACACAGAGACCCTTTTAAAGGTTAACTTTAATTCCAATTCATTTCACTTTACTGTGGCATTATTTCTCCTGCCTCGGACAGTTTAAAGAATGCCATCAAATATGGACATTAAACAAAACACATGCACTATTTTACATTTTCACACGGGAGATTGAAGAATCTGCATTTCCACTTGCATATTTGTACTGCTGGAGGGTATAATGTGGGCAGAGGTCACATGCCACATGCATTATACATACAATGTCCAGTGTTAGACATCTTATTACTCATCTTGCGAAAATTTCATTTTATTTTAGTCACAGGGGGATATTTCCCTTACATTTCTGCCTACAGTGCGCTATCAGAGAGCTGGCCGGCCTGGAAGGCTTGTCGGCTGAGATTTTCTGGACCTTGCACGGGAGCCACGGAGAGTTTAACTCTGCAACGTTTCATATGTAACCGCCTCTGTATAATCTGAGACCTTCACGCATGTCTGTTCACTGTACAGATTAGCCACCTCACAGGAGCAGAGTTGGCTTCCCCGCGCTGTTGGGGATTTTCCATACCGTGTTCGTGTGTGCTTTTGGGTACATGAACATGTCACTGCTGATCTTTCTGGAATATGTGGTATGACTCACGCTGATCTTTTTTTTTCCCTCAAACTCCTATTTTAGCTGTTATTAATCCTCCAAAAATGCATCTGTATTGCTCAACATTGTATGTTTCCAAGTTCTCACCACAAAAATCCATTAGTAGTCTTAAATTGGCTTGAGCATGATTCAGCGCTAATCTGGTCCCGCCTACGTATCCACCCACTAGAAAAACGTCCTGTCCACTGCAGCTCTGCAGCACTTAACCACAACACCCAGTTCAAATATTGCGGTAATTGTTCCTGTGCATGTCAAGAGGGATTCTCATGGAGTGAAAGAACTAATTACACGAGGTTGCATCTAAGTGGATGTATCAGAATTATGTTTTAATTTACACTTTCAACACTGCTCCCCGGGTCAGTTCACTACAAGAGTCGCCACTTGAATGTGGAAACTGGGAACACAAATGGGACACAAAGAAAACTCCCCAGGTGATCAGTACACTCTGTCAACTTTCGAAGAAGTTTAGTGGAAAACCACAGCTGTTTTCACAAAGTCGCTATTTAAAAAGAAAAAAAAAAAGCTGTGGTGTTTTAAGGTGGACTCTACCACCTCTCCAACTTAACTCCAGCCAATGCTGACTTAATTAAAGGGCGCATATGATGATAAAAAGTGATGAAAGCACCTATCTGGGTATCTGAAGTGCCTGCCAACTCACACATCCCTGTCCCTTTTTCTTTCTAGGCCCCCGAAGACTGAAAAGTGTTATCTACGGTGCGGTTCAGATGTACAGGGTTTGTCACAGATTCAAATGATTGTCAACTGCATCAACTTTCAGAATTTTCACTTTATCCCAGAGGAGTGCAGTGCAAAATCTGTAACATATTTAAAAAGAGACACACCCCTCAGAAGAAGGGGGTGGAGTAAACATATCTACTGCACCCCCCTAAACCAGCAGCGTTGAACAGAAAAAAGGTGCCTTTGCATTGTATCCAGATGGTATTCAAACCACAAACATATCACACTTTTGGAATAAGGATGTAACATGTCTGATAACACATCCTTGGATGTAACACACGAAACACCTGGCAGGTGTGACGCCTTCGCAACAAGTGCAGAACTCACCGAGTAGCTTCTCCTCCCTGCTTCTGTCGTCTGCTCAACTTAGCATGTGCCGGCTTTCCCCTGTAGCTTGTGCATGCAAATAAGCTTGAAAGCCACAACCCGCAGAGCAGTCATGGCAGGGCCAGCTCTTTTGTTCCTTAACTTGGAGCACGCCGCTGTCAGAGGAGCATGCAAGTAGTCCTCAAAGCAGAAGCAACCAGCTGTAGCATCCATGGTTGTTGTGCTCCTGACAGGCTTTAACACCTGCAAAACATCCAGTGAATATGTTATCAATATTAAAAACGTCATTTTTTATGAATGGGTGACATTAACTTTGCATGCTGGGAGGATGTGGCTCTGACTTTCAGACTCTAATATTTTCATAACCACAGTGCTTATACCTACAAATGATTTATAACCATGTGTGCCGCTGTCTTTGAACTCCTATTGGATTGGATAATTATGCCTTCTTTGGCCATACACATGAAAAATGTAGATTTGAATATGTTAGCACCCTAACTGTTATTATAATTTCCAATAACTGCAAAATGATGTTTTTAAAATGGTGTGTAATTTCTTCATTAAAATATAACTGTATGTTATTAAACGCTTATGGCAGTCGGTTAACAGTGGCCTCATTGAGCTGTTTCCTGTTCTCAGGTGTTAATATGGTGTATTCAGCCTGAATACCTGCCTGCCAGTGAATCCTGTTTTTATTAAATCAGGCGCAGGTTTCATGTTGTTCCGGACCAGGTTCTGTTCTGTTCTGTTCTGTTCTTCAGCACTTTGCCAAAGTTATGCTGTAACTTGTGCAATTTGGCGACACTTTACTCCGTGTCACCGATATGAAAGATGTCATGTTGGATAAATCAGTGTTTGCATCACTAGAGGGGGACCGCAGAGTGTGGGGCCGGAGCAGATTGGAGTCACACCCCGTGTCAAGTTTACATACACAGTTTTTTTTTTTTTTATATCATTACACTGAAAATGGTCCAAACAGATAATAATGAAATAGAATTTAACTGTTTTAGCTTTGAAGTCATTTAATAAAAAAAATGAACTCAAAAAGATCACATATTTCCCCGCCGTGACATCACTTGCTCAACATTTCTGACATTTTCAGAAATAAATGCAAATTAAAAAAGACAGCATGAGATCTGAATATTTTAAATTGTCAATTTGAGCAAATAACAGGAGGCGGAAACGGTGTTTGAACACTTCACTAATATTTGCTTTCAGAGCCTTTGGCTTCTAAATGTTTTAGCCATCGAGGAACTCCTTGGAAGTGCGATGATTTCTGCGCCAGGAGTTTCAGCCCGTCTTCAAGTGTGTTCAAGCTGTTCGCAAGATTTGCACGAGTCGTCTTCTTCTTTGTTTTTTTCAGGGATTGAAACTTTCTTCAAAGGTTTTCAATATGATTTAGGTCAGTACTCAGTGCTAGCAAGTCCTTCTTTTCCCTTTCATCCACCCTTTTTGTGCTTTTGGATGTGTGTTTTAAGTCATTAATGAAGCAAATTAAATCCAGTAATGGTATATCAACCCATGACGGGTAATTAAACTGCAGCAGTATAAACTATTTAGGAAAAGCACACAAACAAAACTAAAGTAAAATTCAGTTTAGAGTTTGTCGTAAGTTGGAAGTGTAGCAGGGAGAGCATGGATGTAATCTCCAGAGGTCTATGAATGCATTAGGGGTTTGGGTTTTTAGCCTGGAATCAGCTGAGCTGATTTTGCCACCTGTGCTATCGCAGGTAACGCTGAGGAATTCTGCTGGTAGAAAAATGGCCAGGATGGAACCATCTGCTGAAGCGAACTGAAATGAATATTTGTCCCAGGGGACATCATACTGCTGCAGTGCAGGTAGTTTGGGGAAAATATTTAAGTTTTTTTTTTTTTAAATGAAATTCAGTTGAAATAGACATCGGTTGAAAGACTGTTAGATAGTGGGAGGTTTAGCGCAGAGGGAGGCGTGGATGATATCTCCAAAGTTTTCATATAAAATAAAAAATCAGCAGGTGCAACAGGTAAACTCTCCCAGCAGGTGGTGTTGGGAGAAGCTTGCAGCCAACAACTCAACATATACAGATGTACTCCTTCACAGGAAAATGCTCAGGGTTGACATTGCCTGCATGTTTGTGGGTTCGTTGTGCTGCTAAACGAATTTGGAGCTACTCAGACGCCTCTCCGATAGTTTTGCATGATGGATAAGGTTCCTGCCTGTATTTCTCAACTTTGAGGACGCCATTAATCCCAACCAAATCCCCAACTCCATTTGCGGAAATGCACCTCCAAACTTGCAAGGAACCTCCATCACGCCTCGCTGCTGCCTGCAGAGACTCATTTTATGAACAAACTGCATTCTGCTGCAGACTAATATTTCACATTTTGGCTCACCAGCCCAGAGCACCTGCTTCCATATTTTTACACCCCAGTGCCTATGTTTTTTTATGCATAGTTGACTTTGTTTCCATGACGGTGGTTAGGATGTTTGGCTGCAGTTCTCCCATGAAGAACACTTTTGGAGAGACAGTAGATGAGAATACCTGAGTCCCACTGACTTCTGCCTGCTCGGAGCCTGTTGTGCTGAGACTTTTACTATGTATATCTGAAGAAATTATATACTTTATACTTAAAACAAAGAGATGCAAATAGCTCTGACCTGTACTAGTTATGACACTGTAATTATATCCTTTTTGTTTTGCAATTTATGTAAACGCACTCCTATTACCTATGTATGCATTTGTTGTGAAAGGAAGATGTCTAAATATACTCTTGTTCAAATTTCAATGCTGCTTCAAGTACTATTCAAGAATTCAGGTGTAATTGAGCTGCTTATAATGCATCTCCAGATATGCATGGTTATGTAGGACAGCTCCTTTATCTGCGCAGCAGGTTAGGCCTGAGCCGCGAGCTCTGCCACAGACACAAGTTCAGAGCAAGTGTATCAAATTTCATCAGCTTGCCTGTAAATCAATCACCTCAGTCGCTCGATGAAGGGGGCATCAGAGTTAATGCACCGAAGGCAAGGGGCAAGCTGATTTTTTTTTGCTATTACCTGACACAGGAAGTTTTGGCCAACCATGAAAGCTTTTTCTTAGCCGAGTTTTCGACTCGTGCAGCAACTCAAGCTAGAACGGGCATCCAGCGAGCGTCTGTCCTTCACACGGTGCTTTGCTCAGGGGCACAGTTGAGGTATTTACCCTTGAAGGAAAGGATTTCAAGTTCCCTTCCACATCTCATCCAAATTCTCCAGCTTAGTTTGATTTACTTGCCATCTCCCTTGCACACGCAGGCCGCCTTCCCAGCCTTTCAGGTTTGTGCAAAAATTATTATCTTTCAGGTGATAAAATACAGAGAGAGAAAAAAAAAAAACGAGATGGCATTGTTAATTCACACTGTATACTTTATTCATAGCCCTGAAACATGCGCTATCTTGTGTGATACCCGTGAGTTTCCATTTTCTGGATGTGCCTGGCTGATAGACAGCAATACATTTCGGCTGCAAACTATATTCTGTTGACATGATTCCATTTGTTTAAACTATTTCGTTGGGAAAGCGAGCAGAATTTCAAGCAGCAACATTTTCATTTTTCTTTGCTGATTTATATTTGACACCACACAATGTCAAGCCTCGAGTTTATCTGGATGCCTTCACAGAGAAAAAGCACATGTCTGGTCTTATCACATTCAACTGCATTGCAGGCATGTCTAGCTGCACATTGTTCACCTTTAAATCCTTTAAAACGGTGAGCCACAGTCTTTCTCTGTCATGCCAGGTTATTTCTTCTTCCCTCCGCCAGATAATTCAGTGGTTTTGATCAGAGATGATGGCCGAAGAGATGATTTTCAGCACCCAAGCAACATTAAACCCACCCCTCCTGTTCTGCTGTAATTACCAGAAGAACCTCTGTCCACAAGAGGGAAGTGTTATCACATTCATCCTCCCATTCATTCGCCTCCAGTATCCTACCTTCACAGTCTTGATCCTGTTTGGATGCATGAGGAGACACGGATGAGTCGGGCGCAGTGGGAGGAAAGTGAGGAAATGTGGGTGCTGGGTTTATGCAGTCTGCTCTCACTGATAGCTCACGAGGTAAAATATAGCTATACACTATCCTACACATTCACCTGCAATGAGTTCTTTTTTTTCTGCAAATAAGATCATCAGCATTCATACAAGTAAAGTCTTCTTCCACTGACACTCCCTCTGTGTTTTAATTTGCCAAAACATGACATCACTACGAATGTGTGCATGGACTGAGATCATCATTTATTTACTTCTGTGGCTTCTGCAGGCGTCAGTGAGGGGAACCGTGGTGGTTCACTGCTCATAAAAGGGTATATTATGCAATTATGCAATCAATTAGCAATTGTGGTGTATTGATTGATGAAGCTGCCTTGTGTACTGTAGGTTTCCCCGCAAGCAAAAACATAAATACAAATCTGCCTGTGACCCGGCCAACATTTGTGCACCTCTGAGATACAAATGGGCTTCCATTTGGTCCCATGTGGAAATGTCTTCTAATTCCATGCTGGCAGTGGCTCTGCAGAGGTGGATGGGGGATGAATGGGGGTGGGCCCAAGATGGGAGTCTTATCTGACTCCCAATTGGGCCAACCACACGAGGGAACGCAAGTGGGCAGCTAACACGGGGCCAATGTGGAACGAGCAGACTATGCCAATGGGATTGCAGCATATTTACATCTCAGATGGACCTCAATAAAAACATTGGCTGGGAAGGAAGCTTGAAGCTACATAATGTGCATAACCTCACCTCATAAGGTGTGATTTTAATTTTGTGGACTTGTTCCAAACTGATGTACAAGCGGGGGGAGTTTAAAGTAGTTTAAACCTCACGGGCCTTTTTAAATCAAGGCTTAAAACCTATTTATTTAGAATGTCTTTTAATACCCAGTAGTGTGGTGACACTTTTTACTCTTTTTCTTTTATTCTATTTATTTATTTTTTTGTTCTGTCTTATGATTGTATGTTGTATTTCTGTATGTTTTATTCTGTAATTTACTTTGGCTCACCTGGAGGTGGCTGTAAGGGCTATATAAATAAAGTACATTTACATTTAGATACCATATGTGCACAGTTGATGCTAAGGTAAATCTATTCAGAGCCTATTGTACACCTCTTTACACAGCTCACCTTTGGTGTCATTATACCACCAAAGCCAAGCTAAAGAAGTTGCAGGTAGCATATAATGATGCGTTCAGGATCCTCCTTAAGCTTCCAAGATGGACAAGTGCAAGCACTTTATTTGTTAATTATGTCCCCACCTCCCATGCTCTGCTGAGGAATTTTATGTTTAAATGTACTCCATGAGTCAGAAAATGCTCTAATAACTGCACTCACTAACATCAAACGGAGTGATACAAGGTTCACATCTGGACTATGGAAACATTGGAACAGATGTTTGCATGTATTTTAATGTGTGACCTGTAATTTTTATGTATCTTTATGTATTTTATATGAAACATTTTGAGTCTGTAATAAAGTATTCATTCATTTAAAGTAGAAAGCGCATTTTAATTCTAGTTCTTTTTTTGTAATAAAGACAGCAGGGGCGTCAATTGGGTATGGCAAGGTATGGCAGCCGCCACACCTTGGCTTCAAGGGTAAAATGTAAATGTTTGTTTTTTTAAATACATTTATGGAATAACTACAAATGCAAATAAGAACAACATGATCGATTTCACTAGTTATTATACACTGCAAAAACTCAAAATCTTAACAAGAATATTTGTCTTATTTCTAGTTAAAATGTCTAATTTTTAGTCAATTTTTTTTTTTTAATCTCATTATATTTAACACAAGACTCAAAAACAACAATTTTCACCTGTTTCAAGTAAGTTTTCACTTGAAATAAGTAAAAAAATCTGCCAATGGAACAAGATTGTTTTGCTTGTAATGAGAAGATAAATCTTGTCCCACTGGCAGATTTTTCTACTTATTTCAAGTGAAAATTTACTTGAAACAGGTGAAAATGGTCAAATAACAAGTTATTTTTCTGGTAATGACTCTTGTTTTAAGTGTAATGAGATTTTTTGACTAAAAATGAGACATTTTAACTAGAAATAAGACAAATATTCCTGGTAAGATTTTGAGTTTTTGCAGTGTGAGCGAGACTGCATTTGAAAAAGTTCCAATTTTCTTGACCACACAGATCAGCTCCATAGCAGACTTCTGTGATGAGTATTTGCTGGACGTGTTGATTGGTACTCTGGTTAAGTTCTGTGACTCGTAACCTTGCCATACCTTAGCTTCGACTGAATTGACGCCACTGAAAGACAGTAAATCAAAAGTTTCCATAGCTGTTTCCATTGATTCCAGTCCCAGCATGTCTTCTCCTCACTGCAGAACAAGCTGCTTGTCCTCCTTTTTTCAGATCCGGTGTTCTGCCAATCTTTGCTACCTGCCGAGAAATGCTACTTGGTGGTTCTGCGCGTGCGCACAGTCGATTTTCAAAGTTTGATTGCCACGCCAATCATTTCTTGCACCATGTAAAATTGATAATATGGGATGTTGAGTATTTGATCCTTCAAAATACACGACCCATGACATGAATTGCATTACACTTTGTGAACATTATACAATAAAGAGGAAAAAACAATAATTCTATCGCTTTATTTGATATTCATTCAGTCATTCGCCTTTATTTTTGCCAGGCAGGTCATTAAGAACATTCTTATTTACAATGATGGCCTGGCAAGAGACAAGCACCACTTGGGGGGAAAAGGAAGTGTTTTAGGGAGTAAAACACAGTAAAATTGTAGCTCTGCAAAGGGAGAAAACCTTTAGGTAGCATTTTTTGGCAAAGCAGCAGGAATTGGCAGAACACCGGTCACTCTATATTTGTCGACTCACGTTTTTTTTTTCTTTTCTTCTTTTGCGTTTCATTATTAAACAACGTGTGATTCATTTAGAGCGAGTGGTGGTGGGGGGTGCTTGCTTGTCGGGTTTGTGCAGGCGCTGCCTCAGCCCTGAGCAGGACAATCCAGGCTCCTCCCAGCAGCGCGACGTCACCGATCCCGACGGAGAATCAGCAGCAGCGGCAGCAGCAGCAGAGCAGGACGCACCGTGGAGCAGATCTGCGGCGCGGCGCGCAAAACTAACCAGGGATCCACAGCGACTCATCAGCCAAAGAGAGGGGGGACGCATCACATCAGCATTTCCCGACTTCCAACAACTTCATCAGCCCGGGCTTTTCTCGCTTTTTCTCCCCCCTCCTTCATTCCTCCTGCATGCCGGCGGCGTCTGTCTGCAGGCTGGAAAGGGGAAACTTGCGGAATTAAAAAAAAAAGGGACGTTGCGCACAAGTAATCTATTAGGGCGCAGTTTGAAGAAACAAGTAGACGCTGGGATATAACTCTTATCCCCCAGTGTTGGAAAGTTCCCAGCGCAGCATCGATCGAAGGGACCTCCCGCCCACTTTATTACCTCTGATCCACACGATCCTGGAAGAAGAAGTGGAGGGGGAGAGAGAGAGCCGATCAGCCGCTGCGGTGGATGGAGTAACAAAGGCTGCGTGGTGAAACTCAAGCAGCGATTCTGGTCAGAACTCTGTGGTTGCCTCCTCCTGTCATCCCCGAGTCCTTCAATAAACGTGCAGCAGCTGCTCGGATCTCGTTCCGGGAACATCTAAACCGGCCAGGGGGGAAAAACGCTGCAAGACGCGACATTGATGCTTTGGCACGCAGGAGCGCACCGCCGACCCTGCACTTTTGCCAAAGTCTCCTAGGAGGAAGACTAGTTTTGGGGCCCGAAGTGGGATTTTTTTTTTTTTTTGCAGAAGTTGCATGCGTGGTGTTTGTGGTCTCCAGTGAGCCCCAGCCATTCATCCATCCATCCATCCTCTCGGGTTATTATCAGACAAGATCCGGATAGTTGAGGTGCCACCATGGCGATGTGCGGGGGGTTTTGGGTGCTCGTTCTGGCACTGCACATTCAAGGTAAGCTGTGTTTTTGCCTTGTTTTTACCGTGACCCCCTCCCTCCTCCCCCCTGCTGTGTTTGTCTATGTGTGTGTGTGTGTTGGCTCTGCATGGTGTTAATGCCAGAGACTGGATTTGATTGCATGGTCTGTGTTCTGCGAGGAGACGTGCACACGCTCTGGGAGAGCATTGGAAAAGGGGTTTCTGTCCTGGAATCCGAAAAAAAAGGCTGCAGAATATTTATCTGGCTGCCAAATAATGAACTTTCACGGGCAGCAGGCAGATGGCGATGTGTATACGAGACGTGCAGTGCAGGCCAGCAGCCTCCCAAGTTTCCCAATAATTAATTTTTAATGGCAACCCCTAAATGATAATTGAAAGATGCTCGTCTGCTGCTCGGTTGCTGAATGGTCACATCTCCCTCTTCAGATCCCTCATTTAGACGTCTGAAGGTTGATTAAAAAAAAAAAAAAAACTGGTTGTTTTATCATTTTTCTAATCCATACCATGATATTTCAGATGGGACGTGACTCAGGGCATGATGACATTTGTCTCTCAGCCGCTTCTGCACTGACGCCACTTCTGCACATACACTGTGTGTATCTTGGGTGGTGCTGAGGGAGGCCCCGGCAGTTGATAAATAGATGAACAGAGTTATATTTTGGCATTGATCATCCTGACATTAAAGCTTCCCAAAGCCGGCCTAATTATTTAAACGCATGCTTAATAAGCCCATTTGACTTATTGGAAGAAGCATCATTATTCAGGTTATATTGACAGCCTCTAATTGGAAAACAACAGAAGCCCATGATGAGGCGTGTGTGTATGTAGGTTTGTGTTTGTGGTCCATTACGATGAGGGAGCTTTTTTAAAGCTGAAAGTTTACTCGTTTGTTTACATGTTGGGCTGCTAAGTTGCGTCTGGAGCCTCCATTTTAAGACAGAAATGGGCGAGGGGTCAAGTGTTGTCAAGCAATATCTGATGGGGATTTAGTGGACATTGATGGCCTCATTTTCTCCGACAGGCTGCAGCCTGAACATGTTTACTTGATGTAATGTTTTGTTGCCGAGCCACTTTGAGTGAAATCAATATTGCCCGTTTTGGTGCATCTATTTTTACAGCCCCCGTTGGAGGTTGAGAAAAACCAGGATGCTGACCTTGCTGCCAGCGAGGCTCCTTGTGGGGTCATGTGTTTAAGACTGATTGAATGTACTTTGATCAAAAGCCCTGTCTGATTTATATTGAGATGATCCCTTTGCTTGTGGAGAAGATCAGGATTAACCGGTTCCCTTGGGATTCACAGTGGAAATCTTTTGAAGCTGTTCAATCAAGGGTGTGAAAAATATCTCAAAAACCTCTATTTAAACCTCTGAGAAATGTCTTACTTGAGTAAAGCACGACTTGTTTTTTTGCATAATAATTAGAGATTGTACGAATACACTTCACACTCATTTCTTTTTCTTTATTGGAAATGAAAATGACTTCTTAATTTATGTGTTGAGACATCTCCGTGAAGGGAAAAGCTTTTAATTGTTTTTTACTTAGGCAGTTGTGTGGGCCTGCTCCTTTTGACATGCAGAAACTAGAATTTGGTCTTTCACCCCGAGGTTAAAGGGCATCGCCATAAATGCCCTGTTGTCTTTGATGGCCTAATTGATATACAGCATGCTCCAGACTCTTCCCTCATTACCAAAGCACAAACATGCCAGAAAGACCCCCCCCCCCCCCCCCGAATGCAAGTGGGACCAAAAAGCCTGTTGTAATCGTCCACATGGGAAAACCATTTGTGCTTGTCACGGTAATAACCATTTGTGGAAAACGCAGCGGTGCCAGATTAGCAAACAGACGTATTGTGTGTTTCTTGCCAGATAGACTATCAAGTGAAAGAGAGGTGGAGAATAATGGATCTGTGGATTTTAACTCTGTTCCTGCATTCCTATGTCAACACTTGCTCTCTGCTGTAGTCCAGGTGGGGGATTTGGTTGACTGTGAACTGAGTTAAGCACCAGGTGCTTGTTTATGGGCTTTGCCTCCATCGGCAGGTCATGGTGTCATACCTGCCCAAGATATCTCTGTAAACTCTGGTGTAAGCCACAATTCATCATCTTATTTAGACTTAACCTTTCACAAATGAACTAACTGTTGGATAAAGTCTTTGTATGTGGCCCTGTAAAGGACTGGAGACCTATTAAAGGTGTACTCCTGACTTTTGCCCCCCAAGAAAGACTAGGGTAGGCTCCAGTAGACCTCCCATGAACTTTGATGGAAAGAAGCAGGTATAGATAATGCTTGAGAGGATTCACCCCAAACCTTTAATGTAATTTTGGCAGTATTACAATTTGTAAAAGGCCTATCTTCATGATAACTTGAAACCGTTTCACCATAGATCCCTTTATTTCGGTTCTGTTGGGCTCCGCCTCTTTAATGTGTTATTCATGAGCGCCTAGCTATAAAATTCACCACACATTGCATTATTTTTGTGTCACTGACCTTAAGCTGTGTTTTATTTGCTGTTTTTGATTCTCATGCGAGATCCCCCTGAGCAGCGTGTAAGTCACAAGTGATGTTTTCCTGTTCTGATTTTTTGATCTACAGCTTCATGGAGCCAATGATTTAGAGTTTCTTGGGCAGCTACGGCTTTGATTTACATTCACAACAGTGTCACCAAAGCCTGACACATACAACACTTCATTTTGACTCGTGACAGATGGTCACATGCTGTGCTGCAGCATGGCGTATTTGTTTTTCAGTCTCATTTGAAGCACATAAAGCACTTTTGTGTGTGAAATGTCATTCTCTGCAGTTGGATTGATTGATTGATTGATTGTGGAGTCAGCGGCTCTGAGAACAGTTGCGAGCACATTTGTGAATCCTGTTGCCAAAGATGTGTGGTGATGAGGAGGTAAATGGGTTAAAAATGTTTTTTATTCTCATTTTTTCTTCTGCATAAGGGTGATAAATCAAAGAAGAACCATCATTGGATGCCTTAGTGAGGTGCCGCTGTCAGAAAAGATTCAGTGCACCTTGGCATTGATTGGATTCCTCTCTTGAACTCTAGTGGAGGGATGAGAAACTCTCCTCTAAAACACACTGTATTTCGTAGGTCTTCGGTTGGTTTGAGGTCTTACCACTGAAAGGCCATAGCTTTTGATTTAGACAAAACATACAATTTAAGGACTTCTCATGTTTTATGGATGGGAATTTCGAAAACTTGGAGGAGGCTAGTCCCACAGCGGATACAAATATTTAATCACAGAAGGCACCAACCAAAGGCCCATTCAGGACCACACAACTTTGCTGGTTCTGTGAAGGCAATGAGGGCAAGGGAGCTCCCTGAAGGGCAATAAACCTTTCAAAACAGTGGTCCTCTCCTCTATGATTGAGTTATTTTAAAGGATAGATTTAAGAAGTGGGATTTTATATGTCCAACATTTTTACCAAAGTCTCTAAGTAATTTTTGTTCTGCTGTTGAGCTTGTCTGCAGGACTTAAGTATATGCTTGTGTTGAATATTTCATTAGCTTTACTGTTAAGTATTAGGAGGGTCACGTACAGATGAGAGGTGATTCACCATCCAAAACCATAAAACAGAAGTCTGATACCTTTTGCCCAAGCTTCTTATGATTTTTCCTGGGCTTACTGTGACCTAAGGAGTGAAATAACATCTTGTAGAAGTACTTCTGTTAACTAAGATCAGTTAAAGTTCCTGTAGTGTGCACACAAAATAAGAGGAACTAATATTTATAAGGACCGTGAAAAGGTTCCTAATGTGATTCTCAGTGGACATTTTCAGCTTCCAGAGGAGGAGATTGTTTTATTTTCCCTGACACATCGGCCCATCAAGGGTTCATCAACCGTTGACCCTAATGTCCTTCCTATTTAGCTGATCTCTTTCCCAATATTCTTAATGAAGGTGTTTTTTCCGTCACTGTTCACACTGAAATCCAAGTCACGCTTTGTTATTGAGGCGTCTGCCATCTGGGCCCCGACAATAAACCCTCATTCAAAGTCACATAGATCTTTTCCTCTCATCAACTTGACACAAAAATGTGAATCAAGGGAGGCAGTCTGTTGTTTCAGACATACCACAGAGCATGAGTGGATGGTAACTACTTAATTGTAGCATGTGGCACACCTGTAGGGAAGCACAGACGTTTGCTGTTTCTCCCACTCATTTGTCGCGGGCCTCCCTTTCATTTGTTGCCCACCTGTATGTCATGGGGAAAACAGTGCTGGCCTTTAGAAAATAGCAATTTGCATTTCAACTTTTTTTTTGTTTTGGTTCTGTTTTGGAGAAAACTGTAATTGCTGCTCTGTGGCATTTTCCGTTTCTCTTGCATGACAGCTGGGATATAATGAAATGGAGAGTGTCACTATGGCATTGTTGGGCGAGAATGGTTTTAGTTTGAATGCAAATTACCTTGATCCTCGGTCCTTTTGGGAGCTTCCCTTTGGTTGCCGCTGAGGTGATGGATGGGTGAGAGAGCTACAAGTCCTGGGAGACGAGCTTGAGGGGAGCTGACAGGAGATTAAGCTTCACTTTTGCTGTGCCAACTAATGGAGGCAATTCGCCATTCAGACTTCACCTCGCACAGTATTTAGCTCAATGTTGTCAGGTCTTCAGCAAATCCCCCCCAAACTATAGCAGTGGCAGATACCCCGCGGATACCCTAGTGTGCCGCCCGTCCTTATTACATATGACTGTCGTGGGGTGGCTTGTCGAGCTGGCCCCGCTAATGTAACTCGCCTCAGAGGATACACTTAACCGCGGGTCAGGACTAATGTAAACACAACTAAATCAGGGTGGTGGGTCGTGGGAGGGATTTGTTGATCACGTAACCTGAGAACAACCCACCAGGGAGGTTTCTTCTCTCTAAATGAAATAAGTAAACAGCTGATGAGAGTGACGTCTATATTAGCAAGATGAGTAACTGGGGAGACGAGGAGACCCAGGAGCTACTTACCCTTGGAGCCGAGGACAACATAAACTGGTTGGTATGTCAGGACCACAAAGGATGGGTAGTCTAGTGGTCCACAGAGGTGGGCTTAGATCTGGAGGACCCCGGTTCAAGTCCCCTGAGCAAGGCACTTAAGGCCTTAATTGCTCCCTGGGGGCTGGAAAAATGGCAGCCCACTTCTCCTAGTCAAACAAGTGATGGGTTTAAAGCAGACGAAGTTTCAGCGTGCGTTTGCAAGATGTATTCTGACAAATAAAGATTATTATTTTTTGTTATGGGCTATTGTTTGAACAACTGGCCGCAAAAAAGACAAACCCAGGCTTTTTAAGAAGAAAACCTTCATCCTGGGGTTCATTCATCCTCGTTTTGAAAATGACACCTGTCTGATGGCGTATTTCATCCTGCTGATGTTGGATAGTACGTCATTTTTACACGCCTGCACATCTTATGTTATGTTACGTGGATAACACCTCCTGACTCACCTTCATCATCCAGCGATCTAAAACGCCTCACATCTGAAATGTCTCCATAAAACGTACTGTTTGCAATAATTGTGGGAATAGAGTGGCTTTTTCTCAAATTTTTGTTTCATGCATCCCATCAGTTGATCCAAGAGTCATGTTTTCTTTCCATGTAAATTCATAATGCAGATCACCCACCCCCGAGGTCTCCGCATAAAGACGGTGCTCCACAAAATAGATGAATAAAACATGTCGATAAACACTGAGCCTAAATAATGGAAAGGTTTTGACAAAATGGACTGTTTTTTACATGTGGAAGCCTATTTGGATGATATTAAAGACCGCATGAACGTTAGATGAGGTTTGGAAATGGAGTCTGTAGTCGGATGCATCATTTTAGTCATTGCTGCTTTGAGTGCAGTCTCTCCCTCATGATGGACTGTTTGGGGTCAGATGTTTGGTCCCAGACACTAGCCATCTAAGGTCAAAGCATGTATTTCAGTATCATGTTCAAATGTTTCATATGGTCATTAGGCCTGTGTTGAAAAAAATCGATTTTCTGATTCTAAATCGGTTCTCATATTAATTCCTAAAGATTGATTTGTATGTCTAAAGATAGTTTTTTTTAATCATTACATTTTCGCCAGGTTAGTGTCCTAACAGCAGTGCGCTGCTGCAGATATAGACACCTCTGTTTGCTGCCCTGGATCTGTTTGGTAATTCTGCCCCACAATGTTTCTGAAAGCAATTATATCAGCATACAGAGAGGTCGATTGGTCTTAAAGCCATCATTAGCTGCTAATACGTTGTAATATGTTGCATAACTACACAGTCATGTGATCCAGGTAACGGCTCAAATAAGATTTTTAATAACACTAACCCAAATTGAGATTGGATCGTTCAATTCGTGATAATCGATTCTGAATCTTAAAGGAGCCGTCTGTAAGAAATGGCCAAAACTGGTACTGACGTCACTTTAAAATTATTGTTGAGCGGCGTGTACCCTCCCCCTCCTCCCCCCGACCAGAGGTTTCCAGGTAGGCTGCAGAATGCAGCAGGAACGTAGGCTGCCATGGCTGCCATAATTAGAGCCGAGCTGGCAACCCGGATGCCGAAACAATACTGACTTTGTGATTGGGAGATAGGTGGAGGGTGGAGCTTCAGAAACAATACTGACTTGGTGATTGGGAGATAGGTGGAGGGTGGAGCTTCAGAAACAATACTGACTTGGTGATTGGGAGATAGGTGGAGGGTGGAGCTTCAGAAACAATACTGACTTGGTGATTGGGAGATAGGTGGAGGGTGGAGCTTCAGAAACAATACTGACTTGGTGATTGGGAGATAGGTGGAGGGTGGAGCTTCAGAAACAATATTGACTTGGTGATTGGGAGATAGGTGGAGGATGGAGCTTCAGGCCAAAACAAAAAATGACAACATAAACATCAGTTGAGGGCTGCAACTCCTCTTTTTAAACGGGAATATCCTGGCTTGAGTGCTGTTGTCAGTGACATAAGTATTTGAAATGAACATGATTTTTAAATGTCTGTTGACATATCGGGGTCATTTTATGATTCGTTTTATTATTGATCTTACATACAGCTCCTTTAAGACTCGGAAATCAAATCAATTTTTGACATTTGAATCGATCCCCAGCCCTAATGGTCATGTTTAAGTATGAGACTTGTTTTTTATGGTCGATTCAGAGTATATCTATCAGATGTCTTCTCCTGTTTCTTTGCTGTCTTCGCATCAGATTGTCATCATGTTGGATAAAGAAGGAACACACACTTGTTCAATTTGTTTCAATTTCATCTTTAAATCATTGAGAGCTTCCTCTCTAACTCGTATCACTTTATCAGCAAAGTGAGGCAAAGAAAGTCAATAATCAGGCTCAAATCTTGCCCTGAGCTCCTCTGATTTGGCATTAATCTGTTGGGTTTCTTTCTTATTTAGCTGATCCTTGTCAAGGGATTAAATGGTTAAATACCTCATCTGCTATTGAGAATGAGAATGAAACTAACCGTTCCCGTTCCTTATTTGCCTCTCGGTCAGTCATCGTTGTGCCAGCATCTTAAAATAAACACATTAGGATTCCTGCAAAGATTTAAATATCAAAGATTAAACCGGTTTGACGTGTTGGAGGGGACCCGACAGTCCCCCCGCGTCTCTGTTTCTCTGTTAGTGCTCAGCTAATATAGTTACAAATCAGTCATTTTGCTCTAAAATACATTATGTTTATTTGTTTGGAGGGAGCTGCGGTTATTTATGTGCTTTTCCGAGTTGTCATGCAAAGAGAATGCAGCCTGTTACCGCATCATCTGAGTGTTTCTTCATGCAGTCCTCTTGTATTTTCTGCTCCGCCGGTCTAAGAGAAAAAGAAGCCGTATGTATGGGTATATCATTTTCTTTTTTGCTCATCGGGTCTGGGTTTAAAACGCCGGTACTTATTCATGCACTGATCAGGGATTGAGAGAATGGATAAGTCCTGGCCTTCCCAGTAAGAGTGGATGCCTCCAACACTAAGCAGAAATGATCTGTTCTCCCCCCCCCCCAAAGCCCGACCCACCGCCCCCACCTCCGTGTGACTGCCTGAACAAGTCAATTTACAACAGGCAGCTGGGCTGATGTGCCTCCATTAAGGCGCAAAGAAGAAGCGGCAAGCATCTTGTGAAAACCCCACTGAGCTTGAGTGCAAAAGAAGAAAAACGGATCCCGTAAGGTCACGGTAGCTACATCTTCAAATGTGCCACTGGAAAACCACCAATTACTGCCGGGAGGGAAACGTGCGCTGCATGCGTTTTTAAACTGACACGATGAGTTGATTTTGTTCACTCGGGTTGTGTGTTACCCCTCATCAGCTTTGCGAGACAATCACTTCCACAATAGTGGAGGCGGATTCCTTTCTGGAGCTTGATGGACTACACAGCGCCGTCGCCATGTTTTCTGCTGTTCGTCTCAGTTGAGTTTCGTGCTGACTTGTGCAAGTCTGTTGACAAGAGCTGGCCCGCAGCTCTGCCTCCACTGTCTTGGGTCAAATTGATAAATCAGTTTAGCAGGCTAACGGGCAGAACAGTACAGGCTGTAAATTAAACATTAGATGGAGCTTCCTCCCTGCAAACAGTACAGTTCTGTGGATGGTTTCCTTATTTGATCACTTCAGCGTTCAGTGTGAAGAATTCCACGATAAAATATCAGTACAATATTGAAAGTGCAGGTACTTTATAGTCCATACAAGTTAACACTAGATTAATGCATCCTAGATAACAGTTTCACCTCATTTTTTGAAGTCTAATTGCGTGTAAGGAAGCGATGTGTTATAGTAGCAAAGATATGGCTTTAAGACAATGATGTGACATTAATGTCTTTCTGCTTTTCTTGTAAAATTGAGTTCAGATGATAAGTAGCTTATTTGAAATTGAGATTTGTTTTGCAACAGCACAAAACTTATAAATATTGCACCTGGAAATGATTGAATTATGAGCTATGAGTCAACTTAGTAGCATCACAATGAAGTCCAACAAACAGTCGGTTTTATACGATGGAACCGAAGGACTCGTCGCAGTCTAGATGACTCGGATAGATATAGATAGATAGATAGATAGATAGATAGATAGATAGATAGATAGATAGATAGATACCTTTATTTGTCACTGTATCAGGACACAATGAAATGACAGCTGTCCAGTAGTATTAAAGAAAAGACAAAGACATACAGTCACATGACAAAGCCACATATTGTACAACACAAATACAATAAGGTAGGAAGGCACAAGATACAGACTTTACAGAGAGCAGGATAAAGTGTTAAGTGACAATTTTGGCATTAAGTAAAAATAAGTTATAAATAAGTTAAGTTGGAATTTGCACTTCCCTTGAATCTTGAAGTCGGTAGATTTAAAAACATTCCCGAAGATGAAAGGTATGCGAACTTAATGAAGTGGAAAGTGAATCACATTTTTTGTTATATTGCCCTCTGTATGATGAACTGAGAACTCCATTATTTACTGAAATGTTTGTTAAAAAAACGGAAATGTTCTGGTGCTCTGACGATGATAGAATGGACGGGTTGTTTAGCTTCAATGTTTTTAAGTTGGCTCATTTTGTTTCTGAAGCCTGGATAAAGCGTCAGGATTGTTTATATGTTTAATTTTGTACATGGTCTGTTGTCTGGCTTTCATTTGCTTTATGTTCCTTTCTCTCTTTTTTTGGTGTCTTGTAAGCCCATTCGGGCTGGGCACGTCATGTGCATGACACGTCAATAAAAAAGTTCAAATCAAATCAAAATATAGGGAGTATATTGCACTGGATGTCTGGAGTCACTATGTATGTTTGTTGAGAGACTGAATGGCCGTGGGGAAAAAACTGTATAATACCTGAACTATCCAGGGTGGGTTCTGGACTTGGACTGCATGACGCTGCAAAGGCACGTGTACACCAGCACGGCTGCAGCAAAGCTCTACTACTACTGTCAGCGTGCGGACCGTAGCAGCATTAGTTGCCGCAGCTAATCAGGAAGTAGTTGACTGTGTTGTCAGCCGGGCTCACAGCACCAGCGCGGCGTCTCAAGGCTGTTGGGCCTCCGTTCGGGGGGGCCGGGGTTGCAGCTGCATGTTGGGCAGACTCCTATGTTCTTATCATCCTTCACTTAATCTTAAAACGTCGCCACAAAGCCGAGGCCTTCGGCGTGTTGTCTTCAGCAGCCAAAGTGAACTGAAGCATTGTGGGTGACGTTGACAACCACCAGCTAGTGAAAGCGCTTGTCTGCTTGTGACATTATTATTATTATTTCTAAATATTAATGGTCTATTTAATTAGCGGACTGTCAAACGTGTGCGTGATTTATCAATAAATACACAGATAAAGAGCGCCAAGATACCAAAATTGCACATGATTAAGCGATTTAATAGATTGCTTTTTCAAATTGAGTAACAATGTTCACATTTCTGGAGCTGATGAGCCAAACATTGTGCATGAAGCCGCTGGGGCAGAAGGGAAGTTCGCCCTCGGCGCTCATAGTCGCCGAGCGTCACTGATCTGATATGACGGTAAAATCACGAGCAACTGAGCTGTAAACATAACGGAGCAAACAAGGAGCAACTCGGTATGACAAAAGAAAAAGCATAAAATTCCTGCTCAAGAGCTTCGACTCATTTAACCAGCAGCATGCAATTTTAATGCCTAAGTTTAAATATTTAGCAGTGATTTACAATGATTATGAAACATAAAGATGCATGAATCTCCAGTGAATTAACAATATTGTTCACTATATGTACTGCTAGTAAACTAAAAGTATGACGTTTTTGCAAGTGTATGACCTCCAGCAGGTCAGATTACTCGGCTCTAAATGTTTGCACAGAGAAAAAAAAAATCCATATTTCCCTAAAAACAGAAGGAAAAAAAGGGCCTGCAGCTCAGTCTGCACAGGGAACTGGCTCTTACATAACCGCAGGGGTCGTGCAGGATTGACTGGTAACATGCAGGAGGTATTTAAATTCAAACACTGAATTTAAATACCCCACCCAGGCCCTGCCTGGGTGGGGGGTGGCTGTCTGCGCTGGGGGGGCATTGCTGCCTTGGTCCTCCGTCGCTGGGCGGGGGCCAAGTGCCCCTGCGGATGTGGGGACTCCGGGACCCTTGGGGTGTCCGCCGGGGTGGCCTCGGGGGGGGGGTGGGGCCGGGTCCGGGGAGCGGGCCTCCCCTGACCGGGGGGTGCACGGGCGGGCGCGGCGGCGGGGTGGCACCATTCCCAGGTATCTATGTCTTATGTTGTCAGTATGAATGGGAGGATGTTGGACCGTTTCCCCCTCCGTCTGGGGGCTCCGGCGGCGCCGGGGGCGCCCTTGGAGGTACGGTGGGGCCCTTGCCCGGCTCGGGGGGCCGGCCCCCGTCTACTGGACGGCCGGTGGGGGGACGCGGGTGTCTTATCAGGGCCGGCTTTGCTGGTCCTGCTTCCTGGCTTCGGCCTCCGCTCCCCCTCTTGCCCCCCCTACACGATTCATACGCACATAGGCGAAAGGCGGGGGGTCCGGGTCGTGGGGGGCACTGTCCCGCGGGGCCTGGCACTCCCCGCCTCACGGTTTTAACAGCAAAATAGACACTGCACATTCAACACTTAATAAATACATTTGACAAGGACACGTAGTTCGGGAGGGGGGGGGGTCTGTGTCAATCGATACTTGGCCCTCCCTCCTCCCTGTTTTTATGGCATTAATCACATGCACTCAACACAAGGGGCGGGAGGGGGTCCCACATCACCCGCGTTCCCTCACCGGCCTGGGCCTGGGACGGGTGGGTCGGGTTACCCGGGCCTGGCGGGGCCCGCTGTGCAGCCTGGGGTGCCTTCTGGCGGTGCTGGATCCCCCCGGGGAGGGGGAAACGGTGCGTGATTGTATGTCTGTGTCGGTGAGAATGCGGTATGGAAGGGTCCTGCCATGGAGGATTTGAGCCTCCATTGGCAGGACATCAAAAACTTAATAATTTATCAATATTATATTATACAAAGATGGTTATTATTATTATTATTATTAGTATTATTATTAGTATAATCATTATTATTATTATGTATAGTATATTATATTATTATTAGTATAGGTATCGGATAGGTGAATGGATGAATGAATGGGATGCCTGGGTCTGGGGCCCTCCGTTGTCGGGCCTGCGCGGGTGTCGCCTTGTTGGGGGGTTCCCTCTCTCCGGGCCCGTCTCCGGTCCCCCCCGCTGCCTCTACGGCGGGGCGCCCCTCTGGTCTTGGAGGGCCACTTTCGTGGGGGACGGGTGCGCCTGCCCGCGTCGGCGGCCGGGGCGGCTCTGTCTCTCCGGGCGGGCTGGCCCCCTGCCGGGTGGGGGTCGTTGGCCTGAAGGGTGAGGGCCTCCTGGCCGCGTGTCCGGCCC
Organism: Cololabis saira; assembly: GCF_033807715.1. NCBI lineage: Eukaryota > Metazoa > Chordata > Actinopteri > Beloniformes > Belonidae > Cololabis > Cololabis saira. The sequence continues at coordinate 41,062,240 of NC_084590.1, forward strand.
GGACCGGGTGGCCGGGGATTGCCTGGGTCGCGGTCCGCCGCCGCGGGATCCCTGGCTGCTTCTTTCTGCGCCGTGGGGGCCCCGCCCGCGGGCCCCCTCGGCCGCCGCCGGGTGGGGGGGGGGGGGGGGCCTCGCAGGCGGTGGGTTGCCTCCCTCCTACTTCTCCCCTCTGTGGGGTTGCCGGTGGCCTGGGTTCCGGGCTCTTCCTTGTCGGCCTCTGGTCTCACGGGTGGCGGGGTTGCTCCCCCCCCTCCCCCACTATAGATACACTTCAGGTGGAGCTTTGTTTGGTTTATTACACACACACACACACACACACACACACACACACACACACACACACACACACACACACACACACACACACACACACACATATAGTCATTTAGTCACATGCATACACACACACACACACACACACACACACACACACACACACACACATGTATGATCATATACATACACACACACACACATAGACATACACACTGGCTTGTTCACCTGCATGCTGGCTCTCTAGTTTTTGGGTTTAGGTAGCGGTAGCGATAGCTTAGCTCAGACTGCGATCAGATCTCAAGATTTAGGTCGATTGCTGTTCGTGTTTTGGATGGCTCCGTGCCGGTTTCGTGCTTTGTTTGTGGTTTTTTTTTGTTGCAGATTTCCAGTGCTTGACGTGTGTCTCCGTGTGTTCCTGCTTCCTGGATTGGCAGTGGATGTCGTCACCACCCCCCCCCACCCCCCCCCCCCCCCCCCAAAAAAAAAAAAAAAAAAAAAAAAAAAAAAAAAAAAAAAAAAAAAAAAAAAAAAAACACTGGGTTTGTATGTGTATATTTATGTATGTGTACGCATATGTGTGCGTATATATATATGTATATATTACATATAGTAATAATGCACATATATACACTTTTGGTTTCTACCGTCATGGTATCAATCAATAATATGTGTGCAGACAAGGTAAAAAAAAAAAAAAAAAAAAAAAAAAAAAAAAATTCAAACACTGAGCATTTCTAAACATTTAGCAGCGTTTTCAGCCCGTCCTTACGGGAGCAGGCTCGAAAAGCCCCGTCATGGCGACACCACCTGGGCTTTTCATCCGGCTTCCATTTTTATTTAATTTTTTCTGTTTTTGTATCCTGCAAACTTTAGTGTCCTCCCCCCCTATTTCTACGCCCCCTCTCCTTCTCCCTCGCGTCATCTCTCCAGTGTGCTCGCTCTGTCTCTCAGAGCGCTGGCTTGGCTAGCACTCGATACAAGAGGGGGTCTGTTTCATGAAATGTTTCCCTTTTTTCTTTTTTTTTTCTTTTTTAATGAGTGATGGTGTTCGCTCATTTAATATTCTGCACTGATATCTCTCCGGGAGCTGAGTGCGCTTCAAAGCAGCAGCGTGGTTGTAAATGGGAGAGGGTGAAGTGGAGGTGTTTGAATGAAGCATAAGAAGGAGGAGAAGGAGGAGGGGGGGAGGTACTGCTTAGAAAACACAAACACAGGTTTATTTATTTTCCCTGACATATAGCTAAGCTCCCAGAGTGCTGCAGCCTGGTGCAAAGCTCCTCGGTGCCCCCCCGGTCCTGTGCAGACAGACTCAAGGAAATATGGCTGATAACGGCCCGGCTCATATTTCTCTGAGCGCGTCTCTCCGGTCCGGCTGTAATCAGCGTGATGGACAACGGCTCAGTATGAAAGGACTTCAGTTGTTTGCACACGGGCCGCTTCTTCTTTCCTTCTCGCATCACAGCTGACATTTGGTTTTGCCGAGTTTTTCCTCGCCGGTGAGATTGAGGTCGGCCCCCGCGAAGCGCCGTAGCCCTTTTGCGTTCCTCCCTCTTTTTTTGTTTCTTTTCTGCTCATTTCATTTGACAGAGATGGAGATGATCCCAGAGGTGACCCCGCGGTCTGGCGTACGTCTCGCCGCTTTTATCGCCGGCGTCTCTGCATTACTTTCAGAAAAGTGCGGGCGTGACAAATGCCCTCTTCCTTCATCCTGTTCGCCTCCGCTCGTCCTCGGCCGTAGCTATCAGAAGATATAAATGCCTCTTCTTTTTCTTAAGAGCAGCCATTTGGTAGGTGAGTAATGTAACCGCTCACCCCACCCGAAGTAATCAGGGAGGCTTTATTTATCTCCTCATCTTTAGGCGTAAAGGACTGCCTGCATGCGTCAGCAAAGGCCCCTATTTAGACTCTTGACTTGTATACATTAAAGCGGGGCTTCCGGCCGTGCAGCTAGAACTATATTTACTCCTCTTAAAGCTGCACTGCAGCACAAATACAGTGCATCCTGCTGTCTGTGAGGAAACGGGCTATTTTTGTTTCTTACCTGACTTTCAGGAGGTGCAGCTTGCGTGAGCATTCACCAGAGGAACTCATAAAACGAGTCCAAACCTGCAGTTTTGCTGCGGATCACTTGCTGCATCGTCGCAGAAACTGGCCGGAAGAGGAGCACATCGCCCTAAATGAAGTCTGACCTCTTATATCTCGGAGTTCAGGTTGATGTTTCCAATCACTGAGGTGGATAACTTTACATAACACAACCCTGTGACTTTGTTTGGGGGAATGCACAAGTTTGAAACGATGTCTCTCGGTGAGCCGTTTCCAATTTGCAGGATACTCTGACATAGGGCTGTGCGATTAATCGATTTTAAATCTAAATCGGATTTATTAATCAAAATCGATGTTAAAAAAGGAAAATCAAAAAATGGATTTTCCTTTTTTGCAGCTGGCTGCATTACAGACAGAGCTCGTCTAGTCATCTTTGTTTGGTCAAGAAAATTGTAAATGTTGTCACTTTACTAAACTCAAGGAGGATTTACAGTATCTTTCAATTGCACTTCATTCCCAATAGGGAAATTTGTTTGCTATTTTTCTTTAAAAATAAAGATAAAATATTTGAAACAATTTATTCCATTGTCTTTTGTAGTTTTACCAAAAAAATCGAAATCGAAATCGAAAATCGGGTTTTCAGAGGAAAAAAATCTGGATTTTATTTTTGTCCAAAATCGCCCAGCCCTACTCTAACACCACGGTTGGAATCATCCAGCCTTCCCCTCTCCCACCCAGGTCCCCATCATGCACCATTCACTTCCTGACGCTTCCAGCTCGGAAGCAGCGGTCAAAGGAAGCACATCCTGCAGGGGAGAGGGGGTGGAGTCGAGGGGAGGGCCTGGCTCCTCCCACTCAGACCGGCCAGTTTGAACAGACGTGTAAAGACCTGTTGGGCTGCACCTCTGTGGGAATTTACCAAATGCCCCGTCGCAGGGATGAAATTGTGTCAACTCCTGTAAAAACTTAGCAAAATAATCTTGAATTGACAAAGTGTGTCAAAAAGAAAACAAAAGATTGTCTGTCTGGGTTACTTTTATAACTTTGTATCGAGGGTTTTATCTCCAGTTTTTCCTGAAGGCACATATTTCCAATGCAGAAAGAGCTACATATGAAAAGCCTGCTGTCCCCCCCCGTTCCCCCCCAATCCACCTCTCCTTGTCCTCACTCTGCATCTTCCAACTTCTCCGCGCTGGCAGCACGCGTCCTTTCTTGGCAAAGGGACTGGAAGGTATTAACCAGTCAAGAATCTGAAGGGGGGCTTTGTTACCAGGCAGGAACCTGGAGGGGGGCTTTGTTACCAGTAAAGGAATGAGGGGGGGGGGGGACAGCAACAGTCAGTTAAGCCACGACGATGCCAAAAACGTCACGTCAGAAGCCAGAGAGAGATGGAGGAGTTGCCTTGCTGTTGGCACTCTCTTCTCTGCTTTCAAAGAATTGACTGGTAATATTTACGTGATAAGTGATAAGTTATGCAGATGTTAGTGGTCGTAAAAACACCCACTCACTGACCCCCTCATCGCTCCCAGCCTCACAGATGCCAAGTCAACAGTGCATTGTCTTTGTTTCTTCCCTCGCTTCGTTTTCCTTTTTCGCGTCACACGGGCCACAAAAACATATTTGTGTCAGGTGGACACAGCGGCTCGCGAGCGTTCCCAGCTTTATGGAAGAGAAACAAGAGCGAGAAAGCTTGATTCTGCTGTAAAACTCCTTCAACACCTCCCCTCTCACAGCCTGCAGACTCAAACCCCCTCAGGTTGCAGAGTTTCAAACTGTTTTGCTGAATGGGTTTAAGGATTGTATCTTCCTTCCGAGGTTGTGGGGGGGAAAAAAAATTATCAGGGGGAAAATAACAGCCTAAAAGGGAAAAAAGCAGAACTACAGAATTAAGATTTACATGAAGACCCTGCGGGGGGATGGGAGTTGGCAGTGAGTCGTGCTGTTCCTGAACGCAGCTCCCTTCCAAGGTTGACTCTACTTTTGCCTTGAAATAATGTTCTTGGCTGAGGTTGTGTTTAGGCACACGGGGCCTGCTCCTCGCTGGAGGGAAAAAAAAGAGAGAAAAGAAAAGACTTTTGCAAATAAAAGTTCATTAAATTCTTTCCAGCTCATTAGATCTTTTCTTCTCTCTCTCTGTCTCTCTCTGTCTATGTGGGAAGCCAGCGAGCCCCCCCCCCCCCCCAAACCAACTCTCACTCCCCATTAGAGCTATCATCAAACAAATGCATTGCTCATTACATAATTGTAAGAATACTATAACACATAAAAAAAAGTCAATTAAATTACCAGCTCTAGAATATGCTAAAGATCACATTGTGTGATAGATTAATTTAATTAAAGCTGGTCTTAATGTGAGTAATAAAGCTCGTTTAGATCTCTCCTACGAGTGGGTCCAGGAGATGAAATGGAGGACTTGTTCCAGAGGAGTACCGCTCAATATATGATGAAAGTAGTCGGGGATTAACCTGATTGGATTTTCTCCACAGTGCCAAGGGTGTGTTTTATCCCTGCTGTTTGAGACATTTTGGGCAAAGTAGTTAAAAAAAAATAAAAAGAAGAGGAAAAAACAACCCAGAACCCCCTCCGATCCCATCCCAGCCGGAGCAGAGCAGGACGGAGGTGATTCTGGATGCCATCATTTGAGAATTGAAGGGTTAATCCCATTGATTTGGTCGGAGGATTTGGTTTTGTCGTTCTGGAGGATGTTTTTCTGACTACATTCAGGGTCACTTTGTTGTGCGCTGCCCCCCCCGCCCCCCCTCGCCCCCCCGGTCACCCTAACTCCTCTTTTCATTCTCACACTGCTGATGCTTTGAGTCCGGCGTGGGGAGTGTATTTGTTTTTGCTGGGGGAGACCCGGGAAGCGGTGCACTGATGCATGAATGCACGTGCGAGTGTGTGTGTGTGTGTGTGTGTGTGTGTGTGTGAGTGGCTGAGCTGGAGGCAGAGGCAGCTTCATGTTGCAGCCCCCCCCCCCCCCACCCTGATCCTGACCCACTTTTTTCTCCCCCTGCTCGGCGCTCCCTCTTTAATTGCCACACGGCACACTGAGGCCATCTGCTCGGCTGAGGCCTGTCGCCATGGAGATGCTGGGAGGCTTTACGGATTTGCTGCAGACTGACCAGCAGGAAAATGGAGGTCAGGGAGTGGGGGCGGGGTGTTGGGCGGCCATAGGTGCGCCGGGCCGAGCCAAGCCGAGCCAAGCCGGCTCTACGTCACCGGAAAGGGGAAGAGCTCACCTGTGTGACTCATCACAAACCAGCTCCGGGGCTGTTTGCACATCTAAACCCATCTGAAACCCATTTGAAACCCATTTCTCCCTTTTTTATCTTTTGATTTGATTTGATTTGTTTATTTGCACAACATAAAAAAAACGGTACAAAAGTTGAAATGAACATAAAAGCATGAAAATATGTGCAGGTGAGAAAGAAAGCCCTAAATGGGCTTATTCAAAGTTCTCACCAAGAAAATACATTGTATTGAAATAATAGCAAGAACAAAAAACAAAAAACAAAAAAACAGCGTTCCAAAAAGATGGATATAAACAGACAATTTCTCAGTTGAGTGAGTGCGTGTGCTTGCATGTGAGCATGCACATGTGTGTTTGTGTGTGTGTGTGTGTGCGTGTGTATGTGCACGTGCAGAAGTGAGTCCACTTTTTCTTCCTTTTTCCTCGAGAGGTCTGAGGCCCTCAAGGATCTTTCTGTGTCCAACATGAAAGTAACACAATCTGGCTACTTTGGCACCACAAAGAAAGAGTTACAGTTAGTTGCAGATTTACACATTCCAACGAGGAGGAATTTCAAAGTTTCATTGTCTGCGTTTTGCATATTTATTAAACTTCTCACGACTCCCCAAGAGACAAAAAAGAAAAAAAAGTTTCTCCAATGCTACAAATTACACATCTCGTTTCTGCTGTGAGGGCATTTTTTAAACAAAGGGCTATTTGTCTGTGTTAAGATTACAGTATTGCCTCAGCCAGATGTATATTTAGTGTCATCCCATCTGCCCGCCTCAATCACACCGAGCCGTGTTCTTTTATCCTCCTGCACGCCTTTGTATATTTCGCTGCTCCTGCTCATTTCCTCTCCAATGACACGCCTGAGTGAGGAAGCAGTTGTGCTATGTTTCCAATTAACACTCGGGCGGATTTCAGAGTCCTGGACCGGGCCGCCTCTCGCTCCGCCGTCTGCCAGCAGCCGCGCTTTCATCAAACCCAGCGTTCAGATGTTCACTCCTCGCTCCGCGTGATCGTTTGACCAAACAGCTAAACGTGCTATTTTGTTCCAAGAGAGTGTTTTACTTAAACATCTCCGAGGGAGTCTGGGCTTTGACTTCTTGGCGCCCCGAACAGCGCCGAGCTTTAGGAAGCGCTCTTTATATTTACTCCTCCTTTTTAAAGGTCAATATTGGAAGCTGTCATTTCTGAAGTGCCTTTTATAGGTCAATACCTCATTAGTAACCAGGTGGAGTTCGGATCAGAAGCAGCTCGTGTCCTGTCTGTGTCGCTGGGCTCTTTCACATTAACACCTATTCTTCAGGCTCGTGTTACACAGACACAGAACCAGGCATGTTGCTCGGGCTTCGGTCGGGAACTTTGTTTTATCCTCATTATCTGCGTTAATTAAGATAAGATAAGATATCCTTTATTTTCTCCCTCAGTGGGGAAACTTATTTTGTTGTCAGCAGTACACTTAGCACACACATGTAGGGGAGGGGTAAAAAGACTGAAAAGTCAGAAATAAAAAAAATATATAAAGAATACAAAAAGATACGTATAAAATATGTATAAACAGGATATGAACAGTATATACAGTTAAATAGTGCAGAAAAGCAGGTGGAGTGTTGTGAGGTAGACTGGCAGATTGACAGATATTGCACATCTTATATTATTGCACATGTGATATTATTGCACATCTTATAGTCCACTGGCTACTGAGAGCAGGCCTTGTTGTACAATTAAACGCAGTTTGTTCATAGAAGGGCAGAATTATTGGAGAAGGGCAGGCCAATGAGGAAATAAAGGCAAGGCAAGTTTATTTGTATAGCACAATTCAACACAAGGTAATTCAAAGTGCTTTACATCAACATTAAAAGTGGCAAGACACAATTAAACAGTAAATAACAAATAACATGATAAGAAAAGAGGTAAAATAATAAAAAGCACATGTTTTTAGAAAGTAAGGGCAGTAGAGTACAGCAGGTAAGTATTTAATTTAAGAGTACGCTTCAGTAAACGGTAATGTTTTTAGGCCTGATTTAAAGGAGCTGACAGTTGGAGCAGACCTCAGGTCTACAGGAAGTTTGAGCAGAATAAAGTATCGGTGTTTTGCAAGACTGCTGAATCAAAAAGCGGCATATTTCCTTGTGCAGATGGGACAAAACAACTCGGATCAAGTTGAAAAGATGCAGATTCTGTCAGTGACCTGAGCAGAACAGCTAATCCTCACACTTGGAGGGACAGGAAATGGTTTGGTTTGGTATCTTGGTACGCAGAATGAACCATAAACGTCGTGAACGTGTCATGTCAGCCAGAACTGAACTGCGGTGGCAGGTGTCCGCCTTCTCCCTGCACTTCTGCTGCACTTTGTTTCCACCACACGGCTTAACAACAGTCGGGTTGTCAGAACACGCCGTCTTTGATGCCGTCAACATCTGCATGGATGTCTAGGAAAGTGACGTTTTTCTTTCTTTCTCCTCCATCACTCAACGAGGATGGAGTAATACAGTCAGCTGCAACAGCGGCAAAGGTAGCTCTGTCGGTCTAAACTCCAGCGAGCGCTTGATCTTTGAGCTGCCTGCATGTACAGTCAGAGCTGCAAGTTAACCAGGCGTCGTAGCCGGCCGGCGCCTGTAATTGGGCCCAGAGACCCGTCTGTCAGTCTGCTCTACGGTCAAGGTCATGACGTCGAGCGCTGGATCTGTCGCGTTTTCCTCCGCGACCTTGGCCCTTTCACGGCTTATCCAGCATCTGCCGCGCGGAGACGGGGCGAGGACGGCTGCGCTCTCCGAACTGGATTATGTGATTGGACAGATTAAAACAAATCACATGACGTTGTTATGTGAAAGAACGAACACGTTGAGTTTCCTGCCCCCCCCCCGCCCCCACACCCACCCAGTCCGGTCAACACATTCACGGCAAAGATGAGGTGAAGGTCGAGCGGTCCGTCCGCGCCGCCGCAGCCGACGGTGGAACACGTTTATGGCTTGTTATAAACCGGAGCATTTATGGGTCATAAACTGTCCTTCTGCAGGAAAGTCGTGGTAACTGTTGATGGACTTGAAGGGCTTTAAGACTCAGAGGGAACTTTTTCATAGATCCTATAACAGCGGTTAGTCTCCCCATAAGAGGTAGAACAGCGTACAACCAGGATGCAACTTTCTCAGGTTTTTTTAAATGCACCAACCAACAAGAAAACACTGAAGATAACTTCTTCCTTCAGAAATGTGTGGTTTATTTAACTTGTGTGACCGACAAACTTTGCTGCATGTGAGACTATAAACAGGGCTGCACATAACTGTTTTGGTCTGGTGCTCAGAGGAGCCCCTGGATATGTGACTTGGGCCTCCAAAAACGCGGTGACCCGTCTCGCCGGATCGATAAAAGAGGGATGCAGGAATAAGTTATAGGCAAAACGATATTTATTCACTTATAAAGATGAATGGCTCAATATGGTCCTTTACAAAGTTAATTTATTTCAATAATTCAACTAGAATATGGTGTAAAAGTTAATTTATTTCAATAATTCAACTAGAAAATGGTGTAAAAGTTCATTTATTTCAATAATTCAACTAGAATATGGTGTAAAAATTAATTTATTTCAATAATTCAACTAGAATATGGTGTAAAAGTTAATTTATTTCAATAATTCAACTAGAATATGGTTTAAAAGTTAATCTATTTCAATAATTCAACTTAAAAGGTGAAACTAATATATTACCTAGTCTTATTACATGCAAAGCAAGATATGTTGAACCTTTATTTGTTATAATTTTGATGATGGAATTGTTTATTGATTTCATAAAATATTCTCTCATTTATTTTTTATTTGGGGTTTTCATAAACTTTGAGCCATAATCAGAGCAGCGTCTTGCAGGTAACTGCTGCATGCAGTGACGGACGCTGGCTGATTTATGGTTCCGCGTTGCACCAACGCAGAGCTTACGGGGTAGGATACGCGGGAGCGCGAACGTACGGTGCGCGTCGGCGCGTAACATCATGCAGCCACTTCTCAGCGAACACATGTTTTCTGTTTCTATCCACGGGTAGTGGTTCAGTTTGGCGTCTCTTTGTAGTTGGTGGTGGTGGAACGCCAAAATAATTACTTAATGGCGCTTGATTCTTGGACATTTTGACGAGACGTGTCGAAGTTTGTTCAGTAAAGCTGATCCTTACCTCTCTCCCTGCGCAACCCACCGCAGCAACGGACGCGCTGTGATTGGCCAGCCCAGTACCAACTTTGAGTGGCGGTTCTGGGGAAAAGCTCTCCCAATAGATGTTTTAATATTAGTATTCTGGTCTGGCCACAACCAATAATATGAGCCCCAGCTGTTGGTACGCAAAAGCGCTTTGCAGCACAAGATTGACAGCGCACTGTGGATTTTGACGGCGCATGCGCTCTGGCGGCCCACTTATGTGCAGCCCTGACTATAAAACAGTTAAAACCATCCTGTCATCGCCGACAGGATCCGTCAGAGTACTTAACCACACCTCCTAGACCAGGCAGGGCCGCCGCAAGGGGTGTGCGAACCGTGCGACCGCACGGGGCCTCGCGCTATGGGCCGTTTTTTTTTTTTCGTTTTTTCCCTTATACATATAAACAGTCACGTTCCATTACAGACCTAAATGTGTACTAGTATGTGCATATCAATAAATATAGGTGCAATGATGCGCGTGTCTGTTGTTCAATACAACTGCGTCAGACCAAGCGCAGACACAAGCTGCTCTGATCGAGACAGGTGGAGTGTGGAACAAACTGTCACACAATGTTGAGAGAACTAGACAGAATCAGGAAATTTCCATCAGGGAATTAAAAATGGAAGAGTTTAATGCCTCTCTGAAAGGCTTGTTTGATAAATTTGTTACAAAAATCACCGATCCGACCGGGTCTCAAGCAGCCGTGGGGGCCTGCGTCGAGGCAAAAGATGATGATGAGGCAGGGGAAGGTATCCAGTATTTTGATAATTGGAGAGTTAAAATTGAGCATATAGACACCCGATACGACCCAAAAAACCCCCAAAATTTCGCGCACGCTCGCTACGCTCACGCGCGAGGGCCCCCCCAGCCATTCCGCACAGTGCCTCACAAATCTCCCAGGCGGCTCTGAGACCAAGGATGGCCAAACCTCTCAAGGGTTTTAGATGTTTCCCTCCTCCAACACACCATGATACAAATGTCACCAACAGAGTTGTACAAACCTGAATGATGAGCTGATGACGACCTTTAATTACAATCAGGTGTATTGATGCAAGGCAACGTCTAAAACATGCAGGACTGCGGCCCTCGAGGACCGACGTTGGGCAGCCCTGTCCTAGACCGTCTTAAGATATCGAGAAAATTCAAAAACCAGCAGACGTGAAAGGGGACATGAGGCTAACGCCTAGCTGCTGTCAGCTGGCAAAGTGTGACAGATGGCCTTGTGTAAAACCTGAATGGTTTGGTAATAAATAAAATGCTGTGTTTGTGTATGTATATGTGTACATGTGTGTATATATATATATATAAGTGCCTGGTTAGTGAATAAGTCCCTCCAATTCACCCTTACGGATGTTCACTTAAAAGGATTGAAACCACTAGCAAGCTAAACGTTTAAGATCCTTGAATCCTGTTTGACAGAATTGTGTTTTTCATTTCTTCTAAAGAATGCCCAAATGAAGTAAATGAGAAAACACATTTGATTGCAAAAGCACTCCATATATTCCCTCAGACATACCGACTCATCTTGAAGATGCAATTAAAGTGTAAAAGTATAAAATAACCCTTTTAAAGAGGACTTAAAGGAGCTGTATGTAAGAGCAATAATAAAACGAATCATAAAATGACCCCGATATGTCAACAGACATTTAAAAATCATGTTCATTTCAAATACTTAAGTCACTGACAACAGCACTCAAGCCAGGATATTCCAGTTTAAAAAGAGGAGTTGCAGCCCTCAACTGATGTTTATGTTGTCATTTTTTGTTTTGGCCTGAAGCTCCACCCTCCACCTATCTCCCAATCACCAAGTCAGTATTGTTTCTGAAGCTCCACCCTCCACCTATCTCCCAATCACCAAGTCAGTATTGTTTCTGAAGCTCCACCCTCCACCTATCTCCCAATCACCAAGTCAGTATTGTTTCTGAAGCTCCACCCTCCACCTATCTCCCAATCACCAAGTCAGTATTGTTTCTGAAGCTCCACCCTCCACCTATCTCCCAATCACCAAGTCAGTATTGTTTCTGAAGCTCCACCCTCCACCTATCTCCCAATCACCAAGTCAGTATTGTTTCGGCATCCGGGTTGCCAGCTCGGCTCTAATTATCGCAGCCATGGCAGCCTACGTTCCTGCTGCATTCTGCAGCCTACCTGGCAACCTCTGGTCGGGGGGAGGAGGGGGAGGGTACACGCCGCTCAACAATATTTTGAAAGTGACTGCAGTACCAGTTTTGGCCATTTCTTACAGACGGCTCCTTTAAAGAGGAATGTACTTGAATAAGGCCACAGATGACGAACAGCTCGAGTCCGCCGTGTCTGCAGCGTTGTCGGGTTCCCTTCAACCCATGCCGAGCTTCCCGACTCTGCTGGTAACTCTGTCCTTATTCGAGTCCCCCCCCCCCCTGTTGAAATGCGACATTGCTACATCTTGTGTTTGCCGCGTGCCTGTGTGTCCACCAAAGGATCATTATTTCTAAATGTCACCACCCCATCCATGGAGCTTGTTATTGATCATGATGTTGGGGAAGGCACAGACTGTCACAACCTGGGGGGGAAAAAAAGATAAGATCATTCACATCAAATAAATCAAAACCAAAGTCGCCAAGATCCTTTGAAAATGTAAGAACTGGAAAGCACAAATACCTTAAAAAAATGCTAATGAAGCTTTTGCAAAATACTTTTGCTTCTTGTCCCTATTTGGTTTAAATTATTCCTCCTTTAAGTGTCAGTGAAGTGCAGGTTATGCTCTGCAGGTATGTCCACGGTTCATCTGCTTCACTGCAGGAGAGGGAGAGAGATTTACGGTTCAGCAGAACACAGTCCCCTCCACCACTCATCAGAATATTTATTTATTTACCCACCTGAAGCCATTTTGGTGTGCAGAGTCCCCGAAGAGGAAAAGGCATTAAGCCTCTCACTGTATTTACTTGTGTCACACTGATGCTGATGTGTGAAGGCAGCCCGGGGACGGAGGATGGGAAATTGATCACCAGCGAATGAGTGCCGGGGGAATCGTGACATCCACAACAGCTCTTGGAGCGCCGGTTAGAGTGGGGGGGGGGTTCCTACGGTGAGAGGGTCGTGTGGGTCGATGCACCGCCTCCTCAACGGGTCACAGTGACCTTGAGATTTGATCTTACAAGTTCATTGACTTCCCGGTTCAACTCCCTGGCCCGGTGGGAGTCTTTCTGTGTGGAGTTTGCATGTTCTCCCAGTGCTTGCGTGGGTTCCCTCCGGTTACTCTGGCTTCCTCCCACAGTCCAAAAACATGCATAGTAGATTAACTGGTGATTATAAATTGCCCGTAGGTGTGAGTGTGAGTGTGTCTGGTTGTCTGTATATCTATGTGGCCCTGTGATGGACTGGTGACCTGTCCAGAGTGAACCCCAGCCTAAAATGAGCTGGAATAGGCTCCAACAGACCCCCATGACCCTGCAAAGGATAAAGCGGGTATAGATAATGGATGGATGGATGGAACTTCATTGACTTACACTAGGGCTGGGCGATATGGACCAAAAGTCATATCTCGATATTTTCTAGCTGAATGGCGATACTCGATATATATCGATATTTTTTCTGTGCCATAGTTGGGGTTTCCCCCAAAGCATTATAGCATAGCATCTCTGTCACTTTTAATACAATGCCTCGTGCCAAATATCACACTGCAGGTTCCTTTATTAACAGAGGTCTGCACAATATCAAAATGTATAAAACAAATGAAATAAAAATAAACTGCCTGCATATATAGAATGAAAATGCTTCTTGAATAAAATAAAACAAATATCCCTTTCCTGCATTACAATTACATTTAAATACACTGTGCAATTAATACAATGTAGACAGTAACAGGCAGACTTTTCCACTGAGGTTGACAGTTGTGCAAATAACAAAACATTTGTGCAAATCTCAAATAAAACATTCAAGTCAATTTGTCACAAAATAAGCTATATCAAAATCATAAAAAATAAAAAATAAATAAATATATATATATATATATATATATATATTTTAAATCAATATAAACGATATTGTCTCGTACCATATCGCATTTGAAAATATATCGATATATATTCAAATCTTGATATATCGCCCAGCCCTAACTTACACACAAAAACATTGGCCGATGGCACGTATATGTTAAAAAATGAAACCCCCCCCCCAAGTTGGATTTGCTCTAATAGTCCGTGCTCGTAATGTTGTTCAGCCCTACCGACCCGTGAAGACGCCAATAACGCACGGCCATCATCAATCCTCAACGACATCCGGACCTTTTTGACTGGCGAACACTGATGCCGCTTTTATCGAGACGAATGCAGCAAATACAGCATCACTTCCCATCATTTTGGAGAAGTTGAAGCACAACTTGACATTATAAATAATCATCACCGCCAGCGCAGCAGGAGAGGCTGCTGAAAAAAAGAGGGTGTTTCAGTAATGGAGTGGTGTTATTAAATAAGAACTGCACAGGGCAGAGCGCTGGATTAGCAGCTGGGAACGTGCCGAGCTGATTGGTCTTTTATTCATTTATTTTTCTGACGGAGGAACACAAAGGCCCTTATTGTGGCACATTCTGAAAGCTAATCCTCGGTGAGAAGGTCTGGTTTGTTTACCCGGCAAAGGTTCAGCTAATAATTTGTCTCCTTCATCTGTGAGTTAAACACGTACAACATCGTTTTGAAGTTACCTGCGAGAGAAGCGAGCGCTGCAAAATGAAGCGCCGCATCTGAGCTTGGCTTTCCCACGCAGGTTTATCATTCGACAAATCTGAATGAATTTGAGGGAGGAACAATGAAAACTGCTATTAGCGGCTGTGTTATATCTCGAATTAAAAGGCGTTTGGGTGGCAGGATCTCCCAGGCATGAATAAGCCCTTTGTGCTGCGTATGTCGACTCATTTGTTTGGCTCATTATGTGCACGGCGTTGAATTTCTTGTGGTGGATGTGAAAGTAAACTTCATGAATAACCAGAGGATTACGGAGCATTACAGCTTCATGACGATGCAAGTTTTTTCTTTAATCCACACAATTGTTGATTGTTCACCATCTTTGCAGAGTTTAAAACTTGTTCTTGCATGTTCGAAGCTTCCGTCTGCAGGCTGCACCCCCCTTCCCCCTTTTTAAAAATTTTTTAGCTTGCCAAGTCATTATTGTAAATCAAATTTGGTTCTCAGCTGATTTCCCTGGTTAAGTGTTGGTATAATTAAAAATTAAACGCTGTACACTTAATTAATTTGGATGCTCTGCTTCTGCACAATTCTTAAAGTTCAAAACTCAAATCACGATGTGCCTTTTTCTTTTTTCTTTTCTTTTTTTTTAGCTAAGAAGAATTTCTCGACCAGTTTATTTGGGGGGTTAGTTCATTAATATTCTCGGCTGACCACGTCTTTCAGACCCCCCCTCTGGCCTGAACCTTAGATGTATGATTAATATTTATGGGGACTGTCAGGAGCTGTCAGCCTTATATGAATCAACAAGGCTTCAAAACTCAAGAGCCAGTTGATGCGCTTATAAATCAAAGGAGAACAGGGAAAAAATCCTGCAAAGTTGAATAAGAAAAATCCCATTACAAATGTGTAACCTTTCTTTAGGGAGACACACTTTCTGATTTATTAGTAGAAAGCTGTTTACGCTTCTCCCTCCTTCTATTATATGCTTTAAATATCGGAGGAAATGAATATGTCAAAGAGTGGGAATGAGCTCAGGAAGCATTACGGCGACGCTCGCATTGAAATGAAGTGTGTGCAGGCTTCTCTTTCAAGCGGATCTGCCAACACACACACACACACCCCTGAGAGTGCACCGCATCCAAATCTCCTGCGCATCTCGAATTTGTACAAGTACTTTTAGTGGCGTACGGCGCTCTGTGTCTCCAGCGCGATGCGTCAGGACAGCAACATGTTAAGGATTCAGTCGGGTGGTCGTCGATGCCTTGCTCAGGGCTCTGCAGAAGGGTCGTGTTTGTCCCCAGCGCCGGGAGGGGTCACGTGCTGACCTCATTGTCTGCACGAGTAAGTGTATTCTGCAGCCTCAGTGTGCAGCAGCCCTCCCCGCACATAATGAGACGGCAACTTATCGCAGTACTTACAGTTAATTGATTGACTTGCCTGGCACAAATATCCCAGACGGAAAGGTTTTTTTTTTCATCCGCTCGAGAGAGCGAGGCAGAAGAGCCGGTGAAAAATGAAAATGGACTCCTCTGAAAACGGAAGGATTTCATATTTTTATCCCTGACACGGAACTGACACGCTTTATTACTCCTCGCCTCACCGGCCCGGCCCATCCCTCATCCAGGGCCTGCGCCTCAGTAGTGCCGCTGCTGCTGCGGGAAGAAGCACTTTGCAATGAAGGAAGCACTCCGTTCTTTCATAAACACAGAGGTTAATGTCTTATTTACAAGCTGCAGCCTTCATTCTTGACACGCTTGACGTGTTTGGCACAAATGTCTCGCTGTCTTTTAGAGTCAGCAGAGGCAAAGTGGATCCAAGACAGGCAGATCCATCTCATGGCATCCTCCTCTCAGCGCCTTTAGACTTATGGAAGTTATGCACCCCCTCATCCTCTGTTTCGGAAAGGTCGCCGCGGGCCTGCTATCTTTACTGGTGCATTAACTCCTGCAGCATGTGCCGCTGGAGCAGCTGGTGCCGGGAGGAAACAAAGCCAGCCGGTTGTGGGTTAATCACGCTCATCCCGAGGTCGTTCACCGTTTCCAGGTGCGTCACACTTTGCTTGCTTTTCGTCGCTGCCCTTTGAACCCTGCTTTTCATACCAGGTAGATGCGTTCAACAGGGATGCTGATGGACCCTGAATGTCATTTACGAGCAGGGATGCTGGAAGTTCTGAGGCCTCGAGAGGAAGTGAGGAGTTTTATAAGTGGAAGGGAGCGGAAAATTGGCTGTGACAGACTTCAGATTGTTTGCCTTTGTTTTGACTAAAACAGCCTCCGAATCCTGCTCTCTGTCTCCGAGGGGCCAGGTTCTGAGAGACGACGGCAGCCCGAGACGAACCACAGGACACCGTAACCGCGTTTCAGACGCCCTAATTGTCAACAGTTCCTTCAGCTGACTTTAGCATAAAGCACTAACTTGTATATTCTCAATCTTTCCGAGTTTGTTCAACAACCAGGGAGCATTTTCTGCTCGTGGTTATTTCAAGTCATGAAAAGTTATGCCCTCTACTTCTGATGGGGCCATTATAATTCAAATAGTAGTTCTTGTGTCTGCGACTGTATTTGAATGAGGCTGGAGACGTGCGTCCAAATGCCATTGAGACTTTGCGTCAGCTCTCGCTAGTTTATTGCGTTTGCCTGGAATATTAAGCTAATTGAGAGAATGAGGTTTAAACCTTGTAAAGAATGTCAACATTGCCTCAAAACACAATGAGCGATTTTCCGAGCTGGTGTTGTGTCAGTTAAATATTTATTAAGTATGTTAAATGCTTATCGTTTCTCCCGGTTCCCAGTGACGCATTAGTGCGATAGAAAGCCAGTCCTCCGTCTTGAATGCATCTCCTAAGACACAGCTGCCTACTTAAATAGCTAATGGCGGTGTTATTTTTTTAATTTGACTTTATTTATTTCTGTGCTGCGGCGCTGTGAGCCGAGTGTAGCGTGATGGCATTTGTTCTGTCTGCCCAAGGCCCCGTCTGTCACTGTGCATCAGCCGAGCCAGTGGCCGTGACTCACACATGAACCCTCCGGGTTGCTGGAGCTCGGCGAGAACACGCAGTATTTTAGCGTTGGTCGTGCAGAAACTCACGGTGGGGGAGGCATCGGGGGGTGTGGTACATCTCTGGCAGAGCTGACGGGGTGGCATCAGTGACAATTTTCTTATCACATCAGCAGGGGCTGCAAAGCTATTTTCCGAGTGCTATAATTGTCCTTTTCTTTCTCTCTCTGCATCTTGTGGTGCTAAGCAGTCATTAATGTGATACATTTGTGCTAATTCTACAAGGATTTCCGAGGGATTCCAGCTCTTTACAAGCATCGGCCTTCTCTGTGTCCGCTCTTCCAGAGCGCAGCCGTATGCCATTGTATCAGCATCGAAATATGCACATTATCTTCATAAGAATGTCGTGTTTTAAAAGCAAAGAATGCCTCAACCTGAGTGAACAAAAATCTCTTCTGCAGTGAAGAATACTCACTGTCCTTGCACAGATCTGAACTCTGTCTTCATAATAACGTGCCTAACATAACGTTACTCGTGCACCAAAATAAACAAAAAAGAACATGGCAGCCATCAGTTGATTTTTGGAAATCATCAGTGTCGCCCCAAATTCTCCACAGGACATTTCTGGTTCTGCATGGTTTGCTAACTGTGCCACATTAGCCTAAAACAGTGGCCGGGGTCCAAATTACATACTTCCACACTTATATTTACTATTTTGAATCCATCGGTGCGTTCACGTTGATAATACTGTGCTATGTGCTTTGCAATGATGCAGAAGGTGTAAGAATAGAGCTTCGAGTGCTGAAAACTTGGCACACTCAATGTTTGGCACGTTGCTTTTGTATCCGGAGTGATGGGACACTCATTTGTGGATTTTCAGGGAAAAAGAGGATGCCAGACCATCTTAATTCAATTCAATTCAATTCAATTCAATTCAATTTTATTAGTATAGCGTCTAATACAACAGATGTTGTCTCTAGACGCTTTCCAGTTTTCTGGTAATAAAGTTCACCCACATCACGTCCAGTAAGAGCACAACAGTACTACTACATCGGGACATTTTCCTACATTTTGAGTGTACTCACAAATGTTATGCCATCTAGAACATAGTCAATGCTTCAATGACTTGGCTAGCAATTGTTCTTTTGGTGCACTAGTAACACGTGCCCGGAGACAGAGGTTATGTCCACATTAGGGGAGTGGTAGTCTAGTGGTTACAGAGGTGGGGTTGGGTCTGGAGGACCCAGGATGGCAATCAAAATAAACCACTTTGGGCCCCTGAGCAAGGCCCTTAACCCTAATTGCTCCCCGGGTGCCAGAATAATGGCAGCCCACTGCTACTAGTCTGACTAGTGATGGTTAAAAGCGGAAGGACACATTTCTGTGTATTTCCATGTATATTGACAAATAAAGAAATCATTACTATTATTATTATTAGTCATTTTCATTTTAAACCACCATTTCGCATCCATGCTGGCGCATAATCGCCCGGAGATGGTCATATGATGATTAGGGAAGGAAATGTGGTGACCCAGTGAAGCGAATCCGCGCAACGAACTCTGTCGTTCCCAAGCATCTTCCATTTGTTCAACCTGAATAGGTTGGACCAACAATCTGCAACGTCACCAGATTTAGTTGCAGTTATCAAGACATGCCGACATCTTGACCCCTGTCCTTCTGTCAGTCATTCCCCTGGTACACTGGTTGGGTACCATCGATAACTCGCAGTGACAACCCTGCAGAGCACTACATGATGACGTGCCACTGCCATACACACCGTTGCCTACAGTTTCTGGGAAGTGTGTCGACTCGCGTAGCAAAATTATTTATCCCTCAGCAGCAGGAGCCTGCACAGCAGCGCTGCTAGCTGCTGCTCCGACTGCTAAAATGGATCCGCCACATCTGCTTTTTTTTCTTCTTCGTTTTTTTTGTCACTGCTCCTGTCACTTTCAGAGCCTCCGTGTGAGACACTCCGGTGTGTGAAAGTGCACCGTGCACACTCTTGCATCTCCCAATGCCGCACATGTTAGCCTGCTCCCCCCTCCCTCCCTGCGTCTCTTGTTTCCATCGCTGAACATCAGAGCTGCAGACAGAAAGGGAAAAAAAAAAAGGGAACCTGTTCCTGCTGCAGAGTTGTTTGATCCGGGACTGAATGCCATTTGTACTCCTTCCCCGTTGAAGACAAAAGCCAGATGTTAGTCGGTGTTACAGGGCTCTTTTTGTTCGCTGGGAGAGGGGCTTATGTTCCTGCTCATTTTCAACCATTGTTTTCTCTCTGCCACCGAATATGTGTACATATAATCCTTTTCCTTTTTTTCCCAGGTGAAACCCCTGTGTTTAGGACGGCAGATGTGAAAGCCTTTATGACCGGTGCTGGATGACTTTTGTATTTTGTAAATCAAGAAGAGCAAACCATGCATTTCCATAAACGAAAATGTCACAGATAATTACTTTAAGCCCACTGAGTCCCTGAGATATTTGCTGATATTCTCTGTTTCACTTTGCCAGCCCCTCTGCCTCCTCCGACGGCTTTAGCTGTCACACTTTCAGAATCATATCCATCAATAGATGTCGGTCCTTGTTCCCCCCCCACACCGGAGTGTCCGTTCACCGGCAGAAACAGTGGCCGTCGTATAACATCATCTATCATCCTGGGGCCTTTGTTCGGCATCCTGTCTCGCACGGGGGCTTGCAGCCAGTGTGAGGGTGGCATTCTGTTTGACAGGCCGGTGCAGATGCTAAATGACAGTGACACAAAGAAGGGGCCCTCCACACGGGTCCTGACAGGGCTGTTTTCCATAGACGAGAGGCTTGACTTGACTTAAAGGCCCAACCCACAATCAGATTACAGCTTGGCCCCAGACACCTCTTTGGCCTGCCTTGTAATGTTTGTGATTCAGCTCGATGGGAAATGATGAAATGTTCTTTAAAGCCATCAGCAGTTTCTTTCTCTTTGTGTTGGTTGATCATTGTATTTATCGAGTGTCTTTGTGCAAACAAAACACTTTAGAAATGTCACCGAGCTTCGGCTGGTTTTAAAAAGGTAGGGATGGGAGCACTATGTGGACAAAGACAAAAAGAAAGAAAAGCAAGAATCTAACTTGCAGCATCGCTTGTGTTGAAGTGCCCTTGAGGTAGAAACTAAAACATTGTCTCTCTTACTGTAAGTCAAAGATTAGAGCATTTGCCAAATACCTCAAGACAAAATGCAATGATAATATTCATGAATGTGTTTCGGTTTTCCTTGTATCCATTTTTCTCCGATGCCCTCAAGGAGAACCGCTCTCCTAAACCCTTTTGTTAGAACGCTGCACATAAAGTACTTGCATATTTGCTGTCACATCTTTTGTTGGGATATTGATACTTGGACACATTTCCTCGCTGTAGTCGGATTACACGGCCTTCTGCAAAGTTGCCCTTCTTGCTTAGGTGTGCCGAGGCTGGTTTGGGGTTTGTAACCTCTTGTGTTGTTGTCTGGGCAGTTACTGTGTCATCCAAAGGCTGTTATCTTACAGGATTATGGTTTTCTGAAGCCTTAATGGTTTCCCATAATGCCATTCTCAAAGCACTTTTTTTTCCACATGAAACTAACTTCCATGTCTGTGAAACGTGTTGCAAAATGGCCAATATGTTTGACACACAACTTAAAAAGCTCTTTTGGATAATCAAAAATGTTTCAGTTAACTGCGCCTGCGAGTTACAGACATGGTGGGAAGCAAAGTAATTTATTAATGGCTTAATTTCAAAGCACCTTGAATGCAACTTTGATGTCCTCATTGTGTGGGATCCATTAGCGAGAGGAAAAGTCTGCTTTGATTTGCATCTGGCCAAATAAATGAAATATAAATGCAGGGTTTTTATAGATCAGAGGTAGCTCGGGGAGGATGTGCATCTTTGAATCCATCAGTCGGTATAATGCAGATCAAAGCAAAGGGCAAAGACCACGCAGCGTAATGTGACAGAACGCCCATCTCGATCCAACGTGTTGCTGCCTGTGGAGGGAAATCACTTTGTTTGTCGGTGGGATGCCGGAAAACACACTGTTTTACAGATTTCAAATGCAAATGTATGTTGCAATAAGATGATACGCTAAGAATATGCCATTAACTGCTGGTGCTAATCAAGGGATGCACAGCCAGCGACCAGAGTCAGTCAGATCTCTGTGGATCTGTCACCAATCCAGGGCTTTTTTTTTTTTTTTTTACTTCTGGTTAATAAGTGCATTATAATGAGTGAGTCGCTGGGAAGCAGAGTGGAAGTAGTTTTCCACTCACTTGATGTGCACAAATCCACTTTATTTGAGCTCCGGTGGCTTGTTAATGTTATTTTGTTTGTTTTCAAATTGAATATTTTTCATAAAATAGTTAAAACTGTTTTGTAAAAAAAAAGAAAATGAGGAAAAAAATACATTCAAATAAGTTAAAAATACAACTGAAAAGGATAAAGTAGTTTCACGGTGAGTACAGAGTTTCTTAAGATTAATAATGAACAATTATACATTATACAACTACTGAAATGCCAGGGATCAACTGGTTGATTATGTTGCTGATTTATATGTGGCTGATTACAGTTGACTTATTACATGAAATAAAGAAAGAACAGAATAAACCAAAATAACAATTATTTACGCAACATAGCACCAGTCCACAACAGAACTCCTCTCGAGCTACTTTTCACAGAAAATAAGCAACTTCTGTGTTTTCCAATTAATTAATATTATTCAACGTTCCAATTCCGTCCAATTTGTTATAATCCATTTATAATCCGTTTTATATTCCAGTTCAGTCCAATTGAAAGTCATACAATGCCAGTTCCTGAGAGAAAAGCATTAACATGACTGAACTGCAGTGCAGTTTAGTAGATGATTACTCACAATCGTCACAAAGGCACGAAACGGATGGGCTATAGGTCTACATTTACAGGATGGGTTCACAGGTTGCTTCCGTCTCGGCTTCCTGATAACACGTTTTATGCATTTTGCCGCGCCTAGAAAGATGGATTCGTGCCTCAGTGGAATGTCAGACAACTTTGTCTCTTTCTTCTGTGACAACAGGGCGCTGCCCTTTTCAGCAGCAGCGTTTTGATACCATCACGGGGTATGACAAAGCTCATCTCTGCTGAATAAGGTACTTCACGCCGGCCCGTAGGACAGATATGGATTTAGAAACGCAATATCTAGGAGGCTGTCTCAGGATCTTCAGTGCAGGACTTGAGCTTTATCTTCTCGGAGCCCAGATGTCCGACATTTACCTCAAAGTTTGACTTTTCTGTGTTAACTTTTTTTCAAAAAGAGTCTCAATGCAAAAAAAGACTTGATACTTTAAGCCCTGCAACGGTTTGATCTTGCTATAAAAATGTGGAGAAAGTGAGCTTTAAAAGAGGCTGTTCACATGCAGTTCACCAGAAGAAAGGCTCACTCAATCAGATGAGGGTTCGGCCTTCTCCTCGGGCTAGAAGTTAACAATTTTGTTCGTCCAGCCTTCTTTCTTTCATTTGGAAGAACCTGCGGAGAATTTGCCGTACCCAGTTTTTGCCTGCAACACCTGATCCTTTAATTGTAACAGCATCCCTCCCTCCGCCTCGCCGATCTTTGGTGCAGAGCTGAAATTCCACGCTGCTTTTCTTTGAGGGGCTGGCCGCTGCGACGGCCCTTTCATATGCCGCTGCACGCTTCTTCATTCACGTAAGAGAGACCCGGAGCAGGGCAGCGAAGCTTTCTTGCATTAGGAACGATAGTGCTGGTGATTACGTGGACACCCCTCGGATTGAAAGGTGATGTGTTTTTCAGAAAAAGGAAAGGTGGATTCGGGAGACGGGTCTGGGGGGCTGACAGGTGAGCCGCGTTTGAAAGGCCCTGCTGCCGAACGCAAGCTGCTTCCTGTGACAGCTTCATCTGTGAAAGCATATTCTCCGAGGGGCCCGGCGCCGGCCCGGGGATCACCGAGACCGTTTAAGATTACATGTCTGCCGGCAGGGTAGCAGCAGATAGGTGAAAATAATTGGCTTCGTCACCGTCCAACCCCCCCCTCCGCCTCCCCGCCCCTTTCGCCCTTGCCGGTGATGACAAACAAAGTGCCACGTAAGAGGAGCCCAGCCTGCACCTGAGCTACTCGTCCGATTCATGACGATGCTGCTCCCCAGCGTCGGTGGCATATGATCAGGAGATGCCACCCCACCCCACCCCCCATCGCTGATTGGGTGTTAAAGAGGTTGCAGACCTAGTTTCATGCAATTAGTGGAGGAATGCCAGGCGCTAATGGAGCACAGAAGTGTTGGGAAAGCATGATGATGGGATTGTTGGGGCTAGGGAAAGTGAAAAAAAGGAGGTCATTCGCCCACAGGAAGAGCGGTTCAGTCGAGTATGTTAGACAATACACTGCAACGGACGTTTGGGAAATGATCTGCACACAACATGCTTTTGAGTGAGGGGCTTATTAGGGGGGAACCTTGGTGGAATGTGAGATGGCTCAGGATGATGTGATAAATATTATTGAAGTAATGCAGATGGTTGGGCACAGGGGACGACTCAGGGGGGGGGGGGGGGGGGGGGAAACGGTGCTGAATGGGAATTTCTGTCGTAATTACGCTCTAATCTGTGTTGACGGCAGATGCAGTGTTGTTTCTTTCCCGAGACCGTCGGCCAATTTTGATTCGTTCAGACACGGCCGCCCGGAAGGAACAAAAACGGAAGACAGTGAGACGTGCAAAATACGATATGGATGATTTAAACGTTAAGATTTGAATATGCGACTATCACAGAACGGGGGAGGATTTTTTTAAGACGGATCAAACGGGTTCCAGGATGAATGAAAATCAGGGACGGAAAAAAGATCTGGATCAGTTTGTTGCATTGTCAGATTGCCCTGCAAGATCTGAGCAGCGACATTCTGTGTTTTACCCTTTTATGTCCTCCATAAAATCAGATTTGATACTAGATGTTCAGTTTTATGGAGTTTTTCATATACACGAGGATCTGGCCCAACGGTGGCAGAAATATATAACACCTTTTGATCCTGGACTCAGTGTTTATAGACCACTTTTGTGTCCCATTAAAAGCTCCAAGTCTGACGCCTCAGCAGAACTGTTGGCATGGCCCGGAGAGGCCGGCGAAACTGGCCAATCAGAGACGGACGGACCCTTCTGAGAGGATGCTGGGTCTCCAGCCTGTGTTTTTGGACAATATGTGTAAAAACGAGGACGTGCTCTGCTGGATTTTTCATGGCAACTTTAAAGGGGACATATAACGCCCCTTTTTCAGGAGTTGAAACAACGTCCTGATGTCCCCCATGATATGTCTGTGTCACGTTTTGGTCCAGAGCGGTACGGCATGACAGCACTCATTTCAATGCGCTTGAAAAACTCTGTGGATTGCAGCCGGTGTTTGGGGGCGGAGCCTCCCAATTAACCCCACCCCCTCTTTTTGTTGCATCTTTTGAAATCAGTGGGACAGCTTTTCTTAAGAAACAGCAAATGCAGCATGGGTGGCAACAAAGATGGGGATGTGGGTTAATTCTTCTTCTGTTTCAGTATTTTCCATCCTTATCGATGTTTAAATGTTTCAGAACCCATGGTAACAGTGTTTTCATGGATTTCTAAAGATGTAATCATACAATGCCTCCGCTACGTGACGGCACTCCTTCATCTTAACATGAAACTCCAGGAAGTTCAGAGTTGGACAAGTCCCTGCCTGCACCTTCAACGACAGAACGGTGTCTGTTGGGACAAGCGCCCGCAGCCCCGTAGGCCTCGCAGCAGCGCTGAATAGGACTGTTGTTTCACTGTTGCCATGTGAATGATCGGCCATGAATCACCCTTGATATTCCCGCACCGTAGCATGTACGCATGGATATACATCAGTTACAGGCGGCTCAGGAGATACAGGGATTCCTAGGAACTGTCACGCGGCCGAGGCCCTGTCAAAATACACAATGAGGCCGTTGGCTTGAATAAATAAGCCTGACCCGGTGAAAAGAGGAAGTCAGCGCTGCGCTTTTCCAGAGGCACAATGTCCTGGTTGCAGATGTTGGGCCTGGATGTGTGTACTCGGGTGCATTTTCACCGCCCCTCCAGATGCACAGCTCCTCGCAGGATAATGGCAGGGGACGGACACTGAGTGGCTGTCAAACCCCCGAAGCTTGTTTGCACAAAGCGGCGGCTGAGGCATTTGCAGCTGGCAGCGGCGCTTGCGGGGTTTTCAGGCGTCCAATGTTGGCCATGTCGCGGTGAGACGAATGTGTGGAAATTATACGTGACTCTGGTCGCAGAGTAAGCTGTGGCAGAAGCGGCCACACCCAGCTCGCCCACATGTCTGCACCAGTGGGAAAAAAAAAAGAAAAGGGGGAAAAAAGCAGCAAGGGTGACATCAGCGGTGGACTGAGCAGTTCAACCGGTCTGTGGATGGGAGTCGTAATCCACAAAAGCCGTTAAAGTCACCACGGGCTGTTTGGCCTGTTCTGTTTGTGTGTGTGTGTGCGTGTGTGTGTGTGTGTGAGCTTTTACTAAAGGAGGAATGATTGTATAGTGTGTAAGTGCACAGGGGATATGTTTGTTTTTTGGGAGAAGTGTGTTGAGGGTGTCATTTCGACGCTGTGAAATCAGGGGATTATGATGGCCAACTTTGCACAAGTGGACCCTGCTGTTGCCAAATGTGTCACATACTGTATTTGCTGCGGACGGGTAGACGTGCATCCTTGGTCTTGATTCATGGTGATGCATGTGCACCGCCCTGCTTTTAGTAGTTAATCCTTCCAGGTGAATAATACTTGTGAGGACAAAGCAGTGGATTTGATAAAACAGCTGCCAGACGAGGGGACGACATGACACCGTCTTATTATCTGTTGCTCACCTGAATTTGACTCGTTCTGACATTGAGAGTAAGATGGGTTTTGTTTATTTGTATATATTTGTTTTTGCGACGAGTCACTGACACTGGGCTAACTTTGAAGATCCCTTCTTGAATCTTATTCCCACTTGACTCCATCTTCCAGCGTTCTCAGCATTCGTTATGTAAAAAACATTTATGCAGTTTCAGAACAAATTGTGGATTTTTTTTGTTGGCTGCTGTGTCAGAAGAAAAAAATATATATTAGGTATTTACATACATACATATACATATATATATAATATATAATATATATATATATATATATATATATATATATATATATATATATATATATATATATATATATATATATATATATATATATATATATATATATATATATATATATATATATATATATATATATATATATATATATATATATATATAGAGAGAGAGAGAGAGAGAGAGAGAGCAGCAGCATCAGGATGGGATGAGCTGCCCAATTTTAGATAGATTTTTAAAGTGGAGCCAAAGTCACGATGCTGAAATAGAATGGAGGAGGCACTTAAATGAAGCTTCTCGGCTTTGAAAGGCACCATTACACTTTTTCATCGCAGGGCTGATAACTAAACCCTGCAAAATGACCTCTTACGTTACCCGGAATTTCACTTGGAATCTGAGAAACTTCAGATGTAATGTGGACAAAAGTCTAATGTGCCACTCAAACCTCTCAGTTTTGGGCCCGATAGGAACTTCGACATGAGAATTGTGTAGATTTCGAGAGCAGGATCGGTTCTGACACCATTCTCTGACATTTCTGGACGATCTCGACACCAACCGGCGCTACGACTCTAACCTTTTCCTCCCTCCCTGCCTACACATGTCCCTTCTCTACGTCATTTGTATTTACTGAGTTCCTGACTTTTATAAAAGTAATTTTCAGTGAAACTTTTCTTTCCTCTGTATAATCCACTAGTTTCAACAGCTTTGACGCACAAAAACCTCAACAATAAAGCAACTGAACTGCTTCCTTTTCTCTTGCTGTGACTTCCTGCAATTAAATAAGTGACTATTCAACTCCCGCAGGCAGGCTGCTTACTCACGCTTTTCACACTTCTGTTTCTGCGTATTGTTTTGTCCCGATATTACATCTATTTCCTGCATCTGTGCAGTTGCTGCCAGGGCTGGAAAGCAGGTGTGCTGGCAGACATGACCCGCGTATTACACATCCACCGTCATCGTTGACAACTGTGTACCCGTTTAGCTTCACACTGCAATCCAGAGAACTCTTGATCGTCTGAATTTGAAGCACTTCTATTGAGGGGTTTGGTGACAGAAGCTTTAATTTTTTTTGAAAAGGCTGAAAAAGTTTGTTAAACTGGTTTATTTAATGCAAAATGCATTTACACCTCCACTTTCCTCACATAAAGGACTCACGAAATTAGATTTGGAAGTGTTAGGTGCAGACAAGCGGCAACTTTCCAGAGAAATAATAGTGTCTTTGAATCCTTTTCTCATATTAGTACATAGAGTACGTGTTAGGTGCACATTAACATCTGTCGAGTGCATGTTCTGATCTTTTAAAGCCGTTCTGTCTAGCAACACCACTTCTGACCACACAAGAGCATATAGCGTCGTTGCGGTGGTAAATATTATGCAAGTGATTTGGGAGGGTCCAGCACATCTTATAATACCACTTTATCTCCATAGAGATGCGCTTTGAGGCGCCTCACACCAGAGGATGAGACATGAACTGTATAATATGACACCCCCATGTGGTCAGAAGTGGTAGTACTACATAGGGTGGCTTTAGGGTGGAAGTGACATATATGTACTACACTGGGAATTAGCAAATTTCAACCTTAGTTTAGTTAGTATGGTTTGATTCGACTGCTCATCTAGGCTATTTCTATTAGTTTGTCTAGAAAACATTTGTAGGCTACCCTTTCCAGATCCTTCCACTTTTTTAGCCAAGGGCACATTGGTGCATAGCATCGCTTCTTTGGCAGCTGTTTACAGATCTTGTTCGGCGAACAATACCTCATTCACCATTTGTTTAGACAATTCTGCAGCTTAACTACCCGTGGGACATTTTTCTGGAAAGTTCCCAGAAATCTAGCGGCCTATCTTTGCCCCCTTTTGCAGCCCTGCATGCATTGAACACACAATGCAGCCAGTGTGAAGCCAGCCTTGAACCGTGCATGCATCGCAGCTCCAACTGTAACAGTCCTGTCACAACAGATTTGATGGAGTTCAGCGACCAGTACTTTCACTGGCATCAAAGAAATACGATTTCACTTAAAAAATGAAAAATAAATTATGTGTATGGGATCCCTTTTGCAGTTTTCACCATTTGTGCCTCACTATAGCATAATGGAAATATTTCTGTGAGTGATTTTTTCTTTTTCTTTAAAGCTAACCAGGACCACACACGGGGGGGGGGGGTATTTGAATGAAGGCCTTGTTTACAATCAACAACACACTGAGCCCTGACGCATGCTTTGTGAGGGCTTTTTCGTACCTGCGGAGATGATCTACGGCGTGTTTACACAACATCCATGTATTAAATGTCACATGACTGTGGACTAAGTGCCTCACTTAAAACCTCCGTTCAGTTTCCCTCAGCTTCTTGTCAATAAGTGCAAAGAGACAAACGTCATGTGGATACAAACGGCCATCTTTTCAAAATGTTTGCATACATTTTACGACATAAATGCACATCTGTCTTGATGGTCCTTCGCGGTCCTTTAATCAGCGTGATTAAATCAGTCGAATGTGTTCCCAATCGTCGTCTGCAAACAAGCCATATTGTTATTCAGCGGCTCCTCAAGGATATTTTCTGCTGCTTTGGTCCCGTAATGCAGTTCTGAGCTGTGCACTGATGCTCATATGAAAATTTGATGCACTACACACTTGGCTTCTCCCCCCTTCACTGCACCGGGGCAAAACAAGCCTCTCCCTCCCGCACACCCATTTGATCTGGCATCCCAGCTGTTTCTCAGCTCTGTCCTCTCCATAAACCTTGCGGCTTCTCTCTCTCTCTTTCTCATCCTCTCGTCTCTTCAAATGTGCAAAAACCCTAAATAACAGGCTCGTGTGTGCCCCGTGTAGCTCCAGCGAGGTACTTCTCGGTTCTGACAGGAGCCACTGTGAAGCTTGCATCTCCTCCTCCTGAAAAACTCACTCCCCCACTGACATTTTTTAAGGTGTCACGAATGGCAGATGCACTGGAACGTAGCCTGTGTGTGTGCTTTTAAGAAACCACCTGGGGAAAAACCTGCTTCACTAGCCTAAAGTGGACTTTGGTCCATTGTACTCTATTTCTTTCCCCCCCGCTATTGATTTCTGGAGTTTCGTGCCGTAAATGGCAAAAGTGAAATGAAACTCTGACGCGGCAGAGTTCTTTGAAGGCTGTGTGGGAACACGCCCCCCCCCCTCTGCTCTCCCCAGTAAACTGCCAATGAAACTCTTTGAAACAACTTTGCAAAGTTCTTCCTCCGACGTTCCTTCATCAGGATCGTCGCGCACTGGCAAGGTGCGGCGCGGCATATCGCTAAATGCATAAAAGGAGACACAGAAGCGGCGTCTGATAAAATGATTCTCTGAGGAACGAGAGCTCAGCTCCGTCTGTCACATCATCATCCCACTATTTGTCTATTTTTGTTTCTCTCTCTCTGAATTACTTATTAAACTCCCCCGTCCTCCATCAACGTGTCCTCTCCTTCCAGAGTAGCGGCGGTGTGTCTTTAACCCTCGCATGGAAACTCTTCTCAGGGCTTCTCGCCCTCTTTTGTTGGGTTTTTATGTTGGTGATCCCTCAGATGAGCTCCAGAACCACACAGAACAGGCCACAGTCAGTATAAACATGTCGAAGGCGAATCTCAGGTTGTTTGCCTCAGCAATGTCAGTCAAGGACATTATTATCTCAAGGGAAGGACACACACACACACACTCACACACACACACGTGTTTGCATGCATGCAATAATGCTGAACTGCTATTTCATTCTCGCTCTCGCTATGCTGAACTTATTGAATATTTTGCAAGATGAAATTTAAATGTATTCCACCGTTGTTGTTGTTTTTTTATTTTATTCATCAGCACCCTCCGGTTTCAGGAGGACACACGGGTTAATGAATTCCAAAGCGAAGGAGATCCCTGTTTTTCAGAAACATAAGCCGAACTGTGTTTCATCCACACAAGTTTTCCACCAAATCCCAACTTGCAAGAACTGAACTGCCAGAAAATCTGGTGCCAGGACTCGGAGCAATCTGTGAAACGTGAACCGCCTATTTTTCCCGAGACTCTGGCCTCGCGTGCCGTCATGTAAGACGGCGGTTAGGTCAAGGACGTGTCACTCAGGGTCTTTTTTTTTTTCAGGGACAAAATTGCACCGATTCGTCTCAGTTTTGAGGCGTGATGCTCTGATACGGCTGAAAGACACGCAGCGAGCACCCAAAGTGTCGGGGAAGTGCTCGGCAGAAACTTGTCTAATTACGTTAAGCGTCGATGCGACTGAAATAGAAACGTCAGCTCGGTCTGTGTGAAATCGTAGCCGCACATGCGGGGTGAATTCGGAACAGTGCAGCTTTACATAATTCATGGCTCGGTTTGAGAATTTGTTTTAGTGGCATGACATCCACGGAGCCACACTGCTGCACCCCGTGTGCCACAGTTCACCGGCGGAGCTGTGTGGGTGCTCGCACTTGAAATCTCCTCCGATTTAGCCCACCGACCCGCTTAGAGAAACACAGCCAGACTAAAAGACAGTTATTATTGTGGTATTGTAATCATTTGTAAAGCATTTAACAAGGAAGGCTTTCATGTGTTGGAAATTATTGCCATGGGAGTTAATTTATCTCTCCAACATTTTAGTCTCTAGAAAATCGGCTTTCTAAGGATGGAGGCTGAAGGTGCCTTTTCAAATTAAATGCATCCATTTTTTATTTTTTCCCCTACTCTGTTTGTGTCCTTCAACAACAAAACGTGTCTTTTTTGTGCCGTCCTTGTTGATTTCTGCTTCTTCCTGTGAGTTTCATGATACTTAAAAAAGAAAATGATGGGGTTTCACTTTTCTAATGAGCACACGTACCACTCAGAGCCTGCAAATGTTATTGACTTACAAGCATGAAAAATGAGATATTTTTAAATTGAACATAAAAAGACATCAGCGTTTTATGCCTGGGCCACCGAAGTGCGCGGACATCATTTATTCTTAATGTTTGCGCGAGGTTATTTTGGTTTAATGGTCAGTGCTGTGCGTTTTCAGACCACGGGAAACATTTTTCTTTTTATCATACTTACACCACAGGGATCTTTTTGTCTTTGTTCCTACTTCAGAGTTGTAGCTTCCTCAACACGACTGTGACCGTGAAGCATCTCTTATATATTCATGCATGTACGGTTCCAGATCATGTGACTGTAAAGTGCAACGGCCAGAAAGCACCATTACGAGGGAACCTTCTCTAATTGTCCTAAAATGTACCAAGTACTAACCCAAACACAACACTGATGAATGGACTCAACTGATCTGAAATTCTGACGTGAATTTTTATGTCACTTCAGGGTTACTGTCGTCACCGCCATTACCACTGAAGACCAAAGGTACGTTGTCTTATGGGAGATCTTTTATTCCCTGTAACTCAGAGGTTCCTACGACTCTTTGGTCCACATGACCACCTGGTGGATTTCCACTGGAGGTGGTCTGGGTTGGAACCATTGAGCTCCAAGGTGTCCTCCTTGGTCCTTTTTAAGCTGCTGTGTTTCCACTACGCTGTCTCTACTCTGATCAGAGGCCACTAGTGCCCAAAAAACTCCCAACGCGTTCCTTTCAGGGCTGTTCCTGGTAAATGAGACATGTGCCAACAACCTACCAATGCCGTCATCTCATACCAGGAACATCTCTGACTGAAACCTTGGGAAAGTGTGTGATTTCTCTCGGTGTCTGTGTGCTTTCCTTCAGGTGAAACTAAATCACACATCAGGTGAAGTGATTAGAAACCGGGCATAGGGGTTGATGGGTATTTCCTCGCTTTCCAATTGGTTTATGTTGCCAAATCAACAAGCAGCACACAATAGAGAAGACCCTGACATAGGGCTGTGCGATTAATCGATTTTAAATCTAAATCGGATTTATTAATCACAATCGATGTTAAAAAAAGGAAAATCGGAAAATGGATTTTCCTTTTTTGCAGCTGGCTGCATTACAGACAGAGCTCGTCTAGTCATCTTTGTTTGGTCAAGAAAATCGTAAATGTTGTCACTTTACGAAACTCAAGGAGGATTTACAGTATCTTTCAATTGCACTTCATTCCCAATAGGGAAATTTGTTTGCTTTTTTTTTTTTTAAATAAAGATAAAATATTTGAAACAATTTATTCCATTGTCTTTTGTAGTTTTACCAAAGAAATCGAAATCGAAAATCGGGTTTTCAGAGAAAAAAATCTGGATTTTATTTTTGTCCAAAATCGCCCAGCCCTACCCTGACATCCAGAAGTGCTGAGTCAGCTAAAAGAAACTTTCAACATAAGTGAAAACAAAGAAAGGAATTTAGATAAAACATTCATGAAAAAAGACATTAGAGATTCGTCATGGCAGCTTTGGAAAAAGTTAACAGTAATTTAGATGCACGGAGTAGAAAACTAGGAGAACGATGCAGTAAAATAGTAGATGGCAACATAACCCTTGTGATTGGATGTGATCCAGCTGCTTTGTGGGTGTGTTTTTAACAATTTACAATCACAGAAATGTGTTTTGAAGTTTTTCTCATACTTAATTTTCTCTTCAACACTATTGTGAAAGTGTAAAGTGGCTGCTGCGGTGGGGGGAGGGGAGGGGGCTTTTGCACGTAGACTGCAGTCATGCAAGAACAGCAAAAAGTTATTCATCAGGAAGTAATTTAAAAGAAATGGCCCTGTGCAAAGCTCAGAGAACTGCAAATGACAGAAGAAGAAGAGAAAAACCCAACAGCTGTATCTGCAGGTCTCGGTTAGCATGTTAACCGTTACAGTTTAGGGCAGGACAGTAAAAAACAGACTGAACCAGTCTGGCCTGTTTGATGGGTTTGTCAGGGTAGCGTCACTTCTCTCTAATAAAAAAAAAAAAAGCATTACACTTAGTTTTGCAAAGCTGCATTTGAACAGGGTTCTCGGGTTAATGTCCAAAGTGAAGCCGCCTGGCTTTAAAGCACAAACCCCTCAACCAGCTCTGAAGCACGGGGGTGAAGGAGTGATGATCTGGGCTTGCAGTTATCGATACGCTGGTGTAGACTCCGTCATTCAGGTCATGGAGATCGTCAAAAATCTATTAAGAATCACATCTAAAGCCGTCTTCCTGACACCGCGAGCTTGGCTAAGATTGGGTCTCGGAACAAGACTAGGTAACCATTACCACCTGCAACAGGAAAGCTGACAAAGAGGATTGAACCAAAGTCCAGACCTGACTGAAAGGCTGTGGTTGGACCCTAAGAGTTGGGCATAAACAAATACCTGCAAACCTCAGTGAAATGAAGGACTCTTGGTAGCAAAAGTGAACCAAAATCCTCCACAACATTGAAAAGATTAATCATGTAAGACAGAAATTCCAGTTATTGCTACTAAAGGTAAATCTACAGTGGAGGATGTTGGATAATAGGATGCTTTGTGCATTTTTAAAAGTCCACAAACATTTGTTTTGTGTGTAAGACGTTTGTTTTAAATACAGGGGCAGCTAATAGTTGCCTGCAAGAGCTTTACTTTCCAAGAGTGTGGACCTGTAGTCGGTGTTCATGTCTGAACACGTAGAAGAATTCGTCTTTGGGGAACTGATCAACATTTAAAGTGGCTTTCAAACTGCAAAGATTTTGATGGCTCGTATGCTTGTGGGGATTTTTTTTATTTTTTTTTCTGTCGTAAATGTACAATTTCCTCATGATTGCTTTTGTAGACTTGAGCAGGGAGAGTTTGTGGTTGATGTGAAGCTCCATTTCATCAAACCTGAAGGAGCTCTTTCACTACGGTGACATGAGCTTCTGTGTTGGCTCTGAATGGTAAATAGTTGAACGAGCTGCACAAACTAAAAGCCTTTACAACACTTGGGACTCTTTTTAATGCTCGGCAGTGTGCTCTGAGGCCCCTAACTGCCGGCATTAGGGTGTCTAACTGAAGGAAAAATTGCATGTGGAAGTGATCTGATACAGTATATACCATTCAAAGCGGTATTAGTCACCTTGAACGTACTTGTGCACATCTGTGTCTAGAACTCTTTGGATTGGATTTATTTGTGTAACAAGACGGGTGAAGCTTTGAGTGCTCTGTTGTGCGCAATCACAGGACTGACTCATTTCAAGGTGTGCGAGGAAAAAAGCGTGTCCAGGCAGGTTGGCGATGTTGTTTACGCTCTTCTTGTGTTTTGAAATGTAACCAGCTGGCTATACGACGGGCAATTCTTACATTCTGACAGTGAGGATCCTTCAGGTGCTCGCCGGAGCGTGCCGGCGGGTGCAGCCGAGCCCGCTGATATGAAAGTTGAGAGCCATCAGCAAAGTTCAGTGATGTTTCACACTCCTGCTTTGATTGGTTTAAAGGGAGGGGAAAAAAAAAGAAGAAAGGCAGAACAAACAACCTTGGAGTTGTGTCCCGTCACAGTTCATCAGCCAAGCAAAGTCCAGCCGGCTGAGCTGTGGGAAAGAGGCGAGCGTCACCTCAGCCTGTCCGGGCCTGCTCATCCTTCAGGGGCGCGGCGGCCCATTAGCAAAGGCAGCGGAGGAGCCAGAGCAGACAGACTCTGTCCTTCAGCCGCCTAATCAGCCGAGGAGTAGGACGGGGACCTGGCTGCCCCCGCGCCGTGCTAACAAACAGTCAATAAGGATCCAACTGCATCCCTTACCGGACGCTTGGCCAGCCTCAAAGACGAGGCCTCGCCACGTGACGCTCCTTCTAACTAGGTCACAACGAGTTTTATTTTAGTGCAGCCGAGCACAACAGGAAAATGGCTATATAAATATTTAACCGCTTTCTTATTCATGCTTTTTTTTCTCCCTTCTTTCCACAACAGAGGGATTAAGACGAGAGAGGCGTTTGTATTCATAAAGTAAATTGCATTTCAAAACTACAGCGTGCGAGCAATATCATTGCTAACTGTTCGGGGAGTGGTAAAGACAATACGCCATTATTTTCTGCACGCCAATGATGTTCCCACCTCTCGGGGAAGAAACATCTTTGATCTTCGCTGGAATAAAAAAATAAATAAAAAGAAGTATTTAAATTGACTTTGACTTGGAATAATAGGCTGGTGTTGATAAACTCGACAAATCTTCCTCTTACATATGTATAGCTGCTATAAACAGAAACACATTTACATATAAGCTCGGCTGAGAACACTGTCAGGCTGACAAATGAGAAACAATTTAGGTAAAACATTATTTATCGTTTGTTTTGTTAAGCTGTCGTTAAAGGGCCTCATCCTCAGCCGCCGATGATGATTACAAACAGGAAAAGAGAAGACAGTTCATGATAGAACAAACAAGGAAAACCTTTTACCTCAGTCACGTGCAGCTCAGCTGAGGCCAGCGGATGCATCATGTATGAGGGGTCGGCTGTGCGACTGCGTAGCGTGCGAGCCTGCATCGTCGCTGGGCGGATAGAAGCAGCATGAACCCCGCATGGGGAGATCTTTAAACACATCAGTGGCCTTCATCAGCCATTGATTTATCTGACCAAAGACAGCGACAGCATCTGGTGGGAGTCGTACATGTGCCGCGGGAGTATAAATGAGAACTTTAGATGATACGTGTGTCTATAATATGTGAAACTGTTACACGGCTTTGACAGCTAGAGGTTCAGTAATTGACCGGATCGATCAGATCTCCATCCCATCGGCTTTAAACAATAATTTGCTGATATTGAGACCGATGCATCAAATAAACGTTGTTCTCATGTCCTTTTTTCTTCCAGTTGATTTTTTTATTTTCGGTACATTGTGTGTGCTTCAGCGTACAACCTTGGGAAGTCCTGTTTTTCTATCAGTAACCCAGTGATCATGCAGTCGTAGGGCGGCATGTTGCAGAAGTGTGTCGCTTTGAGCACAACGAAAGCAATTTGTAGAACCGGTAAGGTGAACAACAACCAAGACGTCAACAGACAACAGGCCGCCAACGCAATACTTGAAACTGCATAATGGAGCTGAACATGCAGGCGACGGATCACATTAGCGTGCATCTCAACCAGCTTTACTTACGCAGCACTTTTCATGCACAAATCCAGCACAACAGTGTTACGAAAGAAAAGTCAAGCGAATTACGGCGTAAGCTTGAAAACAATATGTAGATAATATGAGCTCTGAATAAGTCGGACCGTCGCTGGCATTAGAGGGCGTCTCCATACGAGTGCCAGCTGACCACCTGCTCTCACCATCTCCTCCCAGC
This sequence comes from Cololabis saira, assembly GCF_033807715.1. Lineage (NCBI taxonomy): Eukaryota > Metazoa > Chordata > Actinopteri > Beloniformes > Belonidae > Cololabis > Cololabis saira. The sequence goes on from NC_084590.1 coordinate 41,098,866, forward strand.
TGTACACGCTCTACATGTACGGCTCTACTCAGAACAGAGCAGCACACCTTGCTCTCCGCTGCTCTATCCAAAGCAATGTTGAGAGCATGCATGCTGAGCTGTCTTGGATGATGTTGGAGGATCGACTAGCATGCAGCCTGATTATTTTTTTGAAAAATATCTGTATATTACGCAAACCTGGCTTCTTGTTTATGCAGCTTCTACCAACAAATAATAGACACAGCTATGATACCAGACTGGCCCTAGCTAATCACTTTTCTCTGACTATGCCCAGAACCAATGCATTGAAAAAAACAGTAATGTATAGAGCACACTGGAACCATCTCCCCCCATGTATAGTTGCAATAATCAAGGCGTCAAATTTTAAAAGGAGACTGAAGCAGCTGTGGTTCAGAAGGAAGTTATGATCGGTCCTAGGTATACATCGTGATTATTTTGCAAATTGTAAGTATATTATAAATTTAATAGTAAATATATTCTAAATTACTCTAGGCTATGAGTATATATAGTATAGTAGTATAAATATATTATAAATTATAAAGTCGTTGCAAACTATTTTGTTCAAAAGTGTATACAGATCTGGTGATAGTAGCAAATATTGTTACTTAAGATGTGGATGTTTTTGGTTGGTTACTTAATCTTTTATTTTTGTTTCAATTTATTATTTTAGGAATTCTAGTGAATGTTTCTCACCCTTTTTTAGTTGTGATTATTGTAATCTTTTGTATTTCTATGTGTGGACCCCAGGAAGAATAGTCTTCCCATGGTGAAGACTAATGGGGATCCTTATTAAATACAACAAATAAGCAAATAAACATGCAGCCTTTTCTGCCTGCGAATACCAGATGCAAAGTTGTTTTCAAATGGCAGGAGGAAAAAAAGTCCGGCCCGTGTCTAATGTGCTAAAGTAATCAAAGCAATGCTGGATCCATCTCGAGCGTTCTGTTCCACCCAAAGGATCCAAGATTTCTGACTCGCGTGTCACTTGTTGATGTGGCCATGGATCAGTATGTGTCTCTGCTCTGCAACAGGGATCTCAGGGGAATTGGTCCAGTAAGCAGAAACGCTGCTTGGTGTGCACCATCGTGGCCCAGTTCAATTTTAAATGTGATCGATGCGAGTGTCCTTCAACCCCGGTCCTCAGAAGGCGCTGCGCGGCGTGTTTTAGATGTGTCCCTGCTCAAACACACCTGATTGGTTCAGCTTGTCGTCAAGCTCTGTTCTGTCCACTAATATGAATCGGCAACATCTGAAACATGCAGGACAGTGAAGACCACTGGATTTCAATGTGGGAATTGAAACGTTGATTGAGCGCCGTCCTGTTGCGAACAGATCACCCCAGAAGCATGTTGATGGCAGGTGTGAACAGAACCTGACCTTCCCATCAACCCCACACAGATTCTCCTCATTTTCAACCTCATTGACTGATGGTCACAGATAACTGAAATAATTGTCTGCTGTGTCAGCTATAATTGGAGAAGATGCTGAGAGAGACACTAAGTTTGTCCAAGAAGACATCGTGTAGGCAGCAAACAACAAATGGTAAAGAAATGGTTTCAGCCGAAGAAACTGTTCCATGTTTATCTTTAGTTTTGAGAGCAAAATGCAAACAGAGTCCTACAGTTCCCTTGGTATAACTGAAAAATACAGTTTTTTTTGGTGTAATAATTTTTTTAATTTATAGTTTCCTCCAGCAGAAAATTAATATCAATGTTATCCACAATTTTTCCATTTTTTAAATGAAACATATCCATCATTTTTAAAGTATCACTAGCCGCATTCGCCACATCGACATGCCTGGCAGAGCAGTGCACAAGACAATTTAAAATCATAACCAGTTTAAATCAACATTTTACAGGGTTCTTCCTGCAAGGGACAGACCTGCCACAGCTCCATCCTGCATCCTCATTTTAGGACCCATTCTCAACACTTTGAGTGCACAAATACAGTTTTGTCAGTTGTCCAGACAACAGCACTGAGCTCATTGGAGCTTGGATATTTCCTACCAGCCTTTTGAGTGTTTGAGTGAGTGAGTTTAGGAGCAGGGGGAACACTTGCAATCTGTGAAGGGCACCGCGGAGATGGGGAATTTTCACCAAGGCTATCATTTCCAGACAACAGACATTTCCACTATCTAATGCAGTGTAACCGAAAACATTGGCATTTACATCCTGGTGAGAGAAATTCAGGTTATTTTGCAGCTGACTCTAAGTGGACGGATCAGCAAAAGCCTTTCAGTGTGGTCATTAGACACGGATGAAATTATCAATTAATTGGAATAAGACCATTGACTTCCATTACTTTTTGAGAAGATTTAATTGTGTTGATACAGTATCATTAAAACAATTGCATTATTGATAATAGTATCCCGGTGTTTGAGTCTCCACAATACCACCCAGCCCCAATTAGAGTGTGTAGTGATGTGAAAGGTTTGAAGGTTTATAATGAACCACAGTACTTTTTAACGTACAAAATACATGGATGTAACAACATCTATCAAGACATAATGTTGATGGAAACACGTTTCTTTTTAGCCGCAAATTAAATACAAAACTTTTATGCTACATTGTCATATTTAAAGTGTAATGAAGAAACATCAACTGGGATTTGAAGTTATTCCCACTGGGACCCAATATGTTGCGCCGGGGGGCTCAGCGTTTAGCGCAGAAACGGCGTGCTGCCACTCACTCGCTTTAATTATTTTATACTATTTATATACTCTTACTACTTTTACTGTCACCACTAAATAATGTCGTTTTCCTGTCCTCCACCTCATCCACAACATCTAGATCTCAGATCTCAGTGAAATTCAGTGGCACGGTGTCTCATTCATTCTGAAGCCAAACAGGCTGCATGAAGCTGCTGCGCATGCTCAGCAGGCTCATTCATATGCAAGAACATACCATTTATGGTAAAAAGTGGGCGTGTAGAGGGCGGGATATGAGGCGGATTCACCTGCGCAACCTTCCAGCTGGACTGTGCGCACATTGCGTGCAAATGTGCGTGCACGCGGTTTTATAGATCCGGATTTTTTTTTTGCGCCCGCCATTTTCGGCTTTTGGGTGTACGTGCACTTTTAGTATGAATCCTACGCACTCCATTTTAAATGAGGCCCCTTAATAATTGGAGTAAAATTGAGGAGTTTTAGTGTTTTTTATTTGAAAACAATGAGATTTGTTTTTGTATTATTCAGAACAAACTGTGAATCACATCAAGTGTGCCAGACAATATTAAAAGCACGTTGCAGCTGACAGAGAGGCTGATTGGGTCAAAGCAGCACAATGCTGCATCATCAGCATGAATGGGAAATTTGCCATTAAGTATGTTTTGATTAAAACGGTACATGAACCCTGCATAGCTTAGTGGGTTAAGCGGGCACCATTTACAGAGGCTATGACCCCTCGTGCAGGCAGTGCACGTTCGAGTCCCAGCCTGTCGCTCTTTGCTGCGTGCTTTCCCCCCTCTCTCTACCTGTTTCCTGTCCCACTACTTTCCTGTCCCAACAAAGCCCACTAGTGCCGCAAAAATCTTTTTACAAAACCCCAAAACAAACTGTTTACATACAAAGCAAACAGGAACGGTCCTCATATTGATCCCTGAGGAGCACCCTTGGTTCAAGGGGGGATAAAGTGAGACACTGAGATCTGCCTGATTATTTTCAGATCATTCTATAGTCCTACAGTGATATAGTGCCGCATGAGCCTCTCTGCCAAATGCCTTAGACAGGTCAATAAAAAGCCTTGCTGTCGAAGGATGCAGTTAAGTCATTTATTACTTTTAAGGCTTCTATGGTTGTGCTGTGTCCTTTTCTAAAGCCTGATTGGCAGTTTGATATTATTCACAGACAGAAACTCCTTTAGCTGTTTTTGTTTTTTCACAAGGGATTTGGAAATCTTAAAACAACTAAGCAATTTTAAGTTGGCCTCTAAGTTATTTAGGTCAGCAATATCGCCCCTTTTAAACAATGACAGAGCAAAAGCAGATTCCTACCCAGAAGGCAATTCATTTGTGAGAAATGCGCCAAAGTGGCAGTGGAATAAAGTCCGCTGCCAATGTGAACATCTGGACGTGTCAGTTCTCTAATGCGAATGAAGCGTGAGAGCTTTACGCACCTCTGAAGTTGTGACTGGATTAAACCTAAAGGAGTGGTGCACTTTGTAATTGTCTCAGTAAATACCAGTGAAATCCTTCGAGCAATAGAGAAAGAACTGTATGCAACAAAAAAAGCTAATTAAAAGTGTTAGTTTCTGAATAGGAAAGTTCAACCTTTCAAACCTTAAACCTTTCTACAGTTGATATGCAATTACTGTTAAAATACAGTCTCAGTGTGTAATGTGCTGAATGTAACATACAGATATACCACATGCACATATACAAGGAGGGCACAAATGGTTAAAACATCAGCGTGCCTTAAGGACATCTCACTGAATATTCCTGCCTGTTCCTTTTTTAATAAGATAAAATGCTTGCGAAAGATAGGCCCAAAGAAAAGCTGCAAATGGAGCTGTGACCTCGCACTTCACCAACACCTTCTCTCTTCCCTCCTGCGAGTCCACTTTAACACCAACCCGAAAAAAAAAAAAAAAGGAAAAAACGCATCTCAAGAGTGTGAATTCCCTCCTTTCACCTCGCCGCCGCACTCCGTCCTCGGTAAATATCCACACGTGGAGACGCAAAGTGATTAAAAACTTGCATAGTTCCTGGAAATAAGAAGTGCAATGTAATTGTTTTACTGGGAATAATCCATTCACGAGTGCTATATAAACAGAAAAATCTCTCTGTGGCTCATTTGTAGTCAATCACTGAAACGTATATATTTATCTTTTTTAATTAAGCGGAGCAACAGCTCCCTATTATTCTTTCCACAGACAATGAAATTATGACATGAAACTACTAGAATGATGAGTGCGATGGGCTGTTTTTTTGTTGTTGGTTTTTTTATGTGGAAATGAGCTGTGCCAGACTGATAATCTTTAATAATGTCTTAAAAATTCCCTGTTATGTTTGTTGAGTCACTTCACTCAGCTGTTTTGTTTTCCCACAGGAAATAGAAGCACGATTGCAAACTCTATTTATGTGATAGAAACTGGAGCACAATGCGTCTCCTGTGCTCACTGAGTCAGATCAAGGAATACCAGCTAGGTGACTTTATAAGGGAGGGATCCAGGAACCACTGATATGGAAGTGCGGTGGAGATGAAAGCGAGCGATGAGTGGGGTGCATGGGACACAGTCTGAGATATGGTTTAGTAAAAGTCACCCAACCTTTCAGGTCTTATCCCACAGCTAAAGCTATGGTATTAGGTTTCATTTCATAGATTACTGTGGGATACAGTGTCAAAAAGCAGATCATTTTTCTTCTGCAAAAAACCTTTGGGTGAAAAAACCAACCTGAAGGGATGAAACCGGTACGGTGTCCACAGGAGAAGATATCTTAATTCACTATCATCCCAAACTGAGGCCGGAGTAAATTGAAATGTCCATTTCTGGATTATGGCTCTGCGGAGCATGACCAGCTGTTCCGGTTTGTGGGACTCGGCTTCGATTTGAAAGAAGACAGAAAACATGTGGCCCGAGACACTATTATCCCTGTGATTCGGTAACTTATTTGGAGAGGCTTCAACTGAACTTGAAACATCTCTTTAATGATCTATAATCCTTTGGCAAATCTTCAGTTGGCAAGCTGGGCCTTCAAAGTTATTTTTATGTGAGCATTCATGATGGAAATGCCTTAAGCTAGAACTGAATAAATCCACTGTAAGATGTTTTTTGTTAATTCACATGCTCTTCTCTGCGGAGATTTCTCATAACGCGGTTAAAAAAACAAATATATAAATAAAATCATCCATCTTTGACACAGCCGGAGGACAGAAGGAAGCAGAATGAGGAAGCGGCAGGTGAAAGGTTCTTTGCAAGCCAAAGCAGTTGCTGTCAGGGAAGTGAAACGGTAGTTCAGGTCGGGTTTTAATGGAAGCATTGATCCTGTGCCAGTGGTAGGACACACCCAACAGGGGACTGGCTCACAGCGAGGAGACAGGTGTACGCTCGATATCTGTCCCACTTCTCTGACCTTAAAGCTTTTAATCAGCTCTGCCAGGGAGCTTGTCAATCCCGTCAAACAATGAATGAGCCGCGGCACAGACAGTAAGGGAGGGCCGGCTCGAGGGCGAGCGTTTCTGAATAATACTCCCCGCAGCCCCGAGGAAAAAAGCCGCGTACGTGCAAGTGTGCAGCTTTTTAGCCTAGTTGGTGTCTTTTAAAGATCTGACCCCTGTCAGCACATTTCAAATGCGGTTAATGTCAGAGCGTGGGCGATTAAACTTTCACCACTTTGTTTGTGACTATGAAACTTTTGCCCGCCTTCCTCCTCGCCTTGACTTGGAGAGACTGAATCGCCGGGGTTGTGGGCAGTACTCGAGTTGTAAAAAAAGATCAGGGGGGATGGTGGATTTTATCATATGGGGACAGATAATTTGTGCTGATTACAAATAATATAATATATTACAAATAATAGCACTGACCAAAACAGCTGCAGAAATACTGCAGGAATGACATAGCAGCAGTTAAATGCAGCCTTCTGTAAGCTTTAAATATCCACTGGACTTACATCAAATACATCAAAACACAACAATAAAAAACAGTTTTCTGAACTTATCAATATGACTCTGTCCTTCACAGGATAAGTTAAATGGATCACTGCAAAAACTCAAAATCTTAAGAATATTTGTCTTATTTCTAGTTAAAATGTCTCATTTTAGTAAAAAAATCTCATAACACTTAAAACACGACTCATCACTGGAAAAAACAACAATTTTTACCTGTTTCAAGTAGATTTTCACTTAAAATAAGTAGAAAAATCTGCATGTGGAACAAGATTTTTTTGCTTGCAGTGAGAAGATAAATCTTGTCCCACTGGCAGATTTTCCTACTTATTTCAAGTGAAAATTTACCTGAAACAGGTGAAAATTGTCAAATAAGTAATTTTTCTGGTGATGACTCTAAATGTTGAAATAGCAGTAAAACCACATTCATTGATGAAATGACATAAGGGATGGAAAGGGGGGATGGCAGTTTTACAGGGGGGATGATTTTGACCATTTTTATTTCAGGGGGGATGCCATCCCCCCTCATCCCCCCTCAACTCCAGTACTGGTTGTGGGTCTCGGACTCGTTGCCACTCGGTTTCTTTTTCTTCCTTAAAAAGCACGTGCACGTGACTCCGTCGGTTGAGTGGCGTGGGTTTTTATCTGGCCTAATCGAGTTGTTGAGTCTCCCTGTGAATGACCGCTTTGCTTTCACTGCTGCTGATCAATAGTAATACACTATCAGGATTGTCGCGGGGCTTTCGCTCTTTGTTTCATCCTCTCGCTGTGCATTCCCCCCCCCCACCCCCGGCATCCGGAGTCCCAGCTTTAACTGGGGAATATCTTTTAACGCGGAGGGTAATTACGACTGGTTTGATTGCAGTTAATAGTGCAAACTGTCAGCGGAGTATTTTCACACAGTTACATTGCGACCACAATGAAATTGCATCGAGCCACACAATTATCTCCAGCCTCACGAGGCCATTTTCACCTTTGGTCATTGACTCTCTTCGCCTCTAATTTTTCTTTTTTTCTTAATCTTCTTTTGTACATTGAAATGCATAGATGTGCATTTAATGATTGTTAATCTAATTGTAGTCATCTGGATACACTTTTCTTCTACCCCCAATACCACTGAGAGTACTTCTCGAGTTACAATGGCAACAACTGCACTTATGGGCCAAAAAAAAAAAAAAAAAGAAGTTAATTTCCTGACTTTTTTCCCTCTCTTCCCCCCTAAGCCCACCCACTGCGGTGATTTCAGATGAAACCGAGTCAAGCCCGGAGAGTCTGTTCAGGATTTCTGATTCCCGTGATTGATCACTACTCCCATTCTCCTTCTCCCGGTTGCTTTTAATGAGCATCTGTCCTGTTTTTCCCCCCATTGCACATCACTGAGATTTACCAAATAGCTTCTGTATTCAAGCTCTCTGTATCAAAAAGACCTTGTTTGAGTTGTAACAGCCGTTGGAGTCTGGAGTGACTCGCACCGCTCGATTGGGGTTTTTCAGGCTGCTCTCCCCTTGCTGTGGCTTTGTGGTTCATGACTCCATGCCAGTCGCTTCCCTCTTGAAAGCGCGGCCGCAAACTGTGCAGCACTAATATTCCACGTCTTCTTTTAAAGCTTTCCATCAACTGTGTCCCAGTGCGAAGAATAAGAGTTACACATTATTGAGAAATAACCATCCGTAAAATTCCCTCTGCTGATGCTGTTGTTAAGATTTTAAAAGCAACCCAGCTTTGTTCGCTCGCTCGCTCTCTCTTTGTTGTCCGTTTTTGGGTGCAGAAGTCATTAAAAGAGCCATGGATGTGGTGTTAGCCCCGGATCGGAGGCATTTCGTAATGTCATGCAAAGGTTTAATGTACTTAAAGATTGCCATGCGGAAACGTACGGCGCTGTGAGAAAGTGCTGCGTACGACGGAGCTCGGAGGCTGGTGGGAAAGACAATACCCAGTTGACAGCTGGAAAGCACATGCAGCAGAATATGACCGTGGTCCTGCGATGTGGTGAGCATTCCAACGGTTATATGTATGTGGAACATGGAGCCTTACTCGCCTTGGAAAGATGGGCTGTGGTCGTGGTTTAGGAAATGGTTCAGCCCTGGTCTCAGAGTTCTGCCGAGAACCGCGGGATTTCATGAGGCTTTATGATCAAAACACACATGAAAAACGGGAATGTGACAAAGGCCGACATTTCTGCAGAAACTCCGGCGTTCCCATGGAGCCATCTCTGCCTCTCGTCTTGTGATTTTTATTTACATTGTATACTTGATGTCAATGCTTCTGCTGTAATTTCAGGTTTGTGGAGGATTCAGAGAATAATGTCCCCCTCAAACTCTGGATGTCGCAATTAAAGCGCGACGGGGAAACGGTTATTAAAATGCACATGCATTACCGAAGTCAAAAAATAATTTACATAACAAGATAAGATAACATGTTGAAGGAGGAAGTAAGTGTAGCATATCTAACTTTATCAGCGTAAGTAGCTGCACACATTCATTCCTCCAGTGGTGAAATCAAGATACTAATCCATGCCTAAACGATGTGACTGCAGGGCAAAAAATTCAGAGCCGTGTTTATTTGTACTGAATTCTTTGTAGATGTGCACAGAGTCGACTGGTTTGTCACAGTGCGAGATAGATGCCACTGGTGAATTGATTTTGTGTCTCGTAAACGCTCAGACACGGGACACGGTCTGGTAACCGGCCAAAAAACCAGCTATTGTGACATTACTTTTGAGCAAACGCACGGCATTCTGGGTCCCATGGCGATCACGACTCAGACACATACTAAGTGTGCTTGTTAATTGATAACAGACTGGGGCTTCAACCCACTGCCCACTCCAGCTGGAGTGTGAATTCCCTCTCCTGTATGTTAATGGATCCGCTGTATAAATGGCCTGCGCCAGCAAAGCCGGAGAAAAATAGGTCTGTTGAACAAGCAGAGCTGTGTGCCGGCTGCCCCTGCTGTCCCGTTTAGTCCCAACCACAATTATAGATGCACTTTGATAACATTCACTTCTCTTTTTTTTTTCAACACATCTTTAAAAATGTATGATATGCACAGTTTTAGTTTATTTCTAGAAATCTACAGAGGCCAATACAATATTACTCGGGGCGGAAATCGCAAGTGGCACTAATCAAATATTGATTGTTTGGCCTCTTTTCATGGTTTAATAAGCCACCTGTCATGCCGCGTTGCTTCTTGTTTTGCTGGACCCCCTTTATTTTTTATCCTCAAAAGCCTCCTCCATCCTGCATGCCTGAGAGTTATCAGTTGGCCTTTGTCAAAAAAAAAAAAAAAATGGCAAGAAAAACCTCCAGAAAGACAGGTCGACAGGGTTAGACACCAAAAACGATATTCTGTTCTCTCTGAGTATTTCTAAAGGTCACCTTGCATCAGGAGTTGGGATTCAGTGCGGTTTTCACTGAGCCTGCTGAAGGTTTCGCTTCAAATGCCCATTTCCTTTTTTTTTATGTGCAGCCAATTATTGATCATCCAGTTTCTGCTGAAGAGTTTTTTCTTTTTTAAATCTTAATGTTTTATAATGTATCCAACACAAGAGGTTGGCATAGTTATATGAACATATTCAGTGTTTGTACTCCATGCAAGACTTATCTTTACTTGTGGACAATGGAACAGATGGTGTGAGCGAGGGATTTGTCGTGCACGGTTGTCCGGGGCCAGACTCTTTCTCAGCACTTTTTGGCAGGACTTTATATGCATTTCATGCTGCATTTGCAGACTGCTTAGCAGAAGCATAGGTTTGCTGCTGTGGCTCTGACTCAGACGCAGCCACCCCCGTTCCTGTTCGCCTAACTCACAACCATTTTTTTTTTAGGATAATCCCGTGTGTTTCATTGTCCGGTGCTTATTCGGTGAAGTTGTTCGTGGTTCATACTCTGAAAAACAGCATTAATACTCACTAATGCAATCAAAGTGGCAACTAAATGTGATTAGGGACGCAACAAATGATTATCCGTTTAAAAAAAATGACTATGACAAATGTTTTTTAGATGAGTTGTTTGACCTATATGATGTCAGAAAAGTTTCCTGCGGGCCCAAACAGATACATGTGGACCCAGTGAAGCCATTAGAACGTTTGGCATTATTTTCACGCATGACTTCATTGTTAATAGTTGAACAATTTTTTTCAGATGAGCGACTCATTTAGTTAGCTGGGATTTACCTCTACTTTTTACGCTTTAAACACATAATACACTAAATAATGTGATGATATTAGGAGTCAAGTGAGATCAGCTTATACCAAGTTGTTAGGTTTAATAATAATGTTAATCATAAAATCCTATTTGCTGAAACTGACAATAAAACCGTAAGAGAATCTTCATAATGCGAGATTCATCATCTGAGCTTTTCATCACAGCTTCTGGGTGACTTTCCATTACTCTAGAAGGGGTGCAAATTGGAAACGTCAAATCCGTATTTTTTGTTATAAAGGGTTTTTACACTCACATTAGGTAATTTTCCTGGTGATTCCTTCCAGGAATCTTTCTCAGAGCTGCTGTTGAAAAACCTTTTTAACACCTCGGCTTCATGGCGTACCAAAAAAAGTCACATTTCAGTTTCTGCAGGGAAATGACTCCACTGGGTATGATGTAGCAGATGCTACGAAAGGAGTTCCTGCCTTTTGTAACTCATTAAAGCTGCAGAAGTTATCCTACGGAGGTGGGTCCGCTGCTCCTCTGTGAAATCCTAGAATATGACCTCCCAGAAATCGCTCAGACGTGGCCAGCTCCAGGTGTAAGAGGCTTGCCTTGTGACAGTTTATTAGAGATTACATCTTTTTCAAGTAAAACTAATGAAAATAGGACTTAACCTGCCAGAACTGAAGAGCTTCTGGACATCTGTCACCATTATTCTTGCAAAGACTCGAATTCGGAAAAATACATTTGAGTTTGTTTTTTTATTTCTGTAGTTACCATCATGTTTGTACTCCTGCTGGGCGGGGCTTTGTGATCAGAGCTGAAGCACAAGGAGAGGGATGGCAAGTAGGGGTGGGCAAAAATATCGATATGGCAATATATTGCGATACTTTTCCAGCTGATTCAATATCGATATTCAAATTTTGAATATCGATTTCTTTTTTTTTTTTTTTATCCCCGATTTTTTTCCCATTATATCACCCAGTGCTCCTACCTAAGTGACAGTCCTGGGCATTGCCACTCTCTACCAACCCTGGGAGGGCCCTGCACTGAGCTCAGGTTTTATTTCACGTTTTATTTCATTTTATAATTTGTTTTTTATATCACACAATTGCCTGTCCTTAAAAAATGAAAAATAATGGACAGAGGTTTATTTATATATGGATTTATATCTATACTGACTGATCACTGTGCCTGTCCTTGGTTTTAGTACCCATCTTTCTTGTGTTTATTATCATTTGTCACATAATTAAAGCAACCTCATACTAAATTTAATGTTAATTTCATATGATGTAAATAATATGAAAAACATATACAAATATGTTGTAACTTTAGCTTGTATAGTTATAATAAAACATTGTTTTGACTCAGTTTGTGGATTTTAAGATATGTAATGCATTTTTAAATTTTTCGGTGAACTATGTAGAATATAATAATCGGGATATCGCATTATCGGCATATTGCAATGTGTATCGTATCGTGGCTCAAGTATCGTGATGCGTATCGTATCGTGAGGTCCTTCCCAATACCCACCCCTAATGGCAAGTGATTCTCAAATGTTCTAAAACCAAGTTGCAAACTTTCCAAGTTCTGCTTATAGGCACCGTTATATTATTAAATGTCAAATTGATATAGATCTGAAAAGATTCATGGTGCACGCTAAACTTTAGTCAGGACCCATCCCTTTGCTTGAGTCCTGCCCCCGGACATGAGGGTATCAGGAGAGGCATGCTTCTGCAGCAGCTTTGCTGTTGTAAAGTTATGTTTGTATGTCAAAGGCATACGTGAACGTAGCCTTTGTGTCACCCCGTGTTAATACCGAAATTTCCACGGAGGGTTTTGCAGCCTGCAGCACGGTCTCCTCCACTTTAATATCCTGAGTGCTGTAATCTGCTCACCACAGCTGACCCTCTATGTGTTACTCTCACCGCGTCTCACTCTCCTCTTAACTCCGCCGAAATCCTCTACATCACATTTATATAAGCCCCACACGTTAACTCCTCTGTGCCCCGAGCCCGTACCTGCTGCTGCTGCCGGGCTTCGGCCCGCATGAGGCCGCGATGCATCACTTTGATGTTGCGCCGCTGGCCCCCTTTTTATTTATTGATCAGCTCGCTTCTATTAAGACATCTAGCAGATGCCCTTGTTTTCCAAGCCCAGGGAAACTTTTGCATTATTGAAAAATAACCAGCGTGCATCAATTCGTATGCTGAACCCATTCGGCGAACGAGTTGCCTTGTTGACTAATTGTCTCGTCTGCGTAAGTGCTCCCTTGTGTTTTAGCTTGAGATCTTCCTCATGAAGCCTGTTATTATCAGACTGTTATGGCTCTCACGCCGCACTGGCGTTGGATTTCGGATACCACGTTGACTCTTGAGCATCTGCTTCTGTTTCTGGCTTTCCTTTTAGAGTTTTACCCCCACACACACACACTCACAAAACTCTTAATGCTCTTAGTCATTAATTTACCAGGTGGGCGACCCTTTCACTTGCACCCGGAACTGTTGTTTACCTACATTTGCCTGCATTGGGGTTTCAGTGGGTGATGTCACCTGACCATTTGGCCAGGTAACGTCAGCTTTGTTTGTTTTGTGTCGTAGAGCCGAAACCGTGGTGGCCTTGTTTAGTTAAGCTGCGGGGCGAGGGGTGGAGGGGTGGAGGGGTGGAGGGGTGGCAAGTTGGAGCTCGCTCTGTTGTGTTTACACTTGATACATGCTCTCTCTGTCTCTCTCTCTCGCTTGCTCCCCTTTCTTTCTCTCTGTAGGGCAAAAGCCGTATTTTTGACCCAGCTTTATTTGTCATTGCCACATGCAAAGACAACAGAAATGCCAAATAGCTTCCAGCATATTTCCGTTTGGAATCAAATTTGTACAAAAAAAAATATTAGTTAAAGGAAATCCTGAAGCTTCTTTCACCCAACGTAGATGGTGCATTTACATTTTCTTGAAAAAGAACATGATAAACTCCAGTTTATCAGCTAGATTTATTTGTTTAAAATATTTCAGTGGTATTTTATTCAAGGATGAATCATTATCTTCCTGAGCGAAGATGAAAAGTTCTCTTACAGGCAATCTAATGCATCCCCCTTGACATTTAAAATGTCTAAAAGCTGCTTGAGGGGTGTGTGTGTCTGTGTTGGTGTGAGCTCTGAACCTGGGCAGGTGCAGCGGCATTAGGGGAGAATCATAGCCGAGTAGCCGCCGCCACCGCCGCCTCGCGCTGCCAAAGCTGAAGGCAGAAATCCTACAACCCTGCTGGAAAAAACACACGACTACTACTGTTCCCCGGCCGCTGATGCAAACAAGCAGCCACTGGCTGCAGTTGAAGTGAAAATGTGCAGCCATTCCACACTGGGAAGTTGCCTAACATAATAAATATTCCCCGATAATCATTAACATTTACAGCGCAGCAGATGTTGCGTTGTCTTCAATAAACCGGCGTGTTGTACAAAAGAGCAAATTTCAATTTGAACCAGATAGTGGAAAATTAGGAACAGGTCTACTAACCATCTGTTCCAGGGGAGGTTTCGCTTCCCTCTGCAGTTTGGTGTTTGCTCAGAGAGACGGCGGGTGAAAGGGCTTGGCAGGTGTATCGTTGTTTACCCGGGAGACCTGGCTGAAACGCCGTCAAACACTGACCGAGTGTCGCTCCAACCAAATTCTCTGACACAAATGGCTTCATGGCCACAGTCAACAGAGAGTAAGAGTGAAGAGGACAAAAGCTCAAGCCTATCACTTCACTGGGGCGGTGAGGGGTTTTGGATTTACAGGCTTGTGTGCATCACAGACCCAGATCCTCTTAATTCCCCATCATGCTGCGTTTGGGCAACACAAAACTGCAACAGCACACTCACACAGCAGCATCGCGTGACCGCGCCTTCGTCATACCATAAACCTTCTTCAACCCTGGTCCTCGGGACCGCCTGTCCTGCAGGTTTTAGATGCTGCATTGCATTATCACACCTGATTCTAATTAAAGGTCGTCATCAGCTTCTCATCCAGGTCTGGACAAGTCTGTTAATGACACATTTGTATCAGGGTGTGTTGAAGAAGGGAAACATCTCAAACATGCAGGACAAGGTGTCCTGAGGACCAGGGTTGAAGACCACGGCCATAAACGGCCAATCAAATGTGTCCCTGTTCGAACGACATCAGTGGCTAGTAGGAATGGGTGATATTTTACCGTTCACGATAAACCGTCAAAACCGCCAAAAAGAATTTGTCATCTCGCAGTAAAAAATATAAATTCACGTTGATGACGTTTTTGTGTAAAGCTGATTTTTGGAAGGAAGGAAGGAAGGGAGGAAGGGAGGAAGAAAACAAGGAAAGAAGGAAGGAAGGGAGAAAACAAGGAAAGGAGGAAGGAAGGGACAAAAGAGGAAGGGAAGAAGGAAGGAGAGAGCAGGAGGAAGGAAGGAAGGAAGGAAGGAAGGAAGGAAGGAAGGAAGGAAGGAAGGAAGGAAGGAAGGAAGGAAGGAAGGAAGGAAGGAAGGAAGGAAGGAAGGAAGGAAGGAAGGAAGGAAGGAAGGAAGGAAGGAAACAAGGAAGGAAGGAAGGAAACAAGGAAAGAAGGAAGGAAGGGAGAAAACAAGGAAAGAAGGAAGGAAGGGAGAAAACAAGGAAAGAAGGAAGGAAGGGAAAAAAGGGGAGAAGGAAGGGAGAAAACAAGGAAAGGAGGAAGGATGGGAGAAAAGAGGAAGGGAAGAAGGAAGGAGAGAGCAGGAGGAAAGAAGGAAGGAAGGAAGGAAGGAATGAAGGAAAGGAAGGGAGAAAACAAGGAAAGGAGGAAGGATGGGAGAAAAGAGGAAGGGAAGAAGGAAGGAGACAGCAGGAGGAAAGAAGGAAGGAAGGAAGGAAGGAATGAAGGGAAAAAAGAAGGAAGGAAGGAAGGAAGGAAAGGAAGGGAGAAAACAAGGAAAGGAGGAAGGATGGGAGAAAAGAGGAAGGGAAGAAGGAAGGAAGGAAAAAAAGAAGGAAGAAAGAAAGAAAAAAGGATAAATTCCCGTTGATGACGTTTTTGTGTAACAAACATGGCAGATCTGAGAGCGAGATAGATTTATAGTTACAAAGGTGGAGTTGAATTGGTATTTTTTTTATCGTCATTTTTATCTTTATCGGGATAAATGCCAGAAATGATCGTGATACATTTTTTAGTCCATACCGCCCATCCCTAGTGGCTAGCATGCATCGCGTAGCCGCAGAGGCCGCGCTCCCGCGGCGACGTGCAGAACCGGCGCTCAGCTCGGCGACGCTTGACGTCTCTCCATTCAAAGGGAAAAGACGGCGACGCACTGGAAACATCCCGACGCTGCTGTGGGAACGTGCAATAGCACCTATGGTGCAAAGGGGTGGAGTCAGTTGTCTGACTCCACCCCCTGAAGCCAGCAACACTGGCAGAGCTTTTAAACGTTGAAAAAACCTTTAAAAAAAGGAATAATGTCTCCTCTAAAAGTAGAATACGGCTCCTCCGGCTGAATGAATCACCGCTGGCATCGCAGCGAGATAACTGCTGGTTACTCTCGTAAGTAATACCTTCATTTCTTGTGTAAAACATTGAGAAAACAACTTCTCGTCATTATAACAACACGAGCAAAATGCCACTGGATGAGCTCTAAATTACTCAAACAAAAAAAAAAAAAGTCCCACCGAGGGAATAAACAAGCAGCTAATGGGAGGGTGTGTGTGTGTGTGTGTGTGTGTGTGTGTGTGTGTGTGTGTGTGTGTGTGTGTGTGTGTGTGTGGCGGTGCATTTGGACTCCCCCTGAGCGCCCCATGTGTGGTCATGAATAGGGGGAGAACAGAGGCCTGTGCCATCGCCGTGGGAACTGGGACTACATTAAACAGTCATTAACCTAAGTGTCTCAAGCCATGTTTTATCTGTCAGCATCCCACTTAAATAACGGCGGAGTAAGCAAAGCATCGGAGACGGCGATAAGGCGATGTGTTTTTTATGTGACAAGCTTTAAATCCCTTCTCGCTGAGGTGTTTACACCAAAACACGCCGTAGAGGAGATGAGGCAGATGAGACTGTAGACCTGGATGTGATCTGCCAACACACAGAGGCAGAAAATCCCTTCCCTGCTTCCAGGAAGTGGCTGCCGAGTGCTTCGTCCACTGAAAGTGAAACACATCAAGGTCCAGGGGAAGCAGATCCCACTTGTGATGTTTTAAAGTCTCCAGACATTAACCAGTCTCACTTTTATTTGGTTCTGGGTGCGAGCCAAGCTTCCTGCTGCAGCTTATTTATTTATTACGGATCCCCATTAGTCCTCACTGCAGTGTAGACTATTCTTCCTGGGGTCCAACATTGCACACATAAAACAATAAAATACAATCCTTACAATTAAAACATAACTAAATCTAAACAAAAATGATCTGAGATGTAAAGGAATACAACCCTTAAATTGTTGAAACCATCCAGAACCAAACAGCAAAAGATATTCCATTTTACATGCTCAGAATTTCAGAATAAACCAAGAATTTCAGAATAAACCAACTAACTAAAACTGACTTCCTTGCTAAGTACTGCTTTTTCTTAATTTATTTTTGAATCTAGCTTTATTGTTAATCATGGTTAAATGTGGTGGAAGCTTATTCCAATATGTTACTGCTCTATACATTGTAGCCCTCTTTAGTGCTTTGTTTCTTGGCAGAGGAAGAGTAAAGTGAACACCAGAAGCTTCCTCTAAAATAAGCATTCAGGTTCACATCATCTTCCTCGCGCTGCAGCAGGATTTCTGTGGATGAACGTTGCTAAGAGAGCTGCGTTGGTTGCATATCACTCGTGAGACGAGTTGCCAAATGGCCTTTGGTTTGTGGGAAAGAGGCTTCTTTGGATCGAGGACACAAAGTTCTGCTGTTCAATGAGACTTTTATGGCGTTGTTATCGTCCCGGATCAACATCAGGTTCAATAGCGTGTATGCATGGATGCTGTGTATTTCTACAGCTTCAAAGTGCAAATATTAAATATTAATCTGCCTCTTCTTTGATTTTGTTTACAAAAAGAAATCAATCATGTGATTTTTTCTTTTATTATTATTTATCTTTGTGCCCCAGATGGATGATGATAATTCAACCTTCAGGCCTTTGTGATCACAAATCGCTGCAGTGGTTCTGTATTTTCCCGGGGCCTCGTCCACGCGCCATCGGAGCTGTTGCGTTCACTGTGCCATATGCAAACAACACAAAGCACATGCTTTCCCTTGCTCCCTGGCAGGCCAGACCTTATTACAGCCGAATGTTCCGTGCCCAGCTCGGAGCCGAGGCCTTTCCGAGCCTCTCGCTATCAGTGCGGGGCCAGACGGCGCAGCAGCTGTTGTAATGGCGCCCCGTATGTCCCCTCTGATCCAAGTCGGCTCACCTGGTGTGAGTCATGCCCCTCGTTTTCATTTCCTGCCAGCTTGGACATACTTTTCTGCTTTGTTTGTCTTGCTTTTCCTTCCAGAAATAGGGCCGAGAACTCTCTCTTGTTGGCAACTCTTTAGGCAGCGTCTAACCTCAGGTGTATTAGAGCGTGACTGTCCCCTGCAGTCGCTCTCTTGTCAGAGGGAGAACAAAGCAACAGCAGCGCGGATGATAACGCCACTCTCCCTCCGCCAGCTTTGCATATGTGTGTGTGTGTATGTGTGTGTGTTGCCAATCTTTGTGCAACTACATTTGCAGAGTTGCAGCTTTGCCTACGACAGGGAACTTGCTCATGTTTGGGAAATATCTGGGAGCAGAATCTTGGTTGGGTTTCATGCAGATGAAGTCTGGTTTCAGCGGCGAGCTCGTCCTCCTCGCTCACGGATGATTCCTAGCATCCTGCTCGTTACACCGGGACGACTGAAGCCGTAGTACTTGAGCCGCAGGATTACATCTGAGCTTCCACAATACTATCAGGGAGGAAGTACTTCATCTGTTACAAAGGCTCAACTGACAGTGGCCGTTCTCAAAACTGCATCATTTACTAAGACTAGTACTACTGCTACTACCAATAATACTACTACTACTACTACTACTACTACTACTACTACTACTACTACTACTGCTACTACCAATAATACTACTACTACTAATACTACTGCTACTACCAATAATACTACTACTACTACTACTACTACTACTGCTACTACCAATACTACTACTAGTACTACTACTACTACTACTACTACTACTACTACTACTACTGCTACTACTGCTACTACCAATAATACTACTATTACTACTACTGCTACTACCAATAATACTACTATTACTACTACTGCTACTACCAATAATACTACTACTACTATTACTGCTACTACCAATACTACTACTAGTACTACTACTACTACTACTGCTACTACCAATACTACTACTAGTACTACTACTACTACTACTACTACTACTACTACTGCTACTACTGCTACTACCAATAATACTACTACTACTACTACTGCTACTACCAATAATACTACTATTACTACTACTGCTACTACCAATAATACTACTACTACTAATACTACTGCTACTACCAATAATACTACTACTACTACTACTACTACTACTGCTACTACCAATACTACTACTAGTACTACTACTACTACTACTACTACTACTACTACTGCTACTACTGCTACTACCAATAATACTACTACTACTACTACTGCTACTACCAATAATACTACTACTACTACTACTACTACTACTACTACTACTGCTACTACCAATAATACTACTACTACTACTACTACTGCTACTACCAATAATACTACTACTACTACTACTACTACTACTACTATTACTGCTACTACCAATAATACTACTACTACTACTACTGCTACTACCAATAATACTACTACTACTATTACTGCTACTACCAATAATACTACTACTACTACTACTACTACCAATAATAATACTACTACTACTGCTACTATTACTGCTACTACCAATAATACTACTACTACTACTACTGCTACTACCAATAATACTACTACTACTACTACTACTACTGCTACTACCAATAATACTACTACTACTACTACTACTACTACTACTACTACTACTACTACTACTGCTACTACCAATAATACTACTACTACTACTACTACTACTATTACTACTACTACTACTGCTATACCAATAATACTACTACTACTACTACTACTACTATTACTACTACTACTACTGCTACTACCAATAATACTACTACTACTACTACTACTACTGCTACTACCAATAATACTACTACTACTAATACTACTACTACTACTACTACTGCTACTACCAATAATACTAATACTAATACTACTACTATTACTAATACTACTACTACCAATAATACTACTACTACTACTACTGCTACTACTACTACTATTACTAATACTACTACTGCTACTACCAATAATACTACTACTACTGCTACTACTACTAATACTACTACTACTACTAATACTACTACTGCTACTACTATTACTAATACTACTACTACTAATACTAATACTACTACTACTACTGCTACTATTACTAATAATACTACTGCTACTACCAATAATACTACTACTACTAATACTACTAATACTAATACTGCTACTATTACTACCACTACTTCTATTATTATTGATACTACTACCACTACAAGTAATACTACTACTACTACTGCTATTATTACTGACACTACTACTACTCTAACAACCACTAGGGGTACTAATACTCCCACTACTAATACTACAATTACTATTACTACCACTACTACTACTGGTATTATTGCTACTGCTACTACTTCCACTACTCTTACTACTCCTACTACTACTACCACTACTATCAATACTACTACTATTCCTACCACTACTACTATAAACTACTACTACTTCTACTACTACTACTATTACCACTAATACTATTCCCCCCAGTACCACTACTATTAATACTGCTACTATTCCTATCACTATTACCACTGATTTTACTACTACTACTACTATTACTGCTACCAGTACCACTACTATTTTCACTACTACTTCTTCTACTTATATCTACTTCTGATTATTGTTCTTACTAAACATTAGCGCATCGGCTTCGTAAAAGTGTTTTATACCATATATTTTGAGACATTAGCCTACGACACGACACCACGTCCCTTTACAGGACTTTGGGGTGTTACTGCAGAACATGACTCCACTCTTTTATGACTCTGTTCAAGACGTTTGTTGGCTCAAACTCCCAGAAGAAGCTCTTTCTTCCTAACTGCTCCAACTAAACTGCAATTTCCCAGGATGACTACATTTTAAGTTGCTGGAAAGTTTCCGACAACGTGCCGGAGATTTTCCGGCCCTTTTGCAACCCATTCACCCCCTCCCCCGACATCCACGCCATTAATGCCTGTTGGATGTTTCGCGGCTTTCAGGACTCCACGGTAGTCTGTAATTACTGCTGCACCGAGCGCTCGGCCAAGGCTCCCCCGGTTCTCTTGTGGGGTGGGGGGGTGGGGGTCCCAGTGGGCATCCCTGGTCCTGCACGGAGGAGGTTGGGGCTCTGCGGCTCTGTAATTACGCCTGTCCCTCTGCTCTCCATGTGTGTGTCCCGCTGCTGGTGATTTAGCTCGTTGTGAGTTGGGAGCATCGGCCCTCGGAGACGGGAGCCGCAGCTTCTGACCCCGGCCGTCTTTGTTTGGACGGTAGCGGTTGCGGGCCAGGTACATGTTTATGAGTTTTTACAGCCTCCCCTGTGTCCACCGCTCCCCCGCTTCGCTGCGACTTGAGATTAAACTTTAACTCGTGTTGTCACACAGTAAATTGTGTTTGCTATTTTCAAAGAAAATCATACTATAGCTGCCACGACTGGTAATCTAAGCTGTGATAAAGCGGAGTAAAGCGCCGCCCCGGGGTGTACGAGGACACAGGTGGCTCTCAAGGTACAGATGACAAGGTTGCCAGTCCTCTCTGTCAAACTGTATTAGAAAATCAATCTGTCATCGTCAAGTCCCCCAAGTTTAAATCTCTATAGAGGGGGCCCCGACGTGATGCGCTCAGACGGAAATGAAAGATGATGTGTGCTCAGTAACTTCAAAAGGTTGTCACTTTGTTTTTTATGTGATTCTGAAGTAGGCAGCCGAGGCAGCTTTGAGTGAAAGCATATAACAATAGATTTAAATTGCTTTTCTCTAGTAATGCCGAGCTTTCCGGCATAAGCAATTCAGCGTTAATCTTAATGGCGTTCTACCCGGGGCCCGCACCATTTCCTCTCTCCATGCACGTTTCGTGCCCCTAATGTCCTCAGGCTGACTACCTGCAGAGAAATCTCAAGCTAACACCCGCCGCTCCGGGCCCCTGCACGGCCGAGGATCCACCGCAGCTAATGTTGTGTTTACAGAAATGGATCTCTCATGTATTCTTACACATATTTTAAAGCCCCCCTGCTGGAAGCTACGTCCGTGATGCAGTTATTCGGTGCTAAAGAGCCTCGCCGGCGCGTTTTTGCGTGCGCGCCTTGGCCCCAGCTCTCCGCTCCCTCCCGGCCGCAACATGTTCTCCTCTCTTTTTATGACTGGATTCACTGGCGACTTTACGAGTCCGGTGTGATTAACAGAGGGATTTCAGTCCCCCCTCCTGTGGGTCCTTGTTTATCCGTAGCGGATAATTATAGCCGCGCCGGGTTGTAAATACAAGCTCGGGCGGGGGTTGTCAGACGGGGGAAATGGGACATCAGAATCCACCTGGATGGGGGCGTAAATCAGAGCCGGGGAGAACAGAGACAACGGGATACGGTCCGACATCCTCGATGCAGACCCCAGATCAGAGGAGCAACTGGTTGTTATCCTTTTGCAAACAATACTGAAATGTTCATATTCACTCAATAACTGGACTGTTGAGTATTCTTTTTTTTGTTCAAAGTATTTTTATTAGTTTTTGACATGCATTTCAGTACATTTCAACATAATCCCACCCCACAGACAACCCCACCCCATTGCACCACCACATGTCCACATTACATCACAGGTTCTGCAGTAAATGTGATATTTGGTTGTTGTTTTTTTAAACAAACAAACAAACAAAACACAAATTAAGTTAACAAAACAAACAAAAACGTACAAAAATAAGAAGAAAAAAAAGGGAAAGAAAGAAGAAAGAGAAAGAAGGAGGGGTTATATCTATACTAGGGCTGGGCGATTTTGGACAAAAATAAAATCCAGATTTTTTTCACTGAAAACCCGATTTTCGATTTAGATTTAGATTTTTTTGGTAAAACTACAAAAGACAATGGAATAAATTGTTTCAAATATTTTATCTTTATTTTTAAAGAAAAATAGCAAACAAATTTCCCTATTGGGAATGAAGTGCAATTGAAAGATACTCTAAATCCTCCTTGAGTTTAGTAAAGGTACAACATTTACAATTTTCTTGACCAAACAAAGATGACTAGACGAGCTCTGTCTGTAATGCAGCCAGCTGCAAAAAAGGAAAATCGATTTTCCAATTTTCCTTTTTTTAACATCGATTGTGATTAATAAATCCGATTTAGATTTAAAATCGATTAATCGCACAGCCCTAATCTATACATTGGAAATGTCTGAGGTATCTTTTCAACCTGATCAAGAACTGGTTGCCATATATAATAGATGTTGAGGGCACGACTGTTGAGTATTCTCCCAGTGTTTCTTTTTCTAAAAAGAAAATGGGATTTTGAGTCATGAGCCTCGTGTGCCCGTTTCACTTCTGTAAAACGACAACAGCTCCTACACAAAACTGGTCACTTCAAGGCTTTCACTTGCACCGTCAGCGAGTCGTGGGCTTCGGACGCACGTTTTCTGGCACATAAGAGATTTCCACCTGCATCATCACAGGGAACAGAAACCAGACGTCTGCGGCTGAAGTCAGCAAACGTCCGCAGCTTCTCAGACTTTTGCAAACTCCTCAGATGTGCGGTACTTCCCATCACCGCGATGGCAACCCAACATCATGAAACTGGAGTCTAACCAGGAAACAGAAACGTCACTTGCAGAATGACAAAAAAACAAAAAACCCAAACTTGTACGGTTGTACTAATGGGATTAGGCGTGCAGCTAATCTGTCGTCTAATCTGCTGTTCTTACCCAGAAGTTCTCTCCCGTGCACGCTGGGTTGGAAATCTGGTTGCCGCCCTGCCTACGTTGCAGGCCTGTCTCTGACTGGTTGTGTGCTTTTCCGATGGTGTCCAGAGGCAGATTCTTCTGTGTCCGCAATCAAACTCCAATCCAGATGAACCAGATTAACTCCGGCTGGCTGGATGGCTTCCCAGGTTAATGAAAGGGATTAATAAGAAGGGTGTCCAAAGCTTTCCTCCTTCTCCATAGTTTTTAACCACGACTATTATCTGCAGCGGTTTTCTTTTGAACAAGAAAAGAAAAATCCCCCCAAATAAAGCTTTGAGCTGCAGCTGGATTTCTGCTCTCTTTCTGCTTGTGTATCGCAATTTATAAACTGCTCCCATTCAATGACATTTTAATTCGCTTGATATGGACTTTTATGACAAAGTCTGTTGCTAAGAGGAAACTGTACCTCTGTGAGGACGTGTAAACTTATAAACATGTTTCTGGTCCATAACTGCAAATGTCACTTCGGTGCTGATGAGTTAGATGCCAGACTTTTTTTAATGGAGGTAGAAAATTGATATTTTTAGCCGTTTGATTTAGCAACGGTGTGGTTGACAACATGAGATGTGACAATGAAATGATGTCAGGACTAGGGCTGGGTATCGATTCGAATGTCAACAATCGATTCGATTCCGATTCTTAAAGGAGCTTGAGGCTCCTTTTAAGAAATGAGACTCTCTAGCGCCACCCTTCACCACGACGGCCGTTGGGGGTACTGCAGCCAACAGTGAAGCCGGCACGGGAGAACGGGGAGAACGCACATGCAGCGTCATGTGACGTCACATCCGCAGCCCAGCGCGGGAAATTCGGGACCGAATTGCAGCACATTTTGCAGCACACAGCCTGTTCAAGGCAATGGAGAGATACACTAGAGGGCTCATTCTTTGGGTTTGGAACGCTTCATCTGACATTATTACTAGAAAACTTAAAATGTATACGGATTTTTTTCATAAATCTTGCCACAATCCGGCCTCAAGCTCCTTTAAGATTCAGAATCAATTATCAGGATTTGATCTGATTCGATTCGATCCAATGATGATTTGGATTAGTGTTATTAAGTTTTTTGAGCTGTTGCTTGAATTATATGACTGTAGTTATGCAACATATGAATACTACTAGGCCTGTCGCAGCAGCTACTCCCCATGTGTGAATTAAATGACGTGACTACTGGGATTAAAGTTCACCGGACGAAAATGTAATGAAGAAAAAAAATCGATCTTTATACATACAAATCGATTTTTAGGAATTAATATGAGAATCATATTAATTCATTCAACGACATTTACCGTCTGAATCGAGTATGGGAATCGAGTCGCCAATGTGCTGAGTTTTTTTTTTTTGCTCCTGAGCTTCTCAAAGGTGGTAAATAGATAGTAAAGAGGGGGTATGTAATTGCTGGCTTTTAATATAGCTCATTTGTGTGTTCTTATTGTTTTATTGCGTACAGAGGACACCGCATTGTTTCTTTTAATAGGAGCTCCAGGCAGTCGTGGAGGTATTTGTGAGTAAAAAGTAATTAAAATTACAATGGGCCAGCCAAGTATGTTGCCGAGTCGGTGGAGGGGAGTGCCGGCTCAGCTCTAACTCACTGCCCTCGTTCATTAGTGATGCATCGGCTCTCGCCCGGGTCCTCCCATCTCATCAGCAACAGGACGTCCGCGCGCGGACAAAGACGGGGCTGTATGGATGTGGCCGTTATGTTAATAACACATCCCCGAGCGTTTCCACGAAACAACCCCGTGTTGCAGCGTTTGTGTACCGACGTACAGGGAGCAGATGAATCTGTTGCACGTTGGTTGTGCGAGTGTGTGACTGAGTTCACCAGAGCGTTGTGCATGCATGTGCTACCTGGGAGGCTGCATTGACTCGTTGACTTTCAGTGCATGTACTTGCTATTGATGGGAGTGTCGCGCTCGGCCTTGGATGCTTGTTAATGGTAATTAATTTCTCTCTCTCTCCCTCTCTTCCTCTCTGGGTGTAGCCGGCGGTGGACAGATGGTACAGATGGACTCCACTAAGTCTGGCTTCGTGGGTACACAAGTGGAACTGCGCTGCATCTTCATCAACAGCAATCCACCGGTCAAGATCTCCCAGGTCACCTGGCAGAAGCTCCTGAACGGCACCAAGCAGAACGTGGCCATCGCCAACCCGGCCCTGGGCGTGTCCGTGCTGGCCCCCTTCAAGGAGAGGGTCAGCTTCAAGCAGGCGGCGGTGCGCCATCGCACGCCCTCGCTGGAGGACACCACCATCGTCTTCTCCAACCTGCAGCTGTCCGACGAGGCGGCCTACATCTGCGAGTACACCACCTTTCCCGCTGGGAACCGAGAGAACATGGTCAACCTCACCGTGTTTGGTAAGAACTGCCGAAAACGGAATATGCAGATCTATATCTGACCAATTATAATCGCTGCTGTTTCATTTTTTTATTGCTTTACTTTATAATAATTTAGACCTTATCTGAAATTCAACAAACATTCCCTTTGTTACATTTAAACAGTTGCTTGGAGACATAAAGCATGGATCTGGAGAATATCAATTTTTAGAAGGAAATATTATGAAATATTTCTATTTGAGACTTTTTTTTTTAAAACGACACAAAAACTTTAATGAAAATGGTCTCGAATAGAAATATTTCGGAATATTTCCTTCTTAAAATTGATATTTTGCAGATGTCACTTTGATGTACTGAGTCAAGCCATTCAAATTTGTGGGGTAATGTGACATCACAGGCCCAGATCAGAGCAGATTTGTCAGTTTTCATCTTTATTTAAACACAATCTCATCATGCTGCATTTACTGCTCCTGGGAAATAAGGAGCACCGGTTTCAAAAGAGGACGAGGGAGTGGGAGTCGAGTCGAGCAGCAGACGCCGCCCCCACGAACAGACTGCGATGATCAGATCTGCATCTGTCATAGATGATGTATCTCTGTGGTATTCTGATCAAACATCAAAACAGGATATGGAAACTTCCAAAGCACTTGGGAAATCTTGTTAGCATTGAAAAAATATGTCACAATATATGTTTGTTGTGAGTTTTTTGTCGTTTTTATCTTAGTCACTTGTTTGTGTTGTATGTTATTTACGTTGCCCAAGTTGTCAAATTCGTGAAAAGGTTCTGACCAGTTCATGATTTTAAGTGTGAGTTGTAAATCGCTGAGTTAGCTGAGAAAAACAAAACAAAAATCCTGAATGGAATTAAATTGGTAAGCAATCAGTGGTCTTAATCAGCGCGACCCAGTCCACGCCCGATTGTTATGTGGGAACTACTCAAAGATGCTTCACGTCTTTGAGCCGATCCTGATGGCAGACAGATATCTGCAGCAGTGGGGGGAGGTCACTGTGAGGAAAGGAGTTCCCAGCAAATCGTTGCAGAAAAGATTAGCCATTTAAGTTATGCACGTGGTTTCACATAATTTCCTAGGTGGGTTTTTGCTAACAAGACCAGATGCAACCTTCATGCATGTGAACAATTTGTGATTTGGAGACCAGAGTTGCTGGATAACCAAGTTGTTGTCAGATCATGTCATGTAGTTTGAACAGAACAACAACTGCAAGTCTCCCGATTACAGGGTCATGTAGCAGCACAGAAAACTGTAGGCAGGGAAAGTTGTGTAGTCTGAACTCAACTTAGAGCATCAGGAGTTTTTCATGTTAAAATATCAGCTTCAGTTTTATTTGAAGGATTATTGGATTTTTAGCAAACACTACCCAAAGTAGCTGTGGACTCCTGCCGTGGCTATCACTGGAGATAACTGGTCGATTATGTCCAAGATCAATCACAATGTTTATAGCTAACAGAGCTACATCTAAAAAACTGTCTGATTAAAGAAAGTGATGACTGGTCAGGACGCTGACTTAAACCGGTTTATAGCCCTTTAATGCATTTCTGAGACAAAATAGTTTATACAATTTATACAGTTTATAGTTATAGTTTATAAGATAAGATAAGATAGTCCTTTATTACTCCCTAAATGGGGAAACTCACGTGTTAGCAGCAGTACACTTAGCATATACACACACACACGCATGCGGGGAAGGGGGTAAAAAGGTAAAAAAGTAAAATATATATATAATTACAAAATATGGACAGTATATACACATATTTATAGTTTATACAAAATTAAAAAACATTCATAATGTTACAAAACAATTACTTGTAGAAATTGTTAACGATGAAATTTGCAGTTTTTAAATTCACACATGATAAAAAAAATGATTTTCTAGGTTATTTCTACAACTTTCTAGGGTTAACCTTCATGCTTACAGGGGGATCCTCCCAGCTGGAACTTCTTTTGGGGGCTTTTGTCTTTTTGCAAATTTTCTTCAGCTGCAGTGTTTTGATGCTTGCAGTCGCCTGGATTTGTTCAGACGGGGGAAAAAGATAAAAATAGGATCCCCAATTTAGAAGGATATGAGTGAACCATTAAAAAAAAGGAAAAGAAATGAAAACAGATCCAAACTACAACCAGGTAGCCTACTGAGGTCGGCTACATGGTTTCTTACAAGTGTTAACATGTTGTAGAACAAAGACGGATTCGTCAGAAACGTTGGGCAACCGTCGCCGTGAATCAGATTTGTTGCATACTGATCCAAGAATTAAATCCGGTTATGCGTCTTAACATCAGTTAAGGACCCGTTCCTCTTTCCTGGAACATGTTGCTGCCGATCTGGTGCGTCATCAGTAAAATCTAGTCTCCCCTGCACTTCAGTAAGGAACAGGCTGCTTCCCAGAGTCAGATAACGAAGCGTAAACTCTGGTCTTTCATTTCAGTGGAAGGCAAAAATGAAAACATTTTTACAGCCTTGCTCCTCAACTTTGCCACAGGCTCTGTTGTAAAATAAGCTGAATTCCTCCGGAGCTCCTCAGACCGGACGCCCTTTTCTGTGTCTGCTGCAGCTCTCGGTGTGTTTACCGGGAAAGGCCAGGCCGGTTGGACGGCGATCAGCGACCTCCGCGGCCCGGGTCGGGTCGGCCTCCCGGGTGCATCGTTCCGCTGCTGAACAAGCTGCACATGTTGGTAAAAAATCAATGGGGGCTGATTCATGATTTGATGATTGGCATGTTAACGCCAGAACGGGATTATAAAACAGGAAGCGGCCGCAGATGGCAGTCAATAAAAATGGAAGGTGAGACAAAAATCTATAAGGCCACTTCAAAGTGTGTAATTTGGCTCAAACAGCCCCATCATGTAAGGGGGGGGGGGGGGGGTGCTTGAGATGTAGTTTATCTTGGAAAGAGGCAGCTTTGAAAAGGTCGTCCGCTGGCTCTGATTAAAAGAGCTAATTGGTAATTAAGTGCTAGTGTGTTTTTCATTAAGTCCCAGCAAAAGAGAAAGCACTTGGCGTGAGTAGTCCCTGTTGCCCGGGCCTTTTTTGTTGTGTGTGTGTGTCAACCTTGAGTCCCGTTTTATGTCACCGAGCCTCCCAGGACTTTTCAGAGCTCAGCGGATGTCAGAAACCTGTGTGCAGATAACCAAGCGGGCCGTGTTCAAAGAGGCGTCTTCTTAGCTCTCCTTCGCTCAAGCCCAAACTCAAGCTCTGCCGTTTGATGTACCAAAAGTAGATTGCTAATTGGCAACTCACAAAGGATTCAAATTGGATGACTGTGCATTTGGGCAGGCATGTGGGTTGTACATCTAAGGGCTTTGACAACTGCTTCGGTTTTGAGGAGGGAAGGAGCCAGAACTTTTGTCTGATTGCAGTTAACACTGTTTTCATCTCAGCCCTTCGCTTTAATGTGCTTCAGATCCTTGTTTGTAGTTAATTTAGACCTTCCTCTGGCTTGATGAGCTTTTACGATGTAATCATGGCATCCTTTTCTGCTCCGCAGCCCGGCCAACGACGGGGATGACGCTGACGAGCCCCACCATCGTGGCCAGGGCTCAGAAGCGCAAGATGACGGTTGCCACGTGCGTGTCGGCCAACGGGAAGCCGCCGAGCGTGATCAAGTGGGAGACGAGGTTGAAGGGCGAGGCCACGTTCCAAGAGACCCGCAACGCGAACGGGACCGTGACGGTGCGGAGCAACTACGTGGTGACGCCGAGCCGCGAGACCCACAAACAGAAGCTCACGTGCATCGTGACGTACCGAGGCGAGAGGATCACCGACAGCGTGATGCTCAATGTGCAGTGTAAGTAGCTACACTCGGAGGATGGGATTTATAAACCAGCTGTTTTCAGGTTGCTATGTTTTCTTGTATCCAAAAGCTGTGTTTCTGATGGTGAGGTGTGTGTGTTTTTCCACCGGTGTTTCCAGTGCTCGTTCAGTGTCTAACATAAAAGTACTTCTTCATTTTTCAGGAGGAATTAAAGGCCCAAAATTCTAATAAAGATCACAACCAACCAAAACAATGACTTAGTTATTAGTACACATCTGTGTCAAGCTAGTACGAAAGAAAAACGACCAAAAAAAGGAAATAACGGCCCCATTGCACTATTCTCATCAGCTAAAGGACAAAACAGATTTCATGGCAACAACAAAATACTAAAAATGAAGCTAACTCCAGTAAATACAAATGTTTCTGATGCAGACGCTCCCATTTCCAGGACTGTCAGCGGGATCGCTGAACCAACAGGCTTCATGTCTTCTCGCTCGTCACAGTCAGGAATATATATCTGAATTTTTTACCTCCCCAGTTTTCCTCCTCTCTGCCTTAGTATTGCCTAAGTCAGGGCCGCCGCAAGGGGTGTGCGAACCGTGCGACCGCATGGGGCCTCGTGCCCCAAGGGGCCTCGCGCTATGGGCCGTTTTTGGAAAAAAAAAAAAAAAAAGTTTTTTTTCTCCCTTTTTTCCCTTATAAATATCAACAGTCACGTTCCATTACAGACCTAAATGTGTACTAGTCTGTGCATATCAATAAATATATGTGCAATGATGCGCGTGTCTGTTGTTCAATACAACTGATCAGACCAAGCGCAGACACAAGCTGCTCTGATCCAGACGGTGGAGTTGGAACAAACTGTCACACAATGTCGAGAGAACGAGACAGATTCAGGAAATTTCCATCAGGGGATGAAAAAAGAAAAAAACTAAAGAAAATGGAAGAGTTTAATGCCTCTCTGAAAGGCTCGTTTGATAAATTTGTTAGAAAAATCACCAATCCGACCGGGTCTCAAGCAGCAGGATCCAGGATCTGCACCTAGTTCAGTTTGGCCTGGTAGGAGTATTGACGTGTGGTCCGGCTGGTCCGGCTGGTCCGGCCAGCCATGTTCATTCATGTCATGAAAAATTAAATGTCCGGTACCACTCCCATTTACAGCTGTGCCGGCCGGCACATGAGACACAGGTCCAATCACAGTGGGCCGAAGACAGGCTTCATGAGGCGACCCATACGGGTCACTTTCAGAACAACCAAGACCGCTGCAGAATTACTCACAGCACCACAAACCCAGTTTTTCCTGCTGTTCACCAGCGCTCCTGCTCCAACGTAACACCATTTTGATCCCCTTATGTCGTTCCTCACATCGGTCGGTGCTGCCTCCGAGTTAAAACCGGACCAATTCTTTATATCCAAAAGGAAGGGGATAAGGAACGTGGGCCGGGCTAAAATAAGTCACTTAAGGGTACAGACAAGAAAGTCAGAAGGAGTTAGACATTTTCCCGTCTTTCTCCTTGATTTTTATTATTAATTCAAGACTAAAAAAAATATTTTTTTCATAGCAAATCCTCGAAGAAACACAGACTGTGTGATGTAAGCCTGGTCCTGACGATGTGCGTAAGCTCCCAGCTTCTATTCTGGGCATATTTCATTCTCTTCACCTTCACACGATTGTTTTTCAGGTTTGCGTTGCATGCGCCGCGCCGGCTTCAGCATAAAGTCGAGCCGCAGTAAAAATAGTTGAGCATGTGTGAAAGGCACCAGCAATTACTGCTGATTACAGTCATCTTCTTGACTGGAGCAACATGAGCAAGTGACTGAAATCAAATGCCTTTTTAAGACATAATGGTTAAAATTGTTGGTTTCTTAAGGACAACCATTAAGGACACCCGTACTAATTGGGATGCCGTAAAAACTGAACGGTAGAAATGAGAGATACACCGATGGGGTTTTTAAGTGTATTCAATCTGTTTTATTCCTAAAGTCTGATTGTGTTTCAGCAGAGATACGATGGTGAAACACGGTTTGTGTTCAGGAAGGATGAACTGACACGATGCTTCTTCCTTGCAGATGAACCTGAGGTGAAGATCGAGGGTTTTGATGGAAACTGGTACCTGAACCGTCAGAATGTTCAGCTGACCTGCAGGGCTGACGCTAACCCCCCTGTCACCATCTACCAGTGGAAACTGTGAGTCTGACTAAACCGCAACAAAGCCTCTTCAGGCTCTGAAGACGCGGCGGCGTGACTACGTGCTGCTTCTCACACCTTATATCTCTCAGACTAAGACGGGAAAATGCACATAAACGTTCCTATTCTGTTTTACTGAATAGAAATGATTATGTGCTTTCCTTATAACTTAAAGTTGCAAATAAAAGATGCCTTACCTCCTCTCATGAAATGATTGTGAACACATAGAGGACTATAAACAAGTAATGTTTCAAAAAAAAAAATATTTCAGCTTTATGGGCAACAATATGTCCTGTGTTACATCAGGAAATTTAAAAAGTTGTACATATATATATATATATATATATATATATATATATATATATATATATATATATATATATATATATATATATATATATATATGTGCCTCATACCAAGTATTACAATGAAAAAGCTCACATGACATATTATATTGTATAAATATATTTATTTACCACATCTCACACCAAAGGTTCATGGTTGACTCAAACACAATCAATGTGCCGTGGTCCTGTGGCTCCAAAACAAGCCCAAATCATCATTCTCGATAGCGAGTCTGGGCTGTTAATGCCCAAATGCTTCTGTTTGGCCAAATGACTCCATTTTGGTCCCATTTGTCCACATGGCCTTTTTTCCTGAAGTCCCGCGGCTTGTTCAGATACAGTTTTGCAAATATCAGTCGTGCTTCCATGTTGTATTTGGACGGAAGAAACTTTCCGCTGGCAATCCGTCCAAACGAACTGGTCCTCTTCTAAATGTGCCATCATGGGCATTTAACAAGCTCGGTGAGGCCTGTTGGTGTGAGCTGTAGCTCTTGGGTTGTTTTGTGTATCTCTGAGCGATGCCTCTCCCTTACTGTCCACTTCTGGAAAGGAGGTTTTCCATTTGAAAATAATCGATTGGTGGGCTCCAAATGGCTTGGAAATGGCTTTGGACTGCTTGTATGAGATTAGTACTGATGGCTTTCCTCATTGGCATTGTGTTAATGCACACCTCAGTTTAAACAGTCGGCCTTTCCGATGATGCACCGTAGAAACAGAGGAGGAGGCGCCTTTTTTCCCACGACCGTTAATGAAAGTAATCATCAAAGAATGAAGAGGAAACAGAAAAAAACACCTTCCTCATTCTTGCATTAAAAGTGTCTGTTTATAAAAGGTGCAATAAAGATAAGAGTGGGAGCAGAGGCAGGGAACAATGGGCCTATTAAAACAGACACACAGAGAGAGGCAGATGCTGTTAGATAAATGCAAACAGAGCAGACTGTCTTTGTGTTTGACGTTTTGCTTTGAAGTCTCTGGACCGGCATGCAGGTAGAAGGGTGAGAAACCTTTTTATTGTTAGTGCCGTTGTGTTCTCAGGAGGGCACGGAGGCGGCGGCTCGTCCCTGAGCCGATGAGGAGGCTGATGCACTAGTCAGAGGTTTGTAGATTAAGCCGGAATACCGCCGGGCTGACATAAGGGCTCATGCCTCGGTGCTGCAAACACAGGGAGTTTCTCAATTAACTGTTCAAAAGGAACGGCGTGAGAGCCAAACGCTGGTAAACATCAGATAAAAGCACTGAGATACGCGAGTGATATAGTTGTAATGTCTAACCGTTACCGTGATTTTGAGGTAAGAGCATCCTGGTATCAGTATCAGGCCCCGTTTAAACGGAGCAAAAACGGAGGCGTTTTCATGCGTTTTGGCCGTTCGTTTACACGAAAACGCAGCTCAAAACCCCCAAAAACGATCATTCCTGAAAACTCCGGCCAAAGTGGAGATTTTCAAAAACTCAGTTTTCACGTTTGCGTCTAAACAGAGGAAAACGGAGATTTAGGCTTCAGAACGTCACATTATGCACCAGAAACTCACCAGCGTCATGTGTGCGACCTGTGTTTACAATTAGTTTGGCCACCGTCAATATTTTCTTGTATTGTACCTGTTTTATATTCTATATAAAATACTCTTGTTCCGTCTTGGAAGTAAAGCCTGAATTATGGTCCCGCGTTAAATCGACGCAGAGCCTACGCCGTAGGGTACGCGGCGATGCGCGCCGTACGGTGTGCGTCGCCGCGTACCCTACGCCGTAGGCTCTGCCTTGGTGTAACGCGGAACCATAAATCAGCCTTAACTGGAAGTTACACGTGTCATTTGTTGATGTTTTTTCCAGGATTCTGATTGGCTGGCATGACGTTAACAGCGTTTTCATGCGGGTCCGTGTAAACGAGGATATTTTTTAAAACGTAGGGGGGAAAATATCCGTTTTTGTAAATACCCGGCTACGTGTAAACGTGGCCTCAGTATATGTTCAAACTGAGAGCAGAACGTGCCACTTTGTTCCCGAAATGCTTAATGAAGTCAAGATTGAGAACTGTGTCACCGATCCTGAGTGGAGGTGGATTAATGGGCCCCTGAGCAGCAACATCAGCAGCAGCAGCGGCGGCAGCAGAAGAGACCGGCAGCATTTGGCCCGGGTGGAGGTTATTTATGAGTCCGAAGCGAGAGGGAGGCGGGCCGGGCCGAGGATCAGGGTGAGGAGATGTGATCCAGAGAGACGAGGCCGCAGCGCTGACGGATCAGAGAGGACGGCCGTCGCCGCTCTGAAGATGACGGGCCAGATTCGCGGCGAAGGTCCCCCTGGGCTCCACTGTGGGGGGGTCGGACCGAGGCCGTGACGGAGCGGCCCGGAACAACCGCATCACAAACACACGCGGGAGAAATGGAGCAACTCCAGTAGATATGACTGTTTCTGATGCAAACGCTCCCATTTCCAGGGCTGTCAGAGCCAACAGGCTTTCACGTCTTCTCGCTCGTCACAGTCAGGAATATAAGTCTGAATTATTTACCTCTTTGCCTTTGCCTATTGCCTAAGTACTACTAAAGTATTTTAATTAAAACATGTTGATGCCTGTTTTTAACAAACTAGCACCAGTCCAGGATAGGAATGGGTGATATTTTACCGTTCACGATAAACCGTCAAAAAAATTCCCCACGATAAGAATTTGTCATCTCGCGGTAAAAACGATAAATTCCCATTGATGACGTTTTTGTGTAAAGCTGATTTATGGTTCTGTGTTAAATCCACGTGGAAGGAAGGAAGGAAGGAAGGAAGGAAGGAAGGAAGGAAGGAAGGAAGGAAGGAAGGAAGGAAGGAAGGAAGGAAGGAAGGAAGGAAGGAAGGAAGGAAGGAAGGAAGGAAGGAAGGAAGGAAGGAAGGAAGGAAGGAAGGAAGGAAGGAAGGAAGGAAGGAGCCAAAAAGAAAGAAAGAAATGAGCCAAAAAGAAACAAAGAAAGAAGGATAAATTCCCGTTGATGAGGTTTTTGTGTAACAAACATGGCGGATCTGAGAGAGAGATAGATTTATAGTTACAAAGGTGGAGTTGAATTGTTTTTTTTTTTTTATCGTAATTTTTATGGTTATCGGGATAAATGCCAGTAATTATCGTGATACATTTTTTAGTCCATACCGCCCATCCCTAGTCCAGGATCTGCACCGGGTTCAATTTGGCCTGGTAGTGGTATTAACGTCTGGTCTGTTTTCCTCCTCTCCACCTTGACATACAGAGGCAGCCGTCCTTCAAGAAAGCATCTGAGGATCTCTGAGGGTTTTTTTTTTGTTTTTCTTCGCATCCTTTTGGAGTAAACTGCCAAAGCTGCTTCTCAAAATGGGTTAATGGGCAACTTGTCAGTGAAGAAAGGGGGGGAAAAAAGGGTTAAAAACGTCTTATTTGAATCTAATTGTTTTTGTTCGGAGTGTTTATTTGTATCCACATCTCGCTGTCCTCATTTCTCGGGTCTGTCTTAATCCGAAGAGTTTTCTGTTATCACAGCTGAATAGCTGGTGTGATAACATTTCAAACTTAATATTTCTCCATCTGAGAGGCTGTTTTTATCTTCACTTCCTCCCAAAATCATTTTTTTTCAGTTTCTGAACGATGAGGGTTTTTCTATAAATAAAATAAATCTGCATTTTGTTATTAGTGCATTTCACAGCGTGATTACTTCAAACTCGGCTCTAATTAGTTAGTTAGCTTATCTCTATTGTGGAATTGTGATTCTATTAGTCATGTTGATAAAAAAAATAAGACCATAATAATAATAAAAATGAATTTATTTAGTCACATAGCTGTGAATGAAACTAACAGATTATTTAATGGCTTTTTAAATTATATTTATGTCGCGATTCATTCAAACTCGCGTGGCTGTCATGGAGGCCAAAAAGGCCATCGCCGCCTTTGTTTAAGCGCTAATAAGATGCAAATGTTGTTGTCGGCTTCATACAGAGAACAAAATACCAGAGCTGAACAAAAGCTGGACGTTTAATTTAAAACATCACATTCAATGCTATCTGCTTGGTAGCTGTTTTTGTCATCTCGCTTTAGGACGTTGCAGTTGTGTTCCTGTTGAAATAAAAAAAATGGTGGCCTCCAACTGTTAAACAGCTACAGTGTGACGGGAACATCTGCATCTGTCTGCAGAGTGTCAGGCGTTGTTATGGAAAAGATCTCTCTGAAATCAGGCGGGAGGTGAACTCCTGCAGATGACCGTGTCTGGTATCTGGCATCAATCAGACGGTTTAGTTATCTTGAAAAGACACAATCTGGGTACAGTAGCCCATGACACACGCGGTGCCATGTATTTATTCAGCAAAGATGATGTCATTGGTCCTTCGCATTCTTGTGGAGGAATTTTGGCCGACTCTCCTCCACGATATCGCTCACATTCACTGCCTTTGCAGACACTGGCAGGATCAACATTTCCGTCAGGGCTGCAGTCTGGACGTCTAACCGGGCGATTCCTCAAAGCCTCATTTCTTGTCCCGTTGCATGATGTTCTCGCGTTTGCTTCCAGAGAACTCGGGTACGCAGAGGCGTTCATGGTCAACCCGGGGAGTGGGAGGCTCGCAGGTTCTGTGGCTTTAAAAAAAACAACATCCAAGATGACGTCACAGCCGATACGAGGAGTTTGCTCGGGTACGAATCATCTCTGTATTGACTCCACTGTTTAGTTGTTTTCCCAGGTGCACATTTCCAAACCTAAGCTGTTATTCTTAGTGAGAAGATACCTTTGCGTCGTGTTTTTGCAGCCGTACGGTCATGAACTTTTCATGGTTCGACACGAAAGCTCTTCGTGTTTGAGATGCAGCTCCTGGTGTTCTCCTGATGTCTGACCTTTTGGAGGAATTTCTCAGAAACGTCCATACCTCTGAAGATGCACCCTTGCGCATCCTTGTCAGTGTACAATAATGCACGCTGTTGTCGGTCCTCCAGGCGTGTCTCTGTCGAACTTTGGAGGTACAGTAGTAGGGTGAAGATGACGACTTGTACGCTGGATAAGTCTCGCCTGATCTGGGTCTGTGATGTCACAGTACCCTCGTAATCTTTATCAGACCTAAGTGCAGAGGTGGACAGAGTACTTGACCCCAGTACTTGAGTAAGAGTACAAATACTACTGGTCAAAATTTACTCCGTTACAAGTAAAAGTAGCTCAGTCAAAATATTACTTGAGTAAGAGTAGAAAAGTACTTGCTTTTAAAGGTACTTAAGTATCCAAAAGTAAATGCTTTTAAATTTACTTTAAGTAAGAGTAAGAGTAAATTTCTTATTTTCCACATCAGTAAATTACTATATTTTTTCTAAATTCATTTAAGGATCTTTTAACTATTGTTTCTGAGAATTAACTCTTTGAAACCAGCTGCACTGATTTGCTGCTTTTAGAACCACAATGTTATATAAAACCTGCAGAAACACCAAAAACAAATCAAATGAATGGGATCATAAGAGGACAGCAGATGATGCAGAGTTTATTAACAATCATGAACTGAAACCAAATGAACCTGCACCATCCAACTAAGTCTGGATCCCCTTCAGGGGGAGGCTTGATGTATTTCCGCTTTACGTACATCCCAGTGGAGAGCGTGCACTGTGATAGGTCTCCTCCTTTGACAAAAACAGCTTGTGTCCAATAGGATTTTAGGGAAGAAGAAAAAAGAGCAGACCTGAAAGTAACGAGTACTTTTCAGCCTTCCTAGAAATATACTTGAGTAAAAGTAAAAATATTTGTCTTGGAAATGTATTCAAGTAA
Organism: Cololabis saira; assembly: GCF_033807715.1. NCBI lineage: Eukaryota > Metazoa > Chordata > Actinopteri > Beloniformes > Belonidae > Cololabis > Cololabis saira. The sequence continues at coordinate 41,137,073 of NC_084590.1, forward strand.
GAGTAATAAGTACCAAAGAAATCTGATACTCAAGTAAAGTACAAATCCTCTGGATATGTACTTAAGTACAGTACTCAAGTAAATTTACTCCGTTACTGTCTACCACTGCCTAAGTGGGTCCAAAAGTTGCATCATGTCAGTTCACAAATATGCTCTGCCTTTTAGATCAGTGCTGATGTCTTTCCTCTTTTTCGGTGTGTTACAATGCACCTGAACGCTCCAGACCAGTAAAGTGCCAAAGCATCTTACTTCTTTCCTTTCTTAATTCCTTTAAAGGTCAAGATTGGACTTCAAAACTTTAGTTTTGGTTAAATAAAGGTCGTACAGTATGTTTAATGCTTCAATGTTCACCTGAGGACGTATTTAATGAACCGCAGAACCCAGTAAGGGTCAGAGGAGAACAACTTTAGGATAGGAGGATGATGCACTTTCCTTCAGATGAATATATATGATGTTTACGAGAAGGAAACTCGCACCACTTCTAATCAGAGCTGTTGTCGTGACAACGTCGTTCATCACAGAAGATGCTATTACCGACCGTCCCAGAGGACTTAAAAGGGCTGAATATTTATCTCACCTTTATTATTCGGAGGGTTCATTTAAATTGGATGAGGATGAGCCTGAATACACCTGAGTGGAGCTGGAAGTTGGAGACGGGATAGAGGATGAACTTCAGGGAATGACACGACCTCCACATCGTCCACCGCCGCTCCCGCTGTTCTCTGAACTTGGTTTGGTTCTGAGGACTGAGGTGTTGACAGTATTTCCCAACAAACCGCGACTCCAGAAAGTTCCAGGCTCCCACATCTACTATTTTTTTAAACTTCAGCAGAGATGTTTCCATCATGGTGTCAGACTGCAAATAAAAGAACTCACCATTTAGCTGCTCTTTCATCAGTACTTGTCCAATAACGAAGATTTTTGTGCATTTCAATATTTCTAATTCAAATATGAGGGTAAATTAGACCTGATGCATTATATATCCTATGAGAGGGCGTCGCATCTGAAAGGGTTAATCGCTAAAGTCATGTCTTTAGGCCTCGATGGGTTGTTTTTTTTTGTGCATTCAACAAAAAATCACCTCCAGAAAATGCTGCTTATTTATAGCGAAACCAGGAAGTCAAGCCGATGCGCCCTTCACACACCTACACACACACTTTCACACAAACATCACTTCCAGTACGCGCCTGCACCGGAGGAGCACAGCTAGTCATCAAAGAAGCTGGAGAATTACTCTCAAGCTGTTTGTTAGTCTTTCATTTTACTGCCCCTCTGGCTCCATCATGCACACACACACACAAATACACACACACGCACACAAACACACACACACACACACACACACACACACACACACACACACACACATGTGCACATATCACACAACTGCAGACGTCGCTGGTCGTGGCGGCATCGGTGGCGAATCACAGTTTGCCAGCCTTTCATTTCTGCAGCAAATCAATTGGGCTTTGCAGAACTCAGCATTTGATAGAAGCTCTCAAGGTAACTGATTATCGGATCGTGACGCACTATTGAGGGTTGTTGGCGGGTCCGTAGCGATCGCCTCGCTCAGGTTCCTGATGGGGGAGAAGAAGGGAAAAAAACTGCTCCAAATCAGCTTTTTCTGTTACTTTTCTGATACTTTGTTAAGCATGAGACAAGAAAATACCTTTTTTTTTGTGATTAACTCGATTCAGGAAGATGTTTAATTAATATTCGGATTGTTTTTGGCTCTCAAAAGGAGCAGCGCACCGCTTTAAATGTCCTCCCACCGCACCGCTGCCCCCGGAGTGATGGAGCGACTCCTTTTGAAGCGTCTTCTTTATTGTCACCGCCGCCAGACTGAAGAGACCATCAGCGCCGTCGCCGATTGTGTTCTGTAACTCGACTACGGCCGAGTCCATTCAGAGCAGCTGATGAAGCCCATCCAGGGGAAGGCGGCAGGAAGCGGCTAATTGTCGCGAAAGCCGAAACCTCCTCCGGCCTGCAGGCCGTCACAAAAGGGGGTCCGGATAATAGAGCAGAGGGGCTGATCCGTGACCTCCGAGTGGGCCGACCCCGATCAAAGGACACGGGCGCGTCCCGACGCGGTAGAGATGGCGAGGCGTGAAGGCAAACACCTGAGGCCGGAGGAGCCGGAGTCGTGGCGGTTTATCTCTCCATCAGCTGCCTCTCCCGGAGTCTTGTTCCTGTCAGCCTGCTTCAATTTTAGTTTTTGTCTAGTCTTTGGGTCAAGCTATCATTTTAGTTTTTATTACTTTTAGTCACGTTCATACTCCTTTTAGTTGTGTCAAGTTTCAGTCAACTAAAAGTCTGAGCATGTTAGTCTTATTTTAGTCAGAATTGTGAATTTTTGTCTCGTTTTAGTCAAAGATTGTATTCAGCCAAACCCATTTTACAATTCAAACAAGGTTATCTTATTATTATATTATTGTTACCTTATAGACTCAAGAATACATTCATTCCAGATACAGAAGACTCTTATGTGAGTTTACAACATATTTATTTTTCCGCATTTTGCCCCATCTTTTTCTGTTTCGACGACACATTGGGTTTTCTTTTCCACGTCTATGTAGGAAAGTGTATCCATAGTTGGTCTCTTCTTCTTCTTCTCCAGCCCCAGAGCAGATCCCCGTGTTTCTCTATGTAACTTTGTTTTAATGGACGTGAACCTAGAGCTCTGCGTTAACGGCATCAGCCTCTAACTCTGCAGCTGCATCTTCTGGATCTGATTCCCGGTTATCAGCTGCAGCGACTGGGATTGAGAACTCGTTTTGGTCAACAACAATGACTGCGTTTACATGCATCAATAACCCTTTTAAAACCCGAATATTGGCAATAACCCGGTTTTGCACGGCCATGTAAACAGCTATAACCCCTTTGAATAACCCGAATTTGCTCATATTCGGGTTTTTAAAAACACGAATATGACCCCCTGGTTACTCCTTTTAAAACCCGAATATTCGGTCATGTAAACGCCAAACGGGATATCCCCATCAAACGGAACACGAATTTGTTTTCTGCACATGCTCTGTTCACAAGGAATCCTGGTCTTTTGAGTCCAGGAAGTTCTTATAAACACGGAGAAACACAAGACCAGGAGGAGACTAATCACTTCATAAATGTAATGAAGGATTTGGCATTTGGCATTTGTAGACGGTACAAAGTACGGGGATAGCGAGATTTACAAGAAGATGAGCGAAAAGTTGCGCAAAGCAGCATTTGTTTTGAATTTGGATGCAGGAAGAAGAAGAAGTGGAAATTACGCTAATTGCGTCATGATGTTCTCCGTGCGTCACTGGTTTGATGGAGATATCCCAAATGATTAATTACCATGTAAACGGAATATTCCGAATGTTTCAGTAACCGGAATATTAGCAATAACCTGAATTTTGACTGCATGTAAACATAGTCAATGAAGACACATTTTAGCAGAGTTTTTATTTTGTAATCTACATTTTATTCTGGTTTTTATTCGTTTACGATATTGCATTATATATTTAATTATCGTTATCGTCACATGACCAGCATTTTCGTTGCGTCTCGTTTTCTTCAGGTGATAAAGGTTTGTTGACGACTATATTTAGTCATCATTTTCGTTGACGAAAGCAACTCTACTCTCCCGACGGCTCCCCTGAGTTTGGGGCTGGGCTGTGCTGTAGCTGATGAAGAATCCCGGCCCTCCCTTGTTTTGTATTCCACATACCGCAAGAGTCTGTCCTTCAGCATCAGCTATATCTCACCTGTCCCGACCTGCTGGGATTCCCTGTCCTCATAATTTAGTTTGGACTTGATGGATGACAGCTGAAATGCAGTATAGTCAAATATTCCTCATATTTATCTCCACCCCACACGTACAGCCGGGGTTTCTTTTGGCACGAGAGACTGATTTTTTTTTTTTTTTTTTTTTTTCCAGAACCTTGAATGGCTTTGCTGAATCTGGGAATGTTGTGGGTTTTATTTCTTCTTCTTTCCTGCGGTGTGGAGTATTTCTCCGTATTCATGTGGTCTCCATCATCGCCTCTCTTCTCTCGCCACAGCCTGAACGGCTCCCTGCCCGCCAACGTGGAGATCAAGAACAACACCCTGTTCTTCAAGGCGCCGGTGACCTACGACCTGGCCGGGACCTACGTGTGCGACGCCACCAACGCCATCGGGACGCGCACCGGCATCGTGGACGTCAACATCACAGGTAGGCCTCTGCCGTTTCCGCTCTCTCTCTCTCCATTAACGCCGGCATGGCTTCGTCAGTGCAGTGTTCCTCTCAAAGTTCCCGTCCCGGATGCAGTCACGTGCAAACAGTTAACCCATCGTTGTTTGTGTGAAACATCATCGTTGTGAATAAAACCTCGAATGGTCGTCGATAAAACTTATTTCACCGTGCTATTACTTATTTAATGAAAAAGAAAAAAAAAACATGGGTAATACTTAAGTTTCCCAGGATTCTGCAGCTCGTAGATCCGTATTCAGCACCAGAATGTATGTAGTCATTTCCATTTTTTTCTAATCAACTTCTGGCATCATGCTGGAGGAATTTCAGTCCACTCCGCTTCCATTATTGATTCATTTCATTAAGACTTTTGCTGATGCACGACTCTCCTAAGGTCCCACGCAGCGTTTTTAGTTGGGTCTATTTCTTTTTTTTCTTCTTTTATTCGTGGCTATTCCTTCCCAAACGCCCGATTCTTTTATTCTTTAGTCTGTCTGACGCAGCTTTAACGCGGCGCCTCAGATCGTTTTGACCCAGATTTGACGGAGCTGCAGCCTCTGGACAGAGGGCCTCACAGCCGCCGCCGGTATGCAGCGTTAAAGGTCGACTCAATGACTCAATGACTTTCCAGGTCCTTTGGCTGGAGAAAACGAGTCCCAGTCATCACCTCTCCATCGCCGCGAGTCGGTCAGCTCCTGAATCCGAGCGGCGGCTATGACATCAGCTGCTGTTGACGTCGCTGTGGCGATTGACTGGCACTGGTTGCAGCTCACCTCTTTTAAATCCTGTGAAAATAGCAAGGGAGTACTTAGTGTTGCCCAGGTATTTGTAATTTATTTTTGTGGCTTATTTTTTTCTAACAAATAATGGGGAAAAAAAATCCATACAAATTTTACATTGTGCGAAATTGTTACAATCAGATGATTTTCATCAATTATATGGAATAAAAGACGAGCTGCTAACCAGCAGCCATGCTGGAGACTATTTGGACACATGGATGTGGCCCATATGCATATTTATTTGGTCTTGCCAGAAGATAATAGGATATTGGGATAAAATGTGGCGGAGTTTAAGAAAAATAATAGGATACGAGATTTCAAAATCTTGTAAGATACTTTGTCTGGGAAATTTGACACAAGATATAATACAAAAAGAGGATGAATATTTTGTTAAAGTTCTGCTATCGGCAAGTAAAAAAAGCAATAACAAGGTTATGGTATAAAGCAGAACCACCGACCACGGGGCAGTGGCTGAGCACTGAGGAAGAAATACTTGTAATGGAAAAAATGACATATAAAGAGACAAAATTTCAGGAAAAATGGTCAGATTATAGAGCACAGCAAGAAGAAACCACCATCACCACTGGACAATAAGGACATTGATATGAGAATAATAATTCATAATAATATATGAAGTATGTAAAACCTGACACTGTAATTGTTGACGGAATTTTCATAAAAAAAAAAAGTTTCAATAAAAAAAAAAAAAAAGACGAGCTGCTAACTTTTGCACGTGACTGCATGAGCACTCGTTTACGGAGAAAAATCGCCCCCGTGAGTTTTCGACGACGATGTCCTGGACTCGGTTTTCCAGCCTGCGTGTTTGACAGGTTAGACGCCGTAACAGCGCCCGCCTCCCCCCGCCATGCCCCGCTGCACATGCGTGGGAGCGCCATGCTGCACAACGCAGCTCTGTTTCATCAGCGCCTGAAATAGCGTCAAGGAAATTGGGGCTTTGAGATGAGGACACTGTATTGATCGCGGTTTGTTTTCGCCGTTTCTCTCCGAACAGCCTCTCTTGCAGCTGAGCTCCTTCTTTTGTCTCTTTGTCTTCTGGGAAAGAAAAAAAAAAAAAAAAACAACAAAATGCTGAACAAAACTGATCCCGGTCCCGTTACCTTGGCCCACATGCACTGTGGTTCCTCCGGGCCCCTAGTACACGTCTGGCTGCAGCGAACACCAGATCTGACTACACGTCCTACAAATGAGGGGATCTTCTTCTGATTTGTTGCAGCTGTGTATCCCTGCGGTGTTGGGAGACTGTCATAGTTTTGGTCTGGTCGGACTGGAAAGACCCCCCCCAACTCCGCCCACGTTTATTCTTTGCACTGCTTGTTATCTGGAAATCTGAGATGTTCTAACTTGCCTTCGCTTTGCATGTTGACTCACGTGCCGCAGCTTCTCCCAGCATCCTCTGCTCCCGCTTCCTCTCTTTTACTTTCTCTGGAAAAAGGGAGAGAAAGCGGCTTTTACGGGGCGTGTGATGTCATTACCTGCGTTTGCGAGGGAGCTGCACATCCAGAATAAATAGGCGAGTCGCTGGTGTGATAACAGAAATCACAAAAGAGCCTGAACTGCCCCGATAGACGGGAGAGTGAGGAAGTAATCTCGTGTCAGGAAATCGCCGTGCGGCAGCTTGAATTGAGTAAGTGTGCTCCGATGAGATGCACCACTTGGCATAAAGCACTGTACACCCAAAACAAAGGCACCAAAGTAATTTAGCATTTCTGCTTTTTCATTGATTGCTTAAATTAACAAACCACAGTGCACTCGTCCCAGTAGTCCTTCTGTTTATTCTCATCATTTGTCTGCATAATGTTATTGTGGGAGCGAGGTGAGCGCTGCCTGCGTGGGTACATGACTTGCGTGTTTAGTTCCAGTTCGTCTGCGGGCAACACTGAAGGCAAGCATACTCTTGCTCTGTTTTTTTTTTTTTTTTGTGGGTTTTTTTTTTCTTGTTGTTGTTTTTATGATTTACTACTGTTTGAAGATTCATAGATTATTCATCAGCAGGTCAGGAGAAGAAGTCATTGATCTCGAATCTGTGGGAAAACACTCCTGCTTCTCAGCAGGAGGCTGCTGCTCTCATCATGTTTTGCTCACTGGGATGGATGCGCTTGCTTTTCAAACGTCATATCATTAAGATTCCACACCTACAGTATGCTTTAATGAGGGTGTGTTTTTATTTTAGCCCTTTTTTCCACCGAGGTCCAGCACAAACATGAAGGGCTTCTAATATCCCACCACTCTGAATCTGTCGAAACAGGAGAGCAGGCTCGAGTCAGTTCACAAATGAGTCTTTGTTCTTTATTAAGTAGGGACGAGAGACTAGATGCTGCTTCCTAAAAGTAATCGCATATGAATGGAATTGAAGTGGTCGTAAAAAAGGCTGTTCTGATGTCTCAAAATCGATCAATAACGCCCAAATCGTTCAACATTTATTTAGAGGTCCAAATGGTCGCATTTGTTTCTCTCCCACTGAGTTGTGGATGAGCAGGATGTGAATGTGAAGGCGGTATTATCCTCCCAAAGGAGATGCATGACGTGACTCGCGGGCCTTTTCATCCCAGACCCGATGACATCACCACCGCACCCTTAGCTCCCAGTAGCTAGTTTGCCAAACAAAAAGTCAGCACCTGTTTGACGGGCTGGTTTAAACATCCAATCACCAAACCAGAGCAGATGCAGCCGCGCTGGAGGCGGGGCCTTAAAGAGGCGAGAACCAGTGTTCATGCAGTTGAGACGGAGAGAGTGAAGGAAGCAAAGAGAATGAGGACGTGGTGGCAACATGAAAGACTTCAGACGCCTGCTGCAAAAAACCCCAGAATGAGATTATAAAAATGTAAATAATCATAATAACTTTTGACAATGACTCTTCTCTCCACAGGAATGGCTACATGCTTGATATTTCAAGTTGCATTCATTCCAAAACATGTCCTGAATATCAAATGTCGCTAAGCGCCCCCGTCTCTGCGGTAATCTCTGCGGTTAACACACAGACACATAGGAGCACATCTCACTCACCCCCACCCACCACATACACCAACACCACACACACCTGTACAGCACCACCACCACCCCTGTCACCAGAATCTCTGGACACCTACATTATCAAAACACTCATCTCAAGCAGAAAAACAAAGCACAGGAATGTTTTTAGATCGAGCTATGTTTTTAATGTTCCATTAAAACGTCATGATGAGCGCGCGTTCGGCACAGACATCAAGATGGCTGTGCTGAACGTGCGCTCTCTTTTAAACAAATCCTTTATTATAAATGACCTGATTTTAGACAGGAAACTGGACTGTATTCTCCTTACAGAGACATGGCTTGGCACAGATGCACCTGTTGTTCTCACTGAGGCCTCCCCGCCAGATTTTAACTTTCTATTTTCTACCAGGGGGGGCAAGAGAGGGGGCGGAACTGCATCAATAACAAAAACAACTATGTCATCCAATGCAGTTCCTTTTAACAGCTACACATCATTTGAATATCATGCTTTTGTTTTTAGCAACCCCCCAATTCTCTGCATAACGGTCTACAGACCCCCACAGTATTCCACCTGTTTTATCAGCCAATTCTCTGAACTTTTATCAATTATTCACACCTCTTACAACAGGATCTTAATAACTGGTGATTTTAATCTGCACTTAGACAACATCTCAGACCCAGTATCTAGAGAATTTTTAAACCTTTTAAACTGTCTAGATTTTAAGCAACATGTCACACAGCCGACCCACAGCAGAGGGCGCACCCTGGACCTGGTCATAACCTACGGCCTGTCCCTGGGTGCGTGCTCTGTTGTGGACCTGGCTGTGTCTGACCATTTTTGCGTGTTTTTTAATATCACCAGTTTTAACCAGCGGGAGGCCCCGGTGAGAACGGTGAGGAAACGTAACCTAACTCCTGAAGTGGCTGCAAATTTTATCCAGATTTTACAGAACACTCCTGCAGAGATTTTACCAGCTCCCTGTGATTTTATCGTTGACAATTTTAACAAAATACTCAAAACAACGCTGGACTCAGTGGCTCCGATTTTAACTAAAAGAATTAGCATAAAACCTACACCCCCATGGAGAACTGAGGAAATAAAGAAACTAAAAAGAAACTGCAGGAGTGCCGAAAGAAGATGGAGGAAATCAAAATTAACAGTTCATTATGACATTTTTTGCCAACACCTTAAGTACTACAATAACAGTATTAAAAAAGCAAGAACCGCCCATTTTTAAAAAAAACCTAATTCTAAATAACAAAAACAATTCCAAATTCCTTTTCTCCACAATAGATTTTTTAACAAATGGAAACCCCAACAGATCCCATAAAACAGCAACAGACTATTACTGTGAGGATTTTGCAGACCACTTCAGGGGTAAAATTGACGACATTAGATCCAGTCTTTTATCTCAACAGATTTTAACTCTTAACACACCTGGATCAATGCTTTTACCTGAGGAAACACTGGAGAGTTTTGCCTTGGTTGATGCGGGGACACTTTGTAGAGTTTTCTCCAAGGTAAAGCCCACAACCTGCCTTTTAGACCCCATTCCCACACCGTTTTTTAAAACACTCTATGGGTTCTTTGAGGAACAGCTTTTGTATTTGGTCAACTGTTCTCTTCAGACGGGTGCCTTCCCCGCCGCCTTTAAAACGGCGGTGGTGAAGCCCCTTCTGAAGAAGAGTGGGTTGGACCCCAATGTTTTAAATAACTACCGGCCTGTATCCAACTTACCGTTTTTAAGTAAAATTTTAGAAAAACTTGTTTTTAATCAAGTGAATGAATTTTTAAACTCAACACACATTTTAGAGGCTCATCAGTCCGGTTTTAGGATGAACCACAGTACAGAGACAGTGTCTCCGCCGTGTCTCCTGATGACACTGGGCCAATTGATGCCCTTTTTAACTGTATTTTAGACATCAAGTCATGGATGGCAGCAAACTTCCTACAGCTCAACCAGGGCAAAACAGAGATTTTACTCATCGGTCCCGAAGGCCAGAGAGAGAAACTTTTACCAAAGTTACAGGATTTTAAACCCTCAAAATCAGTTAAAAATCTGGGCGTGATTTTTGACTCTGAGCTCACTTTTATTCCACATATTAAAAACATAACAAAGATCGGTTTTTACCATCTTAAGAACATAGCCAGAGTCCGCCCGTTTCTCTCTCAGGCCAGTACGGAGGTGCTAATGCATGCTTTTATCTCATGTCGTTTAGATTACTGTAACGCCCTGCTCTCTGGTCTTCCCAAAAAGAACATGTACAATCTACAATTATTACAGAATTCAGCCGCACGCGTGCTGACGAGGACCAGAGGGCGGGAGCACATTACACCTGTTTTAAAATCGCTGCATTGGCTCCCCGTGCGCTTCAGGATCGATTTTAAGGTTCTTTTACTAGTTTTTAAGTGTCTTAATGGTCTTGGGCCTTCTTATTTGTCTGCACTACTTTTACCCTATCGACCCTCGCGGACCCTGAGGTCCTCCGGTGCCGGCCTTTTAACCATACCAAAAGTTAGAACCAGGACACACGGGGAGGCGGCATTCAGTTTTTATGGTCCCCGATTGTGGAACAGCCTCCCGGAGAACCTGAGGGCCGCAGAGACTGTTGATGTTTTTAAAAAGAGGCTCAAGACCCATCTCTTTAATCAGGCTTTTAACTGACTCATTTAACTCTTCTACATTTCTTATGCTCACCCTTATTTTTATTGAATCTTACTGCTCTGTTTTATATTTAGTTTATCCTTTCTTATCGTATTTTATTTTTGTTTAATCTCAATGTTTTATCTAAATATTTTAGTTGTTATTTATGGTCTATTTTATACATTTTACTGTTTTATTATTTTAGTTTTTAATGTCTTACTTTCTAGACATACTTTTAGGATTTTATGTTTGTATGTTTTATGTTTTTTATAAACTCCTTTAGTGTATTTTATCCTGTTTTCTTGTAGCGTTTATCTCCAGTGTTTCCTCATAGGGAGCCTCCATGCTGGGAGTGACTCTGGCCTGCAGGGGGTCGTCCTGGGGGTCGTTCTGGCCTGGATGGTTGTGGAGCTCTGCACCACGGCTTCACCGCTGTGGTGTGGACTCCTCTATCCGTCCGGGCCGGGATGGTCTCTGTGGCCCCCCCCCCTTGTAGCTGCGGGCTATGAGACCTCCTGGTGTGGACAGCTCCCTGTTACCGTTTCGTCACCTGGATCCTCTGTGCCTAGCCATGTCTACACCATGTGTCTGCGTGCGTGTCTGTGTGTGTAATTTAGGAATTTAGGTGAATTGTAGTGTGCTTTTGTCTGCGGGGAGGGGGAGGGGGGGGGGCATTAATACGTTTTATGTTTATTTGTTTTTTCTTGTTTTTTTTTTTTTTTTTTTTTTTTTTTTTTTTTCCTGTTAAGCACTTTGTGTTTCATTATTTGTAGAAAAAGTGCTATATAAATAAAGTTTGATTTGATTTGATTTGATAAGACGGTCGGAAACAAGCTGCAAGTGTTGTTCTTTGCTGTTACATAGCGCAGGTCCTGGATTTCTGTTAGGGTTGCATTCCCAACGGGTACCGAGCGAGTCTTAAGAAGCATATTGCCAGTTCCCATAGTAACAGAGACGAGTTAAATGGGGGAACAGCCAAGCCTCGCCTGGCCTCCCCAAGCCGCTCAGAGCCACAGCTCAGACACGGCGCTCCCGAGCAGCTTCTAATCAGCCAGAGTTGATCTAAAACATTAGTTCAGTTTGATGCTTTTAATTCAAACAGACAGGAGACAGAGCGGCCCTGCCCTCGCGCGTCAAGCACGCGCAGCGCCGATGTGTTTCACTTCCAGCTCTTTGCTGATAATGTGAAATATTAGCCCACGCCTGTCCTAACGTTCACCTGTCAGCATTCGGATCAAGAGGTATTAGTTTGAATGTAAATGGGGGTGCGCTGGAGTCTGAGGTGAACTTCGGGGTGGGTGTCGGGTTTCCTCCCCGAACGGCACGGAGCAGATTACTGCTGCATTTGCATAATGGAGATTTAGCCAGTACTGTACGCTGATGCTTCGTTAACTTCAAAGAGCATCTTTATGCCTTCCAACCGGTCCGGACAGGCCCGGCCGAGAACCTGGAGGCTGCGGCGCTGGATCTGGTTCAGCTGTGCTGCCTGCAGAGAGGGAAGGTGACCTCCACGCCGTCCGGCCATTTGTTCTGCAACTTAAAGAGAAAGACCTGGGGAAGATACTATAAATATATATTAGGAATGGGCGATATTTTACCGTTCACGATAAACCGCCAAAAAAAATCCCCACGGTAAGAATTTGTCATCTCGCTGTAAAAACGATAAATTCCCCACAACGTACGTGTTCCGGGAAGGAAGGAAGGAAGGAAGGAAGGAAGGAAGGAAGGAAGGAAGGAAGGAAGGAAGGAAGGAAGGAAGGAAGGAAGGAAGGAAGGAAGGAAGGAAGGAAGGAAGGAAGGAAGGAAGGAAGGAAGGAAGGAAGGAAGGAAGGAAGGAAGGAAGGAAATGAATCTGAAAGAAAGAAAGAAAGAAAGAAAGAAAGAAAGAAAGAAAGAAAGAAAGAAAGAAAGAAAGAAAGAAAGAAAGAAAGAAAGAAAGAAAGAAAGAAAGAAAGAAAGAAAGAAAGAAAGAAAGAAAGAAAGAAAGAAAGAAAGAAAGAAAGAAAAACGATGCATTCCCATTGATGACGTTTAGTAGTATTTAGTATTCTTTTAGAGCAGTGATTTGGCTCCAGAGACTGAATGTGGTGATAGATTTATATTTACAAAGATGGAGTTGAATTGGTATTTTTTTATCGTCATTTTTATCGTTATCGGGATAAATGCCAGAAATGATCGTGATACATTTTTTAGTCCATACCGCCCAGCCCTAATATATATATACACATGACTATATCTCAATAACTTGGTAACCAGATGAAGATAACGCATAAAATTATAGCAAAAGTGCAAAAATTTGCATCAATATTACAAGGCCAGAGAACAATAAGATGGAATTACGGAAGAAAAAGGATAAATACTACACTTTAAGTGCAAATCTTTTGAAACCCTCTTTAACATTTCATTATTTAAACGCACAAAGATTTTTTTCTTTTGTGAGATCAGAGACGATCAGAGGGGTAAAGACAGATATTTTGAGAGATTTTTCAAAATTTGTCATTTCGGTCTTTCGGGTAGCAAATGATATGACATTTTTTGTTTGTTATATATATCAGTGGATTGATTATAACTGTTGAAAAACCCCTTTGTTTTGGTGATTATTGTATCAGTTGAGCAGGCAGAGCGCTCAGTGAGCTGGGGATCGATTATACAGAGAGAGCTCTGGAAATGCTCGGCGGTGTAGGGTCAATGACTTCTCTCTGAAATCTTCACAGTCGGGGGTCGTCTCAGGTCATGGCGGTCCTTCGTGACAGCTCGCTGCTTGCCTAGCCAGGAGCTGTACCTGTAATGCACCATTACCGGCTGCATTTTTGCAGGATATTGGCAGCTGTGCATTTATTTTGCAATTGCTCACCTGTCAGGGAGACGGCCCGGCCTTCTTGTGTCAGGAAGATAAAGTTGTCGCAGAAAAGCTCTGATGCAACTCGGATGAGGCGCGTTTTTCAACCCAGTTCCTCAGTTTTCACAGGTGGATTTGTGGGAGCTGCGTATCTGTCACCTCAGCAAACACCGGGGCCACAGATCACCTTGTTTCAATTAGTTTGGCCAAAGCGTTTGCTGCTCCGATGGCATCGACCACGGCGCGGCACACAGGGGCGAAAACCGCCCGCTTTGCAGGACGCGCGTTCTGCGGATGTGGCTGTCACTTGTCAGGATCTAATGAACCACTCTCCGGTTTTAATCAATCCCTGCTCTCAGGGAGCCAAATAAATAAATAAATAAGTGCGAGTGGAGAATCTGTGGGAAAAAGAAGTGAGGGAGGAGCTGGAGGGGAGAGGATCTATAGCGGGAGGGATGAGCTCCATGTAATGGGGCTCTTCTCCAGCAAATACCTTTTTCCTCATTTACATGCGGTTCAGAAATCTCCCGAGAGAGAGTTGACAAGTCGTCAGATCTGATTAATCAGCTAATTACCAACTGGCATCAGAGGCCGTGTTAAAAAGTAGAGATAATTAAACCACCGCACAATGAAAGTTATGTTTGAAACATCATTCTTAGCAGCTTTTAAGTGTCTAATGGAAATGCCAGTCAGGCAGTCGGCCCTACGGTGGGAGGAGCCGGCGACAGAGGAGACAGAAGTGGTCGGAGCTCAAAGATGCTGCTCGACATCAGTCTGTCATTAACATAACCCGCTCCGCATCATCACCCTCTTGTGTTTTTATGTTTTAAACAAATCAATGCAACCATCTCCAATGTCTCCCCAGCACATAACAAGACGTGATGAACGGCCGTTTTGTTCGGGACGGCCTTGCAATTATGTCGTCATCACCCCTGAGAAAGGAGCTGTGTGGTTTTTTTTTTTTAAACTTGGCAGGGAACGCTAAAGCGACATGTGGGAAAAACGTCCTCCAGTTAAGCAGCGCGGGACATATTTGTTTACCCACCATAACCTCTATTCTCCTTTGTGAGAGGCGGCGCTGCACGGCCGCCGTATTAGCGGCAGCAGCTGTGAAGGATGATATCAGATCAGGTTGGGGGTCAGCTGCTACGTGAACCCTGCTGGAGATTCCACTTAAGGCTGAGCGGGCGCTGACTTTCATCATCCTTCGCCGGCGTCGCTGGCGTCGGGCTGCTCGGGTGAGTGGAGGCGCAGCCAGTTTTTGCTACGGGTTGGACCCCGGCGCTCGGGTTAAAGTCGATGCGGCGAGAGCGTTCTCTTCGATTTAGCAGGAGGCTAAAGTGAGGACGGACCCTTCGGGCGAGCACCGGCCCGCGCCGGCAGTCCGTTCACGCCTGCCCGAACAAGCAATCGCCGGCTCCCCCCTCACGTCAAGAGAAATGAGGCGGAGGAAAAAAATTCAGTCACGTGGCGGGAGGAGGCCGGTGGAAATAGAAATAAACAGATCCACGTGACGGAGGGAGATGCTCCGGTGCTTTTCTTTTCTTTTTTAGAAGCACCGAAAGAGGATCCCAGAGATGAGCTTCAAGGCAGACAGCATCTGGGAGCGGTGCGCAGAGGTGGAAAAGGGGGCACGAGGCTGTTTGCATGAATTTATGTAACAGCCCTGACACTTTCTCTATCATCCGAGGCCTACAGTCCAATAATATGTCACGGCAGTGGGAGACGTTGATGATGAGGGGCGCTGACGTCCTCCTAGAGAAGGCAAAGAAACAGCACCTGCGCTGTGTTTCTCTCTGCCTGCTTCCCCCGCCGCTCTTTAATCTCATCGAGGAGGCAAATAAGGCCAGTGTGAGGAACATCAGCGGCATCTGTAATGATGGCGAATGTTTGCCGACAGGTTGGCAGCGGGGCAGCGGTGGGTGGGGGAATTATTGAGCAGACATTACATGTTACCCTTCCCCCCAAAAAAAGTCGAATCTACAAAGATGTAATCACAAATTTGGCATTTATCTTGGATTTTATTACAGTTTATTAGCGCGTTTTACTAGACATTTGCCTTAAAACGACTTCTCTCCTCACAGAAATTAATAGCTTGGGACGTTAATGTATTAAAGTCACAGTGGAGAGTTTCTTAAGAATTTCAGTCATGCTTTTCAAATTAAATCAAATTTGATCTAATTTGATTTAAGCCCCCTCTCACCTTGAGAGCCTGCTGGATTTAAAGAAAGCCGAGGAGGAGGAAGAAGAAGAAGAAATTAGCATCAAACACCGACACTCTTAATCAGTGTTGTCCCAGTATCAAAGGAAGTGGTTATTGATTATCATTTATTATCCTCTGAAGCACTTCTTCTAGTGAGCGTCTCTAGTTTCACTGATACAATCTGTTAAAGGAGACATATTATGAAAAAAGAAAGCTTTCTTTTCCCGTTTAGGTGTTTGAAGTCACCTCAGACTCAATCATCTTTGTCTCCGCCCAACCTGAACAGGGGGGTTGTAGGCAGATTAGGGGGAAGGGGGGACCGTTGATGCATCTAAAATCAAAATGACGTTTTTTTCTGTCAAAGTTACAACTGTTTCACAGATTTTCTGAGAAAAATAGTGGCGGGGGAAAAAACTGTCTGTGTCAGGACTGGCCCACCCCCACAGTTTGGGGCTGAATGGTTTAGTAGGCCTCGACCTCGGGTTCACCCGCCCCCGCAGAGACCGGTGACTAATGCTGCAGTGCTTTTTGTTTTTTAAGCCCATAAATAAAAGAAGAAACCTGGTTTAAAAAAAACATTTAGAGTAAGACAGCTGCCTCTTCGAGTCTTTTAGCGCTGTGATGGCTCCAGAACGGAGACTCAAATCAAACGGTGGGTTTAACCGGAGGTGAGGGTTTACAAGTGAACTAAGACCTGAGCGGAAGTGCAGTGTTTAGCTTCAAGTTTGGCTCCATCCGTCCATCAGGTTGGTGAACGCATTCGTTCATCAAGAAATACTGGAAACCACGGTTTAGAAATCACTATGTGGTTAGCTAACATGAGTTAAATGGTATATTAATGCAAAACCAGCAGCATTGCCACATAAGAGGACTGGAGTCGAGTAGCTAACTGGATGCAATGAAGAGAAACGACAAGTAGTGTTGTTTTTGTCACCCCTTTGGGTCAAGCTATCATTTTAGTTTTATTTATTTACCGTATTTTCTGGACTATAAGCCGCACCTGTATATAAGCCGCATCCGCTCTATTTAAAAAAAAAGATATGCAAGCCGCAGATATTCATGTTGTTAGATTAGATATTTACTACATGTACAGAACTATTTTGAACTGTAAATGATGTACATGTATGTACCTAAATAGATCCTTTCCTAACAGTGTCTTTTAACACGGCAGCAACTTTGCTGATTAAAACGGGACAAAACCAAGAGAAAATAACCGGTATTTATTTATCTATTTATCTGTTTGAAATCTGCTTCTACTTCTATCTGCTAAAGAAGAAGTAGCGTATTCTTCTTTGCATTTATTTTGTCTTAGTTTTTATTCTAATTCTGGTTAGAGCGCCCCGAGCGGTGGAAGAAAAATCCACAGAATAGCCGCACCTTTGTATAAGCCGCATGGTTGAAAACCTATGAAAAAAGTAGCGGCTTATAGTCCAGAAAATACGGTATATTAGTTTTAGTCACGTTCATTCTCCTTTCAGTCGTGTCAAGTATTGAGCATTTTAGTCTTATTTTAGTCAGAATTGTCCAGGACCATTTTAGTCTAGTTTTAGTCAAATATTGTATTTAGTCAAACCCATTTTACAATTCAAACAAAGTTATCTTATTATTATATTATTGTTACCTTATAGACTCAGGAATACATTCATTTCAGATACACAAGACACTCTAATTTTGAGTTTACAACAACATCTACAACTACAATTTATTTTTCTGCATTTCTCCCCATCTTTTTCCTTTTCGACGACACATTCAGTTTTCTTTTCCACGTCTATGTAGGAAAGTGTATCCAAAGAACGTCTCAAAGAAAATGAAGACACAATTTAGCATATTTTTTATTTTTTAATCGTCATTTTAGTCTTGTTTTTATTCGTTTACCATATTGCCTTATTTAATTATCGTTATCGTCACATGACCAGCATTTTCGTTGCATCTCGTTTTCCTCCAGTGATAAAGGTTCGTTGACGACGATATTGGGTCATAATTTTCGTTGATGAAAGCAACTTTAACGACAAAGGGGCTGCTGTGCATTATTTCTGTGGCGTTCTCTTTGAAGCGCGTTCCAGACATTACATTAGGACCTCTGGGTATTATTGAGTCATTATACGTCTCCTTGGGGAGTTAGGTCTCTCATGTGAGCGTTGGATAGCTGGAGCTTCTCTCATCCTCCACCTGTATATGTATCTGTGACATCAGCGAGCAGGAGGCAGGTGAGAGCAGCAAGAAGCAGCTAAAAGTGTTCTGCACACACACCTGCCACCTGTTCTCCAGAGGGTCCCTGCTCCGTTCACACTCGCTCACTCAGACATTTTCCAGACTGCTGCAAAACTCTGCAAGAGGTCGTGTCCATCCGAAGTAAAAATCTCCTCTGGAAGTTGTCCAGGCTGCTGAGCACGCGGGAGAAAGAAAGAGCGTTTCCTGTGTTGCGACGGCAGCTCCGCCATCGGTGAACGGATCAGGATGGAGAGCTTCCGTCACGGGATCGAGTCTTTTCTCCTTCACTTTCTCTCGCTTCCCGTCATCCCTCAAGAACGCCGTAGAACCAGGTGGTGCTTTATCAGCTGCAGACAGGCCCGACGTGCACCGCCGTCGCCGCCATATCAGCCTGCTTCCTAAACGTGATGGCGCACCCGCCGCCCCGCGTGATAAAACTCGCAAGGCTGCGGCAAGAGCATCCTTGAATAAAACAAGTGGCGCGCCGTATATTACTGACATCTAACAGCGGCGCTGCGGAGCGCAGCCATTCGTCTCTTTCTTCTTCTCTGACAGGGACAAGCGACATTATGATGTCGGCTTTGCAGAGGCTCCCCGTAGCAATGTGAAATGTGTTTGTCTTCGCCTGTCATCCGTCTCAATCTGTGTGCTATACCATATTGCGCCGCTGCCTCCTCACGTCGCCGTCTGCATTATTCATGCATCCAAAGGCCACGCGTGTATATCTCGTATATTATTACACCCTTGTTCCAAATAGAAACATGTTGTCAGACAAGCAGAGGAGCATCTTCAGTGTCTTGGTCCCCCTTCACCCCTCTAGACATCTAGGCAAGGCAAGTTTATTTGTATAGCACAATTCAACACAAGGTGATTCAAAGTGTTTTACATCAACATTAAAAGCGGCAAGACACAATTAAACAGTAAATAACAAATAAAATTAAAGCTGCAAGCAGCAATGAACGGGCCCTCGCACTCACGGCCACCGCCCCCCATAAGTATCAGAAATGACACCACCCACGACTTCCTATGTCAAACCATTGAAAAGTTATAGCAGAACAAAGGGACAACCAATCAGAAGAAGGGGCGGGGCTAATTAAGGCCAACGAAGCTTAAGGACTCATTACAGAGTCCCATGACACCACCCACGACTTCCTATGTCAAACCATTCAAAAGTTATAGCAGAAAATCGGGACAACCAATCAGAAGAAGGGGCGGGGCTAATTTAAGCCAATGAAGGTCAAGGGCTCCATAAAGAATCCCATGACACCACCCACGACTCTCTATGTCAAACCATTCCAAAGTTATAGCAGAAAATCGGGACAACCAATCAGAAGAAGGGGCGGGGCTAATTAAGGCCAACGAAGCTTAAGGACTCATTACAAAGTCCCATGATACCACCCATGACTTCCTATGTCAAACCATTCGAAAGTTATAGCAGAAAAAAGGGACAACCAATCAGAAGAAGGGGCGGGGCTAATTAAGGCCAACGAAGCCTAAGGACTCTTTACAGAGTCCCATGACACCACCCACAACTCTCTATGTCAAACCATTCAAAAGTTATGGCAGAGAAAAGTATTCTAGGGGGCGCTGTTGAGCCGTTAGGCCACGCCCATTAATGCAAACCATGAAATATCCAATTTATCGCCAGGCCTGCCTTGCATGCAAAATTTGGTGACTTTTGGGGAACTATCAAATATGGACCAATCAGATGAAGGGGGGCACGCTTTTTGGCGTCGAGTGTTGCCACGGTAACACTTTTGAATGAGAAAAGTAATGCGCGTCGTCGCAAGATGGAGACGTACATTTTGATGTTAAAAAAAACACACAAATTGCTGACAATAAACTTTGCATTGTGCTGGGATCGAACCCGCGATCTCTCACACGAAAGACGGCGACGTTACCTCTAAGCCACGAATGAGCTTGGCCGTTTTCTGACTGACTGATTAAGGAGAGACCAACATAGCGATATAATCTGAGTCCCGAAATGTTTTTTCGTAATTTTTAAGATATTTGTAAGATATAAATATTAGTAAAACCCCACTATTTGTGCTTTTGTGAATAGCATGTTCCAGTCTTTACTTCCTAGACACACACACTGCATGGAAGGGAGCGTTTGATTTATTGTTCACGTAACATTACTTTTATTTTTTCACAACCAAACCACGCACCCTATTTATGTCATTTGCACCGGGCAAGGACAAAAAATAAATGATTCCACCAAAATTCCAGAGATTTTTGCGGTTGGCTGACACATTACCAGCATATTTCAAATATGTCAAACCATTCAAAAGTTATAGTCAGAAAATATGGACAACCAATCAGAAGAAGGGGCGGGGCTAATTAAGGCCAACGAAGCTCAAGGACTCTTTACAGAGTCCCATGACACCACCCACGACTCTCTATGTTAAACCATTCCAAAGTTATAGCAGAAAATCGGGACAACCAATCAGAAGAAGGGGCGGGGCTAATTAAGGCCAACGAAGCTTAAGGACTCATTACAGAGTCCCATGACACCACCCACAACTCTCTATGTCAAACCATTCAAAAGTTATGGTAGAGAAAAGTTTTCTAGGGGGCGCTGTTGAGCCGTTAGGCCACGCCCATTAATGCAAACCATGAAATATCACATTTATCGCCAAGTCTGGCTTGCATGCAAAATTTGGTGACTTTTGGAGAACTATCAAATATGGACCAATCTCATGAAGGGGGGGCGCGCCTTTTGGCGTCTAGCGTCGCCACGGTAACACTTTTGAAAGAGAAAAGTAATGCGTGGTGTCGCAGGATGTAGACGCACATTTTGATGTATAACACACCTGGGTGCACGTTACGGTTCGGGCTGAATTAACTGCCGAAGGAATGGCATAAATTTCGCCAAAATGACATAATTTATTCAAAATGGCCGACGTCCTGTTCGGTTTCGGCCATGGCTCCAAGAGACTTTTCTTTAAGTTGTGCCATGATACAGGTGTGTAGCGATTTTCGTGCATGTACGTCAAACCGTATTGTGGGGCTTGAGGCACAAAGTTTTCCGGGGGGCGCTGTTGAGCCATTTTGCCACGCCCATTAATGCAAACCATGAAATATCTAATTTATCGCCAGGCCTGGCTTGCATGCCAAATTTGGTGCCTTTTGGGGAACTATCAAATATGGACCAATCAGATGAAGGGGGGGTGCGCTTGTTGGCGTCTAGCGTCGCCACGGTAACACTTTTGAAAGAGAAAAGTAATGCGTGTAGTCGCAGGATGGAGACGCACATTTTGATGTATAACACATCGGGGTTCACGATACGGTTCGGGCTGAATTAACTCTCGAAGGAATGGCATATATTGCTCCAAAATTACTCGATTAATTCAGAATGTTCAAAATGGCCGACTTCCTGTTCGGTTTAGGCCATGGCGCCAAGAGACTTTTCTTTAAGTTGTGACATGATACAGGTGTGTACCGATTTTCCTTCATGTACGTCACACCGTATTATGGGGCTTGAGGCACAAAGTTTTTTCTGTCGAACCAATCAGATGAAGGGTGGGCGCGCTTTTTGGCGTCTAGCGTCGCCACGGTAACGCTTTTGAAAGAGAAAAGTAATGCGTGTTGTCGCAGGATGGAGACGCACATTTTGATGTATAACACACCTGGGTGCACGTTACGGTTCGGGCTGAATTAACTTTCGAAGGAATGGCATAAATTTCGCCAAAATGACACGATTAATTCAAAATGGCCGACTTCCTGTTTGGTTTCGGGCATGACGGCAAGAGACTTTTCTTTAAGTTGTCCCATGATACAGGTGTGTACCGATTTTCGTGCATGTACGTCAAACCGTATTGTGGGGCTTGAGGCACAAAGTTTTCAAGGGGGCGCTGTTGAGCCATTTTGCCACACCCAATAATGCAAACCATTAAATATCAAATTTTTCGCCAGGCCTGACTTGGGTGCAAAATTTGGTGACTTTTTGGGCATGTTAAGGGGGGCAAAAAGGCCATCACTTTGTCAGGAAAATAATAATAATAATTAAAGCTGCAAGCAGCGATGAACGGGCCCTCGCACTCACGTCCACCGCCCCCCATAAGCATATCAGAAATGACACCACCCACGACTCTCTATGTCAAACCATTCAAAAGTTATAATAGAAAAAAGGGACAACCAATCAGAAGAAGGGGCGGGGCTAATTAAGGCCAACGAAGCTTAAGAACTCATTACAGAGTCCCATGACACCACCCACAACTTCCTATGTCAAACCATTCAAAAGTTATGGCAGATAAAAGTTTTCCGGGGGGCGCTGTTGAGCCGTTAGGCCACGCCCATTAATGCAAACCATAAAATATCAAATTTATCGCCAAGTCTGGCTTGCATGCAAAATTTGGTGACTTTTGGAGAACTATCAAATATGGACCAATCAGATGAAGGGGGGGTGCGCTTGTTGGCGTCTAGCGTCGCCACGGTAACGCTTTCGAAAGAGAAAAGTAATGCGTGTGGTCGCAGGAGGGAGACGCACATTTTGATGTATAACACACCTGGGTGCACGTTACGGTTCGGGCTGAATTAACTGCCGAAGGAATGGCATAAATTGCGCCAAAGTGACACGATTAATTCAAAATGGCCAACTTCCTGTTCGGTTTCGGGCATGACGCCAAGAGACTTTTCTTTAAGTTGTCCCATGATACAGGTGTGTACCGATTTTCGTGCATGTATGTCAAACCGTATCGTGGGGCTTGAGGCACAAAGTTTTCAAGGGGGCGCTGTTGAGCCATTTTGCCACGCCCATTAATGCAAACCATTAAATATCAAATTTTTCACCAAGTCTGGCTTGCATGCAAAATTTGGTGACTTTTGGAGAACTATCAAATATGGACCAATCAGATGAAGGGGGGGTGCGCTTGTTGGCGTCTAGCGTCGCTACGGTAACGCTTTCGAAAGAGAAAAGTAATGCGTGTGGTCGCAGGAGGGAGACGCACATTTTGATGTATAACACACCTGGGTGCACGTTACGGTTCGGGCTGAATTAACTGCCGAAGGAATGGCATAAATTGCGCCAAAGTGACACGATTAATTCAAAATGGCCGACTTCCTGTTTGGTTTCGGGCATGACGCCAAGAGACTTTTCTTTAAGTTGTCCCATGATACAGGTGTGTACCGATTTTCGTGCATGTACGTCAAACCGTATCGTGGGGCTTGAGGCACAAAGTTTTCAAGGGGGCGCTGTTGAGCCATTTTGCCACGCCCATTAATGCAAACCATTAAATATCAAATTTTTCGCCAGGCCTGACTTGGGTGCAAAATTTGGTGACTTTTTGGGCACGTTAAGGGGGGCAAAAAGGCCATCACTTTGTCAGAAGAAAAAAAATAATAATAATAATAATAATAATAAAAATTCCTGCAAATACAATAGGGCCTTCGCACTGCAAGTGCTCGGGCCCTAATTAAAGCTGCAAGCAGCGATGAACGGGCCCTCGCACTCACGTCCACCGACCCCATAAGCATATCAGAAATGACACCACCCACAACTCTCTATGTCAAACCATTCAAAAGTTATAGCAGAAAAAAGGAACAACCAATCAGAAGAAGGGGCGGGGCTAATTCAGGCCAATGAAGGTCAAGGACTCCATACAGAGTCTGATGACACCACCCACGACTCTCGATGTCAAACCATTCAAAAGTTATGGCAGAAAATCGGGACAACCAATCAGAAGAAGGGGCGGGGCTAATTCAGGCCAATTATGGTCAAGGACTCAATACCGAGTCCCATGACACCACCCACGACTCTTTATGTCAAACCATTCAAAAGTTATGGCAGAGAAAAATATTCTAGGGGGCGCTGTTGAGCCGTTAGGCCACGCCCATTAATGCAAACCATGAAATATCAAATTTATCACCAGGCCTGGCTTGCATGCAAAATTTGGTGACTTTTGGAGAACTATCAAATATGGACCAATCAGATGAAGGGGACGCGCGCTTTTTCGCGTCTAGCGTCGCCACGGTAACACTTTTGAAAGAGAAAAGTAATGTGCGTCGTCGCAGGACAGAGACGCACATTTTGATGTAAAAAAAACACAAAAATTGCTGACAAAAAATTTCATCATAGGTACAGCCAGGCTCAAACTCTCGACTTCTGGCACCAAAGATCGTAATGCTGTGGCTGAGCTATGTCTCAGCTATCCCTTTCACTTCGACTTACTGGCTTAAGAGAGACCAACATAGCGATAAAATGTCTGGAACTTTTTTTTCCTAATTTTTTAAATATTTGTAAGGTATAAATATTAGTAAAACACTACTATTTTTATTACTTTTTCTGTAACCATTCTACCGAGGTTCTAACCGGGCTGAGCACGGGTCTATTTCTGATGTCACCATATTACAGGGAGCTGATTGGTCGGGGAGCGGGGCCGTCATCACCCTACTCGCCACTGATTGGTCGGGGAGCGGGGCCGTCATGACCCTACTCGCCACTGATTGGTCGGGGGGCGGGGCCGTCATCACCCTACTCGCCACTGATTGGTCGGGGGGCGGGGCCGTCATCACCCTACTCGCCACTGATTGGTCAGGGGGCGGGGCCGTCATCACCCTACTCGCCACTGATTGGTCGGGGGGCGGGGCCAGCAGACGTTTGAATCAGGAAGAGGGACTCTCTATGTCAAACCATTCCAAAGTTATAGCAGAAAATCGGGACAACCAATCAGAAGAAGGGGCGGGGCTAATTAAGGCCAACGAAGCTTAAGGACTCATTACAGAGTCCCATGACACCACCCACGACTTCCTATGTCAAACCATTAAAAAGTTATAACAGAATAAAGGGACAACCAATCAGAAGAAGGGGCGGGGCTAATTCAGGCCAATGAAGGTCAAGGAGTCCATAAATAATCTGATGACACCACCCACGACTCTCTATGTCAAACCATTCCAAAGTTATAGCAGAAAATCGGGACAACCAATCAGAAGAAGGGGCGGGGCTAATTAAGGCCAACGAAGCTTAAGGACTCATTACAGAGTCCCCTGACACCACCCACGACTTCCTATGTCAAACCATTCAAAAGTTATGGCAGATAAAAGTATTCTAGGGGGCGCTGTTGAGCCGTTAGGCCACGCCCATTAATGCAAACCATGAAATATCAAATTTATCACCAAGTCTGTCTTGCATGCAAAATTTGGTGACTTTTGGAGAACTATCAAATATGGACCAATCAGATGAAGGGGGGGTGCACTTGTTGGCGTCTAGCGTCGCCACGGTAACACTTTCGAAAGAGAAAAGTAATGCGTGTAGTCGCAGGATGGAGACACATATTTTGATGTATAACACATCTGTGTTCACGTTACGGTTCGGGCTGAATTAATTCTCGAAGGAATGGCATAAATTTCGCCAAAATGACACAATTTATTCAAAATGGCCGACATCCTGTTCGGTTTCGGCCATGGCTCCAAGAGACTTTTCTTTAAGTTGTGCCATGATACAGGTGTGTACCGATTTTCGTGCATGTACGTCAAACCGTATTGTGGGGCTTGAGGCACAAACTTTTCCGGGGGGCGCTGTTGAGCCATTTTGCCACGCCCATTAATGCAAACCATGAAATATCAAATTTATCGCCAGGCATGGCTTGCATGCCAAATTTGGTGCCTTTTGGGGAACTATCAAATATGGACCAATCAGATGAAGGGGGGGTGCGCTTGTTGGCGTCTAGCGTCGCCACGGTAACACTTTCGAAAGAGAAAAGTAATGCGTGTAGTCGCAGGATGGAGACGCACATTCGGATGTATAACACATCTGGGTTCACGATACGGTTCGGGCTGAATTAACTCTCGAAGGAATGGCATATATTGCTCCAAAATTACGCAATTAATTCAGAATGTTCAAAATGGCCGACTTCCTGTTCGGTTTCGGCCATGGTGCCAAGAGACTTTTCTTTTAGTTGCGACATGATAAAGGTGTGTACCGATTTTCGTTCATGTACGTCAAACCGTATTATGGGGCTTGAGGCACAAAGTTTTTTCTGTCGAACCAATCAGATGAAGGGTGGGCGCGCTTTTTGGCGTCTAGCGCCGCCACGGTAACGCTTTTGAAAGAGAAAAGTAATGCGTGTTGTCGCAGGATGGAGACGCACATTTTGATGTATAACACACTTGGGGGCACGTTACGGTTCGGGCTGAATTAACTTTCAAAGGAATGGCATAAATTTCGCCAAAATGACACGACTAATTCAAAATGGCCGACATCCTGTTCGGTTTCAGGCATGACCCCAAGAGACTTTTGTTTAAGTTGTCCCATGATACAGGTGTGTACCGATTTTCGTGCATGTACGTCAAACCGTATCGTGGGGCTTGAGGCACAAAGTTTTCAAGGGGGCGCTGTTGAGCCATTTTGCCACGCCCATTAATGCAAACCTTTAAATATCAAATTTTTCGCCAAGCCTGACTAGGGTGCAAAATTTGGTGACTTTTTGGGCATGTTAAGGGGGGCAAAAAGGCCTTCACTTTGTCAGGAAAATAATAATAATAATAATAATTAAAGCTGCAAGCAGCGATGAACGGGCCCTCGCACTCACGGCCACCGCCCCCCATAAGCATATCAGAAATGACACCACCAACGACTTCCTATGTCAAACCATTCAAAAGTTATAGCAGAAAAAAGGGACAACCAATCAGAAGAAGGGGCGGGGCTAATTCAGGCCAATGAAGGTCAAGGACTCCATACAGAATCTGATGACACCACCAACGACTCTCTATGTCAAACCATTCCAAAGTTATAGCAGAAAATCGGGACAACCAATCAGAAGAAGGGGCGGGGCTAATTAAGGCCAACGAAGCTCAAGAACTCATTACAGAGTCCCATGACACCACCCACGACTTCCTATGTCAAACCATTCAAAAGTTATTGCAGAAAAAAGGGACAACCAATCAGAAGAAGGGGCGGGGCTAATTAAGGCCAACGAAGCTTGAGGACTCATTACAGAGTCCCATGACACCACCCACGACTCTCTATGTCAAACCATTCAATAGTTATGGCAGATAAAAGTATTCTAGGGGGCGCTGTTGAGCCGTTAGGCCACGCCCATTAATGCAAGCCATGAAATATCAAATTTATCGCCAAGCCTGGCTTGCATGCAAAATTTGGTGACTTGTGGAGAACTATCAAATATGGACCAATCAGATGAAGGGGGGGTGCGCCTTTGGGCGTCTAGCGTCGCCACGGTAACGCTTTTGAAAGAGAAAAGTAATGCGTGGTGTCGCAGGATGGAGACGCACATTTTGATGTATAACACACCTGGGTGCACGTTACGGTTCGGGCTGAATTAACTGCCGAAGGAATGGCATAAATTTCGCCAAAATGACACAATTTATTCAAAATGGCCGACGTCCTGTTCGGTTTCGGCCATGGCTCCAAGAGACTTTTCTTTAAGTTGTGCCATGATACAGGTGTGTAGCGATTTTCGTGCATGTACGTCAAACCGTATTGTGGGGCTTGAGGCACAAAGTTTTCCGGGGGGCGCTGTTGAGCCATTTTGCCACGCCCATTAATGCAAACCATGAAATATCAAATTTATCGCCAGGCCTGGCTTGCATGCCACATTTGGTGCCTTTTGGGGAACTATCAAATATGGACCAATCAGATGAAGGGGGGGTGCGCTTGTTGGCGTCTAGCGTCGCCACGGTAACACTTTTGAAAGAGAAAAGTAATGCGTGTAGTCGCAGGATGGAGACGCACATTTTGATGTATAACACACCTGGGTGCACGTTACGGTTCGGGCTGAATTAACTTTCGAAGGAATGGCATAAATTTCGCCAAAATGACACGACTCATTCAAAATGGCCGACTTCCTGTTTGGTTTTGGGCATGACGCCAAGAGACTTTTCTTTCAGTTGCGCCATGATACAGGTGTGTACCGATTTTCGTGCATGTACGTCAAACCGTATTGTGGGGCTTGAGGCACAAAGTTTTCCGGGGGGCGCTGTTGAGCCATTTTGCCACGCCCATTAATGCAAACCATGAAATATCAAATTTATCGCCAGGCCTGGCTTGCATGCCACATTTGGTGCCTTTTGGGGAACTATCAAATATGGACCAATCAGATGAAGGGGGGGTGCGCTTGTTGGCGTCTAGCGTCGCCACGGTAACACTTTTGAAAGAGAAAAGTAATGCGTGTAGTCGCAGGATGGAGACGCACATTTTGATGTATAACACACCTGGGTGCACGTTACGGTTCGGGCTGAATTAACTTTCGAAGGAATGGCATAAATTTCGCCAAAATGACACGACTCATTCAAAATGGCCGACTTCCTGTTTGGTTTTGGGCATGACGCCAAGAGACTTTTCTTTCAGTTGCGCCATGATACAGGTGTGTACCGATTTTCGTGCATGTACGTCAAACCGTATTGTGGGGCTTGAGGCACAAAGTTTTCAAGGGGGCGCTGTTGAGCCATTTTGCCACGCCCATTAATGTAAACCATGAAATATCAAATTTTTCGCCAGGCCTGACTTGGGTGCAAAATTTGGTGACTTTTTGGGCATGTTAAGGGGGGCAAAAAGGCCCTCCTTTCGTCAGAAGAAGAAAGAAAAATAATTCCTACAGATACAATAGGGCCTTCGCACTGAAGGTGCTCGGGCCCTAATAATAATAATAATAATAATAATAATAATAATAATAATAATAATAATAATTAAAGCTGCAAGCAGCGATGAACGGGCCCTCGCACTCACGTCCACCGCCCCCCATAAGCATATCAGAAATGACACCACCCACGACTCTCTATGTCAAACCATTCAAAAGTTATAGCAGAAAAAAGGAACAACCAATCAGAAGAAGGGGCGGGGCTAATTCAGGCCAATGAAGGTCAAGGACTTAATACCGAGTCCCATGACACCACCCACGACTCTTTATGTCAAACCATTCAAAAGTTATGGCAGAGAAAAGTATTCTAGGGGGCGCTGTTGAGCCGTTAGGCCACGCCCATTAATGCAAACCATTAAATATCAAATTTATCACCAGGCCTGGCTTGCATGCAAATTTTGGTGACTTTTGGAGAACTATCAAATATGGACCAATCAGATGAAGGGGACGAGCGCTTTTTCGCGTCTAGCGTCGCCACGGTAACACTTTTGAAAGAGAAAAGTAATGTGCGTCGTCGCAGGACAGAGAGGAAAATTTTGATGTAAAAAAAACACAAAATTTGCTTACAAAAACTTCAGCATCCTGCCAGGCTCGAACTCCCAACCACCGGGACCAAAGATCGCAATGATCTGGTTGAGCTATATCTCAGCTGATGCAACACATTGCCTTACTGGCTTAGTAGAGACCAAGATAGCGATATAATGTCTGGAACTTTTTTTTCCTAATTTTTTAAATATTTGTAAGGTATAAATATTAGTAAAACACTACTATTTTATTATTACTTTTTCTGTAACCATTCTACCGCGGTTCTAACCGGGCTGAGCACGGGACTATTTCTAACGTCACCACATTACAACAGCTGATTGATCGGGGGGCGGGGCCGTCATCACCCTACTCGCCACTGATTGGTCGGGGGGCGGGGCCGTCATCACCCTACTAGCCACTGATTGGTCGGGGGGCGGGGCCGGCAGACGTTTGAATCAGGAAGCGGGAGTCAAACCTTTAAAAAGTTATAGCAGAAAAAAGGGACAACCAATCAGAAGAAGGGGCGGGGCTAATTAAGGCCAACGAAGCTTAAGGACTCATTACTGAGTCCCATGACACCACCCACAACTTCCTATGTCAAACCATTCAAAAGTTATGGCAGATAAAAGTATTCTAGGGGGCGCTGTTGAGCCGTTAGGCCACGCCCATTAATGCAAACCATGAAATATCAAATGTATCGCCAAGTCTGACTTGCATGCAAAATTTGATTACTTTTGGAGAACTATCAAATATGGACCAATCAGATGAAGGGGACGAGCGCTTTTTCACGTCTAGCGTCGCCACGGTAACACTTTCGAAAGAGAAAAGTAATGTGCGTCGTCGCAGGAAAGTGACGCACATCTTGATGTAAAAAAAACACAAAATTTGCTTACAAAAATTTCAGCATCCTGCCTGGCTCGAACTCCCAACCACCGGCACCAAAGACCGCAATGATCTGGTTGAGCTATATCTCAGCTGATACCCCACTTTGACTTACTGGCTTAGGACAAACCAAGACAGCGATATATTGTCTGGAACTTTTTTTTCCTAATTTTTTAAATATTTGTAAGGTATAAATATTAGTAAAACACTACTATTTTATTATTACTTTTTCTGTAACCATTCCACCGAGGTTCTAACCGGGCTGAGCACGGGACTATTTCTAACGTCACCACATTACAACAGCTGATTGATCGGGGGGCGGGGCCGTCGTCACCCTACTCGCCACTGATGTGTCGGGGGGCGGGGCCGTCATCACCCTACTAGCCACTGATTGGTCGGGGGGCGGGGCCGTCATCACCCTACTCGCCACTGATGTGTCGGGGGGCGGGGCCGTCATCACCCTACTCGCCACTGATTGGTCGGGGGGCGGGGCCGTCATCACCCTACTCGCCACTGATTGGTCGGGGGGCGGGGCCGGCAGACGTTTGAATCAGGAAGCGGGAGTCAAACCATTAAAAAGTTATAGCAGAAAAAAGGGACAACCAATCAGAAGAAGGGGCGGGGCTAATTAAGGCCAACGAAGCTTAAGGACTCATTACTGAGTCCCATGACACCACCCACAACTTCCTATGTCAAACCATTCAAAAGTTATGGCAGATAAAAGTATTCTAGGGGGCGCTGTTGAGCCGTTAGGCCACGCCCATTAATGCAAACCATGAAATATCAAATGTATCGCCAAGTCTGACTTGCATGCAAAATTTGATTACTTTTGGAGAACTATCAAATATGGACCAATCACATGAAGGGGGGGCGCGCCTTTTGGCGTCTAGCGTCGCCACGGTAACACTTTTGAAAGAGAAAAGTAATGCGTGTAGTCCCAGGATGGAGACGCACATTTTGATGTATAACACACCTGGGTGCACATTACGGTTCGGGCCGTATTAATTGCCGAAGGAATGGCATAAATTGCGCCAAAATTACACAATTAATTCAAAATGGCCGACTTCCTGTTCGGTTTCGGCCATGGCTCCAAGAGACTTTTCTTGAAGTTGTGCCATGATACAGGTGTGTAGCGATTTTCGTGCATGTACGTCAAACCGTATCGTGGGGCTTGAGGCACAAAGTTTTCCGGGGGGCGCTGTTGAGCCATTTTGCCACGCCCATTAATGTAAACCATAAAATATCAAATTTACCGCCAGGCCTGGCTTGCATGCCAAATTTGGTGCCTTTTGGGGAACTATCAAATATGGACCAATCAGATGAAGGGGGGGTGCGCTTGTTGGCGTCTAGCGTCGCCACGGTAACACTTTTGAAAGAGAAAAGTAATGCGTGTAGTCGCAGGATGGAGACGCACATTTTGATGTATAACACATCTGGGTGCACGATACGGTTCGGGCCGTATTAATTCTCGAAGGAATGGCATATATTGCTCCAAAATTACGCGATTAATTCAGAATGTTCAAAATGGCCGACTTCCTGTTCGGTTTCGGCCATGGCGCCAAGAGACTTTTCTTTAAGTTGCGACATGATACAGGTGTGTACCGATTTTCGTTCATGTACGTCAAAGCGTATTATGGGGCTTGAGGCGCAAAGTTTTTTCGGTCTGAACCAATCAGATGAAGGGTGGGCGCGCTTTTTGTCGTCTAGCGTCGCCACGGTAACGCTTTTGAAAGAGAAAAGTAATGCGTGGTGTCGGAGGATGGAGACGCACATTTTGATGTATAACACACTTGGGGGCACGTTACGGTTCGGGCCGTATTAACTGCCGAAGGAAGGGCATAAATTGCGCCAAAATTACACAATTAATTCAAAATGGCCGACTTCCTGTTCGGTTTCGGGCATGGCTCCAAGAGACTTTTCTTGAAGTTGTGCCATGATACAGGTGTGTAGCGATTTTCGTGCATGTACGTCAAACCGTATCGTGGGGCTTGAGGCACAAAGTTTTCAAGGGGGCGCTGTTGAGCCATTTTGCCACGCCCATTAATGCAAACCATTAAATATCAAATTTTTCGCCAGGCCTGCCTTGCATGCAAAATTTGGTGACTTTTTGGGCACGTTTAGGGGGGCAAAAAGGCCCTCCTTTCGTCAGAAAAATAATAATAATAATAATAATAATAACGCGAAGAATTCCTACAGATACAATAGGGCCTTCGCACTGAAGGTGCTCGGGCCCTAATAATAAAAATTCCTGCAAATACAATAGGGCCTTCGCTCTGAAGGTGCTCGGGCCCTAATAATTAAAGCTGCAAGCAGCGATGAACGGGCCCTCGCACTCATGGCCACCGCCCCCCATAAGCATATCAGACATGACACCACCCAGGACTCTCTATGTCAAACCATTCAAAAGTTATAGCAGAAAATCGGGACAACCAATCAGAAGAAGGGGCGGGGCTAATTAAGGCCAATGAAGGTCAAGGACTCAATACAGCGTCCAATGACACCACCCACAAATCTCTATGTCAAACCATTCAAAAGTTATGGCAGAGAAAAGGGACAACCAATCAGAAGAAGGGGCGGGGCTAATTTTCACCGATTATGGTCAAGGACTCAATACCACCCACGACTCTTTATGTGAAACCTTTCCAAAGTTATGGCAGAGAAAAGTATTCTAGGGGGCGCTGTTGAGCCATTTTGCCACGCCCATTAATGCAAACCATGAAATATCAAATTTATCACCAGGCCTGGCTTGGGTGCAAAATTTGGTGACTTTTGGGGAACTATCAAATATGGACCAATCAGATGAAGGGGGGCGCGCTTTTTGGTGTCTAGCGTCGCCACGGTAACACTTTTGAAAGAGAAAAGTAATGCGCGTAGTCGCAGGATGGAGACGCACATTTTGATGTATAACACACCTGGGTGCACGTTACGGTTCGGGCTGAATTAATTCTCGATGGAATGGCATATATTGCTCCAAAATTACGCGATTAATTAGGAATGTTCAAAATGGCCAACTTCCTGTTCGGCTTCGGCCATGGCGCCAAGAGACTTTTCTTTAAGTTGCGACATGATACAGGTGTGTACCGAGTTTTGTTCATGTACGTCACACCGTATTCTGGGGCTTGAGGCGCAAAGTTTTTTCTGTCTGAACCAATCAGATGAAGGGTGGGCAGGCTTTTTGGCGTCTAGCGTCGCCACGGTAACGCTTTTGAAAGAGAAAAGTAATGCGTGGTGTCGGAGGATGGAGACGCACATTTTGATGTATAACACACCTGGGTGCACGTTACGGTTCGGGCCGTATTAACTGCCGAAGGAATGGCATAAATTTCGCCAAAATGACAAGACTAATTCAAAATGGCCGACATCCTGTTCGGTTTCGGGCATGACGCCAAGAGACTTTTCTTTAAGTTGTGCCATGATACAGGCGTGTACCGATTTTCGTGCATGTACGTCAAATCGTATCGTGGGGCTTGAGGCACAAAGTTTTCAAGGGGGCGCTGTTGAGCTATTTTGCCACGCCCATTAATGCAAACCATAAAATATAAAATTTTTCGCCAGGCCTGACTTGCATGCAAAATTTGGTGACTTTTTGGGCACGTTTAGGGGGGCAAAAAGGCCCTCCTTTCGTCAGAAGAAAAAAGAAAGAAAGAAAGAAAGAAAGAAAGAAAAAAAATTCCTACAGATACAATAGGGCCTTCGCACTGAAGGTGCTCGGGCCCTAATAATAAAAATTCCTGCAAATACAATAGGGCCTTCGCACTGAAGGTGCTCGGGCCCTAATGAGAGGTAAAGAGTAGGGCTGGGCGATATATCGAGATTTTAATATATATCGATATATTTTCAAACACGATATGGTACGAGACAATATCGTTTATATCGATTTAAAAAAAATAAATTATTTTACTTTTTTTTTTATGATTTTGATATAGCTTATTTTGTGACAAATTGACTTGAATGTTTTATTTGAGATTTGCACAAATGTTTTGTTATTTGCACAACTGTCAACCTCAGTGGAAAAGTCTGCCTGTTACTGTCTACATTGTATTAATTGCACAGTGTATTTTAATTTAATTGTTATGCAGGAAAGGGATATTTGTTTTATTTTATTCAAGAAGCATTT
This sequence comes from Cololabis saira, assembly GCF_033807715.1. Classification (NCBI taxonomy): domain Eukaryota; kingdom Metazoa; phylum Chordata; class Actinopteri; order Beloniformes; family Belonidae; genus Cololabis; species Cololabis saira. The sequence continues at coordinate 41,171,067 of NC_084590.1, forward strand.
TTATTCTATGCAGGCAGTTTATTTTTATTTCATTTGTTTTATACATTTTGATATTGTGCAGACCTCTGTTAATAAAGGTACCTGTGTGACATTTGGCACGAGGCTTTGTATTAAAACTGACTGTTTTTTTAAGGGTTTGCCTCAGAAAAAATGAAGCTAACAGAGATGCTATGCTATAATGCTTGGGGGGAAACCCCAATTATGGCACAGAAAAAATATCGATATATATCGAGTATCGCCATTCAGCTAGAAAATATCGAGATATGACTTTTGGTCCATATCGCCCAGCCCTAGTAAAGAGGTAAAATAATAAAAAGCACAAGTTGTTCAAAAGAAAGTAGAGTACAGCAGGTACACATCTCATTCTTAAAATGGCAAGAATTACGTTTCTATAAGGTCAAAACGTACAAAGACCGGGTCAAATACAGTATTACAAAGTAATCTGTAACAATTCGTCCAGTTAATTAAACCAATTTGACAATTCTATGCCACAATGCCTGTTTCCAGGTCTTATTTCACACTAACTGACTAGAAACCGGCATGCTCTTGCATCTGCGGCATGATGTCCCCATGTCCTCACTACAGGACTGGAGGGTGGGGGGGGTCTGATCAGATTCTGCAAAGATCCCACCTCATTATCCAAATGAGACATTAGCATGTGCGTCTTCAGGCTGCACCATAAAAGCCTCCACTGTGCTGCTGTGTGTCGGGGAAAGGGCCGAGGGGCGAGTGGCGAGGGGGAAGGCGTCGCTCTGCAACCATTTTACGTAAAATGGAGGCAAGGGATGCTCTCTGTGTGTAAAAAGGCTGTTTTTCATACATGAAGAAGAAGAAGCGATGGCCCGGCTGGAGACTTGAAATGCTAATGTCACCAGGGGGAGAGCATGAGAGAGCAGAGCAGCTGAGATTGTGGTGATTTATCTTAACATTTGTTTCTGCACGGCTTGCTGTTTCGGCTCTCCGGAGGATATGCAGAGGAGAGGGATGCTGCAGCCAGACGGAGACCAGGGATTGGCTCAGACCTCTTCGGTCCGGCTCGCCTCCTCCTCCTCCGCCTCCTCCGTCCAGTCGTGTGGCGTTGCATCTGTCACGCCTCCCCGAGAGCCTGATGAAGTAGGTCAGGCTCAGTCCCAGGGTCTGACCGCTGGCCCCGGAGCTGATGCCGATGCCGTGCGGTGATTCACTCGTTACACTGGGAAGTAGCAGGGAGACGAGCGGAGGAGAGGGAGCTGCTCGTGGGATGGTTGTGGTAAACAAACAGCGGCCCGACCTCTCCTGGCTGAACGCGTCCTCACATCCAGATTTGTTTGTTTGATGCCTGCTGACCCGGTGACAGCCCGTCCACTTAGTGCCGCAGCCACACGCAGCGCCGAGACGCCTTAATAGTGCCACTTCATGGGCAAACATGCTTCTGACGGACGGTCGGGGTAGAAAAACGCTTCGGAAGTGCGTTGAAGATGATTATTACGTTCCCTGTAGCACAAAGTGATTATCTGCGAGAACAGTAAAACAGCATTTTTAAAGTTAATCAGATAAAATTTAAGTATTAAAGCCCCATCTTTGTCTTTTTAAGATTATTGAGACTTTTGTTTTAAGGGGGAAGTACTAAATATGTCTCTCAGAGACGGATGAGGCACGTCATGTGCAAAGGTTAGCTATTCTCGCCCTGCTAAACATAAGATACATCCAAACATGTGGGTCTGACTTAGGACTGGGCGATATGGACCAAAAGTCATATCTCGATATTTTCTAGCTAAATGGCGATACTCGATATATATCGATATTTTTTCTGTGCCATAATTGGGGTTTCCCCCAAAGCATTATAGCATAGCATCTCTGTTAGCATCTCTGTTAGCTTCATTTTTTCTGAGGCAAACCCTTAAAAAAACTGTCAGTTTTAATACAAAGCCTCGTGCCAAATGTCACACACGTACCTTTATTAACAGAGGTCAGCACAATATCAAAATGTATAAAACAAATGAAATAAAAATAAACTGCCTGCATATATAGAATAAAAATGCTTCTTGAATAAAATAAAAACAAATATCCCTTTCCTGCATAACAATGAAATTAAAATACACTGTGCAATTAATACAATGTAGACAGTAACAGGCAGACTTTTCCACTGAGGTTGACAGTTGTGCAAATAACAAAACATTTGTGCAAATCTCAAATAAAACATTCAAGTCAATTTGTCACAAAATAAGCTATATCAAAATCATTTAAAAAAAATGTAAAAAAAAAAAAATAAATACTTTTTTTTTTTTTTAAATCGATATAAACGATATTGTCTCGTACCATATCGTGTTTGAAAATATATCGATATATATTAAAATCTCGATATATCGCCCAGCCCTAGTCTGACTTATTTATTGTTTATGAAGCCAAGATAAAGCCAAGAAGAAGAAATCAGACGAGCGATAATAAGTCACGCCATGAATCAAGCGGCTGTAAATTCCCTTTCCGTAGCAATCACTGGAAGCGGTCGTATCCGTTAGACTCACATAGTTGAGGAGGAGTTTTGGCTCCTATTTTTTGTTAAACTTTGCTTCAGTTCATTGAGGTTTCTGGTTTTGGTCCAGTTGTTGTCCTTCCTCACGACCCGATTACCATCCAGCTTCAGTCGCCGCACAGATGGCCTCCATTTGCCTTTTTATACAGAGCGGTTCAGTGACTCAGTGGCTGAGAGGTCCCTCCCCACATGCTCTGGCTGTAGCCATGCTCTGGCTGTAGCCCAGACCACCCCCCTCCACCCTCGTGCTTCACACATTAGCACATCAGGGCGGCCATGATTTGACTCATCAATAACGGCGCCAGAGAGCTGACACTCATAACAAACCGTGAATCAAGTCCCTGCATTGTGTCAGCTTTGTCTTTATCTATAGTATTTATACCAAGCGGCGTTTGAGCAATCAGAACCGCTGCATCACTCATCTGTTACTGACCCGTCTCAGGATGTAGGGATGGACTAAAAAAATGTATCACGATAATTTTTGGCTTTTATCCCGATAACGATAAAAATGACGATAAAAATACCAATTCAACTCCACCTTTTTAACTATAAATCTTTTTTTCATTTCTTCTTTCAGGCTCATTTCTTTCTTTCTTTCTTTCTTTCTTTCTTTCTTTCTTTCTTTCTTTCTTTCTTTCTTTCTTTCTTTCTTTCTTTCTTTCTTTCTTTCTTTCTTCTTTCTTTCTTTCTTTCTTTCTTTCTTTCTTTCTTTCTTTCTTTCTTTCTTCTTCTTTCTTTCTTTCTTTCTTTCTTTCTTTCTTTCTTTCAGGCTCATTTCTTTTGTTCTGTCTTTCTTTCTTTCAGGCTCATTTCTTTTCTTTCTTTCTTTCAGGCTCATTTCTTTTCTTTCTTTCTTTCAGGCTCATTTCCTTTCTTTCTTTCAGGCTCATTTCTTTCTTTCAGGCTCATTTCTTTCTTTCAGGCTCATTTCTTTCTTTCTTTCTTTCTTTCTTTCTTTCTTTCTTTCTTTCTTTCTTTCTTTCAGGCTAATTTCTTTCCTTCCTTCCTTCCTTCCTTCCTTCCTTCCTTCCTTCCTTCCTTCCTTCCTTCCTTCCTTCTGCATCGATTTAACGCAGAACCATAAATCAGATTTACACAAAAACGTCATCAACGGGGATTTATCGTTTTTACCGCAAGATGACAAATTCTTATCGTGGGGAATTTTTTTGACGGTAAATCGTGAACGGTAAAATATCACCCATTCCTACACAGGATAGGAAGATTGTCATTCCCGTCCGAACGCCGTGTTAGATGTGTAGACCGTGTTTGCAATCCAGAATCATCTTTTGTAACCCTTTCCAGATAAACAACCAGCAACAGATCCTTCTCTAAGATCGTTGCTTATGTCTTTCCATTTTGGCATTGTGTTAACCGGACCAGCAAACTGCTAAACTGTCCACTGTTATTGAGGTTGTTATTCCTACTGACAATCAAATTGTTGAGGGCTGATAAATGATAATCTTACCCTCTTAGATCCTACTGAAGCATAAAGTGGGTACTTAGTTTTGCTCACATTATTATTATTTATTCAGTTTTAGACTTACTTTATTTTGGTAAACAATGAAACAGTGTTCACGTGAGGTTGTATTTGCCCAATACCAAAATATCTTATAATCAGCTGATTCAAATGATGTTTTTAGTCAAGAAATATATCAATAAAAGCAGTTTATTACCGTTTGCACGTGGCTGTATTTTATTTAAACTGCAGATAAATGAGAGGCCTACGAGATGGTCCTGCAGGTTGCTGAATGTTGCACGTATGATGTCACAGTTCCTTTCACGCCTGTATGTCACGGCGGTATCTCCTCCGGCGCGTCCCGTGCGTCTTATCCCCCTCGCTTTTGAAAAGGGAATGGAGCCTGAATTACTGCTCTGAAGGTTTTAGTGCCGTGAGTGGCATTTACCTGCGTGCGAGGGGGAGCGCCTGCCTCTGTAGGACTGGTGATAGGGCCTGGAAGAAATACATAAAAATAAAAAATGGTTTTGACAAACAGAAAGAAACATGAGAAGTGGGGAGGGGGGGGGATCTGGCGAGGAAGAGATTTGGCTCAGCCGTGACTTCCCAGGCAGCATGTTTAATTCCTGTCAGTGATGAGCTTTTATTCACCGTGGCAGAATTACATTTCCATGACTTCACAACCACTGGCAAACTCAGACAGGGGGGTAATGAGGATCTCTGCAATCGCTGAATTAATGTGTCTTCTCCTCCGATTGTCCCCGTCCTCGTTCGCTCATTATGCCACTCTTTATTTGGGCCTGTCAACCGCTCAAAGGGCCCCTCGCTCCGTCTCCTTCTTCTTCCCGGCGCCACTCCCAACTTCTTCAAGTAGCCCCTCCGTCTCCTTTTCATCTCCTGTTGTCTGCCGCTTGTTTCCTGAATTAGTCATATTAGCGCATCGCTCCCTGCACCGCGCTTTGAAATCTCCCTTTCATTTTTCCCAGCCCCTGTCATAACCTCGTCAGGGCGGCCGTGCTAAGTCCCGGGAATGCTCGCCCTCTCCCCTCCCGTTTTCATGTGCAGACACGACTGAAGCGCTGCCTCGAAAGTCGACGCGTCGGGAGAGACGCTTCCTCGTTTCCTTGTTCTCACTCGAACACGAACCCCTGCTCTGATTTGTTTTCAGAAACTGCAAATCATCTCCACTACATGACATAACTGCACATCTGTGCCTTGTTCTTTGCTCGGCGCTGCAGTTTAGTTATCGTTTGTCTCTTTTTTTTTTAAAGACTGGGGTCTGTTTTCCATAAAAGCCTCAGCTGCATTTGTGAAAGAGACGGATTTCAGTAGTAAATCATGCACCTGATGGTGTCAGATGTGAGCATGCGGAGTAGCGCGATTACGCCGCTGCAAAACAGCGTGGTTGCAGCGCTAAGCTGCAGCATTTCACCTTATTCCTAACCCGAATACATCTATCATGCTTCTGGATTAATTTACAACCTTTCACGGCACGTCAGGCCTCCTATTAATCTCAATGGTACGTTTTTCAACACTGCGAGTAAAGTTACTCCCACTATCTGCATATTTCCACTAATAGACGCCGCCTTTTGTTGCCGGGAACGGTATCAGCGCTGCTCTCGCGCTGCCGCCGCGGGCTTCTTTATCAGTCTGTTGGCAGGTGGCGAAGGTGCAGGAGGACTCCCTCCATCCTCCCCCGCGCTGTCAAACACCCCCACCTGCCACTGCAGATCTGTTTTTCTTAAATCATTGTCTCTCTAATATGCTTAGTTCGTAGCACATCAGCTCCAGTTTGTACATGTTGCTGTGGATTTATTGTTGATTTTTTTTCTTGTCCGCTGTGCTATCTTTGTGTGCAAGGCCAGAGGGGCGACCTTGTGGGGGGGGATAGCAGAGCAGAAGCGTGCTTAGATAACAGCAAGAACAGGCCGTCCACTTTGCCAAAACATTTTTTTTTTTTTTTTTTTAGTTCAGGATAAAAGAAGCGTTCCTCCATCGCACTGATGGGGGACGTGGCAGGACAACGCCTGGCGTCTTCGGACTGCTCTCTCTCTGCTTTCAAAGTACTCCCATTACGGCCTGAGAGCCTTCTGAGTAAAACATCCTAAAAGCTCCTTCAGAAACCTCCATTTGTCGTTGTTTTTTTGTTTTTTCTTTTGTGACACAGCTTTCCGAAGCTTTATCTTGGATGAAAACGCCACAGAAGTACAGATTCTTTATAGGGACGGAGGTGGAGGAGAACACCTTTGCCGCATCTCCTGTAGTTTCAACGATCTGCTCCTCCGTCCATCGCTTTTTTCAATGGTGGCATCTTGGTGACGTAAAAAAAAAAAATGCAAATGAAGATTGAAAACATGGATCTATAAGGGCAGTGAAGGCTGAATTAGAGGATTTTCCCATTTCTCCTCGACGCTTTCAATCTGGAGTCGGGGTAGAAACTCATTGGGCTTCAGAAGTGCATTGAAAATGATTATTGCATCCCCTGTAGCACAAAGTGAATATCTGCGAAAACAGTAAAACAACATTTTTAAAGTGAATCAGATAAAATTAAATCTTATTCTTTTTAAGATTATTTAGACTTTGGACTGTTTTAAGGGGGAATATGTCTGACTGAGATGGATGAGGCATGTAAACGTCACATGCAAAGGTTAGCTATTTTTCTTGCTAAACATAAAGATACATCCAAACATGTGGGTCTGATTTATTCATCATTTATGAAGCCAAGATAAAGCCAAGAAGAAGAAATCAGATGAGCGATAATAAAGTCTTGGGGTTTCTCTTGAGACACAGCTTTCCAAAGCTTTATCTTTGATGAAAACGCCACGGAAGTACAGATTCTTTATAAGGACGGAGGTGGAGGAGAACACCTTTGTAGTTTCAACAATCTGCTCCTCCGTCCTTCGCTTTTTTCAATGGTGGCATCTTGGTGAAGTAAAAAAAAAAATGCAAATGAAGATTGAAAACATGGATCTATAAGGGCAGTGAAGGCTGAATTAGAGGATTTTCCCATTTCGTCTCGACGCTTTCAATCTGGAGTCGGGGTAGAAACTCATTGGGCTTCAGAAGTGTGTTGAAAATGATTATCTGCGAAAACAGTAAAACAACATTTTTAAAGTGAATCAGATACAATTAAAGGATTAAAGCCCCATCTTTTTCTTTTTAGCATTATTCAGACTTTGGACTGTTTTAAGGGGGAATATGTCTGACTGAGATGGATGAGGCACGTAAACGTCACGTGCAAAGGTTAGCTATTCTTCTTGCTAAACATAAAGATACATCCAAACACATGGGTCTGATCATCATTTATGAAGCCCAGATAAAGCCAAGAAGAAGAAATCAGATGAGCGATAATAAAGTCTTGGGCTTTCTCTTGAGACACAGCTTTCCAAAGCTTTATCTTTGATGAAAACACCACGGAAGTACAGTTGCTTTGGTGAGGAGTGCTGGTTCATCCTATGGGTGTCGGGAGGTAACATTAGCTGATTCTTTATGAGGACGGAGATGGCGGAGAGTCTCCTGTAGTTTCAACGATCTGCTCCTCCGTCCTTCGCTTTTTTCAATGTTGGCGTCTTGGTGACGTAAAAAAGAAATGCAAATTTAGATTGAAAACATGGATCTATGAGGGCAGCGAAGGCTGAAGGAGAGGATTTTCCCTTTTTCTCCTCGACGCTTTCAATCATCTGGATTTTCGGCGCTGTTTGGACCGGGTGGAGGTGTGGGGGGGGGGTGATGTTCTCCAGCAGGGGTGACCGTGCTCGGCGCTCCCATTGATGTGTGTAATGAAGGCCTGTGTCTGAATAATCCCATTAGGTGGTCAGATTAAAACCTGAGCTGATATTTGAGACCGTGCCCGGCATCGCTTTAGAAAATGGAGAGCTTTTTTGCTGCTGAGGGGCCTGGGAGGAAGGGAGGAAGGGAGGAAAGGGAGGAAGGGAGAAAAGGGAGAGCGGGAGGGCGGTATTTGGGAGGTCCCTCCTCCGGACTGATGGAGTGGCGCTGTAATTACAGCAGACGGGGGCTTCAGTAGCTTCCTAACTCCAGCCAGTACCGGCCTTTTTTATACCTGAACTGTGTTCAGAGATTCATCACTTCCACTAAAGAGCAGTTCTTATAAAGCGTAATGGTTCTGATTAAACCCTTCGAGGCACTCATTTGAAAAGATCTTCTGATCCGACTTGCTCGGTAGCGGCGCAAGATAATTGGAAATCTCTGCAGAACTTTAAGGATTGCTCAATGAAAACTTTTTCAGTTAGGGGCGAGTTGTAAATGAGCCCCGTTATTATCCACATCTGTGTTTGGGGGAGCGCTGATTCAACAAACAAGCATTCAAGGCGTCCCCATGCCGTTTTGTCGCCAGAGCGGCTTCCTGATTATTTAGTACTCGAGCTTATGGGATCCAGATGAACACATGGGCGGCGTTGAGAGCTCTACCCCAGTGTCATTATAACATCTCGTAATAAGCCGACAATAAAAGTACAACAGTAGATGTCAAAACAAGACAGAAGCAGTGATCGTGATATCTGAAGCAGTCTTTGCAGTCTTTGGAGTTTTTTCTGACCTTGTCTTGCTTTGTTGGTCCTTTTGTGGAGAGACGGCTCTCTCGCTCTTTTGTAGTCCTCCTTTCACACCTCACCTGGGTGGTTTGTGTAGCAGATGGAGTTGAAGCTACGCGCACCTTTTTCCTCTGCAGGTTGGCCCGAGCACCACCGTACGTTGCACCTCCGAGGCTTTGATCACATTTCAGATAAAAGTCTCTCCCAATTCTGTGCTTGAGGGAGCGTTGCACGCTTTGGGGGGGGGTTAGCAACGGCACACGTGTGCAGAGAGAGACGGCTGCGTTTTACAGTCTTTCTGGTCCTCTAAGACGGGCTGGATGGGGCGGTTTGCAGATATGGTCCTGTATACAGTAGATTTATTCAACTGAGAATACTGAAGAAGTTTTATATATATATATATATATATATATATATATATATATATATATATACATATACATACATACATACATACATACATACATACATACATACATACATACATACATACACACACACAGGGCTGTCTCAAAAAATTAGAATATTGTGATAAAGTTCTTTATTTTCTGTAATGCAATTAAAAAACTAATTCTGGATTCATTACAAATCAACTGAAATATTGCAAGCCTTTTATTTTTTTAATGTTGCTGATTATAGTTTACAGTTTAAGATTAAGATTCCCAGAATATTCTAATTTTTTGAGATAGGATATTTGATTTTTCTTAAGCTGTAAACCATGATCAGCAATATTAAAATAATAAAAGGCTTGCAATATTTCAGTTGATTTGTAATGAATCCAGAATGTATGACACTTTTGTTTTTGTAATTGCATTACAGAAAATCACAATAATCTAATTTTCTGAGACAGTCCTGTGTATATATATATATATATATATATATATATGTATGTGTGTGTGTGTGTGTGTGTGTCGTTTTTGCAATCGTCAGACTATGAGTGCTTAGTTATTGTCTCAAACTAAACCTGAGTTTTCCACTCAGGTTAAATTTGGAGAGAGATCTGTGTGAGAGAAACTTTCTCTTCTTTCTCCGCTGCTTTTTCTGGCTAATGTACATTCTGCTTTTTGAAGAGTCTGAATGAAATGTTTATCATGTTTATCAGCTCAGTCGTTGCATCGTGGCTGCGAACGCTTGGCTGCTGATAATCCTCCCTGGCAATGCTCTTCCGTTCCATTTCCTCTACTCTGCTGATGATGTCTTGTACTGTTTTTTCCTATGCCGGGCTGTGCGACAGTCTGCCGTTTCTGCTTTTCTGTCGCTCTCTTGTTCAAATGTTTCACCTCCCGTGTGAACGGAGGAGTGACGAGGGGGTAGTGCATGCCGACGCGGCGCCGTTCCCTCCAACGTCCGCCGTCTTTTCAGCCTTTTTTACTCTGATTATGTGGTGGACTGGCTCCGATCCAGTCCTGTCTGAAGCTGCATGTGCCTCAGTCGTCACCGTGTCAGTGGGCACTCATGTGGGGGTGGGGCATGCTTCGCCGTGGGAGCGGGGCTCCTTCCTTTTCCCCTTTTGCTTTCTCCGTCCTTGTTTCCCTTACATCATCGTTCCTAAAAAAAAAAAAAAAAAAGAACTGCACCTGCACAAATGCACCTCCTCCCACCTGAGCACTGACACACTCCCTTCCATCTGTCTTTTCCTACCCAGAATTCCCTAACAACCCGACACCCGGGGGCCGCGAGATCCCGCAGGAGCAGCACAATGCGGGTGCCGCCATCGGGGGCGCTGTGGGGGGAGTTGCCCTGTTGGGCGTGGCGGCCATACTGCTCTTCGTGTTCCTGCGCCGCCGCCAGCGCACCTTCAAGGGCGACTACAGCACCAAGAAGCACGTGTTCGGGAACGGCTACGGCAAGACGGGCGGCCTCCCGGCACACCCGCCCATCCCGCAGAACCTGCAGTACCCGGACGACTCGGACGACGAGAAGAAGCCCGCCCAGATCGGCAGCACCGGGGGCTTCGAGGCCGGCGAGCGGAATTTCGACGCCGAGTCGGAGGACCTGAAGAGGCCATATTTCACGGTGGATGAGGGCGAGAGCCGAGATTACGACGAGCGGACTCTGGCCTTCCAGTACGACCCCGAACCGGAGATAGCCGACGACATGATCTCCCAAACCGATGGCTCTGTCATTTCTAAGAAGGAGTGGTATGTGTAGGGGCATGCGACAACCAAACCAAACAACCTTTTTGTCCCCCACCTGCATTCCACCTCACCCTCCACCTCCATCCTCCCCCCGTCCTCGCCCCCCCCAGCCTCCCATCCATCAAACTGCACCGTCACTCAGCCCCCTGCTCCCTCCTCACTCCCCCGACATCAGACCCCCCCCCCCATCCAGCTGATCTCAATTAGAAAACCAATCGTCTGATTAAAGAAATATCGCATTTCTTGACACGACAGCATTTGTGTCCTTAAGGTGAAAGGGCAAAAATACAAACTGAGGTACGTAAAGTGACTGGCTGTGGCTGAAGGCCAGGAAGGTGATTGGTTGATACTGGTGTATTCTTTTTTTTGTGTATTTTTTTTAATTTTTTTTCCATGTTATAAATGTATTAAATGTATAAAATCAAACAAAAAACTAAAAAAAAAGTTAGCAGGTTGAGGTTTTGCTGAGCACATTTGTGAAAGTCCTACACTGGATGTACTATTTGTCCCCTTTTCCTTTCCCATTAGCGTTGCAGGTTTGTTTTTATTTTTATTTTTTTTTCTATTCTCCTTTTTGTATGATTTTTAAGTAACTTGAGAATTGACAGTCGAGTGTGTGACATAATTACAGGTGGAGTTCAAAGTGTCTGTAGCGTTTTGGTCGTATGTTTCAGAAGAAAAGAAAGAAAAAAAACAAAGAAACAGATGTACAGACCTGTATCATTTCTCCCATTCCTCAGCGGGGTGATAAACAGCTCACTTTTGCATATATATATATATATATATATATATAAACAGCATCGACAGCAGAAACGCCATCGCTGTCCTCCAAAGACATGCTTAGCATCTCGACCTCCCCGTCCTCCTATGTGCTTGGTCTGTTCATTTGCTGAGAGGGACTGGGCCACAGAACCGGACATGGCAGTGATGAACAGATGAATATCCAGTGTTTTCAATGTTGTACTTGATTTGCATCCATGTTAAATCAGTGCCCTTATCAGTGGGGGTGGGGGGGGCTGCAGTCGTACCGCGAACAACAGTTTCTACTTTCCAGACAGACTGTTGGTGAGTTTCACAGGGAGATCTGGAGGAACGCCCTGAAATGTCCCGACTTGAACATTTAGACCTGTGCACACACGCTCTTACCACTACGGTGAAATGTCTGATTTTTTTTTTTTAATTTGTACCTGTGTGTAAAAGCTGTCGACGGTTCTGGTTTGTTTTTGTTTTTTTCCTTTTCTGACCCTTTTTTCAATCAAATGGATGTCCATTGTGAGATTTCCCAACGCTGACCGTTGTCCCGCCGGTTGTGACTGTCCTGAAGTGCCGGCTCACATCCACTGCGTTTTCCTTCACGAGGAGGTACTCAAGGACGCGAACGAGGAGGGAAATGTCTACCGATGCTTTCAATTGTGCCGTCAGGGCAAACATTTTAGCAAGAAAAGGGAATGGGAAGCATAATGCTGGGCATGCTGTAGTGTAATAAGTCACCTGCTGCATTCATGATGCTTTTTTTCCTTGTTTTTTAATTAATTTTCTACGTGAATTGAGTCACTTCTTGGGAGGTTTTAAAGTAATGAATTGTAATGAATCATTTCCTTAATGTTCATATATATATATCTATATATATATAGATATATATAGATATAATGTAAGTGCCAGTGGATGCTACCATACTTAATAAGATATTTGTTTCCTCAGCACTGAGGTCCTTTACACAATCAGCAAAATGTATTTGCTGCAAACAGAAAAAGCTCAATGTGAGAAATCGAAGATAAGAGAATCATTGCAGTAAGTCCGTGGATGTAAACAACACATCCGACAGGTTCTGAACAATATAAATACTGTATTAAGCCTTATTTTATGCATGTTCTGTGTGTGGGAGTGGAAGTGCATACGTTGCTATTTTTACATTTTTTTATTATCATCAATTCTTTTTGTTTTTAAATCAGTTCCAGTGTGTTTGTCTTCATTTGCAGCTCAAAAGACGACATTGTCGTTTTTGTCAGCGCCGACGGGAGTATGAGTTCGTGGGCACGTGGTACCCAGCAACGATATTGCCGTTGACACAACAAAGCATATAGATACATATATAAATATATTGATTAATAAAGATGACACACAAAGAAAAGAAAAAAACCATTTCTGCGGGAGAAGATCCCACAGACGTGAATGTTTTACAGTCCATGCTTGTCGATTGTACGCTTTTAGATGAGCATGTTAATCTGGAGCCTCAAACTACCAGTATATTGTATAATAAACATAAATTAGCATTGCAACATGGGAAAAAAAAAATCATGTTCTCGTTGCTGATCTCGGTTTTGTGCTCTTGCATTTTAGTTTAATTTTCTGTGGCCTTATTTCTGTTTTTACTAAGCGATTCATGACTCAGAAGAACCTGAACGGCGGCAGTCCGGTTGCTGCTGTCTTTGTACAAACGCTGTTTGCGGTTTAGCCTTTACTTTTGCATCGCTAGCTAACTTCAATTTCAAATGGCTTTCACCACAGCACAATAAACTCAAAAGCATCTTTTTTGTTTGTTTGTTTTTCCCCTCTCTTTTGTTTTTACATTCAGTGCCTATCAGGAGATAGAGGTATTCTGGGCAGTCGCTCCCGCGCCGTTTACGTTATTCGTGCCCAGAAAAGCAGAATAAATAGTTAGGGGAAATTAAACATCGCATTCAAAGTGCATTTTTATTCTCATCTCACAAGAAAAAGTGCAATAGGTATGTTTGTCCAAATCTCAAAAAATGCATGAGTGTCACAATCCAAGAATAAGCCTGTAGGCTGCCGTTTTGTGTTAAATTAGCCTTGAACCATGAATATTAAGCCCCTCCCATGTTTGTGATCGCAACTCTAATCATGTTATTTCGAATCTCTAAAGCTAAATTTATATAACCGTGGGCTTTAACCTTCCACAACCTATAAAGGTGAAATGACCAGAAAGCATTTCGCCGGACGGGTGTATGTAACGCCCACCGTCTGTGGAGCGAGACGTAGCAGCCTGAAGCCATTGTCTATCCCTCCGTCTCCTTATAAGCGTCCAGATGTGAACATTGTCAGCAGGAATGTCGCAAGATCCATCTAACGGTGATGTAATTATGCAGCTGCAGAAGTCAGGAAATCATTGTCCAATTCCAAAATGACATGCTATGCTACCACTGCATACCGATTTCACCAAAATGTTTGACGCAGTTTGGATTCTGGAACAATCGCAAGATGCCCGTATGGTCCGAACTCGATCTTCACATCAAATGATCTAATAAAAGCTGCATTTATGAACATTTAAAAGTAATGACGGCTTGCTGCTGACACGGCACTCAACATTGGATCGTTAACGTCCGACAGGAGGTCCGATTTCTGCAACTTAAGTTGCGCGTCATTGATTTTCCTGAGCACAACAATTAAAATATATTTACCTTCTAAATCTCAAAGAATGAACATCTCCCCTTTCAAAAGCACAACTGTAGGCTTTCATTTGGCGCTACGCTGCATCCATTATGAAACCACTGCCATACTCAAGACATTTTGAAGGGAGAACAACCTTTTTAGTCGGGAGTCAGCGCTCTGTATCCTGGCAGGTATTAACATTGTCCTCATCTTGTCAGGGTGTTACTATTTTCTTTTTTATAATCCTTAAAACTAACTGAATTCCATCCTAACTTTCTTTTTGTATTCAGTTTGTTCAACATTCCACTGTAAATATTGTATATAAGGTTGAGATTATAGTCTGGATTTATTTAGGGACATCTGTGTCGGGACCCTGTAATGTAAAATATACCTATTTTGACTGCAAGCGTGGAGACTCGGTGGTGGATACTAGTTGATGGATAGCTCTTTCCAAATTCCCACTGAAAAATGCTCCTCTAGTACATTTTCAGCAGGCCGTAGTGGCCCTATTGTCATACGAAGCGGTGATGAATATAGTTTGTCAATTTGATGTAATTGAAATAAACTCGGAAAGAGAGAAATTGTTTGTATGAAGCCATGTGAATGTATATTTCTGAGGGTGTTACAAATACAAAGAAAAAAAAACAAAGAAAAAAAAACTCATGTTCAATTGTGATGACCCAGTGAAGTAAGTTGTATTTGTTTTAAGCATTAAATGAGTTCAATAGTCAACATTGTTCTGTCCCAGTTCACTGATTGGATAGATGTGTGTTATCAGATTGAATATGGTTCATGTCTGCAGCACATTTCTAATCATTGTGTATTGATATTTTTTTTTAACTGTAGCTCTGGTCAGTAATTTATCTTCAACACGTCCTGGGGACTTTTTTATTTTGGATGAATATTTTTCTTTTTTAACTTAAAAGGTGACATATCGTGAAGAATATCTTCATTTTTGTGCTTGACCGTATAGGGATCTGCCTGATAGGATCTGCCTCGGCCTGAAAGTCTGTGTTTCATTACTTGGTTGAGATTTTTAAAAGGTACTGTCACATCACAGACCCAGTTTTGAGGAAAATGGTCCGGGCTTCTTTATCTTCACCCAGCTTTAGCTCGAGATGTCCTATACCACTGAACTGAGTAGTCCAAAACTGTAACACTGATTTCAAAACAGACACGCCCAGAATAGGGGGAGGGGTTTTCTTGTGTCTAACTCAGCCCCCTAAAATCAGTCAATGTAAAGAAACAGAGCTGCAAAGACATGGTTTAAAAGGTAATATGTACTGTACATCTCTGATACTTTCACCAAAATATGTCTTAGACATTTCATTAAGATATCGGCTTGAGAAACATCATAATATGTCTCCTTTTACAAACACCCCAAGATTGTTCAGTGAATACATTTGTTTAGCATTTTTGTTTGTACAACACCTAAATATTTCTTTTTTTGATACATCAAGAGAGGAGAGCGTCCTGCCAACCTTCCATTAGACAGAGCGGCTCTAGCCTATTTAAGTATATCCTCCAGGCTAGTGCTAAAGCTGGATGAGGGAGGAGTATATCCATGGTTACCGCCACTGTGCACTCCACAGTCATTGAACCTGAACATGACAGGAGCAATAAAACAATCAAACAAAGCGGGGAAGGTATTTTGTCCACACTACAACATTTTTGGCATCAACACAGCTTCTGTCACCGAGGGGAAAAAAAAGAAAGAAAAAAGAGCCCAGGCACGTAATCATTTTACACAGTACGGATAAAAGGATGGGTACATAATTCAACAAGATCGTTATCACTGTAGCTTTTGGTGTTAATTTTTTTTTTCTTTTTAATTGGAGAGTAAAAACTATCAAGCAGATGACGAGATAGAGTTCAGCACTTAATAAAGCTTACAGTGATATGATGAGAGGGGCCCAGTGTAAAGGCAGCCAGCGCCGTCTCAGACTATTGGACTCAAGTGCAGACATCTGCACCATGCGCATCAAGAGCAGCTCAGAGTTTGCAGCTGTTGCCATGTATTTGCTGAAAGACCCCTTTGTAGCATGCAGGGGTTTGATGGCACATAGGCTTTTAACATGCATGGCCATATAGCTTTGTTTTTCCTGTTTCCCATGAGTGGAACGCTACCACATTACTTCTATCAAAGTACATCTAGGATTGGAATTTGACAGTATTTGTGTTTCAAAATATGCACCTTAAGCATTGGAAAATTCAAAAATCGAGCTTGAAAATACCACACTGGGTAAATGACGTCATTCCACAGCGTGAAATCAGAGAATACAGATTGTGATTTGACAGAATTAAAGGCAATAGCCAGACTTCATGGTGCCAGCAAGTTCAGACAAGCAATGTATTAATAACTGAATAAAGCATCCGGTGTGTCTGGTGCATCCGGTGCGTCAGCGCAGCCCCTGCAATTTCTTTGAAAGTTTTGCAGTGGACCACACTTTGCCATTTCATTTTTGAGCTGCTTTAGGAGTCGGTTTCATTTTGTACATTGATTGGAGGCTTTAATCTTTGCGATATCTTGCCTTTACAGGAGCCGTTTGCTGTCGTGAATTGTTGAACCTCCAACAAGCCCAGAATTGGAAAAAAAAAAAAATCAATCCAAATGATTTCAGCAGCAGACATAGAGCCAATATTACGAGTCATTACACTACCGAGGCTGAATGGTTAATGGACATAGTGTATTTGCATAACCAATTCATTACGGGGAGGGCTTCAGTCATTGATCAGTAAGTTGTGTTTCGGCTGAACTACTTTTCAGCTTTGAGGCCAGTTTGTAAGCAGATCTGCACACTGATAAAGGATTATTCAAATGTTGTATCTAGTTAAGATCTACTGTACATACAGAGGGCTCTGCTGTGGAAGTCGCATCATGAAGTGTTTGCTCTTTAAATATTCTCATTGTTGTCAAAAAACCCAGCAACCTTATCTGTGACAAAAAAAAAGTGCTCTGTTCTGTCTCCACAGCTCAGCAATGCATTGTTCTTTCTATTAATCCTCCTTTTCTTCTTTTTTTGTTAGATAAATTGTTCACAGCTTCTATAAATACAGAATGTATATCATATTTTATTTTGTTTTGGGATTTTTTTGTTTTTTTGTCCTCATTTTCTACCTGTTTTCAATGTGTACACTTTGAGCTTACATTGGGGTTGTCCATAATAAAATGTGTTACTGTAAAATACGTGTTTACACTTCTGCTGTCGTGTCACACATATTCAAACGCTCCACCTCGGAGGTGGCGGGCTCGAGACGTCAGCACAGACATCTGTTATTGCAGTTTCCACAGAGGTCTCGAGAGTTAATGTAGTGTAGATACGTTAAAAGATCGAATGTGTTATTGCAGAAATGAGGTTGACTGATGTGATTTCAAATGCCAAGAGCGAGTGCCTGCACGTTGAAAGGTGCACACAACGACAGAAGGTCTGAGTTTGTTAGCATGCTCACAATTACATCACCGACTTTTCAATCAAGTATAACTTTTCCTCATGTTCTATAACTTAGGTTTGGGTAGCAGCTTAGCATGCCGTGTTTAGCAGTTTATAAAAAAAAAAAACAACTGATAACTGATCACAATATTACATCCACTGCAGGTGTCCTTAAAGTACAGAATCAGGAGTGTGAAATATAAAAGTTAAGGGACCATCATCGTTAATGTGGATGGGGACTATACATATCTTGTATTTCCATTAATGAAATACCTATTTAAATGTTATGCGTCAACAACAATGAGCCTCCAGACAACCACTCCAACCCAACAACCATGCAGCAATCAATGACTGAACTGTAATGTTGCTTTGGTTCTGAAAGGAAGCCTGTGAAGGATTTTCACTTTATAAACCTCCGACACCTTTAAGTATTTGAACAGTAAAAAAAGTGAAATAATGTTACAGTAGGGAGTAATTACACTTTATTAACACAACCTCAATTTAAAAACAGAAACAACAGTTGGCATGGTATGATAAATGTAAAAGAAAAAAGATTGTAGTGATTTCAAACTCACCATGAATCTATGATTTTCACTGTGGGAAATATTACCAAATATTGTCATCTGCCATGTGATTAGTATTGAAAGTGAGACGCTTCACCATTTCAGGAAAAATATAATTTCTATTTGAACTTGAGGGCAGCAACCCGTCCAAGAGGCGGAGAGAAGTAAGTCGTGCTTGAATGAAACACATGGAGGAAAATCTTGCATCTTATTAAGCTAATTGGCAGCAGGTTGGTGACATGACTGCTGGTAGTCTTAGAGATGCAGAGTTTCTCAGAAGTGAATACCATGGCCGAGGTTTACCAATCTGCAAAAAGAATGCTAACAAACTGAATCAGCTTTATAATGAGGTTCCTCAGAGTAAAGTTGTGACGACTTTCCCCATCTCATCACTGATAGCAAATAGCATTATCAAAAGATTCCCAGGATCTTGAAAATATATTGGTGGACAAGTGATGAGGCCGAACACCAATACCTGATACTTCCTGTGTTCTTCAGGCCCTCAGCGGTCATTTCAATAAAAACAGACACGAAAGTGTAATGGAACTCCTGCTTGGGCACAGGAACGCTTTCATCAATCACTGTCTGAGAGCACAATTCGCTGGAACCTCCATGAGCGCAGGTTAACGTTCAATCATGCAAAGAAGAAGCCATATGTGAACAAGATCCAGACAAGCAGGAATTTTATTTTGGCCAAAACCTGTTTAAAATGTTCTGAGGCAAAGTTGAAAAGCGTCCTGTGGTCAGAAAGACAGGATTTTTTTGGGGGGGCGAGGAACCATGGATGCTGGGTGTTTTGGATAAAAGAATAAAAGGTACCGTCTTGCTTCAGCACCGAGTTCAACATCTGTGATGTTAGGGTGGTACATTCACGCCCGCCGATTTTTTTTTTTTTTTCATTAAATTATGGAATCATTTTTCAAAATGTTTCAAAATATGCCTATTTGTGGAAAGAATATGTAGTATTTGAGTTACGTAAAAGCTTGTTATTTTTTTTCTTCCTAATTGTCCTTGAAATAGTGGTCAAGAACCCCCCCAACACAAAAATGGTTTGGCTGCTGATCAAAATTTGATGTTATCATTTAATTTGAAGTTCAGTGCGCTCAAAATGTCCGGTCAGCACAAGTCCGGTGCTCAGAAAAGAAGAGAAAAGAGAAGAAGAGAAGAAGAAAATAGAGGCCTCAGAGATTCTCTACACAAATATTTTTAAAAAGGTGGTGACGGTGAAGCTGGAATTAATAAAGTCAGCGTAGAGCAAGGTAAGAAACAGTTACAACGTTTACCAACCTTGTAACTTAACCTAACTGGCTAGCTCTAATGTTAACGTCCTTTAGCTTGTATAAAAACCTGAAGAGCAGAGGGAGAGGAGAGGAAGAGGAGAAGGAGAGATCCGGGCGCAGGGGGGCCCATCTTAGATTATTTTGTCCGGGGCCCCGGCAGGACTGTCAGCTGGCCTGGGTACATTAATGCTGGTGCATTTGGAAAAGAGAAAATGATGCTGAACGGTATACACAGGTTTCAGGGAAGCAAATGCTCCCATCTGGACAACATCTTTTTCACGGAAGGCCTTGCAGCCTTCAGCAAGACGATGCCAAACTGAATACTCAATTACAAAAGCATGGCTTGGTAGAAGAAGAGTCCCGATGCTGGACCGGCCTGCCGGGGGTCCAGACTGGAACATCATGAAACTGAAATACATCTAAGAAGATCCAGGAGCTGTAAAACTTCATAGATCCTATACATCAGGGTCCGTAGTCTCCTCCATTCTCTGTTTGTGAAAGAAGAGAGGAAGCTCCACAACGGCCACCAGCACCTTTTCCCAACGGTTTTGCAATGTGTTGTGCCATCATATTCCATCATACTCCACATCTGAAGGCATCTGAGAGACAAGTGTCTCTTGCAGAGTCGTGCAGAGGAGTGAAAGGAAGCAAATCACTGCTTGAGATACCTTCCTGAACACACTCCTGAGGCCCCCCTGCTTGGTTTGGTACATTTCCTCTTCGTTATGAACAAATATTGATTTTTGAGATGGGGAAGTCTCTCCATCCTGTTTTTATTTATATTTAACCCAGCGTCCTGAATTTTTGGGATATAGACATACTGTAATTTTATACAATCCTAATCTTAATGGGATAAGTCTAACAATATGCATATCAACATTATTATTATTATTATTAAAAATAATAATAACAATATTTTTATGTGTATTTTTCAGGTTTTTGAACATGATTTTTTGTGCACTGAGAGATTGTCACATGAGTGTCGGTGGTGGTGTCATCTGGCCATTCTGAGACGCCTCTCTTGCTTTTCTTTTGGAAGAAATAAATGTAAAAATGCAATAGAAAATATTGTTTTACATTTTAATTTGTGGGAAATTGGAGACAATTTAACTGGTTATATAATTTCAGGAATTCAGCATGGTCAGTTTTCCCCCTCTTGATACCACTCCAAACAAAACTAACTCCATTACAGTCATCAGCTAAGCAGCCACAGATATTTCCATCATCTTTTGTGGTGCTTTTTTCTGGTCTTTTGCACAAACATCCTGAGTCATCTTGAGATGACTGCCATCATCTCCAACTCCATTTTCTGCATTTTTGACTCTCAATTTTCTGTTTATGTCTCCTTGCGCTGGCCAGAGCAGTCTTGGAAAAGAGATTTAAGATATCAAGAGTTTGCTTTCGTGCTTAAACAAACATTAAAAAGAGAAATCATTGTATCTTTCGAGCATCAGTGGTGAAGCTATAGCTCACAAGTTTCACTTGAAGTTTCGTCCAAAACGCAAGCCCCATAATTCAGAGACGCATTCCCGCCATGACCAAACCAGGGAAATTGAATAAGAACAAACGTAAAAGTCTCTAGCTGTTCTTTCCATCCTGCTGAACTGACTGAGCAGCAACGTGCTATTTTTATTCTGTAATCTCGCAGCCGCCTGCATGACCAGACTAAAGATAAATGTGTTTCTAAAACACCAACACCTGGATGAGTGTTCGTGCAATGCTCAGAGATTATTTGGTGTTTTCCATCCATTCTGTTTGGGTTTTTTCCCGCCTGTGTTTTGAATAATGATTTAAGTCATCCTCTGTTTTTTTATTATGATTATGGTTCTTTATGTCCTCTGGAGTCAGACGATACTGTTTGTTTATAACACTCGACCTCGCAGCTCCTCTGGTGCTTGTGAAGTTTCTGGGTGAATCCTGTTATCTCAGATTGAAGGATGTTCCTAGGGAGGAATGCTCCTAGGGAGGAATGCTCCTAGGGACAACATCATTCACACCATTTCATCTCCGAAGACTCAACTCGCCCGAGCAAGTGGATTCATTCAGAAACGGCAACAAGCAACTTCCTCCTAAATCAAAGACACCACTGCAGGGTGTTAAGGCGGATCCCGGGAGAGTTTAACATCTTCCTCTGGGATGCAGCATCCCCAGAGATCTTTAAGTAAGGGGGGCAAGCAGCTTTAAGCCGCTGCAAACTCGAATCAAAGGCTGGTAAATCTCTAATCCTTTGATTGTAATCCACCGGGAATCATAACCTTTACCATACATTACCCTCTATAACCTGAAACAAATTGCCGGCTTCAAAACAAAGCAAACAATGGCATGTTAATGGCTTATCTGTACTTATACCGCCTGGTAATCAAAAGACTGCGAGATGCAAACGTTAGCCCTCTGATTTGTGGCTCCCAAATTGGCCGTTGGTTCTTTTATCACGGGTCACATCGGAAGCAGATCTAAGTGTCAAGAAAAACGTCATTATTTTGAGATTTAGCCTGCCTGAAAGAAATTGTTTTATTTTTATTTGTACGTCACAGATATTTTGTCTGCATGGACCTTAATGAGGGTAATTAACAAAAATTATTGTGTTGGATGAGATTTTTGTCTCACTTTTGGTCAAAATTTCAAGGTTGAGGCAACAATACGGATAAATAGACATCTATTAATGTGATGGGACTTTTTTTCTAACCACATGCACTATTTAACGACAGCACAACAAGTGTCAATACCAGTTTAAACTCAACTAGTGGAAGCACAATAGAGCTTTTATCGCTGTAAGTTTTTATTTTATTTCTATATCAAGATATGACTGATGTAAGCACAGCTCGCCCCAAACATCCTCGCGTCTGTGGATCTGCCATTCCTGAGTGTAATCAGTCATGAAACATTTGCCACCTATTGATCCCACCAAAATCGATCTCCATTATCACACCGTTATTTGTATCCTTTTAATTCCTCGGCGGCATTTCTGAGCGTTTCCAGCGAGGTGGAAACACATCCATCAGTCTAGTTTACAGGTTTGCAGAACGCTTTCTGCCATTGTTTGCTATATTTTGGCCACATTTCATAAAACATCAATTGGGCATGCATCCAGGATCAAACATGCTAAAATTGCTGCCTGTTTTATTGTAAATGAGATGACTAACGAAGGAACTGCTTGTATCCTGCAGGTAAAAATGTTTGCATCTTTGGGAATGTTGCAGCCGCTTCTGGACACACACACTCACTCAAAACCCACATGCACTAGTCCCGCCTTCACGCCCTCCGATTTTCAGAGCCACTCATGGCATGAGCAGCTCCGCTACCCAGCTGCGCATTAGCGTTCTCCAATTAAACTCAGCCATCCCGGAGCAGAACGAAAGGCCTAAACCTTCTGGTGAGAAAAGTGCTGACAACTCTCATCTACAAAGTCCTGCTGGGAATACTTTGTCCCTTTTACCCGGTGTCAGAAAGAACTTGTGTGCGTGTGTGTGTGTGAGTTTAAGAGCGGCAGGGAGGGAGGGATCCGTTTCTTTGTTGACCAGCGCTTTTTTCTTTGCTCAGCCCGAGTGACCTTCGACATGCCAGAACTCTTGAATTTCAGCGCGTGTGTGCATGACTGCAAATTTGTGATTTTAGCAAGAGGTGGCGGATGTGCTCTGCATGTATTTCGATGGAAATCTCCAGAAATGTGTTTGTGGAAGGCAGAGTTGCAGTGATCAGCTTTCTGACATTTTCCTTCGTCAGAAGCTGAAATTAAAGTTCACTTTGAATATGAAGCAGTGGAGATAAAACAGATTGTGACTGGCACTGCCGTTAAAACCCCTCAGCTGCATAAAGATCGTGGTGCTTGAGGATGAAATATGTATGCATGACGTGCTCAAGTTATTACTTTTGTCTTTATTAGTTTGAATCAGACACACTCACACCTGATGGGTTTCGAGTGTGATGCCAGGTGCAAAGATAATAACACAAGATAGCATATTGACTTGCTCATCTCAGAGATCCTCCGGTATCTTTCTTCTCCAAGGATCCTCAAGTATTTCTCTTGTCATTATGTAGAACATTTTTCATGATCACATGCATGTCATCCTGCCTGCTTGAAACATTGCATTGCCATGAAGAACTGAAAACATGTACCGTATGATCACTCATAATCTAATGATTATACCACTGAACCCAGTGTTACACCAGTAGATCAGTAACCTGCCTCAATTATGTTAATATTGTCTGGTTTTTTTACTAAATAAGCATCAGCAGGCAGCAGAAATCTAACATCTGTGACCTACGTGGATGCGTTTTGAGGCGTTGCATAAAAATAGACGTTGGTAATCCGGTATCTTTGATTTTTCAGGCGCGTTCATGACAGTTGACAGCTCCTCTAGCCGCCCCGTGCGTATATATTTTTTTGCAGCCAAACTAAACAAAAGGCCCTGCGTCCATCTGTGAAATAGTCATCGTTGCTATTGTAATCTGTGGTTGTGGCAGGCCTAAGATCAAAGTCGCTTCTGATTCGATTCAATCCAGCTATATTTATATGTCCCCAAATATTGGGGACATATAAACTCAAGAATATAGTTCAAGTCATTCCAAACTAGTTCAATCCATACAAAGGCAATAAAATAGCAAGAATAATAATTATTGCGTCACAAAGGAAACCAACAGAGGCATCTAAATTTATTTTTGGTGCAATCCCCCGTCCCGAACAAGCACCAGGCGACTGTGGAAAGTAAAAACTCCTCATTAACAGGAAGAAAGTTCTGGCAGAACCAGACTCAGGAAGGACGACCATCGGCCTCGACCGGTAGGACGGGAAAGAGGACAAAACATGACAGGAAATGAGAAGAAAATGTGATGCTGGAAAGGCTGAAATCCAAATGACACACTATCAGCCACTGTGCTGAGGACATAACCTTACAGAATAGTGACATAATAGCAACAGAATAGTGAAAATACCACTCACAACGGTCAGAAAGTTGAGTGTGAAGCTCTGAACTATTCACAATGGTCGCAGTTTTCTAAGTGGCGTGACTTGTGTTTGTTGTGTTTCCGGTCCAAAAGAAGACACCCCCCCCACTCCCCAGACAGTGTTGTGCATGAACGCGTTCATTGAACACGTTCATTTCTGTGAGAACGTTGAACTGAACGCAACATATTTGCAAATAAATAACTTGAACGTGAACTTGTTCATTCTGCAGATCATGAACTGGAATTTGAACTGTTCAGATTATGTGAGTTGCAGCTTCACTGTTTAGGTCCAATTATTACGGAATAATCCTTCTTATTTCACCAGCGGGCGGCGCGGACATTTAAAATGCTCGACGAGCCCGTTGCAGTCTTTACGAATGTAGGCTGATTTATGGTTCCGCATTACACCAACGCGAGACCTACGGCGTAGGGTACGCGGCGTGCGGACCGTACAGTTCGCGTCGCCGCGTACCTTACGCCGCAGTCTTCGCCGTCGATTTAACGCGGAACCATAAATCAGCCTTGACTGGTGAAGAGAGACGTTGCAGACGCAGCCTCAGCGAGCCGTCAGATGATGATCCATTTATCATTATCTGCGGGAATTTTGCACATTGTCTCCCAAAGAGTCTGACGGTAGGAAACTAACCTTTCTGTGCAAATTATGTCCACCTGCACTGAGAAAACAAGTCAGAGCGTCTGCCTCGTCAACTTCAAATTTGAAACGTCATGTGGAGTTAAAGCATCCGTCCAGTGGGAGAAAATATCTGCGAGTCCTTAACAATCAAAAAAGTTCCCAGAAAGACCAAGAGGTCTGATTTCCCAGTAACAGGTAGACAAATTGATAATGCACTACAATGTTGGAGATTTACAGCCTCTGAATAAAGTTGAAACGCCACTAGGCGTTTCATTCGTACTTCTCACCTAAAAATATTGAAATGAACTGAATTTGAACTAGTTCAAAATGAAAATGGTGAACTATGAACGTGAACTGTTCATTTTTAAACTATGTGAACTGAACTTTGAACTAGTTCATGAGAAGTATGAACTTGCACAACACTGTCCCCAGAGCAAAATTTGACTCCTTTCATGTGGAAGTTAATTCTTTGAAAAGTCCAATCTTGGCACTGACAGCGTCAGTTTGGGTGAAGCAGCTGGAGAACAGAGTTTGCTACTGAGACTCCACTCGTTCGCTCCCTTTGCATGTGAGAGCTCTGCGTACACCGTGTACGGTGTCAGACTGTGATGTACCGACAACATTTGGAGCACAGTCTGGATCTGAAATCACAAGGCCCAGTTAAGCCCCGAGTCACAGATGTGTGCAACTCGAGTCCAAGTCGCAGTCTCGAGTCTTCGTCTGCGGCTCGTCATCCTCCAAAATGGGTCAGGTGTTCTTTTTATTTCGACTTTTGTGTTTCATCAACTCCAGAATTCGTTAAAAAAAAAAGCTGATGAGATCTCATCTACATGCATCCATTGCCGCTTTTGCACTAGTATCACCTTAGCTCGGTTCTACCCGTTTTGCGCTTTTGCATTAGGGCTGAGACAGGTAGAGCCGCTCCAAGCCGATACCTTTTTCTGTAACCATTTCAGTGAGGTTCTATAGCGGGCTGAGCAGGGACTATTTCTGAAGTCACCACCCTCCTCGCCACTGATTGGTCGGGGGGCGGGGCCGTCATCAAACTACAGGCCCCTGATTGGTCGGGGGGCGGGGCTGTCAAACGTTTGAATCAGGAAGCGGGAGTCAGCGCGAGGCGACTGGCGGCGATTTTATTATACAGCAAAAACGTCTGTTTGGTGATCCAACTCTGAGGTGCAGATGTTCATAAACCTGGTGGCTGTCGAGAGAATTAAAAAAGGGATGTAGACAGGCTGTTTTACTCTCAGCCGCTCGCCGCTCCAGCTGATTTCTCATCTGCGCCGACACAAACAAAGGTGCTGCGCAATCGAGTACGTCACAGCCGCTTCACCCCAACCTGCCCACTTCTCCCCTGGCAGTGCAAAAACACACGTGTGGAGCCGTGTAAAGCCGCGCCGAGCCGAGTCGGGCCAAGTAAGTCCTAGTGCAAAAGCGGCACATGACTCCAGCTAAGCCCAGATTTCCATCATCCGTGGCGGTCGCTGCTCTCAATCAGAGAGAAAATTCATCACAGGGACTCATCCCGGAGCTGCAATTTTAAAAGAAGAAAAAAGTCTCTGTTCCCCAGATATCAAGCATGCTGTCAAGTGAACCCTCACCTGTGCAGAATCGCTGAGCCAGCAGGCTGCCAAAGAACCCCTCCGGTCCACATTCAGAACGATTCGTCAGTCAGCAGAGAGGTCCAACATCCGACAAATGGAACAAATGGGGTAAATGAAGAATCCAGTGTCTCCCACCCCCACACTCTCTTGCCCGAGTATTGACTCTCACAGCTTTATCAGTGTACATTAGTGTCAGTGCCAGTCTACATTTAGACACACTGTGCCAGAAGAGGCAGCCCATCAGCACGGGCAGGCATGTCTGTCGTCACGCAGAGCCAATGAACCTTTGTCAGAAACGATCCTCATCAGCGGAGCCAGCGAGCTGAGGCTGTACTCTGTAATGTCGCCGGGGCCCGTTCCTCGGCACAACACGAGGAACACATGAGAGCATTTATCTGTTTCAAGCTGTGGGGGAAGCACTCGACAGGACTTTTGTTTTCTCACACCCACCTGCACTGTTGGGTCCTGATGTTCAGCTACCAGAAAATCTCATCTAAATGTCCACATTAAATGAGAATTAAATAGGAATATTCAGCCTACGACAGAGATAGACACAGTGCTGCATCTCTTGCTTCAGTTATCTTTAATTGAAAAGCAGCACACTTGATTTTTCATTTTGATGTTTACACGATTGAAACGCTCACCTTCTGACGCCGATGTTCCCACCACGACCCAGAGCCCACGGAAATCAGAAATATGCTGATTAAAACAAGGATCTGATGAGCTGTTAACAAACAACAACTGAGGTTTTGTGTTTTTCTTTGTTTCTTTAACGGCTCTCGTTCCAGCAAGTGAAAATGAGATGAAAAGAGAGATGCAAAGAGAGATGCTTCAGAAGGGACTCGTGCAGGTAGCTGCCACATCAGCTGACTTAAATACTCAATTATCTTTGGGCGCCGGAGGTCATCTGAGAATATTTAATTGAGTCCAAGCTCCTACATGTCTCAGAGTCTCTGCAGCTCGGGACTTGTGGGCTTCAACCTCTAAATTCTGGACCTCGAATGTTCAGAATCACTGCTAACAAAACATAATTCTGCTAATCTCTAACAAAATGTAGAGCCAAGCATTGATTAGATTATGGTGGGGTTTTTTTTTTTTTTATTGCAACTCTGTCTTTGAAAAGCTTGCTCATGCAAAAAGGCAAACA
Source organism: Cololabis saira (assembly GCF_033807715.1). Lineage (NCBI taxonomy): Eukaryota > Metazoa > Chordata > Actinopteri > Beloniformes > Belonidae > Cololabis > Cololabis saira. The sequence goes on from NC_084590.1 coordinate 41,198,719, forward strand.
AACTAAGTGATCCTCGCAACGCGGCCAGTTGGGACTAATTCCCCTGACATCTTACGGCCAGATGCCAGAGCAAGTCACGACCAATTAGTCGCCTCTGGGAGGACTGGCTCTCTCCTGCAGCAGATTCCAATAACCGGGTTCATATCAGCAGGCCTCGTATCACTTTCCAGAGTGAAGACGCCATTTAAATCGGAGTTTGAGAAAGTGGATCTACCCGGGCTCAGACTCCATCTCCTTTATCGTCATCTGACCCATTTACAGGATGAACGAAATACAGATTTTCCAGTCTCAGTGAAGTATTAAAAGAAAGGTAGGAATAAAGATATATACCATGAATAAAATTGTAAAATATTAACTAAAGGAAGAGAGAAGAAAAAGATGAATTCAGAAGGGTGTAAATGTCCCCCGGCGGTGGCGCCCGATGGTCCTCTGTGCAGGCTTAATACCCCCTGCAGCGCCTTCTTCTATCCCGCCCTGCAGCCTCCGTACCACACAGCGAGGCAGGAGGTCAGGATGCTCGCCGCCACGTAGCTGTGGGACGCAGTGGACATCAGCGTTCTGACCTGCCAGCTTCCTCAGGACGCAGAGGCGCCGACGGGCCTTCTTAATGGCTGCTGGGGCCCAATGGGGCATTGATCCACAACCAGGTGTTCTGGGTGTTGAGGATGAGGTTATTGTCTCCACACCACCGTGTCAGATCCTCCACTTCCTGCCTGCACACCGATTCATCTCCACGGGTGATGAGTTCAACCACCATCTGCTGTTTTGTGTGCGAACCTCACAAGACGGAGCTCTGCAGCCAAAGATCATTGGGGGTACAGCAGTGGACTAAGCACACATCCCTGTGGAACTCCCTGTCAGGAAATCCAGGACCCGACTCCACAGTGAAGAGTGTGTACTACTGCAGCTGTTAGAGATCTTATGTGAAGGTGGATAAGCTATGTAAGACATCAAATGAAAGGATATAAGCCCTTTTCAAACATGAAATACAGGAAATAATGGCGCTATTTATCTGTTAAAGTGATATCATGCAGACTCTGGTATCTTTTCTGTTAATGTCCCCCATCTTTTATGCAGACACACCTGTGAAAGTAACTAAGAAAGCCCCAGTGTGAGTGTGATATTTGATTAGACGTTGTATGAAACTAACGGGATACACCCAATTCACTAATCTGTCATCAACACTGATGTTGCAAATCCTGCAGCTCCTCCAACGACCAGAGACGACTTGTTGCTCGTCGGCTTCTTCCTCTTGCAGCAGCCACAGCAGTTGGGTCTTGTAGTCGAGCCACCTTAGTTCCCAGGTTTTTATAGATTGTGTCATAACAAAAACCTATTATAATAATGACAAAAATTGAGTAAGTGCATACCATACGCTGCATAATAATCAGGCTTTATTCATATTTTTAAGCTATGTCCATATTCATATTTTTTATATCGTAAAAGTTTTGCTTTTGTGTTGTGATCAACTTCTCTTAACATTTCTCTTTTCACACGTCCCTCACTTTTCCTTCCGCTTGCTGATGGGTGAGGTTTAAAGGGGACCTATTATGGCATCTAATACCTATTTTAAACAGGCGTGGAATGTCTTAAAAACAGCTTTTGATTGTTTTTGTTAAATAAATTAGAAATTCAGCCTCTGAGCCATGTCTTTATCTTCCCATTCTCTAACCTCATTATCTATGCAGGATTCTGAGTGGGCAGGGCTATGATAATGAGGAACTGTGCTGATTGGCTGCCTGAATGACGCGATACACCACTACGAAAAAATGGCGGAAGCGGAGTTAGTTGTGGCCTTGGTTTCACGCATCGGAGGCCACCAGATGCAAATTGCATTTTCGTTATGTAATGAAAAGGAGCAGGATCTGAACGGCTCGTAGATCCACATCACACTGGATGGCTCATCCGGGCGGCTGTACAGACACTGCAGAATTTGGTTGCTTTCCTCCTCCTCTGAGTTGGAGGGGAGACCACTTTATATATGTTAAAGCAAGAGAAAACATGTTTTTTATAATAGGTCCCCTTTAAGAATCTTGAAAGCCTGGTACGGTCAAGGTATTAAGCCTGCTTGGTTAGCATTTGGGTGGAGGAGTTCAAGTATCTCGGGATCTTGTTCACTAGTGAGGGAATGATGGAGTGTGAGATTGACAGACGGATCGGTGCAGCGTCCGCAGTTATGCGGTCGATGTACCGGACCGTCGTGGTGAAGAAGGAGCTGAGTCGAAAGGCGAAGCTCTCGATTTACCGGTCAATCTACGCACCTACGGCACCTATGGTCATGAACTTTGGGTAGTGACCGAAAGGACAAGATCGCGGATACAAGCGGCCGAGATGAGTTTCCTCCGCAGGGTGGCTGGACGCTCCCTTAGAGATAGGGTGAGGAGTTTGGTTACCCGGGAGGAGCTCGGAGTCGAGCCGCTGCTCCTTCACATTGAGAGGAGTCAGCTGAGGTGGCTTGGGCATCTGTACCGGATCCTCCTGGACGCCTCCCTAGGGAGGTGTTCCAGGCATGTCCCTCCTCCCTAGGGAGGTGTTCCAGGCATGTCCCTCCTCCCTAGGGAGGTGTTCCAGGCATGTCCCTCCTCCCTAGGGAGGTGTTCCAGGCATGTCCCACCGGGAGGAGACCCCGGGGAAGACCCAGGACACGCTGGAGAGACTATGTCTCTCGGCTGGCCTGGGAACGCCTCGGACTCCCCTCGGAGGAGCTGGAGGAAGTGTCTGGGGTGAAGGAAGTCTGGGCATCCCTGCTGAGGCTGCTGCCCCCGCGACCCGGGAACGGATAAGCGGCGGACGATGGATGGATGGATGGATGGGTTAGCATTTGGAAAACATCATGGCTTGAGTTTAAATGTAACCTCTCACAACCACCTCCCTTTTTTCTGATTTACCAGCTAAACCCTGGAAAAGAACATAGAAGAAACAAAAGAATATATCCATCCATCCATGCACGCCTCCCTCCCTACTCCCAGGACTGGTTGAGTCCAAAAAAAGCCCCTCAATGAATAAACTAATACACTCAATTTTGTTTTGAGCCCTATTAACGTTGTACCATGTGACCATAGTAAGACAGTACTTTTATAAAACGTACTAATCCTCACATTAACTGCTAAACGTCTCTTTGTGATAAAGACTGTGGGCGAAACACCGAACATACCTGGAGCTGCAGGACGCTGAAGAGTGTCTGCTTCTCTTGGGCAGCCTCTGTGTTTGCTCTCTTATTTGCTGTGCTTGAAGTATCTCACTGAAAAGGCATACTTAATCTGTTTGCAGCTTCTCTGACGGAGTCCTCACTGTCGATAATCTCCTCTGGCATCAGAAGCTCGGATACAGACCTCACGAGGACTCTGGGTAGCCGCTGTAGTGCAGTTTAAGCAGCTACGTGGGCAGCCTCTGTGGGGTGTACACTTGTGAGATATGAAGTGAAAGCATTCCTTTTTTTGGTCAGGGATTATCTATAGATATGAGCTCAGAATATCCTTGTTTGGTTACTGGAAAACAGAAAAGAAAGGACACATTGTTCCCATAAAGCTACCGTTACTGGCACCATGCCGCTGTATCAACAACTGCACCAGGGCCGTACTCGGCCTCAGGGGGGGACTAACGTTTGAAAACATGAATAATTACCAGACATTTGCTGCACTTTTTTTTCCTCCGCTCCTACTTGAAAGATTCAATTTGCTAATTAGACTTTAAACAGCATGCGCATCATTTCACGCTCACTATGACCAATCACATGTTTATTTATCTGTTTTGTTTTCCTGACGATGATGGAGGCCTACAAGCTGATTATCACTTCAGCCCTTTTCCTAAAGCACTTTGTCAAGCTGTGGCCTTCAAAAGAACTTCAAGTTGACTCTGCTACTCGATTAATTCTTCATTCATAACCCCCGAATGTTCATATTGTGGTGTTTGTTACGCATTAGCCACCCTCCGTGTGCTGCCGTGCACTTTATCACAACGTGACAAGTTTAAAACAATCCGGGTACTTAGGCTTTGAATTGGTTCTACATAAAACTGACTCAAAGTCTCTGATTAGTTTATCTAACGAGGTTCCTCGTTATTTCTTTTCCACCGGTCTCGCTTTTGACATCTGTGGCTCATTGTTGATGACTTTAAACTGTTTGTATAATCACAGGGAGACCAAAACCCGCCTGGAAACTTCCAGTGCAGCCGCTCACGCATCCACTCCGAGGCTCTTTGAAAGTAGAACAAAAAAGCAAGGAGTGACTCACTCTGAGTTTGCAGGTATCGACAGAAGGACTTCCTGTCATGAGGCATCTTGTCAATGGGAAACATGAGACTGTAGTGTCTCTAATGAATAGCCTTGTGGCGTAAAAGCTTCCTGTTTGAAGAGCAGGTATTCAGCAGGGGACTGGCTGATTGGCTGACAAGTAACTTGGCACAACGCGACTCTTCTCAAGAACAAGCTTAAATCGCATGACATTACTACTAAAGTCTTGCAGCAGCTCCTGTTTTTTTCGCTCCAATGCCAATTTTGTCGGATGTCATATATGTTTGTCCCTTCTTTTGATAACAAAGGCGATATTCTTTAGAAGACACAGATTTGTTCTATACTTACTTCTTTATAAATACAAAGTATGCATGGCCTTGAGCTATTTATAAAAGGCTTTTAGGTTTCACAGTGAATGGCTGGGCACTTTTTCCACTCTTTCAATGACAGACTTGAAGGATGTTTTCTTGCGAGTAGCTCTGGGCCTCCAAACTGCAGCACTACATGTGCTTGTGCCTCTGAAAAATAAAAAAACAGCCCGTACACAACACATCTATCAAGCCACTGCAGTGTATGAAAAGTATATTGAAGCACAGCTCGCATGACCTTGTTTTTCTGTTTTTGTTTGCCAATTCAGCGATGACCATGGTAGCTACACACAGTCAGCCTCCCGCTTGTTATTATTTGCGAACAGTAGATAAAAAGGAATGTCTATTGATGTTAATTTTTGCTGATTTGAAGTGAAAAGAACTGAAAAAATTTTCAAAACCTGGTCTGTCTGTCAGTATTATAGAGGCGCTGTAAAAATTGTATATCATCAAGTCTAAAATAATATAATGAGGGTAAATTATTTTGCATTTGGAGGCAGTATGCGTGTACAGTATTCTATATTATTATAGTTAATCATAGTAAAGAAGATGTGCTAAATTATTTTGAAAAAACATCTGTCCATCAAAGTCATTAGCAAACCCGTCGCATTAAAAAATACAGAAACTTATGGAGTCACTCATAATAGAAAAATAATCTGATGTTACTGGGCATTGTTGATTGTTGTCACACCTAAAGACCAGAACCACCTCTGACAGGATGTGATTCTGGTTTTGTTCAGGGTGGTTTGGGGTTGTGAATGAACTGTCCGGGTGCTTCTGGTTCTGTCTGAGGTGGTTCTGAACCAAAACCATCTCTGAGAGCTGGGTGTGGGGTTCTGGTTGTGTTCTGGGTAGTTCTAGTTGTGTTCGGAGTCATTCTCAGTGATTCTGGATGTGTTCTGGGTGGTTCTGGTTGTGTCTTAGGTGGTTCTGAACCAGTACCACCTCTAACAGTTGGGTTCTGGGTAGTTCTGTTTGTGTTCGGAGTGGTTCTGTTACTGTTTCAAACCCGCCACCTCCACATTCTGTGCACTATCCATTGCGCCATTGCCGTTCTGTCACTTAGACACTCAGGATCACCTCAGAGTTTCTTTCCTGGTGATGAGCTGGCTGAGTGTGGGCACTGCACACCTGCATCCGTTTATCAATCAACACCAGAGTCTTCAAGTAACCTGCCTTCCTTACACTCTTCACCAGATCATCTCATAGAATCACCTGGCAAGTATCAGTAGAGGCGTAGATGTGTCGTCGTGTATTGTGGAGTAGTTTTCAGGATTTTCGTCCGTTATTCTGACTGCTTGTTTTTGCCTCACTCCAGAGCGGCAGTGCTACCTCTCACCACCGCCACTGGGCTGGATTGTTTGTTTCGCTACTGACCTGAACAAGCCTGGATTGTAACTACTCTTCCTTATTTTTCTGGACAATTAAAATGCCTAGCAGGGCATTAATCCATTCCTGTCTCCTGAGTGTTGCATTGGAGTTCAGAACACAACCCAGCCTTAACAGGTTCTGGTTGTGTTCAGGTGGTTCGGGGTTCTTAATAAACCATACACCCTTTTTGTGTTCTGGGTGGTTTTGGTTGTGTCTGAGGTAGTTTTGGTTGTATTGCATTCAGTCCTATGTTCCCCATAGGAGTGACTAGGTTTTGCCCTGCTACGGTAACAAGTCTCCCAGGAAAGAATAAGGGTTATTTTGGCCCACTTTTGGGCATCTAACGTCGCCACAGTAACACTTTTGATAATACCCACCCTTGCACGATGGAGAAGCAGTTTTGATGTATGCCACACCTAGGTGCATGTTACCATACAGGCCGCAATAACGAGCGAAAACATGTCCGGAAAGACATGTTAGGAAAAGGGAAACCGATCCTACAGATATAATGCCTGATGGTCTGTTTTTTTCTTGTTTCTTCCGGATTTGTTTTTTTTTTCTGCCTTTTTGATATTTTGTCAGGGTGGGTCTTGAAATTGTGTGTTTGGCTTGACGGACAGTTTTTTTTTTTTGTTCCCTGCATTGCAACGTGTGCTGCCACTGGCATGCACATAATGACAATAAAAAAAAAAAAAAATGAATGCAGCAAGCTTGATTGAGTAAAATTACAGTGTCATCGGCATATGTGTGTGTTTTATTTTAATGTTTCTACCTACGTCCATTAAATATTGCTAAACAAAGTAGGACCCCAACCAGAATCCTGCAGGACACCTTAAATTACACCTCCCCAAAAACCCAAAACAAACAAAAAAATCTACAATATTTACACAATTTTATCTTTTAAAAATTGAACTATCAAAATGTTACTGCATAGTTATATGCTGGTCTAGCTTTTATCTCCAAGTTTTGTCTGCTCACTGACTTAAAAACGTTAAAGTACAGTACTTAAGGCATGAGCTATTACACTTCCAAGTTTTTTGTTCACCTAATCACTCAACAGAGTTTGCGTTGTCATCACTGATGCATCCTGAAAAAAATATGCACTTCAAACGGAATTCAAAAATGATCTGTTCGAAATTGCCCTTGCTTTCATCTACCACAACGACCTTGTTTTTCCTAAAGAATGTGCCAGCTCTTAAAACCTATCATTTACTCCAGTTGCGGGACAATGAGATCTGTTCAAACAGGCGCCGCAACAGACCCATTGAGTATGAATAAGAAAACAGGGGGAGCCATTTAGATTGCAACACACTACAATGATAGAAAAATGTTTGAGTTCAATAAACTCTATTCATCCCCTATGGGCACAAAAACAACAGGCATGCTACAGAATACAATGGTGGATTAGCTGTACACTAAAAAAAGAACTGTACCTTCCAATGCAACAATGAAATATGTTGTTCTGACTTGCTGGGAAAAGAGTTAAGTTGTGTAATATGTAAGGGAATGTTAGCTGAATTGCTTGTATCTGATTAAAAACTGGGTTTTTACTGTTTATGCTGAGAGGATTGTACCGGTGGTCCACCTTTTTATTCAGTGACATGCAGAATTACAGCACAGCACTGCAGTTTCCTGCAGCAGGAGCTCAGAGCGTCCCCACTGGAGCATCTTCAGTCAGCCTGCGTTAACGCCGCCGAACACTGGCTGCTGCTACACCAGCGGTCTCGCTGCAGTCTTCTTCGGTTTTATTCATATCAGTCGATGCAGCAACATTAATTTATGCTGAACCCAGACTGTCTCCTTCCTCTGCACACCTCTGCTCTGAATACTCGGTGCAGTTTTGTCTGTTTTGACAATTTCCTCCAGTGTGCCAGGCATATTCGTACATGTTGTATTGATCAGGACTTGTTCCAGCCATTGTTAGATTCTTAAAGAACTTGAGTCGAGTAGTCAATAGCTTCTCCTCTGCATCGCCGTGTGCCTGAGTGTGTGCGGTGCTCCCTGCCTTGCAGGAGTTATTCCAGAGAGATGGAAAAATGATTAATCCGTGGAGCGGATTTTAAGTAAACTACAGTACCCATTATTTTTTCAATGAAGGGTGCGGTGGTGTTGCTCAGTGATGTGTTTCTAGTCTTTGAATAACAATAAAGGAGGAGAAATAAGCTAAAGCTATAATTGGACAGGCGGTGAGTGCTTGTTTGTCTGATCAATTTATGCTGGTCTTATTCTTTTCACTATTTTCACTAGATGTGTTGTTAAGGGAGAGATATATCTATTTCCTTGTCTTGATAAAATGTCCGTGACATGGTTTATGATTTGATCAAAATACCACGGTGTTATAGTACAAAAGCTCCCTTTTCAGCCATATCTTTGCAGCTCTGTTCAAGCTGCCGGTTTTAGGGGACGGGGGTCGGCCAGTGGGGTCTACTCCACCTCTCTGTTCAACAGGGTGTCCCTTAGAAAATGAATCAATCAATCAGTGTTACAGCGTTTTGCCTCCCAATCCAATGCAACATGATGTGGAGATGCAGAAGTGGTGCCTATTATTCCACTCTGAAGTGGGTCTGTGATGTCACAAAACCATGCAAATTTGAAACAACTCATTGAAAACATTTCTTTTTTCAGACTTCCAGGCTGCATCAATCAAAAAGAAAGGGCTGTGCTACAAGGGAGTTTTGGACTTGGCGGTGACTTCAAACCACAAAATAATACTCTGACAAAGAAAATCAGCAGCATGACCAGTCTGACTGCAAGAAACGTTTCGTAATAATTAGCAGAAAAACCGGGAAGAATACGACCAGAGATGACAGAAGACCTGGACTTAATGTAAAATTTGATTGTTGTTTTCGTGCCCAATATATTCTTTGTCATGTATTTCTCATTGTGAGATTTATCCATTGAAGTCTTGGCACTTGGTGATTAAAATAAAAACCGTGCTGTTTCGTTCAGGTTTGCAAAACGCAGGCAGACGGAAACGACAACGACACCACGTGAACAAAGCAGCAGCTCTGGCTGAAAGTTCCCGCTGAGCTCACAAGGAAAGGCTTTCTTTCCCTGCGAAATGTCGCTATTCAAATGACTGAGTTGAAGTGAAGATAGTAATCAAAACATACAAATGAGGCTTTCTTAGCAATTACCGTGCATTTATTCAAAATCTAAACAGATAAATGGTGGCACTAAAAAGCTAAATACAGTTTAATCCCCATGTCTCTTATGAATTCTCACCTGATGAGCTTCGCATCACGTTGACCTTTTTTATGTCACGGGGTATTGTTTTAGATTGCATCATATTTTAAGTAATCCCTGTAATCATCGTCTATTATTTATGTGAATGACAGTGAATGGTATGAGGGCAGATGCGTCTCTTGGAGTGACGGCAGCTCTGAACGCTTCAGAGCAGCATTGTTGTCGAGGGGCTTGATATGATTTTGTGTACCTGATAATTAAGTGCCCGTTCATCTGTCACTTGATGTCTTTTATCTTCACAAGGCTGAGCTGCTTGCGTGCTCTCCAGCAGTTTTCACCCGTCATCTATTTTCAGGTCAGAATGAATCAGCCTCTGCTCGCTTTTTTGTTCATTTTGACACCCGACAAAACTCATCGCCTCCAAGGGAATTGGAGTTGAGGGTCTTGTTTTGTTCTGGCTGTTCTTTCAGGGATGGCCATCAATCAGGTGATCTATTGTGTTAGAGAGAGACCTTTCTCTATTGAATTCATGACTTGCTGCAGAAAAAGCAGACGCTACAAAGGTATTGAAAGTTTTCAGGGTACAGTCTGATATGAGAGCGCCACGGCGGAGATGGTGGGAGGCGGCGGGCCAGCGCTTCATCACAGCCCTGCTGAAAGTTTATTTGTTGAGATGAGGTGATCCCACCGGACACCGACTTGGCTTTGAGGTCAGAATTTGTATTATATGAATATTCTTTCATGATTATGCTACACAGATCATGTTCTGGGTCAGTGATTTAAAAAGAAATTGAATAAATGTCACAGACTCTGGGTCCATATGCATGTGGATTCGTTAAACTGTCCAATGCTTCAGCTCTTATCACACAAAGGCAGTACTGAACCCTCGGATCACTTCCTTTCCGAGGAAAACTCTGGAAATGATCCTTTGTAGAATTGTGTAGAAGAACCAAAGATGTTATTGATGAAAGGGAGATTTGGAGGATATGTTTTGTGCTGAATAAGTATTTGCTCATCAGAACTCGTGTTCTGAATTCTCGTCTTTTATTATGAATGAAAAATGATGAAAAATGCATGTTCTTTTTTACATTTGCAATTTTCATTTCTTTTGATCCACTGCTGAGCAGATTCAGATTACACCTCATCCTTTGTGAAATGGCCCTCCATGTAGCCCAGTTTTGGAGGTTAAAACCAAGGTCAACCACCGGTCCAGTTCCTTCAACGACCACTAGGGACTGGCTCCAAAAGTGGCTTGGTTTCCGTTGTTGGACTCGTGCCAAAAAGTCCACGTTTGCAGCATAAATAAGCAAACTTACAACCTGCTACAAAAATACATTTCACACATCCATGGCAACTGTTTGGTGGGTGACTTTTTTTAATTTGTTTATTTTGTACTTCAGCAGCTGTAATTATCCCAAACAACATATTTATGCATAATTATGGACCTTCTGTGTTAATGACAGACGCCTGCACTCTATCATGTCAAATGGTAGCCATCATCATTTTTGCTACTTGGCTCTTGTGGTGAACTCGACTTCAGATCTGTGAATGAAGACATCACGCTGCCTCATCAACGATAACATGGTCCTATGTGCTGTTACTAGTGTTGAAAGACCGCTGTGACCGGATCTGGGCTGGTCCGGTGCGGGAAGCTGGTGCAGCTGAAGCATGTGCTGCATCCACAGCCCTTCAAATCAAATCAATCTTTATTTGTATAGCGCTTTTCATACAAATAAAAAATGCAACGCAAAGCGCTTTACATAAAACATAAAACGTAATGCCCCCCACCCGCCCCCTCCACACACACACACACACACACACACACACACACACACACACACACACACACACACACAGACAGACGCAAGCACCCTACAGTTCACACTAGTATATGGCTGAGCACTGAGGATCCAGGTGAGGAAACGGTATCAGGGAGCCGTCCACACCAGGAGGTCTCATAACCCTCAACCACAATGGGTTCCTCCACAGAGACCATCCCGGCCCAGACGGATAGAGGAGTCCACACCACAGCGGTGAAGCCGTGGTGCAGAGCTCCACAACCATCCAGGCCAGAACCACCCCCAGGACGACCCCCTGCAGGCCAGAGTCACTCCCAGCATGGAGGCTCCCCATGAGGAAACACTGGAGCTAAAAGCTACAAGAAAGCAGGATAAGATAGGCTATGAGGTTAAAAAACACGCTGAAGGAGTTTAAAAGTATAACACAAAATCCTAAAAGTAGGTCTAGAAAGCAAGACCTGCTAAAACAAGCATAAGAAAAACTTAAAACAATAAGACCTGGGTTAAAACAACAAGAACAGCTAGTTAAAACAAGGGTATACAAGAAAGACTAAAAGGAATCAGTTAAAAGCCAATTTAATAAGGTGAGTCTTGAGCCTGCTTTTAAAAACATCAAGTCTCTGCGGCCCTGAGTTTCTCCAGCAGGCTATTCCACAGACGTAGTAATGAAATGATGCCTCACCGTGGGTTATGGTCAGGGGTGCACACAGGCCTGTACTCGAGGGCCAGTCTACTGCACATTTTAGATGTTTCCCTGCCTCAACACAACCCTGATAGACAAGGCTGTGTCACCAGAGTTGTGTAAACCTTGATGACATGTTGATGACGCCCAGTGATTAGAATCAGGTGTGTTGAAGACAGGGAAACATCTAAAACATGCAGTAGACTAGCCCTCGAGTACCGGCTTGTGTGCACCGCTGGTTATGGTTCTAACTTTGGGAAGGATTAAAAGGCCGGTGCCGGAGGACCTCAGGTTCCGCAAGGGTTTAAGTAGAAGGTAAAAGCAGATCAGACAGATAAGAAGGCCCGAGACCGTTAAGAGATTTAAAAACTAATAAGAGAACCTTAAAATCAATCCTGAAGCACACAAGGAGCCAATGCAGTGATTCTAAAACTGGTGTAATGTGAGCACGCCTTCTGGTCGCCCGCCATCAGCACACGTGCAGCTGAGTTTTGTAGTAATTGGAGAATACCTTCACCAGTAACATCTCCAGAAGATCTCCATCCCACTCAATCCGCCGGTTCTTGGTCCATATTCTGTAGCAACATCTGAGATGAAGCTGGACGGGCGGAGAGAGCGGTTAAAACTTGTGGCCAGAGTCAGCCCCTGCCAAGATGGTGTCAAGCCGAGCCCCGGCCATCCAGAACCCTGTCGGGATTGTTTGATTGTGAAACGAAAGAGGATATTTGTGGAAAGTCTTACGTGGCAAAGAACACAGAAGTACTATTAGAAGTAAAAACATGAATTATCCAGCAGCACTACGTTTTGTTAATCATCCAATTTCCTCTCCTCGATATATTGGGATTGAAAGAGTATCTCCGCGTCCAAGATGAGTTAAGTTATATGTTTATTTTAAAAGAGAGCGCACTACTGCATCTATCATCTGAAATCTGTCACACCACAAGGTCTAAATATAAACTTTGATTTGAAATGTTTTTTCGTTTCTTTTCTTTTAAAAAAAGGATCCTCATGAAATATTTCAGAAAAAGTTATTCCACAGCAGTTTATATGCTCTGTGTCTTATTGCAGGAGCAGATTTGTATTTTATAAGATGTTTAACAGACTCTTGATTGGAGAGATTCTTTACAACCTCGCTGAAAGGTAATGAGTAATTGTCATCAGGCGTGTGATTGAGCTTCGGCGCCAAACTGAGCTACTGGTTCGATGGTCCAAACAAAGCAAAACAATCTGCCCAGATAATTTGGCTTTTTCCAGTAATTGGAAAGAAAAGAAACATCTAACATATAACATAAAACTTTGGGGGGAAAACTCAATGCCAGTCGCTCGCAAGAGTACAATAGTGGTTTTTGTTGCAGTTGTTTAATCAGCCTGTAGCTAATGTTTGCAAACATATTAAAAGAAGATTGCAGAAAAATGAGCGTTCTCCAATAGAGTCGGTTAAACGTCAGCGGGGCTGGAGTGAAAGGAGAACAGCAGAGAGGTTCTGGATTTAACCGGTGTCGGCTGATTGATGACACCGGTTGCGCTGTGTGAACGTGAGTGAACTTCTTGCGTAAAAGAGTGCGGAGCGACTGGGGAAGGAGTTGGTACATGCAGGTCTTAATTTGCTGGCATTGTCAGTCAGGGCCCGTGTTCGTCAGGCCGGGAGCAGCCAGACGGAGCGCAAACAAAGAGTAGGCTCTGTTTACAGAGTCACGGGTGGAAGGAGAGCGAGGAACAAAACAGTGATTCGGGCTACGTTTTGACTGATTGTGTCATTTCTGAGGCTGCATTAAGAAAAAAATATGAGTTTTTAGTTTAGTGGTCCATGAAACCTGGATTCCTCAGCACCATTTAGCGACCCGGCGGCGCTAATGGTTGCCTGTTCAGACATACCTCTGTTCACTACTAAAACATGCAAATGCTCATGGAAACAGATCAAACAGATCATACATCCAGAAACAGAGTAGACACTTCTTTTTTTAACCTCTTGGTTGAACAGTATGAACCATTTCAATGCTTCAAATGTTGTGCTTTTGTTGCAACTTAACCCGCAAACCTTGTCTGCAGAGTGGCTCGTTCACTTGTTTTCCAGATTGCTAGAGTGGCAATTGTCACACATCGTCTTCATTAGCATGAGCTATATCGCTTTCATGTGAGCACTGGGATGCCAGTGACAAGCCAGCAGCAGTTTCACAGAGTAGGCAGCATAGACAGCTTTTTTTTTTTTTGCTGAGAATGTATTGATTTCTCACTGTGCATTTCTCGCCTCTAGGTATTTGTTTTATCAGCCGCATGCTTATATCTTTCTGAGGTTTTTTCCTTTTCATTAAAATTCTGTTTGAGTTCTTTTCCTAGTGGTTTTCACGCTGCACCATAATTACCAAGGTCCCTCAAAATGACAGCAGCCTGCGTCTCTGGCGATGTGATGCTTGTTAGGCTGATGCAGAAATATGGTTCGGGCTCTGCCTTTCGCACATGCATCCGTGTGGCTCTTGAAATTATAAAAAAAATGCAATATGCTCAATATGCTCCCCCCCCTAAAAAAAAAAACCAGGCCAGTGTGGCTCCCACATAGAGTCTGCAGCCAGGTCTCTTGTGGAACGGTTTTGTCAGCTGTGTGGTGTAGGAGTGGGCGATGACATGCTACTACAGCTGTCTCTTATGAGTCATGACAGGCAAACACTGAGGCTCAACCATGCTTATTAATTTCACTGGACAAGGCTTGATTGGAACAGTTGTAGCCTGGATGACACCAGGAACTGATTATTCAAATAAGAAAATAACTGCATTTTCTGTACCGCATTTACTGTTAATTTAAAAAAAAAAATAGCCCTGACTGTAGTGAAGAGCTGGGGATGTTTCTCCATAAATGGTGTCTGATATTGAACATTTCTACCCCGGTCACATACGCAGGCCTTATGCTTCCACGTCCAACCGATAACATGTCCACTGTTGCTGCAGTCGCTGCAGCCTAACCGGGGTGTTGTCAAACACGGGTTTTATTCAGCCAAAAGGCAAGGCAAGGCAAGGTTATTCATATAACACAATTCAACAACAAGGGGATTCAAAGTGCTTTACAGAGACATTAAAACATCACATAAATAAAAAGCATGATTTAAAATTTAAAGAAAAAAGAACAATAGATAAAAACATATGGTAAAACATGATCAAGTTTTGAAACTCGGGTTTAAAAGTAGCAGATTTGGAGCTTTATTCAAATGCAGCTGAGAACAGGTGTGTCTTCAACCTGGATTTAAATAAAGCTGATCTGGATTTAAGTAACGCTGATCTGAAGCCTGCTGGGAGTTATGTCTGGAACTGACTCTGGGAACTGATAAACCAGATCCAGATGACCTGAGGGGTCTGGAAGGTTCATACTGGGTCAGAAGGTCCCTGATGTATTCTGGTCCTGGACCATTCAGAGCTTTATAGAATCAGAACTTTAAAGTCTATCCTCTGACAGGCAGCCGGTGTAAAGACCTCGGTGCTGGACCGATGTGGTCCACTTTTTAGGTCTTAGTGAGGAGCAGCAGAGTTCTGAATGAGCTGCAGTTGTATAAGGTAGACCTGTAAAGATGCTGTTACAATAATCAAGCTGCTAAAGATGGATGCATTGACTAGTTTCTCCAGGTCCTGCTGAGACATCAGATCTTTTATCCTTGAAATATAGGCTGACTTTGTTATTGCCTTAATGCGTTTTTCCAAATGCAAGTTTTTCTGGACTGGTTCTAAGACGAAAAGACGATCCCAGACCACTATGACCCTCAACTGGCTAACAATCCCCTGGGACTCTCAGACATCAGTCCAGGTAAAGTTAGCCAATCTGAAAGGGTGATTAACTTGGACTAACCTTTGAACCCTGTAAAATGTATTCATACAGCTTAACCTCATTCAGACATGGGGTCACATTTAAGATATTTTTTACACAATAAAAACATTAAACTTAATACATGAAAGAAAATAGTATAGAAATATCCAATTAATGTTTGTTCTTGCTTCAGAGTTGGAGATTTTAACTTCAGGGTCAGTGGAGATATATTCACATAAACAACTTCTTTGATCTTAGCTGGATGTAATGCATTGTGTCCGTCTCCCAAGAAGTGTGATGATGCTTCAGGTTGGCAATCAATGCAATTGCTCCAACTTATTTGCTCTCGATTTCCTACACTGGCTTGAAATTATGAAGAATAAGGAAAAGCAGGAATTACAAAGAGAAATGTTGCTGTGATGTCAGTAAAAGTTACTCTTACTCAACAATGATCAACTCTAACATAAGAAATGCTTCATTTGACATTTTTTTTTACATAAAGAAAGAAACCAAATGGAGGCTCAGCATTACAAATAATAAATAAATTGCCCATAACACCGTTTAGCATTTGGTGCAAACTAACCAGCGACCATCTAAGGGTTGAATGTGGAAGTAAGATTCGTTCTAGTTCCTTGCTCGACACCTGGAGGCTGGATCCAGAGGCAAGTTAATCTCCCGTGATAAAACCTCCAACTTCAGAGCAGAAATAAGCAAATTTACAGCCTGGTTCAAAACCCGTCTCGTTCTCAACCCTTTGATTTCACATCCATGACAGCTCCGAGAGGGGTGACCTTCGTTGGTACCGTGTCGGGGGGGATTTATATGAAAACAATGTCCACTTGTGAAAAGCTGAACCGTCCTCTGATCAGAGCAACGGTTCCCCCGAAACCAAATGCATGTGAGAGAAGAGATCAACAGCTAAATAACCGATCAATGTCATTTAGAGTTGTGCATCCTTATTGGGTAAAAGTTATTTCAAACAGTTGTGAAGTTTGTTTTGTTCATGAAACTAAATAAAACTTGAATCTTCTTGACCAATTACGTTTAATAGCGATAAATGTGGAAAAACTCGAAACTTTTCATTTATATCTGCCTTCCGTGTTGTCAGAGCTGTCTCGTAATAAAGTCCCAGACACAACCACCTTGCACTTTCTAAATAATAATACTACACATGCCCGTCAGGAACCCTGGAACAAACATGAGCGTCATCAGAAGTGCTTTGGATGATTGTGAACCATTTGAAAATGTTATTTGAGGTGTGTTTTGAGTGTCCGTCCGCTACATGAAGGAGCAGTTTCTCCCCTACGATGCAACCAGCCACGACGAGGCAATCAAAAATATTCTGAGTCGACTTCCAAGGCGCTGATAAATCCTTTATGATTTTAGCTAAGTCCAAAATAAATGAGAAACGGCTTTGAGTGTTGGCTTGATTGACAGATGTCTCTGCAATCACAGGTAGCTACTCCAGCCTCCTCTTTGCTGACTGAATTTGTATTTTCCACTTTCTCCTGTCACTGCAAAAAAAAACGTTTCTTGAAGGGTAAAATTGAACCTTCAAAACATTTTTTGACGCCGCACGCTCTGCTAACGTGATTTCCTGCAGTCAGAGAGAACATGATGGCGCAAAAAGAGGAAGATTTCAGCCACCAGAGTAATAACTGATTTGAGTCCAGGGCGAGATTAAAGGAAAGGTTCTCCTTTGAGACTTGAGAGAGGGAGATTTTTGTCTCTGCCGATACCCTCGAGAGGCTCTGCAGAAAAAAAAAAAGAAAAAAAAAAAAAGAGGTTCATGTGCCACTCAATTATCTATTTCCCTTCAAGCATTCTCTTTGAGGATGAAATTATACAGAATGGATGTGAATGAGTGTTTGACACTGTGATGTGGGGCTGGCCACGAGAGGCACTTTCAATTTGGTCAGCCTAATAGATCCCATATGTCCGGGCAATGTTTTTATTTTCACTCAGCGGACTTTTGGATGGAAAAATTAAGATTAAAGCAGAAAACGGCGCACCCGGAGAAGAACATTTTATTTTTCCATCCGTTGCAATTAATTTCCCATTAAAAAAGTGCTCCTAATTCTTTTCTCGTCCGTGTTTTCCTGCCACCTTCTCCCGGGCTTGATCCCGCTGACCAGCAACATTGTTCTTGCTTCTGGTAAAGCCATCAGTGATGCTGCTGTTATGGCCTGACTCTGGAGTCCTCGCGGAGGGGTTTAGCTGTGTGCTCCGTGCTTCACCAGATCAGGTTTCCAGTGTCTCCCACCCCCTCTCTGGCTCTCCCTCCGGCCCAGTTGCCTGGCGAAGCATTCATGATTAAATGTGAGACACGAGCCATCCTGCCAAGAGAAAGCAGGAGGAGGGGCTGCAGGCTTTTGGATGACCACAGTTTGGAATTTCTTCGCTGTTTGTCATACACTCGGAGTAAAATGAAAGCAGATGTAGGAGCAGAGGGAGAGGGCAAGGGAGGGAGAGAGAGAGAGACAGAGGCGAGCATCAAAAACACGAGCTCTCTTTGGCACGAGATACCATAGGAATACATCTAAAGCATATTTACAAAGAAATATACTCTATAGAGAGCAAACAGCCGAGTCGGGTTTTAACTATACAAACATTCCTCACGAGGTACAAACAGCTTTATTGGCTGAACTAAACCGCTGTGGGTTGGGCTCAGAAAACCACCCTCTTTCTGGCTAACGAGCCAAGTTACATTAAATCTCCCACTAATATTATAATTACTAGGAAGACGTGGAGTCATGTTAGCTGTGCTGGCAAGACAGCGATGTGGAATGTTAGCAGGATTGCTCAAACTAAGAGAACCCTCAACGATTCATCTGTCAGTGTTGCAATCTCAGCTCTGCAGCGTCTGCAGCGTCTGCAGCGTCTCCTGGGTCGGTTTCATCTGAGAATATCTCTGGATGTTCCTCAAACCCTTTTCTGACACAGGTCGGGACAGAAAGGACTGATTAAGTGCAGTGAATGTAAGGGATAGAGAGCGCAGCAACGTCTGCTTCGTTGCCATTTCTGGTTCCAGCCCACTGGTTTTAGGAACAACTGATACAGAGAGCGGCGTCCAGGAGTACAGTCAATCCCCTACTTACAGGAACAGATTATCAGCTGACAGGCCGTTTGGAAGTCCATTTTGTCCCGAAGTTAAGCATTTGTAGTGTACTGGATTAGTTTCTTAGGGTAACTCTAGATTTGGACCAATAAACAACACTTTTCAGTCATTTTTTAATCATCCTCAGATGGAGGATGAGAGGATGCTGACTTCACAGTGGTAAATGGCATCAGGTCCTGTTGTTATGACCCTTCTTTTTTCTGTTCATAGATGTCATGGACATCCTGGTCCCAAACTCAGACAAATGGGGAGAGTTGTGTCAAGTACGACGGAGTATTAGGGCCAAACAAAAAAACAAAAAAAGGAAATTACGAGAATAAAGTCATAATGTAATGAGAATAAAGTCGTAAAATTACGAGAATAAAGTCATAATATTACGAGAATAAAGTCGTAAAATCACGAGAATAAAGTCATAATATTATGAGAATAAAGTCGTAATATATTATAAATATATAAATATAACTTCACAAGATGCTCAATATTCCTCATTTTAACACAGGGAGAAGAAGCTCTTCCTGTTAGAGTTCTCATAAATTATATTCTCATAATATTACGAGTTTATTCTCGCAACATTACGACTTTATTCTCGTAATGTTACGACTTTATTCTCGTAATGTTACGACTTTATTCTCGTAATGTTACGACTTTATTCTCATAATTTTACGACTTTATTCTCGTAATATTACGACTTTATTCTCATAATATTACGACTTTATTCTCATAATATTATGACTTTATTCTATTACGACTTTATTCTCGCAACATTACGACTTTATTCTCGTAATTTTACGACTTTATTCTCATTATATTATGACTTTATTCTCGTAATTTCCAATTTTTTTTGTCTTAGTTTGGCCCTAATACTCCGTCGTATGTCAAGAGGGACATCGAAATTTAAAGAAAAAAACTATGCTATGCTATGGTGACCCCTAAAAGGGAAAAAAGCGGAAATAAGTTTCTATCTTTATGCGCTAATTTGAACTGAAGTGGAGCTTTGCTCATATCCATGTAAGTTCATACCTTGAAAGTCTCTAATAAAACCCAAAGTAGAGCAGAAACATGACAGGAATTACTTTCTGGTTACAAAGATCTCTCTGAAGCGTCACACTGGTCCAAATTTGCTTGTTTCGAAAAGAAACTGATCCACATCCACACTATTGTTTCAGCTCCGTGGTTGTATAAAAATAACCTTCTGTTCCTCTTGTAGTAGCTTTCCCACTGAGAATGGAGCTATGTGGTTTTATTAAATGGAGACTCTAACGTCAGCAGTGATTCATCTCCACGTCGTGGTCTACACTGGTGTTAAGTTGCATTTGTGTGTGTTTTTTTCCGTGTTTCCATCTTTGTCTCTCCACACATTAGACTGCAACAGTTTATTATTATATTTTTCAGTTTTGCAGACTCGAATTAACCGGAAGGGTGTGTGGATGACAGCTGTACCCGTAACATAAGTTTCACTTTTAAAAGCATAATGTATTTATGTGAATAGAGCCAAGGTCCCCCCACGCACCAGGGGAGTTTAGGCCTGGCTTTTGAGCCCGGTTTGTCCTCACAGCGGTTGTGGTGGTCCGATTGGAAGCTCATCGCAACCTTATCTGCTTATCTGCCCAAACAATCCTCAAGCTTGTGGTTTCAATAAGATTATTTGACTTCACGTTGGATTACTTCAAACATGGACTATAGATAAAGGAGAACAGCCTGTTGAATACTGGAATGTCTCTATAACATGTCCTTCAAGATGTATCACAACACAACCGTGTTTTCCCTCTGAGGTCAAGTTTGATCCAACCAGCTTTTGTGGGATCACTGGGAAATCATTACTACAACCGTACAGCTGAATCTTCCACTGTGTGTGTTTTAAAGATTGATATATTTTAAATGCATCAGTGCCATTCTCATGTCTGTGGTCTCCCTAAAGTTTTTCCAAATCGGTCAAGATTTAAAAACCGCCTGGTGCGTATAGCCGGCTTACGGTGTACAGTACATCATGCAGGAACATTTCCTTTGAAAATGATAGAGAAGAGAGGGATGAGAAGCAGTGGTGTTTGCTTTCATCAGGTGAACATAAACATGACTGAATGCGACTCTCGTGGCTAAAAACACTCATTAATTTACATAATGTGCATACAGAAGTACATTTGGGACCACGTTGACTGGATGACGCTCCACCCTCGCCAGCTTGTTAGTCAGCGACAGCACTTATTTAATTGGTTCTGAAATGGATAACGGTAAATTAATTGGTTTTTAAAATAAAAATGCAACACATTTTTAGTACAGTTTGTAAGCAAACTCAAAATGTAATGACATTTGTTAAAGAGGTCAAAGAAAGAGCCTGTCGGGTGGTGCAGTGGGTTAAGCAAGCGGCTCATATACTGAGGCTACAGTCCTCCTGCAGCAGTCGCAGGTTTGAATCCCAGCCTGCCCACCTTTGCTGCATGTCATCCCCGTTCTCTCTCTCTACCCCCTTCCTGCCTGCAACTTCAATAAAGGGCTACTAGAGCCCAAAAAAATCTTTAAAAAAAAAGAAAGAGCCTGTCTAATTTTGCATTTCTCACTTCAAAAGCGCTTTACTTCCCTCTCAGAGAAAAACTACAGATTCATGCCCATCGAGTTGTAGCTCAACCAGAGCGTGGTTATAATTTCTACCCTATTAAGTACATAAGTACATAAAAAGGAGAGGAAAAAAACACGGTTAATGAAGTAACACCACCTGCAGGAGCCTGGAAGTTGGGGCTGGCAGTGATTGGGAAAAATGAGTTTCACGTTGCGCTACTTTCTGCCATCCGAGCCATTTGTGCAAATGCTCGTAGGTTGGTTTCGCTTTAGGTCCGATTTTATTACATCTGCCCCGACAACTCCAGATGCTGCGTCCACTGAACCCAGCAGATCTCTCTCAGTACATCCTTTATTGTTGGGAAAACAACCGCATGGCCACAAGGCTGATTAATTAATTAGTTCAACTGTCTCAATTTGTTAAGTTTCAGAGTTGGAGCTTTGTTGAGATTCTCTTACTTTCATTTGAACTTAAAGGAGCATGAGGCTCCTTTTAAGAAATGAGACTCTCTAGCGCCACCCTTCACCACGACGGCTGTCGGGGGTACTGCAGCCAACAGTGAAGCCGGCACGGGAGAACGGGGAGAACGTGCATGCAGCGTCATGTGACGTCACATCCGCAGGACAGCGCGGGAAATTCGGGACCGAATTGCAGCACATTTTGCAGCACACAGCCTGTTCAAGGCAACGGAGAGATACACAAGAGGGCTCATTCTTTTTGGTTTGGAACGCTTCATCTGACATTATTACTACAAAACTTAAAATGTATACAGATTTTTTTCATAAATCCTGCCACAATCCGGCCTCAAGCTCCTTTAACACTGGAAATAAATCTGTCTTTTATAAGTCTTTCACTCACGGTTTGGTCCAGGTTTGGTGCATTTAGCAGAATTCTGTTGCGGCTCTTTTTCCGAACCCTAATAATGAACATTAAAATTAAGGTACTCAGAGACAAGAACGTAAGAGACGGCAGAGGTTACGTTCTGAGACAGTTTGGTGGAAAAATTTTAAATTTCCATATATGGATGAGGTTTTTCGGAAATATTACCGATTTATTTCGTCTGTCTTACCAGAAAGTGTGTGTTAGGACAAATCGATGGTGAACGGTGGGTTGGATAGAGCTCTAGCTTGCCCCTCTACTTTGATATTGTACCGCCGTCTCTCCCCTTTCATTAAGATATAAGCGTGTTTGAACATGTTACAGCTCTACAACCACTGCGCACGTTGATGTGTGACGGATGCATAAAAGGCCTACACACCAAGGAACATCTAAACCTCCAGGATGCTTTACAGTTTCATGCACCAAGTGCATGTTCTGGAGCAGGGAGGGGGCAACTCCTGGCCCTCGAGGGCCGTGTCCTGCACATCTTAGATGCGTCCCTGCTTAAACACAACCCTGATTAGACATGGCTGTGTCATTACCAGACTTGTGTATCCCTTGATGACTATTGATCACGACTTTTAATTGGAATCAGGTGTGTTGAAGCAGAGGAGCATTTAAAATGTGCAGGATACGGCCCTCGAGGGCCAGGACTGGGCTGGAGTTAAGGGTTCTTCACTGCCTCCTTTTAAAGTGGCCGTATTATGCTTTCACATGCTTTTTTTTGGGCTTATCAGTGTTGTGATGAATGCTCACTTAAGATGTCAGTGCAGGCTTTTAAAAAAAGATGAATGGATGCTGTAGTATACCTATGCTCTCTTAGCTCAGCTCAGGAGTTTGTGTAGACTTTCAGATTGTTTGTCTCTCTTAGATGTCAGCAGTTATTTTGAAGGCATGCATTAACAACTGCACGGCAGTTCAACGTAGCAACTAATGCCGCGTTCCATTTGTCCTCGGAAGTCGGAATTTCCCAGTTCCCAGTCGGAATTTTCAACTGGAACACCCCTCGAAGTGGGATTTCCTACTGGGAAAGTGGGAGAAGCTTCACCACCCCCGAGTTACCATTCAAAGATGGCTGCCATTCCCAGTTCCCAGTTCCGATTTCCGAGGTAAATGGAACGCGGCATAAGCATTTTGCTTGTGTTTCCAAGATGCCTCCAAAAAAGTGTAACTTTTAAGGGAAAGGTTGGTCCGACCGTGGCTCAGTGAATGCGGTCTGGGTTTTCCAGGCCAACACAAATGCAGATATTTCTCTAAATCTTGTTTTTTACAGCGTCTCTCTTGTTTCCATCAGCTTTTTGTGAAGATATTTTAAGTACCGTGACAATATATGCCAAGTCTCACACATGCTTCAAGCTAGGCTAACAAATAATACAAAATCAATAAAATGAGTCAGATTTGCTGCTGATCCTCCCAAACGAGCCGGGATTATTGGCAGCTTCTCCATATGTTTCTTTTCCCTTTCCGTCAGAAGCCGTTTGGTGACGGCGTCGTTAGCTTCTCAAACACGTCTGGAGGGATCTGAAGTGTTGAGATCATTTACAGGAAATGCTGAACATGTAGCACAGATAATGAGTCGTGTTGAAAATGTGTCTACCTGACGAGCAGCGAGACATTTCCATTTCCATGAGCCATTAGCGCTGCCCATTGGCAAGCCTCTTGGAAGTCCACCAGTTACAAAGCACTCGAGCCAAATCCACTAGTTTTCAGGAAGGACTTGTCCTTGTGATTCTCGGCCTTTTGTAGTTCTGAAGTAATTGCAGCGTTTTGAGTTACGATAGTGCAAAAACCTGCTCTGAGATTAAAACTACATGGCTAAAAAAAAAAAAGAAAAATGCCTGGTTTAATAAATGTAACATTCAGGGCACCCTTACTTTTTAACCACGCTGTGATTAAAACACTTGATGTGGAGAAACAAAAAGCAAAAAAACTCCAGCATAAAAAACACAAACGAGCGCTTTGAGATTCTTTATTTTGCAGATTTCTATGTTTCAGCTCCAGTAACTGATTGCGGGGTTGCATTGCTCATGGTTTGATGTTCCTGTCTTGGAAGTTAAAGGATGATTTTAGTTGCCCTTCACAAGCATTGTCTTCCAAGCCCGTTTCATTCTGTCGGCGGTCTTGAGAACATAATTACATTTTGAACACAAATTGTGCCATTGTCTCCCTTGTTCTTTGTCACTTGTTCTCAAAACACGTGCTATTGTTTCTATAGACGCTGTGGAACAAAAAGGGAAAACTTCAATTAAAAACGTGCATGTTTAAACTCGAAGTGGCAGGCGGCGCATTTGTGCTCGTGCAGTGTTTTCTGTTAAGCTGCGCATTGTGTGGCCTGGAATACATTCTGCAAAAAAAGAAGAAAAAACATCTGATGTTATTGTTGTTGAGACTTAAGGGAAGAGAGACCAAGTGGAAGAATTGTTAGAGACACAAAGAAATAGAACAAGCAGTGTTTTCTGATTGGGGCATTTGATCCAGGTCGAGCTGCGGTTTAATCATAGTAACTGTAGAAAGCCACTGTTGGTGGTTGTTGCGTAAAAAAAGAGGTGGCTGTGCACTTCTTCTCTCTCAGCCCTAATTCAATTGAAGAATAAATGAGTTCTGTTGGTAATTTGGAGATAACCTGTGCAGTGGCTGAGCTTTAAGGAAGATAAGAGACGACACAGAGACGAAGACAAGAAAACGAGACAATTTTTCACCCTGCCGATGCTGAATCAAACTTTTTCCTAGTCGGCCCAGAACTTTAATTAAAGCCCCACACTTACATGCACGTCGCACACACAGGTTCACAGAATGGTGCTCAGGCGGTCGCTCATCCGCCAGATAATCCAAGAGGAGCAGCCAGGTTGTTTGGAGGAGATCAGTAGGCGGTGAGCGGTGAGCCTAATTGGAACATACTGTAGCTCCTCGATCTGTTCTTCTGTTGGGATTAATCAGCAAGGTGGCATCGGAGAGTCAACGGCTCTGCGAGTCGTGAAACCCAGAGGTGCAGCGGAGGCTTTCAAAGGGTCGGCTAGCTCGCTGCACAAAGGCGCGCTTCCTCGATTGGTTTGCCTTTCTTTGAGGGGCATTAATGTAGATCTCAGGACGCTCTTGAGGTTTCCCAGAGCAAACAAACAATATGAAAACTATCCACAATAATTGTAACTTTTGTCTTTTTGTTTGTTTTTGCATTTGTTGCATTAGCATCGCTGTTTTGAAGAGAAAGCACGACAGTTGTGGCCAAAGGTTTTGGCAGTGAGGCGATGTGGTTTCTGCAATCTTCGCTGCCTCGGTACTCTGAGAGTTCACATGCCTTCGCGGTTAACCGAGGAACACGTTTAAGTCTTATTGGTGGGCTTACATTGTTAAAAAGAACAAACTGGGCAGCACAAGATGGGTGCAGCGTTATTTTCCACAATGACGCCCCCCTTTCCTGCTGTTTGGGATGTCTGGAAAATCGATTGTGGACGGATGTAAAGGTGAACACCACCATGTGTCCTGTATCGGGGCAGCAGGGAAACATCCAGTCATGAGTGAGGTCGTCTCTTGTGGTTCAGTTACAGTTCTCCCCATAAATTCAACCATGAAAACATGGGGGGGGCAACTTCTTCCAGCCATATCCAGGAGCAATTTGGTGATGTTCCATTCGGTTTTCAGCATGAGTGACATCATGTCACAGGACAAAAGTGAGGTGGATCCCTGCCCCTGTCCTAGGGTTGCCACCTTTCAGAAATAGAAATAAGGGATGCCCTGATTTCAGCAGCGCAGGAGCCAAAAAAAAAAGCCCCAAAACTTCTAAACTGAATAAAAATGTGTTTATTTTATATGAAAAAACTAAATGCTTTGATTTAAAGTTTAAAGTGTTTTAATAGCATTGAACTAGCATGACTGTACAGACAGACAACCATACTAGCAACTGAAATATCCTCCTATGCTACGTATGTCCATATAAGCCCAGATGTATAATATAGCCTACAGGTGAAGAATATGGTGTAAAAGTTAATTTATTTCAATAATTCAACTAGAATATGGTGTAAAGGTTAATTTATTTCAATAATTCAACTAGAATATGGTGTAAAAGTTAATTTATTTCAATAATTCAACTAGAATATGGTGTAAAAGTTAATTTATTTCAATAATTCAACTAGAATATGGTGTAAAAGTTAATGAAAATACGGTAACATTTTTTTCTCAAATAAAGGACAATTCCGTATTTTACGGGACGGGTGGCAACCCTACCCTGTCCCCCTGCCGACCTGCTCCATCCGAACAAAGTGGGTGGATGAGCAGGAAAAGGCAACTGTGATCAACTTTGGGCCCCAAAAAAGGACGAGCAGAGCCCCATCAGTCTGGACCTGGCGTCCGAAACGGAACCAATTAACTCTTCAAATAAATCTGATGTACTCTCCGATAAAAGTCCCTGAAACCAGTGAAATGCTTCTAAATGATCTTCAGTTTACCGTTGGAAAAACTTGCTCGAAGGCCTTTTATTTAGGTATTTTTATTACCTCACGGCCAAGCGGAGAGGACTAGATTAATGGGTGGATGTGAAGAAGAAGAAGGAAGATTGCATTTCTGAACTAAAACCCTGTGCGGTTGCCACATCGGACGATTTGTCTCCTGGGACGTGATTTTCTGTTTCTTCGTGTAAACAGAAACCAAAATAACGACAGAAAGGAACACAGTCTAATAGGATTCTGTGAAACTGTCACAAAAAGGAGTGTTTACCGACTTAAAAGGCAAGAAAGACAAAGTCGAAATTCTACCTTGTCTACTGTCGTTCCCAATAGGTTAATTAGTTGAAATTTCCTTTTAAAAGCTGTTTTTCTTAAATGTCGGTTTTGATTCCGGTTTAGTTAAATTTAGGCTTTTTTTAAAAAAAAAACACTCAGTTAAGGTTAATGGTAATGTTTTGCTTTTTGAATGTTAAAATATGTTTTTTCTTCTGCTGGTTTTACCGACTGATGAGTCCGACCACGTCTATAAAAACACACAAATGCGGTGGAAACACAGAATCACATCTGACTCAAGGTAGTCTCTGGAAAAAGGAAAAAAAACAAACTATGATTTTTGTTCATTTTCTTGGGGAAATGGTGTTTCGGCAACAGGAGCCACGGTTCATTTCAGTCCTCAAATCATGTGAATTTTTAAATTTGACCGAAAACATGGCAAATGTATCGGAAAGACAATTTAGCTGATTGTCAGCCTGAAGCAACCCTGACTCCGACCAACTATCTACAAACCAGATGAATCAATGATGACTGAATTATAATACAAGGAGATATATAAACAGTTGCTTGGCATTAGAGTCTCTGTTTTTGTGTCACTGTTAGGGTTAAAAATTGATTACAAATTAGTTGTGATTGGTGCAGTATTTAATCTTTTTACCTCGTCCGTGTGAAAATGTTTTAATCCCTGTGAAAACAGCGTTAATTTGGATCTGAGAAGGCCGGCTTTCTCTCTGTTTTAATAAGTCTATTTAAAGAAGCATTACTGTCATGACAACCGACCTCCAAAACTGGATCGACTGGATCGTGCGTCCATCTGGTTCTGCGAACGCGCCGCCCCCGGCCCGGCGTCCTCGCCTCCAATCCTCCTTGAAATTGCACCGTTGCAGCTCCACTGGAAGCGAACAAAGAAACATTTGCTTGCAAATGACGCTGGTAAACCTCCACATGGAAGCACTTTGTGGACGGGGCCATTTGGCTCACTGTCTCCAGATCGGGCCGCCCCCCACCCCGGCCCCCCCGGCCCCCCCGGCCCCCCCGCCCTGATTCACGCGCGGTTACCAGTCAGAGAGCCACTTAGCAGCTGTGTTTCTCATCCTCCTCCGAGTGCAGCGTCATGGTTGGTGGCAGCATCTTCATCTGTAATTAATGTAGTGTCAGGTTGTGAAAAGTCCCACTACACATACATCTTAATGTCTGCTGGGATGTTTACCGGCATCTATTTCAGCAACTAGCACATCTTGAAAGTGAAACTAGCCCTTTTTTCCGAGCCTCCGTTCACTCGGGATGGAGTTGAGTGAACGGCTTCAAGGATTGAGGGTTAAGGTTACGCGCGTTTGCTTTGGACCGGAGGATGAAGCGAGTCCTAATGAAGTATGTTTATGCTGGGTCATATTTACATCTGTTATATTGTTTAACTTTCCCTGCTCCCCTTTTCTATTCTTTTGTTCTTCCATCTCTTCTGCTTCAAGTCGGCGGTTTCCAAAAGCAACAAAAATGAGGCCAAAGAATGCAAATGTGTAAATATTTCAGCCTCCTACAATGTCGGTGTCAGTTCAGTTGTGTGCAGGCTCGCGATTATTCTTGAAAGTGAACTGCATTTATGTCAAAACAATAACAACTCTGCCCTCTTACGATGATCTAAAGTTTCAGCTCAGCCAGGGGTAACTGCTACAGTGATGTAGAGCAGAAAAGAAAACAAAGGAGGTTTTTTTTTTCTTCTTCAAATGTGCTGCTTTCCAAAGCCTTACACAACCTGGGTTTCTCTGCAGGGCCTCATTTTCTTCTCTCTCTCTCTCTCTCTGCACTGATTTCCCACCGCAGATCATTTTGAGCGCCCGCAGCAGAGTCTCGAGATTCCCCTGCAGTATTTAGCGGTGGTTGCGACGCTGTAACTAGTTTCAGCAGTTTCGTGAAATGCCTCTGAAGCTCTGGTGTCAGTTCTGAGCAGCTCGGCGCGACGCTCCGCCCGTCCTGGGCCCGAGTGGGTGATGGTACGCGTGCAGAATCACAACGGTCGCCCCTGTTAAGCGGTCAGGAGGAGATCTGAGTCCTGGGCAGCTCCAGTTAGGGATTTTTTGCTTTTGTCTGCGGGGAAGATGAAATACGGCATTCTTCAAACTTTAAAGCCTGTTCCAGACATCACAGGACAAGTCCGGTTTATATTCATACCAGCCTCCCACCATTAAACTGTCTCTTCGTGGACTAAGTGCATGCCTCTTCAAAACCGCATCTCAGCAGGAAACTAGATTGTGTTCTTAATGAAACTGACATTACTGGGTGATTTTATTTGGTTCTGCTTCTGACTGAACAGAGAAAAAAGGGATGTTGCACTTCACACTTCGGTCTTTGCTTTTTCGTCTTGACTGGTTCGGAGTTTAAAGCTACATATATTTATATGTTTTATTTAGGGCACGAGCACCTTCAGTGCGAAGGCCCTATTGTATCTGTAGGATTTTTTTCTTTCTTTCTTTCTTTCTTTCTTTCTTTCTTTCTTTCTTTCTTTCTTTCTTTCTTTCTTTCTTTCTTTCTTTCTTTCTTTCTTTCTTTCTTTCTTTCTTTCTTTCTTTCTTTCTTTCTTTCTTTCTTCTGACAAAAGGAGGGCCTTTTTGCCCCCCTAAACGTGCCCACGCAAGACCGGCCTGGCGTAAAATGTGATATTTAATGGTTTGCATTAATGGGCGTGGCGAAATGGCTCAACAGCGCCCCCCGGAAAACTTTGTGCCTCAAGCCCCACAATACGGTTTGACGTACATGCACGTAAATCGGTACACACCTGTATCATGTCACAACTTAAAGAAAAGTCTCTTGGCGCGATGGCCGAAACCGAACAGGAAGTCGGCCATTTTGAACATTCTGAATTAATCGCGTAATTTTGGAGCAATATATGCCATTCTTTCGAGAATTAATACGGAATCGAACCGTATCGTGAACCCAGATATGTTATACATCAAAATGTGTGTCTCCATCCTGCGACTACGCGCATTACTTTTCTCTTTCAAAAGTGTTACCGTGGTGACGCTAGAAAAAAGCCAAAAAGCGCGCCCCCCCTTCATCTGATTGGTCTATATTTGATAGTTCCCCAAAAGGCACCAAATTTAGCATGCAAGCCAGGCCTCGCGATAAATTTCATATTTCATGGTTTGCATTAATAGGGGTGGCAAAACATAACATCTGAATGGTTCGACATAAAGAGTCGTGGGTGGTGTCATCGGACTCTGTATTGAGTCATTGAGCTTCATTGGCCTGAATTAGCCCCGCCCCTTCTTCTGATTGGTTGTCCCTATTTTCTGCTATAACTTTTGAATCGTTTGACATAGAGAGTCGTGGGTGGTGTCATTTCTGATATGCTTATGGGGGGCGAGGGCCCGTTCATCGCTGCTTGCTTCTTTAATTATTATAGTTCCTTGGAATTGCAGGAAAAAAAAGGCCTGGTTTGAAACCTGATGATGCAATTTGATTGTTGTTTAATTTACTTAGAAACGGGCACAGTGTTGGGATCTGATGTACTTGATAAAAGCTGTGCATCGTGTGCACATAGCGTCCTATTGCAGGAATCAGTAGTGATTTTCATTTGTTGGTTTTTTGTTGTTGTTGTTTTTGTCTCATTCCCGTCTGAGCACTGGAGAGACCCGACATGGACTGATGTGTTTCTCTTTACTTCGGTTCAGTCAAGGTCAACGAGTTGACGATGAGATCCGGGAGCATTTCTTTGCTCGGGGTGTTTGTTGTCATAGTAATTCCAACTATCTCGTGTGAAATCGTTTTTTGAGCAGGAATAAAAGTGTAAAAGTTTCCTTTTACGACAAAATCAAACAGGCTGAAAACATTCACAGTGATTATTTAGGCTTTATCTGTCCCCAGAGACCGAAACCATGAATAGTTGCTCTTGATTTACCTTGGGTCCGTGTGTTTGGGCGAGCCACACCTGACAGCACCCTGGGGGAAACATGTCACGATCTAGGATTTCTGCTGCTTTAGTCCTGTCTTTATGATCTCTGTTCTGTGGATTGTGTTTTCTGCTGTTGTTTCAAGGGTCACGCCTCGTTCATCTTCTGGATTAATCCTGATTCCTCCCGGGTTGCCCTTGTGGAGCATCTGTTCTTTTACTTTAATCTTTGCCCGGCAGTGTCCTCTGATTATTGTCACCTGTCTCTTGCTGTCTTCCCCGATTGTTTGAGTGTGTATTATCCCGTCTATCCTCCTTTTTTGTCCTCGTCCATTATCTATCAGTTCATCTCTCAGCCCCCTTGTTCTGTGTGTTCTTGTGCCGCTTGCTGGTTTGTGTTTTTGTCTCTTTAAAGTCTCGTCTTGGCAGTCTTAGAAAAGAAGGACCTCATCATCACTCCTACCTCCCTGGTCCCCTGCGTATTTGGCTCGTCGTCTGCAAATGTTGACGCTAAGGGGTTCACCCGTAAAATCCTGGTTTGTTGTGATGTCTCGTATGTACTGTATCTCGTACACTCTTTGCTGGTTTACCAAAGTTTTTAAACGTCGTTAACGGCAGTGGCGGATTCAAGAAATTTGGGGCCCAAGGCAAAGGCGGGCATGGGGCCCTCGGAAATGAAAAGACAACACACAAAGCAACAGCTCAATTATACAGATACATTTTAACAGAATACACATGTATTATTTTTACCAACTGGTAATCTGATAGAAGACCTGGATCACAAACATCAAATACATTTTTTTTTGCCCTATGAAGTGCAGGGCGCGATTCGAACCGCCAAACCATTGATTATTGGACGACCGCTCCACTTCCTGCCCACTGATTTCACTAGATAACGATAGTAATCGACGTAAATGTTTTGTTTTCTTCCTTCTTCCTCCTCTTTTCAGCACTCGGTACTCTCCTTTTCCTCTCTTGCCACCACGCGTCGTTTGTTTTCGTCTTGCCATCATTTTCTTGGATCCGTTCTGCACATGTGCAGTAAGATGGACTGATCCAATGTACTGTAGTGGACACTGAATGGGGGGCCCCGACACACACACGATACTCACTATTTCCCAGATGAACTGTCAGCTCCTGGTGGAGACTGAACTTTAAGAATACAATTTTTTAAGAAAAGGATTCATGACATCTTCTTTCTTTCCTTCTTAAGAGCGGAGGACGTTAGGTAGCTGGCTAGCTAACTCCCGAGCCGGTGAAGCTCCTTCTCATTCAGCAGTGAAAACTAATTAAACACATATTTTCATAATACACGGTTATACAAAACTTGATTGACTCCAAATAATCTAAACAGTGAGACAGCGCTACTGCCGCTAGCAGCAAGCTAACATATTAATGCTTAAACCAGATTACAATATTTAAGCGTTTTAAATGACGTAGAACAAAACTGACTTACAGTATTTTCTGGACTATAAGCCGCACCTTCATATAAGCCGCAGCCGCTCTATTTAAAAAATAAAGATATACAAGCTGCAGATATTTATGTTGTTAGATTAGATATTTACTACATGTACAGAAGGATTTTGAACCGTAAATGATGTACATGTTTGTACCTAAATAGATCTTTTCCTAACAGTGTCTTTTAACACGTCAGCAACTTTGCTGATTAAAACGGGACAGAACAAGAGAAAATAACCGGTATTTATTTATCTATTTATCTGTTTGAAATCTGCTTCTACTTCTATCTGCTAAAGAAGAAGTAGCGTATTCTTCTTTGCATTTATTTTGTCTTAGTTTTGATTCTAATTCCGGTTAGAGCGCCCGAGCGGTGGAAGAAAAATCCACAGAATAGCTGCACCTTTGTATAAGCTGCATGGTTGAAAACCTATGAAAAAAGTAACGGCTTATAGTCCAGAAAATACAGTATATCATTTTTTATCAATGTATCGGAGGCATTTATTGGTAAAGTGAAGTTCTGAATAATAGTTTGCTTTTTACTTTTACTTTGATGAAGCAATAAACGGGGGACGTGCCCAGGCAGCCCAGGGCCTGTTGGTTCATTAGGTCATGGTACCACACAGTACGAAGAAAAAGAGGCTTCAAAATCACCCTTCAGAAGGCAGGTTTCTCTAATAATTTTACATTCTGAGACACATTATGAGATGAATATGAGAACATTTAGTACATGAACTGGGTTTTGTTGCCTGGAAAGAGTCATGATACAGACTGCACCGTTCTCCTCGGCCGCCTCCTCCTTTCTAAAAGCACGGACTCCAGGACCAAGGCCTCTCGTCCATCTATTGATCGCTTCTTCCAACGTGAGTGTGACAACATGTTTTTACTTAAGTGCTTCCCTGAAATTTCAAGTGCTCTGGAAAAAGCCGATTGCTAGTCCTTGGAGCAACCTGGCTTTCCATAAACCAAAATGAACAACACATTAGTGCCAGTCTGGGGAATCTGCTTTCCCTCAAACAGCAGGGAGGCTGTGTCTAGCAGCATAATTGTGCTGGCTCACTCTCAGCCTCTATATTTTCTGCATATTGGTTTGATTCTGTCTCTGTATTTTTGCGTATATGGATGTAAGGTCTTTAATGTTCGGCTAAAAACCGAAAACCCCACAGACTCCTTTTAATCTGATGATGTCTCTAAATTCCAACACCTCCTCCTAACATGCGATGTCATCCGGCAACCTAAATCTGATCCATCCCCAGTGAAGAACAGGCTGATTTTCTTGGCAGAGAACTCCTTATTTTTAGACATATTTTCCAAACCCACACAGAGTTGAATTTTATATCCAGTGCTTTATTCATCTATGCTCCTTTTTTTATTTTTTTCACTGAAGCATCGGCTTCTCCTGCTCTTTCTTTTTTTCTTCTGCAGGCATGAGTCTATCAAAAGTTCTGTAATAGTTTATGTTCTATTTTTTTTTACTGTGAAATTTATCCAAACAAATAGTTTGGATATTCAAAGGGTTTATTATTCAAATAGATAAAAAATAATAAAAACTCTGAGATTCTGAAGTTAATATCATCTCAAAAATCCCAGCCTAAAACAACGCTGTAATATTTTTTGAGGCAGTCTGAATCTGAAAATACACTATGTAATATTTATTTATATCTCATTATCTATTCTCTTTTCTTTCTTTTTATATAAACTTTAAATCATGATTTTTATTCCTACGATGTGAGGTTTTAATGTCTCTGTAAAGCACTTTGCATCACATTGTTGTTGAATTGTGCTATACAAATAAACTTGCCTTGCCTTGCCTTGCCTTGCCTTGCCTAATATCATAAGTCGTTTAGAGTTGCAGGATATTGTGACATCACAAACCCGGATCAGAGCAGGATTATAAACCCTCCCCATCTTTTCCTCAATCCAGTTTCCCATCATGCTGAATGTTCTGTACCTCTCAATGTGGTAGTGGCAGTGCATCATTTTGATATCAATTTTAAAGGACATGGTTGAAAAGGGAGCTATTGTAATGTATTATCTGATTTAGTCCATGTAGCCTATACCCATATAACTGCACATATACTATACAATGTCACGAATAACACCAGTTCCTGTAAACTAGACAATGTTATGTTATGTGACTTCTGATTGGTTGAACTTCTGCAGGTTTTTTGACCTTGAGATCACTCACACCTTCACACATGACACCTCCAAAAATCCCATCATACAAGTTTTAGCCAGAACTAAATCATGAATGATGGTGATGTGAATGTAGGGTAATAAATGTAACCTGTGTTGCTTGTACCAGTAACTATATGGTTGTGTAGTTTTAAAAGAAACAATGAGGCATTTCTGGAGGTCCAATAATTAGGGCCCGAGCACTTACAGTGCGAAGGCCCTATTGTAGCCTATCTGTAGGATTTTTTTTTTCTTTCTTTTTTTTTTTCCGACGAAATGAGGGCCTTTTTGCCCCCCTAAACGTGGCCCAAAAGTCACCAAATTTTGCACGCAAGCCAGGCCTGGCAAAAGATTTGATATTTAAGGGTTTGCATTAATGGGCCTGGCAAAATGGCTCAACAGCGCCCCCTAGAAAACTTTGTGCCTCAAGCCCCACAATACGGTTTGACGTACATGCACGAAAATCGGTACACACCTGTATCATGTCGTAACTTAAAGAAAAGTCTCTTGGCGCCATGGCCGAAACCGAACAGGAAGTCAGCCATTTTGACTTAATCGTGTAATTTTGGCGCAATTTATGCCATTCCTTCTGCAGTTAATACGGCCTGAACCGTAACGTGCACCCAGGTGTGTTATACATCAAAATGTGCGTCTCCATCCTGCGTTGACGCGCATTACTCAGTCAAAAGCGTTACCGTGGCGACGCTAGACGCCAAAAAAGCGCGCCTCCCCTTCATCTGATTGGTCCATATTTGATAGTTCCTACTTTCTGCCATAACTTTTGAATGGTTTGGTATAGAGAGTCGTGGCTGGTGTCATCCGCTAAATGTCCAGGCCTGAAGAATCTACATGCAAGTCATACAAGCGCTTCCACTGCAGCACGCCTGAACGTGCACAAGGGTGCGAGGGCCCGTTCATCGCTGCTTGCAGCTTTAATTTCATTTAGGATCACATATGTGACTGTTATTGTTTTTAGCTACTTTTTGTGTACCTGTGACGTTCACGCATCCTGATTACGATGCAGATTTATGAAACAATGGTCCTTAAGGGTAGCAGTCTAAGCTCATAACCTTCCACTGATGAAATGGCTTCAGCTTTTAACCTCATTTTAAACCTTTTGTTTACAACTGGAACAACCGCTGCTCGGTTTCCTGGTCTTTGTGAGCTAGAAAATGTTTGCTGTGCTCTCACAACCAAATACACAGTTTTTCCAGGACATTATAGCAAAGAAAAACAGAGGAGTTTGTATGAAGTAGAAGCTGAGCTCTCCTCCGTTGGTGTGCTATAAAATATTTACTTTTAAAATGAAGACTGAGTCCACATATATATCTTAGCTCCAGACCATCTTATCACTGTCTCTGTGGTAGAATCTCTTTTTTTTTAGCTTACAATAATATTTGAAATAATAATTCCTCGTTGAAACACTGTAGATGCGTCCAACAAATGTAGAAAAACAATAAAATATCCACTTTAAATAACTAACCTGACATGAAAACAGCTATTAAAATGTGATTACCGCCCATCACAAACGTTAGCCTTTCCCAGATAGATGATTCACTTTATACTCCACTGAGCTAATGTGTTTCTTTAATTGTTGATGGTTTGTAAGCGCCTCTTTTCTGCTCCGACTGAAGCTTCTGCACAAATAACAGATCATGGAAAAATTATAGGAGTCTAAAGTGGGTTGAAGTTCTTCCAGTACAACATCATTAATGTTAAATCAGGAAGCGTGTTACTCCTCCTGTCCTGGTGTGCCTCCAACAGCCTTACGAGCTCCTTTAAAGATGCTATTTTTGCTTCTACAGAAGATATTGGTGCAGAAATTTCACTCACTCCCAAATCAAACATGGGCCTCTTGGCTGATGCCCCTCCGCGCGTGCAGATATATTTTTCACGTGTCTTCTCTCTAAACTCTCAGAGATGGACAGGAGGGTAATATGTAACAGATGTTTCCGAGGAGCTTTCTTCTGTTTTGTCTTGAAGTCGGAAGAAGCCACGGCCTCGGGGCATGTTTTGTTTTGGGCCACATGTTGCTTTGCTTCAGACGGCTCTGTTTTACTCAGGAATTGAGGATCATCTCTCCCTAAGAATCCCAATTAAGAGCGCTTTCTCCTTGAAGCGTTTGCTGCATTACATGTGACATACACAATGGAAAACAGAAAGGCAGGCACTAATTAGCAGGTTGAGGATGAGAAAATTAAAGTCTTTCTGACAGGCACAAATTTAATTAATTATTCAGATAATGAATTTCTCATTTGGCAATATTTAATATTCTAAAAATACCAAACATGGGTGAAATGTACTCAACCAGCTACCCTCTGTTAAATACGGAGTACAAGAGGCAGCATCAGAACTGCAGCCAAGCCCACTGAGGCCTGGAGCCGACTGCAGTCAACATTTTTTATATACGTCAATTTAGGTGATTTCTAATTACGTGGAGAATATTGATTTTGAGCAATGAGCTTGATGGCTTTATGTCGACAGAAACCCGAGCAGCAATTAACCTGCCAGCGCTTTGATGAATAGTGCCAAATGACAATTTCATATAAAAAGTAATCTTGGCTGCCATTTGCTATAATTCACATTCAAAGGATCCAACTTATGACTTCATGACCAGAATGAATTTACTCAGATTAGTAGAGTGTACATTGTAGATTATTTAAGGAATTTATTTATGTTAATGTCATCTGCACATGGCTGTGTGTAAAATGTAAAAATGTAAATCTAATTAGGCATTCCGGGGAAATGAGGTATTCTCTAAATCTCATGAATCCACATTTTATTCACAATAGAACATAGAAAACATATCAAGTGCTGAAAGCAGTCAGGGGAGGCAGGAAAGGCCGTGCCTCACCCCTCATCAGGGAAATAAAACATGTAAAATGAAAAAAATTAATTAAGGGGTTATATTTATCCAGTGATTTGCACTTTAAAGTTAATTTCCATCTACTTCACCAGTTTTAGATTATTTTTAATTTAATTCAAAATCGCTGAATTTCCATGTTTACTCTTCAAATACTGAGACGAGGCGTGCAGTCGGATGGGGTTCACCATGGATTGCGCAATGACTCGACTAACTGCTGGCGGTATTGTCTCTGTATGTCGCTATTAAAATGTTCAAACACTTTTGCCATATGAACTAAATTTACTGATGTATGTAAAGTAGAGTTTTCTGATGCTGAGCAATCATGAAATGGCTGCGGAGAGGGTGTGGAACGCCCTTCTCGACCACCTGAGGGCCCCACAGAGTGCAGAGGCTTTTAAACGTGACCTGAAAACTCACCTTATTATATATATATATATATATAAATATTTTTTTTTAAATATAATATATTTGAGATTACTAAGTGTGTTATAAATAAAATGTATGATTATTATTATGATCACTGAGTGAGAGGCGCAGTACTCCTCCCTCCCGGTAGGGGGCAGTCGCGCCCCCAGTTACTCTTCTAGCGGCTCCTCGGCTAGAAGTCACAGCAAGATACTCAAGTGCAGCCATCTGTTATTATTGTTTTTCCTTTTGTTTGATATTACTTTTAAAATGGGAAACTTCACTTATAAGTAAAAGGTAAGACCATTATAACATTTCTTTTTAGTTAAATGTGTTTTTTTTTAATGTGCTAACGTTTGTATTTGTAAAGAAAGCTGATATGAGATTTGAACTGCTGCCAATCAAATAGTGAATAAGCTACTCTGTAGTTGTTCATGTTCGTAAATCTGTCAGTGCCTCACCATCCATGAACCTCACTGAAACACTGTCGCTGGTTGGAAGTGAAACTTTGCCGTTTTTCCTGGAAAATAACAGCTCAATACTGGTGCAGCATGGTGTTTTGCAGTGTGTTGTTGCTGCTCACCTTGAACGTGTGTCCATTATGAGTGTAAAGAATAAAATAAGGACCAACACCACCACCTGGGGACTGGCACCCCACGACCTGAAAAGCAAATAGCCTTCAATGAACAAAAAATCTGGAAATAAAAAAGAAAAGTAAATAATTTTATTGAAGTACGGCTACAAATTAAAATTTAACCTAGAAAAATAAATGGTAAGCGCTAAGAAATAAAAATTCCAACTCATGATAAATGTAACAAAGATTTATTGACGTAAACGATCTCAAATAACCAGCTAAAACCTTGAATATTAGAATGAGTGAGCTGGTGTCCTCGGTGGGACGCAGTCTAGCAGGAAAGGTGTCCCTCCTCCTTCACCTGGGTGCCGCACTGCAGACAAAACAACACGCAAACAAAAGTGCCCCGGTGCCTACATTCATGCAGGAGCGAGGTCATCACCACAGTGCCGAGCCTCGCACCTGATGAAACACAGTCCACACTGGAACCAGAGGTTGACAAAATCCAATAAAACAACCCAACTGATGGTGGAACAAACTCAAGACCCCAATGATCAAGCAAAACTGGCAAAAGAGTCAAAAATTACAAATGATACCAAAAACAAAAGGGAAACCAGCGATGGAAGCAGCAGGAAGAAACTGTCCCAGATGAGGCCTGATATATTGCACCTGAGGGTGTAAAAGAGCAGTTTAGGGGTAACGGGTGTAAAGATGGGAAGAGAATCGCAAACCCGGGAAAGAACTGTAAAGACCACGGACATCTCCAGGCCTTCAGGTGGCGTCGTATTCAAAACAGGCGCGATTCTGTCGTGGGAATCATCATGAGCTCAGTTTGCAGCGCCAGTCCCAGATGCAAGTAACAGTCGTCATTCATAAAAACAGCCACGTGTGAACATGACTCAGAGCCTCTGTTGACTTTGTTGGGTTTAAATGGAAAATTGTCCTGTGATCAAGGAAATCCAAAACTGGAATTCTCTTAAAAAACCATGGATGGTCCTCGAGACTACTGAGGAAAGGAACCATCCTTATCGTTATTGGATCCTAGTTCAAAACCCTGCGTCTCATGGGGCTGCATTCATTCCCATGGAATGGACATCTGGCACATCTGCAGAAGTAACATCAGTGCTGACAGCTCTATAGAGGTTTCAGAGCACAGATGCCCCCGTCTAGACATCTATTTTTTGTTAGGATGGTTTTGCATTTTTCAGCAAGACAATGCTACGCCGCGTCCCTTTATAAAAGCATGGCTAGTTTTGGTACCAAACTGGCGTACCAGCATTCCAGCAGAGCTTGAACTAATTGAAAAAATGTGTAACATAATGAAACGAGAAATGCAGCGCAGGAGGGCCAGGACCTGTTATGGCCCAGTCTTATCAGAGAAATGGGACGACATTCCTCCCCAGGAACTAGTCTCCTCAGTTTCCAGATGTCTACGAGCTGTTGTTAGAAGACGGGATGCAATAAATTCAGTTAAAACATCCCTCTGTTGTGAGCAAAATGAGGATTTATGAGCTTTTACAAATTCTTGGATTTTTGTTTAATTGTTGGGTTTTTTTGTTGGTTTGTTTTTGTTTTATAGTTCAGTCTCCCAACTTTTCCGTAATTGGAGTTGTACTGTTTTGCTCATAATCCTAAAAGTGTCGGGCGAATCTTTGCAGATCAAACTGCCGTGACTGAAGCCGAACATTCGGAGGAAGCCTGGTATTTATGGGACATGAAGGTTGGCTCGTTTATTCCAGGTGTTGTTTTATTTGCATTCACAAGACGGATAAATCAGCAAAACCTCAATGTGTACGTTTCGAAAGCCAGTAATCATCCATTAAAATGTAGAGAGGGGAGCTGACGGCAGACGCTCTAAGACAGAGACTCAGTGGAGGGAAAATAAAGCATTGAAATGTCACATGGGAGAGGGGAGCTTCACAAATGAATACTGAAGAGTGAATTCATATTCCTGCTCTGAAAGCCTGAGGTCTGTCAGCGCGTATCAGGGATCAATGGTAATTTTCCAGAGAGAACACAAACAGTCCTGTCCAGGAATATAAATATATTTCTTTTCAGATCAAATACTCAGTCCTACAGTGGTTGCTTGAATACATTTACAGTGCTTGAGCTGAAACACTTGCTCAGCAGCGGGGTTATAGTGGAAGGGACCAGCCTGTGGGATGGGATCTGCAGATTCCCCCGGACCAAGTGTTGCTAAATTGAAAATGTCCTCTCGAACATATCCAGACTGACTGGGTGCATTGCTCTGTCAGCTTTTAACCAGGCAAAGGAAATTACAGCCGTGACCTTATGGTCCTCGCGAGGGAGAGACTCAACCAATTTTGTTCCCTGGGAGAAGAAGGTGGGAGATGGAGGAGAAGGTAGAGGAGGAATCCGTACTAATATGATGGTTCCTCCAGTTTATATCTGTGAACAGCCATTAAATTAACATTCAGCACATAGAGGGGTTGAGCTGGGGCATGAAAGGGAGGTGAGAGACTCCCTGCCTGAAGAAAACTGGGAGCCATATCACGGCAGCTCTTTTGAGGGATCCAAAGCCTGTTTTCCGATTAGTGCCGATGCACAGCGAAGTAGAGTGCAGTGGGGTGTTGTCACTCTTCAAATCTGTTAGCAGAAGCAGCAGCCTATTGGTTGATCTCCATGTGACTCGGGTATATGTTGATAATTTTGTTTCTAATTAAAGTGCTTGAGTGTACAGACCACTGGGTCGGATGAATAGAAAGTTATGTAGCTTTAAAAATAAGCTATTACATTGTGACAGCAGCTACAGGCATCCTGAAGTTAATAAATGATCGCAATTCACTTCCTGGAGCGATGTTGCGGTTTATTCCCCCATTAGGAAGCAGTGGTCCACCCCTTCCAATCATTCTTTAATTAGAGTTGTTGTTATTGGAGCTGTCACAGGAGGTAATACCTCATGACAGCATCAGCATCAGCTTGGCATCCCGCTATCTCATATTCAATGACACTGGGACGTCAGTGCTGCTCGCCGTTCATTTAGCTGCCCCTCCGGACTCAGCAGCAGACACTTCCAACTAGTGGGCGTGTGGTTAAATGGCGATCTCCTGCTTTCTAGGTTTGAGAGTGGAAATATGCAAAACGGTTTTAAGTTTTTCTTTTTCTTTTTTTTTTCTCCCTTTTCATTATTGAAGACTGTTGATTATTCCTCCAGACTTCATTCATGTGTCATCGCGTCACACAATGTTTACACAGGAATGGAAAAGGCTTTTAAGTGAAGCAGAATGGCTCAGCGGGCACTTATTCAGCCATGCAGTGACATCCATCCATAGCTGTGGATGGCTGCTCCGCACTCCTGTCAGTTAAGCAGCGTTGTGTTTGCTGCTCCAAAAAGTGATATTACAAATATAGTACCGCCAATGACTCCGTGCCAAAAGTCTTTTTATATATTACTTGTTATATGGATATATCATTTGCTCAAAAGTCAGACCTGCTTGTCTCTCAGCAATATTTAATAGTAAGAGTAAGAGCATTTCCACACTGTGAGGACAGGTCAAGGGACTGGAACTAACAGCTGCATAGCTTGAAGAAAAACACTTGGTGGAGATCATTTAGGGGGGGGGGTTGGGGTGTTTAGCTTGGAGGGGAACACAAAAAGTCGGATTCCTGAGCAGTGAAATAAAACTATGTGGTCTGAGTGACGGACAAATCGGGAGAGAGATAGGATGAAGAACTGCACCCATCATAGTCGGGGCCAGTACCTAGCATAAACGCTCTGTGGGGTATTTTGGTCCACAGCTCCCAAGGGGGGCCACATGATCAAAAGTTTCTTTCCTCATGAAACAATTTTTTCCAATTTGGGAGGAGATTTGTTGGTAAATTATTCATCCACCTCTCTTCTGTGTGTCTGTTTATACAGTTGTAGTCTGTGTGGAAGTGGTAGTCTAGTGGCTGCAGAAGTGGGTTTGGGCCTGGGCTTGAATCCAGGTTCAGGTTGAACCCAGGTTGAACCCCAGGAATGGCAACCAAGATGAACCACCTTGGGTCCCTGAGCAAGGCTCTTAACCCTAATTGCTCCCTAGGCAAAATGGTGTGTTTGTTCTCTCAGACATCTGCTAAATGACAGTAGTAGTAGTAGTAGTATTAGTAATAGTGTGTGATGTTGTGTTTGTGCTTGGAGTGGTTTTGGGGGCACAAACACACTTGCTGATGACCACCAAAATATCTGTACTAAAGGCAGGGCCTTTAGTACAAACCTGCGGCCACAGTATCATCAAATCGATAGATGGTTGTTATTTGTTTGTTTGTTTTTTCCAGATGGCACAACCATAGTCTAAGATCGCCAGAAATGATCAGACTCAAATTGTGAAAGAGTGGGGGGAGGGGGGGCATTATGAATACAACACTGGATCGAAATAAATGTGTTGACATTGGACGAGATTTTTGAAACAATCCCAAAGCAGATGTGTGCCGTAATCGAATCTAAACGTGGTCCAAATATCTGAGTGTGTTGCTACCAGGAAGTGAAAGACAGAATAAAAACTACCATTAACTCGTGTAGCTCCGGGGGGGTCGGTGGGGGGGGGGGGTAGTAATGGCATCCCAGCAGGTGCACAGTAGTTATACAGTATATGCTCGCAATGAGCTTGTTTTCATCTTGGTAAACACATCTCATGTGTTAACAATTTGTATTTAATGAAGTGCTGCCCTCCGTGGAGCGGTGTCGAGCATGGAGTCCCACCAGTCACAACCACCCCACCCCCGTCGGCTCCAGCCCTCCCACTCCCGTCCGACTACCCCTCCAGCCTGTGAAGTGGGGAAGAGACACACCGTCAGTGCGAACTGGATCAGGATGCTGGCCTCCGGAGCTGTACACGACTGTGGAGGGGAAAAAAACAGGGATGACATCAGGAACCCCGGCAGCTCCACGAGGAGGGAGCTCTGGAAACACTGAACTTTAACGAGATTACCAACTCAGTGGGAGGAAGGAGAGGGAGACGAAGCAGCGTGCACCGCTCGGAGTTGGCAGCATGAAACACAGATTTATGAACTCCATTAAACCACATTTCTCCCTCTTTATTGGGCCTGTAGAATTTACCCAATGTGGAAAAAAAAAAAGTAAAAAAAAAAAGAAGA
Source organism: Cololabis saira (assembly GCF_033807715.1). NCBI lineage: Eukaryota > Metazoa > Chordata > Actinopteri > Beloniformes > Belonidae > Cololabis > Cololabis saira. The sequence continues at coordinate 41,241,867 of NC_084590.1, forward strand.
GAAATCTCCTCCCGATAAATTACTAACAGCCTGGGCATTTGCTTCCACATAAGGTAGCTGAACAACTAGTGAATAGAGAGATAAAAGCGAGCGTGACTGTTTGGCTGAGCGGGTGGAGCGGCGGGCTAGAAAAGCCCATCGTTGCGGTCCTCGGAACAGGTGGCCGTCTCCGACTGGCTCGGGTGGTGTGAAGCTGGCACGGGTTAGAAGCCAGACTCTCAATCTGTCCACTTCAAAACTCGCCAGTATCGCTGGAAAGTATTCTGGCCCCTGTGGAGGAGATAGCAATTACAATTTCTGATGGGATGGAGGGAAAGCGCCAGGAGCCACATCCATTCTTGGAAAATGATCAGACTTACGCCTGGAACATTTTTGCGAAATACCACTTAACAAATGTCATCTTAATACCGTCAGTGCGATGCCACGTTGGTTTCGATGCACTGCGTTTTTTACCGTCTTTCATCCTATCGGCAAGGGGTGACTTTACCTTTAAAGACATCATTAAGCTGCTAATTGTCTCCGCCGAGCCAAGTGTTTGATGATACACACCGGGCCCCAGCAGGTACGTGGCAATGATCCCCCCAAATAAACCTGGTTTCATTTAAATCCTGCATTGCTGCTTTCTGTGACAGATTGGATTTGGGGCTGGAGAGAGTCGCTCCAGCTGGAAGAAGCTCAACCTTTGACCTCATACCTGAACCCTTCCTGAGCTGGTATGTGTGACTAATGCCTTCTATGGGAGACTAGTAACACTCGCACCCACGCGTCTGTGCCTATAGAGCGCATCTTGTGATTTCACACAGAGAAACTCCTGACAGCGATTCAAGTGCATCGCTATGCACGTCCTTCACAATTTTGCAGCAGAAGGGCACCTCTGGGTGGCTGCACGTGTGACCTTTTGCAGAAAAGAGAAGATGCTGTGCTTGACCAGTGATGCCGCCGAGCTGATGTAACACTACAAAGTCTATCAAAGCTGACGGAGGACTTTGGGAAGGCCGCGCTCGGCGCATGAAAAACAATAGCACATACATCTGGTGCAGCCCAATGAACATCGGGGAGGAGATGTGACAATGAAGGCTGGCACTACATCAGAGGGAGCTGCAGCCACGGAGAGCCAAGGTCAAGTTTGTCATCTTAAATGTGCCACAGCGGTGGACTGACAGCAGAGAAAGCAGCTGCATGGATGGGTGATTCACACTTATTGAAAATCAATAGCAATCTTTCAGTGGCAGTGACAAGACATAGAGTATATGAACAGCAGACCTTACTCAATAGAGTCTGGTCGGATTTTATTCAGGTTTTTTACTTTAAAAGAATCAAAAATCAAAGGTTTGATTTCATAATGAATTAATCGTCTTTTAATTTCTTGAGGTTCTTTCAGGAGCGGATTTCATGTCAATAAAAAGGGCTGAAAATGAGCTGAAAACGCGAATCCTATATATTTAAAAAAAAATCCTAATATTCTCATCAGGGGTCATCAAATAATAAAGGGCTCTTAACATCAAGTTTAGATGTAGCATAATAAGCAGTTTTTGGGTTTTTTTGGTTTTTATAGCAGATTAGAGCAGTATATTTTAATAAGATTATCAATATCCATCAGCTGCCAGTGATGCCAGTGGATGAGACGAAGGATTCACACAGCTAACTCGTAGTCCGTGTCTCTGAATGTTGGAAAGCCTCACCTTGTTGTTCAGTTGGGATCAATCCCTCTCGGTGCACAACTTCCTGTCATGCACAGAGCAGGGTGGTACACGTGAGAGGCCTGACTTGCAACTCCATGTCAGAGCTGCACCATCAGGGCCATGCGATGTTTGGATCCAACAAAAACCCACGAGCGTGACTCACTGGACCTCGGCTCCTGCGGACAGAACCGAAACCCCGACAGAACGCTCCAGACACGCTCAGTCCGCAGTGGATGATGGTCAGCGGCCTTAACCCTTTAATGCCTAAAATAACACACATATTTCTTATCTAGTTCTTTTATTATTTACAGTAGGCCTGTGTTGAAAAAAAATCGATTTTCCGATTATAAATGGTTTTTCATATGAATTCCTAAGTCGATTTGTATGTCTAAAGATCGATTTTTTTTTCATCATTACATTACAACTTTTGGTATTTTTTTGTTTATGCCCAAAAGAGGAATGTTTTGTTGGACACAAGAATAACTGGTGCCATGTTTTTTCCTTTAAATATGTTTAAAGGTATGAAAACATTGGAGTTTCCAGTTATAATTGCACAAATTGTCTATATTTCATTACTTACTTCATTACTATAATGTCTTGGGGTTACATTTGCATAAAATGCTAAAAACCAAATTCTCAAAAATTAAAAACTGAAATAGACCAAAAATGGAAAAAATTCAAATGCAAAGTGGGAAAAAATTAAACTGATTTCACACGGCCTCTGTTTGCTGCCATCGATCTGTAATTCTGCCTCAACCGATGTTTCTGAAAGCAGTTCTATCAGCATTCTGGGAGGTGATTGGTCCTTCCAGTTATCATTAGCTGCCAATACTTGCTATTGAATCTCAATATAATACCAGTATTAATATGTTGCATAACTACAGTCATATCATTCATGCAACAGCTCAAAAAACTGTTTTAATAACACTAACCCAAATCGATATTGGAATCGAATCAAATCTTGATAATCGATTCTGAATCTTAAGAATAGGAATCAAATCAATTCTTGACATTTGAATCGGTCCACAGCCCTAATTTACAGTATATAAAACGTTTTCCCCACTTCTTTCACTTATGGAGGTGTACAAAGGTCTCAGATGTGTCAGATATGATCCACCCAGTATTACGGTGTTAAAAAGGATGATTAGTTCTACTAAATGTCAGTTATAAGCCAACCTGAAATACCGGTATTCCTATGGTATTCCCTGTATCAGAGCGCAGGGTTGACACCCCCCAGAGACGTTTTTCAACCGTCCTTTAGTCCGTCTGTTTCATTTTTTATGCCCATCTTCCTACTGTTAGGGTTAGAACTGATGTAAATGATTAATTTTAGAGGCTTGTGGGTAAAGAAGATGGATGGATAGAGGTGGACAATAATCATGGATTACTGTGGGACCAAAATTTGACATTTCACACTTACTGGAACCAATTAACACAAATAAACAATAACCTTCATCCTCAAATTGTGACACTGCAGCGTTCTGGGTATGTGTACCCGTGTAATAAATACATTTTCGACTGGGCCGGTTGATCTCCACACATGCATTAAGGCTCCTCTGCAGCTTCTGTCCTTGACTCGTTTTGTTCGACTTGTTTTGCTTTTTTTTTTTTCTTCTTTTCCTTTTTAATTCTTCATTTATTTGGTGCATCAACAATCTTAGAGGGCGATGTAGGGACTCGAAATGCGGTGTTAGGAAGTGGGACTTTTGTCTTACAGAACCGACCTTTGGTGTTGGACCAGCGGTTTTCCTAATTCCCAGTAATCCTTGCCCTTGAACAGATTCCCCGGAGCAGCTGAGCGGGCAGCGACGGCTCATGAAGCATTTTGCTGTCATGGTGTGTCGTTGGCTATTGTAGAAGGGCTCAGCTTCTGTAGAGGGAAGCTTTCTCCTTTTGTGTTTTAAAATGAGTGCAGCTGAGCACAATTGTGGCTGCTCTGCAACTGCGCATGCACGTCTGCTTCAGCATCTGCGAACCCCCTGCTGTCCACACCTGAGCCAAAAAACGAGTACGAGAAACTTTTTTTAAACAATATTTTTATTAATGTTTTACTTTCACAAGTGAAGGATGGATACGTAATATGATCCACAGAAATAACAAGCAAAACAGGCTAACAAACAAAAACAAAACAAAACACCAGCTCAGATCCATATAAATAATACCGTGGGTTACAGTAAAAATGTACGGTATGACCAGTCAAGAAAATCACAGCAACATGATATTAGAGACATCAGGCTCTACATAGTTCAAGTAGGGCTCCCAAACTTCTGTTTTTGAATGTAATATACATGTAAGGTACTCTAATGGCACTAGATCAAACACCACTCTTTGCCAGCCTTTAACAGTTGGTACTTTCCATTGATCCACTGCAATAAAATATTCTTCCTCGCAGCATAAATAAGAACACTACAGAAGACTATAAGGGCCAGGCAGGAGAAAAATAAAAATAATATTTTAGGGGAGGAAGATTTTTTTTCCATTATGTACTTCGTCGAAATGTCGAGAAAAAAGTTGAAATGTCGAGATTAATGTTGAAGTACAATATAAAGAGAAAAGTCGAAATTTCGTGAATAAAGTTGAAATGTCGAGAAAAAAGGCACAATAAAAAAAAAAAATCTTCCCCTCTCAAAGATTTTTTCTCCTGCATGGCCCTAATATTCTTCCGTAAGAATACAATACAGCCTCCTATTATGTTTTGATTTTAAAGGGGACCTATTATGGCATCTAATACCTATTTTAAACAGGCCTTGAATGTCTTAAAAACAAGCTTTTGATTTTTTTTGCTAAATAAATTAGAAATTCAGCCTCTGAGCCATGTCTTTAGCATCCCATTCTCTAACCTCAATTATCTATGCAGGATTCTGAGTGGGCGGGGAGGCTATGATAATGAGGCTCTGTGCTGATTGGCTGCCTGAATGACGCGATACACCGCTACGAAAAAATGGCGGAAGCTCTGGCCGGCGGAGTTAGTTGTGGGCGTGGTTTCACGCATCGGAGGCCAACCGATGTAAATCGCTTTTTCGTTACGTAACGATGGGAGCAGAATCTGAACGGCTCGTAGAAGTCACATCACATAAGATGGCTCATATGAGCGGCTGTACAGACATTGCAGAATTCATTTGCTTTCCTCCTTCTCTGAGTTGGCAGGCTGAGGGGAGACCACTTTATATATGTTAAAGCAAGAAAAAACATGTTTTTCATAATAGGTCCCCTTTAAGTGTTGTCTTGGGAGGCCGAGAAGGATCCCTTTGATTGGGCCCCCTGAACAGAAAGGGGAAGCCACAGCGCTGCGTCTGTGCACCAGAGGGCTCCCTCAACTTTACATGCAAGGTGGTCGTGTAAATGGCATGCCTATGGCTCCACAGCAGGAAAACTGCACGCTGATCCATCCCCTCCTCTGCATGTTAGTGTTATAAAACACCTTTGTGTCTGGCATTTGCATCAGAGCTATGAAATTCCTAGCT